>NC_143391.1:47551976-49951976 GCF_980474605.1 Leiobunum rupestre | reverse complement strand
GAAAGAATCGTGGACACGTGAGGGCGAAAACCAAACTGACGAGAGCTAAGCAGGTTGTTCGACTCAAGAAAGAACGTAACCCTTTCCGTTAGAAGTTTGTCGAGGATTTTGCCCAAGGAGTCAGGAAGACAAATCGGGCGATACGACCGAGGATTTGTCGGATCCCGGTCTGTTTTATTTACAAGTATAAGATTTAAATAAAAATGGAGAATAGTGGAGCCGAAGACAACTGAAAAAAGGGTAAGTATAGAATCCCTGGAAAGACCATATAAGAC
Source organism: Leiobunum rupestre (assembly GCF_980474605.1). Lineage (NCBI taxonomy): Eukaryota > Metazoa > Arthropoda > Arachnida > Opiliones > Sclerosomatidae > Leiobunum > Leiobunum rupestre. The sequence goes on along the minus strand of NC_143391.1, from coordinate 49,951,701 downwards.
CTTCATGGGGATGGCAGAAACACCAACAGCCATATTTGGAGGCATATGAGTAAGAACACCATTGATTTCCTCAACGGTAAAAGGAAAGTCCTCGAGCAAACCGGAGGTACGCGAACAGAGGTCCGTATGACAGAGTGCTGAGGAAGGTCGTCGTCAACACTATCGGGAAGGAATGGGAGGTCAACAATTGTGTGAACAGTGGTAGGAAGGTCCGAAGTCAGACTATCATCAGGGCGACTGACACAAGCGAGGGAAGGAGGACGTTTCAGGCGCCAAGAACAGATTTAATATGGTATGGAGAACGGGTTTGACGGCGATCCGAAAGGAGGCAGTCTCACGTTTATATACAATTTTGTTAGTTGGCCGAACATGAAGGTCCTTAGTCCACCTAGGAACAGACTTGTGAGTGCGCTGGGAATGTTTGAGTCGCAGGGCAGAGTCACAAACGGAGACAATGCCATCAGTTAAAGAAGTGACAAAGTCATCAATAGAAAGCTGGGGAGATCCGGAACTTGGAAATCCGCAAGGTAGGTAAAAACTAACAACGCAATTTGAGCCAATCAACGTTTTTAAGGCTGTAACCAGGGTTTACATGTGGTTAGAAGGAGCACTGACAAACCGGACCAAGAAACGGTTATGGTCAGACAAAGATAAGCTGTCAGGAATAGACCAGTCAGCAACATGGCTTTTAAAGAAACAGCAACGAAAATTAGGATTTGCCGTGATCCAAGACCCTTGAATGAAGCAATAATTCGACCTCGCTACTTAATAGCAAAAGCGGAAAAAATATTATCAATCCACAAGGGTGTTCGATGTTTACAGTCCTTGATGCTAAAGACGGGTTTCGGCAACTGAAATTACATGACGAATCGTCTTTACTCAGAGCTGGGCAAAACTGACATTTAGTTCACCTCTCTCGAACTTTTTGTAGTTCGTTCGCCCAAAGTTCACTGCATGAATAATTCGGACCCAAACGTACTACTTATCTCTCTCAGCATGAATTCGGCAACACTAAAGTTTGAAAAAATTTCTCCCGCAACGAATTTTTTTTCAATCGAGTCTTGGTACAAAGGTTCTTAGGAGAAAGGGAAAACTGGGTGAACGTTTTATTTACGGTTGCTCTGCGAAAAGTTCGATTATTGAACGAATCTTTCGTGAATTTTGAAATAGAGCGACAATTGGGGGAACGTGTTATTTTCACTCGCTCTCCGAGAAGTTCGATAAATGAACGTAACAGCTGTGAATTTTAAAATAGAGCGACAATTGGGGGAACGTTTTATTTTCGCTCGCTCTCCGAGAAGTTAGATAAATAAATGAATCTTATCCGAATTTGGGAAAAAGCTTCATTTGTGGCAAGTTTCACCAATTGAGTTTAGTAAAGGAATCTTGTCATAATAATTTTATTGGCAGTTTATAAAAATTGATAAGGCGAAAGGATTTTTAAGCGAAGACGTATCGCTAGGTTTTTCGAATATTAAATTTCATTTTTCCAATGGTTTTCCCTAAAATCTGGAATTCGCTCATCGGGTATGATTTCCCTCAACCCTTATCAATACCTTTCACTCTTCGAAACTTTAATCTGACCTCACAACAATCAAAATTTAAGGTAAAGTACTGTGTATGAGCAAAAATCTATGTATATAAAATCTAATGTTTGTTTGTTGGTTTGTATGTTTGTTACTCTTTATGCACGCCCAAGATAATTGTCCGATTCCAACGAAATTTGGTCAGCGGCGTTGTGGCGCCTGCCGTCAGGTTTTAAAGGTGTCTTGAGTTTGCTAGCCTTCGTAGTTTTTGTCCGCGGGCCCAATAATCCGTGACCGCAAGACCGAAGCACCTTGATCTCGCGCTGTCAAGAGACGCGGGTATTCTCTCGCTCCTCGGGCCGGGTTAGACTTTGGATATAATATAATTTATTGAACTGAATTACATAAAAAGCGCCAGCGCTTATTGGCTCAGCATCGTTAACAAAAACAAATCAAAAGAAAGACAAAAAAACCAAAAAACCAAAATAAGGAACGGATTAGGTACATCCCATACATTTGTCCAATCTAGTTTTAAAAGCACCAACTGAAGAACGCGATTTTACAGCAGACGGGAGATATTTCCAAGAATTTACCACACGATGAGTGAAGAAAGTTCGTTTGGATGACGTAACACATCTGGTTTTAAATATTTTTAAAACCGCTCCAAACCACTTGAAAGAATTTATCTGTGGGCAGATCATATAGCCCATGCAAGAGTTTAAAAGTCTCAACTAAATCAATCCGCTAACGTCTGGTTGCTAGAGATTGCATTCCGAGCCTCTTCAAGCGTTCTTCGTACGAGCACTGGCGAAGGCGAGGAACCATGATCATGGTAGCTTTACGTTGCACACGCTCTATGTCCTTAATCAAATGCGGACTCCATTTACTGGAACAGTATTCTAGGTGCGGGCGCACATACGTGTTGTATATAGAATCTTGACCGATTTCTCATCGAGACGAGAAAAAGAGCGCCTTAGAAAGTGGATGGTGGGGCCCATAAGACTCGAGACTTGAATACCCAAATCACGGACCTGGTCAGTGGGAACCAAAGGCCAGCCAGACGAGTGGCAGGTAAAGCGAGGATTAGTTTTACCAAGATGCAAGACCGTAGACTTAGTAGCGTTGAAGCTCAAGGAATTGGTGCTGGCCCAGGCCTCCACGGCAGTGAGATCCTCCTGAAGTGTGCGGCAATCCACTTGAGTACGAATGCGGCTTCCTACTTTGTTGTCGTCTGCAAACAAACGAATGTTTCACAGCCATGGGTAGATAGTTAATGAAAATAACATATAGCACAGGGCCCAAGACTGAGCCCTGGCGGACCCCGCTGGTGACCGGTTGCCAAGCAGACGTTGAACCCCGGTGGTAAACGCGCTGGCTACGGTCAGCCAAGAAAGAGCCTATCCAGTTGATAAGTGTCGGCGGAACTTTCCGATTGCGCATCTTGGACAGCAACAATGAGTGCGGGACCGTGTCAAAAGCTTTTTGAAGATCTCAGTAAATTAAATCGTAGCCGTGGCCGTCATCCAACGCGTCATAGACCTCGTCGAAGGTTGGCAAGAGATTTGTGAAACACGACCGCCAGAGAAGAAAACCATGTTGTGCGGCAGAGAAGAAACCGTGGCTATCCAGCGGAGCGACAACCGAGTCTCTCACAGAGGTTTCCAGATTCTTGCAAGGAATGCACGTGAGACTGATTGGGCGGACGTCTTCCACTTTAATAATAATAATAATAATAATCAGCTAGGCTAATACCCAAGGCACCACCTTAGGCCTAAGTCATCAAGCGACTTTTGAAGCCTTTAATTCAGGTGGCCGGGTTACAATGCGTAGGAGGGTGGTGGCAAGCCCTGCATGCCACACGATCGAGCCAACAGCTCCCTACACTAACTATTACCGTTAACCTTGACAAGTTTTTATGGAAGGGGAAACCGAAGAGCTCGGGGGAAAACCCCTTAAACCAGTGAGGAGAGAACTTGCAAACTCAACGCAGAAGGAGTTGTTCCGAGTTTTCACCCAGTACTGTTAGGCTACGTTTTCAGAGGAATGACGTCAGCCTTTTCCCAATTAGACGGTAGAATACCCGTAGACAACGATTGCTCGTATATAACGAGCAGAGGGCCAGCCAGAATTGAGACACCTTCTTATAGGAGACGAGGGTGGACTCCATCTGGACCGGGAGATTTATCAATTTTAATGTTCGACAAAGATCGCTAGACTAGGCTGTATGTCAACCCAACCAGATGGGGTTCGGTGGAGGCTTTGGGCTCAGAAAGCGGAGCGAAATCGCCGAGAAAGGCCGCTTCAGGGTGAGGCTCCGGATGAAAGACCGATAGGAAGAAGTCACTCATGAGACCGTCGTTGGTAGTAGGATTACCAGGCACCTGGCCATCAGGAAGTTCAAGGACCACAGGAGGAGCCCTGTGCTTTGTAGTTCGTCCATCTAAGTCGAAGAACGCCTTGGAGTTCGAACCTACCTGTTCGACGAGGTGGGATTCATAACTAAATTTGGCTTTTCAAATATGGGAGACGAGAGCATTGCGGTGAACCGAATACTGATGACCAATATCGGAAGTTCGATGTGTACGGTAACGATGAAATGGCCGACGCTTGGCCAGGATTAGGGCCTGAGTATCTTTGGTCCACCGGGGTTCACGACGAAGTTTATTGGTGTTGCATGGCGTAGGAGTAGAGACTGGCACCGCTTCAGCTCGTGCTGAGAAGATAATGTTTGTGAAACAGTTGTAGTTTCGATAAATGCTATTCCTAGGAGATATAAGAGACCAGTCTTGGAGGCGCAATGCGGCTCTATAAAGTACGTAGTCCCCACGGCCGTAAATGTATTTAGGCTCCGAAGGCAAGGCAACGTCTGATCCGTCAGACAAATTGTATGCAATTTGAAATAGCAGAGTGGCGTGATCACTTTTCCTAAGTGGGGCATTAATTTTCAAAGACGAAACATGATCAAAGTCAAAGGTAAGGACAAAATCCAATAAATTAGCCTGATCAGTTCCGCGATACCGAGTTAGGCCATCGACGTGTTGGTGCAAGAGGGCTTCCAGACAGGTCTGAATAAATTTGTAATCAAACGACCGCATGCCTCGCGAAGTTACAGAGTTCATCCAGTCGATAGAGGGAGCGTTGAAGTCCCCAAGGATAACCACACGATCACCGAATCGACAAACTCGGCTGATGGTGTTCAATAACAGTTTATCAAAGTCAGCGGTAGCAGACGGCGAACGATAGCAACTAACCACAAAAAATAGGAACGAACGTACAGGTCGGAATCAGCAGACTAGGATGTTTCTAGACGATAAAGTTGCGTTGAAACTTCCTCCCAAGGATGCTCTCACATACATGAGACAGCCGCCTTTACGCGATGAAGAATCACAAAGAAAAGGGTAGTATCCTTGAAGAGCATAGGCGGTGTCAGTAATGCCCTCGTAAAGCCAAGACTCAGTGATAGCAATCATATCGGTGCTGTCACGAGATACTACAGGTCGCAGTTCGGTTAACTTGCTTAGAATCGATTCAGCGTTGGTGGATAAAAACGTAAGAGCAGTAGGGATGGTATCCGCGAGGGCAGGTAACACCATAGGAGTTACGGAAATGGTAGGTACGGGATGGAATGTTGGTGCAAAAGGCGATAATCCGGAAATCAAGATAGTTGACGGCGAGATTACGTTGTAGTCGCATAATCCTACGTGTATTTTTATGCCCATTTTACGCTCAACATATATCCAGAAGTAAAATATAAGTGTGACACCGTAAATCATAATTTTCTTTAATTATCGGGGAATCCTACCTTGGGCTGCAGTCGCGTAGCAAAAAAATTAAGTTTAAGTGGGTTACTGGGCGTTTCGGCTAGTCTAAAATAAAGTGATGAAAAATTGGCACCTGACGGAAACATTAATCCCAATGAACCTAGAGCTAGGAGTCTGCCTATAAAGCTAATTATTAAATAAAGGATTATCGGGATACGCACACTTCTTCAGGTATACGTATATTATACACTTCCGCTGTAGCTTTGTTTTTATTGGGTATCAAAAATTGTATCAAATGTATATATACACTCAACTCATACGCCTTTAAACTTAATATTAATTGTAGGCTTACAGGTGATAGTTCTTCGCATTCCTAATATGTAATTATATTTTTGGTATAGATCCCGCATTGTAACTATTGTGAATATTTCCAGCAACTACAATGGCCATGAGAAGTCGGGATTTGGGTTTGATGATTTTCTATTTGGGTTTGCTGGTTCTCTGGGGAGTAATTTTTACTTCGCCGACTGAATAAAACGATATAAGAGGCAGTGCCGTGTTCAATTGGGCCTACCATTGACTGTACTTTTACCACCGTCTCCACCGACTCTTAACATTCACATACTTCTATCGGAAAATGGGACCAATGTGTACAAATACCGCGCCAACCCGCTGACCATTTCCCCGTCAGCAAGAATCCTTGGCAATAGACAGTTTCAGCAAACCCATTTCTAGGCGTTTAGGTGAACGACTACCAATCTCCTATACATTGCAGACGCTCGCGTCAACGTCTAGAAATCGGATTTAATGTCGACAACCAAGTGATGGGGCGAACGCGTTATATTAGAATGCATAGCGGTGTTCTTATGGTTTTACCCCTTGGCGTGAGATAATTAAGAGGGGAAAGAAAATAATATTCACCCCTTTTTCGACCGGGGGGGGGGGGGAAACGTTTTTCTGAAAGTAGACCTTTATGAAACCATTATAGACTTACGCTAAAAGGTGGGCAAAAATTTCAATTTAACATGTAGAATTCGAATTTATATGAAGACCAACAGGGCCGGCTCAAGAAATTTTATACACCCGGGCAAGGGGGATTTTTGGCGCCCCTTTTATTTTGAGACTAAATTAAAATATCCCCCCCCCCGGTAAAAAAACATAACCATGTCCATGTTATAAATTTACCGTTTTCATAAAAATAAATAATCCCTTTAATTACTTTCTCAATACTTTGTGTAAATAAGCAAAATGCTAGTCTCAAATCCATGGGTTTAAAAAGAAACTTAGATCGTGAAAATATTCTTAACCCCAAACGTACTTCAATACCTAGGGTCCCTCCTACAGGCTACCACTCCTAAAAGCATATGTAACTTAATTACTCATAAGTATGCCACTAGAATTATTTCTTCACTAACGGTTTGTTTCACAGATATTGCGTCATACATACCCTTCGTAATATTTGATATCATATTTTATGTCATATTTGACGTCATCGAATCTCAAATGCCGATAATACCGTCGCCCAAATAGCTTTACGTCTGATAAACCGACGGCCATTATTTTAGTAAACAAACCGGTTTGAACAACCAAGGCTTGGGAGCTAAAATATAGTGTCAAGTTCTGCTAATGTAATTATTTTGCCAATTAATTAAGTTCTCGGAGACTCACGTTCTAAAATAAATTTGCATTGTCAAATAAAAGAAGCAGGTTTATTGGAAAAAATAGTTGAAATTCAGGTTGAGCTTTTCCGGGGCATCTACAAGGTTGGAGTTTTTTGAGCCTAGGCCTAACCGGGCCTAACTCTTCTAGGCTTGGTATGGGATTTAATAACGCTCGTGGAATATCCCACTTCGACTACTTATTTCTTTTTCGGAAAGTGATCTCTGAACCGAACCGTATTGGTCATTTTCCTTTTATTTTTCTAAACTACTCAGTATTTAACTTCATCCGCACAAACCGAGCGAGTTTATAAATTTCAATAAAGCTACATTGGGTTGACTAAAATTCCGACGCAAAAAATTCCTTCTCAATTTAGAGGTTTTCCATTGGCTTAAATAAATATGTTAGTAGCCAATAGTGTGATTCCCAAAATTACTAGGATGAATAAAAAGGTTAAAATCTAACGTAGTCCACCTTTTTACTGGTTCGTGGTGAAACAAACCGTTAGTGAAGATTTTTGAATGGAATAAAGGTACAGTGGCATACTACTGAGCAATTATGTTACATATGCTTAAAGGTATGTCTCTAAAATATTCATATAAAGACAGGATATAAGCCAAATTCTCTTAAACCAAAGAATAACAAACTTTGTTAGTCCTGATGAACTAGCTCTATAGTCTGTATGAAACGTTTGGCCGGTTTTGGGCATATTTGATAGAACGCTTTATTGCTTTAACAACTTAATTAAAACAGTATTTGGCGGGATTTTTTAAGGCCTACACTTAAGAACTTTTTTTAAGCTGTCGCTTTCTTTTCTGCTTCAACGGCTTCTCTTAATTTCCTTTTTTTATAATCTTAATTCAATTCAACGTGTCTCTAATTAATATCTATCTAACTGAAACTAATAAATGGCTTTCTGCGCGTGCACGTAAAATAGAAGTGACTAACGCTAACCACGGACACACGACAGATTAAGGGGGAAGAATACAGTAAAAGCCTCTTTTTCGTTCAACGTTTAACAATTACATAATTGAATTATATTTTTATTATTAGGCTGAACCTTCCTCTAGTGCTTAAAATAATTTTGATAATTCTGTTCCTGTTTCTCGGCCTTTTGGAGTCGCACCGGGATCTCCGGTGCCAGCTGTGCCCGTTTTATGTGGACCGCTGTGTTCCCGTCGTTCCCCTTTAGGAGCTCTCTCCAAAGGGTATGACTCTTTACCTACGTAGGTAGGGTGTCGGCTGGAGTTGCTATAGCATCCACTCTTAATCCCACGGCTGTGTGCGAAGTGAGGATTGGTCCACCCATTGCTGCACCTTCTGCTGGGTTGAGTGGTTTGCGTCAAAGGTGAAACCATCAGTAGTAGGGTACTACTACCCGAGGGGCTAACCACTTCCCGTAATCGGTGTTCACCCTAACTGTAATCTTCGGTAATCTTTTGAACTCATTTGTAATCCCGTAATCATTTGTAATTTTCGTACTCATCTGTAATCACGCGTATTCATTGGAATTACCCCGTACTTAATTACTCATCTGTAACAATTTTAAAGATTTGGGTTGCCTGTTTACTCATCGTAATCATTATGTTCTCATCCTAATCATTCTGTACTCATCGTAATCGGTCTGTACTCATCGTAATCATGTGTACTCATCTGTACTCATTATTGATTACGTAATTGGTGTACAAGCAAATTCTTACTGGCTAGCCCCTCGCTGGATTTGTCACCTGTCCGGGCTTGGGGACGCTGGCGTAGGGCACTATGATGATAGGCTTCCGGTGGTATGGCCCCTGTTGCTAGGTACACCGGGCTAAAAATTCTGACACCCTTCTATTCTTGTACTATCGCCCAACCACTTTTTCTTCTTCGCAAAAAACGTTCATCGACGATGTTGGACATTTTGGTTGGTAAAACAGTTTGTATTTCCAATTAGCTAAAGATTTTTCAAATTATGTTATGCTTTCATTAAAATTTTTATAAACAAATCCGATTCTTGGTAAACCAAAAAGGCTCACAACTCAATTTCGGCGCCCCTCTCAAACCGGCGCCCCGGGCAGTTGCCCGGGTTGCCCGGACCTTGAGCCGCCCCTGAAGACCAATCAAAGTCCACTGTTTTGTTACATGTCGTCTGAAATGCAGACGATGCGTATATTGAAAACCAGCAACTACACATGACCAGATGGTGTTCTTCAAATAAATTCAAATTCTGCAGGCTCGGTCGACATTGCCACGAGTAGTGGCGTACTCCTGTAATCCCAAGCGTCTGGGCGGCAGAGTTTGTGGATGGCCGTGTGAGGACGACCACCAATCCCCTAACGGGTGGTCCTGATACTTCCGCCGCGGGTGTCCAAACCCTTGTCCCCACGTATTCCCCCGTTGGCGTGACCGTTACACATATCTCACCCTGATTAATCAGTTATTGTGTGCTGGTGTCTAAGGCCTTGGGTCGACACCGATGTGTGAATGTCAAAAAAAAGGTCGGTCGACATTTAGACAAAAAAAAAATAGTATAGGTCTATAAACGCGAATTTCAGATAGATTTAAGAGAATTGACAAGTTAGCTTGTCGAAATGATGGCTTCGAAAACAACAAACTAGAACTGGGGAATCAAATTTGGTTCGGTAAAAATGCGGTACTTCGGCCGATAGGCCTTCTTGACGAAAAATTAATAATTACGACTAGCACCTGTGAAATATTGTAAGCCTAAAGCGTCGGATAATCGAAATATGAAGTCATTCTTAATTCACTGGTGACTAGTTAGAGCTGAAACTTTAAAATAAGTAAATAATCATGCAGCATTGTTTGAAAAATAAAGCCTGGTTTTCATTTATTTTAGGCGTAAAAATTCTGTGTCGACGGAAAACGTTTTTCTCGTTTCCGCTCTGGGTCGGCGGTAAAGCAGCTATTTTTTACGGTAGATTTTTTTGTGCCTGATCATCACCTTTTGAACTATCGAAATTCTATAACCAATTAGATTTAATATTTTTTTAAATATCCGGTTCCGATTACGAAAATACAAGTTGGCAAGCCAAAATATACCTCTCCTCGGAAGAATTTTTAATTTTCAGTGAAGCGTAACTGTATCCGTGGTTGTGCGGTAGAACGCTCACCTGTCATTCAATAGGGCTCGTGTTCGAATCCTGGCCGATTTAAAAATTATACTACACCCATTGACAAAAAGAGGGCGCTTTTGGAAAAACCTTTTCCCTAATTCTAAGAAACTGGGGACGCAGTGATTACGCTTTGCCCCGAAAATGCGAACGCGTTCGCAGGCCTGACAGACAAACCCACAGACAGACACGGTGGTTGTATAACCACTCCTAGGGTACAAAATCCCCTCGGGGAGGTAAAAACTTCCGCCTTGATGTCGAACAGTGGTATACAGCAGAAGTAAATAGGAGAAGTGGCCATCTTCTAGATTTTGGAGAGGCGTAACTATCTCAAATATTTAGCGCCTTTCATTTTCGGTGGGAACTCGCGCATGAATACATTGTTCACAATAAATATTTTACTGTATTAAAAAACGTCTCATTTTCAACTTTGTACAGTTAAGGATTACCAAGAGCGGATAACTTTATATTGGATGTTAATAGCAGATACTAATACCGAGGGGTCGGACATTTACCAAAATCCCGTACACTTTGTCTAAAATCGCAAAATCTTTTAACTCTCTCTATGGTAAATTAACATTGAAATCCCAAAATCACTTAAAAAATAATGATAAAATCGCCAAAATCTCTACGAAATCCCGAAATCCCGTACAAAATAATGGCAAGTGTCCGACCCCTCAACTAATACTGCTTCATAACAAATAAAAAAAGTTTTTTTATACAGGGCCCTTTGATATCATGCATGGGGCCCAAATGTTGTCGTTACGCTACTGTCACAGCCCGATATAAAACATTCACCCTATATAATTGATAGCTGGTATCGGTAATTCAACTAACATTAAGTTAGTTCGATACTTTAAATTGGTGGCAATAAGGAAGAATCAACGGGGCATAGCTCATGTAAGGGGGCAATTGCCTTATTTACTACGCCACTGGTTTTAGTCTTTAAAAAGGTAAGATGGAAAACCTTAAAAGGGTGAAAATTACGCCATTCTTTTTAAAATGATTTTACACAAAACTTTGAAAGGTCATTTAAAAACATCGTATTGCGTAAAACAATAAAAACACATTTAAGAACCTTAAGGTTTCCAAAAATATCTCTGTGAAAAGGTATTTCCTGGGGTCTATATTCTTTGGTCAATACCATAGAAATCACATAGGTAACTAGAATGCTGCCGCCTACGGCCGAGCTTGTCGCCAGTTCGTTTTGAATCTTCAGCCAATGAGAGGCCGTAGAGTGGTTCCGCCAAGGAGGATAATAATCCTCTTGGGTTCCGCTACTATCGCGGGATTCTCTCTGGTGACATTAAATTCTTGGCAGAACCACTCTTTGAGCTCTGAGGGTTGAGATCTGGCTATCGTCTGCCACGGCGTTTGGTCCATTTGCCAGTTACACGGCAGCATTCTAGTTACCTATGAGATTTCTATGGTCAATACACGCGTGCGAAAGATCTCAGACAATACATATTATCAATAAGCAATAATATACGCAACAAATACCCTTCTCTTATTCTAAGCTATCGAGTTTATTAAGAAAAAAGACATACCTGAGTTGCAGAATGCAACGGTGGCCGACCGCACAATACGTCATTCTCAAGATCTGGCCACAATTGAATAAATACGGGTTTCGGAAGAAGATAATGTTGTAAAAATTCCTTCTCAGACAGCGCTAATGGTTTTGGACGTTCATGCCGTCCTCTTTCGCGCCTGAAATCAGGTTCTGCAGCTTCAATACCGCGATTATTAAATTTATTTAAATCAAGCAACGCGATAAATTTAGCCATTTTTTCCCGCTCTAGCCGATCGGCGGCTGCGTGGGAGCAGTCGCCAATCGGCTTGGAATAATTCTCGCCAGCCAAATGGAAACTATACTTTTGCAACGCGTTTTCGGCCCGGATCGCCAACTAGCTAGACACGCCCCATTTAGCTAGAATCGGGACGTAGAATCCTAGCCGAACGAACTTTTGCAACGGGCCCTAAGTTGTCTATCGTTCTAATTAAAAAATGTACGATTGACTAGGTACCTAATAAATTTGAATTTGGATTTGACTTCTAGGAACCGCAACCAAAACCGATACTATCAAAATTTGATAGTATCCGGAACTGCAACCGATATTTGTAAAAAAATTATAACCGAGACCGGATCCGAAACCAAGTTTTGTATTATGATAAACTGTTCTTTAACGGTTCTATAACTTTTTACCACCAAGTTGAAAATTTACCGAGGAACCGGGTATATTTTAGGACCCAGAATCAAACCGGAACCGATAATATCAAATTTTAGTAAGTTCTACCGGGACCACGACCACGACCACGACCACGACCGATAAATTAAAAATTTAAGAACCGTAACCGTAACCGGAACCGATAAAGCGAAAATTTAAGAACTGGAACCAGAACCGAGATAATCCAAAAAAAGTGGAACCGTTGCATCCCTACTAGACTCTTCAGGTGGGTTATTATCTGTGTACACTTATCTTATTGTTTGGAATTTGCCGGGGTGAGGTTAAGCCCTTTACCGACGTTGAGGGATTTGGTATTCTTCACTTACGGTCCAATAACAATATTTTCATTTAAAGTTTATAAATCCAAATTAATATTTGCCAATTTTGGAATTGAATTAATAAACATTATTTCTAAAATTGAATTAGTAAATCGTAATTTTGCAATGCCATTTTGCAATAAGAAGTCTTAAGATTTTTAAAAGGTACTACCAAGAGAAATTGCCTAAATCACGTAGCACTTTGCAATAGGCCTTTTTATAATATAACACGAACAAATACACGTATAAAAGCGTTTTATCTTGGAGCGCGCGCTGGCACCGTTCTAGTTACGGCACTGAACAGTACGATGAATCTAACGTAATCACACGACCTCTCTTTTTTATAAAAAGAACTTTTCTACCTCTAATATAAATTATATTTTAGCGACCATTACCGAACGGCATAGAAAACGCGTCTTTCATTTAGCGAATGGTTTACAGAATTATTAATAACTCACCTTAGCGATAATTATTTTATTTAACAAATTGAAACTAGCTCAAATTTTGGTTGTCTGACGAGAAATGAGAGCTAACAATTATGCGGAAAAGCGGATTGCGAACAACTCGTGAAGATCCAGTGAGCGAGATTTTTCAAAACGAACCATTTTGGAAAATGCCCGCCACTGTAAATCTCAAGAATAGCATTTAATTTAAAGAAATTTAAACTAGCTCAAAATTTCGATGTCTGATGAGAAATGAGAGCGAACGATTCTGCAGAAAATCGGATTCCGAACAACTCCTGAAAAAGCGGCTCTCGAAATTATTAGTGGGTGGTCGCTCTATTCGTACGAAAATTCTAGGTTATAACTGAATGAGATCCCACGGCCAAAAGATTGGTTCGCTTATCGAACATTTTTTCCAAAATTCGTCTACAGACGTTCGCTTACCGAACTATTACTCAAAACTCATTCTAGAGACAAGTTCGCTTCTCGAACTATTCTTCCAAAATTCGTTCTACAGACGTTCGCTTACCGAACTATTACTCAAAACTCATTCTAGAGACAAGTTCGCTTCTCGAACTTTCTTCCAAAACTCCTTCTAGAGACGTTCGCTTAACGAACTTTTATTTCGAAGCTCGTTCTATAGAGACGTTTGCTCTTGTTCGGAAATCCCCGTTGTAAATCAGTTTTCGCTCACGAACGACTGCCGTAAAACGGTTTAATGCGCTTCAGATTCAGTGAGCGAAAGTTTTTCAAAACGAACCATTTCGGAAAATGCCCACCTCTGTCTTTACTAACTACATTCACCACATCTTGGGGGAGGTTCAAGTATCTAAGATTACCTTTTGTACTCGTTCACGCCCCAGAAGAATTTCAAAGAGCAATTTATTAAATCTTTGTAAACGAGCCTCGAGTGAACCCAAACTTTGATGACGCACCCTAAGGCTCGAATAATATTACAGAACATTGCAAGTTGTTAAGACGAACGCTCACGATTGCCGGGAGTAGTGGCTCACTCCTGTAATCCCAGGCGTCCGGGAGGCAGAGTTTGTGGATGGCCGTGTGAGGACGACCACCACTCCCCCAACGGGTGGTCGGAATACTTCCGCCACGGGGGTTCCCACCCCTGTCAATTTTCAATTTTCAATTTCAATTTATTTGCTTTTTTATGATTTTCAAAAAACGTTACTTATTTTTAAGGGCCAAGTCATCAAGCGACTTATAGCCCTTCATTACAGCAATTTTTTTTAAATAACATGACAAACATAAAATTTAAAAGTTAAAAATAAAATAAACTAAACAAGTGTAAATATACACAACAATAAAATCTTACTACAAAATATTTAAACAAAACTGTTTTAGTATAAACATTATCATCTACTTAAAACATCTTAATTATTATACGTATCCCCCCGTTGGCGTGGCCGTTCCACATATCTCGCCCTGATTAATCAGATGGTGTCTTCGCCGGGCTCGCGGTCTTCTCATTCTCAATTCAGCCCTTCCTTCTTTGAATAAAAAAACGCTCACGATTGCGAGGGAAGCGAATTTAAGATTCAATCGGACAAAAGTGCAATTAGGAACCAATGAAGATAGAAGAGATTAAGTATTTTGTTACACCTCAGAACTAGGGCTTAGCTATCAGGTAACGGCTATCCACTAGCAAATGCGCTCCATTGTGGATTGATTAATTATTTAATACCATACTTCAATTTGGATAAAATTACCCTTTTTATCCATGAAAGTTTAATCAGTAAAGAAAATTTCCTTTTTTTATTTGCTACTATTGTTGTGTTTGAACAAAAAAAAATTATTCCTCTTTAACTATCTAGAAAAACTAACCTCCTTCTTGACCAACTTTAACCGCTAGGGTTTTTTAATCCTAGTCAAATAATTCGATCTACGTTAGTGTCATGTTTAATTTAAAAGATTAATTTCAACTATAAAAAGTTTTTCTTATCAGATATAAGCGGTTGAGCTATCTTTATATCTTTTTAACCGATGAAATAAAAAATATCACCGTTGACGATCTTGTAAAGTAAACACGAGGAAAAGCCGGGAGTATTGGCGTACTCCTGTAATCCCAAGCGTCTGGGAGGAAGAGTTTGTGGATGGCCGTGTGAGGACGACTACCAATCCCCCTACGGGTGGTCGGAATACTTCCGCCAAGAGTGCCCTCACCCCTGTCCGCTCGTGTCCTCCCGTTGGCGTGGCCGTTACACTTATCTCACCCTGATTACTCAGTTATTGTGTGCTGGTGTCTAAGGCCATGGGTCGACACCGATTTCTGTCTATAAAAAAACACGGGGAAAAACCGATGATTTAACTGTAATTATTCAATCGTTCGGCTGAAGAGTTACGGTTAACACACTAGCAGAGAAAACGGAAACTTGTAACTGTTTATTTAACCAATAACAAAGGAGCTATACGTCCTGACGAAGTTTAACCACTAGAGTATACGTGTTTCACGGATTAAAGAGAAAATTAACCGTTTTATAACTTCGAAAGTAATCACGGTTAAACCAAACGTTTTAACCGTAACTAACCATTCTATCGGACTAAGGGTTACGGGTTACTAAGATAGCTGAATTTCCCACGTACCGATATCATGGCGGAAGCTGCGAGTGACTTAGTGGATTCGGAAAACGTCAATAAGAGAAGAATTTACCGGAGCGTTGTGTGGGAACATTTTAAAGTTGAAGAAAATATAGCAATTTGCAAATATTGCGAAACGTATGTAAACCTAATTTTATTATGGTAATTCATATTAAGAACATTAGGACTTTGTTGGAACAGGCATTTAGGCGGGACCACTTAGAAGCCTGTACATCTAGGTCCAGCGACATTTAGGCGCCAGCTAATATTTAAGGGGCGCGAGGGGAGAGGGGATATTTCTTTAACTTGAGAAATTCTAGCTTCGTCTAGGGGAAAAGTAAGGGTCTAGGGTAATTATCACCTTTAAGGTTAGGTTGATCACGGTAGGCAACTATTCCACGTCGGTAGTTTAGTTCAGGTTGGGTTAGGTTATATATGGTAAGCAACTATTTCATTTGGTTATATTGGGTACGAACTGCGCTATCGGATAACTTTTTAGTTTCACATCGAATATATTCGAAGTGACACTATTGCTATGGACGGAATGTCGTTAAGCGTTTGTTTGTTTGTTTGGCGTGGAAAAGCGACGACACAGTAGATGGACATTCGAACCCAAATATCTGCTGGCCGCGTAACTTCCAAAACCGACCCCTATACCAACCGAGTTACGCCGTACTCGTCAAATTTTAGGCTTGAACTTTTACCCTTGAACAATGGCCCCGGAACTAGCCTTCTTTAAACGAAAATATTAAAAAAAAAATGCTAGTTCCTGGGCGTAAAGGTAAGCAGAGAGCCAGTTTAGCGTGCGACCACGGACCCCATAAGAGTGGAGCTTTGCCTTGAGAAGCTTGTGGGGGACCGAATCAAATGCTTTAAGTAAGTCAAGGACACGGCCAGCCTGCTCAAGGTAAGATTTCGAATCCTCGACGCAGCACAGGAGCTGGTTTTCGATGCTGAAGCTACTCCTGAAGCATTGCTGGAACGATTTCATCAGATTGTGCTGGAAGAAATGCGTAGAAATGGCAGACGCACAGCCATGCTCATCGGCTTTCAGAACTTCGGACAGGAGAGCAATTGGGCGGTACTCAGCAGGATCGAATTTATCTCCACCCTTGGGTATCGGCGTGACGTTAGCAAGACTCAAATCACACGGAATAGCACTGGCGTCATATGACAGCTGGAAGAGGGTCGTAAGCGGAGCCGCTAATGCATCGCCGCACTGGTGCAATACAATTGACTGGATGCCGTCAGGGCCAGGGGCTTTATTCGGTTCTACTTTGGTCAACAGCTGGTGTATTCCTTTGACTGAGAAGATGATGTGCAAGAGGCGCTAAGTGCGGAACTACGGCTACATTATACGCCGGAAAAGTACGTCAGAAGGTGACGCCAGGAGATTGGCTTTTTCTACTGCTGTGGTGAACGTCGTTCTAGAGCTGGAGAGATCGGGAACTCCCGCTGATTTCGCGTTCTTGGAGACTAGATGGTAGAACTTTTTTCTGTGAGTTGTTATATCCGACACTACTTTGTCAACATGATGGGTGCGCGCAGCTCGGAGTGCAAATTTGACAATAGCACGATGCCGCCTGAAGGCTTGTACATTGGCAGCAGAAATGTACTTCCGGGAGTGGTTGTACCTACGCTTTGTGAAGCGCATCAGACGTCTGAGGGAAGAGCCACTCCCAACGACTTATTCGATCTCCGTTTTTTTACCTTAATGCTTACATGACCCTAAATCCGAGACATTCTTGCCCTACGTTTTTCATTCAGTACGCCCGATACCTGGCATACGAACATTCGTTTTTTATCCGGTGTGCGATAACATGGAACTTATTACCTAGTGACATTAGGGAGAATTGCGCTGCCCTCTCTATTCCTATATTTCGCTCCTCCACGTCAAAATGTTTCTTCGATGTTTGGCTTTGTATTAATTCCTAATCAATTCCAATTTTTTATTCCTAGTATCCTATTTAATATTTTTGTTAAATTTATTTGTTTTAATTATTTCTGTATTTTTTACATTTTCTGTTTGTGTTGTCCGGTGACCACTAATTATAGGCTTTGCCTCTGTGGTCGCCTGCTTGTCGAAATAAATATTCAGCCGTATTCTGCGTGACCCCCTAGGCAAGAAGGGAACCGCCCTCTTGCTTAAGAAGCTCCGGTTGGCTGAAATACACAGGAAACAGTTCTCCTTCCCCCCATTCAAGCCTTCTTGCTTTGGCCCTTCTATTGGCTTATCACACATCATTACTATGACGCAAAGATGATATAGATAGTTCAGTTCAGCTTAAGGCAGTGCACTCATAGACTATTTAATATGGCCTGGACTAAGCAATAACTTAATAGTCTGTTTATTTTCAGTTCCCAGCTTAGTGGCCTGCCATCTATTTGTGACCATCACAAATTATCTACATTCAGTTCGCCATCTATTTGTAACCCTTAAAAATAAATATCATTTTATTCGCCATCTATTTGTGACCCTCACAAATTACCTACATTCAGTTCGCCATCTATTTGTAACCCTTAAAAATAAATATCATTTTATTCGCCATCTATTTGTGACCCTCACAAATTATCTACATTCAGTTCGCCATCTATTTGTAACCCTTAAAAATAAATATCATTTTATTTGCCATCTATTTGTTATTGTTAAAAATAATTGATAAGTTAAATAATTATTTTTTGTAAGAATTATTTATAACATAAATTAAACATTCTAGTCTTTTTTATTACCTACAAATTATTTAAACAAATTTTGTTCATAAAACATAACCTCTTGACGTTTAAGTATTACCTAACCTCTTTTAATAATGTAGAATTAACATGCAATAATGCTGCTGTTATTTTCAATTTGCATTTATTCAACCCAATTTAATCGTTGTAATACAATAATAAACAAACAAAAATAAAAACCATTACAAAATCAATCTGTAGTATGTTGTAACAATTAATGGTATAATTTTGTTTATATGTTAAAATAAAAACATCCTCTTCTGTTGGTTTTGATTATTTGTATAACAAGCTAAGAAAATTTGAATCTTGAGAACATTTACCCTTGGTAATGGCACCAGGTTAAAGGCAGAGCCTTTTCTTATAAAGAAACCAATATCCTACTATCAAAGATGGATTAACGAAACTTTTCAGAACTTCGACAACATTAAGGTGTATTACATATCTTAATTAAGAAAGCTCTGGTTAATAAAAGCATGCTGGGAGAAATTTAGAAATTTCTCGCGTTAGCTCTATAAAAATTATTTTATACATTTTATAAAGCAGCACAAATACTGGATCGAAATAACCGACGCAGTCAACAGCCTTGGCTCTCAATATCGAAATCCCTCTGACAACCGCAAGAAGTGGAATATTTCTACTAGAATAAATCGAGTCTCCGGGCTAAAGCCGCATCAATCAATGCGAAAATCAAACAAACTGGCGGCGGATCGGCATTTGATTTGCCAGAACTTACTCCATTGGAAGAGAGGGTAAAAGCTCTATTTGCAGAGGTGTCATATGCCGGAACACCAGGTGTTATCGACACTGCAAATGATGCAGCAGCTTCTGGAAGTACAGAGTAAACATTCATATTTCTAACGTACTTTCTCAAAAATAAAACCGCGTATTACATTCCAAATATTAAAACCACTATAGTTAAATTTAAATTCAATGGTAAAAGCTTAATAAAATGGTTAACTGAATAATTGAAAATAAGAAAAAGATTAAAAACCATAGCACAACATACAAATTAAATACAGCCCAAACATTTACATGCAAAAATAAACAAAGCCAAAATATTTAAATACAGGCACAACATGCGAATATGTGTAAAGCACTAATAATTACAAATTTCATTGTTTTTTAAGGAATGCTCCAGAGACCTTCCAGTTTGTGGATGAAATAGCCCTGTAATTGATAAATAATTACCAATAAATTGTATTATTCGTATTAACCTTAGCTATTATACACTTCTAGAGATGGCCAATCAACTAAAGAAAATGCCAGCGATAGCAATCCTTTTCAGAGGATATTTAATGCTGTGGCAAGACATCACAAGTGGAATTTCCATTTCCAGTAAGATTGCTATCAATTTTGACTTGTTGTTCATAGTAATACAAATGTTGTTATAGGTTTCGATGACGGTCAATAGGGTTAAAGTGTTCAAAGCTCTACACATAGCTTCCAAGAGCACAGCGAAGCCAGTACCACCCCAATTGTAGCTGTTCCGAGTGCTTCCCCAGAAGTGGTATCAAAAACATCTGCAGATAAAATTTATAACTTTAGTATGCATAATATTTGCAAAAAAAAGGGCAATACCTGGCGGGGAGATGGTTTTATAATATCCACTACGAGACTGATTTGAGAACGCTTTCCTCAAATCAGTTTCTGGCTGCTTGGCCGTTATCAGTCGTAGGCAGGGAAACTTCCACTTGGAGCTCAACCCTATTCTTCTTATAGTTCTCTCCTGTTTAAGGAGATAATTGGTGATGCTCTGGACGGTTTTGCATCTGAGGACAAAAACTCGCAGTTGAAATTGTTGAGTTAAAGGAAACTCAGCAAGAAATAAGGGACACTTTGATCCGAGTAGCTGATACCTCAGAGAGGAATACTTCAGCTCTTGAAGTAGTGGCCGACAGTTGTAGAAGGTTCGCTGATGCGCTTGAAAGACTGGCAGATTCTGAAGAGCGAAAGACGGAAGCAATAAGCCAGCTATTGCTAGCAGTCACTTTTGGTTAATTGCAGCCACCTGTTATGGTAGATTAGGCGTTAAATTAATTTTTCTGGTTATGATGATGCAAGAGGATTTAGGCCTGAACCCAATTTCAGTTATTTTAAACGAATGTGGGGATGGGATACCTCGTAAAAGCACACCATTATTTATACCTTCAGGGTGGTGTGGAAATGAAATAACTCACATGATTTTTTATTCATAAAAATGTTAAATAAAATTTGGCGATACCTTTACAAGCTGTTGTCTCTTCTATAAATTGCATTTTCTTCTAAGCCTAACGCAACTATTGCGGCGACAGCAGCAACAGCTCCGGGTAGCGCCATAGTTAAAAATGATACCAAAATGGCGGAACAAGCGCCGGAAGTCAAAATGTTACGTAACACTCATGACGTAACCACAGCCAATAGAAAAGCAAAGGCAAGAGAATTCCCGCCAAACATTTCAGCCAACCGGAGCTTCTTAAGCAAGAGGGCGGTTCCCTTCTTGCCTAGGGGGTCACGCAGAATACGGCTGATTATTATTATTATTATTATTATTACCCACGGGAGATTATACCTGGAGGATAGATGCTTTGTGGGAACATGATCCGTCACCACTGGCCTGACGGCCGAGGTGAAAGCGCTCCACATCTCTTCAATAGAAGTGGCATCGGGGAGGTCTATATTAGAGAGCGAGCATGCCATGGACGCGAAGTCGGCCTTGTTGAAGTCAGGAACCGATCTAGGAGGATTCCTTAGTAGGGGTGGACCCCACAAATATTGAGCAGGAGAAAATCATGGTCACTGATGCCTGGAAGATGGAAGACAGTTTCAAGAATGTTTTCATCGGAAACCAGAACCAGGTCAAGGATGTTGGCAGCTGAATCACGTACCCTGGTGGGCTCAGTGACACGCTGGTGAGGTGAGAGGCCAGGAGAGTATGTAGAAAGCTCGTTGCCACTGACGAGGAATTTTTCTGCATAACGCAGTCAATACTGGGAAAGTTAAAGTCACTGGTGATGATGAGATCGGACTTCCCCCCGGCAAGACATCCAAGTAGGGAATATTGTATCTTGGTGTACGTAAGGGTAGCCGTCGGTGGCCGATAAATGTATCAGAGACGGAAACATGAGGAGCCGATGGTAGGACTTGAGGTCCTTGTGGACGGCCAGGCAAAAACCACCTCCATGTTTGTTCCTGTCTTTCCGGTAAACCAACAAGCTCGAAAGACGATATGGTAGCATCTAGCTTGGTTTCGGTGAGCGCTATGAAGGGAGGACGATGCGTATCAATATAGGCACGGAGTGCGTAGTACTACGTCTTAAGCGAGTCGATGTTGGTGTACAGGAGGGAGAGCTGGGTTCGACCTAGTAGTTAATGCGATGATGGTGGAGTATCCCGCTGCTCTGTCGCACAGGACGCGTGAGGTTGTTGAGCAGGGGAACGATAGAAGTCCACGGTGATTCCTTTGGTCCAACGTTCTGGCGCAAAAGCAAGGGGAGCTTCTTGCGCAGGAATGGAGACGATGAACAAAGAATAGTTCCGGCGATCAGCTCGAGTTTCAGTCAGGACAGAAATGGGATGAAGACCCAAGTGGCCCACAATCTAAGCCGCCGTAACAGAGGTATGCACCTGGGAGACGCGGAGAGCTTTGGTAGTCTTGGCCGCTAGCCCGGAGTCGACAGCAGCCGGTGGGTTGGTGCCCCATTGTACTTGCTTGCTTTTTCGTTATCGTTTATCCAGCTTTATGATAAATAAACTAGCAGGCCATCTTCTATTGGTTTGTTAGGCTCTTATGAACCTGCATTCAATATTCTAAAATGTATTTATATCGTTTTCGATGGATAGTTCAAAAGCAGTCTATCGGTACGATTTCATCTGTCGTGTGTCCGTGGTTACAGTTAGTCTCCTCCATTTTACGTCCACGCGCAGAAAGCCATTTATTAGTTATAGTTAGATAGATATTAATTAGAGTCAAGTTGAATTGAATTAAGATTTCCGAGAAAAAGAAGCATTCTGGTTCTTTTTATAAAAAAAGGAAATGAAGAAAAGCCGTTGAAGCAGAAAAGCAAGCGA
This sequence comes from Leiobunum rupestre, assembly GCF_980474605.1. Classification (NCBI taxonomy): domain Eukaryota; kingdom Metazoa; phylum Arthropoda; class Arachnida; order Opiliones; family Sclerosomatidae; genus Leiobunum; species Leiobunum rupestre. Next base: position 49,929,291 of record NC_143391.1, on the reverse strand, counting down.
CAGCTTTGAAAAAGTTCATAAGTGTAGGTCTTAAAAAATCCCGCACAAGAGTGTTTTAATTACGTTGTTAAAGCAATTAATGTAAGGAATAAAATAATTAAGTTTACTAAGGACAACCCTTGAGTTAAAAATTAAAATATTCATTATTTTTATCTTTAACTCACGGGTTCTTTGGAAACTTAATTCTTATATTTCAAATATATATACCGTGATACTATTCAGTATGGACATTATAATTAATGTACTTAAGGTATATTAGTCTTACAACCATACGTAGTGTTTCAAGCTCCATGTAAAATGACTATGTACCATAAAAAAAGTTATTAAATATGTTTACACAAAGTATTTAAAATGGGATCAAAGGGATTATTTATTGTTATGAAAACGGTAAATTTATAACATTGACATGGTAATGTTTATTACGGGGGGTGGGGGTAGTTTAATTTAGTTTCAACATAAGAGGGGCGCCAAACATCCCCCTTGCCCGGGTGAAAAAAATATTCCGCCGGCCCTGCTGTTATGTCAACTTCTACCTCTAATATCGGACAATTTGGAAACCTATTGTTCAATTAAGTTGTGGTTAAAAAGTCTTAACCTAACTAAATTGGGCGGGCAGTTTAAAAAAAATAGGTTACGATAATTTTTAATACCCTATATTTAAATAAATTGTTGACAAAATTATTGAAAATATGAAGAAGATACTTACTTGTTGCCTAACATTAAATACACATTTAGCTTCAACATTTATAAATAAATCTTAAATTTTATATTTAATTGATTGTTTCACCGGAAGTAAAAATTTATAAGTACAGATCATTAAGTAAGAAACATAGTGTGATTATACGGCACTATTTTAACAATAATATAGGAATGGAGTTAAAGTAATATGAACTTTGTTAGATTAATTGAATTCTCACAGTTTATTTAGTACTCAGAATTTTGCCCACGTCTGGCAAAGACTCCAACTTTGTAGATGCGCCAGAAAAGCTCAACCTGAATTTCGACTATTTTTTCCAATAAACTTGCTTCTTTTAATTGACAATGCAAATTTCTTTTAGAACGTGAGTCTCCGAGAATTTCATTAATTTGCAAATTAATTACATTAACAGAACTTGACACTATATTGTAGTTCATTTTAGCTCCTAAGCCTTGGTTGTTCAAACCGGTTTTTACTAAAATAATGGCCATCGGTTTATCAGACGTAGAGCTAATTATACGACGGCATCATCGGCATTTTAGATTCGATGATGTCAATTATGACATCAAATATGACGTCAAATATTACGTAGGGTACGGGTGACGCAATATCTGTGAAACAAACCGTTAGTGAAAAAATAGAGCAAGTGGCATACTTATGAGTAATTATGTTACATATGGTATTATCCTTATGAAATGGAGTAAATGTTTCAGCAATTTCTCTATTAGTTCGAATACGGAAAATTTACCAATATGAAAAAATAGGGCCCCATTTTTTAATAAATTTGGGGCCCCTTCTAGTTTTCCACGTAGGCACGTGCCTACTCGTGCCTATTGCTGGCGGCGCCACTGTCTATATTTTATTTGATGTAAGTTCCATGTAAGGACGGTTAAGAATTTCCTTCCTCAGCTTATTTTCGTGCCTCGACCAAGACCCAAAGTATACTAAACTACTTTCTTGTATGAGGGAAATGACATTATAGGTGTTTCTTTTCGCTTGTTCCGGGATTTGGGAGTAGGATTAGAATAGTAACGCTGTGACGTCATTTTACTCCGATTTTGTGGTGGAGAATGGTTTGACTCGGGAGTAAAAACGTTTTTCCAAAATGGCTGTCTGTGGTCTCTTTAGCAGATAGATTTAGGCTAGCAGACGACAAAATCCGAATTACTCTCTTAACACCTTTTCATAGTAGCCCTACCAGGCTGAGAAATAAGGATTTTTTTTAAACTGGACCTGTGGCCAATAGATCCTAGGTAGTGTAATTCAAAAATTGGACACTGACCAATTTTAACCTTCCTAATCAGGCTTTCACACAATTGACACAAGTCCAAGCACACATTATAGAAACAAAGACCAAACAATTTTAGGTATTAATATAGTATTTTTTTAATGAACTAAAATCTTGAAGGGAAAATACTTTGAATTAATTAAATGGTCACCAGGGCCACTAACAACCCAAGCATTTATTTTTTTAAATGGCGATTGGCCTGTGATAGTGATTTAAGTATCAGACTGAGCCCTACCCTTGCAGCTCCAAGAGTCGATTTAGGGTCGGTCTTTGATCAAAACGTCGTTTAAGGGTCCCGCAGTATTTTAAGGTATTAAACTATTAAACACCACTTCAATATAGGAAGTTATTTTTACCTTCTGAAATATATGAAGATATTTTACCTTCTGAAATATATGAAGATATTTTAACTTCTGAAATATATGAAGATATTTTAACTTCTGAAATATATGAAGATATTTACCTTCTGAAATATATGAAGATATTTTACCTTCTGAAATATATGAATATATTTTTACCTTCTAAAATAAGGAAGATATTTTAACCTTCTAAAATATAGGAAGATATTTTGGTGTTGGTTCATTTGATCGAAAAATATGTGATCGACAGTCGAACATTATACGTTGCAATTGATCGAAATTCCATTTGATCGAATCCCATTTGTCATTTGTTTCATAAGATCGAACCTTCAAATGATCGAATACTATTTGATCGAATTCAAAAGTATTTATAGTACCAGTTTTTATGTTTTTATTTTACCGAATGTAAATATGAAGTGCAGATGGAATAATGATGGAATAATTAATTTCTTAAGTGCAGAAGGAATAATGATGGAATAATTCATTACTTAAGTGCAGAAGGAATAATGATGGAATAATTAATTGCTTAAGTACAGAAGGAATAATGTTTGAATAATTCATTACTTAAGTGCAGAAGGAATAATTAATTGCTTAAGTGCAGAAGGAATAATGATGGAATAATTCATTGCTTAAGTGCAGAAAGAATAATGATGGAATAATGCATTGCTTTAACTGTATTAAACCACAAAGATGAAGAGATTTTACGTTATACACTATATGATGCAATTTTTATGAATCGCGTACTATATATAGTATACGAGTCATTATAGGCTGGTGTGTGTGTGAGAGTAAGAGAGTGTGAGTGAGAGTGAGAGTGAGTGTGAGAGTGTGAGAGTGTGAGAGTGTGAGAGTGTGAGAGTGAGAGAGAGAGTGAGAGAGTGAGAGAGTGAGAGAGTGAGAGAGTGATAGTGTGAGAGTGTGAGAGAGTGAGAGTGTGAGAGAGTGAGAGTGTGAGAGTGTGAGAGTGTGAGAGTGAGAGAGTGAGATAGTGAGAGAGTGAGTGAGTGAGAGAGTGAGAGAGTGAGAGAGTGAGAGAGTGAGAGAGTGTGAGAGTGACAGAGTGACAGAGTGACAGAGTGAGAGAGTGTGAGAGTGTGAGAGTGTTATAGTGTGAGAGTGATAGAGTGAGAGAGTGAGAGAGAGAGTGAGAGTGAGAGTGAGAGTGAGAGAGTGAGAGAGTGAGAGAGAGTGAGAGAGAGAGTGAGAGAGAGTGAGAGAGAGTGAGAGAGAGTGAGAGAGAGTGAGAGAGAGAGTGTGAGAGAGAGTGAGAGAGTGAGAGAGAGTGAGAGTGAGTGAGAGTGAGTGAGAGTGAGTGAGAGTGAGTGAGACTGAGTGAGAGAGAGTGAGAGAGAGTGAGAGAGAGTGAGAGAGAGTGAGAGAGAGTGAGAGAGTAGTGTGAGAGAGTGAGAGAGTGAGAGAGTGAGAGAGTGTGAGAGTGAGAGAGATCGGGTAAGATTGGGAACGCGAAAAAACGTAGCCAAGCAGGGGACATTCCTCTTATTTTGCGTTGTGTAGATCATCAAGAGCCCTATACAACGGCAAATTGACGTGGCAACACAGGTTGAATTATATTCAATTCACGACTGCGCGCATGCGTTTTTCGGCTTCCCGGCTAGAAATGAAATATAAAAAGATGGCCGAACGTCGTCGAGAAAATACGAGCATTCAGGCAAAACGGGTTTAGTTTCTAGTCAAAATTAAAGATAATTCATAATACAAAATCTAGTTGCAAATTGAGTTTGTGCATTCCTCTCGCATTTCTCAAGGCCGTTCGTGCCGTGCTTTCAACGTATGACCTGAAGTAAAAATAAGTGTGACCACACAAGTAACAAATAGGTATAAGTGCAAATATGTATGGCCGTGGATATGTCACCGGCGTTGCGGGTTTTTGTGAATAGCTGAAACAAACTTAACACATTAGACGGAAAGTGTATATTCTGGCCGTCGTACGTCTTGTTTCACTGGTAGCTGAATAGAGCAGCGGGTTTTCACAATAGGAAAGCTAAAGCGCGTACCTTCTGCTCGAACATCTTTCAGAAAATTATTTTTAATGACGGAAAAAAAGGCAAGGAAATTTTTAAAGGATGTTTTTCAAAGTTTATACGATTTGATAAGTTCACAATTTTAAATGTGTCTAAAATATCTTATTTTCAATAAAAAATTAATTGTCAATTGCTATTCATTGCTCATTCTCGGCTGTTTTTTATAGTAATTTTGAGAATGTTTATTTAAGGGGGAGACCCTTGATTTTCTAAATATAAGCTAATGTTTCTGATTAACTTGTTGAAATTTGCTTTAAATTGTTTCTCGAACTTTTTTTAAATAAAAATTGGGAATAGGGAAGACAACCTCAGTTCTCAAAAGAACGTTCCTAAATTTATATAATTGAGCGAAGTGAGCGTAGCTCTCTTAGCAGTGAGTTCTATGGGAAAGTTTTGTCCGTCCGTCCGTTAGTAAGTTTCAAAGGAGGGGGACGCAAGAGAAAGAGGTATGAGCCACGGGTTGCGAGAGAGGGGAGGGGGCGCTAGACAGGGATAGGAACGAGTTGTACGGAACAGTTTTGTAGAGATGTGGAGGGGGATGGTAGGAGGTGCTAGAGGGGGTGTCAGAGGCGTTAGCAGAAGCGAGACAGAGCGAGAGCTGGTGGAAATTTTCTCCGTTCGTGCTCCGAGGGGATGCTAAAGAAAAGGGGTAGATAGGTAAAGACTACATAAAACCATTTCGAATTTTTAGATTAGAAAAGGGTACCATGGAAATTATTGCATGGGGAAAGGGGGAGGTGGCCTTACGGGGGAAGGTCGACTATGGGGTTAAGAGTACCATGGAAATTATCGCATGGAAAAAAGGGAGGAGGCCTTACTGCGGTGGTTCGACTATGGGGAAAAGGGCGCCACGGAAATTCTCGCATGGTTAAAAGGGGGAGGGTGCCTTACTGCGGTGGTTCGACTATGGGGAAAAGGGTTGCACGGAAATTACCCCATGGAAGAAAGGGTTTGGGGGGCGTACTGGGGTGGAGTGCCTCGAAACACACAAATAGCTGAGGGCCGCAAGCATAATTTTTGATCCTCTTCGCAACCGACTTGGAGAAGAAACAGCAGTAAAGCCAGTGGCGTAAATAACGCCCCGGCAGACTTCCATCGAGGGGCCCCCAAATTGCCTATGTGACTGTGTACAGTCCACTCACGCGAGGCCTCGCCTAGTTTTTTCTCTTGTCAGCTCAAGTTAATGTTTTACTTGTTTCAAATATTTCTTTATGCCCAAAACTTTATAAATAGTACCACAATAACCGTCGCATAAATATCGAAACAACGTACACTCTGTTTAAAAAGTCTTCGACAGTTGAAATTTTGGCCCTCTTTTTAATTATGCTAGAAAACTATAATAGATAGATCGATGAAACCAATTGCAACTATTATTTATTTTCCAATATTTTTCGTTATTTATTGGTTTCGTCCGCCAAAAATAAATATTTTGGCGGGAACCGTCAAAACTCAGTTTTGCTGGGGGGGGGGGAATTAATGTTATTGCCCCTTCAACTTTTTGGTCAGTTGAAATCTTCAAAAGCTCAAATTCTCAATTTAAAAGCATATACAGCTTATGGAAGATCAACAGTGTCTTTTCCCGCCAATTGACATAGTAGTCAAACAGTAACACATGCATTCGGTGAAGCTACACTCCTTTAAAAATTCAAAACCGTTCTCTTTTATTATTGTGGATTTGGGTATCTTAAATTTATACACGACTCTAAAGACTTAAAAACCCTTCGTATGAAAACTGTTGTTACTCTCAATGCCTTAATGACATTCGCACCGGTAACTCACTCTACATCGGTGGTTAAGCTCCTTGACCCCCGTTTCGTTTCTCTTTGCCCCCTCCAACTTCTAAAGCGTTCCTACGCCCCTGAAATGAGGAGCGGAAGGGAAGGCAATGTCTCCCCAAAACTTGAGAGTACATCATCCCCCCCACCCTCCTCCAATTGAAACGATGAAACCGTGGGAATTTTCAAACAGAATATTTCATTTTTACCCTACTTTATTTAATAAACAAATAACGTGCTTACATGAGTTCCCTACCAGAGAATAGTAGCAATATTTTTAATTTTTTTACACTAAGTCATCTAGACAAAGCCATTTTTAAGGGTTTTATATATTTAAAATGCAAGTTTTAATTTATCAAAAACAAATTATAAAATTATAAATAAATTAATTTGGGGGATTTTATTTATCTTTAACTTCATTTGAATTGCTTGTGTATTTAACTTTAATTAATACTAAACACACTGGAACCGTATTGGAAACGGAACCGCTTAGTTCTAAATTTTGAGAAACAGAACCCAAACCGGAATCGATAAATTAAAATTTTAAGTACCGTAACCAGATCCGGAACCGAGATAGTCCAAAAAATGGAACCGTTGCATCCCTACTTAACACGCGCCATTAAATATTGTATTCTCTTGACAATCAAACGCTTTATTAGTATTGTTAAACCTTTACTCGCACGTCATAATCAAATGAACATTCGACATTTGGGAAATCCAGCTAAGCCATTTGTGATAGCGTTTTCAATATTTGCGTCGTTTATTCAATTAGTTTGAAAGCTTCATTCTCTTTCAGGGGCGGGAGGATGACAACAAGAGGGGGAAAGCATCGGGACTCCAACTGGAGAATTTGTCGGTTTGACTCACTCTTTGACGTCATCCCTGATTTGCGGAATTGCATTTCAACGTCTGCCATTTTGGCTGCTGAAAATGCCACAATTGGTGGCGAATTCACAAATAGGCTGAGTAGGCTTAAGCAATAAGAACCCCCCGTGTACCAGAATTGTAAGAGTGATAAAACACGAGAAAATGTAGAAAAGTACGCAAGGAAAAGGGACAAAAATAAAAGCTAAAATCTAATCGAATTAAATGAAATTACAAGCTAATCATACTAATAGGACTTTTGGAAGTTCTTGCTATTTTATTTACGTTTTAATTAGTTTTTGATCCGAGATTCGCGTCTTGAAGACCTATTGGACCCAGGAATTTTTAAGTTTTAAGTGCCTTTTGAAGTTCACACCTGGCCCACGCACTTGCCTTTTGAAGATCACACCCGGCGGCCCTCTTCGTGTTTTGTCACTCCCTATTTTTCTTTCTAAAATTCCATTCACCCTAAGATTAGGAAGGCTAGATCAACCCGAATGACAAAAGGTACGATGTCGCGATGTTTGAGTGCAATTATCCACTGTGGTCTTTGGGAATTGGGAGCGTAGTGGCCGCGCTAGAGCCAAGGAGAGGAGCACTGGCGGAACATTATTGAACTCCGGAAAGCTCGATCAGTTTTCGGAAAGCATCCGGCCCCAAAAATCATTTCCGTAAGAAAAACCGGTTGACACTCCCCTACGATCGTGGGCTTTCTCTCTTTAAGCCATTTGACTCCCAATCCCCATCACGCGCAAACAGCAACGTCCTTCTATCTTAAGATTATCCATTCAGCCTGGTATGACAATAATAATTAGCTAGGTATAAGTCATCAATTCTCATTGGCTCCCGAAAACTGACACGAAGCTCACGCCGTTGACGTTTTCCATCATCCACTCCCGTTCTGGACGAAAAACCAGACCCTGAGCGTCACACCATATTCATTCTCCCTAGTTTAAATTGCGCCTTCATATGCTCTATAAACCCGAAAAATTATGAGTCGAGGTGTACGAATAATAAATATTCAGTTATATTTATTTTTATTTTATTTGCAGTTAGTGTCCGAAGACTCTAAATTTGAGCCTAAAAGCATTGACAAATTTCCCAAGATGAACGCCAAATGCCAGATTTAAAACGGCCACATCTGGCCTTTTTAGAATTCAAGCATTTCATTTTCGAGCAGTCAGAATATGATGAATTTTTCGATCCGTAGATTGGATTTCTGCAAGTACATTGGCATGTTTGGTCACCACTGACCCTGGATAGTGTAAAGCATTTGGCCTTTTGCAATCCGATTCCTTTGCACGACGTGCGCTGGCAATTTTCGTCACCGTCGTCTGTCGATGGGCACTCTGTCAACGATAATTATTTTTCCGGGTGTAAAAATTATTTCGTTACATCAAATAAATCAAATATTCGTTCCCTGATAAATGTTCACGAATATTCCGATTTCTGATCAAATAGCTGAATATTCCGAAAGGGTGATGGATATTTTTCTTATTTCCAATAGTTTGCAAAATTATTGGCTCTTAAATCAAATACTTAATTTACATGGTATTTGAAATATTATTTAGTATTTCATTTTAAAAAGTGCCAATTTAGTTTATATATTCTTTGGTGTTTCACGTGGCCATACAAGGGAATTTTGAGCGGTATTTGGGCGCTAATGTAAAAAAGACATTTAACCACTCATCTCCGCTCAAAATAACTAAGCCGCTCACGAGAGCTGCCCATTTCTGGACGTTGCTTGAAAATAAATATTTGATATAGGATTCTTAAAAGAATGTATTTGCAAACTTTTAAATAGTGACCGGGCTAAACGAATATTTATTTTGATAAGAGTAACATCTATTAAGCTAGAAAAGGGGGACATAATTTTCATCCACTGATCTTAGAAATCTAAAAATTAAAGTTGCTGCAATGAAGAATAAGTATTTTAAACGTTTCTAAGAGATGAATAAATGAATCTATATAGAAATGATCAAGTATGAAAATGGTGGTGCTTGGCTCCGGACTATCGCGCAATTCAGTGTGAAATCTTACCCCCGCAGTGATTGAAGGGTCCGAGCCACTTTCCTTTGTCGCATATGATAGATTTGGTTCCCCCAGTTTTACACGGAATGAAGCATGTGTGCATCGTCCGTCCATAAGCGGAATGAGGTATACCCGCACAACGATGCTTGGGGTGTTTGTGGAATTCGTGATCAGGACAGTCTATTTAATGAAAACAAAAATTATCTAAGCTTTGTTTTAAGCTGAAAAGACATTGAAAGCCAATCTCGGCTTTGGTTAAAAATGTGAAAAACACACAAATTGCAAATCGTTTAAAGAAAGCGCTTCTATGTAGAAGCACCTTCCGGCAATATTTATGTCGAAAGTGGTTAGACCGCCATCTATTAATGGCAAAGCGTAATAAAAATCACATTTTCTGTAGTAGTAGAAAGATTTTATGAGAAGAGCGAGTAAATATTAATGTCCATTATGGGGGCCTTATTAAATATTTTATTAAATCACGCAAAACTTTTGCGGAGGCCAAAGTTGAGAAACGCTCTTCTAGATAAAGCGGATAGTTTTTTGATCCGAGAGGTCATCGAGAATAGTTCCGTAGAAGCCTTAACAAAGGACCTTGTTCAGTTTCCCTGCTTTGCGCTTGTGTTTCTTTTACGCAGACGATATAAAGACCAAAACAACTACATTGAACCCGAATACATTCATTTCTACGAGGAACGACGAACTACCTGTCTATCATCTGGAGTAGGGATGTCCGTTTCCTATCCGCGTTTTATTTAATTGCTTAAGACAAAGAATAATTCAACTTTTGTCGTTGACTCAATCCGCAAAACGTTCAAGAAAACTCCTTGTTTTTCTTAAAAAAAAGCAGTTTTACTACAGAGTCAGCTGATAATCGCAAATAAACGTATTTCTCATTAATTTGGATTTCTATTTTCATTCAATCGAAAAGATGCTGTTTAAAAATTTACAAAATAAATTGAATGCTTATTCGTGGTAACAAAAGTGATCAAGCTTGCCAGCGATAAAAGCTGATATGTAAGCACACGCTTTTTGCTTCCCTTTTCTGTGAACGCACTTCTCTTTGCGGCTGCCAGTACAGCGAGAAAAGCCGAAAGCACGCGCCATTCGCTTATATACCCTAAAAATCCGCTTCCCTTCGCAACTGCCAGTGCCAAAACAAATTAAACTAACTAAGCCGTAATTTTCCTCCTTGATTAAAAGAAATTTTGCCCTGGTTATTTTCACTTTCAATTTTATTTATAATTCATACCTCGATAAATTTCATCACCAGGCGAAATTAACGCCTTAGGCTACATACGGTACACTTACAAAAACCTACTTAGACTAACGCTTAATAAGCAGATTTTGGCTGGCGAAAAGTAAATTATGAAATCCAAGTGGCTAGATTTTACATTCTTAAAGTCTCTTATATCGCAAAGTGTGCTTTTGAAGGCTGTCATTAGAGATTATTATGGTTACCAATTTCAAATTCTCCATTCACGTGCAAATAAATTAAAACCTTAGAGCGATTCATGTAATTTTGACATTGAATGCAATTTTGAAAGGTTTGTCGCACTAGGGCAAATGTGTGGAAGTATTTAGAGAGGCAGACATTTGGAAATACATATTAGATAAAACCTTATCAATAAAACTTACCTTCAGCATTCGTAGGGCAGAGAGCGCTAAGTATGAACGCGGCGAGAACCACACAGTTCATTTCCAAGATACTTTGAAACCCCTTTCTGTAACTCAAGCTTTGGCACTTAGAAGCGTTATATGCCTTTTCCCAGAGCGAATTGAAAGTCAAGTCCTTCTACTCCAAACAAAAAACGCCACGAGTAAAGCCACGAAACAATATAAATCACCACTTATTTTTTCAAAACTTATTTCAATAAAATATAAAATAACAAAAACTAATAAAGTTGTACTCACTGAATTGTCAATTTACCTTTTAAATCAATTTGAGAAATATTGCTTATTGTAGGGAAATAATGGAACTAACAGCCTTGCGTACACGTTCTAGGCTTAAAAAGCAAAGATGTTAATATTTTGGGATTTTAATATTAGAAATATTATTACATTAATTTTTGGCACGGATTTCGTGGAACCCTAACGACGAAAATGTCAACAAACTTCCTGCTTTTTAAACGAATTCAACAGTTAGCTGCTTCTCTAGTTCTTTTTTACACAATATTCGCTCTTACATGTTGCAACACTTTTATAAATAAGATGAAACTAAAGGTTTTAAAATAAAGTTATTCTAGATGGTTAAAGAAAGTGTGAGCATTGACAACAAGAAAAAGTTTCATATTATAACTCCTTTCTTAATTCTTCAGTTAACAATAACGATAAGCAAATAATTGAGCGATCGTTGGGTACTACCCAGGTAGCACGAGCACGTGTCTTTTAGGTTTATATTAATACACTCTTAGAAAATTTCGTTCATAATTGTACAAAACATGATCCAAATTGTTGTCACTGAGACGTCACGTATTTTTGTCCAAAATTGCACAAAAACAATAAGTGCAACGTTGGACTTTATGTGGATCAAATATTGCACAATATTACGAGATATATTGGTAGTTAATTTGTCCAATATTCTATAATAAAGCATCAAATATATTTTAATTTTGGGACTTAAATTGTCGAAAATTGGGAGGTTATTCGTCCGATATTGGAGTCTAATTCATGTAATATTAGCTATTTATTTGTCCAATTTTGAAAACTGTTATGTTCAAAATTGGGAGGTTATTTGTCCGATATTGGAGTCTAATTAATGTAATATTCGCTATTAAATCTCCAATTTTGAAAGTTGTTATGTTCAAAATTGGGAGGTTATTTGTATTATATTGAATTTAAATTCGTGTAATATAAGATATTGTTTTATCTAATTTTGAACGTTATTTGGTCCTAAATTGAAAAGATACCTGTTCGATAGTGAACACCAAACCCATCAACATCAATTTTTAAATAGGCCTTTCTATAAAGTAACATTGGCCTTATTGTTTCGATGTTGCTGCTGCGTCACGGGTGACCTATCAATGACGTTTTACTAAGAAAACCCTGGACATAAGAGTAAATTCGACGAGGCACCCTGTTTTTAGGTGTAGACTAAACTGAACTTCTACGTATTTCGTAACGAATGAGCTACATAAAAACAAGTTAAGCAAGCGTAGCTTATTTTATTGAAAGGCCTATTCTATGATTTGGGAGCTGAAAATATTTAATATTGAGTAATAACTTAAATAGTAATGTTGAATATCAGTGGTTCAATATAGATTTATTTCTTTAGGTAATACCGTCCAATACTTAGTGTTGACTTTAGACAATGAACTGTTAATTTTTGGAGCGCCTTATATCCATATTTTGATTTCAAGGTACGCTATTAAATTAAATGTTCACTAGACGGTCTTAAATCAGTGTTACAATTATATTTCCATGTCTAATTGAAAGAACCAGTGAAATTATAATTTTATTTATAATAATAATTGGTTTACAATGAGGTCCATTGAGTTCGATACTTTAGAGGCTTCGATTTTAATCACGATTTTTTGAAGGTACTCCATGGTCTTTTTAAGAGAGGCAGGGTACTGCATATTAAATGCGTAATAACCAGCCAGGATTGTTGCAACAGCATCTTCAATTGGTCCGACGTCGAATGTACCATTTTCAATGTGTACTTCTACTAAGGCCTCAAGAACATTATTTTCGTTAAACACCATAGTTGATGTGGCTTTTTTCGTTTGCTTAAAAGAATGTTAAAAAGAGTTGTCGATATAGACACTTTATATTAATTTATTTGATTCTGAAATATTTCACTTACATGTACATCTATAGTAAAAAATAAGTCCACAGACTCTCCAAAGATGCAGGGTAACAAAATAAGTGCTGAGCGAATTTGAAGCTCCATAAAAACATATTAGTTGAACATTTCTATAGCGTTGTGATTTGAAGTGCGGTTACCTTTAACCTGCTCCTCCCGGTAGTAGTTTTTTTGTTCTAAAAGGAAATTAACACTCCCTTTACGTCGCGAGTCTGTTAGCATTCAAAATCATATTTTTGAGAAAAAGTGGGGAAAACGACAGATAGGTAATCACCCCCCAAAAATATTGTAAATGTTTTTTAAAGAGTATCTAACCCCAAAACAATTAGTTTTGGTTGATACTAAATTTAATTCGATATTTTTTTTAATTCTTCATTTAAACAATATCAGATTATATTTTTTATTTTATTTTTATAAAAACAGTATACTATCTTAAAAACTATTTAAAATTACAAATCCTACATGTAAAGTATTTTGTAATTAGAAAATAGAGAGTATGTACCGAGTTTTCTGACATATACAATAATTCAATCATATCCGAAACAGACTTTAGATGGCTATCCATAAAAAAATCTAAGACTTTATAGAAAAATAAAGAAAATAATAAGGTTCAATATAATGAATTTATTTTTAAATCTTCCCTTGCTATGACCCTTAAAGATATATCTCCGCAATTCAGAGTTGTTTACTAAAAACTTTATCCCGGTTCAATCCCACCCGGTATAAAATTTTAATTATAATTAAAATAACTGAGACGAAACAACCGAGTTTAATTTATTCAGAATATTATAAATTAAGTAGTTACAACAGTGAGTTAGACGTACTAAACAACAACAAAAATAACCAATAGAAAAATATAAAAGAATATTCCACCAAGAAACAAGTTAATATAAATACTTTGAAATCAAGAATAAATAAACCCAAATACCGAAAGTTGAAAAAATTATGTGAAAGGAAAAACGAAAAAAATCTTACCGTTAGCAATACACGGCTTACAACGTACAATAAATGACCGTAGACAGAATAGTTATGGTTCTTTATAAATAAAAACAAACAATCCCAATTTATCAACTGCAGTAAACATCTTAATCCGTCGAGAAAACGTTTAAAATAAATTACGAAGTAATGACGACCCAGTTAAAAACCAGACCAACATAGATGTAAGAGCACGATGTATACCACTTGAAATTTTCTTCATAAATGAACCATAACGCTTGAAAACTAAACACGCTAAACACACAATAGATAAACGAGGTAATTCAGTAGACTTGCCCACGAAAGTGAAGCCGCGCCTTCTTGCCTCTGGCCTTGTCATTGGCTCCGAGACGACACGTGGTGTATCGGAGGAAGCAGCGTCTCATTGGATGTCATTAGCGTGACGTGCGAGGTTGAATAAACAGCTGCCCTCTATACAGGGTCGAGGAAGCTAGTTCAAATCAGATCACACCGGTTCAGTTCCGGCATTGAAAATCAACTCTGATTTCCGGCCCGATGAACTATGGCGGCTGTGTCGCCCTCTACCGGGAATAAATTAACGACTGTCGTCTGTTATTCTTTAAAATGGCACATGCTAGAGTGGCTGCAATAGAAGGTACAAATTTATAAAAGAAAAATATATTTGTTATGTCTAATTATTAATGATAAGTAGTTTCTGCTTCAATTTGAAATTCCAAAAGACGATGTTTATGCTTTATTCGGATGGGTAAAACCCCTTTTGGGAAAAGATAGGACTACCAAGATCAATTTAGCAAAATGATATGGGTGTAAACAGCAAGTGTGAAGCAGGAAGTTTCGGTTGCAATTCTGTTTAGTGCTCCAGCCTCCAGTCATTCCAAAATCTGGTGGCAGCAAATTATGAAACGTAAGCAATTTAGAATGTGTCGTTTGATCTATTCCCATTGGACAATATGTGGCCACTCAGCGTACAAAGGAATGTGTTGTTTTTAGAAATAGCTCAATCAGCTTAACACAATTATGCTTATTCTCAGATGTGTTCCTCAATGTGGTGACACCTACCAAATATTCTGGGATAATTGGATAGCATGTGCATAGTGATGGAGAAGTCAAAAATGTACGCCCTTGTGTATTTGGACAGCAAAAACAACTACTCTTTAAATGTTTCAATGGTACTTTTATTTTTCAAGGAAGCTTAATCATTCTCTGTGGTCAGTTCCAAAGAGCTGGACTCATCTGTAGGTTGTCCAGGTAACTTTGCTACCAAGGCTAGCAGAGCAGAGATTTGCTTCGCTTAATTTTCTGCCATAAGCTTTAAGGCATCTGCTTGCGTCTGTTGGGCAACCGCTTGCTGAAGCTGAGCATCTACTAATTTCTCCACTGCTGCTGTATGTTTGTCAAATTACTCACGCAACGCATCCACAGAAACCTCAAAGCTTTGATTTCGTGGCTGTACCACTTCCCATCTTGAATAACTTCATTGAGGGATTCAGTTAGTGTTTCCTTAAAAGGTAGTGTGCGTTTCCTAGAAACTAAAAGAATGCTTCTTTATTAAGCTTTCTTCTTTCAACTGACAATGGCCAATCAGCCAGAAACTATTAAGGTACGGTTTCTCAATAGTTTTGTAGCCAGTAGCTTTTGACGTCAAAATTTACATTTCAAAATGCATTTTCACCTCAACAATATTTATTAATAAAATCAGTGTTACCCGAAGCTGGCTCAGACGGTGAAGGGTGAAATGAAAATTCCTGTAAGATCATTTGAGAATTTGAATTTTCGCCACATTCACTGTCACCGGCAGCTTCCAGCAGCTGGTCCAGATCCAACTCAATCACAACTGTTGCTAAAGCATCGGGTCTGAAAAGTTTTTCAAAATAAGAAACCATTCAAATGTTTGTAGTAATATTACAGGCTAAATAATGCTAAGTAAGTAAGTAACTGCATATCAATTTAAAAACTATTGTTATAATTTTTTGTCATAGGTTCGTTGGTGATGGCTACTTCAAAAATTGTGTTATTGCACTTTCAACTTCAAGGTCAAATAAGCTGGTAATGGGGACCCTACAGGCTTCTTATTCCCCTTAACTTTATTTTTTTGAGGGCCACTGGCCTAAGGGGGTAGGCGGAATGGAGGAAACTTTATAAAAATAGGCAGGTACCACCGTTCGAATGAATTATTTAAAGGGCCCCCTTATCAGGGGCGTAGCGAAAGGGGTTGAATTATAGGCGAAGGCATGATTTTGCCAACTAAAACTTCGGCGGTTGGGAAAAATTTCAAGGGGAGGGGTGCTGATGGAGGTATTCTTCATTTCGCCAAGTCGACCTCGATTTGCCATTGGTCCCAGGACTCTCGCTATTTCCAAGTCTGGTAGGAAATACGAATTCGTGCACTTTGTGAAGTTTGTGTACTCAGGACGAAAAGCAGTGTATAAAGGGAGCGCTTGCTAGGGCTACCTCCCTGATTGCGCCACTGTGTGCAATACATAAAGTTATCAATTGCATTCCAATTTTTCTAACCTTGCTTCACCTCGGCACAATCCTGCTTGAGGAGCCGAACTGCAACTTGGTAGAGATTGAAACAAAACTAGTTTTCATTAATGTTCAATTTGTTTTTCCGTGTTTATACCTTTGGCCATCAATCAAACTCTCATAAGTTGTCGAGGTGTTACTAAGATTCATTTTGAAATCCAATTTGAATTTGAATATTACTTTTCAGAAAAACGACTCTTACTTGGCACTAATTGGAGGGAAGGAACTGTCAAAACTACTTATTCCTTCATAAGCAACTGAAGGCAGCAGAGCCATCACCTTGTCCTTTAATGGGGACATTTGTGACGTGTCTGATTTCGGACCACCACCAGTTTTCCGCAGGGATACGCTGACTTGGGCTGCAGCTTTCCGGGCATCGCTCTTCTCCTTGCTCCACTTTTCCTCACCTTGATTGCCAATTGCATTTATGTAGCCACTGCTTATGTTGGCTTGATGACAGTTGACCGTCTTTATACAGTCGGATGCCCTCATACTCTGGCTGTTCCACACAAGAAATTAAGGCCTCTCTCTCCTCCTGACTCCACACTTTTTTACTTGCCATTTAAGAATTATGACAAATTACTCCAATAAATAATTGAATTTAATTGTGATCAATGCACAATTAAAGGCTTAATTCATTAAGCAAAACAATAGACCCTGTTGGTTTGTCAAAGACTAACTAATTAGTCGGTCAAGCCCGTAATATTACCTCTCCTCGGAGGGGATATAGTTCATTCCCCACACTCCGTTTCCCATCACCCTTCAACTCGAGTATGTTATTACGCTAAAAAGTAAAAACCAGCTGAGGATAGTTAAAATGATGTTTATTTCAATTATGTAATTTAATCAAAAATATCTTGCGAAGCCGCTTCTGTAGAACATTCATTGTGTACTTTATCTGCAGCGCAAACTATCAATAAAGTCTTCTATTTCTTTGGCATTAGACAAATCGTCCTTCAGTTTCGGTTCCCCTTTTAACCATGTTGAAGAGGGGAGCCTCTTTGCTGTATTTCAATCCTAAAGTAGTAATCTTCAATGACACCAAGTCGATCTAATTTCTGAAGAGCTTTAAGCAGAGCTCGAAAACAGTAATCAACGCAAGTAACTGGATAATTCTGAATTAGTTTCGCCTTTTCCGCGTAACCTAAAGACAAAGCCTCTCAATCATCCAAACGTCTTTGACCAAAAGTTACGCGCAAAACATTTAAAAGTTCTGGCAACTTACTTTCGGCGGCAGAAAGCGTGACGAAAAGCGTCGCAATTACCAATTGTCTAAGCAAAGCGAACATTTCCTTCTGCCGGTGTTGCCAATACGAAGGAGACGACTGTAATCTTTCAAGCACTCTAAAACCATCATCTTCCTTTACAAGCGTGTCAAGAGCACCCTCAGACGAAAGATAACCGGCTGTATAATAAGAACTAATTTTTTTTTTCGATTTCCTCATACAAACCTGGATAGCCTGACTTACTTTCAATGTTTCCAATTTAACGAATGAGTAAAAATGTTTTGAAGAGTTCTTTACGCATCTGCGATCAGAATTTCGAAGCTCCCACTTAACAATATCCCCATAGCTTCCTTTAATCTTAAGTGCAGCTACTCTAGTAGGTCTTTGCAACTGTTGGTTAGTATTATACCCAATTTGTGGCCTGGTAAGGCTCAGGACCCCCAAATGCTTGTACGATCGGCTCAGCATTCATGACGGCCATCTGTTAATCTCGTAAGGTATACATCGCATTAGACTGTGATAAAGTCGAGGGGCAGTTCACTCCCATAGTTAAATCTGCACTCTTGGTTGATTGAATCTGATTAAATTTGATGTCTGTAGCTTTGGCTGTATTAAATTTAATCCAATTAAATTTTTAACCTTGATTACTTCTGCACTCTACGAAGGAGTGAACTGCCCCTCGGATAAAGCATTATATTTTGGTAATAGACCCATTTGAATCTGTTGAATTATCATAATTTCCGAGGGGCGGTTAGTATCCGATAGTTGATTATATAAGGCTATCAATTTTTCTACATACGCTTACTGCCAATTCTCCAACTTTCTGTCGGGACTCATAAATGCGACACCAGATTTTATTATTATGGAAGCTTGTAAGAAATTGTTGATCAAAAAGGGTTTCAAAGTCTCTCTATGACTGAGTTATTGCGGCCCTATTTCTAAGATACCAGGTCTTGGCTTGACCTTCAAATAGTAGTGGATAATTCTAAGTAGATCATCTTCGGCTATTCGTATGGCGTCTTGGTAATCGAGTAAACTATCTTTAAAGTCTTTAGGATCAAAATGTTCATCCTTGCTAAGCTAATATGAGGGATTTTAGGTGGTCTCGAAACCGGCACTTGCCAGTAACTTTGACTAGGAGCAACTGATGGCGGTAGAAATTATGGTTGGGCTTGGATTGGTATAACAGAGGGCATAACCGGTTTATGTTGGGCTGAAAATTGCGGATTGCCTATACAGTTTGACATATTACTTGATACCATACGGGGGCATTGATTGCTGATTATTTAACTGGTAAAAATTACCAGGCTGGTATGGGTTGGTTTGATGAAACCAGGTGGAGGATTCACCTGGTGAAAAAATTGCGGTAAGGGTGGGGTCACTATACAACAAGTTATTTGACCTCAACCTGCAGTATGACAAATGTAAATATTTAATTTTTACCAGTAACAAGCGAACCACTGATCATATATCCCTCCACATTGATGTAAACATTTTGGAAGAGGTGACACAGTACAGATACCTCGGTATAATCTTCGACAACAAACTGACCTGGAATCCTCATGTTACTAACCTGCAGGCAGAGAGTAAACGACGGATCAATCTTTTGAAAGCAATCGCAGGGACAAAATGGGGTGCAAGTAAAAAATCCATGAACATGTTATATACGCAATATATTCGCTCCAAGATAGAATATGGGTCGCTACTCTTTTCCAGCGCTGCTCGAACCCACATCAAAAAACTTCAAAAACTGCAAAACATCGCTATCCGCCTAATATTAGGAGTCCCAGCCTCCAGCCCAATTACAACGTTTATATCTTCTATGGTATCCAGCACACTGTGGAATTGAAGGAAACGTAGCAGCCGATGCCCTCGCTTGGGGGGTCATTGGGCAGTACATCAATGAAACATTCCAACTGGAACATCGCACTTTGGCTTTTACACATTTCGATTCAAAACACACTGGGGAAAACATACTTGCCAAACTGGAACAAATTCTTAGTAATCTTGGCGTCACGTCAACGCGGGTAATTAAGTTTTACTGAGGGTTGGATTAAGGCTTGCTTAGACCATAAGATTTGAGAATTATTTGAGGCACCGCAGATTAAGAATCGGGCAAGGTGAGGCCCCATTTTATAATCGACGGACCATGAGGCCCCATGACAGCTTATTTCACTAGTCCTAGTGAATGTTCACGGTACGCGCTGTGGTCAGTTCAGAGTTCAAATAAGCAACGTCGGTTGTAGGGCTAAAAAGAAGCGCTGTCCGAAAGTGGTGGTAAATTATGTTGGTGTGCCTTTGAACAATCTTTCCTTATCAGGCCCTAAATCCAACCTTGAATCCGTCTAATTGGCTGTGGAAAGACCTTTAATTGTCCCTCAAAAAATCGGTTCTTACAGTTTGCGCCGACAACGCCAGTAACATGATTAAAGCTTTTAATCTACAAGAAATGTATTCGGAACCCTGGGATGTTGACGATTCCGATGATGACACCACTGATGAGTTGGACGATGGTAATATCATAAGTACCATAACACTCATAAGTATGCCACTGGGTACAATCGTGTAATGAAGGTTGGTTTTAAAACGATTGCGTCATTGCGTATTTATGACGTCATCAGGAAACGGAAATCCCTGTCGCTAGCCAATGAGGCGCGTCAAAATGGATCACTAGAACAAATAATGCAGCGGAAAAGGTTTACAGTCCACGTTTTAACAAGCCCCAGGTGAAACAGACCTTCATTTAAGAATTTTATATGGAGCAAAGGGAGAGTGGCATACTTATGAGTATTATGTTACCTAATACCTATGGTAATATTAGTAATAAGAGTGGTTCCAAGTCGAAAGCTAGAGGAAATAAGACGGAGTTCTTTTCAGTTACCTTTTCGCCCAACGACCATTGTGAAATTTGAAAGGTAGTCAAATTTCATTTTTAACTAATTAAATGTGTTTTTAGCCTGGAGCGATACTAGTTGGATTCTGGTCGAAAACACTATTCAAAAATCCAAATGGACTCGATTAGGCTGTATTGCACATACCTTACAACTCGTTGTGGTCAATAATCTTCAAGGTGACACCACGTCAAAGCCGGTGTGCAATTATGTCAACGGGGTGATTATGTTTTTTCAGCGATCAACGCAATGGACTGAGAAACTAAAAGCCAACAGAAACGGGCTTGACTTAGTTTGCCCAGCCAAAACGCGATGGAGTTACTTATGCTTTTCAATAGAGCGATTATTAATGGTAGAGTTATTTTAACTTTTGTGAAGTACAAGAACGTTTGATCTATATGGTTTACCACTAACCAGAAATAAACAAACCTTACTTATCACCTGTAATGTAATTGGCGATATTATCTGTGCGTCCTTCCTCCAGTTAAACTCCAACGGTTGCTCGCCCGTTCAACTGCTAAGAACCAAGGGGCGGGGTGTTAGAGAGCTTCCTGTTTCAAATTAAAATATTGTCATCTACTTGATAGGTTTGTTTTATTTATTAAATACATTACAGTTTAATGTCGTGCGCCTTCGTGACGTGTCGGGTCAAATAATTAACTCGCCCTGGTACCGTTCTCCCCTATCAGCTGTATTAGTGAAACCTTACTAAAACACCAAGGGCCAAACGTTTTTTTTAACTTATATTTCGAGTGTATATTTTATATATTAGGTTTCTTTATCTTTAAGCCGGTAATGAGGACTGCAGTGACGAGAATTGTCATGCAAGCAATAAATGATAAAGAACCTTCTTTGACGACTCATGGAATAACCGAAGCACCTTCTCCTAGCAAGTTTACCAAAATAAAAGGTTTATATACTTTGCTACTACCACTGAAAGACGCCACAGACTGTCTTCAAGGAGATGGGCCGCAGATCGCAGTCGTGGTGATGAAGTTATTGGATGCTTTCGACGCAATATATAACAACAGCACTACGAAATTTCCAGCGCTTCGAAACAACATCCTAAAAGATATGGAATCTCGTTTTAGTGGTCACCTCTCCGATCCATTTTACATACTACCAGCCATGGTCGACCTAAGCCAAAAATTATTTATTTTTAAAGGTAATTATTGTCAAAGTAAACTTTACAGTTCTTTAAAATCTTTAAGGCAAGGTTGTAAAACTGCCAGTAGCACAGGCCTTACGGGTCAACGTCGCCCCAACGGTAGGCAAACGTGCATCAAATGTCCGGGTGGTGCGACGTGGCACCAGTTGCTGCTGACTGCAAAACCGCTAAGCAACCAACGTCAAAATGACGTCGTAATACCGTTGGTTGTTTAGCGGTTAGGCAGTCGGCAGAAATTGGCGCCACGTCGCGCCACCCAGACATTTGATGCGAGTTTGCCAACCGTTGGGGCGACGTTGACCCGTAAGGCCTGTGCTACTGGGGACCTGGGGACCTTGCCATCGTAAAGAACACTTACTAAAGGAGTAGAAAATAAATAATTTATGGCCACGGGTCTAAAAAGTGATTTCTATATACTATAATAAGGAGATTACGAAGAAGTAGGCTAGCGGAATAATTTCCAATACTTTAAGGCAGTTCTCCATGCGACCATTTCGTTGTACAGTGAAAAAACGGGGCTTCTACCAGAGAAAATTTGCTGTGGCCAAAATTATACTACTAGCAAATAACATTTGGATCCTTTGTCCTTTGGTTTTTCGTTTTATTGGGGTTGTTCCTCATTTTATAATGTGTTTTAATGGGTGGAGTTTTTTTGTGTGGCCTATTTCTACGGGAAGAGATATGCGAGGAAGCGGGTTTTTGGACAGTTTTATTTTGGGGTTTATTGGAATGGCTCCGGGTCTGAGCCGGGTTTAGCTGACGGTCCGGGTGGCTGTTCGGGCTTTGGAGGGGAATGGTCTCCTTTGGGTCCTCCGGAAGGCATCGGGATGGTTCGGGGTCGTCGCTCTAGGAAGGCGCGGGTTCGAGAGAGAGCAGAGGGTGGTTTCCCGTGGCGGCCTGGTTGGCAGGACGTAGCAAGGTTCGAAACTTCTTTTTGGCTTTGCATGGAGGGGTCTTTGACGGTGGCTTAGTGGAACAGAGTTTGCGGGGTTGTTGTCGTCTGGAAGGAGGAATCTTGGGCACTTGGATTGGGTACCCGCTGATCTCGGGGACAGAACTGATGGGTCGAAGTGGTTTGAGTAGCGACGCGACGTCTTGGTGGGCATCCTCAAACTGGGGTTAAGCTTATGCCGGGGAACGTCGGGCTGCAGGCCTTCGAAGGAATCAGGGAGCCCAAGGAGCAGGGCTGGGGTTATTTGTCCCACCGGTAGTTCACTTACTGGTGTTGTGTCCCGATCTCAATTTCCCGACGATGTATTGCTTTGGTTCTCTTTGTCTTGTTTGCTACCGTTCTGGGATCCTGGGTGGAATGTCATGAAGATTCGGGGTTTTTTGGGCCTGGGTTGCAAGGGTCCATTAGTCCTAAACTAAGGCGACGGGTGGTTGTTGCTGGGTGATGGGGGACCTTTGTTTCGACGGTATCCGGGGGATGGATTTCATCGGCGATTTCCGGGCGACGATCGACTATGCGAATAATGCACTGAGCTGTGCCAATGGTTAGGTTCTCTTGCTGGGACTTTATCGGAAGGTGGGTCGTCGGCGCGATGTCTATTATATTACCCCGGGGCCGGTTTAGGGAAAGGTTGCGGTCGGGTCCTCAGGTTGCGACGTGTCTACGGGATCATCCTAGCCAGGGTTGGGTGTTGGGTTTGGACGGGATTTTATTTCTTCGTCTGGACCAGTTGGGGGTCTTGGTTTGAGACTGTTTAGTAGACTTCATGGTAATTTGGTTGGTTTCAGGTATGGCGAAGAGAGTTGCGAACCTGGGGTTTGTGGAGGATGTCCTGGTGCTGAGTGCGGTAGACGAGGATGGCCTGGCGGATATAGGGGCCCCGATGACTTTAGTGCGCAGCGTTCCTGAGGTTCGGAGTGTGGGCGATCGTTATTGTCCGAGGTTTTGGTGGCGGCGGCTGGTTTAGAGGAGGTACCGGTTTCCTTTGATGGTTCAGCGGAACGGAGTTTGGAGGCGGTTCTTCTGCAACCCGTGGATTCATTCCGGTCAGTCAACGTGTCAGCATCGGTGGCAGTGACGATGGATCCTCGGGCTTTGGAGTCCGGAGCATCATCGGGAGGAGTGGCTGACGGGGCGTCATCGGCGGCTGTGTCCGTCACAGAAGTTCTGGCGGCTGTGCGGCCTTCGGCAGTTGAAGTACAGCTGAAGAGGGGCTCTTTTCGACATCTGGATGGTTTTGGGTACGTTACTCAGATTTCAAAGAGGTTGGCGTGGCCGTAGGACATGTCATTTGATCGGTTGGTGGAAATGAAGCCTAGGTACTTTTGGGATGGTTTTCTGGGGTGTGTCTCTAATTTGGCTCTTCCAGCTACCCTTCCGGTGTCGTTGGATCGGTTGGTGGCCAATTCTCGGGTTTGGGTGGTGGTTGGTGTGCCGCTACGTAATGCGTTGGACTGTGGAGTGGGGGCCTTTTTGTCGGCCATTGAGGGCATCCTGCGGCATAGTCGGGTTGTGGGGATCGGGGCTTGCGGCTTGGATCGAGGTATTGGGGGAGGATACCTTATGGGGTCCAGAAGGATGTTTTTGTGATGTAGCTCGGGTTGGCACGGAAGTATGGGTATCCGTTGGTGGTACAGTGTCGGGGGGCGTATTCTGGGGTGTTTCGGTTAGTCCCATCATGTTCTTCTGCACAATTTTTCGGGGTCTCGGTGGGATGCGGACCAGTTTTTGGGGTATTTTCCGAACCTTTGGTTGGGGTATTCACCTATGGCGACGTTCACATCAATGGGGCCAGCGAGGGAAGTTTTTCGGGGGATGGCGGTTGGCCGGATTATTGTGGAGTCAGCGGCACCGTTGTTTGTTCCTGTGGGTCTTCCGGCTGACTATTTTGAGGATATTGCGGGTCCATTACCTGGGATTGTGGGGGTACTTGTGGGTCGGTTGGCATCTTTGAGGGGATGTGAGGTGGATCCGTTGGCGGGGGGTTTGTTACGGAATGTGCAGGAATTTTATGGACTTTATTTGTCGGGTTGAAAATTGTTCGGGTGGATGTGTTTTTTAATAAAGATGTTTTTCCCGTTGTTTCTTTGTTTATGTTGTTTTTCCTCTGGCGTGTTTTTTCTCGAGGCTTCCCTTTTTTGGGGAGGGGGAAGATGTAACGGGGAGCTGTATCGGGAAGCCTCGGTGTGTTTGTTTACGTTTATAGTACCCTCAGGAGTGGAGAGAGGGCGCCACCAGTCTGGCGGCGGTCGGCCCTATCTGTGGTTCAACGGTCAACAACGGCGGGCTCTTTCGGATGCGATATTAAAGAACGGGTCGAGGAGGCCAGGGGTCACTTCGACCTTGGGTCCAGACTGGCATCGAGCCATCGGAAAATTGTGACTTTACTGTATATTATCGGTTGGCTGAAATAAAGACTTTTAATCTCCTAAGAACGTATTCCTAATTCAATTCGGCTAACAAGTAACTCAGTGGCCAAACCTTGGTCTCACGTACCCCTACAGTTGGAGCCAGGCTCCCTTAAAGACATGATTCATTCCTACTTAAATGATACACCAGCAAGTCCCGATTTCTCATGTCCATTAATGTATTGGCGAGAGAACCAACATAAATACCCAGCTATCGCTGCACTCGCGAAAAGACATTTGTCCGCCCCGCAACGTCGGCTGCTTGCGAAAGAATGTTTTCTGTAGGAGGATCACTTAAACGACCAAGACGCGCTAGGCTTTCTATCGAGATCGTAGAAGATTGTTTGTTATACCAGGAATATCGAAAACCATATTTGGAAAAATTCTTAGCGCAAACGAAAGACAACAAAACCGAAAATGAGGCATAAAAATTATTTATTGCTCTTAATAGATGTAATACAATAATTGTAATATTGCTCACAAAAATTAAGTTACAACTGAAAATTGTTTGGTTGGAAATGGGTCGTCATGCGAAATTAAATTTTGAACATTTTTACTCTGAATTTAGTCGGGTTCACGCCCCTAAACATGAGTCGCAATATATTTCACGCTTTGAAAAAAATTAGCGACCAGAAAAATGATCTCACAAATATCGATTGGGACTTAAAAAACGATTTTCTTTCAAGCTACGAAATATCACTGTTAGCGAAAAAAAGGATAAATCTTTTGACCAGAAAAAATCTTCCCAGTGTTATCTCCTGTATCAACTTATAATATTGGCTAACAGTTTTTCCGTTTGACATATTTCGCATAAATATTAACATATTTGAGATATTTGGTCTAAAATACTAAAATGAACCCACATCGCCTAATGATTGAAGTGATAAAGGTATCACGTGACCGTTCACGCCGGGAATTCGGATTAAGATCCCGAAACGAACTGTTCTTTTTTCATTCTTACCAAAAGAGCGCGATCGTTCTTACCAAGGACTGATTTAGGTTAACTGAGAACTCCGGAGTATACCTTTAAGACTTGCTGGAATCACAGCAGCCCAAAGTCCCGCCCACAATTTGCCTTTTAAATTTTATAACGCGGATGGTGCCATCTAGTATCGGTCGTAGGAACTAGTAATGTTTTTTATTCGATAAAACGAAAGATAACGTAGTCATGGAAAAGCTCGATTTAACTTCTAAAATAGTTGCGGATTTAATTCGTTCCTCAGTAATTAAAGGGCAATTTAACGATTTGAATGTTGAATTGGTTTTAAATAGCGAAATAGTTGGTAGCTACTCAATTATTTTAACAAGAACAAATCATTTTTACTTCCCTAAAGTTCCACAGAAACCAAGGCTTAGCTCTAATTGCTTGAAACGTAAATATCCTCGTTGTTATTAAAATTTCGGTTACAGTTTTATATTAATTAAGAACATTTTCTTTTTTTACAGAACCACAGATTAATGCTATTGATGTTGACCATAATTACACATTAAAGACCAACACCCAAAGAGAAATTACCGAACAGAATGTTGTTTCATGCCCCTTCAGAATTGTAATTTCTGGTGCTACACTAAGGGGAAGTTTTCAAATCTGTGGGGTAGAAAAAGATTTCATTGACCCTGTAGTTGTGTTCTGTGATGGTGCGTGGCAAGTGTCTAAAGATTTTTATCAGCTTATGCTCTACATTTCTGAGAAAGGAAACTACGAGATTTGTGAAGGAATAGATCCAGAGTGCTTAGTATTAAATACTGAAAGATCTATTAAAAACACGTCACTTGTTGTAAGAACATACCCATATTTGAGGTATGAGTCACAAAAATGTAGTTTCATTAAACTAACTCAATATGAAAGCACCAAAAATTGTACTGGTTGTTTAAAATGGCTTAGTAATTTGAGAGGATATGCTAAACGAAAAGCAGCATGTGATCTAACAGATTTAGAATCTGGAGTTATAAAGAGGCCAAAAATTGATGCATCTTCAAGAGTTAAAATTTCTACACTTACTCCTCGTAGTTACAAGAAACGAAATGAAAGTATTCGCAAGCAGAGAAATTGGCTTTTAAAAGCAAATAAAGACTTGGAAATGAAACTGAAAAAACTTAACATACAATTAAATAATGCACAAAATAAAGAACTTACAACGCTTGTAGAAACAATTGTCAAAGAAGCACCGGAGAAGCTTGAAGAAGTTATTGGTGAATGCAAAGATGAGAACACCTCGAGAACGTTAAGACAGATTTGGAAAGCTGACAGATTGAAAATACATGAACGGCAAAAGGTGGAATTTTTCAAAGACCAACAGAAAAATGGTAGAGTTAAATTTGGGTTTCAATATTTTATACAAGGATGAATTTAGATTAAACTAAATTTAGTTAATCTAAATCTGTCCTTGCTTGTGGTTTTAGGGAATTAATAATTTATTAATGAAGGGAATAAGTAAATTATTCTTGACGTTAAATTACTAATTTACGAATTATTATTCTTTTCCCTTCCTAGATATAAGTTTGTGATGTTGTTTTAGACTTAGTGGGGCCCCCTTAAGAGCGAGACCCTAAGCTTTAATATGGCTGCCCCATGGTGAAACCTAGTGAGCGTCATTTTGTTAAACTTAAGTGATTTTTTTAGTTTTGATTAACATTATTTCTTATTTTAAATATTGGTTTACCTCAATGAAGCTGGTTTTTAAGAATTGGAGTTTTTACAGTAGTTGTGCAAATCACATTTATTCTGAAATTTAATAGTAACTAATAATTTTAAAAAATAGCGATTACCAGGTTTTGCCAAATTACAGAAATCTAGACAAAATTTGCCTAGATTGCCTATGCATAAAAGCCGCTCCTGATTTAATATTATAATATTTGGTTTTGCTTTTGAAACTGGAAGTCATAGCAATATGTGGTCCATGATAACCTATAGGATAGCGTTAGCTGTGTATGTCCGAAGCCCTTCCGCATTTAAAGCATTGAAAAGTTTCAATATTCTCCAACTACCAAGCGAAAGTTCTCTGAAGGATTTCACTCGAGCGAGGCTGCAAAAACCTGGAATAAGTTACAGCTATCTCTCTGACCAAAGAGACGCATATAAAAAACTACAAGCAGAACAGGTTTAGAAAGGTCTACACAAACCTCTCGGTGAGGGCATTTTAATATTTGATGAAGTTCGTGTAATATCCAAAGTCGTTTGGAACTCGAATAATAACGAATTATCAGGACTGGCTTTGGAACCTCTCGAATATAAGTCATTAGCTGATGTCTATGACTTTGTTGAAAACAAAACACCGCTTCCAACAGATTACGTTCTGCAGTTTCTTTGGAGGGATGTATCCTACGTATTTGACGTCATTGGGCCTTATGTCACTTCTCATGGACCAATAAAACATACTTTATTGTATGTAATTCTTTTGGATGTTCTGGACGATTTCCATAACTATGTATTTAAAACAAGAGCTTTAATTTGCGACGGTGCAAGCTCAAATTTAGCACTGATCAAATACACTTTAAAAGTTGAGGGAAATTTTGGTTTTAAAGTTGTAAATAAAATTAGAGACCACACATTTTCTCCCAGTTTCAAACACCCTTGTTGGCTGTACCATCATCTAACGTGGATAATCTGTCCCTCTCACGAATTGAAGAGCCTTATAAATGCACTTTTCTCCTCTCGGATGTACGGCACCAAATGGTTTGAATTTTTGGGAATTGTTTTCGGATGGGCTGGTCCGACACAGGTCTATGATGAAGATCTCAAGAGAAGTGAAGAGGGATTACCAAAAAGAGTGCGCAATCTTTCTAGAAACTACATCAAACGGGACAGTTGGACACGTTTAAACGTGGCTCCATCGAAAATAATGCAACAAGAAGAAATGCTACTGGCATTATATGAAATTTCCCATACACCAAAAGAAGGGAAATTACCACCAAATAACGATGCGATTATGATGACTCGAGAGTACCTTTTGAACTGCAACTAAATATTTGAAGAAGGGATTCTTCAGAGAGTGAGGTTAGACAGCCTTAACCACTCAGTTCTTTCAAATATAGAGGAGGGATTCAGTTTCTTTGAGACCTGGCTAAACAATGTTTTAGATACTTTTGTCGATTTTAATCCAAACTCTGCAAAGCAAAAGGAGTTCCTTTCATGGCAAACTTGGGAGTTGCTACGCATTATGGTCTTCGGGTTCAAGGAGTTCACTTGTAGCTATCTCAAAGACAATCCAGGGTATTGTATAATACCGGGAAGAATCAATGGAAGCGCCATTGAATCATTATTTGGACAGTTTCGCGAGTCAACTAGTGGAAAATTATCTGGTAGAAACTACTGTTATGCACAAAGAAACAACCTAGTAAAACAAGACATGCAAGGTAAGAGTTACTAAAGATGATTATCGGGGGTGTCACATAGCTGTAGCAGAATCTGAGTTAAAAAGAATTAGGCGACATCCTAAAAAAAGGGAAACTGAAATTATTGATTCTGAAAACAACCTTGAAAATATTCCTCCTGAAAACGACCTTGAAAATTTCACTCCTGAAAACAACCTTGAAAATTTCACTCCTGAAAATAACAATGAAAATTTCACTCCTGAAAATAGGATGGACTTGGTAGATTTATACATTTAAAATAACTTAGAAAATTGATATTCTGAAATTAATCTGGAATATTGACATTTTAGAAATAACCAGAAAGAGTAGTATTCAGAAAAATTTTATATTGATAAACTGTAAATATGCAAAGTAAAAAGTGTTTACATTTTACTAAAAAAAGGTATTATTTATTAGCCAAAATAAATAAACACTTAGTCAAGGTACTGTAGTCGTTTAGGAACTATTTTCATAGAATTTAGTGAACTTTTTCCAGTTTCAACAGGTGACACAGAAAAACTGGCCACTGTAGTATTTATTGCACCATATATTTTCTTTTCTTTCTTTGGCTTTGGTTTTGTTTGAGGTTTTGTTAGTTCATTTGGGCCTTTTTGGACAATATCAACTTTTTGTTTGGTAAAACGTTTAGCTCTCTTAACTTTTGGTTCATCGACTCCATAGGAAAAATTTACTTTTGGTTGAATGACTTTAGTTAGACTCCTTTTTGATTTCATCACAGTAGATTGGTTGTCTTCTTTGGTAGATTTTGAAATTGAATTTATCACAGTTGGTGGGTTGTCTTGTTTTGTAGATTTTCGTTTTGTAGATTTTCGTTTTGTAGATTTTGTCACAGTTGGTGGGTTGTTTTGTTTTGAAGATTTTATCACAGTCAGTGGCTTCTTTTTTGTAGATTTTATCACAGTCAGTGGCTTCATTGTTGTAGATTTTATCACAGTCGATGGCTTTTTCTGTTTTGTAGGTTTTGAAATTGGGTTTATTACAGTGGGTTGGTTGACTTGTTTCGTAGCACTCGAAATAGGATTTGTAATCTTTGGCCCTTTCTCTACCCTCGTCACAGTTCCTGATGTGGAAGCTTCGATTTTACCTCTAGGTTTCGTTGTTTTTTTTTTCTTGTTAGCAAACCAAGACAATCTCTTAACAAATAGCCACCCTTAGGAATTTTTTCAGTGAAATTACTAAACATGAAGTCATTGAACCTAGCATTGACCATTTTAGAAATTAATAATTTGTAGAATGACAATAAGTAGACACACGATGGACTCTCTTTTAAAATACTTTTGGAGATCTTTAGAAAAGTGTTTTTCAAATTTCTATCATTTTTCAACATTGGGAGAATCACCTAAAATTAAAGAAAATGGTTAACAACATTATAGTTGGTACAGGCAGTTCATAAATTTTAGTCGTACTTGGGCCATTTTGGGTCCTAGAGATTTCAAGTTTTCGTTTCTTATTTTACTCTTTAACGTCTCATCAAAATTGTATAAGAATTCATTGAATTTTTTCTTTAGGAAAAACATATACCCCTTATCCCTTGTTTTTAAGCTTTCAGAGAGATCTGTTTCCTTTTCAATCTTGGTCATGGATAAAGTTCTCACAAGGCTTAAATAATTTCTCAATTCATTTCTTCTGTTGCAATTTTTTCTTTTTAGAGTATTTTTGGTCACTTTATGAATTCTTTTCAATGCAGCTCCACCTAACTGAATGACTCTACTGTCTAGATTCAAATTTTCATTGTAAACACAGGTTGATGCGTTCTCACTACCTATAAAAAAGAAAAAAAACTACTGTATTGCCATCTTATAGATATTTGTTTCTGCAGCGTTCTTCAACCTTTTAAACCTATGTGCCGACCCAGTGGCGTAGCCAAAAATTCGTCAATGGAGGGGTCTAAGTAAGAGGGGGTCGAGAAAGGGGGTGCCAATTTAATACAGTGAAAAGTAGGCCCAAGAGGGGGTCTGGACCCGGAGACCACCCCCTTGTCTACGCCACTGTACCAACCAAAATAGGATAAATGTTTTGCGAATCAACTGATGGCTAAGACAGAAATGAAATCCAATGAAGGTAGCATTTTATATATTCTATGAAAAAATAAGTGCGAGGGGCTGATCACTATGCGCAAGGACGGATTTAGGTTAACCCAAATCCGTCCTTGCTATGCATAATTGGTGTACAACATTATAGCTTTGACTGTACTAAAAAGAATACGCATACTGAATACTACCGAAGGCAGTACTCTCTGTACTCGGTGTACAGATTTTGGGAAGTGGTTAGCCCCTCGATCTTGTGTAGCATCCCACTCGTTCCACAACAATTGAACGGCCATATCAGGTTGAAGAACACTGTGTTACTACACATACTATTTGGCTTTGGATCCAATTCCCTTTTATCAATTATGACTGATATTAAAGTCTCCAGCACTCCTTTTCCAATACTGATAACTACAATTGCAAAGTTGTCTAGTAGTTTCTAAATAAGATTAAAAATGAATTACAATTTTTTAAGTCAAAATTCATCTTGTTATTTACAAATTATATTTACCATAGTCTTTGAAAACTCAGAAATACTTTCAATTGCTTGAAACCACATTTCTGAAAGCACAATTGTTATTGGCTCCAATGGCTCATGAAAATCTTCACAAAATGTGCAGGTTTCAATCTTCTCGATTAGAAATTCTCGCCATTTTGATTTAAGTCTCATTGTGTTGACATTCGACGTACAATTCTCATGATAACTTTGTTTATACATTTCTATACTACTTTCCCACAATTTCATAACCAAATAATCAAAATATGAAAATAATTGACTAGTAGGCTGAGAATCATCCAACATCATAGCATTGGGCCTTGCCTAAACTATTTAAAATATGACTCTGATTCTGAGATTTTAAGCAATTTAATTTTTTTTCTCTAAATTCTTTCTGTTTACTGTTACTCTCACGTTTGTTTTCCGCGTACGCCTTCATTTTTGAAATTAAAGTTGCCGAATCCCGATAGATGGCGAGGCTTGCCGTTTCGAGTATTAACTCCGCCCATAAATAAAAAATAGATAGTCCGTCTTGATCCCAAGAATAGCCTACTCGGGAGTTCTCAGTTATCCTAAATCCGTCCTTGTTCTTACTTTAGGGGGAAGTCTGAGGTTTTGTGTTTCGAGAAAAAAATACTAGATGGCGCTGAAACTCGTCTCTTGGCAGTGTTGCCGGTAAATATTTTCGGCTGAACTTTACGGGCGAATTTAAAACTGAAAGCATTGATTGACAGTGAGTAACAATAGAGCTTCTACTGGAGGATCGGACCGGCGACAACGCGCAGCCAGAGGTCGCTGAGCACTGATTATAAACAGACGAAAGCCCTGCTTGCGAACATGAGGCACCAGCGTAGGAGTATGGGGTGAGGGGGAGGGTAGGTAATGCAAGGTCAAACGCTCCCCTAATTTTGGATAAATATCTTATTTTGGATAAATATCTAATTTTGGGTAAATATCTAATTTTGGGTAAATGTGTAATTTTGGGTAAATGTGTAATTTTGGATAAATATCTGGTTTTGAGTAAATGTGTAATTTTTGGTAACTATCTTAATTAGGGTAAATGTCTAAATTTTGGTAAATATTTAAATTTTGGTAAATATTTAAATTTTGGGTAAATGTGTAATTTTGGTAAATATTAAAATTTTGGTAAATATTAAAATTTTGGTAAATATTAAAATTTTGGTAAATATTAAAATTTTGGTAAATATTTAAATTTTGGTAAATATTTAAATTTTGGTAAATATTTAAATTTTGGTAAATATTTAAATTTTGGTAAATATTTAAATTTTGGTAAATATTTAAATGTTGTTAAATATTTAAATTTTGGTAAATATTTAAATTTTGGTAAATATTTAAATTTTGGTAAATATTTAAATTTTGGTAAATATTTAAATTTTGGTAAATATTTAAATTTTGGTAAATATTTAAATTTTGGTAAATATTTAAATTTTGGTAAATATTTAAATTTTGGTAAATATTTAAATTTTGGTAAATATTTAAATTTTGGTAAATATTTAAATTTTGGTAAATATTTAAATTTTGGTAAATATTTAAATTTTGGTAAATATTTATTTTGGTAAATATTTAAATTTTGGTAAATATTTAAATTTTGGTAAATATTTAAATTTTGGTAAATATTTAAATTTTGGTAAATATTTAAATTTTGGTAAATATTTAAATTTTGGTAAATATTTAAATTTTGGTAAGTATTTAAATTTTGGTAAATATTAAAATTTTGGTAAATATTAAAATTTTGGTAAGTATTTAAATTTTGGTAAATATTTAAATTTTGGTAAATATTTAAATTTTGGTAAATATTTAAATTTTGGTAAATATTTAAATTTTGGTAAATATTTAAATTTTGGTAAGTATTTAAATTTTGGTAAATATTTAAATTTTGGTAAATATTAAAATTTTGGTAAGTATTTAAATTTTGGTAAGTATTTAAATTTTGGTAAATATTTAAATTTTGGTAAATATTTAAATTTTGGTAAATATTTAAATTTTGGTAAATATTTAAATTTTGGTAAATATTTAAATTTTGGTAAATATTTAAATTTTGGTAAATATTTAAATTTTGGTAAATATTTAAATTTTGGTAAATATTTAAATTTTGGTAAATGTTTAAATTTTGGTAAATATTTAAATTTTGGTAAATATTTAAATTTTGGTAAATATTTAAATTTTGGTAAATATTTAAATTTTGGTAAATATTTAAATTTTGGTAAATATTTAAATTTTGGTAAATATTTAAATTTTGGTAAATATTTAAATTTTGGTAAATATTTAAATTTTGGTAAATATTTAAATTTTGGTAAATATTTAAATTTTGGTAAATATTTAAATTTTGGTAAATATTTAAATTTTGGTAAATATTTAAATTTTGGTAAATATTTAAATTTTGGTAAATATTTAAATTTTGGTAAATATTTAAATTTTGGTAAATATTTAAATTTTGGTAAATATTTAAATTTTGGTAAATATTTAAATTTTGGTAAATATTTAAATTTTGGTAAATATTTAAATTTTGGTAAATATTTAAATTTTGGTAAATATTTAAATTTTGGTAAATATTTAAATTTTGGTAAATATTTAAATTTTGGTAAATATTTAAATTTTGGTAAATATTTAAATTTTGGTAAATATTTAAATTTTGGTAAATATTTAAATTTTGGTAAATATTTAAATTTTGGTAAATATTTATATTTTGGTAAATATTTATATTTTGGTAAATATTTATATTTTGGTAAATATTTATATTTTGGTAAATATTTAAATTTTGGTAAATATTTATATTTTGGTAAATATTTATATTTTGGTAAATATTTATATTTTGGTAAATATTTATATTTTGGTAAATATTTATATTTTGGTAAATATTTAAATTTTGGTAAATATTTAAATTTTAGATTTGGATAAAAATTAGTCTTAAGGGTTATTCTGGTCGATAAAGCCGAATAAATTTGGGTAAAAATCTAAATTCAGGTAAATTGGTATAATTCATATCAAATGTCTAAATTTGGGTAGATTGATCAGGTACTGTAAATTGGGTAAAATTTTATCAGCTACTGTGAATTGGATGAAATTTTATCAAGTTTTTAAATTGAATAAATTTCGAGCAGATTATGTAAATTTAATTCGAAAAGCTTTAATTCAAAGAATTTAGATAGAGCAACCATGTGACGTTAGCGAGACGAGCAAAATCCCCTGTTTTCCCAAATATTTCTAATTCTGCACTTTTTAGCCCCCCCATTATACCCAGAGTAATGTTTGACTCGCCCTTTTCCCTTTCTTTGTTTACCCACCCCTTTCCTACCCTACGGACATTTTTCTACCGGCTATCGGCGGGTGGTTCGGTGGCCCGCGAGACTCCCTGTTGTGACTACCGAAAGATAGCGCGTACTCCTCCAATTGTCATAATTCGTGGAAATGGGATTTTTACCTCTCCGAGGGGACAAAGTCCCCTAGGAGGGGTTATACAACCACCGTGTCTGTCTGTGGGTCTGTGGGTCTGTGGGTCTGTCTGTCAGGCCTGCGAACGTGTTCGCATTTTCGGTGCAAAGTGTAATCACTGCGTACGCAGTTTCTCGAAGGGTTGGCAAAACCACCGTGTGACGGTGAGCGTTAACGGATTCATTTGCGGTTTGGTTTGGATGGTGTTTTTTCGCTCACCGTCGTGACGGTTTGGTGTATTACGTTTTTGTAATGTTTATGCGTAGGTTGTGAGTGTTGAATTTGTTGTGTTTGTGTTCTGATGGTTGTGCATGTTGAGTCTGTTGGGTTTATATGGGCGTTTTCTCTCCAACTTCTTCTTAATGACTTTGGGACGGACCGAGTGCTGAGTGTAATGCTACCTTCAGCTTTATCGGAAGCGTATTTAATAGAGTACGAAATTTTGGTTTAATTGAAATAGAATTGAAATTATTGCAAAGAAGAAATTCTAATTTAGCGTTTCTCTATTGATTAAAAACAAATGCGCCACCCAGGTTTCGAACCCAGACCATTCGGCTAGGCAGTCGAGCGCTCTACCACAGAACCATCGAAAGCTGCCTAGGTTCACTGAAATTAAGACACACATCGTAAGCATAATAGGTAATAAAGTCTTTTTTTATTAATGAATTTATGAAGGCCTAATCTGGTTTTTTACGAATGAAATTTTAAAGGTTAAATCTTGTTTTAGCGCAGTCAGCCGAGATAAGAGGGTTAAAGGGTAGACCCTGTGTTGGTTTTTTGTTATTTATTTACGGGTATTATTAACGACCTATATATAGTTGTGTTAATTCAAAGACGATAATTTAACGTTTATTGCTTTAAGAGCTGGCGGTTAGTCAAGTGGCTCTCTGTGCTTTGTTGATGGTAAGGTTTTTGCTTCTTGTAAATATATTTGGTGTGGATATTTGAATATCTATGATTTCTAACGCAGTCAATGATTTCCTGGGTGTGCGAATCATTATATGATATTGGAAATTGGACGGCATTGGTCTTTTTCATGCGGTATGTGTCACAACGTCAACTGGAAGTCTACGAGTGTTGAAATAAAATGAGCGTTAAAGATGCGGCAAGTATTTCGTAAGCGAGAAAAATACAATTACCATCTGTAGATATTTCTTTCATTAAAATTTGCTTAGTATTATATTCAACTGATAAACATGTACTGTAAAAAGGGTTAAATTCAATTGTGCATGGTTTAAGTAAGTCTAACTCGCTGTTGTAACTACTTAATTTATAATATTCTGAATAAATTAAACTCGATTGTTTCGTCTCAATTATTTAAATTAAAATTAAAATTTTATACCGGCAGGGTTTGAACCGAGAATACGTTTCTCGTAAATAACTCTGAATTGCGGAGATATCTTTGGGGGTCGTGTCGAGAAATTAATACCACTAGGGACCATTCTTCCGAGGAGAGGTATATTTTGGCTTGCCAACTTGTCTTTTGTCGCTTAAGTGATTGACACACTGTCTTCGAAAGACCTATATATTCCAAATATCTCACAGTAGCGACATCTCTGATCTTTCGATTTAAACCACGAAAAAGCGGTGGGGTTTCAGTAAAACATTAATTTTTAATAGTAAAATTCATACGTCAACTTTGATAAAGATTCATTAAATACCCTGTTGGTTTCTCTACTTTTCAAAGGTTCAACCATAGTTATCTGACAAGCCGTATTTTAATTATTATGACAAATAGAAAGTTACGTTTATTCATTTGTATTTAATTAAATTTTAGTATTAGCTTTACGAAATGCACTCATTAACTACTTCCAACCTTTTACTTCAAAGCGCCGCAAACCGTTTATTTTTATCAGTATTAGTAATTCTGTAACTAGTTCAAGAAAAAACTATGTTTTTCTCAACTTACCTCAGACTTCCCCCTTAAATAGGTATTAAGACTTGGACTATGTACTCATACAACGATTTTGGAGGATGATAACAGTTTCTTCTTATTTCATTTCGTGAGCTGCCGAGTTAAGGTGGTATTGCTCCAACTAGTGAGTGAATGAACATCAAAATTTCATGAAATGCCCACCTTTGCTTTTATCCAAACTTCTAGAGTCATTTCGACAGTCACGATAACAACAGTTCTTAGTCGGCACCATTTTTATTGCACTTAAATTACAAACTAGTCCTAAAATTATAACTTATTTTTAGTTAAATATTAAATTTATTACCGATTCTACCGAACTTTAGTAAGCCTTAACCTTAGCCTTTGCCAAAAACGCAAACGAACAGAGAAAGCTCTCTCTTGACTGTGACGTAGTTGCGCACAACGATGCGCGTTATTGTACAAGATTCAGTCGTTAACCATGGTAGCCATATGACGTGAAGAGCCACTTCATGAAAAGGGGAAATACATTGAAATTACTCTTCACCATCTCTCCCCTTCCTTCTTTCTCTATGCTTCTACCAACGGTCAAGCGGAACGTTTTATTCAAACATTGAAACGAAACTTAAGACATTAACACGAATCTAAAAATATTTATTTCGCAAAGAAACAAACTTCGCAGGTAACCACAGAGGCAAAGCCTATACGTGGTGGTTACGTCACTAAACCGCCACGTTCAAGTCTTCCCCCTGACCTACCGCAATACCCCACATGCAACAACTGATGTAACAACAGCTCAGTTATTTCTTCGAAGAGGTATTCGTACCAAATTGGATTTACTCAGACCCAACACTGATGCCAAAGTCTGAGCCACACAAACCTATCAAGTGTTACGAAGGGAACCTACTGCGAGATATGTCACCTTCAATGTAGGCGACCAGGTGTTTGCTCGTGACTACAGAGGCAACCAAAAATGGACATCTGGCTGAATTATTTCCCAGACTGGTCCAGTTTCTTTAACACTTCAAACTCGTGACAACGTGGTGTGTAGACGTCACATAGATCAACTCATTCACAATCAGACAACTCCTGTCCGAAGTATTCCTGTAACCAGTGTGACCCCTCCTTCAGTTTTACCACAACCACCACAAGGCATTTCACCACCGCAATCCCATTTGATCGGAGAATCCGGTACTACTAATCGGTCGCCACATTCGACTAGACCTGCAAGACAGCTCGAGGGAAGAGGAGGATTCAATCCGGAAACACCTGTTATTCGACGATCTGATCGCGAAAGAAAACCACCTTTCAGACTAAATTTATAGATCGAACCTTTCGGGATATATATATATATATATATATATATATATATATATATATATATATATATATATATATATATATATATATATATATGTTAAACTTGTTTTCTAATTTTTTTGTTAAGGTTACTTTTCGACTTATCAAGGATGAGTTGTCATGTTTCTAAATGGTTAAGCCAGATGGCGCCACCTCCTTAGACATTTAATAACATTCTCGCTTCTTCATCTAAATATACCTGTAAAAATAAAGATGCGCTAGAATGGAACCTGACGACTACACGGCGAGCTAGGAGGTACTAGTTTGTATTATTCTTGTAAAATAAATGTTAGTTGTTGTTAATAGTAAAATAACGAAGTCTTATTTACTGTACTTACCAGACTACAGATCCGAGATAAGGTTTATCAGAACTAGCTTAATTTAGACTAAGATAGAAATAATAGAATAGCAAGTTTTTACAAGCTAGGCTTCGGACAATAACGTAACAACACCTGAACCTTGATTTCAATATTCCATTGACACGTTCAATAACGTTTCGCCCTTAAATACGAATTATGTTAATGACGCTGAATAATAATAATAATAATCATATATGTACCTCGTTTATTACGCCTATTAAATTCTTTCTCTTGCGGTGTGACAGTATTTAATAATGGATTGTTAAATTTTAAAAAAGCTGCTACTTCATGACTTAGAAAAAAACTTTATTTTATTCGGAGCTTTCGAACCGTGGTCCTTCTTCAGCGAGTGACTGTTACAAGCTCCGAATAAAATAAAGTTTTTTTCTAAGTCATGAAGTAGCAGCTTTTTTAAAATTTAACAATTTATAATAAACCATGGCTAAAAGTTTTAATATTTATATTTAATAATGGAGTTATAATCCAAGGCTGAAGACCATATCCATTGTCACCAAGTAGATGTCCCGGGGGCATTTCACCATTTTGAAATCGCTTACATAATCCCGAGTTACGCCAAATAAAAGAGTCATGTGTACAACACGGCCAACGTGCTACGATATCGGTTATCCTCAAATCATTGTCGCAAACCAGTTGTACATTTATGGAATAGTTCCCTTTATGATCCAAATATTCGAGGGGATGTACACTCGGGGCCTTTATATTTATGTGTGTACAATCGACCGCGCCTAGGACATTTGGTAGCACACATCTATAACAGGAATGGCTCAAGAGCTTATTCTTCATCAGCAATGCGGTGTATGTCAGCCGCATGTTGAGCTAAGCGTTTTAACTTTTAAAAACCATGGAAGAGCTTTATTTTAAATTTGTACCAGGAGGCTCAGGATTTGTCACTTTGCGGTCAAGGCAGAAATTTTGCAGAGCGCAGCATGCAAAAGTAATTGCACAAACCTACCTTGGTTTGTAGCACAAAGCTCCTCCCGTACTGTCAATGCACCTGAACCTGGACTTCAGTATGCCGTTGACCCTTTCTATAATGTTCCTACCTGTAAATATGCATTCATTAATTTCATGCCATTGTTTATTTAATAAGCTCAAAACCTTGACCTTCAGTAAAGAAAAAAAGGTTTCTTGCTTACCTCTTCTGTGTCGTCTATTAAACTCTTCTGCTGCCACTGGTTTTAGAATTGGAGTAACCATTCTTTCTGTCAAGCCATAACCGTTATTACCCAGAAAGTAACCAGCGGGCATGCCTTCTCCTTCGAAGAGCCTTTGGTATAG
This sequence comes from Leiobunum rupestre, assembly GCF_980474605.1. Taxonomy (NCBI): domain Eukaryota; kingdom Metazoa; phylum Arthropoda; class Arachnida; order Opiliones; family Sclerosomatidae; genus Leiobunum; species Leiobunum rupestre. Next base: position 49,889,065 of record NC_143391.1, on the reverse strand, counting down.
ACCACAGTGAGTCCAGATAAAGGCGTCATGGCAACTTCCAGGCCTTTCCACCACTACATCTACATTTCTTGTGTCGTTATCTGCAACCTGAAATATGAATGATTAAGTTTCCATCCTTTGAAGCTTCATTGAAGTAATAAAGTAGCAGTTGAACATTTATAGAGTAATTGCTTTTTCTGTCCAAATACTCAAAGGCATCCTGCTTTGGTTTCTCCATCATTATGTGTAAGCAATCCAAAGCTCCCAGAATATTTGGTAGCTTGCACCATTCCAAGAATGAAGTCTGCAAATAAGCACAATTGATTCAAGCTGTTTGTGCATTTTCTATTAACAAGTCATACCTTTGTGCGATGAATGGTCTAAATATCTAATGGGAATTAGATCAAGTGACGCAGTGTCGTGATGATAGCATTAGTAACGCGTTCAATCATTCAACTGACGGTGGGTTGACTCATCCCATTCTCATAATTTGCTTCCCTTTCCATTTGAAATGACCCTGAACCATAAAACAGAAGAGTGGCCAAAACTTCGTGCTCCTCACTTACTACATATTTTTCCTCTCTTTTTCTAAAAGCGGCCTTTAAATGTTCAGAAAGAACATGAACATCATCTTTTCTCATCCTATACTGAAGCAAGAACTCTCTATCGGGCATATCAAACGCATTATTTCGGGTTCTTCGGTAAATTTCAGTTTCTTCAATCGCAGCATCAACTCCAGGATGCACCATTTTAAAGAATAACAGACGACAGTCGTTAATTTATTCCCGGTAGAGGGCGACACAGCCACCAGAGTTCATCGGGCTGGAAATCAGAGTTGATTTTCAATGCCGGATCTGAAAAGGCGTGATCTGATTTGAACTAGCTTTCTCAGCCCTGTATAGAGGGCAGCTGTATATTCACCCTAGCACGTCACGCTAATGACATCCAATGAGACGCCGCTTCCTCCGATACACCACGTGTCGTCTTGGAGCCAAAAGGCGCGGTTTAACTTTCCTGGGGAAGTCTACTGAATTATCTCGGTTATCTACTCCAAAAGATATGGAAAAAATATTTAAGAATAATCGAAACCTAAGGGGACTTAAACAAATGAAAATGTTCCTCCTTATTCTCTCTAGCATAAAGATATATTAACTGCTTGTCTTAAAAAAAAAGAGTTAATCGTAAAGATTTTAAATATTGAATTTTGTTTTTTAATGACGAATAGTCGTTTTATGTTTTAGAAATATTAAAATTTTTAATGACTAACCATTTCTACGGGTCAAAATACGTTTACTTTGGAAAAAAATAATCGTATCACGGATAATGTGAAACGATTAACGGTACCGCAGAATAGCAGACATTTTTTTATTTAAGGGAAGTGCAGACACCCTCTATAAGTGGATAACCATCGACTGACCGCCGAGCCCTACGAATAAACGTAGGGCTATTTCAACTATAAGCTGGTCTATTGGTAAGAAACCTAGATTACTATATGACAGTGAAACCAAAATAGATAGTTTAATTTTAAAAGGAGTTCAGTTTACGGTAGAGGATATATAATTATTAAAATTTGAAACTCAGTGGTATACTTTTAGGATTATTTGTGCCTTTAGTTAATTATTAAAGGAATCTTACCCAGACAAAAATGGTTTTCAGGATACTATGAATGGGTTTGGTTTAAGCTTTGAAACTGTTCCGAAGGATATGATCCCAGTTTTACCGTGTGGCTCAAAACCGCATTGGCTAACTGTTTCCACCATAGGGTGTGATATTGGTGAGATAAAGATTACAAATTCATTTCCTAGTATATTTCCAATCGAGGTTGTGGAACAACTATGTAACATTTTAAAATGCCCAAAGGAAACTTTATCTATGGAAGTGGTCCAAGTTGAACGTCAATCTGATGGACATAGTTGTCCCCCATTTTCATTGACATTTGCCTATTGCTTAGCAGCTGGTTTGGACCCTAAATCTTCAATATTTATAGAGCCAAAAGACATGAGAGCTTTCGTTACAGATTGTCTATTAGAAGGAAGGTTTGTCAAGAAACCAGAAGAAATTATTAAAAACACTACTCCACGTAAAAATGAATTGATTTATTCCATCGTATATGACCTTTATTGTACTGATAATGGTAGACAAATTTTTATTCCATCAGGTAAATCAACTGTCAAACATTATGAATATCTTGAAAAACTAGTAGAATGTAATAAGTGTAAAAATTGTTTAATCTTAAATGCATTGGAGTTAAACGTAAAGATATGCATTTATATGATAATAAAGATACCCAGTATTTTTGTAGTGTGAATTGTTGCAAATAATAAGTCTAAAGTGTATCACGGTAAAGTTAATCTATTTAAATGGTGACAGTTAGCCAATGAATTTGTAAATATACCAATGAATAAAACTTTATATCTCTTAATTAAATTAGAGGGGCAAATCACTAGCATGATTATTAAATCGCCCTCAAATGATTAAATCTCGTAAAAGTGATTACATTTCGATTAAAATTATTAAATATTGATTGAAATGATTAAATCTCGTAAAAGTGATTACATTTCGATTAAAATGATTAAATATTGATTGAAATGATTAAATATCGATTAAAATGATTAAATATGGATCAAAATGATTAAATATCGATTAAAATGATTAAATATCGATTAAAATGATTAAATATCGATTAAAATGATTAAATATCGAATAAAATAATTAAATCTCCACTGAAACATCGATTTAAGATTACTGTGTTTATAATTTACCTCTTTAATAAAAACGTAAATCACGATTTAAATCAATGATTTTTTTCCAAAAAATCACTTATTTAAATCAATTTTTATATAGCATTTTTGAAAAAGAAGAATCTCGCCAATTGATTTAATTTAGGTTTAAATATAATCTTTCTTGTACTCCCCTAATATTGCCTTGGAGTCTCCCTGTGGGTGGGGATTCCGCCGAATTTGTTTTGTAAAGTTTCAAAATAGGTTTTATTAATTTAAATTGAATAAATTCATTATACATATACACACATGTATATATATATATATATATATATATATATATATATATATATATATATATATATATATATATATATATATATATATATATATATATATATATATATATATATATATATATATATATATATATATATATATATATATCTATATATATATATATATCTCTCTCTCTATATCTATAGATTAAGTCTTCAAGAAATTAAAACATATTTGTTTTAGGTAAAATTATGATATTGAACTTGGAAATTTTAATTAAAATAAAAAAATCCATTAAAACCAATAAAAACTTATTTATTTGATTTTTTCCAATTAAATTCACTTAGCTTAGCATTCATAAACGAAATTGTAAGGCGTGTTAATGAGGTAGTTAAATGTATATACAAAGAAAAGTATTTAATCGATTTGAATTCAGGAAAATGTATACGTTTACGGTTTAACAACAACGTGCCTCTCGCAGAGGTTTTAAAAATAAAACTGTGCGATCCTCATTTTTTATTTTCTTCCATAGAGTGTTTACTTGATTTTTTAAATTAGGTTAAAGTTTAATCTCAAACTAGTAGACTAGACACGATTTGTTTAGTTTGGCATTTAATATGATTAATTTTAAAGCAGTTTAGCCTATGGAATTCAAAATTCCCGACAATTTTTTTAAATTATCGGTTCGCGGGTTAGTTTAAGTATTTAATTAATAGTCTTAGGATCACTAATTTTTTAACTTATTAATTATATAATATTATATCAGGAAAACGAACTAAATTTGGATTACTATACTAAATTTGTTACCACCTGACTCCAAATTTTGTTATGGTGGCGTACGTTACAAATTTTAGAAAAGTATTTAAATGATGCACTTTTAAAAATTTATTATACAGTTTTTATATTGCAGTTGCTTATTTTATTTTTTAACTAATTAATTATATTACATTATATTAGGAAAACGAACTAACATTGGATTACTATACTAAATTTATTACCACCTGTCACTAAAAGAAACGAATTACGATGGTACTCTAGCCTTTGGTAGTTATAGCAGGTAACGATTGGGTGTCGCTTTACCATCGTTCTACGTTCACGGCGTGTGTAAGCTTGGATGAGCAAAGAAGCTTCGCTTCCTGCATATGTCACTCGCACTTTCCCTTACGCTCGGCAGTGGTACAAATTTATTGCGCATGCGCCGCGAATACGGAATAAGACCTTTTAATTGATAATTGATTAAAAATAGTACATATGAACCACCCTACATTTCTAGATAAATACTCGTACGCAAAATGTGTGGTTTTTTTAAATCGACGGACCAAACCGTGATGAAAATTTATAATATTATCCAAAGTTCTTCGAATTTTAATCAAGATTTGATCGCTTAATTTTTTATCATTAATTGGTCAGATTTCGATCAAACAATTTCTTAAGGATAACAGATATATTACTACCAACAGCGACAACTAAATCTTAAAAGATTACCCCATCTTGACTACATAAGAAAATGGAAAATGTCCACCTTCAAAACCTTTATTTCAAAATAAAATAAGCTGATATAGATAGATTTTCGGTAGGAAAATAGATACAGGCTATTTACCACCGAAAATCGGGGGTAAATACCAACGGCCTTATTAATATGTCAAACCTGCTTTGATAAAATTTAAAGCCTTAATAATATAACACTATATAGTGTATGGCAAATCCCACTCTCGTAAATATAAATAAAACTTAATGTAATAATTGTAATAGGCAATAGCCATCAATCAAGACGACGGTCAATAAATCCAATTGAACCGTATAGGAGAGAAATGTGAAGGCTCAATTAAAATAATACATTAATAATCGCCTAAAACCAAGGTGAATAGGATCGGCAACACACTAACCACACAGTATTACCATAGGCTTGATTGACTCCATTTTCATCACTTTTTTTCACATGTAAAAACGACTAGAAATCAATTACGTACCCATTAATAGTACAGCCCCAGGCTAGAATGCGCTTTGTGATTCATATACTCTTCTCCCGGGTAACTGGTACTTATTCTTGCCTTGTTATGTTAAAAATATTTTATTTAAAGTTTTAAATAACCCTAATCCTCACGAAAACGAGATTAATTCTTATATGTATTATTCATATGGTTATTTCATAATACACCACACCTGATACTGTAGAAAATATATTAAACTTTTCCTATGAGTGTAAATGTTCTTGTCCTATGAGTACATTTAACAGTTTTGTAGGCCTATGTCGGAAATTTTAATATTTTTAAAATTAAATTATAATTTTTCCAAATTTGGATCTGGGTATTGGGAAGGATATCTAACTATTTCCCACGTTAATTGTAGATTTGGTATATTATGGAACGAGAATCTTGTATTCGGAACGAAAATGGTTGTAATGTAATATAAGGTGAAACCTTGAGCCGCAAATTGCTAATGTTGTTTAGATCTTTAATGTTAGTAATAGAATTTGGAATAGTTGGTGGAAAATCACCTTGTACATTTAAAAAAAATGTTATTGGGGCTTATTGGGTGAAATATTATTGATTGTGCAAATCACTTAACGGTATGTCGAAATTTTCCAAGAGGAAGATACTCGAATACAACTTTTAAAATTGATTGATTGGAATTATTGATAAATACTTTTAAGATACAGCAACAATTGCTACGATTTCTTCAAATTCTTTTCGGAATATATTGAACTCCACTAATTGTCATACCAATACTAAGGTCTGCACACCTATACCCATACACGATCGTAAAAAAACTTAATTATTATCTAATCAATTACAGATGGCGAAATACAAAATGTAATTTAATAATTATGCAGTGGCTCATCGTTCTACGATTAATCTTATTTCTTCCAACGCTCAATCTACAAATTTCAATTTATAAACAATTTCCGCTATTTGATGATTTATAGCCTTAATTTTTTTTAAGTTCAATTACAATTTATTTAAATAGACTAGTTGTTGTTTCTACTCTGTAAATAATTAATTACACACAAATACAGGTACTTTATACAAAATGTATCCCAGGAAAACGATTCTGTAAGTTTTAAAGTCAGAATAATTAACGTTAAGCCTATATTTATTTTCGTGGGAAGAGAAAAAATTAAGGCATTTTACGGAGGAGCTGCCCGGTTTTGAAGTTTTCTATGTCACTATTTTTCAACATGAACAAAATGGCACACATATTATACTCCGCGACAGCGCAGTATATTTAGAGCTCACTTTTCCCTCCGCCTTAAAAACCCGCTGAATTGTATAGGATGCTTTTTAAGGCAGCCCAAAACGGGGGAATCCACGTCACGTCAACTTAACGTGTACACGATCGGGATGGATCCGCGAATCGAAACTTTAAAGTCGCCCATTATTTTTGCGCATGATTATAAAATCAACCACTCGCCCGATTTTAATTTGGAGACCAGATTTGGATTCCTTGGATTGCGTAGCACTGCCCACGATATGCAAATTTTCCTATTTAAATAGTTAACACCGTCAAACAATTTAAAACATCGAAACACTGTTAAAAATTTAAAGTCGCCCGTTATTTTTTGCTGGTGATTATAAAATCAACCACTCGCCCGATTTTAATTCTGAGACCAGATGTGGATTCCTTGCATTTCGGAGCTTTAGATTCGATATCCACATTTTACTATTTAATTAGTTAACACCGTAAAAAAATGAAGTATTTAAAACATAGAAAATTACGAAGAAAGCGGGAGCCGCGTTCTCCGTATTTTACTTTTTAAACAATTGACCCATCGGAGAAGCCGGTGTAAGGGTTAAGGACGCGCACTTTGGAGTGAACGGATGAATGATCGAATCTCGCTTCCGTTAATATTTTTTTCATTTTAATTTTACTTTCAGTTTGAACTGTTTCTCCTCTTTTTATATCAAAAAAATTATATTACTTTAATAAAATTTTTTGTTGGAGATTACTGCAATAAATAACTAATAAACTAATGATAACAAATTTTAAAATTTTAATGTTAAATGAGTAGTGAAGAAAATAAATATAAATTTGGATACCTTTGTGTGCAAAATTTGACCAAAGATTTTGTGTTAAAAATTGGAGGAGCAGTGGATTGTGATTTGAAAGCAGAATGACGTCATTCTGTTGTTCACAGGAGTATTTTGTAATATTATTTCAATTAATTTGACAAATTAATCAACAATATAAAATAATATATGTCCCTTTAAGGCGAAGGGCTAACCACTCTTAGAAAGTCTGTACACCGGATTACGCTTAGATTAGCACTGCCAAAGGCATGGACTTCAAAGATTAGGAGTAATCCCATTAGTACAGTCAAAGGTACGGCTCTGTACACCGATTACGCGGGGTGATCAGCCCCTCGCTTTAGGCTGCACCTCTAACGAGCTCTAAACTGTTTTTTCAGTTCGAAGAACTGTTTTTGTTATAATCTATCTTTTTACCTGTCAAAATCATTTAGAAATTCAGCTAAGCCATTTGTGATAGCGTTTTCAATATTTGCCTCGTTTATTCAAACAATTTGAAAGCTTCATCCTTTTTCAGGGGCGGGGGGTGACAACAAGGGGGGGAAAGCATCGAGACTACAACTGGAGAATTAGTCGTTTTGACTCACTCTTTGACGTCATCCCGGTCGAAGTAAGGGCCTGACCCTGATTTGCGGAATTTCATTTCGACGTTTTTGCTGCAGAAAAATATCACGATTCGTGGCGAATTGACTAACAGGCTGAATAGGCTTAAGCAATAAGAACCCCCCGTGGACCAGAATTGTAAGAGTGATAAAACACGAGAAAAGGTAGAAAAGTAGGCAAGGAAAAGGGACAAAATAAAAGCTAAACCCTAATCGAATTAAATGAAATTACAAGCTACTCATAATAATAGGAATTTTGGAAATTCTGGCTATTTTATTTACTTTTTAATTGGTTTTTGATCCGAGATTCGCGTCTTGAAGACCTATTGGACCCAGGAATTTTAAAGTTTTAAAGGGTCGACGCACTTTCCTTTTGAAGATTACACCTGATGGCCCGCTTCGTGTTTTGTCACTCCCTATTTTTCTTTCGAAAATTCCATTCGCCTTACGATTAGGAAGGCTAGATCGACCCGAATGACAATAGGTACGATGTCGCGATGTTTGAGTGCAATTATCCACTGTGGTCTTTGGGAATTGGGAGCGTAGTGGCCGCGCTAGAGCCAAGGAGAGGAGCACTGGTGGAACATTATTGAACTCCGGAAAGCTCGTTCAGTTTCCGGAAAGCGTCCGGCCCCAAAAGATCATTTCCGTAAGAAGAACCGGTGGACAATCCGGTACGATCCTGGGCTTTCTCTCTGTAAGCTATTTTGAGCGTGACTCCCAATCCCCCTCACGCGCTAACAGCAAGCTCCTTCTATCTAAAGATTATCCATTCAGCCCGGTATAACGATAATAGTCAGCTAGGCTAATACCCAAGGCGCCACCTTAGGCCTAAGTCATCAATTCTCATTGGCTCCCGAAAACTGACACGAAACTCACTCCGTTGACGTTTTCCATTCTCCACTCCCGTTCTGGCTGAAAAACCAGACCCTGAGCGTCACACTATATTCATTCTCCCTAGTTTGAATTGCGCCTTCATATGCTCTATAATCCCTAAAAATTATTAGTCGAGGTATACGCATAATAAATATTCAGTTCTATTTATTTTTATTTTATTTGCAGTAAGTGTCCGAAGACTCTACATTTTAGCTTAAAAGCATTGACAAATTTGCCATGATGATCTCCAAATTCCTGATTTAAAATTGTCACATCTGGGCTTTTTAGAATTGTCAAAGCATTTCATTTTCGAGCAGTCAGCATCTGATGCATTATGCCATTTGGTTCTTTTCCTTCTGCAAGTACATTGGCATGTTTGGTCACCACGGACCCTAGATAGTGAAAAGCATTTGGCCTTTTGAAATCCGATTCCTTTGCACGACGTGCGCTGGCAATTTTCGTCATTGTCGTCTGTCGATGGGCACTCTGTCAACGATAATTATTTTTCGGGGTGTAAAATTTATTTCGTTACATCAAATAAATCAAATATTAGTTTCCTGAAAACGAATAAACCCTGATAAATGTTCACGAATATTCCTTACTAAGAGTAAAATCTACTAAGCGCCATCTATTAAGTGAGCTAAAAAGAAACTATACTCGTAGATATTCTTTTGAAAAATACTGGAATGAAAAAGATAAATTTAGTTTAAAAATTCTAGATATTTTTCTAATAGACTTTAAATGGAAAATCCTACAAAGAAAAATCCTAATTTTGTTAAAATGCAAAATCTCGTAGCCCAAAATGCTATTGTTCAATGCCTTTGCAAAATTGCTCGAACAAAATTTTAAATGTGTATTCTGTGAGGATTGAGTAAACTTAACAATTGATTTATTATAGCCGAATAATAATTCTACCATTTTTTATTAGAAATAATGAAGAGGCGTATTTGATAATATTGATTATACTCGAGCAATTTCCCAGTGATAAGCTAAAGAAGGTGTCGCTTTAAAAATGAAAACTCTTCATTGTACAGAGCATTGCAATGCGACCAAATTGGTTTGTGAAGTCAAGTGAATATAACCTAGAGGCTTTGCCTACATTCCGATTTAATGGGAAATGGTTGAATTGTAATGAACACGTTTTTATGACTTCATAATCTTGTGAGAAATTGGGAATTTTCCATAGAAGTAATTTCTTTTCAACTTTTTGAGTCTACAAAATAACTTTCTCTTTGACTTTTTGTCTACCATCTATCGGTGAAATCGTGTACCTTTTAATTTCTTTGAAATTGAGATATTAATAAAAACACAATCAATGAAAATTTTGTAATTCTAGATTAATTCATTTTTAAGACCACAATTCACACAAAATAATAATTTAAAACAAAGGATTATAAAAATTATATTTATAATTAATAATTATTATAATAATTATTAAGTGTTATTTTCGTAACCCGTTGAAGAGATTGCGCTCTTGACCTAAAATCAAGATAGAGCCTGAAATGTGACGGATTTCTAACACTATGGGTCAATTCCCAAGTCTGTTAGAGAAAATTTCATTCTTCCTATCGTGTGAAGAGCAACTTCCCCTACTTCTAACGTCCTCTGTTCCGTCGTCTTCCCAATATTTGGTACAGTCGCGAAGAAGACGACGGAGCAGACGACATCGTGGCGTATGGGAAGTGAGCTTTCGCTAGAAAAGGGAGAGATAATTTTCATCCACAGATCTTAGAAATCAAAAATTTAAGAAGAATAAAAAAAGTATTTCGAACGTTTCTAAGAGATGAATCAATGAAACTACATAGAAATGATCAAAATGGTTGTGCTTGGCTCCGGACTATCGCGCAATTCAGTGTGAAATCTTACCCCCGCAGTGATCGAAGGGTCCGAGCCACTTTCCTTCTACGCATGTTATAGATTTTTTTCCCCCAGTTTCACACGGAATGGTGCATACGTGCATCGTCCGTCCATAACCGGAATCATGCATATCCGTACAACTATGCTTGGGGTGTTTGTGGAATTCGTGATCAGGACAGTCTATTTAATGAAAACAGAAATTATCAACGCTTTGTCTTAAGCTGAAAACACATTGAAAGCCAATCTCGGCTTTCGTTAAAAATGTGAAAAACACACAAACTGACAAAACCTTTAAAGAAAGCGTTTCTATATAGAAGCACCTTCCGGCAATAATTATGTCGAAAGTGGTTTGACCTCCATCTATTAATGGCAAAGCGTACTAAAAATCACATTTTCTGTAGTAGTAGAAAGATTTTATGAGAATAGCGAGTACCTATTAGTGTCCATTATAGCGCCTTATTACTTTATATCACGCAAAACTTTTGCGCAGGCAAAAGCTGAGAAACGCTCGTCTAGAGAAAGCGAATAGTTTTCGATCCAAGAGGCCATCGAGAACAGTCGCGTAGCAGCCTTAACAAAGGACCTTGTTCAGTTTCCCTGCTTTGCGCTTGTGTTTCTTTCACGCAGACGATATGAAGACCAAATTAACTACATTGAACCCGAATGCAATCATTTCTACCAGGAACGACGAACTACACCATTAACCGGTCTACCATATGGAGCCAGGATGTCTGTTCCTATCCACGTGTTATTTAATTACTTAAAACAAGGAAGTATTATACTTTTGTCCACAAAAAGTTTCAAGAAAATTCCTTGTTTTTTTTAAGAAACAGCAGTTTTACTACAGAGTCAGCTGATAATCGCAAATGAAGTTATTTGTCATTAATTTGGGTTTCTATTTTCATTCAATCGAAAAGATGCTTTTTAAAATTTTACAAAATAAATGTAATGCTTATTCGTGGTAACAAAAATGATCAATCTTGCCAGCGATGAAAGCTGATATGTAAGCACACGCATATTGCTTCCCTTTTCTGTGAACGCACTTCTCTTGGCGGCTGCCAGTGCAAAAACAAATTTAACTAATTTAGCCGTCATTTTTCTCCTTGATTTTTATCGGGGGACGAAAAAAAGTGATTTTGCCCGGGCTCTTTTCACTTTCAGTTTTATTTATAATTAATAACTCGATAAATTTTATCACCAGGCGAAATTAACGCCTTAGGCTACATACGGTACATTTACAAAAACCTACTTAGACTAACGCTTAATAAGCAGATTTTGGCTGGCGAAAAGTAAATTATGAAATCCAAGTGGCTAGATTTTACATTCTTAAAGTCTCTTATATCGCAAAGTGTGCTTTTGAAGGCTGTCATTAGAGATTATTATGGTTACCAATTTCAAATTCTCCATTCACGTGCAAATAAATTAAAACCTTAGAGCGATTCATGTAATTTTGACATTGAATGCAATTTTGAAAGGTTTGTCGCACTAGGGCAAATGTGTGGAAGTATTTAGAGAGGCAGACATTTGGAAATACATATTAGATAAAACCTTATCAATAAAACTTACCTTCAGCATTTGTAGGGCAGAGAGCGCTAAGTATGAACGCGGCGAGAACCACACAGTTCATTTCCAAGATACTTTGAAACCCCTTTCTGTAACTCGAGCTTTGGCACTTAGAAGCGTTATATGCCTTTTCCCAGAGTGAATTGAAAGTCAAGTCCTTCTACTCCAAACAAAAAACGCCACGAGTAAAGCCACGAAACAATATAAATCACCACTTATTTTTTCAAAACTTATTTCAATAAAATATAAAATAACAAAAACTAATAAAGTTGTACTCATTGAATTGTCAATTTACCTTTTAAATCAATTTGAGAAATATTGCTTATTGTAGGGAAATAATGGAACTAACAGCCTCGTGTACACGTTCTAGGCTTAAAGAGCAAAGATTTTAATATTTTGGGATTTTAATATTAGAAATATTATTACATTAATTTTTGGCACGGATTTCGTGGAACCCTAACGACGAAAATGTCAACAAACTTCCTGCTTTTTAAACGAATTCAACAGTTAGCTGCTTCTCTAGTTCTTTTTTACACAATATTCGCTCTTACATGTTGCGACAATTTTATAAATAAGATGAAACTAAAGGTTTTAAAATAAAGTTATTCTAGATGGTTAAAGAAAGTGTGAGCATTGACAACAAGAAAAAGTTTCATATTATAACTCCTTTCTTAATTCTTCAGTTAACAATAACGATAAGCAAATAAGTAGAAGGAAAGTAAAGTCGACACATCAAACCCGTGTTCGGGTTCAGGTTCGAGTACGTGTTTAGGGATTTATGGGGTGGAATATGGGTAAAATCGTTTAAAGGTCAATGTATTTATGATATTTTTCGCGACGATTTGTTTTTTCGGATATCAACATATTGTGTTCAGGACCAATTTGTTTTATGTTATCTTTGTCTCCGCTTATCTCGAAGAGTACACTTATATGGTACGGCTGGTTTATCTCGCGTTTTATCGGATGGAATAAGTTGAAATTATGTTATGATACTTGATAACCTGGGTGAGAGATAGCGCGCGCGCGTGGATTACCTGTGGCGCGGTTTTAGCGTGCGCGGATTGAGACGCGGTTAATTTGAATTTAAAACAAGCATTTTGTTTAAAAGTGACGTCCAGTTTAGGGTACTTTTAGTCCATTTTGGTCCATTATTGGTTACTCAGGGCCGGCTTGTTTTGCGTTATCTTTACCTCTGCATATCTTTTTCTCAAGTGTTTCAATACTTTAAAGATATAAACTTTTATATAAGACGTGTGAGGGGTTAATGAAAATTAAAAAAGCTCTCGACTAGCTCATTTCAAATGGGTATACGAATACGGTAAATTATATTCCGATATACAAATATATATACTTGACGTTCAATACGTTTAAATAGCTTTCCAAAATGCAAATATAGGTAGTAAAATACTACAATAACCTCTGACTCGACGTTCCATACGTTAAAATATATTTCAATACGCACATATAGGTGGAAAAATGTTACAAAAACACCTTCACTTGAAGTTTAATACGTTAAAATACTTTTCCGATACGCAAATATAGGTAGAACGATTATATTTAAACATCTTAACTCTACTTTAAATCGGATAAAATATATTTCAGATATGCAAATACATAGAAAAATACTAAAAAATTATCTAAACTCTACTTTTAATGCAACAAAATACAATTCCGATATTCAAATATTTAAAAATACTTAATTAATGTACTAAATTACGTTCAAAGGAACCTTTTGTAACAATTCCAATATATAAATATAGGTATAAAATTACGATAAAAACCACTTACCTTTATTTTAAATACGGTTAATTTAAAATACTTAATTAATGTACTAAGTTACGTTTAAAAGAACCTTTTGTAACAATTTCAATATGTGAATATAGGTAAAAATACGATAAAAACAACTTACCTATATTTTAAATACGGTAAAATACAATTCTTATACACAAATATAGTCGGAAAGATACTATAAAAACACAAAAATGAAAATAAAATAAAATTTGTGTGGATAAGATTTGTAAATATCATTTTGAAACTAATAATTTTCACGCTTTATTTAAGTCAAGCAATTACATTTTTAAAAATGAAAGACGTTAAACAAAATAAATTTTTTTAAATATTGTAAATATTTTTAGACAATAATGAAATTAAGAAATGTTTTAATTCAAATCTCTTTTATTTTCTACAATAGTTACCTTTTATTACTATAAATATTCCAATATTAAATAGGAACCGCGTATGCTTAACAATTCCAATATGTAAATATAGGTATAAAAATACGATAAAAACCACTTGCCTATATTTTAATTAAGGTAAATTAAAAATACTTAATTAATGTAGTAAGTTACGTTTAAAAGAACCTTTTGTAACAATTCCAATATGTAAATATAGGTACGTGGTTTTTATCGTATTTTTCTACCTTTTTAAATTTTGTAGTATTTCTTTATCTATATATGTGTATCGGAAATGTATTTTAACGGATCGAACGTAGAGTAAAGAGTTTTTTTAGTATTTTCTGTCTATATTTGCGTATCGGAGTTGTGTTATGCCGTATTAAAAGTGGAAAAAGGAATTTTTATATTATTATTCTACCTATTAATACACCTATCTTCATTTCCTTTGAGGGAAGACGGAATGTAAGGGGTAGTTTCATTTTGGACAAAAATTTTACGATAGTTCCTACGTGAGATGGCGCATAAGTCAAAATCTTCTTTCGCTCTTCTCGAAGAAATCGTCTGCTTTTTTTCAACGATGGCGAGAAATGTTAGTGAGTTAATTTTTCCTATTACATGATATGTTTCTTCTTTAAAAGATATACCAAATATTTCTCATATAGATATAAAAAAACTTTTACAAATCAAAAAATGATACAGAGAACCATTTTTCATCGAGGAGTACATTGAAAGAAAAACCTTGCTATCATTTACCGATAGTTAAGCCTGGTCATTAACCTTAAATATCATGCAGACATGGGCAAAATCACGAGTGATTCTAACAAATCACTCTCGCTCAAGAGTGGGAGTGGGTAAAATAATTAAGTTCACTCTCACTCAAGAGTGGGAATGGGGTAAACACAATTTAGTCAACTCTCACTTAAGAATGGGATTGGAACAATTTTTTTATTGCACTATCACTCTCGCCCAAGAGTGGGAATAAAACATTATTTTTATCGCACTTTTAATTTTTTACCACTCGTGGAGTGCACTTTCGCCGAAAGAGTGAATTTATACAAGGTCATCATTTCCACTCTTTTTCTTGGCAGGACATCTGCAATTTCCCGGCGGGAAATTCGAATTTCGTGTTGGAAATTATCTCGGAAATTATACTTTAAGGGATAGGTCATTCGAATTTTTATTGCCAGTGTTACCAAATTAAATAAACAAAGGGGCAAACATTAAACGTTTTATAAATAAAATACGTATAGTTTGTAGAATTTCTATAAAAAAAACTACAAAAAAATAAAAGGTTGTGTAGCCCCTCAGCTCTTTTTTGTAATTTTGTCTTATACATGTAAATTTGGGAGAGGCTCAAAATTAATTTTTTAATCTTGCTTCTTATTTGATCGTTAATTTAGCGATATTTGGTAAGAGCACGTTGAGACCAATCGAATGATACCAATATCAAGTCATATCAATTTTCAACGTCACCGAAATAAGTGACGTCACGTGGTTCGTATTTCCGGAAAATCCCCATTTTGCCCCGTAAGATACACAGTTCTTTGTGACAAATCACGAACCTAATTTAAAAATATATTGACCCACCGTTTACCTTATCACATGCTTATTTTGTCATGGGTTCTGGGACTATAAGTATGACGCTGAACGATTTCAGCTAATGATATTCTGTCACAGAGTGAATCCGTAATTGGAGAATTCGGAACCCAAAATTGATGTCTGTCTGTATATACGAGGCATTCGAGAGAAATAGGATATTTCATACTTATATCGTGTAAAGCAGCTTATGCTTAAAGTATATAAATGTACTACTATACTTTTCCCGCGAAACAATGTTATTTTATTAAAAAAATTTATTCCTTGGGGCCCGGAAAAAATTTACTGGTGCGCCGGCCCGCTTTCAGCGGCCCTAGCTATATAACCTTGCCCCAAAACAAATACCTTGTGACGCTTAAGATTTCATCAATAATAGTTGAAAACCCGATAAAATAGGACGGTTAGATTTCAGTCAGATTAAATAAAAATATTCGTACTAAATTAAAAAATATCGCTCGGAATTTCGAATTTCCCGCGATGCATTAGGGGTCGAGAAAACAAAATAAAAAGTGAACTCCGTGACTTTGCCCAGATTCACTCTTACTCCGAGGCCGCACTCCGCGAGTGTTTTTTTTTTGTCGAAGAGTAGAATGAGAAAAGTGAAGGGCAAAAAATATAAATAGTGGAAGTCATGACCTTGACCAGATTCACTCTTTTTTTCCTAGGGGCACTCGGCTTGTGAGGAAAAAGTGAAAACTCCACTCTTGCGTGTGGAGTTTTTTGAAAAGTAGAGTGAATAAAGTGAAGGGCAAAATCACTCCCAAAATTTCACTCCGAGTTTTGCATATGTCTGTAAATATGTAACCAATGTTGAAGGTCTTTACTTACATTAATAAAAATATTAATTATCTGTAGGAAAGATAACGTGTTCCACGTTAAAGGAAAATGTTTTAGGAGTCAGCGAGCCAGGGAAGCACCATACACCGTTGTTGCAGCTCTAAATTTACCAGAAGGAATCGTTTTAGATTCATATTGTGAATGTGTTGCGGGTTTAGGTGGTACGTGTAACCATCTCATGGCTCTGTTGAGGCTATTAGAATTTATAAAAAGCGAAGAACGAAACGGAATAGAAAACACTGCGGTGTCTAAAACTTCGGTAAAGCAGACCTGGAATAGAAGAAGTGGTGATCAAATCCAGCCATTTACACTACTTGACGTGAATTTTCAATCACCGAAGGAGAACCGAGATATCAAAGATATGAAGTGTAAACTTTACGAAAGCAGGAAAACTACTAGGGGCAAGGATGATTTAGAAAATGCTGTTTCAAAACTTGCAATTCATTTTGAGTTTTTCGCCAATACATCTGAAGGAAAAAAAATTAGGTTGTGCTCCAAAAGGCTCGCCGTTATTTTATCATCTACTGACGGGTAATGGAGAAGTAATTCATAACCTAGCAGTGTACAAGTATCAGCTTACAAATTCAGAGTATGAAGACATAGCTAAAGTAGTTATACCCAGACATTTTGTGACCACCACCCTACAAACAAACTTTTTCCCATTGCCAGAGAAGGAATCATCAATTGTTGAGGTAATTAATAATTTCAGTTTTGGGGTCATTCACAAATTACATATTATGGTAATGGGGTAGAGGGCATTATATTTGTTGTAAAGTTACTTATTAGCTGGTAACCATGTTATAAATATATAAATATTGCTAGCGGGTAACCATGTTTAGGATATACGAGACTGCCGGATATAAGTGAACGGGCGAACTAAGAATGAAAACAGAATAAAGATTCCTCATCTCAAACTAAACTTTCTACTTATTTATACTTATAAACAAACAACCACAACATGGTGTCAGAAGTTCGGAATCCTCGCTCTCTCCCCCGCAAGTAATAGTTTCCTGTTACGCCGTTTATATTGCTTTCCTTCGCCGTTTTCCTCTCCTCTTCGCTAAGCCTTGCCCGCCTCATGGCGGCCGCTACTACCGCTTTTGCTGGGCCCGACGCTTTTGCTGCCGACCCCAACAATCCTGCCGCTTCCTGGGCGGCGTATGAAAAGAAATTCCGCAACTACGCCATTGCCACTCGCCTCACTGATTCCTCCAACGTCGTTCAGGTTGCTACGTTTTTGAATTTTGTGGGCAATGATGCTCACTCTCTTTATGAAACCTTTGATATCATAGTGCCCAACGATGGTGAACTAACCCTTGACTTGGTGTTCACGGCTTTCGCTGCTCACTATGCACCGTACAAAAATCTGATAGCCACGCAATTTGACTGCTTAACGACCAAACAATTACCTCAACAATCATTCGATGATTTTTTGACCATAATCAAGACTAAATCTCGCCTTTGTGAGTTTGGTCTGGCTACCAATTCTCTTTTATGCACTTTGATTGCCATGGGCATTTCCAATGATGATCTCCGCAAGCGCATCATCAGCAAACGCAATCTCACGCTCCCTGAAGTCGTTGCTCTGTGCCAAGCCGACGAAGCATCGTCCCTGCATGCCAAAACTTTGGCACCCTCTACATCGCATACTTCGCCTCCCTACTCATCTGTTTCTCTCGACGCCCTGCACAATGCTCCCATCCGGGTTCACTACCCCCGCCGTGGCGGATTTCCAGGCCGCAACTCGAACCACCCAGGTTACCGCCCTGCCTTCCAAGGTTCCCCGCAGCCTACTGGTCGTTCCCGGACCCTTCCTTCACCAGTTGCGCGCCCTCAACCACCACCACACTCTCCCGGGACACGTCCACATTTCAACAACCGCCACTCAGGATTGGCAGGCTGTCGCAACTGTGGCACTGGTCACCAATCCAGTCAACACTGCCCTGCTGCCCAGGCGATTTGCTATCATTGCCAACGCCGAGGCCATTGGGCTAGCCATTGCCGCTCCATCCATCGCTCCGCCAATGCCTTCACTGCTCTCCCCACTCAATACTTTCATCAATCCGAGTATACACAGTCCGACCACTCCTTTGATGTCGGCCAACTTTCCCTCGGTTCCCCTCACCACGATGGCACTTCCGGGTCACAGTTCTGCGAGCTAGAGTTCTCCTCCCCCACCAATGACCTTGACTACCCTTCCCACTACGGTGATTTATGACTGGACTCTCTGACCTCCACCTTATACTGTCACACCACACGCACCAACCTTGTCGACACTGATGAATGGTTTGATACCGTCTACCTGATGAATCTGCCGGTATCCTTCAAACTCGATACCGGCTCACAGGTAAACATCATCACGCAATCCATTTATCACTCTACCACCCTTACAAAAACCACTGCACAAGATCTCTTCCTACTCCGGACATGAAGTCCCCATATTGGGCATACTGACGATACAATGTGCTTCTGACCATGCCAATGCAGTTTGCACGTTCTTTGTAACAACACAGGATACGACTCCCATTCTGAACGCTGCTGCGACTGTTCAACTAGGCTTCATAATCCGCATCCAATCACCACTACGTTCTGTGATGCCTTCCCCGCCTCCACCATTGACTGCCCACATGGTCCAGAAGCCCCACGCGGCCTCGACGGACCTGTCTCCTGTGCTGTTTGAAGCCCAACATATAATCACAGAGTATGCCGACTGCTTTGATGAAATAGGAAGACTACCAGGCACACATCACATAACACTCAAGGACCATGCTGTTCCATTCATCACGGCCGCGCGCCAGATACCCCAAGCGTATCACTCCAAAGTCTATGCTGAACTGATCCGAATGCAGGAGCAAAGAATTATCACCCCGGTGACAGAACCAACCGATTGGGTAAACGGAATGGTTCTCGTATCGAAACCAGATGGCTCAATACGAGTCTGCCTCGATCCTCGAGAATTAAACAAATATATTAAAGCAGAACCACACCGCACGGAAACAGCGCAAGAGATCTTTGCCGACCTACACGGCTCCGAATGCTACACAGTTTTGGACGCTAAAAGTGCATTTTGGCAAATAGCACTCGACAAGGCGAGCTCTTACCTTTGTACCTTCAGTACACCGTGGGGGCGGTTCCGGTTCTTAAGACTACCCTATGGAATTTGCACCGCAACGCAGATCTTCCAAAACAAAATGAGCACCATATACCCGCCTAATCTATTCCCTAATGTAAAAATCTCAACTGACGATTTTCTGCTAATTTCCAGGCACAGTTTGCAACATAATCACTTGCTTCGACAAGTCTTGGATCAAGCTCGCCTGCACAACCTCAAGTTCAGCACGTCTAAGATGCAGCTGGCGGTAGAAAAAAATCCGCTACCTAGGACACATCATATCCCCTTCCGGCATACAGGCAGATCCATCCAAAACAGCGGCAATAGCGGAGTTACCATCCCCCGCGGACAAACTCTCCTTACAGAGGTTTCTTGGAATGGTCAACTATCTCGCCAAATTTCTTCCAAACCATTCACAGGAGACAGCTCCACTACGTGCGCTGTTACGAAAAGATAACGTCTTCGTGTGGGATGCAAACATGGAACACCACTTTCATCGAGTGAAACGTTTACTCACCACGGCCCCAGTACTGGCACTGTTTGACCCCGGAGTACACATGACAATATCCGTTGATGCCAGTCCCACCGGTGTCGGCGCGGTACTCCTTCAGAATAATAAGGCTATTGAATACATCTCTACATCGTTCAACACCACCCAACAGAAATACGCACAGATAGAGAAGGAGCTACTGGCTATGGTATATGCCTGCGAAAGGTTACACTATTACGTGGCTGGCACACACTTCACGGTGCAGACAGACCACAAACCGTTGACTTCCATCATCAACAAGCCTCTCCAACTTCTGTCTCCACGCCTACAACGCATGGTACTTAGGCTGATGCGTTATAATTTACATGTAGTGTATGTGCCAGGCACTCAACTACCGGTGGCTGATGCCCTGTCAAGAGCGCCCCGGCAAACCACAGCCATCAATACGCAAGAACTCGAAGGCCCCAGTGCCGCAGTCCACACGTTGACAGCCTTGTCATCATCTAAACAAGAAGCTGTCCGGGAGGTCATCGCACAGGATGCAGTCTCCCAATCACTCATGCAATTCATACGCTGTGGTTGGCCTTCTTGTTTTGACAAGCTACACATCGCTTTAAAACCTTACTGGGCTTACAAAGATGAACTTCACGTATCGGACGGACTACTATATAGAGGCAACCGACTCTACATCCCTACTCCACTCCGAAACGATACTCTTGCCAAGATACATGCTGCCCACCAGGGCACAAATGCATGTATCGCCAGGGCCAAAATTCATGTCTTCTGGCCATCACTGACCGCTGACATAACTGACTATGTGCGCACTTGCCCAAAATGCCGGACACGAGACCCTGCAAACTTACCGCTATCAATGAGCCCCCATCCTATACCACAGCTGCCTTGGGAAGTGGTGGGCACAGACCTTTTTCATGCCCGCAACACGAACGTAATCATTTTGGTAGACTACTATTCCAAATTTGTGGAAGCGGCGGAGCTGAAACACACAGATACCAACTCGATCATACAGTTTCTAAACCCGCACTTTGCTAGACATGGTGCCCCGCAAAAACTGGTCTCCGACAATGGACCCCCATATAATGCACAGGCTTTTCAACACTTTCTAGAGCAATGGGGTGTGCAACATATCACATCCAGCCCACATTACCCCAAATCAAACGGTATGACTGAACGAACTGTTCAAACTATCAAGAACATGATCATGAAGGCGACTCAAGAGGGCCGTGACCTCCAATACATTCTTATGGAATACCGTTCCACCCCCATTGGACATCTGCCATCTCCATCCGAGATGTTAATGGGCCGTCGCATCCGGACACCGCTAACCACCACTATGGCACCGCTTCAGCCCCACTATCCAACGGAACACATTCGCGCTACGCTACAGGCTCGCCAAGCCAAGATGTTAGCACAAGAACGAGGACGTCGCCACCTCTCGCCAGAAAGTCTAAATATTGGTGACAGGGTTCTCTACTATGCAGCACACCGAACGTGGCTCCCTGCTACCATAATCGCCCTGGCTGAAGAACCACACTCATACATAATTCAAACCCAGAATGGCAAGTCCTATAGACGAACTAGACACCACCTTAGAGTAAGACCCCAAACCTCGCATCACCAACATGAGGGACTGACAAGTCGCCAACTCCACCAACAAGCGGCACCCTCAGTACGCACACCGCAAGTGACAAGTCCAATTGTACAAGTCAACCACGGATCGCAGCCACATGGCATCATCCCTGACAATCAATCCCGCTTGCCAACACAAAATAATTTCCAACCTACCACTCCACGCGCACCTTTCGCCTCATCAATCACCACTGACACCAGCTTCTTGGCACACCTGCCTCCTCCAATGCTGAACAAATCCTACCAACCGCAAATAACAAGTACCCCGCAGCCTCGGGTTCCACCACCTCCATTCTCTTCCCCCAACACCATCTCAGGAACCCCGCATCCTGTAGTTCCTGGTAACTCACCGCGACCATTGGCATCACCACAACGACATACCACCCCAGCTGCAGTGGCCACATCCCAAAAAACAGTCTTGAAAACCCCAGAGATTCGTTCGGCAAGGGGCAGGCTGATCAAGCAACCATCTCGATATAAACAATAACAATCACAAAAAAAACCCCAATAATAATAATAATAAATAAATAAATAAAATAAACAAAAAAAATTATAATAAAGGAAAAAGTTGTTGTAAAGTTACTTATTAGCTGGTAACCATGTTATAAATATATAAATATTGCTAGCGGGTAACCATGTTTAGGATATACGAGACTGCCGGATATAAGTGAACGGGCGAACTAAGAATGAAAACAGAATAAAGATTCCTCATCTCAAACTAAACTTTCTACTTATTTATACTTATAAACAAACAACCACAACAATATTAAAGTCTAAGTTTTAAATTATTTTCATTTAGCCACAATTTAGATAATGATTTTTTTTTAAATAGGCACTGCAACTTTCACAAGAAAAATGTGTATTAATGGAAAAGGTTACAAGAACCCAATCAAAATGTGAAGTGTGGCTAGCTGCGAGAAAATTCCGTTTAACTTCGTCATCATTCGGACCTGTTTGCGTTAACAAACGGAATGGTCGTTGGACGGAGAACGGATTCAGAAATATTATATTTCCTTCTGACATTGGTAACCTTAGAACGGTTAAGAGAGTCGTATATGCATGATTTAGGTCCCAATATTAAAGTACGGGAATGTGGAATACTAATAACTCCGGGAAGGGTTTGGTTAGGATCATCACCTGATGGCCTAGTTTATGATCCGAATGAGGATCCACCATTTGGTGTACTTGAAGTTAAAAGTGCGTACGCACTTAAAGAATTAATGCCATCCAAGGCAATTAGAGATAAAAGTTCGTATGTTAGCCTAGTAAATGGTAGCCCACACCTAAAATAATCTCATAAGTATTATAAGCAAGTGATGGGGCATCTAGGTCTATCAGGATTCAGCTGGTGTGATTTTGTGGTCTATTTTGAAAAAGGTCTGATAATAGAACGCATTAAATTTGATAATAATCTGTGGGAAGAGATGCTTGTGAAAATTGATCACTTTTATTTGGATTTAATGCTTCCTAAACTAGCTGAAGTGTGACTTTTCAGTTTTAAAAAAATGTGATAATTCCTTTTCCTACTAAATACGTACAAATATACCCAATGTTTACCTTGTGGATTTAAACTAATTTCATATTAATGATCATTAATATGGAACTTAATATTAAATTGTCCAAAGTATTTAACAGGGGCAGGGCCGGATTAAGGGGGGGCCCAGGGGGCACTTGCCCCCGGGCGCCAGCCAAATGGGGATTATGGGGGCGCCCAAGAAATTAAATTATTGGAGACCGAAAACCATGCTTGCGCTCCATAACGGCCCGTACGGTTAAGGAAGCAAATTACGGTTGCGCCACACATCACGTCAGAAGTCTAAATGTTATAAACCACAATTTTCACAGTATTATTCTTCCACGATATAGTTATTAGTTTTTGAATTACACTATTCTAATCATCTAATGCGAAATGTGTCAAAAATATTCGTTCTTTCAACTCTAGTTGCTTACAAAGTTTCGTTAGTCCACATTTTGTTTTAATTTCGTCGCGAGTGTTGCTCCATCCAAAACGTTATTTTCACCATAGAGATCACTCACGGAAAATAAGAAAGTCGTCAGTTAAATTTATACGAATAGTTGACAGGAATGAATGTAGATATCTTTTTCTATAACCATTTAACTTTGCGAAATTGCTAGTTTGTTTTGTCTTTCAGTCTTTCAGATTTAAAAGAGTAGTAGGTAAGTTTTATGTAATCTTTATTTGAAAAAAAAAACAAAAAAACAACAACAACTTTGAAATGAACGACAGCCACGGTACTGCGACTGTCGGCGGTAGATTTTATGGCAGTTGTGTTTCGATATGCCACACTGTCTTCGCACCAGATGTATCGCTACTCTGACTATATCTCATCTGCGAATCTTCCTACCGTGGGCCGTCACGCCGTGGCGTGTTAGCAATCTCAGTCGCTAACTGTCGCTTCGTCTACAGTAACCTTTCACATTTTTAATATAATAATTTCACATTTATAAATTATTTAGGCGACGGAGGCGAGTCACGAGTGAGACTGTGAGACTAACAAAGAATTGGAATTCACTGTTTATAGATAGTTATTTTAAATGAAAAAGTGAAATTAAAAATTATTATCATAATGAATGAAAAAACACCCAAAACAAAACTAAGTGGAGCCCAAAATAGAAAACGAGAAGCTGAGAAATCGAAAAGAGAACAAGAAGTTTTAGAAAAAGTACCGAAAATTACGTCCTATTTCATTTCCAAACATTCGCAGAACAAGGAAGCCGCGGAAGAGTCCGAAGATTCAGAGGGTCAATCAAATGTAATCACCGAGACTCAGCCAAAGAAACTAACGTATCTATTGATTTATCGTATGAGGATCAGGATTACAATGAGATTGAAAATGAGACCAAAGAGAGTGGGGCGGCAGTTCATTTAACTAAACATTTAGGAAATGACCCAGCACTTTGGAAAATTGATGACAATACTAGAAATCTATTTGCGGCTCACCCCGTTATACAAAATGTAAACGATATAAACTTTTTAGAGACGAAGCGCCTAATCGGTAAAAAACATAGACAATAATCTAGGGATATTTTCACTCGAAAATTGGTAAATGGCGAAAGAAAAGTCCGAGTTTGGTTGCTGTATTCAAAGTCTCAAAACGCATTGTATTGTGCGGCATGCTTACTCTTTTCGGATAAGCAAACAGTAACATCCGACTCCTCTTTGGCTTCAGATGGTTTTAAAAATTGGAAAAAAGTAAACGAAAGGATTTTGTCGCATGAAAAAAATAACAATCACACAACTTCTCAGAGTAAACTTGTGCTACGCTCTAATGGTAGACATCCAAAAATTGATAGCTATTTAAAGTTACAACTCTAAACTGAAATACAATATTGGAGGAATGTTCTGCGAAGAGTGGTTGCAACAATAAAGTTTTTGGCTTCAAGAGGCCTTGCTTTTTGGGGAGAAAACGAAATAATTGGTTCAAAACACAATGGTAATTATCTTGGAACTTTGGAATTAGTTGCAGAGTTTGACCCCTTTTTAGCTAAACACTTGACTAATCATGCAAATAAGGGAAAAGGACACACCTCATATATTTCTTCAACTATATGTGACGAGTTTATAGAAATCATGAGTGCTCGTGTTCGTCATGTGATACTACACGAAATAAAAACTGCGAAATACTTTGCAATCAGTGTAGACTCTACCCCCGACATTGCAAAAATCGATCAATTAACTCTCATTTTTCGATATATTCTCCGAGACGGTACTCCTGTAGAGCGTTTTTTTAAATGCATGCCTTCAGTCGGTCATAAAGGCCTTGATATGTTACAAGCGCTACTATTAGAATTTGAAGAGCAAGGAATAGACGTAAAAAACTGTAGGGGTCAATCTTACGACAATGCGTCCAATATGTCAGGGTTGTACAAAGGATTGCAAGGACGTATTCGTCAAGAAGCTAAGTACGCTGATTACGTACCGTGTGCCGCACATTCCCTTAACTTAATCGGAAATTGTGCAGCTGATTGCACAACTGTGTCAACGGATTTTTTTATATTTCTTCAAGCAATCTTCGGTTTTTTTTCCGCATCTACACAAAGATGGGAAATACTTACAAATCATTTGAGAACCAATTCTGATTCCAAAACTGTAAGATCTCTTTCGGAAACCCGATGGTCGGCTCGAGATGATGCTTGTGAAGCTCTTTTTAATGGTTACAAGGAAATTAAAAACGCTTTAGATGAAATATCGAACGACAATTTACAAAAACCAGCAATTCGCCATGAAGCTAAAACCCTTAGAGATAAATTATCTACCTTGGAAATTGCTTTTATGCTGGTTTTCTGGACTCCAGTTCTAAAAAGGTTTAACGCGAGTAGTAAAATTTTGCAATCCGAAAACGCAGAACTATCTACTGTTGTGAAGGTTTACAAATCTCTAGAAATGTTTGTAAGTTCTATAAGGGTCGAGTTTGATCAATTACAAAAAGATGCTGAAGCTCTTAGTGAAAAAACTACTTATAGGTGGGAGACTAGCAGGATAAAAACTCGTAAAAAAGCTTTCGATGAAGGATCGTCAAAAGATACTGAAATCAGTGGAAAAGATAAAATGCGAATTGTAACATTTTTTGTTATTACTGATACATTAAAAAATGAGCTTCTTAAACGAGGGGAATGTTATGATTCAATTCAAAAGCGTTTCGGCGTTATTTTTGACCTTCCCAAATTTGACAATGAAGAAATTAAATCCGGTTCGAAAGTATTAACAGATTATTACCCCGAAGACATTGAACCTGATCTTACTTTTGAACTTCTTCATTTTAAAGGATTACTTTCTACAATAGAAATAAATCGTGAAAACTTAAATGCTCAAGAATTATTAAAAACGCTAATTGAAAAAAAATTAGATTGTATGTTTCCTAATATCGAAATAGTATTACGATTATATCTCTGTTTGCCATCTTCTAATTGTTCTGGGGAGAGATCTTTTTCAGCTCTTAAAAGAGTGAAAAACTATTTGCGAAGCACCATTTCACAAGAAAGACTCAGTTCTTTATCTCTACTTGCAATAGAAACTAATTTACTTAACCAGATAAATTGGGAAGAAACCATAACCAAATTTTCAGAAAACAAAACTAGAAAAGTAAATATTTAAAACGTAACTTATCAAACTCAATTTAAAAAATGTGTAATTTTTTGTAAAACACAGCATACACTTTTTGTAAAACAAATCATACACAGGCTTCTTAATCACTGTGTTGAATTTGATTATAACGTGAAAACCATTAAATTGTGTTTCCATCCGGAGTCTAAGTATGATCTTTTGTAATATGCAGCTGAGCTAACCGAAAAAACGGTAGGTTCTTCACATGGGGTGGGGGGGGGGGGGGGCAACTGCACCTGGGTGACAGCCAAATGGGCGTATCTTAAAATTTTGAGGACCTTTTTTAAGAAAATCAATAATATAAAATATTATTTAAGTGGGCGCCAAGTGAAGAGTGCCCCCGGGCGCTAACCGCCTTAATCCGGCCCTGAACAGGGGTATAAATAGTAATCAGTGGCCAAATTTTCAAAGTATTAAAGCTTTGTGATATTGTTTTATTGAGTCATGGAATAAAGTTTATAAAATTTTAGTGTTTTATGTTCAAAAAGTACTTAAATTATCAGCTATAAAACTTACTACTTTTTTGTTCAAGTTTTCGTTAATTAATTTTGATTTAGTTACATGTCACTACCATCGCAATCTTCATCCATATTTACATGTAATTGTTCAATATCACTAATTCTATAATCATCTAACTCATCATCACTGATATCTAAATCGATTGAGGAATCGCTGGCTATAAGTGGTTTTTGAAAATTTGTTAAAAGAGCGGCCACTATCCACGATTGATTTATAACAGGTGCTAAATAGATACTGTATTTGACTCCAAAGGATGCGAGCCAATTTCATAGATCTTTTCAGTATGGGTACACAAGAAGTCATATAATTTAATTACGTTGAACCATCGTTGCGATCTCTGTTAGTTCGGCAACCATTGACGTTTATCTATGATCAAACAATTTCTTTAATATAGCCCAAATCTCGACAAAATTTGGGCGATTTTTGGGAAGGAAAAATGAATTAGAAAAAAATTTTAAACTTAACTTAAAAATAGTATTCTCCCTGATGAAGCCCACATTATGTGGATCTTTTATTTCGTTTTAACCGTATTTACATGTATAAGTGCCGCTGCTATTTATAATATTTCTACGAGTAGTTTCTTTTTCGCTCGCAATAGATGGCGCTTAATAGATGTAACTCTTAGTATATAAATATTCGTTTAGCCCGGTCATTATTTATAAGTTTGCAAATACAATCTCCTGAGAATCCTTTATCAAATATTTATTTTCTAGCCACGTCAAATACCAAAAAGAATATTTAAATTAAATTGGCAACTTTTAAAATTAAATACCAAATAATATTTCGAATGCCATATAATTTAAGTATTTGATTTAAGAGCCAATTATTTTGCAAACTATTTGAAATAAGAAAAATATCCATCACCCTTTCGGAATATTCAGCTATTTGATCGGAAAAGGGAATATTCGTGTACATTTATCAGAGTTTATTCGTTTTTAGGAAACTAATATTTGATTTATTTGATGTAACGAAATAAATTTTACACCCGGAAAAATAATTATCGTTGACAGAGTGCCCATCGACAGACGGCTATGACAAAAATTGCCAGCGCACGTCGTGTAAAGGAATCGGATTGCAAAAGGCCAAATGCTTTTCACTATCTAGGGACCATCCGAACTAAATAATAATTACGTTCGTTTGCGTTAGGCGACCTGTAAATGCACCCTTTGTACTTGGTATATCTTTAGCGATGTATTAAAAAATTACCTACAAAAAACAGTAGAGATAGAGATAAGGAATGTTGCAGATATAGCCCCTAAAAAAAAACAACTACCAAAGGGCAAAAATTTAGATTCGTAAAATACATAATTCGCAATCAGTTACAGAAAAAAGGTTTGTGTAAAAGTTTTTTATTAATCTGTGTTCGCCTGATAATAGGTAGTACCTTTTAGCCACAGTTGTATCTTGTAGCTAAAAGAAAGTAACTTAAATCGTAGCTAGATCCGTATCTAGCTATCGTGTATCTCGATATCGCTGAACACTGAATATAAGTAATATAATTCGAGGAATTTAAGTAATATAATTTATTTGATATAAAAAGAAGAGAAACAGTTCAAACTGAAAGTAAAATTAAAATTAAAAAAATATTAACGGCAGCGACATTCGATCTTACACCCGTTCGCTCCAAAGTGCGCGTCCTTAACCATTATACCGGCCTCTCCGATGGGTCGATTGTTTAAAGAGTAAAATACGGAAAACGCGGCTCCGGCTTTCTTCGTAATTTTCTATGTTTTAAATACTTATTTTTGACGGTGTTAACTAATTAAATAGTAAAATGTGGATAACGAATCTAGAGCTCCGAAATGCAAGGAATCCACATCTGGTCTCAGAATTAAAATCGGAAGAGTGGTTGATTTTATAATCACCGCGAGTGGTGGATTTTATAATCACCGCGACTTTAAATTTTTAACAGTGATTCGATGTTTTAAATTGTTTGACGGTGTTAACTATTTAAATAGGAAAATGTGCATATCGTGGGCAGTGCTACGAAATCCCAGGAATCAAAATCTGGTCTCCAAATTAAAATCGGGCGAGTGGTTGATTTTATAATCATGCGCAAAAAATAATGGGTGACTTTAAAGTTTCGATTCGCGGATCCATCCCGATCGTGTACACGTTAAGTTGACGTTACGCGGATTCCCCAGTTTTGGGCTGCCTTAAAAAGCATCCTATACAATTCAGCGGGTTTTTAAGGCGGAGGGAAAAGTGTCGCGGAGTATAATATGTGTGCCATTTTGTTCATGTTGAAAAATAGTGACATAGGAAACTTCAAAATCGGGCAGCTCCTCCGTCAAATGCCTTAATTTTTTCTCTTCCCACGAAAAGAAATATAGGCTTAACGTTAATGTTTCTGCCTTTAAAACTTAGAGAATCGTGTTCCTGGGATACATTTTGTATAAAGTACCTGTATTTGTGTGTAATTAATTATTTACAGAGTAGAAACAACCACTAGTCTATTTAAATAAATTGTAATTGAACTTAAAAAAGTTAAGGCTATAAATCATCAAATAGCTGAAATTGTTTATACATTGAAATTTGTAGAGGGAGATGCGCTTCCGAATATAAAAAAAATAAGAAGCGTTGGAAGAAATAAGATTAATCGTAGAACGATGAGCCACTGCATAGTTATTAAATTACATTTGGTATTTCGCCATCTGTAATTGATTAGATAATAATTAAGTTTCTTTTACGATCGTGTATGGGGATAGGTGTGCAGACCTTAGTATTGGTATGACAATTAGTGGAGTTCAATATATTCCGAACAGAATTTGAAGAAATCGTAGCAATTGTTGCTGTATCTTAAAAGTGTTTCTCAATTATTCCAATCAATCAATTTTAAAAGTTGTATTCGAGTATTTTCCTCTTGGGAAATTTCGACATACCGTTAAGTGATTTGCACAATCAATAATATTTCACCCAATAAGCCCCATTAACATTTTTTTTTAAATGTACACGGTGATTTTCCACCAACTATTCCAAATTCTATTTCTAACATTAAAGATCTAAACAGCATTAGCAATTTGCGGCTCAAGGTCTCACCTTATATTACATTACAACCATTTTCAAGATCTTTACGACATTCTAGTTCCATAATATAAAAAATCTACAATTAACGTGGGAAATGGTTAGATATCCTTTCCAATACCAAGATCCAAATTTGGAAAAATTATAATTTAATTTAAAAAAAAACATTTTATTTTGGTCAAATATTAATGTCATAGTACATTTAACAGTTTTGTAGGCCTCATTGGACAAGAACATTTACACTCATACCAAAAAAATTGTATATTTTCTACAAAATCATGTGGTGATGTATTATGAAGTAACCGTATGAATAATACATATAAGAATTAATCTCGTTTTCGTGATGATTAGGGTTATATAAAACTTTAAATGTTAGTATTCGTAAAATATTTCGAACATAACCAGGCAAGAAAAGTACCAGTTACCCGGAGAAGAGTATATGAATCACAAAGCGCATTCTAGCCTGGGGCTGTACTATTAAGTGGTACGTAATTGACTTCTAGTCGTTTTTACATGTGAAAAAAAAGTGTTGAAAATGGAGCCAATCAAGCCTATGGTAATACTGTGAGGTTAGTGTGTTGCCGATCCTGTTCACCTTGGTTTTAGGCGATTATTAATGTATTATTTTAATTGAGCCTTCACATTTCTCTCCTATACGGTTCAATTGGATTTATTGACCGTCGTCTTGATTGATGGCTATTGTCTATTACAATTATTACATTAAGTTTTATTTATATTTACGAGAGTGGGATTTGCCATACACTATATAGTGTTATATTATTAAGGCTTTAAATTTTATCATAGCAGATTTGACATATTAATAAGGCCGTTGCTATTTACCCCTGATTTTCGGTGGTAAATAGCCTGTATCTATTTACCACCGAAAATCGCGGGTAAATAGCGCAATCGCGCTGACAAAGCTATTTCCCACCGACACGAACCCAGCCCCGACTTTCGGTGGTAAATAGTCTCATCAATGGTGGAGGCTATTTTCCACCCTAAATCTGAAGTTTTTTCGTTTCGGAGGAAAAGTCTTCGCCGCGCGTACCGTGCTATTTGCCACCGAAAGTCGGGCTTACATTTTAATTCTAAATACAGAAATCGGCTTCCATAATACTATTATTATTAGTTTCAGTTTCAGGCGGCTCTTTCAGCGATAAATGTCCATTTGATCTGGTTATTCGCGAAGTACCGCGCGATTTCTGGATTCGCGATACAGCCCCACAGTTCTTGTAAATCACTCTTGGCGCGTTTGAAAGTCTTCGCGTTATCCGTCATAACATGTTTTACCATACCGCGACGCGACAAGAATCTCCTGAAGGCGAGGAGGAACGTGTAAGTTGATAGGTTGGTCACGAGTTCTAAGTGAACCGCCCGAGTCACGGCACAGGTAAATAATGCTACGTAGCATTTACTTCCGTCGCGATCAAATAATGGGCCTAAGAAATCAATTCATATGGACGAGCTTGAGTAGTACGAAATTCTGGTAAGGGGGCCATGATTGCGTCCGACTTAGAAGCGCGAAAATAGTTGCAAATGGAGCATTTCCCGAGAACAGATTTGGTAAACCGACGCGCTTGGCTCAGCCAAAATTTGGCTCGGATCGCGACCGTGGTAATGACGACTCCTCCGTGCATGACTTGTTCATGCGCGTCTCGAATGATAAGTTCAGAGAAATGGTTTGGCATCAAAATCCAGGGATGTCGCTCTTGGTACGAGAGATTGCTACCTTTAAGGCGTCCTCCGAGACAAAGAAGTCCATTTTCATCTAGTCGAGGGTTTATCAGACGAATTTTCGATGCCATTGGTACCGTCTTCTCGGCTTTTAATTGGCGAATTTCATCTGGAAATTGCTCTTCTTGCGTATTTCGAACCATATAGATTTCCGCTAGTTTAATTTCTTCAGCGCTTAGCTCTCCGGTATGTTTTACGGAATTCCTCTTGAGATTGTTTGCAATACGTAGTACGCGCGCGACTACGCGGTAAAGTTTCTTCAGCGAGCTGAAAAGTTCAATGTTTATGAGACGTTCTTCAGATTTTGCGGCGATCGCAACGGTGACAGATTTCTCTGTTTTGCGCATTTCATTCTTGACTTCCGAAAAGTCATCGTCTTTAATCATGGGTGTTGTGCTAAGCTCTAATGGTTCCTTAAGGAACTGCGGTCCTTGCCACCAAAGTGGATCAGTGATTAGCTTGCTTAAGCTGCTGCCACGCGTCGGAAGGTCAGCCGGGTTCTCGGAGCCCTTACAAAGACGCCAATTCATCGTGTCACTAATACTCTGTATATCTTTGACTCTATTGGCTACGAACGTTAGCCACCTCGTTGGGGAACCTTGAATCCAACCCAAGGCAATACGAGAATCGATCCACATGTAGACGCTGGCTGGCTTGACATCCAAGGTATTCATGACGTGGTTTGTTAATTTAGCTCCTAGGAGCGCGCCCATAAGTTCCAAGCGTGGAATAGACATGACCTTCTTGGCTGGTGATACTCTGGATTTAGATGTGACCAGCGACACTCCGTATTCTCCCTCCCCTGTTTGGTAACGAAGATAAACTACTGTGGCGAATGCTTTGGGACTGGCGTCTGTAAAGCGGTGAAGCTCTACGCTTGAGGGGTTGACATCTTGATTATCAAGGTAGTAAAATCGTGGACTTTCACGTTACAAAGTTCTTCGAGCTCGCCGCACCAGTCATCAAACGTCTCTTTTAGATTCGGTGGTAATTCTTCGTCCCATGACAGGGCTTCTTTCTTTTCGGTTTTCCAGAGTTGTCTGAAAATTAATTTCGCACGTACAGTGAAAGGTGTGATTAGCCCAAGAGGATCAAAGACCCGAGCGACCGACTTCAGTACCCAACTCCCTCTGTTCTTGATATAAGTCATCAGGTTCTCTACGTCAAATATGAGTACGTCGTTGAAACTATCCCAGGAAAGTCCCAAGACTTTAGATGGCGAGAATGATGTAAGCTCTTGACTGTTGGTTACTTCAGGATTATCTTTATTTAATAGACTTCGTAACTTCGGTGAGTTACTCTGTCATTTTCTAAGCTGCATGCTGGCTGCCTTCAATATTTCATCCCAGTCTTGTATTAATTGAAATGCGTTTTCGTCGTTATGGGCGCCAGAAATCAAATCATCCACGTAGAGCGACTTGTCGAGAAGAGCGCTGGCTTTAGGTTTGCTGTCGATGTATTTCTTTGCGTGTAGACGAACAGTGGCTGCCAGGAGAAACGGACTTGACGTCACCCCGAATGGTACTCGAGTGATGCGATATACTAGAAAGGTAGATCTTTCCTTTGGGTTGTAGACATCGACCCATAAGAATCTTAGAGCGTCCCGGTCTTCTTCGCGGACTTCTATTTGTAGAAACGCCTTGGCGATATCTCCAGAAAA
Organism: Leiobunum rupestre; assembly: GCF_980474605.1. Classification (NCBI taxonomy): domain Eukaryota; kingdom Metazoa; phylum Arthropoda; class Arachnida; order Opiliones; family Sclerosomatidae; genus Leiobunum; species Leiobunum rupestre. The sequence goes on along the minus strand of NC_143391.1, from coordinate 49,855,246 downwards.
TGCGACGAGATTTTCCCGAAATCGTAGTGTGACGTCGTAGAGATGCGGATTCATCTGGGGTCCAGCTTCTACGCAGTCATTTAGAGAGGCGTGTTCCGGTGAATGAGAAGAGCCGTCATGGACAATGCGAATTCTTGTGGTTTGACTCGATTGTCTAATTACCGGACTGTGTGGTAAGTAAAATACTGGACCTAAAGGCTTGGTTTTGTAGTCTTCACGAGTTCCACGATACCGTCTTCCAATTGTTGCTTGATAATGTCATTATATTCCAGAAGCTGAACAGGATCTCTTCTCAGTTTTTGTACGAGGTTAGCGGTACGTTTGGCAGCTATTGCGTAATTCTCTCCAAGATCATCGACATTACTTTTCCAAGGCAAGGCGACTTTATAGCGGTTGTTTTGGTATGTAGTAGTTTCCTGAAATTTTTCTAAGACTTGACTTCCTGAGGGAGAATCGTCGTCTTTATCATGGACTCCAAAAGCTTCGAGGCTCCAAAATTTCTCGAGTTGATTAGAAATGTTTTCATCTTCCGTGGGAGTGACTGAAACTCTCATAATGGCGATAGTGTTGACACCGATGACGGAGGTCCCCATTGTAGTCGGGCCTTGAAGAGTCCAGCCAAATAGGGTTTCGAGAGCAACGAGAGCTGTACCAAACCGTTCAATTTTTGTGCCCTCCGTTATCTGCCAGATGTAATTGTTTCCGATTAAGACTTCTACGGATCGTGGATCAGCTCTTGATTTGCTAGACGAGATGGTGTCAGCCAAGACCAATCCCTTTTCACGGCATTTATCTTCTAGTTCGGTCCCAGGGATGGAGAATACGGCGCCGCATATATCCGGAGTCTCGTACGCTTCTAGTACTCCAGTTGAACTTTTCTTTTCACGGTGCGAACGGGTTTAGAACTTCCAAAGCTATGGACTTCTAAAGCCTCCTCTTCGATAACTTCGAGGCCTAGTTCTCTCGATATATTTTCTTTTATGAAGGTTGCGTGGCTGCCGTTATCGAGAAGGCAGCGAACTTTAATTTATTTTCCACTAGAGGGCGCCTTAGCTTTCGCAAGGGCGGTTTGAAGGAGAATCGTGGAGCGCTCGGCGGTCTTGAATCCGGCCACCAGTTGGCACACCTGTGGAGTCGCACTCGTAGGCTCGGAGGCGTGTATTTGCTCGCCGCTCTTGATATCTTGGTCGCAAATAGTATAATGGTGTCGTCTCTCGCATTTCTTGCAATTACGTACTCGAGCTCTACAGTCCCTCATCTGATGTTTTTCTCGCAAACATAGAAAACAGCGTCGCTTTTTAACTAGCACATTTTTCTTCTCTTCTAATGTGGTTCTTGCGCAATTGGAGGTTAAATGGTCACTTTGATCGCAGAATAAACAGGGAAGCGATACTACGTTAGTCGTTAAGGCGCCTGCGCTGGGAAGGCTTGAGGTACCGCGCTTCTCAGGCTGGGTGTGAGAACGTGAATAGCTGGACTGGGTAGGTTTTCGTTCCGCTTCTCGGGATCCGCATAAAACTTGGGCTCGCTCCCTACTGCTAATTTCCTTTTCTAAGAATGACATCAAATCTTCGACATTCAAATGAGTCGCCGAAAAGTGCACTCTGCTAAACGCGAGAGTTATATCCTCTGGAAGGCGCCTCGTGATTAAAGGGCAAATTACGTTTCCTCGCGTAACATCTATCGCTCCGAGGGATTCGAGGCTTCGAATTTGCACCCGGCAGGTATCATGCAGTTTTCTTAAGGCGATTACGTCGTTTGACGAGCGTACGGGAATTAAGTTTCTGAGTGCTTCCATATGCGCTCCAATAATTGATACTTTATTGCCAAAGCGGCCATGCAACAGTTCGATGGCCTTGTCATAATTAGCGTCAGTTTGAGACAAACCCGCTATACATGCCAGGGCATCGCCTTCTAAATACGAAAGTAAATAGCTGTACTTAACAGATTTCTTGAAGTTTCCGCTGTGGATTTGAGCCTGGTAGTTTTCCCAAAAGGTTTGCCATTCGCTGTACTTTCCGTTGAATCGACGTATTTCTAGTTTCGGCAGCTTGACGGTACTTGGCGGTGCAAGTATGGTGGTTTCGCTCTCCGATGGTATACGATGAATATTCAAACGGAAACCGGGAATAGATGTTTCCAAATAACGCGTAGCGCGTATGCGAGATATCGTGAGGTCGTCCATATATTCCTGCGCGACGTTGAGTTCCCTCTCGAGTTCAGGGCCGTCGTAGATTAATCTTTCGATCTTGGCATCCAGATCGCGAAGTAGTTCTTCTTTGGCGATGATCACGGTTAAGTAGCCTTCTAATGTGGCATCGTCCGGACGCTCTTTCGCGAGTTCCGCGTCCAATAGGTTTTTCGTGCGCGTCGTAGTTTGCTTGGTACTAGTGCGCTTCGCTTTTACACGCGTGAGTTCGTCCGCCATAGTTACGAGTTCCAAAATTAATTCCAAAGGTGATTACGCAGTTGATGAATACAACGCCCTTGCCAGTACTTTTCCCGGGTTTCGGCACCAAATTATGTGATAACACTAGGTGATTTACTGAATATTTTTACTGAAAATCTAAAGGTAATGGTTTGGTAGTACGTGGCTACGCGTTAAAAGAATAATGACGCTCAACTGAAATAATAGCAACTTAAATTTTAATTAGAAAAATGGTAAAATTATTAAAGATACAAAAATGGCGCGACTGTTAAGAAGTGGGCAGTTTAAGACGAGTCGGAGAGTCCGTGTTGTCCGTCGAAAGGTTAAAATTGGAACTGCTGAAATTACAAGTAAGGGGGGCAATGAACTAAGAAGTCTTCAGGGCTTCGCTTCACGCAGAGAGATGAAAAATAAAAACCCAAAACTTTCCAGAACGTTTTCTTAGGAAAAAACGCCAGTTACACACTGAAGAAATAAAGCCAAAGTAGGCATGATTTTACAATGTACGGGGTCAACTATAAAAATACAGTGCTACGGGGGTTAGTTTTGGCTAGTTTAAAGGAAACGGGACATACTTTATGCGAATGACTCAAACCAAGGAATTTATATATATAAGATACGACTGTTACTAAGAACAGAAGTAAATGACTGAAAGTATATCAAAAAATGTTTTTAATTGTTGATTCTTCAACATACGTCGACGCATTATTAAAAATCTGTGGTCGGCCGACTGTCTGCTGACTGTCGGCCGACCGTACTATTTTGAGTTGAAATGTCTTACCCGAAAAAGGGTCGGCCGACGGTCGGCCTACCTTTGACGTTTGACTGTATGCCAACGTGAAAAAGTAAAGGGTACCTACTCTAATACATCGTCGGGCCGCCTCAAAAAGACCAGATTTTTAATATAAATATTTACGTACCCCTGTAGCAAATCAGAGTCGGGCCGACGTCGGCTTTTTTACGTAAATAACGAAGTCGGCCGACCGTCGGCCAGATAGGCTTTTTAAGGTCCAAATGTCCGAGGGGTAAACGAGTCGGCTGACTGTCGGCCGACCCCAAACGCTCTACAGTATACAATTGTAATCCGACTGTAACAGGATACGTAACCGACTCTGAAACAACGTTGGCCCGACTTTACATACTCCAGAATTACCGACCCATTAACAAGCACATCGACTGTAAATAGATGAATGACCCGACTAGTAAATGACTTTGGTCAGTTTTCACAAAGGTCTGAGTTGCCGATCCAATTACAAGCAAAGCGACTATAAATTGATATGTTACCAACTCTAAAAACACGTTGGTCCGTTTTGCCACGAACTCTAATTCTGATCTCTACCAATTTAAACAATGATATTTTGCTTAAGGTAAACGATTTTTAGAAAAAAAAGTTGACATTCTATCAACGTAAAATAGAAAAAAAAAACACTGTTATACCTGCTAGTCCATGCAGTCCTATTTATATCAAAAATTGTGATAAAATCTCATTAAAGTTGAAATGAAATGAAGTAGTAAACAAAACGCAATGCATATCTTTCGACTTAGATTTTTTATTCAAATAGAAAATATAAGATTTATAAAATAATTCGTGTATTTAATGTGTATATGAGGCAGGAACATCCCCAGCAGCACAGTCTAGTCGGTTTTTGGGAAATGGTTGGAAAGTCGGTTAATGGTCTCGATTGACAGCCGACCTAAATGCGACCATTGCAAATGGTCAATTTTTAGTTGGCTTTTGGTCATTTTTTTGAGAATCTGTGATAGTTGGTACGTGGTCATATTTAAAAACAAAAATGAGTAACACCTACTTTGGGCCAACTCACACATTGATAAATCATATATTTATCAAATATGCATTTAAATTACACGTAAAATACATTGAATTACCTTAGAAGTCAGATTTAAAATATATAAACCTGAAAGATTTGACGAGAGGCTAAACCAGTGAAAATAGTTGGGTTTTGACATGGTATCGTTGGGACGACGTCGCGCCTACGTCGGGATTTTTTTTTTTAAAAATGGGCTGAAGAAATAATCATTTCGATTTCACTTGCAATAAATGTGCGAAGATGAACTATATCTAAGGATTTTACGCACATATTTTATCAAAAATAATAATCATGCAAATTTTTAAATGTCACGATTTATTTTTATTAAACTTTTTCAGTCTTTTTAGGCTATTCATATACAATAGTTGGCGGGTAAACTCTTGATAAGTCGGCAACACTGCAAATGAACTCAAGATAATCTAGACTACGTCGGTACGTTAGAATTGAATGCATGTGTAAACTTTATGAGCAGGTAATAACGTTGAATTGAATACTTTAATGATATAAAATATTATTAAATGTTAATATTTAGAATTACTACATGTATGTAATAGCTACATAAAAGGTAAGATCGTTTGATTTGCGAGCTTATAAGACTTAGCTAAAACTTAAGTTTTGGGCCTCGGTATCTTCAATGACCTTGGGTGGCGTAAACTTCAAATTAGTGCAAAGTTGCCAGATTGAATATACCAAATATATATGGCACCCACTATCCAAAATCAAGCAATTCTAAGACAAATTATAGCACCTGCACCTAATTAAACCTATATTTATAGAAATTGAGGAAATTGTTGACTTCAAAATTAGGATGGTGACTACAGAATATTTTAAAATCCTTAATAGGAATTATATAACATATCTCAGTGAAATAGAGGAAAATATAAGAAGTCAATTTGGGGATAAAACCAATAGGACACAAATAATTTGAAGCTGACGCTCGCGGCTCACAGGAGGTAATTGAATAGGGTAGTTAATATGAAAAAAGCGTATCAAAAGAAATAGTCGAAAACTATCGCCAAACAGTGTTGGAAATAACCATATTTAAAAACTGTTACGTTTTAAAGATTTCCAAGGGTAAAATAAAATATATTTTTTTTAAATTTCTTCAGACTTTGGACTTTAAATATAGGGTATTATTGTATTGCAGCGGACGGTGGAATTATTGAACCTCATTTAAAATAAGACGCGTGAATTCTGGAATTCTACTATGTAAATTGTATTTTTTCTAAGTAATTATTTAAATTGATTTGGCTTAAAAAACAGTCCCTTTTTTATCTTTACAAACATACGATCATTTCAAATTAGATAGGTTTCTCTTTCTTTTTCATGAGACGTAAACCTTTTTGGGTAGTACCAACTTGTTTTTTTTTCATGACGTATTATTTCAGTGAAAAATTGTCCGTTTTTGACCAAACCAATTTCATTAAGGTTTTCGAGTACGCTCTACAACTGTTGATTGATCGTTCAAAACAAATTCAAAACGTTGAAAAATTTCACGATTTTTCTGAAAGTTCCAAAAGAAAAGGCTCCTCCCCGAGAGAGTATATCCTGATAATTTCACATTTCTAGCAACTAAAGTTTTTGAGAAAAATGGCTGGGCCGATCAAATTAAGACACCCTGTATACACATTTTAAGTACCTGAACTCATTGTGTAAGTCGTGTGTTAGTGACTTTCATTCGATTAATGTCAATTACATATAGTTTCAAACTTGTATGTTAATTAACATACGTTTATATTTGTTCTTAACTAAAATTATTTTGTACCTTAAAAACAAGACGGGGATTTATAATTAAACTAGTTTGTATATCTAATTTGTTTGTGCACCGTAAAATGTAACGAATTTAAAAAGCATTGATTTGTTTTCCGGTTTTTTTTTTCAAATAAATAATAGCGATGAATACAAAATGTACAATTCTATAAAGTCCAGATATAGCGTATTTGGTTATTGGCGGAAAGATTTCACTAAAAACGTTTAGCCAGTATTCTGTATCTTAATTGATTGTTAGAAACACTCGTTTAATGTGATAATTGAGTTCCTATATAGTTTTGTGCAGTAAATAAATGATATTAAAGTGAATTAAACATTTCTTTAAAACATGCAAATCCACATGTGTTTAATTAAATTAATTAGTAAATTCAAAGGGTGGATGGGTTTTACACCGTAGCTGTTGGGTTTCAGTACGCACCAACGCTGGTGTACGTCGGACCTACTTATATTTCTGGAGGAAATGTAGCGTTGGTCCGACTTTTAACACCGTTGGACCGACAATATGTTATTGGACTGACAGTTGGTGTTTGTTTACGTACCAACGTGGGCATTCGTCGGGCCGACTCATTTTATATTTATGTGTTATGGGGCTGACAGTTGGGGTTTGTGACGTACCAACTTTGGCAGTTGTCGGGCTACATTTAATTATATATATGTTATTTCGCTGATAGGTGGGATTCGTTACGTACCGACGTTGGCTGTTGTCGGGCCGACATTTATATGAAAGTAAACCGTAACGTTGGCACAATGTCCAATGCAACTGTCGTCGGAACGTCGGTCCATGATGCAGTAAGTTAAGTCGGATCCACGTATATCTGATAAGTCGGGCTCAGGTGGCATTCGACCCCAGCGGGCCGGCTTTTTGCCCACTAGTCAGGCCCCTGTGATGCCATCGACGTAGGGCCAACTTTTTTGTGCTGCTGGGGATGTTAAATGTATATCCAAATATTTATAATTTTAATAAAGGGACTTTAAAGTCATAGTGTTAAGTTACAGTTAAAAAATGCAATGTTATAATAAAATATGTAGTTTCCATTATTCAAATCAGAGCTATCGTCGAAAAACTCAGTTATCTTAAAAGTGTTACATGTAGTTCAAATCACAGTTATCACCCCTCGTCAAATGTGTGTTTAACCTAAGATTTCATAACTTCTTCAATGTCAAATAGCTTTACGATATTACGGCAATGGACGAACAGCTTCTGCATTTAATAGAAACTTAAAAATTAATTTAACCGAATTCACACTTATCAATTTAATTTAGCTAGTCACTACATTGTGAACAAAAGCTAGGACCTTATTGGTATATTTTATTGCTTTAAGGGGGAAGACTACAGTGGCCATTGTCTACTTTCGCGCTATTTCCAGCTAACTCTTTTAATTTTGTATTTTAAATTGTAAAATTAAATATTTCAGTGTAAAACAGCCTCTTGTTTAGTGACTAAAATAATTTGGAAAATTTTAAATTTAAAAGTAATGAAGTTAATACGTTTTAATTCTGACCCCGGAGCTAAACAAGTTGGTCAAGCGCCCAAACTACCCTTTAGTTAGGACCTTATATCTCGTTAACTATTAATATTAGAATTATCAACATTATTTTAAGCACTAGAGGAAGGTTCAGCCTAATAAGAAAAATATAATTCAATTATGTAATGGTTATAACAGAAATGTTCAGCTTGAACGAAAAAGAGGCTTTTACTGTATTCTTCCCCCTTAAACTGGCTTCACTGCTAGTCAATATGACGTTGTAAACAAAAGAAAACCCAAGGTCTAATTTACATTATATTCCAATCCTAAAGTTATAAGAAGATTATCTTAAATTAAAATGAAATGTCAATGAAAAAGCTTACCTTAAAAGATTATCTTGATACTGTATGCAGATAATTTAAATGTTTTACATAAAATTGTTAAATATTTCATATAAAATATTTAGAAACCGAAAGCCGAAGAACAACGATTGTCGGATGTCAATCAAGCCTACAATACTTTTGAAGAAAAAGTGACATATGCCTATAATAAATCCTTTAATTTTAAGAAAATCCTAGAAAATAAAGACTCTTGGCTCACACCCGAAATTCGAGATGCTATTAAACTAAAAAATAAACTGCAAAAAATCTCAAAAAAACGACCGACGTTGGCTAACATTGAAAAATATAGAGTCGCCCGTAACCATTGTAATAATTTAATCAGGAATGGACGTAATGATCACTATTTTAAAAAATTCTTTAAGACCAATAATCAAAAACAAAAATGGAAAATTGCAAACTCCCTAATGAATAAAAACAAAAATACGACCCTAGACACCCCACTAGACCCGGATAAAGCTAATAATTTTTTTACAATGACCCAAGCTACCATAAGAAATCCAATAGCGGACGGGGTGATAAATGTTGATAATAACCCCAATACCATGTCGCTCTTTGCCCTAGATACTGCCGAACTGAGTAATATTATATCAGGACTCGCTAGTTCTTCCGCCCCTGGCCCTGATGAAATTCATCCAAAAACGATAAAATTTGCTATGTCTTTCATATTGGTCCCTTTGACATTTTTGATAAATCTATCCTTTTCTACGGGAGTCTACCCGGATAAACTGAAGCAAACCCTAATTATCCCAATTTTTAAGAAAGGGGATCCGTCCGATCCTACTAACTATAGACCAATTTCTCTCCTGTCTTGTATTGCTAAATGTTTTGACAAAGCATTTCACAATAGATTACTATCATTCACTGAAAAATATTCACTTCTTTCGAATAATCAATTTGGATTTAGAAAGGGCCTGGGTACGATTAATGCAATAGCGAGAGTTTATGATAAAATTATTACGGCTTTAGATAAGAGTGAAAGCTGCCTCGGCGTATTTCTAGATCTACGCAAAGCTTTTGACTCAGTCTCACATGTCAGACTATTGCAGAAATTGTACCGTATGGGGATAAGAGGAATGGCGGGAAGTTGGTTAAAAAGTTATCTTCGAGGGGCTGATCACTCCGCGTAATCGGTGTACAGAGCCGTACCTTTGACTGTACTAATGGGACTACGCGTAATCTTTGAAGTCCCTGCCTTTGGCAGTGCTAATCTAAGCGTAATCCGGTGTACAGACTTTCTAAGAGTGGTTAGCCCCTCGGTTATCTTGCAAATAGACCCTGCAAAACCAAAATAAATGACAAAGTATCAGGTTTTAAATATCTTTCTATAGGGGTCCCCCAGGGGTCGGTATTGTCACCTCTACTATTCAACTTGTTCATTAACGATATATTTAATATTGTTCGAAAAGAATTTATTTTTTTATATGCCGATGATGCAATACTAATCTATTCGGCGAAAAATCTTCTTCATCTAACTCAAAAAATTAATGGTCTACTGGTTAAAATTAATAATTGGCTAAAAAATAATGGCTAAGCATTGAATGTTGCAAAATCTGAATATATAGTTTTCTCAAATAGAGACACAGTCCACTTTAACAATAAAATTGAGTTTGATGGCACTGAGCTAAAAAGAGTAAACACCTATAAATACCTCGGTATATGGCTAGATAGCCAATTAACTTGGAATAACCACATTAATAATATATGGAAATCCCTTTCGAGAGTCTGTGGTATTCTTTACCACTGTAAAAAAGCTATTCCTAGAAAAATGTTAATTGATATGTATCACGCCTTGTTTAATTCAACCTTATCCTATGGAATTGAAATTTGGGGAAACACGTCGAATCAAAATCTTAATAGACTTTCGACTCTACAAAAAAGGATAATTAGGACAATTTACAATGCGCCTTTTCTGGCCGGTACTAGGGATCTATTTAAAAAAAGTAAGATCTTAAAAGTCGAACAATTATTTAAAATGAAGGCACTACTATTTATTTATAAAGATCTACTAAACGTTGAACCCCTATTTGAATTAAAAAAAACCAATGTGCATTTACGACGCTACGATAAATTAAAGCTCCCCTTTGTAAAACAACAAAAAAATTGAACTCAATTTTTTACCATGGCGCTAACTTGTTCAACAAATTAGGTACAAATATTATAGAAATAGAAAGTTTTTTTAAATTTAAATCCTGTATTAAAAAGATTATGTTGGACGAGATTTAGCCTAGTTTTATATTTTATACCATATTTATTTTGTATTTTTGTTTACTTTGTTTACTTTTACTCTCCCTTTTTTTTTAATTAATATAATTGTTTAATGTATTTAATGTATTTATATATATATATATATTGACGAAAAATCTGCAATTGCGGGGCTTACAAGTCGCTATTGACTTAGCCCCGCTATCCCCCCTCTTTTTTGTATACACCAAATGCACAATTAAATTGAAATTGAAATTGAAATTTATCTCTAATAGTTACGAAACGGGACCAAAGATGGCGCTCCGATAGTAGATTTCAAAATTTAGTCGTTTTAAAGTCGGCAAATGAACTATAATTTGAAGTCTTCTTCGCGTCGGCATACCGACTCCAAAAAGTCCTAAGTGCGTTGCTACCTATTTTCGTCGCTAAAACGTTAATGACTTTTTAAGTCGGCTTTTGGTCTTCGACTTAAAACCGACTTTTCGACTACAACCCGACTCTAATACGACCGGCTGTGCTACAGGGGTATTGACTTTGAGTACTTAGTCTTGGATGGGGTTCTTGGAATTTGGGGCTTGAGTTTAAACATAGAACCAAAATTTAAGAAATAAATTATTATTCAACTAAAATTAAGAATTAAATTATTGTTTAACTAAAATTCAGAATTTAATTGTTATTAAACTAAAATTCAGAATTAAATTGTTATTAAACTAAAATTAAGAATTATATTATTATTAAACTAAAATTAAGAATTATATTATTATTAAATTAAATTTAAGGATTATACTATATTATTTATCTAAAATTAAGAATTAAACCAATATTAAAATAAAATTAAGAACAAAATTATTATTTATTTAAAATTAAAAACAATAAATGTAGCGATAAATGTGTATATATTAATATCTTATAATAAATAATTGTGCCGATCTTGACCGTGATATAATGGGGTTGTCGAACTTCAAAATGTCGATCTTTAGAATTCGATGTTAGTAGTCGGTTTTTTCTTTATAGTCCGTCAGTGGCTGGTCATGCGACCATCGCTCAATAAGAGAATTGAAAGAAGCCCCCACGCCGCAGTCCGGCTGTAGCGATGTAAGACTAAACACTAGGCATGCAACGGATAACCGGAACCGGCACCGAGAAGAACCGTGTAAATTCTAGGAACCGGAACCGATAATTTAAAAATTTGATAACCGTATCCAGAGCCGGAACCGATATTTGTAAAAAAATGATAACCGGAACCGGGTTTTTCATTGTTTTAAACGGGTTTTAAACGGTTCTATAACTTTATTTACCAATATTTAGCGCATGTTGAAATTTAGTAATTAAACTTCCTAATTTACTATTAGTTTTTCATGTAAGGTCATCTTTATCCTATCTCAAATAACTCTATGTGGGTTTCTACGTAACTGTCAACTGACACACCCTTACGTATTCTCCATTGAAAATGGGCTCGTCCTCCAAATGTGTGCTTTCCGGAAATCCGCGATAGTTTTAGTTTTATTTTCTTCAGTTGGAAAACTCGGCACAATTTCACAAATGTAGCACAAAATATTTGTCGTCTACAGCTACTAGTGTGCCTTCCGAGCAAATATTTAGTGGGGCAATGGGCAAGCATAATTTTTTATCCTCTTCGCAACCGACTTAGAGGAGAAACAGCAGAAAAGCCAGTGGCGTAAATAACGCCACGGCAGACTTCCATCGAGGGGCCCCCAAATTGCCATTATTGCCTATGGGACTGTGTACAGTCCAACCGCGCGAGGCCTCGTCTAGTTTTTTTCTCTTGTCAGCTCAAGTTAATGTTTTACTTGTTTCAAATATTTCTTTATGCCCAAAACTTTATAAATACTACCACAATAACCGTCGCATAAATATCCAAACAACGTACACTCTGTTTAAAAAGTCTTCGACAGGTGAAATTTTGGCCCTCTTTTTAATTATGCTAGAAAACTATAATAGATAGATCGATGAAACCAAAAGCGACATAAGACCCAAAAGTGTGTCAACTCTACCTTTGCGCCCGTTAAAATATTTACTGAGAGCTAGTCTCACACCAGACTACATAACCTACTAGTTGGAATAGTACTAGCAACTTTATATTTAGTCTATGTTTGCGCGATTTTATCTCTTCGTTTTATTCTCCCGTAGACATACGTTCTAAAACGCCTCACTCGGCGGCGCTGAAGTGGAAAAAAATTAAAATTTTGATGACGTATTTTCAACCCCTCTCCCACTCCCTCTTTTTACTTCGCGACAAGCTCTCATTAAACATTATACCGTACTGACACACTTTTGGGTCTTATGTCGCTTTTGATGAAACCAATTGCAACTATTATTTATTTTCCAATATTTTTCGTTATTTATTGGTTTGTCCGCCAAAAATTAATATTTTGGCGGGAACCGTCAGAACTCATTTTTGACAACTTTTGAAATATTGGTTCTACGGCACTGACTTTTGAATTCGCAATGGTCGGTTCAAATTTAGAAAGTGGAAAAATTATCCCTCTACAAACAACGGTTGAGAAGTTATCGCGTTTACAAACTTTCGTCGAAACTAGGAAACACCTAAAATGCATCAAGCGATTATAAATATCACAACTTCGACAGCGATCCAACAACATATATTTAATTAAAGGCTGGTTTAAAATTGTGGTAACAATTATTATAAACAAATTATAACGCAAATAGCTTTTTAAAAGCTTTAGCGTATAAAAAAGGATATTCTTTAAATAACTTTCCAAGTTGTCCTAGGAATTTGTTTCTTTTAAACCGGCCTTTAATTAAATATGTTTTCAATGTTGTTGGATCGCTGTCGAAGTTGCGTTATTTATAATCGTTTGATGCATTTTAGGTGTTTCCTAGTTTCGACGAAAGTTTGTAAACGCGATAACTTCTCAACCGTTGGTTGTAGAGGGATAATTTTTCCACTTTCTAAATATGAACCAGTGCCGTAGAACCATATTTAAAAGTTGTCAAAAATAAGTTGACGGTTCCCGCCAAACTATTAATTTTTGGCGGATGAAACCTTTAAATAACGAAAGATATTGGAAAATAAATAATAGTTGCAATTGGTTTCATCGATCTATCTATTATAGTTTTCTAGCATAATTAAAAAGAGGGCAAAAATTTCACCTGTCGAAGACTTTTTAAACAGAGTGTACATAATGAAAGTGGCATACTGAAGTTTGAAAAGTATCGAGACACGTGTTTTATAGCTAATTCGTTTGCATAATATAATCGCTGGCCTGCGTAGTTTTTGTCTAGAAAATCTAAAATTTCAACTTTCAGAATTTGCGTCCATTTCACAAATGACAATGCTTAATGAACGAAATAATATGGACTCCATTTAGAACGATAAACTCAACTATAATCAAATCGATTCTTAGAAATCCCGTCTTTATATTTTTCAATGAAATGAGGCAGGGGCGTAGGAATCAGGGGGACAATGCCCCTCCCTAGAATTTTGCTGGGAGGGGCAATTAATGTTATTGCCCCTTCAGTTTGAAATCGTCAAAAGGTCAAATTCTCAATTTAAAAGCATATAAAGCCTATAGAAGCTCAACTGTGTCTTTTCCCGCCAATTTACATAGTAGTCAAACAGTAACACATGCATTCGGTGAAGCTACACTCCTTTAAAAATTCAAAACCGTTCTCTTTTATTATTGTGGATTTGGGTATCTTAAATTTATACACGACTCTAAAGACTTAAAAACCCTTCGTATGAAAACTGTTGTTACTGTCAATGCCTTAATGACATTAGCGACCGATTACTCCCTCTACATAGGGGGCTAAGCTCCTAGGCCCCCGTTGCGTTTCTCTTTGCCCCCTCCAACTTCTAAAGCGTTCTCCCCAAAACTTGAGAGTACATCATCCCCCCCACCCTCCTCCACTTCCAAAGATGAAACCGTGGGAATTTTCAAACAGAAGATTTCATTTTTACCCTACTTTATTGAATAAACAAATAACGTGCTTACATGAGTTCCCTAGCAGAGAATAGTAGCAATAATTTTTTAAATTATTTTACATTAAGTCCTCTAGTCGGACTTGGGAGTCTGAACTCCAGACTTCCAAGTTCTACCAGACGCTGATTGCCGTGATTTATCTTAATCGTTTCACTTAGGGCTTAAAGCCATTTTTAAGCGTTTTATATATTTAAATCTAATTGTAAAAGGCGATACATGTTAGCCCTAACTCTAGATGGCGATAATCGCGACTCGGCCTTCATGATTATAAGGGACCCCAAAAACAGTTTCAAGGGAGGACCCCCGAACCCATAGCTACGTCACTGAGAAAGCTACTATTTTTAAAATATAATTTATCAAAAACAAATTATAAAATTCTAAATAAATTAATGTGGGGGATTTTATTTCTCTTTAACTTCATTTGAATTGCTTGTGTATTTAACTTTAATTAATACTAAGCACACTGGAACCGTATAGGAACCGTTTAGGAAACGGAACCGATCGGTTCTAGATTTTGAAAACCGGGACCCAAACCGGAAACGATAAATTAAAATTTTAAGAACCGGAACCGAGATTGTCCAAAAAATGGAACCGTTGCATCCCTACTAAACACGCGCCATTAAATATGGTTTTCTTTTGACAATCAAACGCTTTATTAGTATTGTTAAATCTTTACTCGCACGTCATCATCATTCGACATTTAGGAAATCCAGCTAAGCCATTTGTGATAGCGTTTTCAATATTTGCCTCGTTTATTCAAACAATTTGAAAGCTTCATCCTTTTTCAGGGGCGGGGGGTGACAACAAGAGGGGCAAAGCATCGGGACTCCAACTGGAGAATTTGTCGTTTGGACTCACTCTTTGACGTCATCCCGGGCGAAGTAAGGGCCTGACCCTGAATTGCGGATTTTCATTTCGACGTTTTTGCTGCAGAAAAATGTCACGATTCGTGGCAAATTCACAAATAGGCTGAGTAGGCTTAAGCAATAAGAACCCCCCGTGGACCAGAATTGTAAGAGTGATAAAACACGAGAAAAGGTAGAAAAGTAGGCAAGGAAAAGGGACAAAATAAAAGCTAAACCCTAATCGAATTAAATGAAATTACAAGCTACTCATACTAATAGGACTTTTGGAAATTCTGGCTATTTTATTTATTTTTTAATTGGTTTTTGATCCGAGATTCGCGTCTTGAAGACCTATTGGACCCAGGAATTTATAAGTTTTAAGTGGTCGACGCACTTGCCTTTTGAAGATTACACCTGGTGGCCCGCTTCGTGTTTTGTCACTCCCTATTTTTCTTTCGAAAATTCCATTCGCCTTACGATTAGGAAGGCTAGATCGACCCGAATGGCAATAGGTACGATGTCGCGATGTTTGAGTGCAATTATCCACTGTGGTTTTTGGGAATTGGGAGCGTAGTGGCCGCGCTAGAGCCAAGGAGAGGAGCACTGGTGGAACATTATTGAACTCCGGAAAGCTCGTTCAGTTTCCGGAAAGCGTCCGGCCCCAAAAGATCATTCCCGTAAGAAGAACCGGCGGACAATCCGGTACGATCCTGGGCTTTCTCTTGAAACCATTTTGAGCGTGACTATCAATCCCCCTCACGCGCTAACAGCAAGCTCCTTCTATCTAAAAATTATCCAATCAGCCTGGTGTAACAATAATAATCAGCTAGGCTAATACCCAAGGCGCCACCTTAGGCCTAAGTCATCAATACTCATTGACTCCCGAAAACTGACACGAAACTCACTCCGTTGACGTTTTCCATTATCCACTCCCGTTCTGGACGAAAAACCAGACCCTGAGCGTCACACTATATTCATTCTCCCTAGTTTGAATTGCGCCTTCATATGCTCTATAATCCCTAAAAATTATTAGTCGAGGTATACGCATAATAAATATTCAGTTATATTTATTTTTATTTTATTTGCTGTTAGTGTCCGAAGACTCTAAATTTGAGCCTAAAAGCATTGACAAATTTGCCAAGATGAACGCCAACTTCCTGATTCAAAATGGTCACATCTGGGCTTTTTAGAATTGTCAAAGCATTTCATTTTCGAGCAGTCAGAATCTGATGCATTATGCCATTTGGATATTTTCGCTCTGCAAGTACATTGGCATGTTTGGTCACCACGGACCCTAGATAGTGAAAAGCATTTGGCCTTTTGAAATCCGATTCCTTTGCACGACGTGCGCTGGCAATTTTCGTCATTGTCGTCTGTCGATGGGCACTCTGTCAACGATAATTATTTTTCGGGGTGTAAAATTTATTTCGGTACATCAAATAAATCAAATATTAGTTTCCTGAAAACGAATAAACCCTGATAAATGTTCACGAATATTCCTTACTAAGAGTAAAATCTACTAAGCGCCATCTATTAAGTGAGCTAAAAAGAAACTATACTCGTAGATATTCTTTTGAAAAATACTGGAATGAAAAAGATAAATTTTGTTTAAAAATTCTAGATATTTTTCTAATAGACTTTAAATGGAAAATCCTACAAAGAAAAATCCTAATTTTGTTAAAATGCAAAATCTCGTAGCCCAAAATACTATTGTTCAATGCCTTTTCAAAATTGCTCGAACAAAACTTTAAATGTCGATATTCAGGGTATATGTTTAATATTGACGTATTTCATTTACACTACCGGGAAATTTAATTTAGTAGACAAAGTATTACACGGAGAAAGTTGCATGGAAAATTCAAAAACGCACAAAGCAATTTTTATGTTCTAGATTATGAGGCCATGAAAAATCTCTAAATTATTCTACCCCAAAAAAAGTTTTCGTAATGAAAAAAATATACCATTCATTTAAATTTGTTCAATGGGTTCAAAAAAAGCTCGATTAAAGGTCCGTTTGCGACAATACGTGCCCGATGAATCTTGTTTCGAGGCTTGTCACGTGTCTTTTGTTCACTCGTCCCTTTATATAGCCCCAGTGGAAAACGTCCATCAGTGTCAGGTCTGCAACTGATCCAGGCACCGTCCTGTAGAAATCATAGTCCAGAGAAATGCGGTTCAACTCTTTCTGCAGAAGCACCTAAAATGTTTGCCAGCTCAGATGATTTGGCAGAAAAGGAATACTTGATGGATGGCCACTTAGAGTAGAATAAGAAGGTCCGGATTTTCGTTAGACATCACACGAGGCCAGTGATAAAAGTCATAACGACGTTCCGTATCTCCTTCGTGAAATTCTTGCAATGGAGTCACTCAAATCGGATGGAAGTTGTGATTGCGCACTGAGCACAATTCTTTGGTAAACCTATATTTGCTCGTCAGAGAGCCTTATTGGAGAGTTATATTTAAACAACTTATACTTCATTTATTGCGCTTCAACCTAAACTACATGTATATATCCCTTGTAAAAATATAGTTTAAAATTGATGAAATTTATGTCATTGACCAATTTAAAAACGATCCAATCAACGCGAGGGGGCCTTTTGGGTAAAAATTTAACTAACTAACTGACTAACTTGTTTTGATTACGAAGATAGCGGCATCTGTGGAAAAAGAGCTACTTGACGTCCTGCCGACACTTGCTTTAAGCGAACGGTTTTATGACTGTGTATTCTGTGAGGAGTGCGTAAACTTAACAATTGATTTATTATAGCCGAATAATAATTCTACCATTTTTTATTAGAAATAATGAAGAGGCGTATTTGATAATATTGATTATACTCGAGCAATTTCCCAGTGATAAGCTAAAGAAGGTGTCGCTTTAAAAATGAAAACTCTTCATTGTACAGAGCATTGCAATGCGACCAAACTGGTTTGTGAAGTCAAGTGAATATAACCTAGAGGCTTTGCCTACATTCCGATTTAATGGGAAATGGTTGAATTGTAATGAACACGTTTTTATGACTTCATAATCTTGTGAGAAATTGGGAATTTTCCATAGAAGTAATTTCTTTTCAACTTTTTGAGTCTACAAAATAACTTTCTCTTTGACTTTTTGTCTACCATCTATCGGTGAAATCGTGTACCTTTTAATTTCTTTGAAATTGAGATATTAATAAAAACACAATCAATGAAAATTTTGTAATTCTAGATTAATTCATTTTTAAGACCACAATTCACACAAAATAATAATTTAAAACAAAGGATTATAAAAATTATATTTATAATTAATAATTATTATAATAATTATTAAGTGTTATTTTCGTAACCCGTTGAAGAGATTGCGCTCTTGACCTAAAATCAAGATAGAGCCTGAAATGTGACGGATTTCTAACACTATGGGTCAATTCCCAAGTCTGTTAGAGAAAATTTCATTCTTCCTATCGTGTGAAGAGCAACTTCCCCTACTTCTAACGTCCTCTGTTCCGTCGTCTTCCCAATATTTGGTACAGTCGCGAAGAAGACGACGGAGCAGACGACATCGTGGCGTATGGGAAGTGAGCTTTCGCTAGAAAAGGGAGAGATAATTTTCATCCACAGATCTTAGAAATCAAAAATTTAAGAAGAATAAAAAAAGTATTTCGAACGTTTCTAAGAGATGATCAATGAAACTACATAGAAATGATCAAAATGGTTGTGCTTGGCTCCGGACTATCGCGCAATTCAGTGTGAAATCTTACCCCCGCAGTGATCGAAGGGTCCGAGCCACTTTCCTTCTACGCATGTTATAGATTTTTTTCCCCCAGTTTCACACGGAATGGTGCATACGTGCATCGTCCGTCCAAACCGGAATCATGCATATCCGTACAACTATGCTTGGGGTGTTTGTGGAATTCGTGATCAGGACAGTCTATTTAATGAAAACAGAAATTATCAACGCTTTGTCTTAAGCTGAAAACACATTGAAAGCCAATCTCGGCTTTCGTTAAAAATGTGAAAAACACTCAAACTGACAAAACCTTTAAAGAAAGCGTTTCTATGTAGAAGCACCTTCCGGCAATAATTATGTCGAAAGTGGTTTGACCTCCATCTATTAATGGCAAAGCGTACTAAAAATCACATTTTCTGTAGTAGTAGAAAGATTTTATGAGAATAGCGAGTACCTATTAGTGTCCATTATAGCGCCTTATTACTTTATATCACGCAAAACTTTTGCGCAGGCAAAAGCTGAGAAACGCTCGTCTAGAGAAAGCGAATAGTTTTCGATTCAAGAGGCCATCGAGAACAGTCGCGTAGCAGCCTTAACAAAGGACCTTGTTCAGTTTCCCTGCTTTGCGCTTGTGTTTCTTTCACGCAGACGATATGAAGACCAAATTAACTACATTGAACCCGAATGCAATCATTTCTACCAGGAACGACGAACTACACCATTAACCGGTCTACCATCTGGAGCCAGGATGTCCGTTTCCTATCCACGTGTTATTTAATTACTTAAAACAAGGAAGTATTACACTTTTGTCCACAAAAAGTTTCAAGAAAATTCCTTGTTTTTTTTAAGAAACAGCAGTTTTACTACAGAGTCAGCTGATAATCGCAAATAAACGTATTTCTCATTAATTTGGGTTTCTATTTTCATTCAATCGAAAAGATGCTTTTTAAAATTTTACAAAATAAATGTAATGTTTATTCGTGGCAACAAAAATGATCAAGCTTGAGTAGAAGGAAAGTGAAGGCGAGACGCCAGTCCCAGGTTCAGGTTTAGGTTCGGGATCGAGATCCGGGATTTATGGGGTGAAATAGGGGTAAAAACGTCGAAAAGTCAATGTATTTATGTTATTTCTCGCGACGATTTGTTTTTTCGTATATCAACATATTGTGTCCAGGCCAACTTGTTCATTTATCTACGCTTATCTCGAAAGATACTTGAACGTATATCTTATCAAGTTTTATCGTACGGAATAAGTTGAAATGATGTAAAAATTGATAACCTAGGCGACGCGTGCGCAGATTACCCCGGGGGACGCGGTTAATTTGAATTTAAGAGTGTTTTGACGTCATGGAATATTCGTTGTTAAAGTAGAATGGAAATATTTTTAAACTTCATTTTAATATAATTGTAGTACGCTTGGCACTTGAACCTATCTCACGAGTATTTCTTAAAACGAATATCTCGATCGCGTTTTATCGTACGAAATAAGTGGAAATTATGTAAGTTGTATGATACTTGATAACCTAGGCAGGAAGATAGCACGCGCGTGCGTGGATTACCTGGGAGGCGCGGATTGCCCGGGCGCGCGGTTAATTTGAATTTAAAACATTGATTCCCTCTCCGAAATAATTCATGTACCCAAAATTGGACCGCAGGTTTTTTTCTTTTAGGGGAATCTCTATGGGAGTTTAACATTACAATAAAGCGAATAGGTCCAGTTTGGGGTAATTTTGGTCCGAAATGGGGTACATAGGGCCGAAAATGGTGACTTTGGTCGTTTTAAGGGTACTTTTGGTCTATTTTGGTCCATTTTTGGGTACATCAGAAAAGCAGTTGGAAAAACGAAGAGCCTTATTTTTTTTTCCACCCATCTCCAAACTCCAAAAATTTATTGCTATAATTTATTTATCCCTTCCGTAGGTATAAAATAAGATAAAAACCACTTACGTATATTTTAATTACGGTCAATTAAAAATACTTAATTAGTGTACTAAGTTACGTTTAAAAGAACCTTTTGTAACAATTCCAATATGTAAATATAGGTATAAGGATTGAAAAAATACTTAAAGTGGTTTTACTGATAAACTCTAAAGGAATTTAACTTTAAAGGTATCTTAGATTATTGTTTTTAATTTTATTCAAGTTGAAAACGTATTAAGAGTCCTTCAAAGTACTATAAAAGGATTATATTTACGAACTTAATTCATATTTTCTTCAAACTTTCAATTCGCTTTTATTACTATTTAAATACGGTAAAATATAATTCTTATACACAAATATAGTCAGAAAGATACTATAAAACACTAAAATTAAAATTAAATTAAATTTGTGTGGATAAGATTTGTAAATATCATTTTGAAACTAATAACTTTCACGCTTTATTTAAGTCAAGCCAATAAAAACAATTACCTATATTTTAAATTCGGTAAAATATAAATACATTTCCGATATGTAAATAGGTAGAATAACACTATGAAAAGTTCCTTTTTCTTCTTTTAATACGACAACACACAACTCTGATACGCAAATATATAAAGAAAATATAAAAAAAATTTACTCTACGTTCGATATGTTAAAATACATTTCCGATACACAAATATAGATAAAGAAATACTATAAAATGTAAAAAGGTAGAAAAATACTACACATTAACCATTATGAATTTAAGCTTACAACATCCTTCACGTATAGAGCATAACATATATGTTCAGAGTTAACTTGTTTCCTCGTTATCTTTATCGCATGTGTTTTAAATAGCGTATGGAATAAGTTAAGAATGTACTGAAATGGTGTATGTTTAAACCTCGTAGAATAAAGAGTAAAACATATGTTCAGAGTCGGCTTGATTACTAAAGCGAATAACACAGACGTTTCCGGTGTAGTCACGTAGGAAGAAAAATACTACAACACTCTCTATACTCTACATTCAACACGTTAAAATATACTTCCGAAATGCCAATATAGGTAGTAAAATACTACAAAATCTCTATACTTTACCTTCAATACGTTAAATTACATTCCAATATGTAAATATAGGAGGAAAAATACTGCAAAAGCCTCTTTTCTTGGCGTTCAATATGTTAAAAAAGATTTCTGAAATGCAAATGTAGGTAGTAAATACTACAAAATCTCTATACTCTACCTTCAATACGTTAAATTACATTCCAATATGTAAATATAGGTAGTAAATACTACAAAAGCCTCTTTTCTTGGCGTTCAATATGTTAAAATAGATTTCTGAAATGCAAATATAGGTAGTAAATACTACAAAATCTCTATACTCTACCTTCAATACGTTAAATTACATTCCAATATGTAAATATAGGTAGTAAATACTACAAAAGCCTCTTTTCTTGGCGTTCAATATGTTAAAATAGATTTCTGAAATGCAAATATAGGTAGTAATTACTACAAAAGCCTCTTACTCTACGTTCAATACGTTAAATTAATGATATGCCTCCGATCGAATCGTTCATTTTTTCCTATTTAAATATACGCATTTAAATTAGAATAGCTTCTAGTGTTCGGCAGTCGATTAATTTTTATCCACAAATTTTCCGATTTATTTAAAAAACGTTGGTAAAAAGAATATAATTTTAACTTATTTAATTGTGTTTTTTACCCAACCAAGCATTTATTTGAATAAAAGTGGTATTTATTTAAATAACCAATAGTTAAATAAAAATTGTTAAATGTTTAAATAATCGAAAGTGAACAAGCCTATTTTTTAAATAAAACAAACAGACTTTAGAGTTGATAAGATTTGTAAATATCATTTGAAACTAATAATTTTCACGCTTTATTTAAGTCAAGCAATTACATTTTTAAAAATGAAAGAAGTTAAACAATATAAAAATTTGTAAATATTGTAAATATTTTTAGGTAATAAAGAAATTCAGAAATGTTTTAATTAAAATATCTTTCATTTTCTACTACATTTTTAAAAATGAAAGAAGTTTAACAATATAATTATTCTAATATAATTTCAAAATCAGGTATTATTTAAAGTACAAATGCATAATTTAGTGAAGCAATTCTTATTTAAATACTTTTATTTAATTAATTTGTGTATCTGAAATGTATTAATTGAAAAATAAGTGGGTTTTACTATTTATCACGGTTTTTTATATATATATATATATATATATATACAGGAATTGTTACAAAAGGTTCTTTTAAACGTAACTTAGTTCAAAACGTATTAAGAGCCCTTCAGAGTACTATAAAAGGATTTCATTTACAAACTAAATTAATATTTTCTTCAAACTTTCAATTCGTTATAATTTGAATTTAAATGAAAACATCATGGATTATAGGTGCGTAATCTACTATTAGACCGAACTAATTAAAAAAATACTTAAAGTAAGTGGTTTTACTGATAAACTCCAAAGGAATTTTGGAATTTTCTAGAATAGCAAAGTAAAACTAAAACGTAAACCAAGTTTAAAACGAAACTAATAACAGGGAGAAAGGTTAAAGTAAGTAATTTTTTTGATTTTTCGTTTTTTAATTTGAGTTCCCTATATTATTATAAACTAAATTAAATATAATTTTTGAAAATTTGTGATAAAAGATCTGCTCCTTCGTGTTTTACATATATTTAAAAACTCGAGATTTTAATGAATTGTTTTCAAAGCATGAAAAATATAGCAGATCCTTTGATTTTAATTGTAGTTAGTAGTTACTTAAAAAAAGTCGCTAGCTGACTTGGAGCTGGTGTAGTTAAATTTTAAAAATGTGTATTTTAAATTTTGTTTGTAAAAGTTTTTTTTGAAAAAGTTTAGTATTATAGTTTAAATTTATTAAATAAAATAAAATATAAATTATACATTTGGTTTAGTATTTTACTATTGCAAGTAAAATTAATAGTAATTTCAATTACTTTTTTAGTTTTTTTTTTGACAAATATGCAAACTATTTAGTTATTTCAAAAACAAATACGTCGAATTATTTGGTATTCGAAATACTATTGGTTAGTTTTTATATCTTTAATTTTATTTTTCAGAACAATTTCTCTTTGTCTAGCTTCTTCTAACTTTAATTTAGATGGCCTTAAAGCCAAGTATTTAACAAATTTTGTAACCAAGTAGATGGAGCTTTAAACAATTTTTCAGTCATGTAGTCAAGGAAATGTTCAAATATACGTGTATTTGGTCATTTTGATGGTCAAATAGCCCAGTATGGAACTGTGAGATGATAGTCAGACATTGAGACGCGGGTGGCGCCCGTGCCCCAGCGTCCGCGCCCTCGCCCTGATGGTGCCCTGAGCCTCCGTCGACGTCTGAAATGTGAAATGGGGCACCGACGGGGCTGGCGCGGACGCTGGGGCACGGGCGCCACCCGCGTCTCAATGTCTGACTATCATCTCACAGTTCCATACTGGGCTATTTGACCATCAAAATGACCAAATACACGTATATTTGAACATTTCCTTGACTACATGACTGAAAAATTGTTTAAAGCTCCATCTACTTGGTTACAAAATTTGTTAAATACTTGGCTTTAAGGCCATCTAAATTAAAGTTAGAAGAAGCTAGACAAAGAGAAATTGTTCTGAAAAATAAAATTAAAGATATAAAAACTAACCAATAGTATTTCGAATACCAAATAATTCGACGTATTTGTTTTTGAAATAACTAAATAGTTTGCATATTTGTCAAAAAAAAACTAAAAAAGTAATTAAAATTACTATTAATTTTACTTGCAATAGTAAAATACTAAACCAAATGTATAATTTATATTTTATTTTATTTAATAAATTTAAACTATAATACTAAACTTTTTCAAAAAAAACTTTTACAAACAAAATTTAAAATACACATTTTTAAAATTTAACTACACCAGCTCCAAGTCAGCTAGCGACTTTTTTTAAGTAACTACTAACTACAATTAAAATCAAAGGATCTGCTATATTTTTCATGCTTTGAAAACAATTCATTAAAATCTCGAGTTTTTAAATATATGTAAAACCCGAAGGAGCAGATCTTTTATCACAAATTTTCAAAAATTATATTTAATTTAGTTTATAATAATATAGGGAACTCAAATTAAAAAACGAAAAATCAAAAAAATTACTTACTTTAACCTTTCTCCCTGTTATTAGTTTCGTTTTAAACTTGGTTTACGTTTTAGTTTTACTTTGCTATTCTAGAAAATTCCAAAATTCCTTTAGAGTTTATCAGTAAAACCACTTACTTTAAGTATTTTTTTAATTAGTTCGGTCTAATAGTAGATTACGCACCTATAATCCATGATGTTTTCATTTAAATTCAAATTATAACGAATTGAAAGTTTGAAGAAAATATTAATTTAGTTTGTAAATGAAATCCTTTTATAGTACTCTGAAGGGCTCTTAATACGTTTTGAACTTCCAAAATAAATTTATGTACTAAGTTACGTTTAAAAGAACCTTTTGTAACAATTCCAATATAAATATATATATAAAAAACCGTGATAAATAGTAAAACCCACTTATTTTTCAATAAATACATTTCAGATACACAAATTAATTAAAAGTATTTAAATAAGAATTGCTTCACTAAATTTTGCATTTGTACTTTAAATAATACCTGATTTTGAAATTATATTGGAATAATTATATTGTTAAACTTCTTTCATTTTTAAAAATGTAGTAGAAAATGAAAGATATTTTAATTAAAACATTTCTTAATTTCTTTATTACCTAAAAATATTTACAATATTTACAAATTTTTATATTGTAACTTCTTTCATTTTTAAAAATGTAATTGCTTGACTTAAATAAAGCGTGAAAATTATTAGTTTCAAATGATATTTACAAATCTTATCAACTCTAAAGTCTGTTTGTTTTATTTAAAAAATAGGCTTGTTCACTTTCGATTATTTAAACATTTAACAATTTTTATTTAACTATTGGTTATTTAAATAAATACCACTTTTATTCAAATAAATGCTTGGTTGGGTAAAAAACACAATTAAATAAGTTAAAATGATATTCTTTTTACCAACGTTTTTTAAATAAATCGGAAAATTTGTGGATAAAAATTAATCGACTGCCGAACACTAGAAGCAATTCTAATTTAAATGCGTATATTTAAATAGGAAAAAATGAACGATTCGATCGGAGGCATATCATTAATTTAACGTATTGAACGTAGAGTAAGAGGCTTTTGTAGTAATTACTACCTATATTTGCATTTCAGAAATCTATTTTAACATATTGAACGCCAAGAAAAGAGGCTTTTGTAGTATTTATTACCTATATTTGCATTTCAGAAATCTATTTTAACATATTGAACGCCAAGAAAAGAGGCTTTTGTAGTATTTACTACCTATATTTACATATTGGAATGTAATTTAACGTATTGAAGGTAGAGTATAGAGATTTTGTAGTATTTACTACCTACATTTGCATTTCAGAAATCTTTTTTAACATATTGAACGCCAAGAAAAGAGGCTTTTGCAGTATTTTTCCTCCTATATTTACATATTGGAATGTAATTTAACGTATTGAAGGTAAAGTATAGAGATTTTGTAGTATTTTACTACCTATATTGGCATTTCGGAAGTATATTTTAACGTGTTGAATGTAGAGTATAGAGAGTGTTGTAGTATTTTTCTTCCTACGTGACTACACCGGAAACGTCTGTGTTATTCGCTTTAGTAATCAAGCCGACTCTGAACATATGTTTTACTCTTTATTCTACGAGGTTTAAACATACACCATTTCAGTACATTCTTAACTTATTCCATACGCTATTTAAAACACATGCGATAAAGATAACGAGGAAGCAAGTTAACTCTGAACATATATGTTATGCTCTATACGTGAAGGATGTTGTAAGCTTAAATTCATAATGGTTAATGTGTAGTATTTTTCTACCTTTTTACATTTTATAGTATTTCTTTATCTATATTTGTGTATCGGAAATGTATTTTAACGTATCGAACGTAGAGTAAATTTTTTTTATATTTTCTTTATATATTTGCGTATCAGAGTTGTGTGTTGTCGTATTAAAAGAAGAAAAAGGAACTTTTCATAGTGTTATTCTACCTATTTACATATCGGAAATGTATTTATATTTTACCGAATTTAAAATATAGGTAATTGTTTTTATTGGCTTGACTTAAATAAAGCGTGAAAGTTATTAGTTTCAAAATGATATTTACAAATCTTATCCACACAAATTTAATTTAATTTTAATTTTAGTGTTTTATAGTATCTTTCTGACTATATTTGTGTATAAGAATTATATTTTACCGTATTTAAATAGTAATAAAAGCGAATTGAAAGTTTGAAGAAAATATGAATTAAGTTCGTAAATATAATCCTTTTATAGTACTTTGAAGGACTCTTAATACGTTTTCAACTTGAATAAAATTAAAAACAATAATCTAAGATACCTTTAAAGTTAAATTCCTTTAGAGTTTATCAGTAAAACCACTTTAAGTATTTTTTCAATCCTTATACCTATATTTACATATTGGAATTGTTACAAAAGGTTCTTTTAAACGTAACTTAGTACACTAATTAAGTATTTTTAATTGACCGTAATTAAAATATACGTAAGTGGTTTTTATCTTATTTTATACCTACGGAAGGGATAAATAAATTATAGCAATAAATTTTTGGAGTTTGGAGATGGGTGGAAAAAAAAATAAGGCTCTTCGTTTTTCCAACTGCTTTTCTGATGTACCCAAAAATGGACCAAAATAGACCAAAAGTACCCTTAAAACGACCAAAGTCACCATTTTCGGCCCTATGTACCCCATTTCGGACCAAAAGTACCCCAAACTGGACCTATTAGCTTTATTGTAATGTTAAACTCCCATAGAGATTCCCCTAAAAGAAAAAAACCTGCGGTCCAATTTTGGGTACATGAATTATTTCGGAGAGGGAATCAATGTTTTAAATTCAAATTAACCGCGCGCCCGGGCAATCCGCGCCTCCCAGGTAATCCACGCACGCGCGCGCTATCTTCCTGCCTAGGTTATCAAGTATCATACAACTTACATAATTTCCACTTATTTCGTACGATAAAACGCGATCGAGATATTCGTTTTAAGAAATACTCGTGAGATAGGTTCAAGTGCCAAGCGTACTACAATTATATTAAAATGAAGTTTAAAAATATTTCCATTCTACTTTAACAACGAATATTCCATGAAGTCAAAACACTCTTAAATTCAAATTAACCGCGTCCCCCGGGGTAATCTGCGCACGCGTCGCCTAGGTTATCAATTTTTACATCATTTCAACTTATTCCGTACGATAACACTTGATAAGATATACGTTCAAGTATCTTTCGCGATAAGCGTAGATAAATGAACAAGTTGGCCTGGACACAATATGTTGATATACGGGAAAACACATCGTCGCGAGAAATACCCTAAATAAATTGACTTTTGGACGATTTTACCCTCATTTCACCCCTTAAATCCCGGTTTTCGATCCCGAACCTAAACCTGAACCTGGGACTGGCGTCTCGCCCTCACTTTCCTTCTACTAGCTTGCCAGCGATGAAAGCTGATATGTTAGCACACGCATATTGCTTCCCTTTTCTGTGAACGCACTTCTCTTGGCGGCTGCCAATGCAAAAACAAATTTAACTAATTTAGCCGTCATTTTTCTCCTTGATTAATATCGGGGGACAAAAAAAAAGTGATTTTGCCCGGGCTCTTTTCACTTTCAGTTTTATTTATAATTAATACCTCGATAAATTTTATCACCAGGCGAGTTTAACGTTTTAGGCTACATACGGTACACTTACCAAAACCTACTTAGACTAACGCTTAATAAGCAGATTTTGGCTGGCGAAAAGTAAATTATGAAATCCAAGTGGCTAGATTTTACATTCTTAAAGTCTCGTACAGGGCCCTGCTTAGAGGTCTCGCGGCCCCGGGCGAATTGCATGGGGGAAACTGAGTGTAGCGGCCCTCCGGTATATACATCCCCATGGGAAAATTTTAGCGGCCCTGGGCGACCGCCCGGCTCGCCACCCCCTAAGCACGGCCCTTGTCTCTTATATCGCAAAGTGTGCTTTTGAAGGCTGTCATTAGAGATTATTATGGTTTCCAATTTCAAATTCTCCATTCACACGCAAATAAATGAAAACCTTAGAGCGATTCACGTAATTTTGACATTGAATGCAATTTTGAAACGTTTGGCGCACTAGGGCAAATGTGTGAAAGTATTTAGAGAGGCAGACATTTGGAAATACATATTAGATAAAACCTTATCAATAAAACTTACCTTCAGCATTCGTAGGGCAGAGAGCGCTAAGTATGAACGCGGCGAGAACCACACAGTTCATTTCCAAGATACTTTGAAACCCCTTTCTGTAACTCGAGCTTTGGCACTTAGAAGCGTTATATACCTTTTCCCAGAGCGAATTGAAAGTCAAGTCCTTCTACTCCAAACAAAAAACGCCACGAGTAAAGCCACGAAACAATATAAATTACCACTTATTTTTTCAAAACTTATTTCAATAAAATATAAAATAACAAAAACTAATAAAGTTGTACTCATTGAATTGTCAATTTACCTTTTAAATCAATTTGAGAAATATTGCTTATTGTAGGGAAATAATGGAACTAACAGCCTCGCGTACACGTTCTAGGCTTAAAAAGCAAAGATTTTAATATTTTGGGATTTTAATATTATAAATATTATTACATTAATTTTTGGCACGGATTTCGTGGAACCCTAACGACGAAAATGTCAACAAACTTCCTGCTTTTTAAAGGATGCGAGCCAATTTCATAGATCTTTTCAGTATGGGTACACAAGAACTCATATAATTTAATTACGTTGAACCATCGTTGCGATCTCTGTTAGGTCGGCAACCATTGACGTTTATCTATGATCAAACAATTTCTTTAATATAGCCCAAATCTCGTCAAAATTTGGGCGATTTTTGGGATGGAAAAATGAATTAGAAAAAATTTTTAAACTTAACTTAAAAATAGTATTCTCCCTGATGAAGCCCTCAAACGGCTATGGCGAAACTAGTCGTCTCCTTTTTAATTAAACAACTTTATTATACATTATGTGGATCTTTTATTTCGTTTTAACCGTATTTACATGTATAAGTGCCGCTGCTATTTATAATATTTCTACGAGTAGTTTCTTTTTCACTCGCAATAGATGGCGCTTAATAGATGTAACTCTTAGTATATAAATATTCGTTAGCCCGGTCATTATTTATAAGTTTGCAAATACAATCTCCTGAGAATCCTTTATCAAATATTTATTTTCTAGCCACGTCAAATACCAAAAAGAATATTTAAATTAAATTGGCAACTTTTAAAATTAAATACCAAATAATATTTCGAATGCCATATAATTTAAGTATTTGATTTAAGAGCCAATTATTTTGCAAACTATTTGAAATAAGAAAAATATCCATCACCCTTTCGGAATATTCAGCTATTTGATCGGAAAAGGGAATATTCGTGAATATTTATCAGGGTTTATTCGTTTTTAGGAAACGAATTTTTGATTTTTTTTATGTAACGAAATAAATTTTACACCCCGAAAAATAATTATCGTTGACAGAGTGCCCATCGACAGACGGCTATGACAAAAATTGACAGCGCACGTCGTGCAAAGGAATCGGATTGCAAAAGGCCAAATGCTTTTCACTATCTAGGGACCATGGTGACCAAACATGCCAATGTACTTGCAGAAGGAAAATATACCAATGGCATAATGCATCAGATTCTGACTGCTCGAAAATGAAATGCTTGAATTTTAAAGAGCCCAGATGTGACCATTTTAAATCTGGAAGTTGGCGTTCATCTTGGCAAATTTGTCAATTCTTTTAGGCTCAAATTCTTCGGACACTAACTGCAAATAAAATAATAATAAATAGAGCTTAATATTTATTAGTCGTATACCTCGACTAATAATTATTCTAGTTTATAGCGCATAATTTATGAAGGCGCCATTTAAACTAGGGAGAATGAATATGGTGTGACGCTCAGGGTCTGGTTTTTCAGCCAGAACGGGAGTGGATAATGGAAAACGTCAACGGAGTGAGTTTCGTGTCAGTTTTCGGGAGCCAATGAGTATTGATGACTAAGGCCTAAGGTGGCGCCTTGGGTATTAGCCTAGCTGACTATTATCGTTATACCGGGCTGATTGGATAATTTTTAGATAGAAGGAGCTTGCTGTTAGCGCGTGAGGGGGATTGGGAGTCACTCTCAAAATGGTTTCAAGAGAAAGCCCAGGATCGTACGGAAATGATCTTTTGGGGCCGGACGCTTTCCGGAAACTGAACGAGCTTTCTGGAGTTCAATAATGTTCCACCAGTGCTCCTCTCCTTGGCTCTAGCGCGGCCACTACGCTCCCAATTCCCAAAGACCACAGTGGATAATTGCACTCAAACATCGCGACATCGTACCTATGGTCATTCGGGTCGATCTAGCCTTCCCAATCTTAAGGCGAATGGAATTTTCGAAAGAAAAATAGGAAGTGACAAAACACGAAGAAGGCCGCCAGGTGTGAACTTCAAAAGGCAAGTGTGTGGACCACTTAAAACTTATAAATTCCCGGTACCAATAGGTCTTCAAGACGCGAATCTCGGGTCAAAAACTAATTAAAAATTAAATAAAATAGCCAGAATTTCCAAAAGACCTATTAGTACGAGAAGCGTAAAATTTCATTTAATTCGATTAGGGTTTAGCTTTTATTTTTTCCCTTTTCATTGCGCACTTTTCTACCTTTTCTCGTGTTTTAACACTCTTATAATTTTGGTCCATGGGGGTTCTTTTTACTTAAGCCTGCTCAGCCTATTAGTTAATTTGCCACCACTCGTGACAATTTTCAACAGCCAAAATGGCAGACGTCGAAATTAAATTCCGCAAATCAGGGTCAGGCCCTTACTTCGCCAAGGATGACGTCAAAGAGTGAGTCAAAACGACCAATTCTCTAGTTGGAGTCCCGTTGCTTTCCCCCTCTCCTTGTCATCCCCCTGCCCCTGAAAAAGGATGAAGCTTTCAAATTGTTTGAATAAACGAGGCAAATATTGAAAACCCTATCACTAATTACATCGAATTCTAAAGATGGACATTTTGAAGTTTGAGAACCCCATTATATCACGGTAAAGATCGGCCTGAATAAAGTCACAATTATTTATTATAAGATATTAATATATTCGCCATTACTAAAGATAACACATTAATGTTCTTAATTTTAATTAAATAATCATTTAATTCTTAAATTCAGTTAAATAATCATTTAATTCTTAATTTTAGTTAATTAATCATTTAAATCAAAATTTTTGTTAAATAATAATTTATTTCTTAATTTTAGTTAAATAATGGTTTAATTCTTTATTTAAGATAAATAATAATCGAATTCTTAATTTTAGTTTAATAATAATTTAATTCTTAATTTTAGTTTAATAAAAATTTAATTCTTAATTTTAGTTAAATAATAATTTATTTCTTAAATTTTGGTTCTATGTTTAACCTCAAGCCCCAAATTCCAAGAACCCCGTCCAAGACTAAGTACTCAAAGCCAATAATGGTCAAGATAATCATTTTAAAGGTCAAATACCCATATTGAATATAGATTGCCCATTTAAGCACCAATGCCGTATATGAATATATATCTATAAGTTTGTCCTTTTCTTTTTATTTATTTGTATGTCATGTTCCTAAATACTCGAGAACGGTTAGCTCTACAGATTTGAGATATTAACTCAATGTTCAGGGCCTGATTTCCAACTAAACTTAATAATAAATTTGATAAAAAAACTAAGAGTAAATTAAACTTGAAATCAGGGATAAGAATATCGAATATAAGAACCAAATAGGATAAACGTCAGGGCAAAAAAATCCCAAAATCACAGCTAAGAAAACCTAGACATCAACACAAAAAAAACTAGAACCCAGCCTACCCAGGGATACAAAAAATGTTAAATCAAGATAACAAATCTAAAAATCAGCGCTTAAGACGACGAATTATATTAAATAAATCGATAAAGTTAGCTATAATTCAAGCTTCTCGAATTAAATTAGTTAAATTTAACTTTTGCGTAAGCTAATTGTTCATTTTGAAAAAAGATTATGACTCAAAGTAACTAAGTTCTATTGACTATTTTGCAATTTATGATTAATTGAATAAAGCAAATAACTAATTGAATTTCCTACTTATTACAGCTAACATCAGCAAGTGTTTTTAAAAAGGTAAACCCAAGATCCATTGGGAATACCCTTTAAATCAGTGGGGGTATTACGTCAGTTATTATTAGAGTTAAAGAAAAAAATGAGAACAATGATCAATCTTTTTAAATAGCATATGTAATTATACTATATTCTTAAGTTCACCATCCGTAATTGATTACATTAGTTCCCTTTTTATTGTATATATTAATAAAATCCTATTATTATCCGAGGCGCTAAAATATTTGAAATAACTATAGTAATATTCTTGTTATATATTTTACCTTATCATAATTTCCTAAATCGAGGGCACGAAAAAGTCATGTCTGATGTTTTGGATAATTGAAGGAGTGGTCGGTGTGGTAGGATTCTTGGTAAGGTAGAGGATATGGGGTGACATTAATATGTCTGATAAAAAAAGCATAAAAAATTTAATTTCTAATCAGTCTTTTTCATTTTCTTTAGAAAAATGTCACAATACATTATACGACTCGTAACTAATAAATTCGCTCCTAGGTATAGTTTATTGACTACGTGCGAAAAAGTTATTTCAAATGTAGTATACTAGGTTTATAATATCTTTTGGCCAAAAGGCACGAAAGTTGTCAGTCGGATCATGCTAGATTAAAAATTAGGAACGCTTATCACTATTATTCCTACTGTTGACATCAACGGTTAAACTCTTAAAAATTAAATTAATTGACAAAAGTTAGTTGCCAGTACAAAAAACTTAGTTGGCGAAGGCTAGTTGACAGTATATTAAAATATGTGTGCCATTTTGTTCATGTTGAAAAATAGTGACATAGAAAACTTGGGTATTAGCCTAGCTGATTAATATTATTATTATTATTTTATTATTACATTCAAAATCATGCAGCTCCTTCGTAAAATGCCTTAATTTTTTCTCTTCCCACTAAAAGAAATATGTCTAAGGCTTAACGTTGATTTGTTTGCCTTTAAAACTTACAGAATCGTTTTCCTGGGCTCAAGGTTTCACCTTATATTACATTACAACGATTTTCGTTCCGAATACAAGATCTTTACGACATTCTAGTTCCATAATTTACAAAATCTACAATTAACGTGGGAAATAGTTAGATATGCTTCCCAATACCAAGATCCAAATTTGGAAAAATTATAATTTAATTTAAAAAATATTAAAATAGGACAAGAACATTTACACTCATACGAAAAGTTTATTATATTTTCTACAATATCATGTGTTGATGTATTATGAAATAACCATATGAATAATACATATAAGAATTAATCTCGTTTTCGTGATGATTAGGGTTATTTAAAACTTTAAATAAAATATTTCGAACATAACAAGGCAAGAATAAGTACCAGTTACCCGGGAGAAGAGTATATGAATCGCAAGGGGCATTCCAGCCTGGGGCTATACTGTAGTGTTCTGCCTCTAAATATTATCCCGTATTTCCTGCCCTGTTCTATAACAAACTAACTGCGTAGTCATGGCCAACTTCGCGCGCTCACTACGCTCGCACCAGGCGGCCTACCCAAAAGATTAAAAATAGCGAAATACGTTCTTTGCCGCTGCGGAGGCGCTGGAGCCACCTCCGGACCTAACTATTAGCATAGAATCGAATGGAACGATTGTGGTTTTTCGTTACTTTAAGGAATTTATTGAAAACTATTCGATATATTCGTCGATGTCAGATTTAGAATAAACCTTTTTCCATGATTTACAACCCTTTTCAAAATTTTCTAATTCATTTTTCCCGCCGAGATCGACTATTTCCAAAAGTGCCACCGCTCAGGCGCCAGTGAAAATCACGTGTTTAGAATGGAATGTAAACAAACCGACATGTGGAATTTTTCACCAAACGTTTTGGTTTGGATTTTAAACTATTTGATGGCAAGTAGATAAACAATTAAACTGATATTTAAAGTGATGCAACTAAAATTTTAGTGTAATGAGCATAAAAAATACTTTTAATATTTTTATGAAATAATTTGTTTGACGTAAAAGTTAATAATTGCATTTTTTCATTAAATTTTAGAGACATATATAGTTGGAATAATAGTGATAATGAACGAAAACATGAATGAACATTGGTAAAAAAGTATGAATACTGGTAGATATGAATGAACGCTGGTAAATATGATTATATGAATACTCGTAGATATGAATGAACACTGGTAAATATGAATACTGGTAGAAATGAAGGAACACTGGTAAATATGAATACTGGTAGATATGAATGAAAACTGGTAATTATGAATGGTAGATATGAAAGAATCCTGGAAAACAATGAAGTATCACTGGTGACTGGTGTATGGTATGAAAATCCATAATGAAAATGAAAGACCTTTACATTTTCAGAAGTTTTCTCGATTGAGGTTTGTAAACTAGTTCCTTTACTTTCTCAAATCAAATTGTCCTAGTTATGTTATCAACTACGGGTGGTATTATTTTGTCACAGAAAAATTTGGCAGATATCGAGGCATGAGGGACATTAAAATTACAATGCAAAATTGGACACCTGGTAAGTTTCGGCAACACGGGAGATTCAATATTTTCGCTAATTCTTGCTGATTCTCGAAAATAAGGAAGTGCTCTGTACTCAACGCATTTGGTATCATATAAGTTGGATACTGTATAGCCACTCTACTCTAGAAGGTTGGGTAACGTGCCTTCGGAGGCCTTAGAGCGAACTATACAATAACTATCCTATTATAATAAGATACTAATATTTCTTAGATATTCCCACCAAGGGAAGAGAATGCAACCTGGCAGCCACTGGGGGAAAACTACAACTGACTAGCAGGCTAGCTGGGAGTTAACCACTCCAATACTAGTTTCTGACTGCTACTAACCACTGACTCTACAGCTCTGCCTCTATGCTCTTAAAAGCCCTATCTCTCTCTCTGCTACCTCCTTTTATACAAACTCCCACACTGGTGCCACCACCCGCGCCCTTGGGAGTTAGGCCTAATAACATAAGGGTTTGCCTGTTTGGCCTACTAGCAATATGACTGCCACTGACCAGGTTGGCTACAACTGTGGGAATACCGTAGGTATTGCCGTTTTTTCCAGCGTTCGTAATTTAAGACCTTTACGGTAATCTGTTTCACAAAAATGTAAACTACATACAATGCTCAATTCTGATCTGTCATTTATTTGAAAATTATCCCGAGATATATTTTCTAGCCACATGCCTCTCAACGCCCCATCAGAAGGAAATTCGTGGAAAGAAACTCCAGGTGTTTTGCCTTTTACAGACGGGTCATAGGGAACGCAACTCGAAGGCATTTTTGGGTAATTTATACAAAAATTATTGATATGTAACAACTTTAAATAATATTTGAAAAATGAAATAAATATCTGTTTACATAAATCTAATATCATTCAGCATTAAGTAATTATCAAGTGTTCGAATTTCCCGCCGCGAAAATTGTTTTCAAAGACAACAAATCTAAAATCCAACAAGGCTTAACTATTCATACAAACTATTTAAAAATTACATAAGTAATGAAGTATTTGAGGGGTTATTTATGGAAATTGAACTTTTAAGTTATAACCTAAGTATAAAATAAATACAATTTTCTGATATTTAAATAATTTCCAGTACTATGTACTCATTATGGTCAAGTTTCGCGCCATTGAAAACCATGTTATTTATATCGTAAAAGGAGCCGACTTTAAGGTCCGGAAGTAGCGCTCCCGACGGCCGTCGAAGACACTAAAAACCAAACTTTAATTTCGCGCCAATACATGGATTTGAAATTCTTTGGGTAGGCCGCCTGGTGCGAGCGTAGTGAGCGCGCGAAGTTGGCCATGGCGTAGCAGACGATAGAAATGGGGTTCAGAAGCGCGACCTTGGCAGTGAACACACCGGGTTTAAAACTTGTACCTATCTGTTAATAAATATATTTGTAGTTTGGATTAAAATGATTATTTGTCTTAATCTGCACACATCACATATACTATTATGGGATACGTAATTGACTTCTAGTCGTTTTTACATCTGAAAAAAAGTGATGAAAATGGAGCCAATCAAGCCTATGGTAATACTGTGAGGTTAGTGTGTTGCCGATCCGGTTCACCTTGGTATTAGGCGATTATTAATGTATTATTTTTACTTAACGTTCACATTTCACTTCTATACGGTTCAATTGGATTTATTGACCGTCGTCTTGATTGATGGCTATTGTATATTACAATTATTACATCAAGTTGTATTTATTTTTCTGAGAGTGGGATTTGCCATACACTATATAGAGTTGTATTATTAAGGCTTTAAATTTAACCATAGCAGATTTGACATATTAATAATGATATCCTAGGTAAAATATTTCAAAAAGTATTATTAGATAAATGGACAAAGTTTAAAGACCATTTTTATACAACGTTATATCGTAATGGCTTTAAATTTTAAAATATAAAATTTATTTTAACATATTTGACATATTATATATTAAATTTTTTTGTGGTACTTTATGAAGATTATAGTAAAATATCGCATTGAGGAACATAATGTGAGTTTTAATGGCATATGCAATTGTCATAATAAAAGTAGCAGTCCATCAATTTGATATTTTAGGCCATGTTGAAAATTATGTGATTATTAAATCTTAAGAGTAAAATCATATTAAGTTATTACAACAACTTTAACAATAACACCAGTTTGTTTATTTTAAATAATGTTTGGAATATATACTTTTTCTCAATCTTACAGGATTTACTGGTTCTATTATAATATTTATATTGCTATTGGTCCAAGGTTATTAATATTTATGTAAATAGTAAAAAATAAAAAAGTCTATATTCCAATTATTACAATCTTCATAAAGTACCACTCTCTCTCTCTCTCTCTCTTGAGAGACACGCGAAGTCATCACGCTTCCGCAACGCTCCGTCACTTTTTAATTTTTTCACAGGTATTTGCCTTTTTTCCACTTAATAATTGCTTATTATCGTAATTATTAACACGGCCAGAGTCTTTTTATAGATTATCCGCTTTTGCAATTATATATTAGTCGCGAAACGCGTTTTTGTTTACGCGTTGCGCGCCTTTTCATTAAGTCTTGTTTAATCCGTGGCTGACGCAAAGTCGGACGGTGACGCGTATCAGGCCGTGGATGATGCTGTCCTCGGTACCGGCACGCACCATTTTTCCCCGGGCTCAAGGCCAATTATCTCTCTCACCTCCATCTCCAATTCGGGTAACGCTGTCGTTACACCTACGAGCGTCACCCCTTCACCACTCAATGACAACGCAGCCGTTCACTTAACGGGCGCTTCTCCTACCTCCTCGTCTCTTTCATCAGCTGGTCAAACCACCGTTACATCAACGAGCGTCCCCCCCCCCGCAACTCACTACTCTACCGGTAGCACCACTGGTACTCCAACAGGCACTACCCCCTCCACTTTATATGCCAATATATCGCTTCTTCAGCCGCTATTGCCACGTACATCAGACCAAAGGTACGCCATTTCCAACCTAATAACACTCTTTTGAAGTCGTGGATGTCGCGCGCCGTGTCCTTCAAGGCTCAACATCCCAATACCTCTCTGATTGAGTACCTACACGCAATATATGCCGCA
Organism: Leiobunum rupestre; assembly: GCF_980474605.1. NCBI lineage: Eukaryota > Metazoa > Arthropoda > Arachnida > Opiliones > Sclerosomatidae > Leiobunum > Leiobunum rupestre. The sequence continues at coordinate 49,816,917 of NC_143391.1, read as the reverse complement.
TCGTACCCGCTGATCAAATAACGGACTCCGCCCGTATTTCTGGCTCGGTAAAACTTTACAAGTCTATTTTAAGAATTCCAGCTGGGCCCAGCAACTCAACGCCACTGGCCTCGATTTTCGTTGATAATTTATTGACATCCTTCCGGTGATTGAAGGCTCACCTAAGCACATCACCGTTTCCAACGCTCCGCCCTACTTTCTCGATTCTGACCTCAGCACGCTAATGTCTGATTTCGGTGAGGTTCATGGCCGAATAGAGAGGCTACCCGCTTCCTTCGATACTTCGGTATTCGGCCCTATCTACAGCTTCCGGGCAAGTCGTCAACATTCAGTTCGCGACAGCCAATGACTTTGCTAACTTACCATCTTCCGTCGACTGCTACTTGGGCTCTAAGAAGCTCACTTTCTATCTCAACAAACCACTCCGATGCCACCTATGCAGGGAGATGGGTCATCAACAACATGACTGTCCGAATTTTCCGGCCTCTCAGTCAGTTAGCGAACAACTCTCCCAAACCACTAGCTCTGAAACCACACCAAATCAAGTCGACGCGCCCACAAATTCCACTTCAACTACCGTTGAACCAATGGACGCTTCGAATGAAGACAGCTCCATCACCAATTTTCGGAAACCAAGAAGCCGCACCAAAAGGAGGCGCCCATTCCAACAACCTTCGAGCGGTACCACCACCGTTAGGGCCTCGCCAGTTCCCGCCCATAAGTACTCTTTCGTCGGGGCGACGAATACATGGGAAGACGCTGACCGCTGCTCTAGTGGCCTCTACTGAGCCAGCTTTGAAGGGTTCGTCTAATCAAGGACATTGTTACGGACGGTGACTCGGCTTCGGCGCTCGCCAGTCAGGTGACCATTTTTGCATACACTGACCCCCCCCCCCCCCATCGCCGCGGATAATGACTCTGCTGCCCGACATCGCTTGCGCCGACGATCCAACGATACGTGTACATCGCAAAGGAAATCCGCCGGTTGAACTCTTCCTCAACAACAATAGATAACGATGCAACATCTCTCACGCAACAATAGTTCTTCTATCATTCTACCTTCATTCTTAATTGTTAATTTGTATATAATTTTAATCGTAATTTTTAGTCTTTGAATGGGCACTAACGTGCACAGCCTTCGCGCTTTGGACTATGTGAACTGCTTCCGTCCGGATATCGTTTGCGTTCAGAAAACAATGTCTCTCACGCGTACTCTCGTTCGTTTTTGTGGACTAAATGATCTCACAACCTAATTCACGCGTACCCACGGTTCCGGAGTGGCTATTGGCCTCTCATCTCGGTTCCTCACGCAACTCGATCACAGCGAATCTTTCGAGAGCCTTTGCGTTTACGTCCACCTTCGCGAAGCGAAGCCCATTAACACCGGCGCAGCTTCCTTCAAACATATTTTTGCGGTTCACGTACCGACCAAAGATGACGACAAGGCGATTTTATTGTTCGATTTTATCCAACGTCGGTGCCAACTAGCGAATGACGACCATAAAATCTTCGTTTGCGGTGAGTTTAATTGCGCATTGGACCCCTCTCTTGATCGTTAAAACTGCGTTGAACGACCTCGTAGCGAATTTCGACCTTTCTGATGCCTTCCGTGAAATCAATCCAACGCTCCAGGCTTACACCTGGCGCTCTACGGCACACGACAAGGGTGAAATCCACGCACGAAAACTCTCATCTGTAAAGTTCTAGACACACTCCCACCTACTTCTCCGATCATGACGGTGTGTTGTGTGATTTCTTCGCGCCATCCTCGGAACCTCGGTGAGCCCCGTATTGGCATTTTCAAGCCCATATTCTCGAGCTCGTTGATGTAAAATCGCCAGATATTTCCTACGGAATCTGGTGGTTCGATCACTTCAAACCGCAGATTAAATCTTTATGTGCCTCCTTTTGGCACGCGATTATTACGTGAAAATTCGAGAATCAAACAACTCGAACACCTTATCGAATCGTCTCCCATCGACTCACCTTCGCGGACGATTAGCGTTACTGAATTGCGAAATCTACATCTTAAAAAATCCTAGACGTCCTTATCGCGGGCTCGTTTCGAACACTTTGCATCAGTCGGCACCCCATCGAAGGTGTTTTTGAATCTCGAGAAGAAGTCTTTCGGTCTGTGGTGTGGCGCGTGGCGTGGTCGATCTGACCAGCTTCTCGCTATGCCTTGGAACTCTGTAACTGGCCTGATGTCACCACTCGGTTTCGTCGCACTTTGGGTCGTTGGTACTCCCTTCAACACCTGTGCTCCTTTTATACCGCGTCCTACTCATAAAGCAACTCGCGTCTTCGGTTCTCTGACACAGGCTGAAGGTCCTTGATTCACCTAAAGCTTTCATCTCTGACGTCCAAAGGTCTTAGTCCTGATTCTTGTGGGACGGTTTCCATTGGATTTCGGAGATAAAACTCACTTTTGACAAGCGTTGCGGCGGTATCAGCCTGGTTCACGTAGAGACCAAGGTCAAAGCTTTCGCCTTGCTCTCGTGTCTGATCTCCTCAGAGGCGATAGCGCAAATGACAAACCACCTCACATAGTTACCGCCGAGAGCATCTTGAAACTCTTAAACCCAGACTTCTCAAATGTCACCGCGACTCTCTTTTCCAATACTCCGTTGGAAAGTCTTTCCCATCGCTAATTTTTCTACATCTCGGTACTCCGGGTTTGGGCGGATTCCCCCGTCGCCCTACTTACTGACCAACGCAACCTCACCACTGTCAAAACCCTCCCGGTTTCACTAACCCTGATGGTGGTCCACTTTGCGCGACGCTCCATAATCGCTTCATTAACGCCAACCGTGAAAGAATCGCGGATTTTCTTAGTCCCGTTAACTCGCCTTTGTTTTCACTACAAAATATCATGCCACTTCACCACCCCTCCCGTTTTATCGATCGATTATTAAAGCTTTTCCACGGTTTTTTAACCATAATGGTTCTACTCGAGTATTTAATAAAGCCACGAACCAACCAATTTTCGCTCTTCAAGCATCAACGTATTTTGGTATAAAATCACTATTACGAAATGACTCGACTCCTACTAGAACAATCTATCAACTTTTAGTACACCATGACTTGACACCTCCTTCTCCCTTCGCGCCTCTGCCCGTCGCAAACGGTATCCGGGGAAGGAGAGTCTCTCTCATGTGGATGGTCTCTCGAAACGTCACTCTTACCACTCGTATGGAAAACGCCGTTCAATGGCGCCTTCTGCACGGGGCACGGCCTTGTCCCTCTCGCCTTTACCACGTTCCGGACAGTTGTGACACCCCGTCGTGTCACCTCTGCCCGGCTCTCGGCGATTTATGCCACCTCTACTTGGTTTGCCCCCTCGCTGAGCGCGTCATTGAAATGGCCTTTTTTGGATCGAGCAACTGTGTGGTCACAAGCATTCCGCCTCTGACTATTGGTTTCTCGTCGAAGATTGCGAACATAACTTTTGTAATATAATTTTCATATTAATTAAACGACTATTACTTCAATATAATTATTCCCTATCGAAAGAAAATGTAAATAGTTTTCAAAAACTTAAGCCAATTGTAATCGACTGTGTTAACGTTTATCGCGAACGCGCACCAAATCCGTCCTCTTTTTTACACGAACTCGGTATAACCGGCACTTTTCCTTATCCTTATCTCTAAATTTTTAAACTTCTACTAAAATATCTATTAATTTTTGTAATGTTTAGCATGCTTTAAGGACATGCTATTCTCCTTTTCTCATTTTACTGAGATATATAAAAGTTGGTTTTAAAACTCAAACTCTCTCTTGGGTGATAATTTTTGAGAAAAAAAGGGAGCAAAATGAGCGTAAATAGCAATACATTTAGATTTAGCAGCCTCTCCCGCTAGTGTCATGGCCAAATCGCGAGGAAATTCCGAGTTTGTTCTCAGCGGGGAGCTTTTTAAGAAACTCTTATTTTGACGTTTTCATTGGTGCGGAGCGAATAGAATGCTTTTGTCTAATACGATTTGGAAAAATTGTAACGTCAATTCAATTTCAACCTAAGTTTTGTCAGTTTAAAGTATTCTGAAATTCGAAATCGATCGAAATAAAAGTTAGGCCCTAATGTTGGGCCTAGGGTATTAATGTATTATCACCGCCATGGATCCCGATTTTTCAGACTTCAAACTCAGTAAGAGCCTCACGGCGCTCGCGCCAATTGGAAATTTGAATCTAGGGTACGAAGTTATATTATCTTTGGTTGATTGTTTAACTGTTTCTCAAAGTAGACGTAGAAAAAAGTACAATTATATGTTACAACCTTAAGTATCACCTTAAATTAGCCAAAGCAATTAGCCTTTTAGTTAACATAGAGCCACGTAGCGGCAAACGCGAGAAGTTCATAGACTGCTGGATTTTCGTCTGCTAAGCTGACGATTTGCCATAATAAAAATACAAAGCGTCTGCTAAGCAGATGAATATCCAGCAGTATATGAGCTTCTCACGTTTGGCGCTACGTGGCTCTATTTAAACTGAAAAGGCGAAAGACTAAAATAGGCCTACTCCCATATTTCCCAACAAAGACGGCAAAGTTTGAAGGGTTGTCTGCTACTGAACTTTTATTGGCATTCCGAAAAAAGGCGTCTGCTCTTCGTGGTTGCCGGTCGCTTCCCGGCCTTTCTCACAATACCGGGTGTTAAATTCCCCCTTCTTTGTTGTGGCTTTTTCGGCAAAGTGCCCTTTTAGGTTGACATAGAGCCACGTAGTGGCCAAAGCGAGAAGCTCGTAAACTGCTGGATAAACGTCTGTTAAGCAGACTATTTTCCCTGATAAAACATCAATGCGTCAGTTTATGAACTTCTCGCCTTTACCACTCCATAGCTCTATGTAAACCTATAAGCCTAAACTCGACGGCCGGACTAGAGTAATCGGTATCGAGATATGTTTTAAGGCCACATCAAACGTAGGATATTCAGGGAAAGGGATATGACAACCGCCAGATGGGAGGTGGACGGTTGTCCTCAACAATTTAAGCTCCCCACACTCCCGGCAAGAATGCACCATTTATAGATATCTTGTCTTAAAAAACTTTGTCTTAAACCATGCAAGCACACGGCGTTTACGTATTGCCCTTATGACGATATCGAACGAATAATGGGCCTATTATCAGGCTCTTTGCTCACTGCTTTAGCAAACGACATTTTCTCGGTGACAATTTTCCTAAGATAGCGGAAATATTTATGTGAACAATGCGAATGGTTTTCCCACACGTGGCGGGAAGTTGTGCCACTGGCATAGAAATCAGAATTAGGTAACTATAGAACGATTGTTACAATAGTAGACCACGCGGCGATGTAAAACTGGCGGAGTAGGCAGTTACGCCGTCTTTTAACAATATCCTTTATTCGTAACAAAGATAAACCGTTTTAGTTCAAAAACTAGCGGGAGAGGCCGCCAAATCTAACTGTAGTGCTATTTACGCTCATTTTGCTCCCTTTTTTCTCAAAAATGGGGATAAAATTATCACCCAAGAGAGAGTTTGAATTTTAAAACCAACTTTAATATATCTCAGTAAAAATGAGAAAAGGAGAATAGCATGTCTTTAAAGCATGCTAAACATTACAAAAGTTAATAGATATTTTCGTAGAAGTTAAAAAATCATTTAGAGCACAAACGTTAGAAAAACGTTTTCTGGTAGTTTATTGAACGTTTAATAAACGGTTTTTTGTATAACGTTTTATTTACGTTTGCACAAGTAACGTTACTATTAAAAAAATACTAACGTTAACTAAACGTATTTCTAACGGTTTTTTATAGTATAAATCACCGGACATGATCTACGTTATTATAACGTTTGATTTCCTACTATTTATCAACGGTTTTAATTCGGTTTTTTACCCACATTTTGCTACCTGGGAAACTCTAGGAGCTAGGGGAAAATGGCAATGGACAATTTTGCTCCTTTGATCAAGTCCAATAACATGTTTCAATTTGAAAAAAATCTGTAGAAAGCCAAATCCCAAGAAGTGCGATATCCTTTATTCCTTGACAATAGTAACGAAATGCCAAAAAAGAAAATTCGAACGAGCAAAGCTAGATTTCCAAAGCTGGTGGAAAAACGAAAAAAAAGACGTTCATCAGCAATTGGCAAGTTTCGTTTATGAGATTATGTAATGTACTACCTACAGACGTCCTAACCAGCTGTGGTTTCCGTAGTTCAAGCGCCTATGGAAACATTACTTCAACAATTGCTCTTCATTTGAACTTTTATTGAAGTAAGTAATTTTTATTGACAAAACAAATCAAACCGATAAATTATAAGAACATTTTACTGAATAAAGAGTAAAAAAGTTGAGCAATGAGCGGCAAAAAAACCTATTTCAGGGGCTCAAAAACGGCAAAAACGTAAAAGCGAAGATAGCATTCAGAAAGATGCAATGAAACGATTCTTGCAATCACCAGAAAAAGGGGATATCAGTGATCTAGGGGATGAACCTTATAATCAAGGTATTGCAGAAAACCATTATGCACTGACAAGGAGACGACCTGAGGTGTTACACACCGATTTTGTTGAAACTCGTAGGATTGGTAGACCTTCATGTAACTTGAAAAATCCTAGTGGGATTTTATTCAATGCGCAACGGTTTGGCCATGGCAACGAAAAATGTTTTTGACAACATAAAATGGAAATTTTCCCATTGAAAATAACATGGGATTTTGACCGATTCCTGTGAAACATTTTATAAATTTAAAATATTTTAAAATACCAAAATTATAAAAAAAAAATCGGTGAAAATGAACCGATATGGCTAAACTTGGAAAAAATTTGAGAAAAAAATACAAACATTGAAAACATATTTCAAAATTGATTAAAATAATTTTTCTTCAAAATTTATTAAAATAATTTTTCTTCAAAATTTATTAAAATAATTTTTCTTCAAAATTTATTAAAATAATTTTTCTTCAAAATTTATTAAAATAATTTTTCTTCAAAATTTATTAAAAAAATTTTTCTTCAAAATTTATTAAAATAATTTTTCTTCAAAATTTATTAAAATAATTTTTCTTCAAAATTGAAAAAAATATATAAAATTGAAAATATATTGATCAAAATTGGATTAATGTATAGAGCGATTTTTTGAAAAACAAAGTAATTATTTTAGTCAATTTGATCAAACTAAGTTTTGTAAAAATTATATAAAAATAAATTAAATTCAACCAGCTACATGTATCTCAAAATTGTTTGAAATTTTTTTTCCAAAAATTGAAAAATGTTAATAATACTGAAAAAATTATCAAAATCAATAGTTTCCAAATTTGGAAAATAATCGATCAAAATTAGCAACATTTTAAAATTATAATTATTATTATTAATGATTATTTTAAGAAACAGTGTAATGCCAAATTGTTTTAGTCGTTGTCATTAAACGTCTCTCGGTTTTTCTAATAATTTTTTGTCATATTTTACCTTTTTAAGTACGCTATATTTACACAAACAAATTTATATACAGTACTATAATTATATATAAGAAATAAATTAGTTTCCATTTTCTACCAACCAACCTGATTTTTACTAACAATTGTAAATTTAATTAAAAGTAACTTATTCGATGGTTTACTCAAGTATAATTGAAATATTTACGCGTTTATCCAATTTTATTGGAAATAACTAATAATTTTTATCAATTTTACTTGGAGTAACTAATATTTATTGGTTTTACCTAAAAAAGCCCAAAATCGTCAAAATCGCTGTCATTTGGCGACTATTCTTTATTTTACCCAATTTGGCTCATTTTTAGCGAAATCTCTTTATTTTACCCTATTTTAGTATTGGTTGTATTTTTCTCCCAATTTGGTACAATTTTAGCGAATTTTCTTAAGTATTTTTTCCCAATTTGGGTCAATTTTAGCGTAATTTCTTTATTTCACCCAATTTAATAAATTTAAACCCAATTTGATTTGATATAATTAATTTTTAATGAATTTCACCCAATTTAATGAATTTCACCCAATTTGATAACAAATAACTTATTTTCAAAGCTTTACCCAATTTAATCCAAATATTTATTTTTAAAAGGTTTTTACCCAATTTTATTTGATATAAATAATTTTTAATGAATTTCATTTAATTTTTTTTTATTATTTATCAAGTAAATAATATTATAGATCTTTTAGAATCAAAACAACTACGGATATAAATTGGCAATTAATGCGGTTTTTGATCGAAAATACTGATTTTTTTTTAAAACATTTTACTATTTGTTACAAAATTTAAAGATTTTGCTAATTTGGGAAAATAATTTTAAAAAAGCAATTTATCCTATATAAATAAATTTCCATTAGTTCCTATCAATTTTGATCGTTTTGGATCGAAACTATTGATTTTGATAACTTTTTTAGTGTTATTAACATTTTTCAATTTTGAAAAAAATATTTCAAACAATTTTTAGATAGTTGGTCGAATTTAGCTTATTTTTATATAATTTTTACAAAACTTTAAAATTGCGCTAATTTAGATCTATTATTTTCCAATTTTGGTCAAGTTTGATCAAATTGACCAAAATAAATACTTTGTTTTTAAAAACTTATAAATTTCCGTCAATTCCTATGAATTTTGATCGAAACTACTGTTTTTTCTCATATTTTTTCAAAATTTTAGCCATTTCGGTTTATTTTCACCCATTTGGTTGAAATTGATCAAAATGTGATCAATTTTGATTTTTTAGTCAATTTTTATAAATTTTTTATAATTTTAGTATTTTAAAATATGTTATTTTCAATGGGAAAATTTCCATTTTATGTTGTCAAAAAACATTTTTCGTTGCCATGGCAAAACCGTTGCCCATTGAATAAATTCCCTTTAGAATTTTTCAAGTTACATGAAGGTCTACCAATCCTCCTGGTGAGTTAAGTTGAAAAAGTGGAAAACTTTAGTCATAAGGGAAACTTTAATCCTACTAAGGCAAACGTTAGTCCTGCTAAGGAAATCGTTCAAGCTTGCGAGATCTCAGATATCTTAATGATTGATATCACCTTGAGTAAAGATTGTCGGCCCGTTCAGCCTAAAATGACTTCTTTTCTTAAAAATGTAATTGGTGGTAAAAACCGCCTTGGTATGAGAAATATTAAATGCTCGAATACTCCGCAGTAAAGGATAGAAATTATTGTTTTTGTTGTCGCCATTTTTTTGAGTAGTAGAAACACGGGTATGGTCAGTTTATTAAGGGGTTTTCGGATTGGAAAAATATAAAGAAAAAATTTGAAGAGCATTTTAGTTCACGTAAATCTTTTCACCAATAATCCTATTTGAAATACTTAGATTATTTAGAATCTACTAAATTACGTGGTTCAATTGCGTCTCAGGTCAATGACCATCACAGGGTTGAGCAGCTTGACGTAACTAGATATAGAGATGTGTTATCTGCACACGTGAAAATCATAACACTCGGCGCTCAAAAAGACCTAGCGCTTTCGGGGTCATAGATCTAATGAAGAAAATGGAAATAGGGGGAAAGCCAAGTTCAATAGCATGCCCAACAATGCCAAATATACTCATGGCAAAATTCAAATTAGAGACAATTCAGGGGGGGAACAATTAAGTGTTTGTATACTAGAAAAGAAAAAGGCATCGTAGAAATATTTTTTGGATATACAGATTTGCACAAGTTGGATTCTGAAACCTTTAGTTGGGCCATAATTAGTCTTCTAAGGTTTTCCAATTGAAAATTGTGTCGCGCGGACGTATGATGGGGCTAGCGTAATGAGTGGACATGCAAATGGAGTCGGGGTGAAAATAGAAGCGGCGGTGGGCGGTGATTGTCAGTACGTGCACTGCTAAGCTCATCGTTTAAATTTAATTTTGGTTGACTGTTGCTTCAACATATTGCCAGTTCGGGAATTGTTAGGTTTAGTTCAAGCCATCTACAACTTTCAATGCAATTCAGTTATTAGATGTGAATATTTTGAGAAGTCCCCGAAAGATCTGGATTATAGCGTAGTACCTTAACAATAGGCCATCTCTGTTCATTATATACTGATCTACTACTGTCCCGGGTTCCAATGCCGTATTCGGACTTCCCGAGCTTCTAACCCGCTCTAACTCAGCGATAATCCTCGCTAACCATAGATCACTAACTTGCGAACTAACGATGGCTTTCCTGTCGAAAGGCCGCCTCCACTCCTTGAAAGAGTCTTCTCCTTCCGCGGAGTCAGAAGAGTTTTTCTCTGAAACCGCCAACGTCACCACCGCTTCACCCTGACCATTCTCGGAATCGAGAGGGGCCCTGGATAAAGCATCCGCTACAACCCGTACAAAAATATGTCTATAGAAAACCCACGTTTTATCTCCATAGCTTTTCCTTGGTTTTTCAATAGGTTTTCTTTAGAAATTTGGGTCAATTTTCTGTAAAAAAAAACCCTTTTAAAGTTTTCTCTATAGAATTATCTGATTGGTTTTTGAGGAAACAAACACTTTTGCACTGGTAAATATAGTTAAATTTCTATAGAATTTACCGAATGTTTTTTGTTTGAAAATAGAAAATTTTCAATTTTAAATAGTGGCATTTCTATAGAATGGGCTGATTGGTGTTTTAGAAAACACCAATTTTTTACTGGTAATTATAGTAGAAAATCTATAGAATTTACCGAATGTTATTTCAGAAAACATTATAACCCATCGAAAGATGTTCTTAACAATATCGTAGAACACTAAAGGTTTTTATTGGTTGTTTTTAAGAAAAACTGTATAGAATATCTATAGTATAACTTTCGAATTTTATTAGAGTTCTTACAGCTTTATTTATAGAATTAAATTGGATAATTGGAGTGTGTTAGAGAATTCTTTGAATACTATAATATCCTTTTACGAAAACTCTTAACAGCTTGCAGAGGAGCTCAGATTGACTTGGGGTAGATGCCACAACAAATAACATCCAAGTGAACCTAATTAAGAGTATTTAGAACACTGATACTACACTTTGGTCTTAACCAAAAGGCCGAGAAGCTAACGTTGAGTTCGAGATATAAATATTCATAACAAATGATTCAATTTATGCAAACGGTAAAATGCAAAATAAATCAAAAATTACGACAGATGTGGCGAACCGTGGCATCCACATTTCATACGAAATACTAGGTCTGAACAATCTCCTTCACCGGCTTGATTTTCAAGAAGATCCAAAGTCTATTAGTAATCGAAACGGTTTCAAATATTAAATTAAATTTCACTTTGAAAAACCGGAAACCAAGACTTTCAGTTAAGACGAAAGACCGGAGACTTGTTACCAAAACAAAGTGGAAATTATATATCAGAAACCGTCAGAAGATGATCTTCCTGGCGACCAGATTTTCCGTCAGGGACCTGCAGAACAGAAATTCCATCGGAGACCAGGAGACGAGACCTACCGACGTAGACCTAGTGGCCAGACCTTCCGACGGAGATCTGAATACCCGGAGATAAGATCTTTCGGCAAAGACCTGGAGAGTAGCTCTTCCGGCGGCGATTTGGAGACCCAAGTGACCCAATCTTCCGACGGAGACCTTGAGACTATATATTCCGAATGAGACCTTGAGACTTGGATATTATATCTTTCGGTAGATACCGAAAACTTGTATTCAAAGACTATTTATACGCTATGACCGGTAACACTGTGCATATCGATATAGCGTTTGGCACTTTTTTCGGAAAATTTTTACAATTGTATAACTTATCGTTTCCTATAGTGAGTGTATTTGCCAAAAATTCACATTGTTGGTTTTCTGAAGACATTAAAAAAGAAATCAAGCTTAAAAATTAACTTTATAAAATATTACGAAAAAACCCAAATGACGAAAATAAGATTAGATATAAAACACATCGAAATAAACTAAACAATATAATAAGAAACGCGAGAACTAATTACTATAAAAACCAACTACTGGAATCGCCTAACTCTAAGACACTTTGGAAAACTATTAACAAGATTCTGGGAAGAAATAAAAAATCCAAACAATGTTCCACTATCTCCGTGGAAAAATTCAACGATTATTTTTCTGTTCCTAAGCATTTAAATGTCGAAATTAATTATACCACTAGTTGCAAGAATGCTAAAACTAATTTAAACTCTTTGTTTCTTCTAGACTTTAATGAATTCGAAATAACCTCGATAATTAAAAAATAAAAAAATGACTCTGCCCCGGGGTTCGACAATATCACCCCCAAACTTTTTAAACAGGTAGCCCACAACATTATTACCCCCTTATTACACCTAATTAATTTATCTTTTAAAACTGGACAATATCCCACTCTTCTTAAAAATGCAGTTATCATATCTCTCTATAAAAAAGGAGATATTAACGAACCATCGAACTATAGACCAATCTCACTTCTGTCCATTTTTGCTAAGATTTTTGACAACAGTTTTTACGTTCGCGTTAACAGCTTTATTAAAAAATATAGTTTAATATCTAATAAACAATACGGATTCCGCGATAATTGTGGGGTGGATTTTGCTTTAGCTAAGGTACATAGTGAAGTTGTCGAGGCGGTGGACGCCGGTAAATACGTAATGGCAGTGTTTATCGATCTTAAAAAGGCCTTTGACTTTATAGACCATGATCTGCTCCTACACAAATTAAATCTTATGGGTATACGCGGAAGCCCTCTGAAATGGGTGAAAAGTTATTTAAGTAATAGAACAACTCAAACCAAATTTAATTCAGACCTCTCATCAAAAAAAAGGTTCCATGTGGACTTCCGCAAGGATCAATCCTCTCACCACTGCTATTTAACATTTTCTTAAACGACTTAGCATATTTGGATATAGATAACCATCTTACCTTCTACGCAGATGACACCCTCTACTTAGATTCATCCAATAACCTCGACATACTCCATGCAAAAACAAATAATAAAATATCAATTTTTAATGACTGGTTTAAATCTAATCATCTTGAAGTTAACAAAGAAAAAACTATATATATGATTATAACTACTCGAAATAAACCCATGGGAAACAGTATATATAATATTAAAAGGGATGGAGTTAACCTAAATAGAGTATCCGAAGCCAAATATCTAGGTCTGTGGATCGACAAATACCTTACATGGACAACACATATTAACAATATCGTAAAGAAAATTTCATTTAACATTTTTCTGCTAAGAAGAAATAGAGAATTATTTAACTGTAGCATTGTTCGCCAACTTTACTTTTCACTTATCTTTACACATATATCTTTCTGTAGTTTTATTTGGGGGAATACTTCAGCAACCAATATAAATAGATTAGCGGTACTTCAAAAAAGAGCGATACGAGCTATAGACAAGGCCCCATATCTGGCACACACTGAGCCTATCTTTAAAAAATTAAATCTTATGACGATCAAGGAAATATATTATTATAATATGATGCTGTTTATTTACAAATCATTGAAAAACACAACTTTTAATATATTCCAATATAATTCTAATTTAGCGCATGGTTTAAGAAGTCAAAGGCTCCTAATAAACACACCTTCCCGAACCCTTATCAAATTAAACTCAATTTTTTACAACGGAATAAATCTTTTTAATTCTTTGGGCTTAACTGAACTCCCCAACGAACACCAATTTAAAAAAATAGCCAGAGATTTTGTTTCAAGGAAACTTAATTGGTAAAAACAAGCTTAAAATGCAAATTTATAAAAATTAACTTTAAATGTAACCCCGCAAAAAAATCAAATCTGTAAAACCTTAAATTCAATTCTGTGTAAACCTTAAAATCAACTCTGTGCATATTTTTAAAATCAACTATATGTAAACCTTAAAATCAACTCTGTGTAAACCTTAAAATCAACTTTGTGTAAATCTTAAAATCAACTTTGTGTAAACCTTAAAATCAACTTTGTGTAAACCTTAAAATCAACTTTGTGTAAACCTTAAAATCAACTTTGTGTAAACCTTAAAATCAACGTTGTGTAAACCTTAAAATCAACTTTTTGTAAACCTTTAAATCAACTCGATAAAAACCTTAAAGTTAACTTGTTAAAACCTAAATATAACGATGTAAATACCTTAAACATAATGTTGTAAATAGTCTAAATATGACGCTGTATATACTTCAATTGTAACACTGCAAAAAAGTATTTTTTTTATAGTCTGCGTTGTGGCTTAAAAGTCAATATTGACTTAGCCCGTCACTTTACCATGTAGGAAAAAATGGAATGATAAACAATAAAAATTATTATTATTAAATTATTATTATAGTCAATTAAATGCACCTTATTTCTGATACACGACAAGCTGCTTAATTACGTAAAGTTGAGGGTATTTTCTTGAAAAGCATCACACTGTCTGCAACATAATAAGTCCCAGGTCTTTGCTATTAATTATCGTTTCTTCCGTTTGTTGTGATACATGTAAATAGGCGAATAATGTGTTTAAAGGAAGATGCTCATACAGTTTATGCGATGTATATTTCAACAAGCCAAATCTGGAACCCGCTACCCGGTTACTTATGCTGTTTTCTAAAAAAAAAAAACAATTGGTAAATCGTGTAGAAATTCCACTAAATTTACAAATGAATAATTGCTGTTTAAAAAAACGGCCAATTCTACGGAAATTCCACTATATACCAGTGAAAAACTGGTGTTTTAACAACAAAAAACACAATAAATTCTATAGAAATTGACTAAAATTACCTGTGAAGTTTTTTCAAAACATTTGGTAAATCTATATAAATAACTTTAATAAAAGGTTCAGAAATTAACTCAAGTATCGAAATAAAATCTACTAAAAAGCCAAAGATAAACCATTAAAATAACCTAGGAAAAGTATTAAAAACCAAGGAAAACTATAGAGATAAAACTCGGGTTTTCAATAGACATATTTTTGTAAGGGCTTGATGGGATAGCTCGAAAACCTATAGAGTACTTTGGGAATATCTATAGACATTTGAAGTTTTTAAAACCATAAACATTTCCCAAAAAAAAGTAAGTGGTATTTTCTTCGAAAATTGTATAGATAAAGATATTCCTATGGTGTCCCATAGCCTTTCTATAAACCTCTATATATTTCTATAGATATTCTATACACGATTTTTGAACGGGAACGTTCAATGTCCCCGGCTTACAAAGGCAATAGGGGTTATCCCTTTCCCGCCTTTCTGCTCTAACACAGCGCCGAAGCCCTTTAAACTCGCATCGCATTTAATGAGAAAACTCTCATTGAAATCCGGGAGCGCCAACTCCGCCGTGTCTTTAGCCTGCCTATTTAGTTCCCGCATATCATTGGTCTGGGTATCCTTCCAATGCTATTTTGCATCGTTTTTCAGTAAGTCATACAACGGCCTGGCAGCTCAAGCCATATTCGGGATGAACTGCCGATAATACCCGATCATTCTGAGGAATTGCTGCAACTCCGTTACATTCTTGGGCTGAGGTAATTCCTCTATAGCCCTAAATTTTTACGTATTTGGCTTACAGTACCCCGGTCCGACCTTATAGCCCAGAAGCGACACATCTTCCGGGTTAACTGTTAATCCCGCTTCGGCTTTACACTCTAGGACCTTCGAATGTGAATCAAATGATCCTCAAACGATACGGAATACACGACGAAATCATCGTAAAATCCCAAAACAAATTTTCATTTCTAAGGAGCTAAGAGAAACAAAAAAAAGAGACTCAAATATTAAGATGATGGGTGTACAGCCATTGAGGAGAAGAGGAACCTGTCAGAGGACTAGCGGAGTATCGGGCGGAGATGTTCTCGGATGAGACGATGGGCGGATCGGCGTGACGTACAGATGAGTACTTCTTCAGGTAGAGAGTTCCAGTTGTCGACGGTGCGGTATGCAAAGTGCCATTGCCGTACGGTGGTCCGGACGCGTGGCTTAACGATCTAAGCACTATGACCACGAGTGCGACGGAGGGCGTCAAATCGAAAGAGGGCGTCCGGATTCATGGCCGAGGAACCCGACCACATATTCCGCAAGTAAAGGCCGGGGTAAACATTTTAAATATTTCCAAAAATAGCTGGTACACAGAGGAGTGTTTTTCCCCGGCTATGGGGTTACAACAATGGTCAGTGGGGCTTGACAGCTCTGGGGTAAAATGATTATCTCCAGTTATGGACGTAAAGAGTTGGGGGGAGTTAGTGGGGTCAGAAGGTGGAACCGCTGCGGTCCGGAGTTACTCAAAAATAAATAATTCCAAAATTTACAAATAATATTTCCCTGGCATATTTACCGTAGTTAATTAGCGTGTATCACATTTATCAAAATTGTCCTTACTATATTCGTTTTAACTCAATGTTAGTCGCATTTACCCAAAATTGCTGTAATTTACCCAAAATGACCCAAATTTGACCAATAATTTGAGTTATTTATTGTTATAAAACAAATTTTAACGTTTTGAAAACTATGTAGATTACCTTTAAAATTTTCCCATGTTGAATAAAGTAAAGAAAATTTCAAACTGAGTTGTCTAAATAAATTTCGGTTGCCATGGCAAAACGGAAGCCCATTCAAGTTTTTCCTCAAGGGTATTTTAAGCTAGATGAAGGTCTACTAGGTCCCGAAGTTTGAACAAAATCGGTAAGAATCAGCTCGGTTCGGTTTCTTGTCAGTGCCCAGAAAATTAAAATAGGCGTTTCAATAAATGCAAATCTCTTTTAATTCCCCCTACGCGCATGCGCGCGAGTCACTGAATAAAATAGTCACATGTTTATGTTATTTTTATATTTAAGGCTAAGGTTGACAGCGCACGCGCATTTACTTATTTCAGGAGGCGCGTGCGAAGTTGAACGAGCCTTTCTATATTGAAATATTAAGCCGCGCGCGCATTAAAAAAATCACACTTTTACAAGTATGTTCTGGCTTTATTTAAGCGTCTATTGAGGAGGGATTTCCATTTCCAAATAGGATAATATCCTGCAACCATAGATAATCGACAAAGAGACCAGAGCCTTAAATGTTTTGGCCACTGATTTCTCAGCTGTCATATCTCGCTGACGAATTAATAATTTTGCAAAAATACTTTTCACTAATATTATTCACGTTCATTGAGAGGATTCCAGGAAAATTTCTTTATCTGCTCCATCTTATATTTACTTTGTAGAAATAGTTTATGTATCGTTTATAGAAGGGCTATTCAAAATTTCTATGAAAAAAATCGCCATTTTGAAGGTCGTGATCTCTCTGTATACAGGGTCTTTTTTTTTGCTCGGAAAAGTTTTTTTTTTCAAAAACTATTTATAGTACCGATTTCAAATTTGGAAGGTCAATTCTCTATACCGGGGGACATCATTTTGAGAAATTTGAGCGTTTTCGGTAATGTTTTTCACCAATTTTGAAAAATTATTTTTCGACCACTAGGTGCGAGATAAAATATTTCTATTATAAAGTTGTAGGCCGTCATCGAAAACCCTTAAAAATTGTTCACTCGACGAAAAACAACTTTATTTATCAGTGAAAATTCGAGCTTGAAAAATTTACAAGTTGGTGAAGCCAAATTACGATTGTTTGAAACGATAATTGAAAAGGGAACAAGTCTAATACAAACGTAGTAGAGTTTTCACACTTGAAAAAATGTACACGTTTGGTTTTTAAATGCAGATATTTTATTCACATAAATTTTTACAAAACATTTTCAATAATATCACCATTGGCTGCAACACAGGTTTGTGCGCGGACAATTAAGTTCTCAAACGCTTTCTCTACCATTTCTGGTGTGACGTCTCGGCAAGCACTGATTATTCGTCTAATGAGTTCCTCCCTAGTTTCAATGGGCGTGGCGTATACCTTTGCTTTAACGAATCCCCAGAGAAAATAATCCAGCGGTGTTAGGTCAGGTGACCTTGCTGGCCAATGCACTGGACCATTTCTCCCTATCCACCTTTCAGGAAACTCGTTGTTGAGGTGCTCAGTTACTTGCCGGGAAAAATGCGGAGGGGCGCCATCTTGCTGAAACCACAACTGACGTCTTTCAGCCAATGGAAGGTCGTCGATTGCGTCACTCAGTTCGTTCTGTAGAAAATGTAAATACCTTTGGCCGTTGAGGTTCGTCGGCAGGAAAAAGGGACCAATCAAACGGTTTCCAACAAGTCCAACCCAAACATTGACCCGTTCAAATTGAACCTGGTGATGATATTCAAAACCCCAATGTGGGTTGATGTCAGACCAAAGATGGCTGTTTTGATGATTAAAGGGCCCATCTCTAGAAAATGACGCTTCGTCGGAGAACAAAACATGGCGCAAAAATTGTCTATCTTCTTGGACAGCATTTAGTAACCAGTTGCTAAATTCATAACGTCTTTGATGGTCTCCGTCAATTAGTCCTTGGTGGAGCGTAGCTCTGTATGGGTGATAGCGATTCTTACGAAGAATTTTCCACACACGATTTGCAGAACAACCCAAATCAGCAGCGGCGTTAGCGCAACTGCGACGAGGATATGCCACAAAGTACGCGAGTACATTGTTCTCGAAGTCTTAAATCCGGTTGACCGAATCCGCGAAACCTAGGTTGCAAGTGACCAAATTGATTGAAATCGTGAATTGCTCGTCTTACTGTATTTACAGATGGTGCTCCATTTGGATGTCTTTCTGCGAAGATTTCAGTCACTCTTCTAAGGTTTTGCGCTGCTTCTCCATAGTAAATGGCAACTATCTCGGTACGCTCAGCTACTGAATAACGAGGCATTGTTCGAAATATTATCAAACACTGATAATAATCTCCCAAAGTTTTCCTTTAAATACCCAATGCATGTTTAGGATTGACCTATAGCCTCGTGTTTTTTAAATCCGGTCGTTTTTTTAACCAAAGTTTCAACTGGATTAGGTAATTCGGTTTCAATTATCGTTTCAAACAATCGTAATTTGGCTTCACCAACTTGTAAATTTTTCAAGCTCGAATTTTCACTGATAAATAAATTGTTTTTCGTCGAGTGAACAATTTTTAAGGGTTTTCGATGACGGCCTACAACTTTATAATAGAAATTGTTTATCTCGCACCTAGTGGTCGAAAAATAATTTTTCAAAATTGGTGAAAAACATTACCGAAAACGCTCAAATTTCTCAAACTGATGTCCCCCGGTATAGAGAATTGACCTTCCAAATTTGAAATCGGTACTATAAATAGTTTTTGAAAAAAAACACTTTTCCGAGCAAAAAAAAGACCCTGTATATTAGTTATTTTTATGAGAATATTTTAATATATTTAAGAGATAAACCCAGTAGCGGCGCTACTGTTTTTTCACATGTGGGCTAATTATTTTGTGGTCCTTACAACTTCAGTGACCCCTTATAATTTTGTGGCTTTCAGAAGTGGTGAAATCTAAAAAACCCAAATTTTTCCAGGAAGCGAGAAGAGCAAGGTCGTTTTATTGTTACGGTTATCGTCGCGTTTACTGGACCCCCTACTGACCTTGTATCCAACCTGGAGGGGACACGTGCATGCCCGGGGTATTTCCCTTAATTCCCTTAAGCCCCGTTCTTTTCTTTCTATTGTCCATTCAACTTACTCTCAATTACTGCTCCCTTCCTCTGTTTATGGTCTACTATCTTCTTGAGTAAACGAATTGTTTTTGAAAGATTATTTTCCCAGAAAACCGTTTCTTGGCAATAAAACAAATTTCTAGAGATAAAGAAAATTCATAAATTCAAATATGTGGCCTCTTAATTATAAATATGTGGTCCTTTTAATATAACTTTGTGGCCCCTCTCAGAAATGCAGGGAGGGCTAGCCCACTTCAGCCCACCCTTAGCGCCGCTACTGGATAAACCTTTTGAAGGTCGAAATCGACATTTTGAAAAATCGCCTTTTTAGACAAACCTGTTTACGAGGCTATGTTGCTAAAGTTATTAAATAACGGTTTAATTTTAATCTTTCACAGCAACTGAGCTATAGATGGTTACTGCGCATGCGGCCTTCTCTCTGACCCGAAAGGTTCTACGCATTTCGAAGACAAACGAGAAAACACGTGCCAAAACTGAACCACAATTTTTCAACCCTTGTAACCGGCCTTAAAGCATGGATAAATTAACACAAGAGGAACTTGTTACCTTAGCAAATCATATAGCATATTTCTTCACTTCTACATTAAACCCGGGGGGTGATTGTACTTAAGTTAAGTCAATTCGCGGGACTTTGTAACTAGTTTAGGACCAAGCGATGAACCCCTATTGCACAGGGCCCCTGCAAAGCATGCTTCTTGGCCCTTTTCCCTCATTGCACTCACCCTCTGCACGGCTATGCTTTAAATATGCCTAAAGCTAACTCATTCTACGCCATATTGGATATGATTTAAAATGCGATGAGCAGTGCCACCCGTTTGGCCGTGATTTGGGGGTGACACCCGACCGTAAAAAAAATAAAAACTTACACAAACTAGAGACTAGTAAGTAGCACACCATGGTATCCGCCACGGGTGTCACCCATGCTAGCTACGCCACTGGCGATGAGTGGCACTAGAAATTGGGCAACGCACATGTATTGAAAGAAAACAAAGTGTTAGTTAACAAATCCCTCTTTATAGAGCTTATTCATGCTCAAAATATTTTTACGAAATAACATACGACAATTAATATTACAAATTGTGAAATATATCTTTTATCTCTATTCTAAGTCTTAGTGGGATGTTAAACTGGGCTAGTTCAGGTGCCTAGCTGATAAGATATCAAGAGTAAAAAACGACGAAAAGCTGTTCAGGGAAAATTAATACTTGAGAACATAAGATACGCCGTAAAATACGTCCTCAGATCGTGCCCCTTTAAGATAATTTGCTAAGTTGTATACACTTCATGGTGGAAGTGTCCAGCTCTCTATCTCCTGCTTATGTTATTTTCGGGTATTTTCACAATGCACTATGTTCCGAAACGCCCAAAAAACGGCTAAAATTCCCCATAGAATATTTAAAAAAACTTTTTGCATATTATGAATCAGTGTAAAATCAGATTTCACCCACAGAAATTTCTATTCTCTGCGACCCCTGGCGGCGAAACTAGCCCCCCTGGCGGAATATTGCAACAACACTTATCATAATCTGTAGTTTGCCATCGGGCTAGTCATTTTTAAAATTTTCAGAATTATTCCACTGCCCAATTTGTTGCCGCCACCGTAAGAAAAGTTAAAAACCCCATTTTCGTCCATGTTGGTAGAGGTTTTTCTCAAAAACCCGCAGGTACCTTTTCAAAAGTTTAACGACGTCTCCTAGTACAATACCCCAACATTACGTTGTAATTACTTTCACGCGTTGATCTCCGCGCATTTTAAAGAAAAATTCGTTTTGAAATTTAAAAAGAATATTTCTAAAATAGCCCAAAAACCGCCAAGTTTTGGGCTAGCTTTGGCTGAAAAAAAATAAGTTAGTTTTTTGAAACAAAATGTTTCATTCGTGTACCTGGCTTTATTCAGTTTTATTTTTCCATGTTACAATGTAAAGAGTAAGACTAACGCCTTATTTGCATATACAGGGTCTTTTTTTTTGCTCGGAAAAGTTTTTTTTTCAAAAACTATTTATAGTACCGATTTCAAATTTGGAAGGTCAATTCTCTATACCGGGGGACATCATTTTGAGAAATTTGAGCGTTTTCGGTAATGTTTTTCACCAATTTTGAAAAATTATTTTTCGACCACTAGGTGCGAGATAAAATATTTCTATTATAAAGTTGTAGGCCGTCATCGAAAACCCTTAAAAATTGTTCACTCGACGAAAAACAACTTATTTATCAGTGAAAATTCGAGCTTGAAAAATTTACAAGTTGGTGAAGCCAAATTACGATTGTTTGAAACGATAATTGAAAAGGGAACAAGTCTAATACAAACGTAGTAGAGTTTTCACACTTGAAAAAATGTACACGTTTGGTTTTTAAATGCAGATATTTTATTCACATAAATTTTTACAAAACATTTTCAATAATATCACCATTGGCTGCAACACAGGTTTGTGCGCGGACAATTAAGTTCTCAAACGCTTTCTCTACCATTTCTGGTGTGACGTCTCGGCAAGCACTGATTATTCGTCTAATGAGTTCCTCCCTAGTTTCAATGGGCGTGGCGTATACCTTTGCTTTAACGAATCCCCAGAGAAAATAATCCAGCGGTGTTAGGTCAGGTGACCTTGCTGGCCAATGCACTGGACCATTTCTCCCTATCCACCTTTCAGGAAACTCGTTGTTGAGGTGCTCAGTTACTTGCCGGGAAAAATGCGGAGGGGCGCCATCTTGCTGAAACCACAACTGACGTCTTTCAGCCAATGGAAGGTCGTCGATTGCGTCACTCAGTTCGTTCTGTAGAAAATGTAAATACCTTTGGCCGTTGAGGTTCGTCGGCAGGAAAAAGGGACCAATCAAACGGTTTCCAACAAGTCCAACCCAAACATTGACCCGTTCAAATTGAACCTGGTGATGATATTCAAAACCCCAATGTGGGTTGATGTCAGACCAAAGATGGCTGTTTTGATGATTAAAGGGCCCATCTCTAGAAAATGACGCTTCGTCGGAGAACAAAACATGGCGCAAAAATTGTCTATCTTCTTGGACAGCATTTAGTAACCAGTTGCTAAATTCATAACGTCTTTGATGGTCTCCGTCAATTAGTCCTTGGTGGAGCGTAGCTCTGTATGGGTGATAGCGATTCTTACGAAGAATTTTCCACACACGATTTGCAGAACAACCCAAATCAGCAGCGGCGTTAGCGCAACTGCGACGAGGATATGCCACAAAGTACGCGAGTACATTGTTCTCGAAGTCTTAAATCCGGTTGACCGAATCCGCGAAACCTAGGTTGCAAGTGACCAAATTGATTGAAATCGTGAATTGCTCGTCTTACTGTATTTACAGATGGTGCTCCATTTGGATGTCTTTCTGCGAAGATTTCAGTCACTCTTCTAAGGTTTTGCGCTGCTTCTCCATAGTAAATGGCAACTATCTCGGTACGCTCAGCTACTGAATAACGAGGCATTGTTCGAAATATTATCAAACACTGATAATAATCTCCCAAAGTTTTCCTTTAAATACCCAATGCATGTTTAGGATTGACCTATAGCCTCGTGTTTTTTAAATCCGGTCGTTTTTTTAACCAAAGTTTCAACTGGATTAGGTAATTCGGTTTCAATTATCGTTTCAAACAATCGTAATTTGGCTTCACCAACTTGTAAATTTTTCAAGCTCGAATTTTCACTGATAAATAAATTGTTTTTCGTCGAGTGAACAATTTTTAAGGGTTTTCGATGACGGCCTACAACTTTATAATAGAAATTGTTTATCTCGCACCTAGTGGTCGAAAAATAATTTTTCAAAATTGGTGAAAAACATTACCGAAAACGCTCAAATTTCTCAAACTGATGTCCCCCGGTATAGAGAATTGACCTTCCAAATTTGAAATCGGTACTATAAATAGTTTTTGAAAAAAAACACTTTTCCGAGCAAAAAAAAAGACCCTGTATATTCTTAATTATCGAGTTCCATTTCATCTTATATTTCTAATAGAATATTATTCAATGTGTTTCTAGTGAAGTCTTCAAGGAATTGGTCCTCGTCAGAGATATCAGTTGATTCGTTTGAAGAAAATACATTGTTTGGAAATGGCGGTTCGTCGGGTTCTTTAAGTAATTCTAGCGCGGCTTTCGGAAGTTGAATGGCGCTTCGTTTTTCTAGCCTCTTTTGTAATGAATAGTTGGAGACAATTGGATCAGAAGAGTCCATAGCTCTATTGAATATATCTGTTAAATTGTCAATTCTTGAACTTTTTCGAGCGTGTAACTCTCGATCCTTGCGATATAATTTGTTTCGGGACTCGCCTGCATGTTCGCTTAACATGCCCATAGGCAAAGTCGAACTTTGAATTATTTCTTGACCATGCAGGCGAGTCCCGAAACAAATTTGCTAGTGGTCTCAAGTGACCGTGATTTCACGTATCAGCCATTGGTTTAAGACCCTTCGAAACTTATTTAGCTTATTAGCCAACTAGTTGATGGAAGAAAAACGTTAAAATGTGTTTTTCAAAAGCACTTATAAAAATAGTAATAGTCGAAATTTTTAAAACAAGTTTTTATGAACAATGAAATAACAATATGACAATTACGCTTTAATATTCGATTTGTAATTGGGTAATATAGCTATATTTTGAATAATACGCTTTTCACGAAAGGTATACAAGGTGTCTTCATTTGATCGGCCCAAGCATTTTTCTAAAAACTATACCTTCTAGAAATGTGAAATTTTCAGTATGTACTCTCTCGGGGGAGATCGTTGTAATTTTGAATTGCAGAAAAATCGTGAAATTTTTCACGGCTTTAGAGTTTGTAGTTTTTGAACGCTGGGTGGTTCAGTACCATGGCGGATGCTAACGAAGATTTCCTCCGTTGGATCATGGCGTCCGACGAGTGTTCCTTTGGAAGGGACGGCCCATTTAACCGCCAGAATAACCATATGTGTAATTCCTTATAAAATTGCACTTGTTCTAACACTTAATTTGTAAAGGTAAAACTATGATTTGGCTCAAAACATGTTCATTTTTCACAGACAATCATTACAATAACATAAGCCGTAAAACCATTTGGGTAGTACCTACTTGTTATTTTTCATGACCTATTATTTCAGTGACAAAATGTACGATTTTGACCACGCCAACTCTATTAACGGTTTTCGAGTATGCTCTACAACTTACTTATTGAAACTTTTCGTCTACCACGTTGCGTTCAAAAACTAAAAATTCTAAAACCGTGAAACATTTCACGATTTTTCTGAAATTCACAAATAACAACGATGTCCACCGAGAGAGTACATACTGAAAATTTCACATTTTAGATGGTATAGTTTTTGAGAAAAATGCCTGGGCCGATCAAATGAAGACACCCTGTATACCAAAATCGACTTATCAACTTATACCTTTATGCCGCAGATCGTAAAAATCGGAGCAAACAAAGTTGGAAAATGAAAGCAAGCCTTTACCGCTGTACGACGGAGAGATTATACTAACAATGATGTGTTTTGAGAGAATGACTTCGTTGAGACGATTGTTAGCGTTGCTTCCAATCCTAGTCTCGCTCTAACAGTAAGCTTACAATTCAATCCAAACATCTCGGAATATCATTGGCTCCCTGAATGAGAAACACGCGGGTGATGGGTAAAATAAAACTGGACCATGGATCCCTCGGGGTATCCATTCTCCATCAGTATAAATGAATACTTCCTTGATTAGATAAAAGAAACCTTAGTTGCGAAATAATATTTTCCTTTATAGTCAACGGTCGTTTCTGTGCAGGAGTTATTTTTATTTAAGTACTGACGACGGATTCAGCCATTTTGGGCGTACAATTTCGCATAAAGTATAACAGTTCGTTGGTTTTGATAGATAAGTGGCGTACTATTAGGACATAGTTGTAGGATTTAAAAGAAGTCGAGCGAGATTAAATATAAGCGAGTTTATTGTAACAGAACGAGTTAATGAATAATGCAAAATAAATAAACAGTGCACGCTTTATATAGCGGAAAGATACATATTAAAAAACAATATAGTACAAAGGTACTTCGCTGAGTAGATCTGAATATGTCGTATCATTGCTCCAACACCCCTTCTCGACGTTTATCGGAAATACCAATTTTACCCATCATGTAGTTGAATTTATTTTTGGACAATGGCTTTGTGAGAATGTCAGCGACCATTTCTTCGGTTGGACAGTAGCTGATGTTAATGGTGCCTTTTTCTCTCATGTCTCGTAGCAAGTGGTAGCGAACATCTATATGCTTGGTCCTGGCGCTATTTCTTTCGGATTCACTCAACTTGATGCAGCCCTGGTTGTCTTCCAAAAGGCGAGTTGGTTTGGTACGTGGTAGTCCGACATCATCAAGAAGTTGTCTTAGCCAAATGACTTCCTGCGCTGCATGAGCCGCTGCAATGTATTCGGCCTCTGTCGATGAGAGTGCTACAGTGGATTGCTTCTTGCTTGACCAGGCTATAGTTCCTTGTCCAAATTGGAACAAGTAGCCACTGGTTGATTTACGATCGTGATGGTTGCCCGCCCAATCTGCATCGACGTAGCCGGTAAGCTCTGGCTCTTCTTGTGAAGCTTGCAACTGGAGTCTGACATCTATGGTGCCTTTGAGGTAACGCATGACTCGTTTTACTGCTGTCCAGTCCCTTTCTCTAGGTGTTGAAACTCGTCTGCATAGAAACCCGACGCTTGCTGCAATGTCAGGTCTGGTAACCGTAGCAATGTGAAGGAGAACGCCGATAGCTTTTCGATAGAGATGATTATTGGACAGCGTATCTTCTTCTCCAGTTAACTTTAGATATGCAAGATCCATTGGAGTTTTCGCTGGTTTCGACTCTTGTAAGCCAAAGTCTTCTAGCATAAACTTTATTTTGATACCTTGGTAAATGCTGAAGCTACCGTCCGGCGATTGCTCAATCTGGATACCAAGAAAATATGAGACGTTTCCCAGTTTCTTCAGTTCAAAGTGTGTGTTTAGTTTCTTGTAAAGGTCATTGATAACAGCTTCGCTCTTGTTCATGGCAAGTAGATCGTCCACATATAATAAAAGATACGTCCATGAACCATCATTTTCCAATCTCGAGTAAAGCCCTGGATCTGCTTTACTTCTTGTAAACCCTTCGGCTAATAGAATCTGGTTGGCCTTGGTATTCCATGCTCTGGCTGATTGTTTCAAGCCGTATAAGCTCCGTTTAAGTTTACAGACTTTGGCTTCCATCCCGGGTGAAACGAAACCTGGAGGCTGTGCCATGTAGAGGTCCTCAGTTATGTCCCCGTATAAAAAGGCTGTCTTAACATCATAATGATTGACTTTTAGCTTCTTCGTCGCTGCAATAGTTAAGAGAAGACGGACGGTTTCGTATTTGACGACAGGAGCGAAAGTTTCATCGAAATCCACGCCGAATGTTTGGGAGTAGCCTTTGGCAACTAATCGGGCCTTATATTTGCTGAACTGTCCATGCTGGTCGTGCTTTGTTTTAAATATCCATCTGCACCCAATGGCTCTACGATCTGATGGAAGATCGGTTAATTCCCAGGTATCTCTTTCATGTAAGGATGCGATTTCTTCTTTCGCTGCATCCGTCCACCGTTCTTTCTCTCTTGGATTCAAGTTGTCGAGATCTTCCCAAGAACTTGGCTCCCGAGGATAGTCAATTGTAGCTTTGTATGTCAGTCGTCTTGGTGGCACTCCTTTGTTTCGTCTGTGAGATCGTCTTGGTATGGAATTGACCTCTTCAGCGTCTTCCGATTCTGATGATGACGAAGCCGGTTCTTCCGTGACGTTAATAAGGGAATCTGTAAACACCGTTGTTCTCTCCCCTTCTGTGTCTGAGTGATCGTCCTGATTGATGACATCTCCGGTACCTTCGACGAAAGTCACAGAGCGACTAAAGTGAACTTTAGCAGTTTTCGGATTGAGAATACGGTAGCCCTTCCTTGCCTTCCCGTAGCCGACCAAGACACCCTCAATGGCGTTATCGTCCCATTTTAAGCGTTTCACCCTGGGGACGTATGAATAGACCTTGCTTCCAAAGACTCTGAGATGTCCGACACGAGGTTTTGATCCAGTCCAGAGTTCGTAAGGCGTTTTATCAATGGATTTGCTCGGAAGGCGGTTCTGCAGGTAAGTTGCCGTCACTACTGCCTCTCCCCAATAGCGATTGTCCAATCTTGCGTCTAGGACCATGCACTTGGCCATCTCCGTCAACGATCGGTTCTTACGTTCTGCGACTCCGTTTTGCTGCGGATGGTACGGAATGGTGAGTTGATGTTCGATTCCTTTCCCTTTAAAGTAGTCATCTAATTCTCGGCTTATATATTCTCCACCATTATCTGAGCGAATGACCTTGATTGTTCTCTCGAACTGGTTGCTCGTGACTGCTATGAAGTCTTTGATGACTTTTGCGACGTCGCCTTTTGTTTTTAACAAATACGTGTACGTGAATCTTGAGAAATCGTCTATCAACGTGACGAGGTATCGATTACCGCTCGGCGTTGCTGTCGGCATGGGTCCGCATACATCGGTATGTATTAAGTCCAATGGTTGCTTGGTTTTAGTTGTCGAGCTTGGATACGGTGTAGCCGCCATCTTCCCCTTCAGACAACACTCACAGATACCGTTGTGCCTGCAGTCTGATATCTGGATACCATCAGCTAATCCTTTTGTATATAGTGAGTTAACTGCAGCTTCGTCCCGATGGCCGAATCTTCTATGCCACAAATGAAGACAATCCGCCGAACGGGTGGTGGTGGCTACTCTGATACTCTCCTTGGTTTGTAACCGGTAGAGAAATCCGTCCATCTGCGCCATCGCGGCAATGCGTCGGCCTTCCATAATTTTGCAAACGTTATCTTCAAATATGACCTTGTGACTGGTATTCGTCAAACGGTGTACAGATAACAAGCTTCCTCCCAGTTTGGGAACGTAGAGGACATTCTTTACGGATATGCGGTGTACATCTCCTTTTGCCCCCAAACAATTGAGAACACCTTCACCGATTCCTTCCGCCGTGACAATTGACTCGTCTGCCAGATAAATCCTTTCCGATGACGGTCTCATGGATGTAAAGAACTTCCGATCATTCGACATATGACTTGTCGCCCCTGAGTCGACGTACCACCCGGCTTCTGTTCCAGCGGACGCCTTGAAGGATACGTATTCTTTGGATTTATCTTCTTCTCGAGCACCTCTACTTTGCTGTCTTCGAGAATCTCCGCCTCCCTGGTTCATCATCTCCTTGTAGAATCGGCAATCCTTGATGAAGTGACCCGGCTTCTTACAATGAATGCAAGTCCCTTTCTTCGGACGTCGTTTGGTGTTTCGCTTCTGGCCACTTGCATGCTCAAAGGTTGTTAATGCAATATCCGATGTAGACGCTGTGGCACTGGCGTTACTCTCTTGGCGGCGGTTGAATTCGTCGATTACTTTCGTTTTCACGAACTCCAAAGTTAGATCTGCTTCCGGCCTCACTTCAAGAGCTGTAACCAAGGTACTGTATGATTCCGGTAGACTGCAAAGAAGTAAGGCAGCAACGTAGTTCTCAGCCATTGGTTCCCCGGCTCCTCGCAACTTCTCGACTAGTTCCAACATCAACGTAATATGTTCCTGCATCGTCTGATGGCCCTCCTTAAACCGCATTTGATGGATTCTTCTGAGTTGGTAGAGCTTACTAGATATATTTGACTGTTCATGTAGTTTTTGAAGGGATATCCACATTGATCGGGCTGAATCCTCCTTTATAATGTGGATTACCTGATCATCTTCAAGGGATAGGGAGATAGCAGCCTGGGCTTGTCGATCTCTCTGGTCCCAGTCTCTAGGAACGTCTGTAACGGGTTTGACCTTATCCACAACTTCCCATAGGTTGTCCCGTGAGAGCAGCATCTTCATCTTAAACTTCCACAGTTGATAGTTGGTATTGTTGAGCTTGGTGATGAGGAACTTGTCACTGGCAGACATCCTTCGCTGGCGTTTGAAACGAATCAACAAAAGCTTGAAACCTAACTGATTTACAACTGGGATTAAAAATTGAAGATTGAACTATACATTGACTGGGCCCATAACCTGATAGATAAGTGGCGTACTATTAGGACATAGTTGTAGGATTTAAAAGAAGTCGAGCGAGATTAAATATAAGCGAGTTTATTGTAACAGAACGAGTTAATGAATAATGCAAAATAAATAAACAGTGCACGCTTTATATAGCGGAAAGATACAGGTTAAAAAACAATATGGTACAAAGGTACTTCGCTGAGTAGATCTGAATATGTCGTATCATTGCTCCAACAGGTTTTGTTAAAAAAAAAGTCCAATAATCTGAGAGGAAAAGTTACTTTTAATAAATTGTTGAAAGGTAAGTGATTGTTCACTCGTCTCGTGGAAGGTCACTATCGTGATCGTAAGGATACCCTCGAAAGATTAAATTGATTAAGTTATAAATAATGGGAGGATATCATTATTATATGATACAAACCACCAACTACTTTAATTTCGAAATAAAAATATAATAAAATGGGTTAAATCCTGATTATTTATGATTAACGTATGATTAACTTACGATTAAATTATTAAATTACGTATGATTAACTTACGATTAAATTATAAAATTACGTTTAAATTATTAACTTACGTTTAAATTATTAACTTTAGATTAAATGATTAACTTACGATTAAATTATTAATTTACGTTTAAATGATTAACTTACGATTAAATTATTAACTTACGATGAAATGATTAACTTACGATTAAATTATTAACTTACGTTTAAATGATTAACTTACGATTAACTGATTAACTTACGGATAAATTATTAACTTAGGATTAAATTATTAACTTACGGATAAATTATTAACTTACGATTAAATTATTAACTTACGATAAAATTATTAACTTACGATAAAATTATTAACTTACGATTAAATTATTAATTTACCAACTATACGAACTCCGAAAATGTCTGGTATCATCCCCCACCTGGAGTAGAGCTGACGAAAGATTTAATTTTATTAAAAATATAAATTCTATGGGTCATTCCATGACAAAACGACCTAGTTTTTTTTAATTTTAACACCCGACCCCTTTCGATTTCGCCAAAATTTTGTATACAAGGTTTTTTGGGCCTAGGAAAACGATTTTGACAGTTTCATAACGATCGGTTCAGCCGTTTACGAGATACAGCATACGCGTTTTTTCAAAAGTTCGCCTTGACCCCCTAAATGTTTTCTAGTATATCTTATGACATAATTATCGCAAAATCACATGTAATACCTCATTTTAAAGACAATGCGCACCCTAATATGAATATTTAATCAGAGTTGTCATTTGACATAAATGTCATTAAAATCTGGGCCTTTAAATAATTTGACCTTTGACCTTGCCCAGACACCTCAGTCGTAGGTCAACGATTTTAGCATTTTTAAAATTCCCACTATCGAATACATAATAATCACTCAAAATCTCAAAGTAATATTTGTAGTTTTCGAGATATTAATTTTTGAAATTTACCCCACCACAGACAAAATGAAATACCAAAACCATTTATTTTTATAGTTTACACACCAATTAATTTTTTATTTACACAAAACAGCTTAAACTTCTTTATACATGGAAAAGGCTTTGGTAATTTTATTTTTATCGTGTTCTTTGATTTGATAGCCTTTCGAATTTGGTAAACCTACAAGAATTTCAATTGCACATAGAACATTTTCACTTGACACCCAACTGCTATCGATCCTTCTGGGCCATGTGTATTTGTCCGAAATACCAGGGGGACGCAAAAAGTTTACAAAGAAGTCTCCAAACTCTTCTGATACTTCCTCAATTAATCCAACGTAAAGTTGGCCTTTGTAGACGCTGACTACCAAATTTCCCACTTTAAAGTTTTCAGCCTCTTGATTTCGAGTATCTGACAATTCTAAAGTCGAAACCTTAACTGTGGTTAGCGAATCGTCATTAGATAACGGAGAAACCATGATTTCATTTAACGATTTCGGAACGAATTTATGAAACCCTCGAGTTCCTTTTACTGTTATGGCTTTAGAAAACCTTTCTTTTAAAAGTTCCTTTTGTCGCTCAATTTCTTCGTTTTTAACATAGATGAACTTGATATTTTCGAAGTTTGATAGGCAGAAATTAAACATATCTGTTGGAGTCAAAATCTGTCCAGTCACTGGTCGCTGAAGACTGACTCTTGCTGTTTTACGCTTCACTGTTCCGCCAATTCCGTCACAAGGTCCCTTGCCATGAGATGTGGCAAAAAAATGCCATTCAGCGTCCAAACCAAAATCTTGTTTGTGGCAACAGAGATTAGAAAAGTTGTATTTGTTTTTATACTGTCCAGCACATCCATCCGTAAAATAAATTAGCTTTCTAACATTAGGAACATGTGTTTTTATATTTGGAATTAGATAAGTTAAAAAACTGTGAACAGTATTGGTTGTATGTGTTCTGGTATCACTGATAATACAAAAATTTAAGTGGTTAAGTTCTCCGTTTTCGACTACCCTGAAGTAGATTACGAAGGGATGCACTGTCGCTTGAGAATTGTCCCAATGGAACCCTTGTGCTTCGTCTTGAATTACGAAGGAATAGTTCTCCGCAAAATCACCGAGAACAATTACGTCACCAGGTTTTAGAGTTTTTTTGAGGTTTTTAAGATAATTAGATTGCGACTTAGATGTGTAATGATGACGCGTTAGTTCAAGTAGTTTAATGGCCAAAGAGTCGAAAAAGTTTTCAACACTCTCGCTCAAGGTCATGAGCTTTGTGCTGTCAGTTGTCACCCATTGCATGAACTTTATATTTTCAAAATCTTCTAAAAGGTTCGTTAAATATTCATTTTCAACAAGCCTCTTTTGATGATGTTCTTTTTGACCTGTCTCGTGGTTTCTAACTGACACAAACTCCTTTTGTCCAGGTGTCATACGACTGTTATCGTCATTTTCGTAAAATTCAACGACCTTTGATTTTACGTCTTCGGTCAATATTAATCCCTTCGATTGTTTCTCTGGTAGCGAAAGAATTCCTTGACTAGATTTAAGATTCCTGCTTCGTTTGACCATGTATTCTGGTGCTCCAAATTCCTCCATTGTGCGTTGTATTCCAAATGGTGACAAGGTCAGGATCTGAAGCTTTTCGCCGTATGATGTCTTGGAGTTATTGAATTTCTCTCTCAGTTCGTTCAAAATATTCTCATATAATCGATGTTCTTCGAGCTTTCTAAAAACATCGTCCGTAACCATATTATCGTCTGTTTCATCAAGAGAAATTTCCATTGACTCTTCTAATTTGCGTTTCAATGAATTGTTCACAGCGTTTAACTTAGTCCTGCTTAGAATTGTTTTTTGGCGAGATGACAAACCTTCTGTACAAAAGTTAAAAAATATATGTATTTATATATGTATACATATATAAATTCTTTCAAATTGAATATATTTCTTACTTCTTTTAACAGGAGATTCTCCCAAGTTTATTAGAGTTTCGTTAACTGCCACTAAAGCTATAGCTTTGTCGTCTTGCGTCGCATCTCCCGATGAACAAGGTTGACTAAATGAAAAAGAATCGCTTTCTTGTGATTCTTGTGCAGTGTGAACTTCTGAAACGTCCAACTGTATTTGGGGTTCATCCTTTACTTTTTTTCCAGCAGACATAAAACACTGGATGCACAACTTATTTCCAGCGATAACTTCAATTCCTCGTAACTTTAATTTTTTGAACAAATCAAATGAAATAGTTTTTAGTCCACTCTTTCTTTCAGCGTCGTGAGTCCCAAAAGGATTCATACACTTCTTTTGACTCGTTGAATACCTTTTCATAAAAAGTTCTTCATGGTGACGACATATGTTTCTTATTTTGGACATAGGTATAGCTGTTCGGCTGCTAAGAACTAATTTGTCATCCTCGGACAGATGGTTGTTGATACCAACTGTTTTCAAAAGTGTTTGCAAATGACATTTACTACTGTCTCTCCAAAACGAACAATTTCGATCCATTTCAGGGCTTTGTTCGAGAATATACAGTTAAATAAATTCTATTTCGCTACTCAATTATCGCTGTTAATATATTTAACTACTCAATTATAACTATTATATATTAAAAAGATATTAAAACATTTTTACGTTATTAAAAACGTAATCGATATGACTAAGAGCAATATTGGGTTTTCTTGAGATATCTAGCACATTTCCATTTTAGGGTGCAGTAAGATACGCTACAATAATATTGAACGCCAGACTATACTAAGGACAAGCAATTTAGTGATGTCTTCTGTCTACAGATAACATGCAAAACTAAAAATAATATGTAAATAACTCAACTTAATTTAAGAATTAGTGTATTTGATATTCTAAACTCAAAATTACCAAAATAATAATATTTTTAATTTATTTAGTAGGTCAACTAGTTTCGTGTATAAAATAGCATTTTCATTAATTTGAGGGGTAAATTTCAAAAATTAATATCTCGAAAACTACAAATAATACTTTGAGATTTTGAGTGATTATTATGTACTCGATAGTGGGAATTTTAAAAATGCTAAAATCGTTGACCTACGACTGAGGTGTCTGGGCAAGGTCAAAGGTCAAATTATTTAAAGGCCCAGATTTTAATGACATTTACGTCAAATGACAACTCTGATTAAATATTCATATTAGGGTGCGCATTGTCTTTAAAATGAGGTATTACATGTGATTTTGCGATAATTATGTCTTAAGATATAGTAGAAAACATTTAGGGGGTCAAGGCGTACTTTTGAAAAAACGCGTATGCTGTATCTCGTAAACGGCTGAACCGATCGTTATGAAACTGTCAAAATCGTTTTCCTAGGCCCAAAAAACCCTGTATACAAAATTTGGGCAAAATCGAAAGGGGTCGGGTGTTCTGTGGCAGGCGTTTTGTCATGGAATGACCCCTATATAAAGATGATTAAATCAAGATTAAGATTATTATTACGATATTGAACTGATTTAAATGTTGGAATCGTTATTAAAATGATATAATCGTTATTAAAATTATAGAATCGTTATTAAAATGATATAATCGTTATTAAAATTATAGAATCGTTATTAAAATGATAGAATCGTTATTAAAATTATAGAATCGTTATTAAAATTATAGAATCGTTATTAAAATTATAGAATCGTTGTTCAAATGATGGAATCATTGTTATAAAAATGGAATCGTTGTTCAAATGATGGAATCATTGTTATAAAAATGGAATCCTTAATGAAATAAGTGGACTCGTTGAAATAATGAAATCATTGTTTAAATGTTGAAGTTTAGGCTTGGTAGAGATAAGGCTAAATGAAAGTTTAGAGTTGATGAAGGTTAGCCTAAGCTAGGTTATGTTAAGTTAAATAAAGTTGCTAAATGAATAATAAAATAATATTTTTTGGCTTTGCTTTGCGGGAGGAATTTTGACCAATGGAAACTTGGAACCATTGCTACGTTTAGTAATATGTCCTAAAGGAAGTATCTACGAAAACCGGAAATGGTTCTTCGTATAATTTTAAATTCTGAAGAGTTTATGTTTGCATTTTAAATCACATTGTAAGGGCCACAAAAGTGGAGCTCGGAAATGGAGAACCCTACGCGGCAGAATCTGCTCATATGGCGTACTGGCGCCGAAGCTCATCTCTTCGATCACAGAATAACCAGAGTTACCAAAGTAAAAATACGATCTTAGAAACCGTTACTGATTTAATGAGGCCATTTCCTTATTTTCCAGTGTTTGGAACAGGCAAATGACTGTGGCAGGATCAACCAGGTATCTTCCGGTGGGAAGTGGTGCAAATGCTCTTGGAACACGGGGTAGACGCCACTGCCCCATCGGACAAGAAGATGAGTCCTTTGCACCACCCCGTCGGAAGACATTGCTCTAAGAAAACGGGGCTGATGTGAACGCCCTGAACTCCCAGAACGACACACTGAATGTCTCAGCCGAACAACACGGTCAGATTGAAGTAGGCCGTAAATTCGCTCTCTCGTATTTTTGGCCTTTTTTAATAAGCTCCTCCCTCGTCGGAGCCATTAGAAACGCCGGAAAATATCGGCAGGAAGCGGGTCACTTCAATCGCGTTGTCTGTTATTTCTTACTTGTAAACAGCGGCAATTTTCCACTTTCGACTTTGTAATCTCGGCTATTTATCAGTTATTTTATATTATGTATTAAATTGTATTTATATAGTTACATTTTTGTTGTTAATTACATTTCTTTTTATATATTATTTGCATTTATTATTCGTAAACGTGAAAAGGTTTTTTTAAAAAAGGGAAAGCGAAGAAGCAGAGGAAAGGGCAAAGATATTTAACCAAGGTTGAACGAATGGGAAAAAGGAAGTCATTTTCGCTGGGCTTGAAGCTAAAATTTGTTTGGTCAACAGAGTTATGGAAATAGTGAACGCCTACGAAACCGCGGAAAGAGATTGCAAGGTAAGTGTCAACCATTGGTATGGGGACAAAAAGAATTGGCCCACAAATTAGAACAAAATGGTCTGACAATATCAGTTTGGTGGTTGATTTGAATTTCATTTGGATATTTTTCAAAGGTGGTTATCACGTTCCTGGAATTTTTACCCATGAAATCCGTGTGGTGCTCAATAAACATTTCATTAAGTGAATTTGGGAGTTTTTTACCATTGGGTATCAGGCTCGGTATCAGGTCAAAAGGGAAATGTGTCATGAGCGCCCGCAAGGGGGGGGGCAAATGGGGCTAATTCCCCCTCTTTTATGAGCTATAAATGCACTAATAAAGGTTGAAGTTCCTTTCCCCATTTGATAAGGTATGAAGATTGCTCTCCCCCCCCCCTTGAAACCTTTCTGCGGGCAACCCTGAAATGTGTCCCCCCTTTTTTAAATGATAGCTACAATAATAAATAAATATTTATTTTTTATGAATACACGGGTTCAGTATAAACGGTGGCGCTACCCGTGGGTAAAAAGACAACTACAGAAGCTGTAAGTCGTATAGGGGTAAAGCAAAACTTACAGGAGAAGTGCTGCTGAGAAAAACCACCTTTAGGAGTCTGGATGTTAACAATCTGGTCAAGGGTTAAAAAAAAGTGAAATGGTTATTAGTGTTGCGTTCTTTTTTTTATCGTGGCATTTCTTTTACTTTTAGAGAATTACGGAAAATATAAATTGAGGGAAACACTAAAGTTACTTTAAAAGTAACCAAGTGTACCAAAGTATGCTCCAACCATTTCACTGAAGCTGATTTTAGGGTTAGATTGGCTGTATATTTGAAAAAAAAATATCCCAACTATATTTTCTTGGACCTTATCTGATAAGGTAAGTACATTTACATATGTCATATCACATTTGTATATTGGAGACACGTTTAGTTGTTAACCTTAAAGGGAGCTAATCAACTGTCCTTAGAAAACAACCTAGCTCATTTTAAGGAATAACGTAGAGAGTAAAGGTAATATTTATATTTTATAGTCAGTAACTAGATTTATAAATTAATCTATAGTGTAAAATTTTTACCATTTCTAAAACTTAGAAATAGAATCAGCGATAACGAGTTTTGTTAATGAAGAAATAAGTGTGGAAGTCGGAGGTATTTAAATACATTCATAAGGCTTTGTATTCCTAAATAAAATGTTTAATTTCTTTATTATTTGGTTGCAGTAAATCACAGTAAAGTAAATCTTCTAAATGTGTTTAACAGTACTACTATAAATGAGGTATGAGTGAAGTGAAGCGGCTAAATTATTTAATTATTTTAAACAGCTAGAGCAAAAACACGAGAACCACCAATGGTCTAGAGAGTGAAGAGTAAAAACGCGTTTTTACTCCTATTTAATTAATTAATTTACGGGATCATCCTCGGTATCTCGAAATTCCAATGGACATTTCTACGCTAAATGAGCAAAATGGAAGTGATCTTAGTAGAAGTTAAAATGAGAGAACTGAGACCGAGGGTATAGGGTAGCGTGCGGTTTCACTGATTCTATGGGGTATCATGGGGCATCGCGGTGAAAGAATTAGGACCGAACTGTCAGCGGTCCACAGGGTATAACTGGGACCAAGGGTATCACTTCCCATAGGGTATCGTGGGGTTTCACTGATCGTGGGGTATCGCGGGGTATCGCGGTGAGATAATTGGGACCGGACTGTGGAGTGTAAGACCCTTTATTTTTAATACGGTAACGTGATATAGTATATTTCACACGGAACACCAGTGCGGTATCGAATTTCTGGCCAGATATATGAACAGGACACCATGTTTGCTTAATTTGTGGATGACTATAATCTTGTAGAAAATAGTTAAATGAAACGCGCAAATTTCGGAAATCAAGTATAAAAAGAACGTACTTCTTACAAGTTAACCATCAGTTCATTTTGGTCCTCATCAATCTTAAGAAAACGCAAAAAATTTAAATAGAACTTTTTTTCGCTTGTGCTATCGAGAGTTAAAATAAATAAGTTGAGTCTATCGAATAAGTCCAACGATTTTTAATGTGCGTCAGTTTCCACACAACTCTAGCTCCTGTAGTTTCAGAACGTAAAAAATCTTTCATCCCAGCATGTATCCCCTTTTATCCTGGCTTCTCTCAAAAAATAGCCAAAAATCTTAAATCAGTAGGTCTCGATCCTATTTATCTCCCACCACCCAAATTGTCAGCTTTATTATGTAATAACAAAGAACCAACTGCCCTCCTCGACAAGGCCATCATTTATAAAATCTCCTGTGAATGTGGTGATTATTACATTTTGCAATGCCGTCGCCCATTTCATCAAAGGCTTAAAGAACACAAAAATAAAAACAACCCGTACAATAATTCTTCCCTTAGCGAACACCTTCGATTTTTTGGCCATAATGCTAGGTGGGACTCAATCAGAGGTGGGCATTTTCCGAAATGGTTCGTTTTGAAAAACTTCGCTCACTGAATCTGAAGCGCATTAAGCCGTTTTACGGCAGTCGTTCGCGAGCAAAAACTGATTTACAACGGGGATTTCCGAACAAGAGCAAACGTCTCTATAGAACGAGCTTCGGAATAAAAAATCGTTAAGCGAACGTCTCTAGAAGGAGTTTTGGAATAAAAGTTCGTTAAGCGAACGTCTCTAGAAGGAGTTTTGGAAGAATAGTTCGAGAAGCGAACTTGTCTCTAGAATGAGTTTTGAGTAATAGTTCGGTAAGCGAACGTCTGTAGAACGAATTTTGGAAGAATAGTTCGAGAAGCGAACTTGTCTCTAGAATGAGTTTTGAGTAATAGTTCGGTAAGCGAACGTCTGTAGACGAATTTTGGAAAAAATGTTCGATAAGCGAACCAATCTTTTGGCCGTGGGATCTCATTCAGTTATAACCTAGAATTTTCGTACGAATAGAGCGACCACCCACTAATAATTTCGAGAGCCGCTTTTTCAGGAGTTGTTCGCAATCCGCTTTCCCGCATAATTGTTAGCTCTCATTTCTCATCAGACAACGAAATTTTGAGCTGGTTTAAATTTGTTCAATAAAATAATTATCGCTAAGGTCAGTTATTAATAATTCTGTAAACCATTCGCTAAATGAAAGACGCGTTTTCTATGCCGTTCGGTAATGGTCGCTAAAATATAATTTATATTAGAGGTAGAAAAGTTCTTTTTATAAAAACGAGAGGTCGTGTGATGACGTTAGATTCATCGTACTGTTCAGTGCCGTAACTAGAACGGTGCCAGCGCGCGCGCTCTAAGATAAAACGCTTTTATACATGTATTTGTTCGTGTTATATTATAAAAAGGCCTATTGCAAAGTGCTACGTGATTTAGGCAATTTCTCTTGGTAGTACCTTTTAAAAATCTTAAGACTTCTTATTGCAAAATGGCATTGCAAAATTACGATTTACTAATTCAATTTTAGAAATAATGTTTATTAATTCAATTCCAAAATTGGCAAATATTAATTTGGATTTATAAACTTTAAATGAAAATATTGTTATTGGACCGTAAGTGAAGAATACCAAATCCCTCAACGTCGGTAAAGGGCTTAACCTGAAGAGTCTAGTAGGGATGCAACGGTTCCACTTT
Source organism: Leiobunum rupestre (assembly GCF_980474605.1). Taxonomy (NCBI): domain Eukaryota; kingdom Metazoa; phylum Arthropoda; class Arachnida; order Opiliones; family Sclerosomatidae; genus Leiobunum; species Leiobunum rupestre. Next base: position 49,777,506 of record NC_143391.1, on the reverse strand, counting down.
TTTGGATTATCTCGGTTCTGGTTCCAGTTCTTAAATTTTCGCTTTATCGGTTCCGGTTACGGTTACGGTTCTTAAATTTTCGCTTTATCGGTTCCGGTTACGGTTACGGTTCTTAAATTTTTAATTTATCGGTTGTGGTCGTGGTCGTGGTCGTGGTCGTGGTCGTGGTCCCGGTAGAACTTACTAAAATTTGATATTATCGGTTCCGGTTTGATTCTGGGTCCTAAAATGTACCCGGTTCCTCGGTAAATTTTCAACTTGGTGGAAAAAAGTTATAGAACCGTTAAAGAACAGTTTATCATAATACAAAACTTGGTTTCGGATCCGGTCTCGGTTATAATTTTTTTACAAATATCGGTTGCAGTTCCGGATACTATCAAATTTTGATAGTATTCTAGCTAAATGGGGCGTGTCTAGCTAGTTGGCGATCCGAGCCGAAAAACGCGTTGCAAAAGTATAGTTTCCATTTGGCTGGCGAGAATTATTCCAAGCCGATTGGCGACTGCTAACACGCAGCCGCCGATCGGCTAGAGCGGGAAAAAATGGCTGAATTTATCGCGTTGCTTGATTTAAATATATTGAATAATCGCGGTATTGAAGCTGCAGAACCCGATTTCAGGCACGAAAGAGGACGGCATGAACGTCCAAAACCATTAGCGCTGTCTGAGAAGGAATTTTTACAAAATTATCTTCTTCCGAAACCCGTATTTATTCAATTGTGGCCAGATCTTGAGCATGACGTATTGTGCGGTCGGCCACCGTTGCATTCTGCAACTCAGGTATGTCTTTTTTCTTAATAAACTCGATAGCTTAGAATAAGAGAAGGGTATTTGTTGCGTATATTATTGCTTATTGATAATATGTATTGTCTGAGATCTTTCGCACGCGTGTATTGACCATAGAAATCTCATAGGTAACTAGAATGCTGCCGTGTAACTGGCAAATGGACCAAACGCCGTGGCAGACGATAGCCAGATCTCAACCAATCAGAGCTCAAAGAGTGGTTCTGCCAAGAATTTAATGTCACCAGAGATAATGACGTCACCTAGATCCCGCGAATCCCGCGATAGTAGCGGAACCCAAGAGGATTATTACCCTCCGTGGCGGAACCACTCTACGGCCTCTCATTGGCTGAAGATTCAAAACGAACTGGCGACAAGCTCGGCCGTAGGCGGCAGCATTCTAGTTACCTATGTGATTTCTATGGTATTGACAATGCCAAGCTAACCGTCATTTTAGGAAAGGCGTTTTCCCAGGGACTTCATCTGAATTTTTTGACCCAAAAGAGTTCATGAACTAATTTGCAATTAGCTACATTAGAAATATACTGTTTAATTGGTGCTAATAACTATTAATAACAAACAATGCTGCATGATTATTTACTTATTTTAAAGTTTCAGCTCTAACTAGTCACCAGTGAATTAGGAATGACTTCATATTTCTATCATCCGACGCTTTAGGCTTACAATATTTCACAGGTGCTAGTCGTAATTATTAATTTTTCGTCAAGAAGGCCTATCGGCCGAAGTACCGCATTTTTACCGAACCAAATTTGATTCCCCACAAAGTTATAGAACTTCTAGTTTGTTGTTTTCGAAGCCATCATTTCGACAAGCTAACTTGTCAATTCTCTTAAATCTATCTGAAATTCGCGTTTATAGACCTATACTATTTTTTTAGTCTAAATGTCGACCGACCTTTTTTTTTGACATTCACACATCGGTGTCGACCCAAGGCCTTAGACACCAGCACACAATAACTGATTAATCAGGGTGAGATATGTGTAACGGTCACGCCAACGGGGGGATACGTGGGGACAAGGGTTTGGACACCCGCGGCGGAAGTATCAGGACCACCCGTTAGGGGATTGGTGGTCGTCCTCACACGGCCATCCACAAACTCTGCCGCCCAGACGCTTGGGATTACAGGAGTACGCCACTACTCGTGGCAATGTCGACCGAGCCTGCAGAATTTGAATTTATTTGAAGAACACCATCTGGTCATGTGTAGTTGCTGGTTTTCAATATACGGATCGTCTGCATTTCAGACGATATGTAACAAAACAGTGGACTTTGATTGGTCTTCATATAAATTCGAATTCTACATGTTAAATTGAAATTTTTGCCCACCTTTTAGTGTAGGTCTATAATGGTTTCATAAAGGTCTACTTTCAGGAAAACGTTTCCCCCCCTGTCGAAAAAGGGGTGAATATTATTTTCTTTCCCCTCTTAATTATCTCACGCCAAGGGGTAAAACCATAAGAACACCGCTATGCATTCTAATATAACGCGTTCGCCCCATCACTTGGTTGTCGACATTAAATCCGATTTCTAGACGTTGACGCGAGCGTCTGCAATGTATAGGAGATTGATAGACGTTCACCTAAACGCCTAGAAATGGGTTTGCTGAAACTGTCTATTGCCAAGGATTCTTGCAGACGGGGAAATGGTCAGCGGGTTGGCGCGGTATTTGTACACATTGGTCCCATTTTCCGATTCCCCACCCCCCACTTTCTCAGGTGTTCAAGACACTCGCGTCGAGTTTCATTGATGTCACCACCTAATTTTATTTGTTTTGTATTTTTTTATACAAAAAAACTAACTAGAATCGAAGCCGTCAAAACGATAAAACCGATCGTTCTTAAACAATAAAGAAATCTTTTAAAATCAAATCCTGATGTCCGTTTATATACAGGGTCTTTTTTTTTGCTCGGAAAAGGTTTTTTTTTTCAGAAACTATTTATAGTACCGATTTCAAATTTGGAAGGTCAATTCTTTATACCGGGGGACATCAGTTTGAGAAATTTGAGCGTTTTCGGTAATGTTTTTCACCAATTTTGAAAAATTATTTTTCGACCACTAGGTGCGAGATAAAATATTTCTATTATAAAGTTGTAGGCCGTCATCGAAAACCCTTAAAAATTGTTCACTCGACGAAAAACAACTTATTTATCAGTGAAAATTCGAGCTTGAAAAATTTACAAGTTGGTGAAGCCAAATTACGATTGTTTGAAACGATAATTGAAAAGGGAACAAGTCTAATACAAACGTAGTAGAGTTTTCACACTTGAAAAAATGTACACGTTTGGTTTTTAAATGCAGATATTTTATTCACATAAATTTTTACAAAACATTTTCAATAATATCACCATTGGCTGCAACACAGGTTTGTGCGCGGACAATTAAGTTCTCAAACGCTTTCTCTACCATTTCTGGTGTGACGTCTCGGCAAGCACTGATTATTCGTCTAATGAGTTCCTCCCTAGTTTCAATGGGCGTGGCGTATACCTTTGCTTTAACGAATCCCCAGAGAAAATAATCCAGCGGTGTTAGGTCAGGTGACCTTGCTGGCCAATGCACTGGACCATTTCTCCCTATCCACCTTTCAGGAAACTCGTTGTTGAGGTGCTCAGTTACTTGCTGGGAAAAATGCGGAGGGGCGCCATCTTGCTGAAACCACAACTGACGTCTTTCAGCCAATGGAAGGTCGTCGATTGCGTCACTCAGTTCGTTCTGTAGAAAATGTAAATACCTTTGGCCGTTGAGGTTCGTCGGCAGGAAAAAGGGACCAATCAAACGGTTTCCAACAAGTCCAACCCAAACATTGACCCGTTCAAATTGAACCTGGTGATGATATTCAAAACCCCAATGTGGGTTGATGTCAGACCAAAGATGGCTGTTTTGATGATTAAAGGGCCCATCTCTAGAAAATGACGCTTCGTCGGAGAACAAAACATGGCGCAAAAATTGTCTATCTTCTTGGACAGCATTTAGTAACCAGTTGCTAAATTCATAACGTCTTTGATGGTCTCCGTCAATTAGTCCTTGGTGGAGCGTAGCTCTGTATGGGTGATAGCGATTCTTACGAAGAATTTTCCACACACGATTTGCAGAACAACCCAAATCAGCAGCGGCGTTAGCGCAACTGTGACGAGGATATGCCACAAAGTACGCGAGTACATTGTTCTCGAAGTCTAAATCCGGTTGACCCAATCCGCGAAACCTAGGTTGCAAGTTACCAAATTGATTGAAATCGTGAATTGCTCGTCTTACTGTATTTACAGATGGTGCTCCATTTGGATGTCTTTCTGCGAAGATTTCAGTCACTCTTCTAAGGTTTTGCGCTGCTTCTCCATAGTAAATGGCAACTATCTCGGTACGCTCAGCTACTGAATAACGAGGCATTGTTCGAAATATTATCAAACACTGATAATAATCTCCCAAAGTTTTCCTTTAAATACCCAATGCATGTTTAGGATTGACCTATAGCCTCGTGTTTTTTAAATCCGGTCGTTTTTTTAACCAAAGTTTCAACTGGATTAGGTAATTCGGTTTCAATTATCGTTTCAAACAATCGTAATTTGGCTTCACCAACTTGTAAATTTTTCAAGCTCGAATTTTCACTGATAAATAAATTGTTTTTCGTCGAGTGAACAATTTTTAAGGGTTTTCGATGACGGCCTACAACTTTATAATAGAAATTTTTTATCTCGCACCTAGTGGTCGAAAAATAATTTTTCAAAATTGGTGAAAAACATTACCGAAAACGCTCAAATTTCTCAAACTGATGTCCCCCGGTATAGAGAATTGACCTTCCAAATTTGAAATCGGTACTATAAATAGTTTTTGAAAAAAAACACTTTTCTGAGCAAAAAAAAAGACCCTGTATAGTTTAAATTAGTAAAAAACTATACGCGCGTTTATAAACTTCACTAACAAGGTTCTTGAAATGTTTTACGAGCTTTTTTTGAGCGCGCTAACCCTGTTTTTAAATTTTTCCGCGCTCGCTGTCTTGCGCGGCGTATTAAAAAAAAGGCTGTTAAGTCCCCTAGTGTTAAGCACCCCATTTTATCTAAACACCTTAAACAAACCTACTACCAATGGCGTAACCAGAAATTCGTTGAGGGGGGGGGGCGGGCGAAGTATGTGAATGTTAAGAGTCGGTGGAGACGGTGGTAAAAGTACAGTCAATGGTAGGCCCAATTGGACACGGCATTGGCTCTTATATCGTTTTATTCAGTCGGCGAAGTAAAAATTACTCCCCCAGAGAACCAGCAAACCCAAATCCCGACTTCTCATGGCCATTGTAGTTGCTGGAAATATTCACAATAGTTACAATGCGGGATCTATACCAAAAATATAATTACATATTAGGAATGCGAAGAACTATCACCTGTAATTAATATTAAGTTTAAAGGCGTATGAGTTGAGTGTATATATACATTTGATACAATTTTTGATACCCAATAAAAACAAAGCTACAGCGGAAGTGTATAATATACGTATACCTGAGAAGTGTGCGTATCCCGATAATCCTTTATTTAATAATTAGCTTTATAGGCAGACTCCTAGCTCTAGGTTCATTGGGATTAATGTTTCCGTCAGGTGCCAATTTTTCATCACTTTATTTTAGACTAGCCGAAACGCAAAGTAACCCACTTAAACTTAATTTTTTTGCTACGCGACTGCAGCCCAAGGTAGGATTACCCGATAATTAAAGAAAATTATGATTTACGGTGTCACACTTATATTTTACTTCTGGATATATGTTGAGCGTAAAATGGACATAAAAATCCACGTAGGATTATGCGACTACAACGTAATCTCGCCTTCAACTATCTTGATTTCCGGATTATCGCCTTTTGCACCAACATTCGATGGAATGTTGGTGCAAAAGGCGACAATGGTGTTACCTGCCCTCGCGGATACCATCCCTACTGCTCTTAAGTTTTTATCCACCAACGCTGAATCGATTCTAAGCAAGTTAACCGAACTGCGACCTGTAGTATTTCGTGACAGCACCGATATGATTGCTATCACTGAGTCTTGGCTTTACGAGGGAAGTTTCAACGCAACTTTATCGTCTAGAAACATCCTAGTCTGCTGATTCCGACCTGTACGTTCGTTCCTATTTTTTGTGGTTAGTTGCTATCGTTCGCCGTCTGCTACCGCTGACTTTGATAAACTGTTATTGAACACCATCAGCCGAGTTTGTCGATTCGGTGATCGTGTGGTTATCCTTGGGGACTTCAACGCTCCCTCTATCGACTGGATGAACTCTGTAACTTCGCGAGGCATGCGGTCGTTTGATTACAAATTTATTCAGACCTGTCTGGAAGCCCTCTTGCACCAACACGTCGATGGCCTAACTCGGTATCGCGGAACTGATCAGGCTAATTTATTGGATTTTGTCCTTACCTTTGACTTTGATCATGTTTCGTCTTTGAAAATTAATGCCCCACTTAGGAAAAGTGATCACGCCACTCTGCTATTTCAAATTGCATACAATTTGTCTGACGGATCAGACGTTGCCTTGCCTTCGGAGCCTAAATACATTTACGGCCGTGGGGACTACGTACTTTATAGAGCCGCATTGCGCCTCCAAGACCGGTCTCTTATATCTCCTAGGAATAGCATTGATCGAAACTACAACTGTTTCACAAACATTATCTTCTCAGCACGAGCTGAAGCGGTGCCTGTCTCTACTCCTACGCCATGCAACACCAATAAACTTCGTCGTGAACCCCGGTGGACCAAAGATACTCAGGCCCTAATCCTGGCCAAGCGTCGGCCATTTCATCGTTACCGTACACATCGAACTTCCGATATTGGTCATCAGTATTCGGTTCACCGCAATGCTCTCGTCTCCCATATTTGAAAAGCCAAATTTAGTTATTAATCCCACCTCGTCGAACAGGTAGGTTCGAACTCCAAGGCGTTCTTCGACTACGATGGACGAACTACAAAGCACAGGGCTCTTCCTGTGGTCCTTGAACTTCCTGATGGCCAGATGCCTGGTAATCCTACTACCAACACTGGTCTCATGAGTGACTTCTTCCTATCGGTCTTTCATCCGAAGCCTCACCCTGAAGCGGCCTTTCTCGGTGATTTCGCTCCGCTTTCTGAGCCCAAACCCTCCACCGAACCCCATCTGGTTGGGTTGACATACAGCCTAGTCTAGCGATCTTTGTCGAACATTAAAATTGATAAATCTCCCGGTCCAGATGGAGTTCACCCTCGTCTCCTAAAAGAAGGGGTCTCAATTCTGGCTGGCCCTCTGCTCGTTATCTACGAGCAATCGTTGTCTACGGGTATTCTACCGTCTAATTGGGAAAAGGCTGACGTCATTCCTCTGAAAACGTAGCCTAACAGTCACAAAGGGGAAGACGTCCGCCCAATCAGTCTCACGTGCATTCCTTGCAAGAATCTGGAAACCTCTGTGAGAGACTCGGTTGTCGCTCAGCTGGATAGCCGCGGTTTCTTCTCTGCCGCACAACATGGTTTTCTTCTCTGGCGGTCGTGTTTCACAAATCTCTTGGCAACCTTCGACGAGGTCTATGACGCGTTGGATGACGGCCACGGCTACGATTTAATTTACTTAGATCTTCAAAAAGCTTTTGACACGGTCCCGCACTCATTGTTGCTGTCCAAGATGCGCAATCGGAAAGTTCCGCCGACACTTATCAACTGGATAGGCTCTTTCTTGGCTGACCGTAGCCAGCGCGTTTACCACCGGGGTTCAACGTCTGCTTGGCAACCGGTCACCAGCGGGGTCCGCCAGGGCTCAGTCTTGGGCCCTGTGCTATATGTTATTTTCATCAACTATCTACCCATGGCTGTGAAACATTCGTCTGTTTGCAGACGACAACAAAGTAGGAAGCCGCATTCGTACTCAAGTGGATTGCCGCACACTTCAGGAGGATCTCACTGCCGTGGAGGCCTGGGCCAGCACCAATTCCTTGAGCTTCAACGCTACTAAGTCTACGGTCTTGCATCTTGGTAAAACTAATCCTCGCTTTACCTGCCACTCGTCTGGCTGGCCTTTGGTTCCCACTGACCAGGTCCGTGATTTGGGTATTCAAGTCTCGAGTCTTATGGGCCCCACCGTCCACTTTCGTGCGCCAGTGGCAAGGGCGTCCCGTGTTCTCTACCTTCTAAGGCGCTCTTTTTCTCGTCTCGATGAGAAATCGGTCAAGATTCTATATACAACACGTATGTGCGCCCGCACCTAGAATACTGTTCCAGTAAATGGAGTCCGCATTTGATTAAGGACATAGAGCGTGTGCAACGTAAAGCTACCATGATCATGGTTCCTCGCCTTCGCCAGTGCTCGTACGAAGAACGCTTGAAGAGGCTCGGAATGCAATCTCTAGCAACCAGACGTTAGCGGATTGATTTAGTTGAGACTTTTAAACTCTTGCATGGGCTATATGATCTGCCCACAGATAAATTCTTTCAAGTGGTTTGGAGCGGTTTTAAAAATATTTAAAACCAGATGTGTAACGTCATCGAAACGAACTTTCTTCACTCATCGTGTGGTAAATTCTTGGAAATATCTCCCGTCTGCTGTAAAATCGCGTTCTTCAGTTGGTGCTTTTAAAACTAGATTGGACAAATGTATGGGATGGACCTAATCCGTTCCTTATTTTCGTTTTTTGTTTTTTTTTTTGTCTTTCTTTTGATTTGTTTTTGTAAACGATGCTGAGCCAATAAGCGCTGGCGCTTTTTATGTAATTCAGTTCAATAAATTATATTATATCCAAAGTCTAACCCGGCCCGAGGAGCGAGAGAATACCCGCGTCTCTTGACAGCGCGAGATCAAGGTGCTTCGGTCTTGCGGTCACGGATTATTGGGCCCGCGGACAAAAACTACGAAGGTTAGCAAACTCAAGACACCTTTAAAACCTGACGGCAGGCGCCACAACGCCGCAGACCAAATTTCGTTGGAATCGGACAATTATCTTGGGCGTGCATAAAGAGTAACAAACATACAATCAAACATACAAACCAACAAACAAACATTAGATTTTATATACATAGATTTTTGCCCATACACAGTACTTTACCTTAAATTTTGATTGTTGTGAGGTCAGATTAAAGTTTCGAAGAGTGAAAGGTATTGATAAGGGTTGAGGGAAATCATACCCGATGAGCGAATTCCAGATTTTAGGGAAAACCATTGGAAAAATGAAATTTAATATTCGAAAAACCTAGCGATACGTCTTCGCTTAAAAATCCTTTCGCCTTATAAATTTTTATAAACTGCCAATAAAATTATTGTGACAAGATTCCTTTACTAAACTCAATTGGTGAAACTTGCCACAAATGAAGCTTTTTCCCAAATTCAGATAAGATTCATTTATTTATCTAACTTCTCGGAGAGCGAGCGAAAATAAAACGTTCCCCAATTGTCGCTCTATTTTAAAATTCACAGCTGTTACGTTCATTTATCGAACTTCTCGGAGAGCGAGTGAAAATAACACGTTCCCCCAATTGTCGCTCTATTTCAAAATTCACGAAAGATTCGTTCAATAATCGAACTTTTCGCAGAGCAACCGCAAATAAAACGTTCACCCAGTTTTCCCTTTCTCCTAAGAACCTTTGTACCAAGACTCGATTGAAAAAAAATTCTTTGCGGGAGAAATTTTTTCAAACTTTAGTGTTGCCGAATTCATGCTGAGAGAGATAAGTAGTACGTTTGGGTCCGAATTATTCATGCAGTGAACTTTGGGCGAACGAACTACAAAAAGTTCGAGAGAGGTGAACTAAATGTCAGTTTTGCCCAGCTCTGTACCAAGAAACATACATCTTTCCTTGTCTTTGAAAACAGTCCTAATCCCAATTAATAATTCCTTTCGTTGCCCATCTCTCTAGCAAGACATTTAGAAATTAAAACACGCCGGTTTATTTATGTAGATATTAAAATTTAAAATATATTAGTCGTTACATTATTAATACTTTGCTAACTAACCATTTCGGTGGAAGTAACCGTTTTCTGATTTCAGTAGTTCATAGAGAGTAAGGAAAGACTAGCAAGTTACTTCTTTACGGTTACAGAATGGAAACAAAAGATATGGTTTTAAATATACCTCTAACGATTAATATCAATTTTTGTGAGCTTAAATTACTTTGAAATTACCACTTTACGAATGAGCGTTTGCCTTTAAAATACGTACACACATATTCACACTCATTTCGTGTAACTGTAGAACAACTTGCCTTAAAAACTGCGATTGCAAAAGATCTGGTCTCGTTTGCTATGTGTGGTATGATCTGAAGTAACCCTTGGAAATATTTGATTGAAGAAGGCGACGAGATTAATAATTTGCGATTTGTAAATATTAGGAAGTAGTTGGGGAGCCCGAACTTCGACCTTGTCCCACATAGTTGCATTGATCGTATAATTCGTAAAGCCGTAAATTTAATCTCTGATATATTAAAGGTTTTGTATCTCCAAAAAAAAACCACTATAAGAAACACAGTTGATCCTTTAGAACCGATTTATTAGATTGTATAACGCCTATACTCTAAAATTTCGAAGTACTCCTATAGACTCCTCTATGTAACCTTTTAGACTGCTTTAGAACTCGTAGTCATATCAGTAACCTAGCTGACCCCTTTAAAGTCGTGTACCGTGTACCTCTATTAATATCGGTGTACTCCTATAAGGCGCCCCATGAACCTCTTTATACTACCGACAGAGCCGTGCTAAGTTTTTTTGGGCCCGGGGCAAATGTTTTAGACCCCGGACTCCACTAACGTTTTCAAAATGTTATTGACTTTCTCCCCCTCCTTGACCTAGGGACCCCAATCAGTACCTCATGGGCCCTTTACTGCCAGGACCCGGGGATATAGACCGTTCTCTATTAAATGAAAACACGCGACCTGTAGAGAGAAAGGAAAGCCCATCGACAGTTCGAATCCAAAATGATGAAAAACGATACATAGCCCAATGGCGCCAACGAACCAAAGTAAACATCATGTGCTTATTATATAGTTAATTAAACAGTTTTGGGCATTTCCTAATAAAATGTTTTCTACAAATAAATGTGTGATATGTGCAGGCCCGTACATGGGGGGGCGCCAGGGGATGCTCAGCGCCCCCAAACAAGTACTTGAGCATCCCCACTCCAACCGACCCAAAAAATCGATTGCTCAGTTACCGAAAGATATGATCTAAAATATTTGTATATTAATCAAAAAGGAAAATTACTTTTACTAGCGAGCTAGTATCAGTAGATATTTGAAACCATTTTACTATAGTTTTTGAAAATTGCTTTCGCGCCTCTCACTGCACCAGAATAACACAATAAACCAAATGTTGGTATATTTACTAATTTCATATGTGGGGAGATAAAAATGACCCAAGGCATTGGCACCCCCCAAAATAATTTCTGTATCACCGGTTTTCATTTTCCAGATATTAAAAGCTAACAAACTAACCCTAAAGTGATTCGAAATAGTAATAAGAATGCTATCAACAAGGTGAATATTTTCCGGACGGCCATTTTCCAAGATGGCGAACGAAGTAGCCGTCAGATACCTTTAAGATTTTGTTATAGTGTTCTCAGCGTCATAAAAAAAATATATACCAAATTTGAAAGAATTCCTTAAACGAAAGTACCATGGAAGACAGATTTTTTATAGCTTTGCGTGAATAACTGATAAATCATTAAGGTGACAAATTTGGATTTTTGTTAATCTTCAAACCAGGACGTAAAAACCAAAAACTCAAAATAAATTGGTTTGGAACAAAACTTTGAAATACGACGTTTTTATGCATAAGGAGGTATACGGAAGGTTTGAAAAAATCTATTGGCACAGTCATGGTAACATCACTGATTGATAGTCTATGAACTGACCCTTTGGTTCAGTTTATAGTAAATTAAGTTTCGTCGCGTGTTCTACTTAATCACTAAATTCCCTTTGCCATAATTCCATAGTCAAAATGGTTTTGGAGGATTTATTTGCGAAAGGACTTTATAGTAACTTAAATACACCTACAAGTGCGGGTCGTAGTATTCCATATAATAAATAAAGTTATGAAATAATTGCGATACAATTACTTTAAAAGTTAAGTTAAAAGGAACCACTTATAGACTACATTGCAAAGTTCTAAATTTTTTTATTTTAAAAGAACACAATTTTTATACCGAATTAAAACAGACGGACGGCCAGAGATACAGCCATTTTCGAATTAGTTGGAAAATTATCGTAATAATTATAAGAGGTCGTGAATTAACTTCAAGCTGCTGCACATTGCAACTTATTTTCTTGGCTAGGAATAGTTTCTGGTTATATTCTCGATTTTCAATTCAAAATTTTAAAGATTATTATTCAGAACATTTAAATAAAATGTCAAATGGCTTAAGCTCGTTAAACGTATTCATATATTTCGAAGAGTGTGTAGAACCACGACTCAATAGCGTAAACGTCGTAAATTTTAAAGCGGATACTTTCCCGATGAATCAGCGTTGCCAGGCCCGAAAACTTATATTAAAGCAGAGAGATATACTCTCTGATTAAAGCATAGAAATCTCATAGGTACTTAGAATGCTGCCGTCTATGGCGGGGCCTGTCGCCTGTTCGCCAGGGGTCCTTCAGCCAATGAGATGTGATAGAGTGACTACGCTACGCCCGACGCGTCATCTCTCGGCGCCGATAAATATGAAATCTGCAGACGATGCTTTCGATAGGATTATGCTGGGTTTTTGGATTTTGAGATCTTAATCGTTTGAAAAAAAAAATGCAATTATAACGGTAAATATACCAAGTTTATTATTATTTTTTTTAATATTGTAAAAAAATTAACATTAGGAGCCATTTTGAATAATATATCTCCGTTCCAACGATTTCTTTCGTTGGTGCGCTTCGAAAACATTAAGCCTAGGTCAATCTGCCTGGCAAAAAGTGGCAAGCTGAGGCTCTTAAAAACTGCGTATGAGTTAAGTTAAGTTAAGTGATTTGGTATAAGAAAACATTTAATTTTAAATGCACTGTATAAAACCTTATTATAATAGTCATATCACTCTAGCTCTGACTATTTAACCTATTTCATTTAGAGAACTCCTGCCTTAATATCAAATCCAACAAATAGGCAAAAAATTAATTTACTATTGACGGCTTTTAAAATTCATTTTGCGCGTGAAAATACCTCTACACCTTATGGTCAAAAAAGCACGCAAAGAAGGCTGTGTGCCCAAGACATGTACCTGTAGTGTCGCGCGCTAAAACGTCATTTCAAAATCCGTCAATTCCAAATGTTTTGATAAAATAAACACAAATCTAACCACAAATTTCATATGACGCAATCACTATCTTTGGTGTAATCTGTGATACAATCCCGTTTATGAGACAATTTGGGACTGCGTTGTTTATAACCACGCTATGTTTTACAGAGATTAGGAAATTTCTCAAAATGTATTTATGGTTTATCAATACTCATCTGCTTGCCAGAGACACAGCCATAAATTTAATTAAATTCAATTTCGAAAGAAATTTATTAAATCTATTCCAGTTGGGCTGAGTTAAGACTGAGTCTTCTCTCCAACGCAACAAAATCACAACGATTATAAGGATAATTACCTCTCCGAGGGAACTTTGTACCCTAGGAGGGGTTTTACAACCACCGTGTCAGTCTGTCTGAGAACGCGTTCGCATTTTCGGGGTAAAGGTTAATCATTGCGTACGCAGTTGCAAGGATTGTCGAAGGGTTAGCAAAACCACCGTGCGATGGTGTGCGATAACGAGTTAATTTGCGGTTGGGTTGGGTTTGGATGGTGTTTTTTCGTTAGCGCTCACCGTCGTAACAGTTTTAATTCAGTTTGATTGGATATTTCGTTATGAACTTTCTTAAAATAATTAAATATAATTAATTAAAAACTTACTTTTTATCTTATCTTAATAAATTATATTGAAAATCCTCTAAGCAATCGTATTTCTTTATTAAAGCTGCACATATGATTCATTGAATTTCATTCAAAACAAAACGTAAACCTACTACAAATAAACACGGGAAGAAAAAGCTTTCTCCCGGCTGATAGATGGCGCCGACGTTAACGAAAAAAAAAAGGGGTCGCAGCGATGTATAGGGAGTTTCATATCTCTATATTGTCAGTATCTCTGGATATACTCTCTGATTAAAGCATAGAAATCTCATAGGTACTTAGAATGCTGCCGTCTATGGCGGGGCCTGTCGCCTGTTCGCCAGGGGTCCTTCAGCCAATGAGATGTGATAGAGTGACTACACTACGCCCGACGCGTCATCTCTCGGCACCGATAAATATGAAATCTGCAGACGATGCTTTCGATAGGATTATGCTGGGTTTTTGGATTTTGAGATCTTAATCGTTCTCTCCAACGCAACAAAATCACAACGATTATAAGGATAATTACCTCTCCGAGGGAACTTTGTACCCTAGGAGGGGTTTTACAACCACCGTGTCAGTCTGTCTGTGAACGCGTTCGCATTTTCGGGGTAAAGGTTAATCATTGCGTACGCAGTTGCTAGGATTGTCGAAGGGTTAGCAAAACCACCGTGCGATGGTGTGCGATAACGAGTTAATTTGCGGTTGGGTTGGGTTTGGATGGTGTTTTTTCGTTAGCGCTCACCGTCGTAACAGTTTTAATTCAGTTTGATTGGATATTTCGTTATTGTAATGTTTATGTGTAGGGTGTGAATGTTGTGTTTGTGTTATGACGGTTGTGGGTGTTGAGTTTGTTGTGTTTGTGTTTGTTGAGTCTGTTGTGTGTTGAGTCGGTTGTGTTTGTGCGGGCCATAGAAATAGAAATTAGACTAGAAGCACGATTGGATTGGGCGGGGACGTACCAGCTAGAAGGCTGCCATCAGAGTGGAATCGCGATAGTCGCGCCATCTCATAGAAACAATTTAAACTAAATAAGTAAATATGGTCACGTGGAATAACATAAAACAGATCGTAGGCAACGTATTAAAAACTTTTATTTACCTGACATTATATTAAGTTATTTAAACAGCTTTAGGAAAATCATAACAATCTCAAGAATCTACTATATCTACCGTGTCACCCTTAAAGTCACACGTTGACTTTGCGCAATCATTGTAAGTCTGAAATACCACAAATCATCACAGTGTATCTAAATTTTAATTATTTCAGTGTGGTTTAAAATATGCCTACATGAGATTCCAAAATCTTGGTTTCAGTGTCTTTTAAACTATCATCAGTATTAGTCAAGTCAAATTGAGTGGTTTCCGGTAGTTCACTTTTTCCGTAAGTTTTCTGAAATAAACTCTGATAAATAGGGAAACTAAATAACAATTACTAAAATCAATAAATTGGCATACTCTAGAAGATGTATATATGCTTTGTTCTGGAATATATATTTTTGTGAGCTCTTTAAAAATTCTTGTTTTAATAAAGAAATTATTCATATTTTCAGTTAGTTTTTCATTTCAGAATGTATAGGGTAATTTTTACTTGTGTAAGTACAGCATTTGCTTTCAAATGGTGCCTTCCATTTTGAAAGTAAATTTCATCCGGCAGAAAATGTTTACTACACACAAAGTCATATGAAGTAATTGAAGATGGAGTCCAATTTTCGCGATTTACCGCTAAAACCCATTTTCCTAGTAATTCAGCATTTCTCAGAGGAAATCTTAGCGTTAAAAAATCTCTTATTCCGAGATTATTATAAAATATTTACTATAATATTACATACTTATGAAATTATAGTTTTATTTCTTTCCCAGATCTCTCTTTACAATGTGACAACGCGCAATTTTTAATTTTAGACGCAAAAATTTAAACACGAAAAGACCACAGCTGCGCACGATGTGATGCGCAGTGGATCGCATTTTTTCCCTCTTCGAAATCCGCGTCGTAGCCATGGCGACAATGTTTAATGCGTTTGTCAGATGGCGCGTACATAGCGATTCCACCCTTCTAGCTCGCCTGTTTCCCTTGGGATTGGCGGAAAGGGCAGTGCTTCTAGTCTAATTTCTATTTCTATGGTGCGGGCGTTTTCTCTACTTCTTCTTATTGACTTTTGGGACGGACCGAGTGCTGAGTGTTAGGCAACCTCTCAACGTCCAATTGGCAGGGTTTCCACCAATTGTTCACGGTCTTCGTCTTAGTATCAATTTGCGACTTATCGGCGCCGGCCGGGAATCGAACCCGGGTCTGCTGCGTGCAAGAGATTTACTCTAACCACTAAAAAAAAAACCTTCACGTGTGCACGTAAATGAAAGAGTATGGTGGGTGGTACCCAAATTTTCAGAAAAATTAGGAGAATCCGAATATCGATGGTACAACTTTTTTAATTAAATATAAGATTAATATAATTATAAATATTTAATTAAATATAAGATTAATATAATTATAAATATTTAATTAAATATAAGATTAATATAATTATAAATATTTAATTAAATATAAGATTAATATAATTATAAATATTTAATTAAATATAAGATTAATATAATTTATAAATATTTAATTAAATTTAAGATTAATATAATTTATAATATTTAAGATTATAAGATTAATATAATTTATAAATATTTAAGATTATAAGATTATTATAATTTATAAATATTTAAGATTATAAGATTAATATAATTAATAAATATTTAAAATGATGTAGATTAAATTATAGTACCTAACGTTATATCTTCGTAAAGGACATTTAGTGCGTGGCGTTATGTTTCTCGTGTGCACGTAAATGAAAGAGTATGGTGGGTGGTACCCAAATTTTCAGAAAAATGAGGAGAATCCGAATATCGATGGTACAACTTTGGGGGGCGCGTCTGGGGGGCGGTAGCCCACCCAATAGCTTTTCAGGGATTAATAATTAGTAATTAATTAAGTAATTAATTAATTATTATTGAAATGCCTTAGAACTTACATATATACACTAATTACCACCCTGGTTAAGCAAAACCTAATATATGTTAGGTATTTTAGATAGGGGGCGCTATATACTCCGCCCCCTTCGCACATTTGAAGTTAACTCAGTTTTTGAAATAAACCACGTGATGTAGGGTATCAAATTAAAGCTTATAACCTCAAGACTAACACTATGTAAACTAGAATAACCCTGGGTGTATTTATGCAAAGTATTAAATATAGGTGGCGCGTCAAACCATAACCCCAGATACTTTGATGTCGCCGTTTGGAATATAACCACACGGTGTAGGGTATCAAATGAAAGCTTTTACGTCAAAAAGTATTATTTTTTAAAATTGTAGTTTCAAGGGGTATACTTAAACAAAATAAAAAGTTTCCAGAGCCATAAAGTTAGAAAGGTTATATGAAACCATGCGTAATTAGCGGGCTCGCATAGAACGGGAGAGAGATAAGCGGCCGAATAAGGCAAAGGTCTCCGGTTATAACACCTAACTGTTACACGAATGTTCTTTTGCTAAAGGTATTACCGAGTGAGCTCTACCTCCAATTACAGACAAGGGAGATAAAATTGATACTCAACTCGAGAGATAATCGAATAATTGAAATCATATCTGTGCTTTATTTGGAGACATCCTGTTTTTAAACATTCTCTACACCTAATCAAAAACTCTTTCTGCAATGCTTGAAATTCTGGACGACATAGTAGTCTTGGGTTACTTAGTTCGTTCAAAACCTTGGCTCTTAAATAGATTTGATGAAGTGACAGGTACTTTGATTCGTTATTAAAATCTATTTTGTTCTGATCTAGTGTGGAATTGATGTATTGTCGGTGTATGAAACATATTAATGAGTCCTTATATGTGAGCAAAACCTTATCTTGTACGGTTGTAATGACAACTTTTGCTGCCTGAAAATACTCGTTCAAATCCACAAATTTTTAAAGAACCCACTGTAGAAATAAGTAAAACCGTTTTATACTAGGATCGTGATTCGTGAAGACTTTTATATATTGCTTCCGCAGATACCAATTTTTTTTTAATCCACATATTAGAGAAAAAAATTGAAGACCATCCCACTGTTCCAAATTTCTGTTGACAACTTCTAGTAAAGAAAGCCACTGGGTTTGTGTAGGATGTAAAATTTTGTGGGCAGAAATATCTAATATATCTTGGAATTGCTTCAGTTCTGCCAAACGTTTGTGACTACTTTTAAAGAAGTTATAAATATTCCTAGAGAGATCTTCACTTCTCCTTGGAAGCTGTTTGGAGGCTTCACTCGCACAAATTGCCAAGGAATGTCAAATACATTTCATTATCAAAATTGCTCCCCTCATAGTATTGCAACCGTTGGAACCATAACCGATAACACTATCCAAGCAATCTTTTCGTATTCAAACGCCCTAATTACTGATTTATAAATATCATCAGCTGTGGCTTTTCCTCGCTCGAGTACATTTTCTATTTGAACAAAACTGTTAATATGTGAAAGCTCAATTACGATGCACGTCCCTGTGCAAATGTTTCGGATGTAAATACTTCATTCCTTACAACTCTTAAACACCATTAAAACTGATTAAATATAAAATAACTTATGATTTTCTACAATAAAATTCGATTCGTTTTCATTGGCGTCTGGTACAGTTTACTTTGAAATAGTAATTTTACACTTATAGCAAGAGTGAGTTTGACATAAAATACAAACATTCACGCGGAAAGTCCAATGGCGTGGCTTCAATTTGATGCAAAATTCATAAATATCAAATAACACGTTTCAATCAACTTTAATCGCGCTTAACTTATGTCAAGTAGCAGATCGAGAGTGCCTCCAATCGGAAATTAATTTCCCATAGCAAAAACTAAAAACACAAAATTTCGCTCTTTTATCCCTAAACACACGTATATTTCACTTGGCCGCTGAACTAGAAGTAATATTTCCGAGAGCCAGGACTCGCAGGTTATTGTTTATATAGTGCTTGTTGAAATAATGGGAACTTTTCACCTGTAAACAGAACGTCGTGTTTTTGCCAAGCCTTAATTTCAAAAAAGCTACCTGGTTAAAAGGGAAAGCTTGTTGCTGCCGTAAAGGTGAAAAATTTCCATTATTTTAACAAGCACTTTATAAACAGTGACTTGCAGGTCCTGGCTTTAGGAAATATTACTTCTTGGCGATTTCCTTGGAGGATGAATCATTGAAGCGTCTATTTCGTGGGTCCGATGATATTCCATTGCCATCAATTAATAGCCCGAGATAACGTAACTTTGGCCAAGGGGCATTTGTGAGGTTTAATTTTTAAGTTGGCCTTACCCAGAGCGGTAAGGGTGGGTGTCATTCCGATTCCTAAGGCGTTGTTTAAAGGAAGCCGAGGATAGCATGATATCGTCCAGATAGGCCATTGCAATCTTCCACATAAGCCCGCCCACATCTTTATATGTAAGCCGCTGGATTCTACTGAGTGCGTTGCAAAGGCCCAGACCGATTACGTTAAATGAATTTTGGTCGTCTGGTGTGCGAAGGCTGTCTTCTCCTTGTCGCACTCAGCGATCGGGAACTAGAAATATCCCGAGGCGAGACCTAGTGTCGTAAAAAGGGTGGACCCAGCTAGAAGATCTCAAGTTTGGTGTACATCCTTTTGCTGACTCTGTTGATTTGGCTGTAATAATAGCGACATTTCTACTAAAGGGAGTATGAACTTTCCTATTTAAGGTAATTCAAAGAATTTAATATAAGGTGTAACAAACTCTAGGGTGATTAGCCTCGTTTCGTTAATAACAAGTCGTAGCGCGATTTAGCAGACGATTTTTCGATTTAGTTCATACTCCCTTTAACACGATGAATTATGTCGAAGAGCTTGACATTATTAATATTAAAATCATTCTTTAATTTGTCGTAATTGATATCATTTTACACTCTATCTTTCCGACAGGTACGTATATAGAACTCTATTCACAAACATATACCAAAATACATATTCCAAAATTACTTGACATACCTTTTCAATATTGTTAACAAAATTTTACATGTAGATTACAAAGTATGAAAAATTTCGAAGCCAAAGGAAATCATTGTATAGTATATATCATCGACCATTTAGAGGATGAGGCAATAACAAAGGTAAAATAATTACCAAAAGAGTGCTCATTACCATTATTTCCAATGACCAAAAAATATTGATAGATATCAAGGGTGTATTTATTTCCACTTCGGGAAGATTCTTAGCTTTCGCGCTCTAACAATAAGCTCCTCCCTCTAATTGATCCTTGGTCATTGGTTTTCTAAATCGCACATCTTCTGACGCAATTGAAGCCCACGTTTTTCAATCCCCCCCCCCCTCTAGCCGGTGTATATAATCGTCTCAATATAGTATCTCGCTATCGTAGATAAACATACATTCTTGATGATACATATAGATGACTGGAGTGAAAGAGACCACGGTTTAAAGTTTAATATCTGCGGTGAAGCAGTCAATTTCTTATTTCTGCCCCCAGATTAGGGCCGTTTTAGCCTTTCAGTAGGGCTTAGGCAAAAATATCTCATATACCGATTTTACGGACCTTCGTAGGCCCTATAATATGGAATTGTAGGCCCTAACTTATGCAGAAATTTTCGTAGGCCCTAGGCACTTTGCCTAGTCCACCTTATGGATAAGGCAGCCCTGCCCCAAATGTATCAGAATTAAGGCCAAGAATCGATTTATAAGAGTGAGAAGTACTATATGTTGAGACAATCGTGTCAAAATAGTCATTCTTCCTCAGTATCAATAAATGCTTTCTAGCAAGGGCAAATATGGGAAGTTACTTTAAAAGATTATTATTCTATTTAGAATGCACTCCTTTTAGAATCTTATAAATTCTAAATATATTATTCAAATGGTATAAATTAGTAGAAACGTTACTCTATTTTTATTGAATTTTTCCCGATATTATTTGAAATTGTAATTTTTCAGTAATAAAATAATGTAAATTTGGTAGCACAAAGCAGCCGATATTTCGAACACAAATCGCGCTGGAGGTATCAATCAATTTTATAATAGACAATTGAACATCCTAAAAATTAAAGCAGCGGAATATTTTCCCATCAAATTGAACTTTTATCAGGTCAGTTAAATTGTAGTCTAGTCATTTTTATCTAGTCATTTTTTTAGTTGCTAAGTTGGCCCTAAAAAATATCTTTCCAAATCGGACCCCTTCGGTACAGTTATACAGCAGGGTCTTTATACGGAGAGGTCAGCGCACATCCTTCGTCTGCTCCTGGTGCGGGTAAAGGGAACGCGTAGAGGGAAAATATCACAGTATATCGTCGTGACATCTAACGACCACTAGAGGGACTAATAAGATTATTTAGCTCTTAAATGATTGAATTCGGGTTTTACATGACGATGAGCTATCTATTGAATTTTAACATATTAATATAAAACTTACGTTTATATATTTGAACATTATTAGAAATATTTTACGAGACAAAATATTATATGGGTACTATAAAAAAATGTTTTATTTAACTACTCAAATTTAATTTGGGCTACCAGTATAGATAACGCCAAATAGCAGAGTGAGATTTTTCTCGAACCGGAAAATGACGAACGTGTTTTACAAAAAACCGAGTGTGCCCTGACCTTTCCATAAAAAATAGGGTATTGACATCGCAAATACTCGAACATTATTAACTTGTACATCCTTAAAGGGAATATAACCTCTAATACTTCTGTAGCCCCTAAAAAAATTCAACACTGGCCGTTTACTTCTATGGCTTTTAATATTTTTGGCGCGGATTAGTTGTAAGTTATATTTTCTTTAAAGTAGATAGGTAAAATAAACCTGGTTTTCTTGGATGAAACACTCTAGCAATTGCCTCAACCTCTTCAATCGATGATTATCTTTTTTTAATTGGGCCCACATCTGTACCTTATCGCTAGTGTCGGCTGGACGTTTCAAGGTACAATCGCTACCATGTTCTGCCCATTTATGAAAGGGGGTTTCAATCGTCATATAAAGTAGGAAACTTCGTAACTTTATTAATGCATTCATAGTTCTACAACGAGAGGGCATTTGCCCTGCTTTCTCCGCCCCCTGTGGGTGCCATGGTGACTACTGATTTGCCATCAAAACATTTTCTAAACGGCTATATAATGTAGGTTAACGTCTATTTAGTTTAGTGGCTAATTACTTTACTTTGCAACGGTTATCCGACGCATTTTATTTTGGATGTCCCGTGTTTTAGTATGCTTTGCCACAAATAGAGGGCAGACGAAGTTCGGAGTTAACTTTGCTTCCACCCAAAAGAGCCTTCCCGAAGCGTTTTGAAAGTTTTGTTTAACTTTTTCTCAGATCCTATAGGGATTGCGTAGAACCAGGATTCTAAAGGTAGGTTTCTTAAAGTTATTTTAGGGAAAAAATAAATGCTAGAAATATTACAAAACTATGCCTAGGGCCCAGAAAACTGCAAACACGACCCTGCATTTTCTTAGTAGAGCCGGGACTTTCATAAATCAGTACAAGATTCACAACGTTGTCACCCCGATTTTAATCAATGACGTCGCCAGCAATAAGCACGGCTAGGCTGCTGCTTACTTGAGTTACAGAAGGGTAGGCCCAGACTGGCCAAGTTGGCTGGTCGGCGATCGCCGAGGGGCCCGGCTCAAGAGGGCCCGAAATTGCTTACAATAAATTTTAATAATAAACAGATTTTTATTCCATACTCCCACACCACCTGGTATGGGGGTCCCTCTTCAGTCTCTAGCCGAGGGCTCCCAAAGGAGCCAGTCCGGGCCTGCAGAAGGGCCTACCAATATTTAAAGAAAGGTAAAATGTTCTAATATGGGAACTTCAAATTCAAAATTAAGCAAACTAAACTTCGAAAATATAAGATTTTGAACGAGTTGTTGAGATTAAAGATATTATTTCATCTAGGCAACGCTTTAATTGACTTGTTTCATTTATGAGTGAGGTTGAGTACCAGACGATGTAATACGCGGTATGGACAAAAGTACAACTAAACTCGTTTTAGGATTGTTATTTAGAATTGCAACGATAAGTTACACAGACGAAATACTGTACTATTGTCCTTGAAAGGATTTCGTCGTCTTGTAAATACGAGCCTTCGTCCACTAAAAATCCGGGCTCCGTGACTGATCTTAAAAATGGGGAAATTACCCCGATGACAAAATGGCAACATCCAAAATGAATCAAATTACAAAGTCGAGAAGAAACTTGGAAGTATTTGATTTTTCTGTCTCATCTAGAACTCATCATCGTCGTCTAATGTCGTCTCTTTGACCTTGATTCGGTGCACTTGTACCGGTCTCTGCCTACGTGGCGGCTCCAAATTGACGGATGCGTTCTCCGTGTCCAGCCATCCACCTTGGACGGGTCGAGGACCCGTCTGGCAAGACAGGTGCTTGCTGGAACTGGCTGGAATTAGAACGTATTCATTAGAACATACAAATCACTCATAGCTTTATTAAAACCTCAAATTGATATGGACGACGTTTTTAAGCGATACCTGCACGGAAATATTGGTTTCAGACGCGTTATCGGACTTTCTTCAAGGACAAATCTGATGACGACCCAATAACGCGGCCGAAACTAGTCGCGTTTTTAAATTTATTTATTTTAATAAAACACATTTTGCACTTGAATTATCGTTGTTTTTAAATTAATAAACTTATATCAAATTGAACTAAATTCTAAAATGTATTTGCAGTGACAGAATTATCATTAATCAGAAAATGCACGTTTAAAAGGTCAAGTTAAACTAGGACGTATTCTGGTCATACATATCGGCACAAGGGTTTTTCTGGCCAATACGAATGTGGATTATAAATGTAAAAATTTCGTTCCATGGTTAATTCACAAATTAAAATATTAATGAAAATAGACTGCTATACTTCATCGACTATTTTATTACCAAATCATGTACCGTTCTAAATATTTATAAATTTTTATATATTGAAAGTTATACAATATTATTAACATGTCGATTTTCTTTTCTTAAAACCACCCCAGCCAAATACATATATCGTTCCGTTATCTAAATTCAAACTCCCCCTGTCCTTAATATACACAGTTTCCTCAAAACACCTTCTATACCATCCCCTCTCTTCACGCAGTACCTTTGTTGAATTGTAATGAATTTCGTGTTCATTCTCCTTCTTTATATGCACTGCCAAATCATTATATTAATTACCTTTTTTACACAATTTTTATTTAAAAACACGCCAATATGGACATAAAAATTGTGCAAAAAAAAGGTAATGAAAATAATGATTTGGCAGTGCATATAAAGAAGGAGAATGAACACGAAATTGATTCGAATTCAACAAGGGTACTGCGTGAAGGGACAGGATGGCATAGAAGGTGTTTTAAAGAATCTGTGTATATATATTAAGGACAGGGGGAATTTGAATTTAGTTAACGTAACGATAAATGTATTTGGCTGGGGTGGTTTTAAGTTAATTTTTTTTTAAATATTTAGAAAAGTATAAGATTTAACTGACAAAGGACCCCAATCCGAAAGCTCCGACTATTTTTGGAAAAGAATAAAATAGTCCATGAAGTAGCAGTATTTTTTCATTAATATTTTAATTTACGAATGTAAATCAATATTTATCGGGACATTTAGATTCAGGGTATATTTTTATACAAGACGAATGTAGATATTTTTGTCAATATGTCTATGGAAATTTAGGTTCAGGGTTCATTTTTTGTCCAACATGAATCTTAACACGTTTATTTAATATTTAGATTTAGATTCATAGATTTGTGAAAAATATGCACCTTTAATGAGTTGAGATTATTTTGGTCATATATGTTTCGAAATATTAAGGCTAGTTGAACATTTTTGGCCCATATTCATGCGCACATTTTTGGTCTATATAAATATGGGCATTTTTGTTTAGGACACATTTTTCCAATATACGAATCAGGACATTTTTGTTTAAAGGCCTAGGTTTTCTTCTGCCTGTCTCCCGTTTAATTTATTTTCCTTCCAAACAAATACCCTGGTGGTAGGCCAACAGCAGAATACGTTGGCCTACCACCAGGGTATTTGTTTGGAAGGAAAGTAAATTTAAAGGGTGACAGAAGAAAACCTAGGCATTAAAGGCATTTTTAAATGAACATTTTTGTAAAATGTCTTTTCCTTTTTATAAATCGGTCTCTTTACTTACACGGTTCATGTGTTTGGGAATCGGGAAGCAGATGCCTTGAATAGTATTGCGCCGGGACAATCCTGTTTAATGGATCCTTGACTTCGACTTTGGGCGTCACAGCTGGTCGATTCTTCAAACGGTTCCACCAGACTTCGTCCAAGTCGAAATCGAAACCTAAAAGTTCATCACAACTCTAAATATTGACGGTTACGCCCCGCGTTTTTCGAGCCGAACGTGTCAAAAGTACGAAACCATGGTCTCATTACCAAAATGAGTTTGCCTGTAGTGGAGAGCTGCATTTGTCGTTACGCGCTCCACAATTAAAAGGAGTTCAGACTACACAACTTTCAAAGTTCAATTAGTTTGGCCACCAAACATTTCTACCTAAAGTACCGTTCATACAATGCAATTTAATTGCTGCTAAATTAGTTGTTCTTGTCCGATATACCAATTAATTGGTCACCCTACGAAAAACAAGGAGTTTATATTACATTTGTTGGGTCGGAATAGCAAAACCATTGTACACAAGAGGACTTTAGATTTGGTTTCCTCCAATGGGATTATTCAAATTTTTGTGGTCGTGAGCTATAATGTTTCCTATATGAAACTTAGAAATTGTGTGTACAATTGATTTGAGATATAGAAATATTTGAAATTAAGCTTTTACGTAACTTCACTGACGCGGGAACTTTGAAACCTTTGACCCGTAGTCTGCGAATTATATAATATTGCAGACATTTTGACAGGCTAAACTTATTTTCAAAATTTCGTACAGAAATCATTATAGCAGACGACAATGCAAAAAAATAACCCCATTAGAGGAAGCCCAATCGTTGTTGTGCTAAGCAATCCACAAAAATGGAAAACAATCGCATTGTTTGCTACATAGTACACCGGATATGAATAACTAATTTATTCAAATTGAATGTTCTGAACGGTACTTTAGTATAACTTTCTTCTACCTTATCTGGGTGAAACTAGGGGAATTCATGTTAGTTTGTCAACATCGCTGTTGCAGATAAAAAGAAGTTCGGTAAAAAATATAAAAACAATGATTTTATCGATAAAATAAGAAAAGAATTAAAGGAAATGTATTTAGATTTATATATTTAAACTTGGGACTATCTTTAATAAATAGGTTACCTAAATAGCGCTCAAGTCAATAACAATAAAAGTTAGGAAATTTGGGGAAAGTCATACAAAAGCTTACGTTATGTAACCCCCAAAAGTTGAATAACCCTGGCCTAATTTAATTTTTAGCCTTGTCGCTGTCCCTCACTAATTTTGAACCTCACGAGTGTAAACTAACCTTAACGCGCTCGGTTCGTAGTTCACACCTGCCAGAAAACTTTATATTATCAAAACAGTTTTTTATCTGTCTTTCCAATGCTCATCTTTAAAGGGAATATAACCTGCAAAGCAATCTTTATGAAAGACCCCTTCAATTTTTCGAATTTCCCAGTACAGTGGCGCCAAACATTTTTAAAGCCAAAGGCAAGAGCGGCCAGAGCTGCAAACGTTGGTGTTCCACACCAAATGCCTGAGGTTATATTCCCTTTAAAGATAATATATTCTCAGATATTTGGTGTGGAACACCAACTTTTGCAGCTTGGGACGCTCTTGCTTTTAGCTTTAAAAACGTTTTTAACGCCACTGTACAGGGAAATTTGAAAAATTTAAGGGGTCTTAAATAATTTAAATAAATCGTACAATTTTTAGAAAGTGGGGCTTTTTCAAATTGAAATTTTTAGTCTGTTTTACGTTTATTACTGAAGAAAAACAATTATTAATAAAAGTAGAGGGTTTTTGCGATTTCGTCTTCATGCAATGACTATAGAGAACTGTAACTGCGTTTTCTAAAATCAGGATCATATTTTTGAAAATCGATTTGAAAATCTGGAGTTTGAATCCACCCCCGTCGAAAGGCGTTAACGTTTCGATATCCAAACCAATGCAGATTTTGGTTTTGGTTATGAAGCCGGCTGGCGCTCATTTTGCGATCCGACTTACATTAATTAATTTTTGGTTCTTTTAAAAATTGAGCCCGTTAAATGGAATATAACCTCTAACGTTCTTGATGGAAAAACAAAACAATGTTAGGAATGACCTCGACAAAAATCCCCTAATACCACGTTCGTACCATGGTTCTTACCATAGCTTGAAACCACTTTTATATTAGGTAGTTTTATCAAATTGAGAACATCAATAAAGTACGTATTAATACCTGTAGGAATGGATCTTTTCCTGGGAGGAAAATCAGGTCTGGACCCTGATGGTTTCGGGGACCGTTCCTTTGTCGCCAGATGAGATTCACCGACCAAATCTGAAAATAGTCATAATCCTAAGATACTTTTCCGTGTAACCGATCTAAAGTTAAGATGACAATAATTTTGTGTCAAATTGATTCACATATACGTATTCAGGGAAGTGTTTCGGTGATTACAGAATTACCAAATGACTACCGAGTGATTTGGTGGTAGCAGGATGATAACCAGATTATTACTGCTCGATTACAGGATGATTACAGGATGATTACTGGATGATTACGGGATGATTGCTGGATGCTTACAGGAGGATTACTGGATGACTGCAGGATGATTGCACGATGATTACAGTATTATTGCATGATGATTACAGCATGATTACAGGATGATTGCACGATGATTACCGAATGATTGCAGGATGATTGCACGATGATAACCGAATGATTACAGGACGATTGGACGATTATTACAGGATGCTTAAAGGAAGATTACATGATGCTTACAGGAGGATTACAGTATGATAACAGGTTGATCACAGATTGATCACTATATGATTACAAGATGATTTCAGGATGATTACTGTGTGGTTACCGGATGATAACAGGATGAATACTGTATGGTTACCGGATGATTACAGGATTATTATTATTAAAAGATTACTGAGATAATAACCAGATGATTTCGGAGTTGCTAATTAGGGGTAATAGAATGATAGCAGAGTGAAAATGAAATGCTAACACAGTGAATATTAAATGATAACAGCGTATATATGAAATAATAACAAAGTGAATATGAAATGATAACAGTGTATATGAAATGATAACAGCGTGAATATGAAATAATAACAGTGAATATGAAATGATAACAGAGTGAATATGAAATGATAACAGAGTGAATAAGAAATGATAACAGAGTGAATAAAAAATGATAACATAATAAATACTAAATGATTACATAGTTATTATGGGGTTATTACATAATAATTCCAGAGCGATTAGAGTAAGAAATGTACGCGTGACTCCATTTGAACATCTACAAGATTTAATTCACATCGAATTAAACAAGTGCGTGATATCATGGCGTGTCCTCGTGTTGAATTTAGATTTAGGGGTGCTCAAATGATCAATCTCGGCTTTCAAAATGTTTATTTCGAAAAAAATGATAAAATCTTCTAATAAAAAGTAACTGCTATAAATGGCGATTTTTTTAAATGTACGTAAGCCTTTTAAAACCAATAAAATATTTTATTAAAAATTGTCAAATTGTATTAAAAATCTGACGTAAACAATACTCTAAACTAGTGTAAGCTAAGTAATTAAAATAAAAACTATACGATTACCGCTACACTAA
This sequence comes from Leiobunum rupestre, assembly GCF_980474605.1. NCBI lineage: Eukaryota > Metazoa > Arthropoda > Arachnida > Opiliones > Sclerosomatidae > Leiobunum > Leiobunum rupestre. The sequence continues at coordinate 49,749,083 of NC_143391.1, read as the reverse complement.
AAAGTAAATTTTAATAAACAAATTAAAATCGCGATTTTAATTTGTTTATTAAAATTTCTTACCGGTAATCGTTGTATGGTTTTTATTTTATTTACTTGTTTTAAAAATATATTTCGAAACTGTTTGTACATAAAAATTTCAAAACCCTTAAAATAAATTTTATTTTGTAATATAAAATTAAAATCGATATAAAATAGTACATTTTAAAATTGCGAAATTCTATTTAAGCGTAGTGAATTTAATACTTAAGCCGAAATGAAATAGTGTATCGTGTTAATTTCGATAGTTTTTGACTAAAGTGCAATGAATCACAAGTTGCTGTAAAAATTTTAATAAGTTTTAATTAACCTTTTGTAGTAAACACTTGACAAAGGATCTTGTAAGACCCGAAACGTAGTGTCGGACGTGATGCTTTGTAAAAATATCACGGTTCTTATGTTTTGTATTTGATTTTAGTTTTACAAATAAATTTTAATTAAATCCAAATCGCCTCATGAGCATTCCGTAATAAACTTAAGACTTTTAACTTGTAGTATCGTGTCTGAAATATCAAGAAGCTCATCCCAAAAATTTTAGAAATTATCGTTTAGGTGCAATTAATTTAACACTTTAAAAACATATGATATAGTGTATCCTAAAAATTTAGACTATCTAGTTTACGGAATAGTATATCCCGAAAATTTCTCAACCTAGTGCCAATTGATAGCTTTGCACTTGGCTTTAGTATCGAATTCGTTTACTGATGCTAAAACAAGTGTCTTTTAGACAACACTTTTCAGAACGGTTTCACTTACTTTTGTTAGCGTTATCTATTCCGATCCATGTGGGTTTTGGCATATGGACCTCGCTGTGGCCTTTTGCCGGTGCTAAATCGGCCCGTTCTCGTTTACTTTTCGCAGATGGCCTTTCTCGCGTGCTCTCTCAACTGTCCGATATTTCGCTGACCGCCTGGTACACTGACCGCCACGGTTCGATAATTATCTACTCAAAACGAAACGAGTCGTTGCCAGGCAACGCTCGAAGCACACACAGAACGTCAATCGTTATCGTGGCTCGTGCGTGGTACCGGCCGTGACATCAATCATAACACACTAGAGAGATTCAGTCCTAAGAAAACGCGTAGCCAGAACGCGAACTGCGCGTAAACCTTTCGACTTTCAACCATTAGTAACATAATTTACTTAAGTATGCCACTGAATGATTTATGTTAATTATAGTCCGTTACAGAGCGATTGCGTAAACGGAAATTCCGGTACAGGAAATTCTTCCGCTCTACTCCCTTTATTGCCCAAACTACTTCCTGGTTAGTTTGATGGCGATAAATGGGAACGAAAAATCGTTTAGATCTCAAATTCGAAAATAACTAAATTCAGTAATGAAACGTGTGTTTATAATATTAAATTTGATGTTGCGATTCAACATATTATCCTTACAATTTCCAAAAACGTTTAATTTTTACTTTTAAGATTGTTTCAATTTTTAGTAAGCCTTGGTTGATCCGTAAAAAATGCTTACCTCGGCGATTTTGTTCCAAATCGAGGAGAGTTGTGAGTCAATACATGTAGCCACGTTATGATTTATGTGGTCATTGGCGAAACCGACTATAACTAAAAAATTGGTATGGAAGAATAAGAAATGTCACACTTATATTATTATATTATGTTACTTATGCTACTGCTGAGATGTTCTTTAGAGATATTAAACAAATAAAGAAATCTGGAGGGATATATTAAACTGGTATCAAAATCGTGTAGGACACGAAGTACACAACGTTTGCTACGTGCTCAATAAAATGAACGTAGACCTTTTCATAAGCGAAAAGTAAACAGTTTCGGGTTCGGATATATGATGTATATTGTAGAACAAATAGAAACATGTAAATTGTAGAACAATTAGAAACGTGTAAATTGTAGAACAATTAGAAACGTGTAAATTGTAGAACAATTAGAAACGTTTAAATTGTAGAACAATTAGAAACGTTTAAATTGTAGAACAATTAGAATCGTGTAAATTGTAGAGCAATTAGAAACGTGTAAATTGTAGAACAATTTGAAACGAGTGAATTGTAGAACAATAAGCAACGTGTAAATTTTAGAACAATTAGAAACTTGTAATTTGTAGAACAATTAGCAGCGTGTAAATTTTATAACAATTAGCAGCTTGTAAATTTTATAACAATTAGCAGCGTGTAAATTTTATAACAATTATCAACGTGTAAATTGTAGAACAATTATAGACGTGAAAATTCTAGAACAATTATAGACGTGAAAATTCTAGAACAATTTGAAACGTGTAAATTGTAGAACAATTAGCAACGTGAAAATTTTATAACAATTATCAAAGTGTAATTTGTAGAACAATTATTAACGTGTAAATTCTCGAACAATTAGAAACTTGTAAATTGTAGAGCAATTATCAACTTGTAAATTGTAGCACAATTATCAATGTGTAAATTTTACAACAATTAGAAACGTGTAAATTGTAGAATAATTAACCGCGTGTAAATAAAATAAAAGTGATTCGTTTATCAAAACGTAAATGTTCGAATGACAATATCAGAAAACCCACAGTGAAACCCAAGATGCCCAAATGGGCGATATTGGCCAAAATGTGATCTCCACCTTCAATATTTTCGTCTTTAAAAAATACTTTTATTTTATTATTAAAAGAACAACTATAAACAGTGTGATTTTGACCTTCAAAATGACCATTTCCACTTTAAATGGTGAAGAATAATTAAGGATTTTAAACCAATAATGGTACCATGAGTCATTAGCGAGAACATTAAGATGCAACAATTTGCGAATAAAACTAACCTTTTTTAAGAGAGTAAGTGCTTTCATTATGAATCCTTTAGATTACTATCGTGGAATGAAAATGAAACTGTTTGGTTCTAAACATAAGAATTATCATATTATCACAATCATTATCAGCTTGGCTAATAACCAAGCCCCCAGAAAAGGCCCAATTCAGCGAGCGACGTTTTAAAACCTTTATTATAGGTGTCCACATAATCATTCTCGCAATGACTTTTCAAAATACCAATTAGTGACTTTCGCAACTGTGATATCAGAGTAATGAGGGGTAGAAATAAGTGTAACGTTTATTTTTTACATCATTAGATGTTTTATTTAACCGTGATGCGGTGTATGGTAGACCAGGGGCGCTTATATTTTCCATTAAAAAGATCACTAATTCGAAGGTCGAAATCACCAGGTTTGTATTAGTAATTTTTATCATGACATTTTAAGCATTTTCAAGTTCGAATTTCAAAGTTTTCAGATCGAAATCGGCATTTACCAAAGATTATCCATTTCTGCAACCCGGGCTTGGAAGGATTTTACTCCTTTTATCTCAATAATAATAATCAGCTACGCTAATCACCTAAGGCACCACCTTAAGCCTAAGTCATCAAGCAACTTTTTTAAAGCCATTAATTCAGGGCAGTGCCACAAACTGGGATAGAACCCGGCTCCTCTTGCGGCGAGGCGAAAGTGCTAAGCACTTCGCCCCCCACCTTGATTCTCGTAAGATGTGAATTACACAATACAAAATTAATTTTACACGTTATCCGGTTAACGGTTTATGGAACTTAAAGCTTAATCTCTTTTGTTAGTAAACTTAGTATTGGCAAGTGTGTTTTAATTTCCACTTCGGGAGGATAACGGTGTTTAGGGTAGTTCTCAATTCGCCTCGTGCTCCAGCCGTAAGTACCTTCCTCTTGAAAAAATCAAAGCACCCCGGTATCTCGTTGGATCCCTAAAACTAACATTTTCCGACGCGACTGAAGCGCTAGTCGGTGTCGTTTCTCCCCCCTCTCGATTCAGAGGAAAATTACATGATGATGCTCTCGGATCGTCTCAACAGAGTCATTCTCCCGAACAGAGGCGCAACAACCTCCAAAGGCTAGGGGTGTCCAACAAGTTGCTACATTAATGACTAAAAACACGCATGAGACATTTGCGTGGACACCTTGGTTGGGGGTATCCGTTGGACTCTAGAGGGTGTCCGGATACCCTAGACACCCCCTGTTGTTACGCCCCTGCTCCCTAACTAGAAATTAATTCATTCTTAGTATTGGTGAGCTTTAACCCTGTAACCTTATAGCTCCAAGCACAAGTTGTTTGTTAAAATGAAAAGGATATTCACCACCTTAGGCCCAAGTCATCTAGCGACTTTTAATGCCTTTATGAAGGTGGCTGGGTTAGGAGGGTGGTAGCAAGCCCTTCATTCCACGTGAGCCAACAGCTCCCTACACTTACTATTACGACTTTCCAGTGTACAGAACGGCACCAAACCGCTTCTAAACAAGTTCAATTTAAGCTTCTTGAACTGAGATACACTAAATAAAGCTCTGTTCGAAAAACTATTGCGCGATAGAAGAACGAAAACGTTTTACGTCCGTTTTACTTAGAACTGACACTGAATTTTTTATCCTCCAAAAGGTCTGATCTGTGGACTGTGTGCTTTAGTACATATTGATAACATCTTATAGCAACAAATAAGGGACACGTAATGATAGCTTCGAACGACGCCTGACGTCAGAGATTCCCTGGCGGCATTTGGTACAAATATCCAAGAACTCAGATTTGATCACGTGATACAAACATCTGCCACATTGAATAAATCCAAAATTTAATGTCGACTGATAAACGAAGCAAAATTGTTTTTAGCAGATAGGGTTTGCAAAGTGATATACAGTCCAGTTTAGCTACCCTGATTACTATCTTGAAAAAATGCAGAGAAAATATCGGCAGTTATTTATTAAAACAATCGGTTTTAAAAAGGATATCTTTTGGCTATTATGTTTCATTTCAACTAGCCAGTTTTAAAGATTAGTCTTGATATTGAAAATGGCCTGTGATAAAAGTGGTAGTGATGGCGAGAAATAGCTATGTAGGACCGTGGACAACTGACTTAAAAAGATGACCTAATTTAATGGATGCTGCTTCAAATTAGTAACATCTAAGGAAAAGATAATTGCTAGAAATCTTACTCGATGATAAGGTTTTTAAATAATTAGCAGATAACCGACTTAAATCTTAATAATTGTTAGTTACATTGTGGTTTTTACACACAATCCTAAGGATTTGTTCGTATTAGTCTCACGTACAGTGTAGCCGTTGCCGCCGTGTTGGGCATATCTCTTCAACGGTTTTCAAATCGGAGCCCTAGAAGTTGGGCATTTGCCCAATTTACTATTTTCGGTGGTTTCGCTTTATGTGGTAGATATTTTATTTACAATTAAGTCCGATAACGTTAAAAAAAATATTATTGGATAGGTTAGGATTCAGCGGACCTACATGTACAACTTCGGTTATATCAGTAAATATTAAATTTAAGTATAGTTTTCAGGGTAATTTACGGTATCCCAATTTTCGTGGTTTTATATTTTCGCCTAAAAACCTACATACAGTTCCTTAATTTAAGTCCGATTTTCATGAAAAATATATTTTTGAATAGCTGTGGTTTATATATAACCTAGAGTTGCAAATACGTTCCTTAATTTTAATTCTAAGTGAGGTTTTTTGGGCAGCGTATACGGACCCCCGCAATTTCCAACATTGTAAATCCGCGTGTTTATATAGGTCTACGCGCCCATTTCCCCCTAGCGTTTTTCAAGGCCGTTCAGAGTGCGCCGCGCTTTCAACATATGACCAGAAGTAACAATGAATTATGACACTGATCGACCTAGTCTTCGGCGTATGACCAGAAGTAATAAGTCTGACACTCAACGTAACAAATAAGTGTGATCAGAAGTAACAAATAAGTATGAAACTGATCGAACTCGTCTTTTTCGTATAACCAGAAAAAAATAGTGTGACACTCAACGGCTGACTAGTAGTAACAAATAAGTATGATCAGAAGTAAAAAATAAGAGTGACACCGATGCTTTCAAAGTATGACTAGACGTAACAAATAAGTGTAAATACAATTATGTGTGACCGTGGATATATATTGGTTGTGATACTGGCGTTGCAGGTTGCTGTGAATAGCCCAAACAAACTTAACACATTAGAAGGATTGTGTGTATTCTGACTGTCGTACGTCATGTTATTTTATATATTAAAATAAATAGCAAGTGGTTCATGCAGAATGACAATTCACATTATGTTGGTAATTGATTTGTTTTTCATTATTTCGTGTAGACCCATGTACAGTAAATCACGTAATACAAACAGCGGCGCCTATGGCTGATCGTATCGGATACTCGGCCTACTTTTCCGTTATAAAGCTCGAATTATAAACGTTTATCGTTGCGCTACATTCGCTTAGCAAACGTGACAGGCTTACACTTACCTGGGCCCACGCTTACCAAATTTGCAGTACCTCAATCAACCTTAAACAGACGTAGATGGTTTTATAAGCTATGTTCATTTGCAAAGCAGGTAACCAAATATTTAAGAAAGCTACTAACCTAAAATCGGTTTCTGTTTGAATACGTCGCAAGGAATTTTCATGAGCTAGGATTAAAAAATCAACGCATTTCATTATCATAGAAAATAGAATAAAAATATAAATATTGGTTATATACTAAAAAAGACTTACTTTTATCTTTTATTTTTCAGTTAATTATCAATTTAAATCCATCTATAAAATTTCCAAATTGCCAAAAATACGAAATCGGGTCCGTTTTTGAGTTTCAATTTCGTTTTTCTTATCGCCAGGGACTGTCCCCTAGACCACCGTATTTAAGCTGCTTTTCCACGCCCCAGCCCCCACTTCTCGAACGTTCCTACGCCACTGGGTCAAGCAATTAGTTTTCAAAATTCAAACTCAAATATCTATGGTGTAAGTAGTGACGTAGATTTTTATTTCGATAAATAAATGTGATCATATTGAATGATTCCATTTTCCAAATTATTACGTGAACTCATTCCTTTTGGGGAAGCGTGTCATTGAATAGGCGGAGTTCGGCACCATTTCATTGTACACGTTCACGACGGCTTTAGAGCCGTATACTATGCAATATCCTTAAACGTAATCGGAGTCGACCTACATGTACATGTATAATCACGCGAAATTACGAACCAATTGTTGATGTTTTTCGAATCGATGCGTACCCGTACGAGGGAAAACGCCGCTAGTTTTAACGACGTGATTTCGCCCTTTTACGATCAGTGTGCCAACGCTTCTGCCGGGTTTCAGACTCAAACTTAAACCATGAAATTACAGATTGCGTTATTGCTGTTGTCATCATTTCTCTTGTATTGTAAGTTTTCTTTCATTAAACCCTTTTTTTTGAGTTTCCCCAAGCGACAACGTTTGGGAGTTTCGTAAACGTTCACTCAAACGCCTTTTTCCGTTCACTCAAACGCCTTTTTCCGTTCACTCAAACGCCTTTTTCCGTTCACTCAAACGCCTTTTTCCGTTCACTCAAACGCCTTTTTCCGTTCACTCAAACGCCTTTTTCCGTTCACTCAAACGCCTTTTTCCGTTCACTCAAACGCCTTTTTCTGTTCACTCAAACGCCTTTTTCCGTTCACTCAAACGCCTTTTTCCGTTCACTCAAACGCCTTTTTCCGTTCACTCAAACGCCTTTTTCCGTTCACTCAAACGCCTTTTTCCGTTCACTCAAACGCCTTTTTCCGTTCACTCAAACGCCTTTTTCCGTTCACTCAAACGCCTTTTTCTGTTCACTCACATAGAGCGGATGCAGTATTGGATAGGAGTAAAATGTTCTGAACATTGAGTTGGGAATATTAATCTAGAGGTCCAATTAAAACGTCGTATTTCAGTATTTCGCGAAACAAGTTTTTTAAAAATAAGAATACTGCCGTCTGCTCCCAAATGATGAAAAAACTTTATCATTCTACCCGTGGCGCCGTCTATCTCTCAATGATTCGTTCAAATAAGACGCGTTTTCGGCAGTTTTTGTTTTCAAAAATAATGGATGGCGCCACGGGTCATATGATAACGTGTTCTCGTCATTTTAGAGGAGATGGCACATTCGTTATTTTTTAAAACTTCGCGGGGAGCAGATTTGATTGGATCTCTAGTTTAATATTACCAACTCAATGGTTCTGAATACGAACTAAATCTGTTGAAGCTGGACTCGGTATTTGAGAAAAGTTATTTTTGGATAATACTAAAATATCCATGCCCTGTGTAACCCGTAATTTCATTAATCGAAATTACGAAGTTGAAACATTTTGTATGACTCAAACGTTCTCCGTTTCTGATAGTGTGAAATGTTCATTAGGATGAAATATAATTGCGAGATCGATAGTCTTAAACTCTATAACCAGAAAATGCCTCTGCTACTACAATATATGTCAATTTACACAAATAAAGGTATTTAATATAAATAGGAGCAATTTGTTTCGCGAAATAAAAAGGCTCTCTACCCCAATTATTTGAATATTTGTTTGTGTGGGCGTGTGGCTAGCTCATTTTGAAACACATTCATTTCTGCCACGTCATAACATCGTCTGTTCCGTCGTCTTCCCTGAAGCGGTAGAGTGGGAACGAACAGAGGACGTTGTGACGTAAAAGTGTGTCTTCACAAGATTTGGTGAACGAATTCTGCACCGACTCACTTTCAGAATTGACCTAATTCTCTGCAAGATATCACAGATGAGAAATTCAAACTTTCACGTTAATACTCATATAATCACAAAATCACATTATTATCATTTCACCAATATCTCAAAAAATCGATTATAAAAAATATATTTGTAATTTTAAAAACCTTTCTAGGTACGGCAATGGAACTTGGAAAATTCGACCATTTCAAACAAAGAGGCAGCCGTTTAAAGCCGTCAAATTACCTGCAGGGTCCGAGAAGATATCATCTAAGGTATCGTTAGACAACTCCGAATTGGCGTTGCCTTCTTGTCAGAAGTTACTGAACTTCTGTCCATGTGGCTTATACTTTTGTTGTTTGTTACCCACTAAAGGAATCGAGGTCAAAAAGGGAAGTCCAGTTTAGTTTCCTGATGTGGGCCCATTAGATTACACATGTAAAATGCTTTTATTTAAAAACATAAATGACTATTTTTCCAATTAAAACATTTTATTGTTAAACACTTTACCTATCATAGTTATATATATATATGAACGGTTTCTTTGAAGAGTAATGATCAGTTTATGCTAACAGGGAGAGTACCCGAGCTGGTGTTAATTGCCGATTTTGTTCAAAGTCGGGCGTAATGTGATATGAGATATTCAATTTCCCAAAAGGAGACGTTGCACTGCCCATTCGATTTGCCATGGCAACCGAAAATGTTTTGACACACTTAAAAGAAAAATAGGATTTTTTCCTTATTTTACCCAAACATTTTCCAATTTACCCAAACTTGTGGAAATTTACCTAAATGTGATTCTTATTACCCATTTCGTGATTTTCAAATTTTTAAACCGAGAAAATCCCATGCTTTTTAAATGGAGAATTTTTTTGGTTTTAAGTGGTCAAAAACATTTTCGGTTGCCATGGAAAATCGAATGGGCAGTGCAACGTCTCCTTTTAAGACATTTCATATATCACGTAGGTCTACATTACGCCCGACTTTGTACAAAATCGGCAATACACACCTCGGGTACTCTCCTTGTAAGAATAACGAACAGTTTCCTGGAGGAGTAATGAACAGTTTTGTTTAAAACTAATAGACGTTTTATCCGAAGAGTAATGAAGGGTTTCGGTTAACAAAAACAAAATTACATTCACAGTTTGTGTTTAAAGAAACTAAAATTTACTTCGAAAAGGAATGAACAGTCTGTGACTGATGACGTCACTTTGAAATAGTGCTCTGCATGGCTCCGGCCCCGACTTAAACCCTATCGGCTCCAGTCGGCTCCGGTGAAGACCGGACTCGGATCTGGAGCCGCGGCTCGGGCTCCAAGTGTTTCAAACCGGCTCCAGGAGCCGGCTCCAATACTTTTATGGTAATTTTATATGTCTAAGCTTTGGGAGCGTCCATAAATTTAAGTGGCGCGTTAAGGGGAGGGAGGGGATCGAGCTGAATCTCATCCAATCTCAGGTGGAGGAGAGGGGGGGGCGGTTCGGCAAATATCACGTAATTTTTTCCGCAAGAAAAAGTGTTAAATTTGATAAACTGGGTTAAATTAAGTAATTCAACCCTTACACACCTTCATCAGCATGCCCTACGATCTCTATTGCCCAAGTGTACGTGGTGATCTGAAAAAGAGATGCTGCAGTACATGCTGTATCTCCTTTTCATCCGTCATAAGAGCTGCAGAGCACCGGCGTGCGGTCCACAGAGCACCACCTGCACCAGCGTGCAAAGTGTGATCTTCACGGATTGTGGCACACCGAGTTACTGAGCTTCTGTGTACAAGCGACAACGGTTTTAAGTGGCTTAATCAGAGCGAGGTTGAAGGAGGAGATGATTTTACTGAAAATCACATGGACATGTTGGTTCCAGTAGTCACTCTTGAGACCACACATGAGTCCCCGTGGACTGAATTAGAATGAATATTCATTTACCAATTTTAGTAGTTCCTTAATACTTTAAATTTAAGTATGTTATTTTTCGATTTTCTCACTGTGATTCTAGACTACGTTCTGTCTAAAATACTAGTCTTAACTTGTCTTAAATATAAATAATTAAGCAAATTACGTTTTTTTAAATAAATCCAACGCAATCAAACACAGATTAACGTATTTACACTAAAAATACACACTTTGAAAAATCTCACGTGCTATTAGGGGGGAGGGGGTCGAGCCTAATCTCACCAATGGGAGAGGGGGGGTCGAAAAATTACCAAAATCGCCTCACGTAATTAATGGACGCTCCCTTTTTTGTTATGAATTTACGAATCCTAGCAGTAGGAGTGGTACACTCCACTGATAACTTGGTAAATACTAATTATTTAAGTCCTAGCAGTAGTAGTGGTACATTCCACTGGTAACTTTGTTGAATGATGATGTTGTGAAGTTTATTTAACGCTTTGATTAGCTTTTGAAACACAATCGTGTATTCTTTCACAGAAATATTAGTGTTATCTGAATATATACATGCGCTTAAAACAGTTATTAGTGCAATCGGAGTCGGCTCTGGCTCCGGCTCTAGGATTTTGCATCCGGCTCCGGCTTTTTAGGGAGCCGGAGCCGGATCTGCGGAGCACTACTTTGAAATAATTAACTCTAGAAATATGAATTAAAATAGTTTCACGCAAGTATGCACGTTTAATGCTGTACATTCGGATAAAGAGGCAACTTAACCCGCGTCTATTATGAAGTTCCGATTAAGCAATAGCGTAAAACTAGTTTATCTCTTTTTTATGCAGAAAAATGTCTCTTTCTGGTATGGCGTTACGAAAAAATATTCACTTCAAAAACTCGATGTCTTTGGCGGCGCCGGATATACCGCAAGGTGTATCTGATAGCATGCGCAAATTGGTTTCAGATGCGCAAAAAAAGGTCATGGCTACAATGAAGGATACGATGAACAAGGTTGCGCAGGGCCGCAATGCTCCACCTAGTTCAATTGTTATTAATATCCCAATGGGTGGAACTAAAGCTATGAACCCTTCTAGCGTATCAAACCCTAGTGAAACAAGTGAATCTGAAGACAACACCCCAACCGTCAAACCAATCGACAAAAAACCCAAACCCACTGAAGAAACACTCACATCAGACTCTACCCCGTCCATAACCGTTAAACCAACCGATGATCAACCAAAATCAGACGCCACCCCATCCATAATCCTCAAAACAATCGACGAAAATAGTGCAACCGATGACAATTCTAAAAAAACCGATGAAACATAAGTACACACGAATTTAAATTTTGTTTTATCTTATTTATTATGTAATTTATTGATAACTGAAAGTTTGTATTATTTATTACTGATACTAAATAAAATATTAACTAACACAGCTTTTTTTATTGGGATCCCAAAAGGTTTCCACGTATTACTTGGCGAACAGGTGAAAACTAAAACGGTTTTTTCCAAAAACCAATTAGTTCAATTGTAGATAATACTTAACAGCCTTGGCCACATCAAGAATGGTTTTATTTCTACTTGGGGAGAGTGACTATGAAGGGACAAATCGCGGTCATCATGGTCAAATTTCCCGACGGTCCGAGAGGGGGGAAAGGAAAAAAGTCACCTCAAGGAAAATCAATGGTTAAAACGATTTGTTTTTAATGTATAAATTAAAGCACAAAAGCAGTGAAAACCAGCGAAATACTCTGATTTCGAATTAAATGTGAAAAACATTACCAATTAAAACATAACAAGTAACATACGTCTAACTTTACATTTTTGATTTAAATATCTGTTAATTTTAACAAACTTTTTTGCCGTTTTATAACCTAGCCTAATTCTTAACTAGGTCCAAATTAAATCATATGTAGAAAACATTTTAAAACAGCTTCGGAAGTAGCAAGCTTGGGGAACATGCTGGGCAGGTGGAGAAACTTCTAATTTGTGTTTTTGTGCTAAATACATCTATACTGGAAAAAAATCTCATTTTTGGGCCTGATATAAGCTTTTTTTTACTGCTGGTTTTGACTTTTTAAAACCATGCTGGCTTTTTAATTTTTTGAAAAAAATCGGTTTTTTCTCACCCTGGCTTATCGCAGATAACTTTAATTGTAGTTTTCAACGTTTTTTAATTTTTGTATATCTCCGAAACGGGTATGGTGCAAAATGTTTAGACTGTGGTGCACAATGGTGCCAAATTGGTGCTATAAGATAGGCCTATTTAAAATTCGATTCCAAGTTAATGCTACCATTAAGCTGGCCCGCTGGCTTGAACAAAACATAAAACAGTATGTTGAAAAATTTTAAAATGGTGGTGCCTAATGGTGCAAATACGTTTAACACGGTTTATTATTTAAGTCTCTAAAATACGGTCGTGGCGACCCACCATTATCTTGGCTCACCGAGTTTCAAATTTAATCAATTCATAAGTCGGTATGGTGCAAAATTTAAAAATGATGGTGCCTAATGGTGCAAATTACGTTTAACACGAAGCACAATTGGATTTTATAAAATACGGTGGTGGCGAGCCACTACTAATTTGGCTCGCCTATTTCAACTCGTCATATCTTTTGAACCGGTATGGTGCAAAATTTAAAAATGGTGGTGCCTATTGGTGCCAAATAAGTGCTTTTCGGTCAAGTACTTTAAACTTCAAATTTGAGAATGTGGCGAGCTACCATTAACTTGGCCCGCCGGGTTCCAAATTTTAATATCTCAAAAACTGTTGCGGTGCAAAATTTTAAAATAGTGGTGCAAAATGGTGCACAATTGGTGCTATATTATCTGATACGATTTTGATTAATTGAAATTCATGGCGAGCCAACTTAATGGAGTCGTAGAAACACTAGCCAGCACCTCTTAACGAAACGCTACTTGTTTGGACATCGTCTGCCATCTATTGGTTGCAATGGAAAATAAAATATAAAATAAGCCAAAAATTTACCAGAGCCAGAGAACCACTGTAAATTAAAATAATCAGACAAACTAAAAAAAACTAGGCTTACTTTAAATAACAATAATTTATAATTATAATAACTCTGTTGAAATAATTTTTAGCGAAGCTCCAAATTCTGCTCACGCTCGAATACATGTAGTTAGGTCCTTCACCCTTAAAACAATTAAGGAGATGGTCACAAAATACACAACGAAACCATTAACATTAAAATTATTTAAAAAATGAGCGAATTTATTTTTGTTTGATCTCTATAAAACTAATCATACCTGGGCATAAAGTAATTAATTACTAGTACATCTTAAAATAAATAAATAATTGATAACCTAGTTTCTGGTATTAAGTTATGATACCTGACATGACATTTCACCGACTCATACCATCCTCCCAAAACAATCGATTTAAATATACAAATGGCCTTACAACAAAATGTCCATACATGATGCACCGAAAAAGGCTACACCCAAATGTCGTAAACCGAAAAAGAGTACACCAAAATGTCTTACACTGAAAATGGTACACTGAAATGTCTTAAACCAAAAAGGGTACACCAAAAGGTCTTAAACCGAAAAAGGGAACACCAAAATGTCTTACAATGAAAAGGGTACACCGAAATGTTTTAAACCGCAAAAGGGTTCACCAAAATGATTTACACTGAAAAAAGTACACCAAAATATCTTACACTGAAAAGGGTACAGTAAAATGTCGTAAACCGAAAAAGAGTACACCAAAATGTCTTACACTGAAAATGGTACACTGAAATGTCTTAAACCAAAAAGGGTACACTAAAATGTCTTAAACCGATAACGGGTACACTAAAATGTCTTAAACCGAAAAAGGGAACACCAAAATGTCTTACAATGAAAAGGGTACACCGAAATGTTTTAAACCGCAAAAGGGTTCACCAAAATGATTTACACTGAAAAAAGTACACCAAAATATCTTACACTGAAAAGGGTACAGTAAAATGTCGTAAACCGAAAAAGAGTACACCAAAATGTCTTACACTGAAAATGGTACACCGAAATGTCTTAAACCAAAAAGGGTACACCAAAAGGTCTTAAAACGGAAAAGGGAACAACAAAATATCTTAAACTGAAAAGGGTACACCAAAATTTCTTACAATGAAAAGGTTACACCGAAATGTTTTAAACCGCAAAAGGGTTCACCAAAATGATTTACACTAAAAAGGGTACACTAAAATGTCTTAAACCGATAACAGGTACACTAAAATGTCTTAAACCGATAACGGGTACACCCAAATGTCTTGAATCGAAAAAGGGTACACCAAAATGTCTTGCATTGAATTAGCCCACCGTATTTACGAATGAGCAAGCAAGGCCCAGGACTAGTAGTCCAAAATTTAGTAGTACCATTGACCATTCATAGTTGTTAGGCCTTTGTGCGCTGAAAATTATAATGAACTTCTGCTTGCACGAGTTATGGAAGAAAATGAAAGGAAATACGCTACTGGAGAGATAGTCTAGGGATGCACAAATGGACGGTCTCAGGAATCCATACCTCTACTTGGAATGCTTATCGCGGCAGATTTTCGACTCGATGTGGCTGACGGTTTTTTTGACGTCACTATATTAACTTAACAAACAACAACGCGAGAGGGGAGCGCGCAGATAATATTTTTTCTCTTGTAGGCGGGGCCAAAGCCGTCAGAGTGATCTTACCATACGTGGTACGGCCCAAGGGCTATTAAAATTTCATTTTATAATTGGATATAATCGGTTAGCTGACGAAAAAGCCCTTATGTTTGGTCAATACTATTGGCTAAGCATTTGGTATTAAAATACGGAGTAAACATGAAAGCAATTGTCAATAAGTACAGTATACGTAACTTAACATAACACGAATGAAGCACCACAATGAAGAATAGATATTACTAAGACCAAAAAAAAAAACATAAAATCCAGTACAACAAAGCCGTCCAGCTTCAGGCAGTATATGTCTTAACTACAAAGCAGCGCCACAAGCGGTATATACCTAATAACCTAGTAACGAATCACCATCACCAAATGGTATATACCTAACTACAAAGCAGCCCCATAGCGGTATATGCCTAACTACGAAGTAGTACCACCAGGCAGTATATGTCTAACTACGAAGCAGCGCCACTAGCGGTATATACCTAAGTACGAAGTAGCGCCACAAGCGGTATATACCTAACAACGAATCATCATCACCATATGGTAAACACCTAACTACAAAGCAGCCCCTCTAGCGGTATATGCCTAACTACGAAGTAGTACCACTAGGCAGTATATGTCTAAATACAAAGCTGCGCCACTAGTGGTATATACCTAAGTACGATGCAGCGGTATGAACCTAACTAAAAAGCAAAGCCACAAGCGGTATATGCCTAACTATGAAGAAGCGCCACCAGTCAGTATTTGTCTAACTACCAAAAAGCTTCACTAGCGGTATATACCTAACTTCAAAGCAGCGCCACTAGTGGTATATACCTAACTATGAAGCAGCGCCACCAGGCGGTATGTACCTAATAACGAATTAGCATCTCCATTCCTAACTACAAAGCTGCACCACTACCTATCTATGATGCAGCGTCACCAAGTAGTCTCCTGGCGGTATACACCTAACAACGAAGCAGGATTACCAGATGGTATATACCTTACTAGAAAGCAGCATCACTACGTGGTATATATCGAACTATGAAGCAGCGTCACAAGGCGGTATATAACTACCCTGGGAACAATTTAACCCCCCGTACTCCTTTTCACACAACATTTCAAATCTAATATAGTAGTGCCAAACACAAGCAGTTCGTCTTCGGGTACCTTTTTATATATGGGAGCAGAAGTGTAGAACAGTCGTTATTTAAAATAAAATGGGGTTTAGACAAGGCGATGTTGTATGCAGATCCGAACCTTTCGCATATTGCCTGTTTGAAGAAAATAGGGGAATATGCTGTGACTATTGCCTGAGAAGCAGCCAAGAACCCATTTTCGATCGGAATGATATTAAACAAAAACCGCTATTTCGACCTAAACCTAAGAAATGCAGTCAATGCAATTTGCTTTATTTCTGTGACTTTAACTGCCAGCGGAGAGCGTGGGCGAGTTTCCACAAGTTAGAATGCGGTCGTTTGCAAAAGTATCCTTTAAAAGCCGACGAACTGGCCATGGCGAGACTCTACATGAAAATGAAGATCACTGGAGAGAACGGCAGAAATCAATCTTTGCCAGTTGGACGTTACGCTCGGTCATTCAACGATTTGATGGGTCACTACGATGAAATGTCCGAAGATTTTTCGAAGATGATGAAACTCGAACGTCTGAAGATCTTACTATTCCAATTCTGTCCGGTTCTCTTCGACCCCGACAACGAAGCTGACCAGATGCTAGTCGTCGCGGTGTTCTGCAAATTTTTTATCAATTCGATTGAAATTGTGGATTGGGGAATGAGGAAACTGGCAGTAGCGTTGTACTTAGAAATTTCAATCTTCGACCACAGTTGCGACCCGGATGCTCTTCCTTCGTTTAACGGTACGTCATGCGTCGTCAAAGCGGCCAAGGACATCGACCACGATGACGTCAAGAGAATCACCATTTCTTACTTGGACGTCGCCGAGCCGAAGGAAAAAAGACTGAAAGTTTTGCGCAATAATTACTACTTCACGTGCCGTTGCCTTTGTTGTTCAAATGAAAACAAGGAATCGTTTAAACACGAGTTTCTGAACGGGAAAAAAGCGGCGGAAACTGATGTGGTAGCCTTATCTCGAGAATATCACAAGCAAAGAACAAATAAAACAATCGAGACTGAAGACGAGATGAAAGAATCTTTGTACAAATGCTTGGAACTTCTTAAATTACAAGAGAATGTCCTTGGCGACAAACACATTTGTCGATTGAGGCTAATGGGCGATGCATTTGGTGATTTTTACTACCTCAATTGCGAAGAGGAAGGCATTAGAATGGGGTTTAAGTATCTGCAAGTACACAAATTTTATTACGGTGAAAATGACTACGACCACGGAATAGTTCTGTATAAAATAGCTATACTCTTTTTTAAAATTGGAAATGCACAATGCGCGTGCGAGTTTCTCAGGAAGGCTCGCGACATACTCGAAGCAATATTTGACCAAGATCACACCATGTTACTTACTATTAAGCACCATTTGGAACAGATCGAACATTTCAATCGTACCCGGAATTGGGCTTTTTCTTAGTACTTTGCCATAACGTGTTCCCCCGATATAAAGTCACTGGCTGCATGCAAATATAAATGTTCAATTATCAAATTATTGTGCTTTGGAATTTGGTTGGTGTCGTTCATTGTAAGCTACTGAAAGATAAATAAAATATTTTTCATCCGTATGTTGTAGTTCATTGTTATGTGAAATTATAAACAATTTTTTAGTCTTACGACCATCAAATTGTCAGCCTTATCTTTAGGCCAATATGCGATGTTTTATAAAGCTATGAATCCGTATGGAAATTCTTAATAGTCCATTAAGTTTGTTGACTCCCCCCCCCTTAGTCTTAATGAATAATGTATGGAAAGCTCCCATCGTTTGATTGAGGAGTTGAAACCATACCACTAGTTACCAATGTCTCTTTAAAAACCGGTTTAGGATATAGCCACCCGACCCGTAATTCGTGTCAAAAATACATATGTTTTAGTTTTTAATTTTGGATGTGTTCGAGAAGAGTATATATAAAATGAGAATAGTAGAAGCTTTTCGGTTGACATCTTGCGAAAGCCGATACAAAAAAGAAACTAAAGAACGCCAAACGACTATAGATCAAATATCGTGTTTTGTCGGGTATCCCCGTACTCGTCCAACTCGTTTTACAAATAGTAATTGGAAAACTCTAATTAACGACCCTCCATATCTTTCCTAACGGCTGAGTCCGATTTTTTAAGGTTACCCGATCTTTTTAAGGTCAGTTTCAACGTCTAAATTGGTTGTAGGCACAATTTTGTGGGCGGGGTTAAAGGCGGCTGAATGAATTTTTTTTTATCATAGCAACAATTGCTTGTGCGCTCGTAGTTTCAATAGCGAGTTTCGGCAACCTATTTCTTGGCGTAAACGCGAACGTCTACATCTCTTCCCGTCGTGCACCCTATTTTACCCATTATCTTAAGTTACGCTATAAACCTTAAATACCTTCGTAAAGTATGTGGCCAATAAAGGCTTATTGATCTAGCCATGTACACAGAGATTTTTCTGAAGATATCGACTTCACTTTTGTTATCAATGTATTCATTGACGGATGGGATATAAGAAAGAACACTTAAAAAAAAATAAAGTAATAAAAATTTAGAACTGTACATTTTCTTGCTTAAGTTTTAAGTATACGAATTTTTTGATAAAAAATAATGGCCCGGGCCCCCACAGGAATTTTTTCGGTCGCCGCCGTTGTATACACCCCGATAATACACCGAATAATATAGAACTTCCATAGATTTCCTTTCTGCGATGTGGAGCCGTAGCTATAGGACCTGGAAAGCGGGGCACTGGCCCAGGGCCCAAAATGTTGGGTGGTGCAAAATCACCTTTTTTCTAATAAGGTTAGCAAAAATTTGCTAGAGATTTCTAAAAGAGTGGTACGCTAAACACATAATTATTTAAAAGAGATGGGTAATTAGTTTAAGGGGTGGACCAAATCCAGAATCTCAAAAATTTAAAATGCCTACAAAACCCAAAAAAATTGTCGATTGTAGGCAAATATATAAAAGTAGATCTCGCGATTATTGAAATCTACTTTTAGACTAAACTTAAGTAAAACAAATGAAGAAACAAGGATTGAGTTGAGACCAGCGAGACGTGGTTTTAATTTATATCTTAGCCGTTTGCGGCTCTGCGAAATATATATCCAATTTATGCTCCTCTACAGTGGTAAACAGGTACAAGAACACCGTTAAACGCAAAAACGTGTTTTGAATTACCAAATTAAAGATGTTGAAGTTTTATAGTAAAATCTGGTTTCTTTGGCCAAATAACACAGGGACTTAGTTTTAAATTTGAAATATTTCGCCCGCACACGTTTGATTTAGAAAAGCTAACTAGAAAAAGAATAAAAATATTTCCTAACTTCTTTGCAATTATTTCTTTCTGCACAAAGCTAATGGGCCACCTGAATTGTAGGTGGGGAGGCGGAGTGGTTAGCACTTTCGCCTCGCTGCAAGAGGAGCCGGGTTCGATCCCAGCTTGTTTCACTGTGTGAACACTCGGAACAACTTCTTCAGCGTTGAGTTTGCAAGTACTCTCCCCACGGGTTTAAGCGGTTTTACCCCGAGCTCTCCGGTTTCCCCTTTCATAAAAACGTGTTGAGGTTAATGGTAATAGTTAGAGTCACTTGATGACTTAGGTCAATTTTCACGAACTGCGCTACACTTTAGATAAGTAGTTTATGCCTGCTTGGAAAATTTGGCGTGACACTTTATCTGAATTGAAGTGGGCCTGAAATTTAATTGGCTACGACAAAATTACGCATGACGTTCCGGCGTATATAAGCTCAAAAAAATATACGCCTCACAGGATCATTTCAATATCCATATTAACTAAAGATTGCCCATTTAGGCTTTTTGGGAAGATTGTATAAATTCAGTAAGCTTCTATGGCGGCTGAGGTTCTCACCCCCAACTTTCAATATTTGTTTCAAAATTAGTTCCAACAACGTTTTAAAGTAAATTTCGTTAAGTTACTCGGAAATATTAACCCATTAACCTGTATAAATACTCTCAAATTAACTTTTATAAATCAATCAGACGAGAATGAACAATGAATAACAAATGTAAATTAATTTCTTTTATTAAAAATTAGATATTTTAAAATGCTAAATTATCTTTTAAAGAGTATGGTAGTAAAACGTTTACAGTTTGATTGAAAAAGATGAAGTTATTTCGTACGTATTAGTTTTAAATCGCTTGGCTTTTAGAAAATTTTCATAATGGTTTCAGTAGCAATACCAATTAAATTTAATTTGGTTATTTAAGTCATTATATTTTTAATTAAACTTTTATTAACTTTGGAAAACTGGTTAAGCCTAGTACATACAACTGGGTTTTTAAGTAAAATACGCAATTACACGAGCCTTCGAAACGTGCGTAGTTTTCAAACTGTGCAATTGTGGATTTGACTTTAAAACCTAAACTTTTATTTTTAAATCGCGTAATATACACTGCAGACAATTGTTTTGCAATAGACCGGTTTCGGCCTTTCGGTGCTCCTTAGTACTTTGTAGGAATTCGACATTTCATCGGAGATCTGTCTATTTCATCGGAGATCAGTCAATTTCATCGGAGATCTGTCAATTTCATCGGAGATCTGTCAATTTCATCGGAGATCTGTCCATTTCATCGGAGATCTGTCAATTTCATCGGAGATCTGTCAATTTCATCGGAGATCTGTCAATTTCTTCGGAGATCTGTCAATTTCATCGGAGATCTGTCAATTTCATCGGAGATCAGTCAATTTCATCGAAGATCTGTCAATTTCATCGGAGATCTGTCAATTTCATCGGAGATCTGTCAATTTAATTTTATATGATAAATGTAAACATGCCAACTCAGTTATATATCACAGAATATACTTCAAAGACTTTCTGAAAAATTTACAATAGTTTCAGTAGCAAAGCTAATTCAGTACAAATGATATTTTAACACTTATTAATGAATTTAATTAAGACTCATTATAATTTATCAATACGAGCTTTAATTAAAATTATAAAAATAAATCGTAAGAACTTTGAAAAATAACAAATACTTCTAAAAATTAATCCTTTTTTCTTCATAATTAATAATAAATTTCTAGTACAAAGGATAAAATTAATCTGCAATACTCCGTCTCGCTAAAGGTTGGAAACTTTGGTACCTTTTTCTGTAAACTATAGAAGGCATGTTGTTACTACCAGAGAGTGTAAAGATTATGAGAGGCGTCTCTCTTTCAAAAAAGCGTACTAACTTTTTTCCCCCCAAAAATGTCCACTACTACCGTAAGAGCGATGGCGTTAAAAGAGACGCAAAAACTTTCCAGATTTTTAATGCTAGTTTTACAAGGTTTTTAAATAATTTAGTATGTCTGGGGTATATTTTTCCGTTTTAAATTATAAAATATCGAAAACAAGAAATCCTTGTTTATCTTTTTTTAAGTTTCCAAAGGAAAAAGACTGGTAAATTCGCATTTTCATTAGATAGGCTTATTGGCATATTAACTTAATATAAATTTTAGTTCTATTTTGTGGCTGAAAAATGTAAATAATGATGGGCTTACAAATAAAACTATGGAATATTTACACGTTAACTATAGAATTTGCGCAAATCATTTCATTGATGCCAGTTTCATGAATATTAGAACTAAAAATAGGCTCACACCATCCGCTGTGCCAACAATTTTCAGTCTTAATGACTCTACACCATTGGAAATTTCAGAAAATGGTAATTTCAATTGGTACGTCGGTCGTACTTTCGAGCTTTCAGGAATGTTTACTTAGTCTGTCACGAAGCCAAAGGCGGAGTGGTGAAGAGAAAGCCAGCGCGGGGCGGAGAGAGAAGCTGCTGCCTTTCGCTTTGTCAGTGGCGCAACTATAGCCTTTTTTGTGTTTTTGCTTAGTGAGTAACGGTACCAAAGGTGGGCGGCGAACCAGGCGAAGACACCGGCGGCACGGGACTGAGAGTAACCAGAACTGCATTTCGCTTTGTTACTGGTGGTGGTTCGACTAGTCTATAGGCAGACATAGCCAGGCACCAGCGACGTCTCCCACCCCCACGCTTCCGCGGAATAGAGGGAAACCGTGACTGCCTTTCGCTTCGTTACTGAGGTGGTTCGACTATAAACAGCGCGGGGCAGAGGGGAATCGGCGCTCAGGGACGAGCGTATCATTTTGTTTCTGTTGGGGAAAGCGTGACTGCCTTTCTCTTAGTTACTGAGGTGGTTCGACTATAAACCGCGCGGGGCAGAGGGGAATCGGGGCTCAGGACGAGCGTATCATTTTGTTTCTGTTGGGGAAAGCGTGACTGCCTTTCTCTTAGTTACTGAGGTGGTTCGACTATAAACCGCGCGGGGCAGAGGGGAATCGGGGCTCAGGACGAGCGTATCATTTTGTTTCTGTTGGGGAAACCGTGACTGCCTTTCTCTTAGTTACTGAGGTGGTTCGACTATAAACCGCGCGGGGCAGAGGGGAATCGGCGCTCAGGGACGAGCGTATCATTTTGTTTCTGTTGGGGAAAGCGTGACTGCCTTTCTCTTAGTTACTGAGGTGGTTCGACTATAAACAGCGCGGGGCAGAGGGGAATCGGCGCTCAGGGACGAGCGTATCATTTTGTTTCTGTTGGGGAAACCGTGACTGCCTTTCTCTTCGTTACTGAGGTGGTTCGACTATAAACCGCGCGGGGCAGAGGGTAATCGGGGCTCAGGGACGAGCGTATCATTTTGTTTCTGTTGGGGAAAGCGTGACTGCCTTTCTCTTAGTTACTGAGGTGGTTCGACTATAAACCGCGCGGGGCAGAGGGGAATCGGCGCTCAGGGACGAGCGTATCATTTTGTTTCTGTTGGGGAAAGCGTGACTGCCTTTCTCTTAGTTACTGAGGTGGTTCGACTATAAACAGCGCGGGGCAGAGGGGAATCGGCGCTCAGGGACGAGCGTATCATTTTGTTTCTGTTGGGGAAACCGTGACTGCCTTTCGCTTCGTTACTGAGGTGGTTCGACTATAAACAGCGCGGGGCAGAGGGGAATCGGCGCTCAGGGACGAGCGTATCATTTTGTTTCTGTTGGGGAAACCGTGACTGCCTTTCTCTTAGTTACTGAGGTGGTTCGACTATAAAGTGCGCGGGGCAGAGGGGAATCGGGGCTCAGGGACGAGCGTATCATTTTGTTTCTGTTGGGGAAACCGTGACTGCCTTTCTCTTCGTTACTGAGGTGGTTCGACTATAAACCGCGCGGGGCAGAGGGGAATCGGGGCTCAGGGACGAGCGTATCATTTTGTTTCTGTTGGAGAAACCGTGACTGCCTTTCTCTTAGTTACTGAGGTGGTTCGACTATAAACAGCGCGGGGCAGAGGGGAATCGGGGCTCAGGGACGAGCGTATCATTTTGTTTCTGTTGGGGAAACCGTGACTGCCTTTCTCTTAGTTACTGAGGTGGTTCGACTATAAACCGCGCGGGGCAGAGGGGAATCGGGGCTCAGGACGAGCGTATCATTTTGTTTCTGTTGGGGAAACCGTGACTGCCTTTCTCTTCGTTACTGAGGTGGTTCGACTATAAACCGCGCGGGGCAGAGGGGAATCGGGGCTCAGGGACGAGCGTATCATTTTGTTTCTGTTGGGGAAACCGTGACTGCCTTTCTCTTCGTTACTGAGGTGGTTCGACTATAAACCGCGCGGGGCAGAGGGGAATCGGGGCTCAGGGACGAGCGTATCATTTTGTTTCTGTTGGAGAAACCGTGACTGCCTTTCTCTTAGTTACTGAGGTGGTTCGACTATAAACCGCGCGGGGCAGAGGGGAATCGGGGCTCAGGGACGAGCGTATCATTTTGTTTCTGTTGGGGAAACCGTGACTGCCTTTCTCTTAGTTTCTGAGGTGGTTCGACTATAAACCGCGCGGGGGGCAGAGGGGAATTGGGGCTCAGGGACGAGCGTATCATTTTGTTTCTGTTGTGGAAACCGTGACTGCCTTTCTCTTAGTTACTGAGGTGGTTCGACTATAAACCGCGTGGGGGGCAGAGGGGAATTGGGGCTCAGGGACGAGCGTATTTGTATCTGTTCGTCATGAGGGTGGAGCAAATCTGCCATTGGATACAGGGGGTTTACAGGGGTACAGGGGGGTTTGGAAGAGAGAGAAAGGCGAGTTTTTTAGTAATTTTTTTGGGGAAAAGGGTACCACGGTAATTATCGCATGGGGGAAAGGGAGAAGGGTGCCTTACTGAGGGGTTTGGGACGAGAGAGAAGGACGAGTTTTTAGTGATTTTTGCGGTGGAAAAGAGTACCCCTGTAATTCTGGCATGGGGAAAAGGGGGATGGGTGCCTTACTCGGGGGTTTGGGAGAGAAAGGCGAGTTTTTAAATTATTTTTGCGAGGGAAAAAGGGGTTGGTTAGACTATGGCGAAAAGGGTACCACGTAAATTATCGAATGGGAAAAAGGGGAGTGCCTTATTGGGGGGGGGGGGGGGGACGACGAGAGAAAAAGACGAGTTTTTTTGTTATTTTTGCGGCGGGAAAAGGGGTGGAGTGCCTTGAAACACACAACTAGCTTAGTGCCCGCCCGTTGGGTGGGCTTCTCGGCTAGTTTTGTATAAAATATGGTATCGTGAACAATTTTCACAACAGCGTCTAGCACACCGAAACTTACCATTTTCTTGGCAGGGTCAAAAGTTGGAATCACCGTGTATCGTAGAATGCACATATCCACATTTTTGTGCACATTTGAATAGTTCATTTTCCAATGGAGTTTTAAGACTGTCTGAATGAATAAGGAAGCTGTTATGATTTCCCATTTTTGAGATATGGCCTTTTTATAGCGTACTGGTGTCTAATTGATCTATGAACTGAAACTACTAACAGTATATTTCAAAACTAAATTTCCTAATACGGCTACTTGAAATGTATTGAAGAAAACAAAACACTCCACTGATAATAAATTTTATTTTGAGATTATACAGAAAGATTGAATATAAATATTTTCATGTATTATTTCTCCAGAGATAAATTCTGTGCACTTTAAATAATGCACAATTAATGTAATATTAGTAGTGATACTTGCCAGACAATGGAAAACGCACTGACGATAATTTGTTTAATTTGGGGCACCAGGAATCTTCTACGTTGATAACATTTTTTCCGAGACTTTTTAATAAATATTTTTAATTTTCTAGTCGTTTCGTCAAAAAGGTTTCCGCTTTAAGTGAAATACGTGCCAGTATGTGTCCCAAATCTTCGATATCATAGTCTCCCTCGTTCCATTAAATTCCACTTATACTTCTAGAGATCCACGAACAGAGAGATTTGTCTTTGACACTTAACTCACTATACGGAAACGGAGGCTTAAACGTGAAAACATCATTTTCGCCAGTTTCCAAGCCTAGAAACGCCAGTTCTTTAATTATATATTTGTTTTTGGCTCTTAGGAAATTTACTTCAATCGCAGACAAAAAATCGTTGGACTTATTCAATAGACTCAACTTATTTATTTTAACTCTCGATAACACAAGCGAAAAAAGTTCTACTTAAATTTTTAACGTTTTCTTAAGATTGATGAGGACCAAAATGAACTGATGGTTTCTTGTGAGAAGTACGTTCTTTTTATACTTAATTTCCGAAATTTGCGCATTTCATTTAACTATTTTCTACAAGATTATAGTCATCCCCAAATTAAGCGAAACAAGGTGTCCTATTCATTTATCTGGCCAGAAATTCGATACCACACTGGTGTTCCGTGCGAAAAATACTATACCACGTTACCCTATTAAAAATAAAGGGTCTTATACTCCACAGTCCGGTCCCAATTATCTCACCGCGATACCCCACGATACCCCAAGATCAGTGAAACCCCACGATACCATATGGGAAGTGATACCCTTGGTCCCAGTTATACCCTGTGGACCGCTGACAGTTCGGTCCTAATTCTTTCACCGCGATGCCCCATGATACCGCATAGAATCAGTGAAACCGCAAGCTACCCTATACCCTCGGTCTCAGTTCTCTCATTTTAACTTCTACTAAGATCACTTCCATTTTCCTCATTTAGCGTAGAAATGTCCATTGGAATTTCGAGATACTGACGATGATCCTGTAAATTAAATAATTAAATAATTTAGCTGCTTCACTTCACTCATACCTCATTTAAAGTAGTACTGTTAAACACGTCTAGATGATTTACTTTACTGTGATTTACTGCAACCACATCTAAAACCAAATAATAAAGAAATTGAACATTTTATTTAAAGTAAAAGAAATGCCACGATAAGTTAATTTTTTAAAGACCGATTTTGGCAAAAAAAAAGAACGCAACACGAATAATCATTTTACTTTTTTTAACCCTTGACCAGATTGTTTACATACAGAATCCTAAAGGTGGTATTTCTCAGCAGCACTTCTCCTGTAAATTTTGCTTTACCCCTATACGACTTACAGCTTCTGTAGTTGTCTTTTTACCCACGGGTAGCGCCACCGTTTATACTGAACGCGTGTATTCATAAAAAATAAATATGTATTGTTTATTGTAGCTATCATTTAAAACCGGGGGACACATTGCAGGGTTGCCCGCAGAAAGTTTTCAAGGGGGGGGGGGGCAATCTTACATGGGTAAAAAATTCCAGGAACGTGATAACCACCTTTGAATAATATCCAAATGAAGTTCAAATCAACCACCAAACTCGAAAAGGCGAGAGATTATTGTACATTTTGTGCTACCATTTCGTTTAGAATCATTTCCTAAAGCCCATTCAATCGCTCTTGATTATTTACTACAGACCTGGCAACGTGGTCTAATGTTTCTTATGTATCTTAGGCCTTTTTTCCTATGCTTTTGCAGTCAGACCATTTTGTTCTAATTTGTGGGTCAATTCTTTTGGTCCCCATACCAATGGTTGACACTTACCTTGCAATCTCTTTCCTTGCTTTCGTAGGCGTTCACTATTCCCATAACTCTGTTTACCAAACCCATTTTAGCTTCAAGCCTTGCAAAAATTACTTCCTTTTCCCCTTTCGTTCAATCTTGGTTAAATATCATTGCCCTTTTTTAAAAACCGTTTCGCGTTTACGAATAATAAATGCAAATAATATATAAAAACAAATGTAATTAACAACAAAAATTGTAAATATATAAATACAATTTAATACATAATATAAAATAACTGATAAATAGCCGAGATTACAAAGTCGAAAGTAGAAAATTGCCGCTGTTTACAAGTAAGAAATAACAGACAATGCTAAGGCTTAACTGAGCGATTGAAGTGACCCGCTTCCCGCCGATATTTTCCGGCGTTTCTAATGTCTCCGACGGGGGCGGATCTTATTAAAAAAGGCCAAAAATACGAGAGAGCGAATTTACAGCCTACTTCGATCTGACCGTGTTGTTCGGCTGAGACATTCAGTGTGTCGTTCTGGGAGTTCAGGGCGTTCACATCAGCCCCGTTCTTTAAAAGCTATGACTTCCGACGGGGTGGTGCAAAGGACTCATCTTCTTGTCCGATGGGGCGGTGGCGTCCGCCCCGTGTTTCAAGAGCATTTGCACCACTTCCCGCCGGAAGATACCTGGTTGATCCTGCCACAGTCATTTGCCTGTTCCAAACACTGGAAAATAAGGAAATGGCCTCATTAAATCAGTAACGGTTTCTAAGATCGTATTTTTACTTTGGTAACTCTGGTATTTCTGTGATCGAAGAGATGAACTTCGGCGCCAGTGCGCCATATGAGCAGATTATGCCAAGTAGGGTTCTCCATTTCCGAGGTCCACTTTTGTGGCCCTTACAATGTGATTAAAAATGCAAACATAAACTCTTCAGAATTTAAAATTATACGAAGAACCATTTCCGGATTTCGTAGGCATTTCTTTTAGGACATATGACTAAACGTAGCGATGGTTCCCAGTTTCCATTGGTCAAAATTCCTTCCGCAAAGCAAAGCCAAACATCTAATTTCTAACATAACCCAGCTTAGGCTAACCTTCATCAACTTTAAACTTTCATTTAGCCTTATATCTACCAAGTCTAAACTTGAACATTTAAACAAGGATTTCATTATTTCAACGAGTCCACTTATTTCATTAACGATTCCATTTTTTTAACAATGATTCCATCATTTGAGCAACGATTCTATCATTTTAATAACGATTCTATCATTTTAATAACGATTCCATCAATTTAATAAATATTCTATCCTTTTAACAACGATTCTATCATTTTAATAACGATTCCTACATTTAAATCAGTTCTGTTCAATGTCGTAACAATAATCTTAATCTTGATTTAATCATCTTTATATAGAACTTATCTTTTTAATAACAATTTAATCTTTCGTCAGCTCTACTTCAGGTGGGGGATGATACCAGACATTTTCAGAGTTCGTATAGTTGGTAAATTAATCATTTTATCGTAAGTTAATAATTTTATCGTAAGTTAATAATTTAATCGTAAGTTAATCATTTAAACGTTAGTTAATAATATAATCGTAAGTTAATCATTTAATCGCAAGTTAATCATTTAATCGCAAGTTAATCATTTAATAGTAAGTTAATAATATAATCGTAAGTTAATCATTTAATCGTAAGTTAATAATTTAAAAGTAAGTTAATAATTTAAACGTAAGTTAATAATTTAAACGCAAGTTAATCATAAGTTAATCATTTAATCAAGATTTAACCCATTTTATTATATTTTTATTTCGAAATTAAAGTAGTTGGTGGTTTGTATGTTATTATCATGATCTCCTCCCATTATTTATAACTTAATCAATTTAATCTTTCAAGGGTATCCTTATGATCACGAAAGTGACCTTCCACGAGACGAGTGAACCATCACTTACAGTGGCGTAAATAGCGCCCCCGCAGACCCCGCTGCGCGGGGGCCCCCCCGAGAACTAATTGATTAAAATCGGTGCTATTTAAAAGGGCCCCGAGTTGTTTTTCGCGGGGGGAGGGGGGGCGGAGTTCCTAGTAACGCCACTGATCACTTACCTTTCAACAATTTATTAAAAGTAACTTTTCCTCACAGATTATTGGACTTTTTTTTAACAAAACCAACGCACTGTTATAATTTATGCGAAATTGTACGCCCAAAGTGGCTGAATCCGTCGTCAGTACTTAAATAAAAATAACTCCTGCTCAGAAACGACCGTTGACTATAAAGGAAAATATTATTTCGCAACAAAGTGTAACGTGTTTATTCGTTGTTAGTTATTGGTGTCATATTTTTAGGCCTACATGAGGGTTTTTGTAGGGAATATAAATTGATGTCAATCAATAGGCAATGGCTGGTTTACCCTAAAAGGCTGGTTTCCCAAAAACGTAGTTTCTAATATGTGAACACCTGTGTTGTGCGCGAAAAACTAGAACCGCGTTAGTGGGTTTGTCCCTCGACATTCCTGAAGGGATTAAGGGCCGAGTTCAGCGATGGAACTAGTTCATTCTAGCTGGCATCACAAAAATATTTTGGCGGGAAAACTTTGAGGAGCAAGGATTGCGCGCCAAAATGGGCAGAAGAGTTTGGGAGACGAAAGGAGGAAGATTTTGAAAAGCTAGACAATAGTCGCGAGGATAGATATCACGAGGAAAACGAGATACGTGACGCCATGAGAACTACATGATCCTCTAGCCGGACTCGTACGCCATGGAGCCCCGCATGTTGCCAGTGATCCTCTCGTCGGACTCGTAACGCCGTGGCCGTGGAGCCCCGCATGATGCCAGTGATCCTCTCGTCGGACTCGTAATGCCGTGGCCGTGGAGCCCCGCATGATGCCAGTGATCCTCTCGTCGGACTCGTAATGCCGTGGCCGTGGAGCCCCGCATGATGCCAGTGATCCTCTCGTCGGACTCGTAACACCGTGGAGTAACTTCATAAACATTCATGCGGTACCGTATCAATCAATTTAATTTAATTGGGGAACCAGCCAGTTCGAACGTAAAACAATGTATTTAGTATAATTAATTAAGTTAGCTTTTTAAAGTCTTGGTTAGGTTTTAGTGTGTAGGTTAGTAAATGTAGAATGTTGTTTAACTTTATTTTTTTTGGTGTGTATAATTATCTTTATTAGTGTATTAAAGTATGACGAAACTAATTCCTGAAGTCTGTGCCCATTAATTTAATCTGTTGAATGAGTACGTAATCTAAGCTTCATCCTATTTGAAAAACGTCTCAAAAGGTTTCTTTTATCTAATCAAGGAAGTATTCATTTATACTGATGGAGAATGGAAACCCCGAGGGATCAATGGTCCAGTTTTATTTTACCCATCACCCGCGTGTTTTTCGTTCTAGTCGGATGACGTATGTTTCCAGGAGCCAATGATATACCGAGATGTTTGGATTGAATTGTAAGCTTACTGTTAGAGCGAGACTAGGATTGGAAGCAACGCTAACAATCGTCTCAGCGAAGTCATTCTCTCAAAACACATCATTGTTAGTATAATCTCTCCGTCGTACAGCGGTAAAGGCTCGCTTTCATTTTCCAACTTTGTTTGCTCCAATTTTTACGATCTGCGGCATAAAGGTATATGTTGATAAGTCGATTTTGGTATACAGGGTGTCTACATTTGATCGGCCCAGGCATTTTCCCCAAAAACTATACCTTCTAGAAATGTGAAATTTTCAGTATGTACTCTTTCGGTGGAGATCGTTGTTATTTTTGAATTTCAGAACAATCGTGAAATTTGTCACGGTTTTAGAATTTGTAGTTTTTGAACGCAACGTGGTAGACGAAAAGTTTCAATGAGTAAGTTGTAGAGCATACTCGAAAACCGTTAATAGAGTTGGCGTGGTCAAAATCGTACATTTTGACACTGAAATAATAGGTCATGAAAAATAACAAGTAGGTACTACCCAAATGTTTTTACGGCTTATGTTATTGAAATGATTGTCTGTGAAAAATGAACATGTTTTGAGCCAAATCATTGTTTTACCTTTACAAATTAAGTGTTAGAACAAGTGAAATTTTATAAGGAATTACACATATGGTTATTCTGGCGGTTAAATGGGCCGTCCCTTCCAAAGGAACACTCGTCGGACGCCATGATCCAACGGAGGAAATCTTCGTTAGCATCCGCCATGGTACTGAACCACCCAGCGTTCAAAAACTACAAATTATAAAGCCGTGAAAAATTACAACGATCTCCCCCGAGAGAGTACATACTGAAAATTTCACATTTCTAGAAGGTATAGTTTTTAGAAAAATGCTTGGGCCGATCAAATGAAGACACCTTGTATACCTTTCGTGAAAAGCGTATTCTTCAAAATATAGCTATATTACCCGATTACAAATCGAATATTAAAGCGTAATTGTCATATTGTTATTTCATTGTTCATAAAAGTTTGTTTTAAAAATTTCGACTATTACTATTTTTATAAGTGCTTTTGAAAAACACATTTTAAACGTTTTTCTTCCATCAACTAGTTGGCTAATAAGCTAAATAAGTTTCGAAGGGTCTTAAACCAATGGCTGATACGCGAAATCACGGTCACTTGAGACCACCGCAAATACGGTCGTTATCAAATTGAAGCAATAGGATATAATAATGAGGTTAAATACAATATCTGACAATTATATGGAGAAAATAAATAAAAATCTCGTAAAACATTAATTTAAATTGTTGTTTTTAAATAATATGTAAAAATAATGTACAGTACCTTAGGAAAGTTACTCATTTGGTTACGTAATTAAATGGTTAATTTTTCTTAGTGAGCTTGGGTGCAAAGTCCATAAACTGAGATTGTGGTAGATGCGTGGTTTCTTTTTTTTATAATTTACGGAGAAGTATGTATCTAAGCAATTACAATTGAAACACGTTACTTCGCAGGATCGAGGCACTTATCTAAGAAAGCTAATTTGCACGTGCGCAACGCATTTCAAAGGAATATTTACCTTTTAATAAGGTAAAAAGGGAAAAATGGCACTACGTAGGGGTATACTCACATAAATTGCATATGTTTCAGATGTAAAATGTTTAGAAAGAGTATGATGACTTTAGGGTTGCACCTTTTTTCTTCCCAAAATGGTTTTTAAAACATTGTGAAAATACCCGAAAATAACATAAGCAGGAGATAGAGAGCTGGACACTTCCA
Organism: Leiobunum rupestre; assembly: GCF_980474605.1. Lineage (NCBI taxonomy): Eukaryota > Metazoa > Arthropoda > Arachnida > Opiliones > Sclerosomatidae > Leiobunum > Leiobunum rupestre. The sequence goes on along the minus strand of NC_143391.1, from coordinate 49,716,938 downwards.
CCATGAAGTGTATACAATATACTATGATATAACTTAGCAAATTATCTTAAAGGGGCACGATCTGAGGACGTATTTTACGGCGTATCTTATGTTCTCAAGTATTAATTTTCCCTGAACAGCTTTTCGTCGTTTTTTACTATTGATATCTTATCAGCTAGGCACCTGAACTAGCCCAGGTTAACATCCCACTAAGACTTAGAATAGAGATAAAAGATATATTTCACAATTTGTAATATTAATTGTCGTATGTTATTTCGTAAAAATATTTTGAGCATGAATAAGCTCTATAAAGAGGGATTTGTTAACTAACACTTTGTTTTCTTTCAATACATGTGCGTTGCCCAATTTCTAGTGCCACTCATCGCCAGTGGCGTAGCTAGCATGGGTGACACCCGTGGCGGATACCATGGTGTGCTACTTACTAGTCTCTAGTTTGTGTAAGTTTTTATTTTTTTCACGGTCGGGTGTCACCCCCAAATCACGGCCAAACGGGTGGCACTGCTCATCGCCTTTTAAATCATATCCAATATGGCGTAGAATGAGTTAGCTTTAGGCATATTTAAAGCATAGCCGTGCAGAGGGTGAGTGCAATGAGGGAAAGGGGCCAAGAAGCACGCTTTGCAGGGGCCCTGTGCAATAGGGGTTCATCGCTTGGTCCTAAACTAGTTACAAAGTCCCGCGAATTGACTTAACTTAAGTACAATCACCCCCCGGGTTTAATGTAGAAGTGAAGAAATATGCTATATGATTTGCTAAGGTAACAAGTTCCTCTTGTGTTAATTTATCCATGCTTTAAGGCCGGTTACAAGGGTTGAAAAATTGTGGTTCAGTTTTGGCACGTGTTTTCTCGTTTGTCTTCGAAATGCGTAGAACCTTTCGGGTCAGAGAGAAGGCCGCATGCGCAGTAACCATCTATAGCTCAGTTGCTGTGAAAGATTAAAATTAAACCGTTATTTAATAACTTTAGCAACATAGCCTCGTAAACAGGTTTGTCTAAAAAGGCGATTTTTCAAAAATGTCGATTTCGACCTTCAAAAGGTTTATCCAGTAGCGGCGCTAAGGGTGGGCTGAAGTGGGCTAGCCCTCCCTGCATTTCTGAGAGGGGCCACAAAGTTATATTAAAAAGACCACATATTTATAATTAAGAGGCCACATATTTGAATTTATGAATTTTCTTTATCTCTAGAAATTTGTTTTATTGCCAAGAAACGGTTTTCTGGGAAAATAATCTTTCAAAAACAATTCGTTTACTCAAGAAGATAGTAGACCATAAACAGAGGAAGGGAGCAGTAATTGAGAGTAAGTTGAATGGACAATAGAAAGAAAAGAACGGGGCTTAAGGGAATTAAGGGAAATACCCCGGGCATGCACGTGTCCCCTCCAGGTTGGATACAAGGTCAGTAGGGGGTCCAGTAAACGCGACGATAGCCGTAACAATAAAACGACCTTGCTCTTCTCGCTTCCTGGAAAAATTTGGGTTTTTTAGATTTCACCACTTCTGAAAGCCACAAAATTATAAGGGGTCACTGAAGTTGTAAGGACCACAAAATAATTAGCCCACATGTGAAAAAACAGTAGCGCCGCTACTGGGTTTATCTCTTAAATATATTAAAATATTCTCATAAAAATAACTAATATATACAGAGAGATCACGACCTTCAAAATGGCGATTTTTTTTCATAGAAATTTTGAATAGCCCTTCTATAAATTAAACATAAACTATTTCTACAAAGTAAATATAAGATGGAGCAGATAAAGAAATTTTCCTGGAATCCTCTCAATGAACGTGAATAATATTAGTGAAAAGTATTTTTGCAAAATTATTAATTCGTCAGCGAGATATGACAGCTGAGAAATCAGTGGCCAAAACATTTAAGGCTCTGGTCTCTTTGTCGATTATCTATGGTTGCAGGATATTATCCTATTTGGAAATGGAAATCCCTCCTCAATAGACGCTTAAATAAAACCAGAACATACTTGTAAAAGTGTGATTTTTTAATGCGCGCGCGGCTAAATATTTCAATATAGAAAGGCTCGTTCAACTTCGCACGCGCCTCCTGAAATAAGTAAATGCGCGTGCGCTGTCAACCTTAGCCTTAAATATAAAAATAACATAAACATGTGACTATTTTATTCAGTGACTCGCGCGCATGCGCGTAGGGGGAATTAAAAGAGATTTGCATTTATTGAAACGCCTATTTTAATTTTCTGGGCACTGACAAGAAACCGAACCGAGCTGATTCTTACCGATTTTGTTCAAACTTCGGGACCTAGTAGACCTTCATCTAGCTTGAAAATACCCTTGAGGAAAAACTTGAATGGGCTTCCGTTTTGCCATGGCAACCGAAATTTATTTAGACAACTCAGTTTGAAATTTTCTTTACTTTATTCAACATGGGAAAATCACTGATTTTAAAGGTAATCTAAATAGTTTTCAAAACGTTAAAATTTGTTTTATAACAATAAATAACTCAAATTATTGGTCAAATTTGGGTCATTTTGTGTAAATTACAGCAATTTTGGGTAAATGCGACTAACATTGAGTTAAAACGAATATAGTAAGGACAATTTTGATAAATGTGATACACGCTAATTAACTACGGTAAATATGCCAGGGAAATATTATTTGTAAATTTTGGAATTATTTACTTTTGAGTAACTCCGGACCGCAGCGGTTCCACCTTCTGACCCCACTAACTCCCCCTAACTCTTTACGCCCATAACTGGAGATAATCATTTTACCCCAGAGCTGTCAAGCCCCACTGACCATTGTTGTAACCCCATAGCCGGGGAAAAACACTCCTCTGTGTACCAGCTATTTTTCGAAATATTTAGAATGTTTACCCCGGCCTTTACTTGTGGAATATGTGGTCGGGTTCCTCGGCCATGAATCCGGACGCCCTCTTTCGATTTGACGCCCTCCGTCGCACTCGTGGTCATAGTGCTTAGATCGTTAAGCCACGCGTCCGGACCACCGTACGGCAATGGCACTTTGCATACCGCACCGTCGACAACTGGAACTCTCTACCTGAAAAAGTACTCATCTGTACGTCACGCCGATCCGCCCGTGGCCTCATCCGAGAACATCTCCGCCCGATACTCCGCAAGTCCTCTGATTGGTTCCTCTTCTCCTTAATGGCTGTGAACCCATCATCTTCATATTTGAGTCACTTTTTTTGTTTCTCTTAGCTCCTTAGAAATGAAAATTTGTTTTGGGATTTTACGACGATTTCGTCGTATATTCCGTATCGTTTGAGGATCATTTGATTCACATTCGAAGAGTCCTAGAGCGTATAGCCGAAACGGGATTAACAGTTAACCCGGACAAGGTGCAAATCGGTGATGACGAGGTGTCGCTTTTGGGCTATAAGGTCGGACCGGGGTACTGCAATCCAAATTCGGATACATTAAGGGCTATAGAGGAATTCCCTCAATCCAAGAATGTAACGTAGTTTCAGCAATTCCTCAAAATGATCGGGTATTATCGGCAGTTCATCCCGAATATGGCTTGAGCTGCCAGGCCGTTGTAAAACGATGCAAAATGGCATTGGAAGGATACCCATACCAATGCTATGCGGGAACTAAGTTAAAGACACGGCGGAGTTGGCGCTCCCGGATTTCAATGGGAGTTTTCTCATTAAATGCGATGCAAGTTTAAAGGGCTTCGGCGCTGTGTTAGAGCAGAAAGGCGGGAAAGGGATGACCCCTATAGCCTTTGTAAGCCGGGGACTCGCACCGGCAGAGCGCAACTACTCGACGACGGAATTTAAATGTCTTGCTGTGATATACGCCCTCAAGAAATTCCAAATGTATGTCAAGGGTACTGATTTTGTGATCGAAACCGATCACCAAGCGTTGAAGTGATTACGACACCTTAAGGAGCCAGTGGGCAGACTGGCCCACTGTGCCTTGGAGCTGCAGCCGTATAATTTCGAGGTGAGATACCACCCAGGGAAATTGAACGTTGTAGCGGAGGCTTTATCTAGGGCCTTCTCGATTCCGAGAATGGTCAGGGTGAAGCGGTGGTGACGTTGGCGGTTTCAGAGGAAAACTCTTCTCACTCCGTGGAGGGAGAAAACTCTTTCAAGGAGTGGAGGCGGCCTTTCGACAGGAAAGCCATCGTAAGTTCACAAGTTAGTGATCTATGGTTAGAGCGGGTTAGAAGCTCTGGAAGTCCGAATACGGCATTGGAACCCGGGACAGTAGTAGATCAGTATATAATGGACAAAGATGGTCTACTGTTAAGGTACTTCGCCATAATCCAGATCTTTCGGGGACTTCTCAAAATATTCACATCCAATACATTAATTGCATTGAAAGTTGTAGATGGCTTGAACTAAACCTAACAATTCCCGAACTGGCAATATGTTGAAGCAACAGTCAACCAAAACTAAATTTAAACGATGAGCGTAGCAGTGCACGTACTGACAATCACCGCCCACCGCCGCTTCAATTTTCACCCCGACTCCATTTGCATGTCCACTCATTACGCTAGCCCCATCATACGTCCGCGCGACACAATTTTCAATTGGAAAACCTTAGAAGACTAATTATGGCCAAACTAAAGGTTTCAGAATCCAACTAAAAATCTTTCTACGATGCCTTTTTCTTATCTAGTATACAAACACTTCATTGTTCCACCCCTGAATTGTCTCTAATGATTTCCACGTGTGCAGATAAACACATCTCTATATCTAATTACGTCAAGCGGCTCAAGCCTGTGGTGGTCATTGACCTGAGACGCAATTGAACCACGTTATTTAGGAGATTCTAAATAATCTAAGTATTTCTAATAGGATTGTTGGTGAAAAGATTTACGTGAACTAAAATGCTTTTAAAATTTTTTCGCTATATTTTTCCAATTCGAAAACCCATTAATAAACTGACAAAACCCGTGTTCCTACTACTCAAAAAAAATGGCGACAACAAAAACAATAATTTGTATCCTTTACTGCATTTAATATTTATCATACCAAGGAGAATTGAAACCTCGGTTTTTACCACCAATTAAAGTTTTAGGAAAAGAAGTAATTTTAGGCTGAACGGGTAAACAATCCTTACTCAAGATGATATCAATCATTAAGATATCTGAGTTCTCGCAAGCTTGAACGATTTCCTTAGCAGGACTAAAGTTTCCCTTAGGACTAAAGTTTTCCACTTTTTCAACTTAACTCACAAGGAGACATCCCGAAGTGTAACCCACCGATTTTGTTCAAACTCGGGGAATTGGTAGACCTTCATGTAACTTGAAAAATCCTAAAGGGAATTTATTCAATGGGCAACGGTTTTGCCATGGCAAAGGAAAATGTTTTTGACAACATAACATGGAAATTGATCACATTTTGATCAATTTGAACTAAATGGGCGAAAATGAACCTATATGGCTTAAATTGGAAAAAATTGTGAAAAAAAATAAAAACATTGAAAATTTTTTTTCAAAATTGTTGCTACCAGATATAGCGTGTAAGCCAGGCAAAGCGGATCCTTCAGCGGTCCGAGAGCGTCAAAAATGGTTTTAATGTCTATGAGTAAAGTTTTCGATCCAGTTCTTACGAATGTAGAGTGCGCCGGTATTTGAGGGTATCTTCGGATTGCCAAAATGAGGACATCCGTGAAAATATTGATAATTTAATTGCTCCTCTTTGGGTAGCGTGCGTAGCGCGGAGAATAATTGTGGTGTCCGCCTCATCGTGAGAACTCGCTAATTCGGAGCAATCAAAATGGGTTGCCAAAGCTTCTTTTCTGAATGACACCACGATATTTTTTTTCTTCGATTAGCTTCCTCAATAAGAAAATGACTCAAGAAGACGGTTAGCTCATCTTTTGTTTTAATGTGTGAGAGTAACTTTTTTAAGGGTACCGAACGAATCTTGGTATTTCCTTCGATCTTGTATCTTATTGACGAATTTCCTTTCTGTCTTCTAAGGCGCGTAGCGTTTTTTAGGGAGTTTTCGATATAAGTATCGAATACTACGTGAACTTCTGAGAACCGACCATATTTGGAAAATACCCTATCACAGAAGTATTTCGCTAGTTCCGAGCAAGTATTCAGGTTACTTATACTCATAGACTGCACCTCAGCCATCCCACCAATTATAGCTACATCAAAAATACGTCTCGCTTCTGGTTGGATAGAATCTTCTCTATTTTCGGAAGGCTTCGGTAGTGCAACAAGTAGATGAAGAAGCTTCGCTTTGTCGTCACTGTGATTCAGTGATCCATCAGCGCTGAATAAAGCTCTTGGTACGACAGTTAGTTCGTACTTCCTTATTACGTCTTGTAAATTCATGTCTGGCCGTGATCGACATAAAAGAATTAGACACGCGAAAAGATTCCGATCTTCTTTCAACTCTAAAATTCCAACTTTGGTTTTAACTTGACCTTTTTGGCAGTTGTGCTAAATATTTTAAGATTAACATTGCAAAGAGGGTCACAAAAGTTTACTTTACCTTCAACTATTCGTTTTTCGACAAATTTTTCGTACTCCTTCTTACCGATCGCGCTCATTTCGCAGATATCTTTTTCTACTTGCGTTGGCGCTACTGATTTCGACACTAAATTAATTAGGTCTGGTCCTTCGTATTTAAACGGATTTGTAAAAGTGTTTATCGTAGAAATGAGTTTCGAAACATTATGTAATTTGCGGGACGAAACGGATGTTTTATTTTCGTGATGTTTCGAATAGTTTTGACTAGTGATTACACTTGTTCCCGACATTAATTTATTTCTGCTAATTTCGCCAATTGAGGTGCAATGAGAAAAAATGTTGTTAGAGTCTCTGGTCGAAGGGTTATTCCAACCAATCCGCCAAGAACTTTCAATTTTCTATTTTCTTGTTCAAGGCCTTCGACCCCACCTAGACTACAGAACGGTGTGAAATTTTTGTTTGGTGACCAATCTCCCGCCTTTAATAGAGCCCACGTCGCAGGGTCTTCATCTCTAAGCGCCCTCATTTCAGCCAAATGCCAAGCGCGCAATGCCGAGTAATTTCTTAAGTCTAGGGCAAGGAAATACTTCGTGAAATCTTCTAAAGACGCGAGACGAAGCTCCCAATCGGCACTACGGACTGCTCGGATAAATGCTAGATGGGAGAAAACCATGTTCATATATTGTTGAACCATACTAAACGTAGGGTACTTCGTTGATTTCTCTTTGGAGAAGCTTTTCATTTTCCCTGAAATTTTCAAATGATGTAGTTTATTTAGAAACTCTCTATTTACAGCGCCGACTCTGTCATTATTTTCATCGTTCCAAGCATTGAAAATATACTCGACTTGTTCTCTACATTGAGATTTTTCATCTGGGTATTTTTCGAAGAAACATTCAGAAAATAACGAGAAGAATGCTTGCAAAGTCGTTAAATGAGCATCGATGGCCCTTCGAAGAGGTTTTCCCTCTAAAATACGTTTAACCCTTTGAGAAGTGTATAAACCAGCTTCAATCCACATCTTTGGTATTCCAGTTAGTTCCACAAATTTTCCTATTACACGCAGTTGGGCCATTTCTATGTGCAACTTCCCTGGCAAAAAAATCCAATTATCGACTAATAGCGACATTTCAAGCTGTTTCATTGGCCGATAAAGACCCAAATCCATAGTGACTATAGGCTTTGAATTAGACTGCGTTATAATTAGACTTATTTTTTCGAAGTTTTTCATAACAGTCAGCTGTACTGATCTTTTGTTGGAGAAGTACCAATAAGTGAAAGTACCGCGATACGAGTAAGCTCTTAGGACTCGTCGATTATAGAGTTGTGAGCTGACCACGTAAGACCCGGTTTTCTCGGACCTTCAAAATCTGTTTGCTTTAGACAGTGAAGTCGAGACATCATCCAAGCCTTTTCCATAGTTTTTGAAACCGCACTCTCAAGATTATATTGTGGATAGACGCGACTGCGTGGTCGTACGGATTTTGAAATTTTGCATGGATATAATTTGTAAATTGAACTTGGAATTTGAATACTCGCGGAGTCTTCGGAAAGAGAAAATTCTTCAGAAATATCATTCTCCTTTATTTTTTGGTAAAGCACCATTACCGTTCCGTGCATCGTACGTTGACCATCAGGAGTGTCTTCTTGGAAGTCTAAATTATCAAAAGCAAAAGTAACCTTCCTTCCCTTTACAAAGTCGTTGCTTTTCATTCTCCATAAAACTTCTTTGGCAATTAGAGTTTTAACGTCTCTCAATCTACAGTAGCTAACGGCCATTCCCATCTGATTCAAAAATTCAATTAACTGAGTGTATAGTTAAAGCAACACTAATTTGTAATGGCATTTCCCTAGTTCCGCGTATGGTTTTAGTATCAGTTAGGGTGGCTTGTCGAGGTGTTAAGGTCTCAAATATTAGAGATTGAGCGAGGCGAATGGATCTCTGGTCAATTTCGCTGCCCCGCCGGGAATCAGATAAAAGCGTGGCTTTTCCAACCATACACCACTTGAAAAATAAAATCAGCTCTTGCGGTAAAGTGGTCTCATGATCCATTTCGAGACACCCGTTAAATTCCCATTTTTTTTGAAGATGTAACTAAGTTTCTGATTACGTTCGCGGCCTTAAAAAGGGACCTTAGACAGTCTTCATTATTGTCTTCCTCCAATCTTATCAATGCCGAATTCCTCGTGGTTTTCAAAAAAAACGCGTTCTGATTCGCGTTTTTTCGTTGGTTGTGAAAATTCGATACCTAAAATTTCTTCGTTTAAGAAATCTTTCAGTTTTCTTCGAGACATTAGGTCGTCTTTAATTGAGTCCAAACCATTCGAAATGCATATATTTAAATACGCATTATGTAAGTCAGCTATCGTAGTTACATTCTCCCCTACGAGACATTCTTCGACCAGGTTAATAAACTCTATTTCCGAAGCTATTATGGCCGCGTTTTGTCTCTGAACTGGATTTTCAAAATGTTTATTACGACGCGGTACTTTTATAACGGTTTTGTTCCAACAGTTAAGGTGGTACATAACATCTACCGCGTGCGCGTCTGTGTCACTTATAGATTCGCTCAGTCGCACGCGCCAAATATCGTTATTGCACAAATCAACTGCTTGCTTCAGAGATACGCCACTTCGATCATATGATATTGCATGCAAGGGGTTTTTTTCGAACCCTTTTCATCACAGAAAAAAACATTGAGTTTTTAGGTACTTCAAAGTTTTGCTTCTAGTAAAAGTTGATGAAGAACTGGGGACTAAAATCGAAGGTTCGGGAACCACATTTTCAAAACACGTTTTATCTTCGACAGATTTCTCAAAGTGTTTTACAACTCTTTGCTTATACGATTTATGCGTAAACGTTTTGTAGCAAGATAGATGCCAAGAACATTAATTAAGTTTAAGATTGTTTAGTGATACTTCACCTTTCATTTTTGTTAAAAATATTTGACTGTCTTTGTTGTATACATAAAACATATGTTCGCGATGTGAGATAAGATAAATAAAAAATAGATCAGCTAGATAAATAAACGTCTACCGAAATATCAGAGGCATTCCCTCTTGAGTCTTGATCAAATGTATTTAAGTCTTAGTACTTTTAAATGTAAATATCTGTAACTAATAAAAGTGATTTTAGACTATAATGTGCCGTCTCATCAATCGACTTGGACATAACAAAATGGCGACGGGGATGGGATGCTGAACCTTTACGTTGGATGTACATGAGTGGAGAGGAATCGACAACAATTTAGAAACATGACCACGATAGGAAGATTGGAGATCTTCGATGGTACAGCAGAGCCTTGGAATCAGTATGCAGAGAGATTAGAAGCATATTTCCTGGTGAACGACATCACATCGATGGAAAAGAAGAGAGCAGTACTTATGACCATTCTGGATCCCAAGACGTACGCACTTCTACGAAATTTGATCATGCCAGTAGCTATAAAGGACAAGCAATACGGCGATCTAGTCGGAGAGCTAACAAATCATTTCAATCCAAAACCATCAAGGATGGCCGAGAGATTGCGATTTCATAGGCGAGACCGAAAACTTTGAGAGTCCGTGGCAACTTACGTAGCGGAACTAAGACGCTTAACCGAGCATTGTCAATTTACCACCAGATTAGACGAAGAGTTACTAGACAAGCTGGCATGGGGCATAAATGACGATGCAATGCAGAAAAAGTTACTGGCCGAAGAAGACGGGTTAACTCTGGTTAAGGCAGTAAAACTACTCCAAGCAATGGAGATGGCCACAAGAAATACCAAAGAGATGAAAACTTCGAATTGTGACAATCAGGGGCAGAGCACCGTCAACTTCGAGTCACAGAGGCATCAGGGAAAGAAAAGCTCAAGTTTCAAGGATCAAACCCACAGTTACGATCAGCGGAAATCTGAGAAATGCATAAGATGTACCGGATCTGGTCATAAGAGTGCAGAGTGTCGATTTATAACGGAAGTTTGCCACAAATGTCAACGAGTCGGGCACATTGCGAAAGCATGTCTAAATCCAACAAATCCAAAATCGCACAAGAAAGACGATACAACCAAACGTAACAGTTTCAGGAGCGGAAAAATCAATCAAGTCAAGGAAATTGGCGAAAAAGGGTCGACACTGGCGGAATACGATGTTCCAATATACAACATATCGGTGGAAGACTCTGACGAAGAAGTACCTCTACCAGAAACCATATGGCTGGATATCAACGGGAAGAAGATCCAATTTGAATTGGATAGCGGGTCGGGTCACGCTATGCTCACTGAAGACGACTTCGCATTACTACCGTACCAGCAAGAAGTCCAAGCGTTTTCAAGGAAACTACGATCGTATACTGGACATGCAGTTAATATTGTCAAACGCACAACAGTCGATGTCAATTTCAAAGGAAGATCAGCTGAGATACCAGTACTACTAGTAAAAGGGAGCGGTCCGAATCTTTGTGGACGAAAATGGCTCCAATCATCATTGAATATTACAACGCCAGTAACCCAGATAAATCACCTGGAATCCAACCAAAGAAATATATCTCTAGATCAAGTCATGAGGAAGTATGAAAAACTGTTTTCACCTGGTCTGAGGAAGCTGGAAGGCGTAAAAGTCCACATCCATGTCAAGCAGCGTTGCCAGACGTACCATAATTATTGTACAAAACAATAATTTTAGCCCAAAATTTTGGTCGTACCATAATTTTAGGCTTGTACAATATTTTCGAAGGTGGTGCCTTGGGTATTAGCTCTATTTTAGAAAAAAAAATACAATAATTTTAAAGTTGTGTACCATAATTTCAATAATTTTAGTTTAAGATTTGTAGGGCTCGGATTTTTCTGATCGTTTCAACCGGTAAATTCAGTTAACCATGATTAATCGGAAAACTTCCAGATAATTTAACGGTAAAATCTCGAGTTTGTTTATCAACTAATTATATAGTTTGAAAAAAAAACATTATCTTGATCGCAATAAATTCACCGCCGCCTTACTTTCCCCGAATGTATTTTTTTATCATGAAGCCGATATGAACTTTTATTTAAATAAATTTGTACACACTTGTTTTTTTAAGATAAATAAGATCAAATTATAACTCTTCGAAATATTTACGAATTAAATATTTACCGAAAAAAAGCAAATTGTTTTTTTTTTCTGGAAATATAGACCATATTTCTTCGTTAATCAATCATATTTGTTGTTCCAGTTGTGATGTACCCCGACTAAAATGTAATAAAACACTAATGGAAAACTCGTATTAGTCTACCCATGGATAATAGTGAACTACTTTAACTATTTTTTATAATAAAAACCATGGTTTAGCAAATAATATAACTATGTTTTCATCTGGTGCTGCTAGTATCTTACACTTAATTCCGAAAAGGATGGATAGATAAATCACGAAATAAACTGAAGTGTCAATGCTGACTAATGAAACGGTGAAATACATTTTATTTTAACAAAATGGATAAAGTTGGTCATAAAATTCCCTTTCTAATCTGGGCCGCGGAAGTCTACAGACATCTGGCCAGAGCGCAATATAACCTGTGTCGTTTGCGCAGTTTACTAAAATACTCAATGCCCCCACAACGCGATTGAGTGACCAGTCCTTACAAGCACCCGGGTACAAGTATCGCACTTTCAATAATCAGCCTTTTCAGTTTACATAGAGCCACGTAGTGGCAAATGCAAGAAGCTCATAAACTGCTGGATTTTCGTCTGCTAAGCAGACGCTTTATGGAAAAATCGTCTGCTTAGCAGACGAAAATCCAGCATTTCATGAGCTTCTCGCATTTGCCACTATGTGGCTCTATGTAAACTGAAAAGGCTAATTACGTTTCTTTCTCCACTTCTGAAATAATATCCTTTTAGTAAGCTATGGAAATTTTACTTCCTTAATAGACAACATAAGTAAGGACTAGTAAACGTGTAGGGTGAATAAATATAGGAGTTATAGTCTTACAAGTTTACTCATTTTCTCCCAAGTTAATTTTTTCTACGCTTAACTTCCATAGTGTGCGTATAGATAATGTCAACAGTAGCAGACGTTGTCGTAGACAAATAAGTTACACGTAGAAAGGAGTTCTTCATAGTCCTTCAAAGAAAACAGGTGTCGGTTGCACACAGCAAAGCTATACGATATACACTCAGTGGCGTAAATAGCGCCCCCGCAGACCTCGCGGCGCGGGGGGGCCCCCGAGAACTAGGGGGCCCCCAAACGTTTATGATTGAAATTGATGCTTTTTAAAAGGGCCCCGAGTCGTTCTTCAAGGGGGGGCCCCGGAGTTCCTAGTTACGCTACTGTATACACTCCTAAAAGTTGCCGCTGGTAATTATTGTTATATTATTAATTGGCTTATATATGGGGCGCCAAACCGGAAAAACTAAATAACATTTCTAGGAATATTTTAACAATTCTAGGAATATTTTCAAACTTCTAGGAATATTTTCAAACTCTAGAAATATTTTCAAACTCTAGGAATATTTTAAAATTACCTATCAATTTTAATCAAATAAAGGTTTGGCCAAAAAGTGATAGAATAATTTAATTTTTTGGTTGAAAAAAAACCTTAGGTGAATTTTAGATTATTGGATAATAGTTGAACTAAGAAAAAAACTATTGAACATATTTGCTAATAATTACATCAAAAGATAACTTTATTTAAAAAAATATACGTATTAATCAAATTATACGAATAAAATTGATCGAAAAATATTAACAACATTTTTATTCAAAGAAATATTTTTCGAAAAAATTCGTTTGTGTCTTAGTTACGGTTAAAAGTTTACCGACACCGAGCCCTATTTATTTGGTTATGGCAGTTCGGAGAACTACGGCTTCGGCCGTAAGCCCGGGCCTCGCCCATAGACTATGGTAACATGTTCACTTTCAAAAGAATCCTTATTTCCCACCCTGGTCTCAGTTCCCTTGTTCAGTGCGCCCATGGATATTCTATGTACCGCGCCAAATCCTATCGTTATCTGCTTATCACTTATCATTGGGTTTGGAGTTCTTTGGACAATGGAGAAAGAAACTACGATACCTCTAGCACGGGCCGATTGTTCGAAGTGCGGCACGAAAATCCGCTAGAGGCGGCAGGCGTTCAGCCTGGTTCGTAGGCTTTTAGCGACTCCTATTTTAAGACAGTCATTATGGAATTTTTGTAAAGTTATAGTTGTTCCATTCATTAAAAGGTGGCGACACTCTATTAGGCACAAAGGTGTATTGGGCCGCTGTTCGCGCGCCTGCTTTCCTTCTCCATGATAGTAGTTGCTTCCTCCATGTTTGGACAAGTCTAGTAATCTTAGGTTAGTGGTTGAGAATCACGTTGAAAGCAGTTTAGGGATACATGGGTAACATTATACCAATTTTATTTTCTAAAAAGAATGGCGACTTCTAATAACGGTAAGTTTTCATTTTGGAATTGGTATTGAAACTCTTTCTTAAAACAAATTAATATTTACAGTTGAATTATTGTCTGAAGAATCTGATTCTGTAGAGATATTTTATTCTAAGACTCGCATTCCTATTTTAAAAATTTAAATTTGTAATTTTTTAAATATGTGCAATAAATTTTGCAATACTTATACTTCAGTGTTAGAGTGTAAAATAAGTATAACGTAGATAGTTCAAATTTCAATATTTACACTATTTTATTTTTGAATTTCGCGCGGTTAACGCTAAAATTGGCCGTGTGAGAATTGCAATAATTTATCCCAAGAATCAATAATTTTTAAGCAAGAATACAATAATTTCGTTTTTCAAGTCTGGCAACGCTGATGTCAAAAAAGATGCAGTCCCGAAATTCTGCAAAGCAAGAACGTTACCGTTCCACATGAAGGACAAAGTGGAAGCTGAAATAGAGCGCATGGAGCAAGCGGGAATCATCAAGAGCGTTCCGTTTTCCGAATTTGCATCACCGATCGTACCAGTACGGAAAAGCGACGGCGAGATTCACATATGCGGAGACTTTAAGACTACCGCAAATCCGGTCGTCAACACCACCAGAGGACTATTTCAATACGAACGGCTATCAACAGGAATCTCATCGTCATCCGCAATATTCCAAAGACATATGGAGATGCTACTAAGAGGACACAAAAGGGTATCACCGTTTCAAGACGACATCCTATTGGGTGGAAAAGACAACGAAGAAAATCTACATACTCTGGATTCTGTGCTGGACATTCTCTGCAAGAACGGGATCAAGCTAAGAAAAGAAAAATGCAAAGTTTTACAAAATGAAGTTGAGTTCTTGGGCCACAAATTGGATGCTGATTTTCTACATCCACTAGAAGAGAAGATGATCGCCATCAGAGACGCTCCAGACCCAGATAACATTGGCCAGCTACGTTCCTTTATTGGTCTTTTAAACTATTACCAACGACTTCTACCCAATAACGCCACAAAACTGGCACCATTGTACGACCTACTTCATCAATCAACACCATGGGAATGGCCAGGCGTGCAGAAGAAGGCATTCAGAGACGTCAAAGAATCTATTCTGCAGTCAAAAGTCCTAACACACTACGATGTATCCAAAGATGTATACCTCGCCTGCGATGCGTCACCAATTGGAATTGGAGCTGTCATTTCCCACGTACAAGGCGAAGAGGAGAAACCCATATCATTTGCGTCAAGAAGTCATACAAAAGCTGAAAGGAACTACTCTCAACTAGAGAAAGAAGCCCTCGCTCTCATATTTGCGGTAATCAAGTTCAAAGACTATCTATATGGCAAAATGTTTTACCTATTCACAGATCACCAACCGCTTGTAACATTGTAACCGATCCCTCAGACAGCAGCAACAAGAATCTAGCGTTGGTCGTTACTGTTATCGGCATAAAACTACGAAATCCGTTTCCGGAAAGGAAGTTTGAACAACATCGACAGAAGCTGTCACTACGACCTTAAGAGAGAACATTGCAAGATTTGGCATCATGCAGGTCCTCGTAACCGACAATGGTACCTGTTTCACAAGTCACGACTTCCAAGAATTCCTCAAGCAAAACGGAGTTGAGCATTTTCGTACAGCACCATACCATCCGGCGTCTAATGGACAAGCAGAGAGGTCAGTCCGCACCATCAAAACAAGCTTAAAAAAGATCAGCGGTGGAACGAACGAAGCTATCGACATGATCAATGAAGGATTGTGGACATTCCCGAAAGGATGCTTTCACACACGCTTGGCAAGAATTCTCTTGAACTATCGTAGAACTACAACAGCAAGGGGACTATCACCAGCGGAGATGATGTTTGGGCGCGCAATTATTTCACAAATCGATCTCTGCCATCCAATGAACAAAATTCAACGAAAAACAGAAGTTCCTCATGCGCTAAGCTTTGAAGAGAAGGAGGAAGAAGAGACCGGAAAGCAGACTAAGCAGGAGACTGAAAAGCAGACTGGAAAGCAGATCACTAAAAGAAAGCAGACGTATCAGATCAACGACGCCAAAATGGCTGGAAGGAACAATCCTTTCAACTCTAGGACAAATGATGTTCGTTATCAAAACATCCACATCAGAGCTCCGAAGGCATCGAAACCAGATACGACATCGTTTTCTATCGCTGAGAGAAAAGACAACGTCGGCAGCTTTTCCAGACCTGATCACTCCAACATCAAGCACCGAGGAAGATCTATCTTGGACACCAGAATTTCAACCAACAGTTCCTGTCCCGATAACCAATGCCGTGTCATCAGACAACGTTCCAGAACCTTCTCAAACCAGAATCACCGGATCGGCAATGAATAGCAAACCATACCCTGATGAATCATCAATGTCATAGGGAGGACAGAGCCAACAACGAACTCTTTTTTTACCCGAAGAACTGCGAGAACCGAGTCAATTACAACTATCAACGGACATTCAACAACAACGATCTACTGAACCGATCAGCAATTTAAACCCTCAACGTCCACAACGAACTCGAAGTAAACCGCTTAAATTTGAAGATGAATTCCCACAAAGCATCCACAAAAAGAGGGGAAAGTAATGTTGTATACATAAAACATATGTACGCGATGTGAGATAAGATAAATAAAAAACTAGATCAGCTAGATATATAAACGTGTACCGAAATATCAGGGGCATTCCCTCTTGAGTCTTGATCAAATGTATTTAACTCTTAGTACTTTTAAATGTAAATATCTGTAATTAATAAAAGTGATTTTAGACTATAATGTGCCGTCTCATTAATCGACTTGGACATAACAGTCTTCATCTTTAAGCGCAGCCAGCTCCACGATCAGATCAGAAATTTTCTGTAACGATTGCTCTTCAGGATTTTGCACAATTTTTTCTTTAGATTTATGTTTGCAGAAAATGCACTTTTCTCTTTTAAACACACTAGACATAATTATAAAACAGCACAATATACACTTTAGCAACTATGCGCCTCCAAAAATGATAACGAACTGCCGTTATTCCTTCAAAACAAAACTGAGAAACTGCCCGTACCCATTTTCTTTTCAACAAAATTGCCACCCGACACTGGAAACCTTTGGTAGCGGTCGAGCCGACCTTAATCCCATAATTACCCAAGTAAAATGGCCCGTCGAAAAAACTTTGAACCGAACTTTCTCTTTCCCATATATAAATACTAGCCGAGAAGCCCGCCTTACAGGCGGGCCCTCAGCTAGTTGTGTGTTTAGACGCACTCCACCCCAGTACGCCCCCCCCCCCCCAACCCCTTTTACCCATGCGATAATTACCGTGGCACTCTTTTCCATAGTCGAAACACCGCAGTAAGGCCCCCTCCCTTTTTTACATGCGATAATTTCCATGGTACCCTTAACCTCATAGTTTACCGCCCCCCGTAAGGCCCCCTCCCCCCTTTCACATGCGATAATTTCCATGGAACCCTTTTCTCCAAAGGAGAACCACCCCAGTAAGGCCATACCTCCCCTTTTTCCCATTTGATAATTACCGTTCATCCCCTTTTTTCTCATGTTATAATTACCGTGGTACCCACCTCCCCCTTTTTCCCATGTGATAATTACCGTGGTACCCTTTTCCCCATAGTAGAACCACCCCAGTAAGGCCCTTTCTCCCCCTTTTGCCCATGTGATAATTACCGTGGTACCCCCCCCCCTACGCTTTTCCCATGTGATAATTACCTTGGTACCCCCCCCCTACGCTTTTCCCATGTGATAATTACCGTGGTACCCTTTTCCGCGCAAAAATAACTCAAACTCGCAGTCGTACCAACCCCCTGTACCTCTTTAAACCCCCTGTATCCAATGGCTAATGTATAAAGACCACGGGACTAACGTACGCCGAGAGCGCCACAGGACTTTTAAATCGGAACGACCCCGAAACCCCCCGCCCCTCCCCGTTTCCGAAACTTACAGGCCTTCTGAAACTACCCCATATGATCCCCCCCCCCTCCGAAATTAGCCGCGGAAACAGAGAGAAAATTTCGGGTGTATTGCGTGTTGGGACAAACACGGCCCAACACTCAGGGACGACCGATTTTGAGAAAATAGATAGTCGAACCACCTTAGTAACGAAGCCAAAGGCAGTCTCGGTTTCCCTATGTTCCGCGGGTTGTTTTTCCCTCGCCGGCCCGCCTTCGCCTTCCTTACTGACTAACCAAAAGCTCAAAATAGATAGTAGAACCACCTCAGTAGCGAAGCCAAAGGCAGTCTCGGTTTCCCTTTGTTCCGCGGGTCGCTTTTTCCTCGCCGGCCCGCCTTCGCCTTCCTTACTGACTAACCAAAAGCTCCAACGACGACGACGACGACGAAGTGGTTTTTATAATATAGAAAATAGGTTTCTAGTTTCAATTTATTTATATATTTTCTTTAAAGAGTATTTCGAATTTACACGAAATATATTAAATTTAAAATCGAATTTTTGTATTATTGTAAAATGAGGTATGTATTATTTTTAAGAGGTTTTTAGCTTTCGTTTGATAACTAATATCCCATATTTATGAAAAGTATTGAAGATTTCTGCTAAGGGTGGGCGGGGCTGGCTTTAGTGGCTCCCTCCCGCGGAAATAATCAACTTAGGACGTTGAATTTTTTTTTCAAGTATATTTACGGCCTATTAAAATAATCATTTCACTTTAAATGAAATAATTTAAAAATTAAACCATAATTAAGTGGTTTGGGTGGACATGCATCAGATTTATAGCCCGGTGTACCGGTAAGATTCAAACCACACCACCGGAGGTCTGTCATCATAATGCCCTACGCCAGCGTCCACGAACCCGGACAGGTGACAAAACCAGCCTGGGTAGCAGAACCCCACTACTGATGGCCGCACCCTTGACGCAAGCCGCTCAACCCAGCAGAAGGTGCAGCAATGGGCCGACCAGCGCGCCACTTCGCACAGCAGTGGGAATGAGAGCGGATGCTCTGGCAACTCCGGCCGACACCCTACCTACGAAGGTAGACAGCCAAACCCATTGGAAAGAGCTCCTAAAGGGGAACGACGAGCACACAGCAGTCCAAGTAACCCGGCACAGCTGGCACCGGATGTCCCGGTGGGAGCCCAAAAGGCCGAGAAACAACAGGACAGCCGTGCCCTCATACGGAGGCTCGCAGCCCCACAGCAGGCTACCCAATCCGCCGAGGCGGCCGGGTTGCCTGGACCCTCTCCGTTAGCCTGGGCCGAAGCCCAGTTACCAGCCCACACCGGGCCGAAGCCCAGTTACCAGCCCACACCGGACCGAAGTCGGAGGTGGAGATAGGACCTTTTGGACGGAGCTAACATCTCCCAGCGCGCCACCGCCCGTGATGGGTTACAAGAGCCGGACCCCGACTCCCCGGTAAAGCCGCCAGTTATTGCACACTCCGACCCCTCGTGGGCCTGGTTTGGGTGGGCTAGCGCCCCCCTGCCACGTTTGACGAACTTCCACCATCGAAATTCGGATTCAGCTCATTTTTCTGAAGAGAATGACACCTTCCGCTATATTCTTTCACGAACGTGCAAACGACAGACATAGCAGCAGGGACTATGTGGCGAAAATTCAAATTCTCAAATGACCTTACAGGAATTTTCATTTCACCCTTCACCATCTGAGCCAGCTTCGGGTAACAATGATTTTATTAATAAATATTGTTGAGGTGAAAAAGCTGTTTGAGATGTATATTTGGACGTCAAAAGCTACTGGCTACAAATCTATTGAGAAAACGTACCTTAATAGTTTCTGGCTGATTGGCCATTGTCAGTTGAAAGAAGAAAGCTTAAAGGAAAAGTCCATGTCTGGTAAAACTTGGGTCTATTTCAAAGATAATGTTTAAATAAACTCAAAAATATCAGTCGTAAAATTGTATCTTTATTTAATGACGAGAAATTAATTTTTAAACGAGCCAAATTTACCCGCCAAGCGATCTGCCATTTTGTTTCGCGGTGACGTTTTAGGACTTTAATAACGGGCTGTTCGTGCTATAACAGCGCTCTGTTCCCTGCGCACACTTGCTCCGCGTGCGGTCTGCGGAGGGAAGGCGAAAGAAAATGGCAGCTCGCTTGGCGGGTAAATTTCGCTTGTTTAAAAATTAATTTCTCGTCATTAAAAAAAGATACAATTTTACGACTGATATTTTTGAGTATATTTAAACATGATCTTTGAAATAGACCCAAGTTTTACCCAACCTGGACTTTTCCTTTAATAAAGAAGCATTCTTTTAGTTTCTAGGAAACGCACACTACCTTTTAAGGAAACACTAACTGAATCCCTCAATGAAGTTATTCAAGATGGGAAGTGGTACAACCACGAAATCAAAGCTTTGAGGTTGTCTGTGGATGCGTTGGGTGAGAAATTTGACAAACATACAGCAGCAGTGGAGAAATTAGCAGATGCTCAGCTTCAGCAAGCGGTTGCCCAACAGACGCAAGCAGATGCCTTATAGCTTATGGCAGAAAATTAAGCGAAGCAAATCACTGCTCTGCTAGCCTTGGTAGCAAAGTTACCTGGACAACCTACAGATGAGTCCAGCTCTTTGGAACTGACCACAGAGAATGATTAAGCTTCCTTGAAAAAATAAAAGTACCATTGAAACATTTAAAGAGTAGTTGTTTTTGCTGTCCAAATACACGAGGGTGTACATTTTTGACTTCTCCATCACTTTGCACATGCAATCCAATTCTCCCAGAATATTTGGTAGGTGGCACCACATTGAGGAACACATCTGAGAATAAGCATAATTCTGTTAAGCTGATTGAGCTATTTCTAAAAACAAAACATTCCTTTGTAAGCTGAGTGGCCACATATTGTCCAACGGGAATTAAATCAAACGACACATTCTAAATTGCTTACGTTTCATAATTTGCTGCCACCAGCTTTTGGAATGACTCTGGAGGATGGAGCACTAAACAGAATTGCAACCGAAACTTCCTGCTTCACACTTGCTGTTTACACCCATATCATTTTGCTAAATTGATCTTGGTAGTCCTATCTTTTCCTAAAAGGGGTTTTACACATCCGAATAAAGCATAAACATCGTCTTTTGGCATTTCAAATTGAAGCAGAAACTACTTATCATTAATAATTAGACATAACAAACATATTTTTCTTTTATAAATTTGTACATTCTATTGCAGCAACTCTAGCATGCGCCATTTTAAAGAATAACAGACGACAGTCGTTAATTTATTCCCGGTAGAGGGCGACACAGCCGCCAGAGTTCATCGGGCCGGAAATCAGAGTTGATTTTCAATAACGGAACTGAACCGGCGTGATCTGATTTGAACTAGCTTCCTCGACCCTGTATAGAGGGCAGCTGTTTATTCACTAATAAAACAAGGAGCATCTATGTAATCGATAGGAATTTTTGAACTGGCCTGTTAAGAGAGGTTTGATGCCTTTTTCAATAATTTGCGCTTACATAATAGGTCTTTACATCAAATCAAATAAAAAAAAATAAACATTAAATCCATTTATTACTGTGGTATAACCAAGAACGTATATATGTATAAGAAAGTTGAACTATCAAATTGGCGCCTGGTGTCATGATTTAATCGGTTACAGAATAACAAATTACTCTGCCCAAAAAACCACGTGCGGCGCGCGCTAAAGGTTAAAAACATTTCTAGCTCAAGCGCGCTGCACGCGGATTTTAGGGCGGAGTTATTCTGAAACCGATTAAATCAAGGCCCAAGCGATGCCTGTTGTTCAACGTTCTTATACATATATACGTTCCCGGTATAACTATATTAATTTAACGAATCGGACTGGGAAATTAATCTCATAGTATAAACTGAAAACTCTTTTTCAATACGTTATTACAATTACTTAAAGCGATACTGAAATTATAAAATTTCGGGCCTATAACGCATCTCGGAAATTCGCTAGAGATAAGTGAGTGCGTCTACCGATAAGGGGGCACCTGCGGGCGGGGGAAACGGGGGTGAAACGGGCCCCTGTAGGGGCCACCATTTTGCGTAC
This sequence comes from Leiobunum rupestre, assembly GCF_980474605.1. Lineage (NCBI taxonomy): Eukaryota > Metazoa > Arthropoda > Arachnida > Opiliones > Sclerosomatidae > Leiobunum > Leiobunum rupestre. The sequence continues at coordinate 49,695,132 of NC_143391.1, read as the reverse complement.
ATTTTCGGCGGGTCAAAAGGGCAATAGCTGGGGGCACCCCATTTTAGGTTAGATGATTTACGATGTTATACCACCTCATAAAACCTAACCCCCCATTGTGGGTCAATAGGTTATCTGCCCCTATTCGACAGGAGGTGTGGACAACGATGTTATGCAAACAGCTATAAACCGTTAAATAGGGTGAAACGGGCCCCTGTAGGGGCCCCCCATTTTGCGGCAATATTCGGCGGGGTCAAAAGGTTAGATCAAAAGGTTAGCTGATTTACGATGTTACCCTGGGTCAATAGGTTATCTGCCCCTATGGCGGTGTGGACACGATGCAAACAGCCGGACCGTCATAGTTAATAGCTGGCGTGGTAACCCATTTTAGGTCAAAAGGTTAGCTGATTTACGAGGTTGATTTACGATGTTATAACACATAAAACCCAGGTGCTAACCCATTATAGGTCAATAGGTTATCTGCCCCTATGGCAAACAGCCTACCCGTCATAGTGAATGTCACCCCCCTGTCTTTCGAGTTGGTTTTCGCCGACAAACACTTTCCCCCGTGTAACATTATTTTCACGATGCGTAAAGCTATCCGTCTTACGGAATATCGGCCCTAAGGGGTAAAGGGTAGCTAGAGAATGGCCCTTACCCCCAGCGCGTAAAATAGACACAGCGGGTGTCCCCTCTCGCTAACTAAAAGTGTCGTTTTGGTACAAAAGAGCCGAGTGTATTATAAAAACGGTTTATTTTTCTACGACATTCTATGATTTGTAGAGACCATGGCGAATAAATTGAAAAAGTGGCCCCCAACTTTTTACATCAGGCGTGGATTCTTAGCGCTAAAATGGTTATAACAAACGAGTGTTCCCACCAAAAATGTTTTTTTGCGCGTAGAAGTTTATGGGGGCCCATAAACTAGTAGCGGGAATAGAACCTCTTAACTATTTCAGTTTAAACTACGAGGGATTCTAATAGATTTTGGTTTTTACATCCCAAATGGCCCTACGTATGGGAGGGTGCCCCTCCAAGTGTGTATGGGGGGCGGGTCCTTTTGGGTATAAAAACCCAGGGATTTGGTCCCTAAGATATCACAACTCTGTTCTTTTTTTGTATCCAACCAAGTCCACTAGAAATCCATCTCCGCTGTTCTCGGATGAGGACGTACCCCTGTAAGTTTTTATCAATTTTTATATTTTTAGCTTGGTGATCTATTCCAAAATTAAATGGTAACCCTGTATGCGTACCAATTTCAATATGCAAGATACTCGAGAATGGTAAAATAGTCTATATTTAAAATTAAAATGCGAAAACTACATTTGTAGTGTTCAATTTAAAAGAAAATTACTTCAGCTTTAAATAAGATTTTTTTTTGTATCTACCCTATATCATTTACATATTATTTTTTTATTCTAATTTAACAATCACTTTAAAAACTTAGCACGTCTGAATAGCTGTGTAGAGTACTATTAACAGATATAAATATTTCTGGGTTCAGTTAATGTGATGATTCGAGTGAAACATTTGCATATGTTAAAGTTATTGGATTGAAGGAAACTTCAGTGTTTTCAGAGTGATAATTAAGGGAAGTTACCGTTAACTATAGTTGAAAATTATCTTTTTAAGTCGGTGTCCACCCATTGATTATGTTAGGAAGTGAAAAAATTTCATTTAGCAAGCTTTTCTTAAATTTTGGTATCCACCCTGTATCATTTAAAAGCTCAACCATTGTTTTTATCAAGTTAATTTTAAACATATCTTAAAACAAGCTTCCCTAAATCCGACTAGCTTTGTAGGGTAATAATAAAATAGCTAAATATTTTTGGGTTTAATAATTGTGCTTCTTAGTGAAAATTTTGCATATATTACAGTATTAGGTTGGCTAATTATTTTTTTCACCTGCTACCATTCTCAACGGGTGAACATAGAATAACAAAGATAATTTTCCACTATATTTAAAGCCAACTTTCCTTACATTTCACTATGAAAACACTGAAGCTTCTTTCAATGCGATAACTTTATTACACGCAATTTGTTCCACCCCAGAATTACATTTATTGAATCGAAAAAAAATATGTAACCCCCCTTAGAATTAACCCACACAGGTATTCAGAAGAGGTGGTGTTCAATTTAAAAAAATTACGTTTTTTTTTGGATCCACCCCTATATCAGTTATATAAAACCTGAAATTATTTTTTTTTTAATTCTAATTTAAACATCACTTTAAAAACCTTATGCAAGTCGGAATAGTTGTGTAGAGTACTAATAACGTAGATAAATATTTATTGGTTCAGTTATTTGTGGGGAATCTTGTTTGAAGATAAGTTTAAAATTAATTTGGAAAAAAAAACTTGAGCTTTTTAAATATATGATACAGGGGGTGGATACCAAAATTTCAAAATAAAATTTAATAAAAAGCTTGCTAAATGAATTTTTTTCACTTCCTAACAAATTCAATAGGTGAACACAGACTTAAAAAGATAATTTTCAACTATAGTTAACGGTAACTTCCCTTAAATTTCACCTTGAAAACACTAAAGTTTCATGCAATCCAATAACTTTGACTTTTGAAGATTTTTCCCTCAGAACCATCACATTAAATGTGATCCACTCTGTATCGTAAATTTAAAAGCTCAAGCAATTTTTTTTTCCAAATTCATTTTTAACTTAACTTAAAACAAGCTTCCCTAAGTCTGACTAGCTCTGTAGGTTAATAATAAAATAGCTAAATATTTTTTGGATTCAATAATTTTGATTCTGAGTGAAATATTTGCATATATTACAGTATTAGTTGAAAAAAATTCATTTATGTCCATTTTAAATTTTTTTGTTGTATCGCATTATAATATTTTTTGGCTCGTAAAAGAAAAATAATTTTTGTAATATATCATCTTATAAAATTTTTTGTCAAAAAATAAATATTTTTATTATCTTATAGATCAGACTCGTTATTTCTCCTTGCTCGTGTCATTTTTGTTTTTGGATTACGTAATTAATAGTTCATGGGGTCCATAATAACGTAGAAAATGTTTTTGGGTTCAATTGACCTGATGAAAAATTTCCATAGGGCAAAGTTACTGGACTGATGGAAGCATCAGTGCGAAGTCTTAATTACATGTTCTAAGTTTTTTTTTAAACAAGTTTATTTCTAGAAATGAAAAGGACATGTTTTATCGAGGCAAACTTTTTCCGTGTGAATGGAGAAATGATAATTAAAGAGTTAGCTATTTACGATGCGGAAACGGAGAAGCATAACGTCTGGACCTTTAAACCACCATATCCATATTCCAGTCTTACGGAAGAAGATAAATGGCAGTGTAGATGGTTGTATTGGAACATTTGCGATCTCCGTTGGGACGACGGACGGGAAGACTACAACAGCCTAGGAGCCATCGCAAATTATATAAAAGAACAAGGGTTCACGTTTTTTTTGTAAAGGTTTAGTAAAGGCCAAAGTTTTATCGGATTTTATAGGAGTTAACGTCAAGAACGTCGAGGATTTAGACTGTCCTAAATTATCTACCATTCTTTGTATAAGTGCGCCTAAACATTGTCATTTTCACCGTGACCCTAATAATTGCCCCGTTGTGAAATCTCACAAAATCGCTGTGTGGTACCGAAAAAACGTGTGCAAGAAAATATAAGTCGTTTTAATATTATTTTTGTTTCATCACATTGTTTTTACGTTATGTCTGTTTTCTAAAATTACGTTTCTTAAATAACGTAACGTATTAAAGTTGAATAAAGAGTTTTTCATTTAATTTTAATTTTAGTGTTTTTATAATATCTTTCTGACTATAGGTGTATTGTTTAACTTCTTTCATTTTTAAAAATGTAATTGCTTGACTTAAATAAAGCGTGATAATTATTAGTTTCGAAATGATATTTACAAATCTTATCCACTCTAAAGTCCATCTTTCGGGTATTAGTAAGTATTTCATACAAACTAACTTAATTAAGTATTTTTAGAAGTGAAGAGAAACACATTGTGAAAAACCAAATGAAAAGAGACTTTAAACGGTTTTATTTAACCATCACTTTAAAAACGGTAACTTCCCTTAAATTTCAAACTGAAAACACTAAAGTTTCATGCAATCCAATAACTTTGACTTTTTGAAAAATTTTCACTCAGAACCATCACATTAAATGTGATCCACTCTGTATCGTAAATTTAAAAGCTCAAGCAATTTTTTTTATCAAGTTAATTTTTAACTTAGCTTAAAACAAGCTTCCCTAAGACCGACTAGCTCTGTAGGTTAATAATAAAATAGCTAAATATTTTTTGGATTCAATAATTTTGATTCTGAGTGAAATATTTGCATATATTACAGTATTAGTTTGGCTAATTATTTTTTTTTTCATCTGCTACCATACTCAATGGGTGAACATAGAATAACAAAGGTAATTTTCCACTATATTTAAAGCCAACTTCCCTTACATTTCACTATGAAAACACTGAAGCTTCTTTCAATGCGATAGCTTAATTACAGGCAATTTTTCCCCCAGAATTACAATAATTGAATCGAAAAATTATCCAACTCCGCTTATCAGACTTGGGCAATGTGGTTTTTAAGTGAGGGTGTTAAATAATAAAATATACTTCAGCTTTTGAATTAAATTTACTGTTAATATAACGGTTAATCGACGAACAGGACTATAACTGTTGCGTACAGCAACTATCTAGTAACTCTACCGGTAAAAGTTGGTACTGGAATTTACCTGTTAAAATTTAACAGGAAGCTACAGTAATTTTTCACAGTGTAGCATATGAAAGTATTAATTTTCAAAAAAAAAGTGCATTTAAATTGAAGTGAGTCCTATTTTTGGATTCTCCTTGTTCCTCCTTCTTTCACCCCAGCATGTATCCCCTTTTATCATGGTTTCTCTCCAAAAATCTTAAATCAGTAGGTCTCGATCCTATTTATCTCCCACCACCCAAATTGTCAGCTTTATTAGATATTAACAAAGATCCAACTGCCCTCCTCGACAAGGCCATCATTTATAAAATCTCCCGTGCTTGTGGTGATAATTACATTGGGCAATGCCGTCGCCCATTTCTTCAAAGGCGTAAAGAGCCCCAAAAATATAAACAACCCGTACAATAATTCTCCCCTTAACGAACACCTTCGTGTTTTTGGGGGCCATAATGCTAGGTGGGACTCAATAGATATACTAGCTCGACCCAAAATTATATAAACAAATTTTATGTACGCGAATCCATCGAAATTTAAAAAAAAATAAATCTACGCAATGTTTAAACCGTGACGATGGTTCCCTTTAACGTAGCCACGTTTTCTCCACTTTTTAAAACGTGTTTATGGTCCTCACCATCTCACACAGACAACAAACCAATTCCTCCTCTCGCAGAATCCACCCATTCAGACCATAGTAGCCTCGAGCGCGAACGAAGATATCGAGCCCATATAACACTTCGACGGGGGTCGACTCGCCTTTGAGAAAAAACGCTCGCGGCTAAAGAACAGTGGCATCCACTATATGTATGCATAAATATTTTTTCGTCCCAAAGTTTTACCATCGTACTGTCAGACTTGTAAAAATCCCATGAAGAAGTAGGAACAGTTCCTCCGAAACGTTCGATTTTTTAAATAAATATATTGTGAATTTTAAAAACGGTTAAAGTCTCTTTTCACTAAGTATTTTTAAATATTTGAATATCGGAATTGTATTTCGTTGCGTTAAAAGTAGAGTTTAGATGTATAGTCGTTTTAAGAAATACTCGTGATATAGTTCAAGTGGCAAGCATATTTAAGTACTACAATGATATTAAAATAAAGTTTAAAAATATTTCCATTCTACGTTACTTTAACAACGAATATTCTATGACGTCAAAACACTCAAATCCATGTTTCAAATTCAAATTAACCACGCAAAACACTTAAATCTATGTTTTCATTTGATTTTTAAATTAACCGCGACGCGCCCCCCAGACCGCGCCCCCAGACCGCGTCCCCCCAGGGGGAATCAGCGCACGCGCGCAAGACGGCGAGGTGGGGAGGGCTTCGTATATCAACACTTTGTGTTCAGGCCAACTTGTTCACTATGCTATATTGTTTTACTAGTGACTATATAATGTCTGAGTTTTACGCGCACTGTGATTTTCGCAACTTACATTATACAGAGATGCTAATATATTAGTGGTATATAAACTGTGTATAATATTTTAGTTCACAGGGCGTCGGTTAACGCATTACAGTTACATTAACATCTCTGCAAAATATCGCGCTAATCATTCAATCAATCAGCTAAAGCACATATCGTGATGACTACATGTAAGTCGTTCCGGCTTCGTAGGTATGTCTCATAAATAAATAAATAAATAAATAAATCTAACCGTCATATTAACATTTGTAATTACACATATTGTACTTTCATTACTTGAAACTTCAGATTAGCTAGATTGTCTCACTAATTAATCCACTGAATATTTTAGTATCCCGTTTTTGTGAATAATTCCAAACCGAGTTAGTTTTGTTTGAAGTTACGAGCAGACCTGTTTCAATAAAGTATTAAAACGGAATTTATTTTTCCTGTGTGACAGAGAAAAGATTCGTTCATACCAAAAAAAAGGTAACGTCGTCCATCGTACGTTAATGCGAACTTGTCGTATTGTCGAAAACGTAAACCGTTAAATTGTTAAAGCTCTTAAGGGCAAAAAGGACATACCTGAGACGTCGACGCAAATACTTCCCCGAGCTCATCGGTTTTCCCTTTTCGATAATAACTCGTGGAGGTTTAAGATAACAATAGGTAATGACTAAAGTAGCTAAACGCTAATAGTAAGTTTTGACTAACGTAGTTTAATGATAATAGTAAGTAATGACTAAACGCAAAATTTAACAATGGTTAATTTAAACTAGTAAATAGTAAGTAATATACTATAGAGACAGATACTTCATGGTTTAAAATAAACTTTTATTAAAAAGAATATTGGGGAAGCTTTTTCGAGCCCACTCGTTCCTTTTCAACCCAGATAGAAATGGCTAAAAAATCCAAATACAAACAGATAGAACGCGTAAAAAGTCATAACCTGAGCGGCGCCCGTAATCGGATAATACAGAAATATAAATTACTTGATCAAAACGTTTTACGAATAATTTTGAGAGCTTCATCTATTGAATAAAAGTTAACCATCCCCGACCTCAAAGGTGGAATCGCGCTTAGATAGAAGACCCGATATGTTCGCGAATTCCGACAACGACCATAATTTCAAACTATGTTTTTTATATTTTTTTTTCTTTCTTTTATTTTGTTTAATTATATATATTTAAAATTGAAGCTGAAACAAATTTTAAAATGACTTTGGTTTCCCATAAGACATGCTGAACACCTATCAGTCGACTATAGCTATCTCAACAAGCTATACAGATGTTTCAACTTCCACAGTTAACGTAACTTCAAGGCGGCGCGCGTGCGCTGATTCCCCCTGGGGGGACGCGGTCTGGGGGCGCGGTCTGGGGGCGCGGTCTGGGGGGCGCGTCGCGGTTAATTTAAAAATCAAATGAAAACATAGATTTAAGTGTTTTGCGCGGTTAATTTGAATTTGAAACATGGATTTGAGTGTTTTGACGTCATAGAATATTCGTTGTTAAAGTAACGTAGAATGGAAATATTTTTAAACTTTATTTTAATATCATTGTAGTACTTAAATATGCTTGCCACTTGAACTATATCACGAGTATTTCTTAAAACGACTATACATCTAAACTCTACTTTTAACGCAACGAAATACAATTCCGATATTCAAATATTTAAAAATACTTAGTGAAAAGAGACTTTAACCGTTTTTAAAATTCACAATATATTTATTTAAAAAATCGAACGTTTCGGAGGAACTGTTCCTACTTCTTCATGGGATTTTTACAAGTCTGACAGTACGATGGTAAAACTTTGGGACGAAAAAATATTTATGCATACATATAGTGGATGCCACTGTTCTTTAGCCGCGAGCGTTTTTTCTCAAAGGCGAGTCGACCCCCGTCGAAGTGTTATATGGGCTCGATATCTTCGTTCGCGCTCGAGGCTACTATGGGCTGAATGGGTGGATTCTGCGAGAGGAGGAATTGGTTTGTTGTCTGTGTGAGATGGTGAGGACCATAAACACGTTTTAAAAAGTGGAGAAAACGTGGCTACGTTAAAGGTAACCATCGTCACGGTTTAAACATTGCGTAGATTTATTTTTTTTTTAAATTTCGATGGATTCGCGTACATAAAATTTGTTTTATATAATTTTGGGTCGAGCTAGTATATCTATTGAGTCCCACCTAGCATTATGGCCCCCAAAAACACGAAGGTGTTCCTTAAGGGGAGAATTATTGTACGGGTTGTTTATATTTTTGGGGCTCTTTACGCCTTTGAAGAAATGGGCGACGGCATTGCCCAATGTAATTATCACCACAAGCACGGGAGATTTTATAAATGATGGCCTTGTCCATGAGGGTAGTTGGCTCTTTGTTATTACATAATAAAGCTGACAATTTGGGATGGTGGGAGATAAATAGGAGCGAGACCTACTGATTTAAGATTTTTGGAGAGAAACCATGATAAAAGGGGATACATGCTGGGGTGAAAGAAGGAGGAACAAGGAGAATCCAAAAATAGGACTCACTTCAATTTAAATGCACTTTTTTTTGAAAATTAATACTTTCATATGCTACACTGTGAAAAATTACTGTAGCTTCCTGTTAAATTTTAACAGGTAAATTCCAGTACCAACTTTTACCGGTAGAGTTACTAGATAGTTGCTGTACGCAACAGTTATAGTCCTGTTCGTCGATTAACCGTTATATTAACAGTAAATTTAATTCAAAAGCTGAAGTATATTTTATTATTTAACACCCTCACTTAAAAACCACATTGCCCAAGTCTGATAAGCTGAGTTGGATAATTTTTCGTTTCAATTATTGTAATTCTGGGGGAAAAATTGCCTGTAATTAAGCTATCGCATTGAAAGAAGCTTCAGTGTTTTCATAGTGAAATGTAAGGGAAGTTGGCTTTAAATATAGTGGAAAATTACCTTTGTTATTCTATGTTCACCCATTGAGTATGGTAGCAGATGAAAAAAAATAATTAGCCAAACTAATACAGTAATATATGCAAATATTTCACTCAGAATCAAAATTATTGAATCCAAAAAATATTTAGCTATTTTATTATTAACCTACAGAGCTAGTCAGACTTAGGGAAGCTTGTTTTAAGCTAAGTTAAAAATTAACTTGATAAAAAAGTTGCTTGAGCTTTTAAATTTACGATACAGAGTGGATCACATTTAATGTGATGGTTCTGAGTGAAAATTTTTCAAAAAGTCAAAGTTATTGGATTGCATGAAACTTTAGTGTTTTCAGTTTGAAATTTAAGGGAAGTTACCGTTTTTAAAGTGATGGTTAAATAAAACCGTTTAAAGTCTCTTTTCATTTGGTTTTTCACAATGTGTTTCTCTTCACTTCTAAAAATACTTAATTAAGTTAGTTTGTATGAAATACTTACTAATACCCGAAAGATGGACTTTAGAGTGGATAAGATTTGTAAATATCATTTCGAAACTAATAATTTTCACGCTTTATTTAAGTCAAGCAATTACATTTTTAAAAATGAAAGAAGTTAAACAATACACCTATAGTCAGAAAGATATTATAAAAACACTAAAATTAAAATTAAATGAAAAACTCTTTATTCAACTTTAATACGTTACGTTATTTAAGAAACATAATTTTAGAAAACAAACATAACATAAAAACAATGTGATGAAACAAAAATAATATTAAAACGACTTATATTTTCTTGCACACGATTTTTCGGTACCACACAGCGATTTTGTGAGATTTCACAACGGGGCAATTATTAGGGTCACGGTAAAAATGACAATGTTTAGGCGCACTTATACAAAGAATAGTAGATAATTTAGGACAGTATAAATCCTCGACGTTCTTGACGTTAACTCCTATGAAATCCGATAAAACTTTGGCCTTTACTAAACCTTTACAAAAAAAAAACGTGAACCCTTGTTCTTTTATATAATTTGCGATGGCTCCTAGGCTGTTGTAGTATTCCCGTCCGTCGTCCCAACGGAGATCGCAAATGTTCCAATACAACCATCTACACTGCCATTTATCTTCTTCCGTAAGACTGGAATATGGATATGGTGGTTTAAAGGTCCAGACGTTATGCTTCTCCGTTTCCGCATCGTAAATAGCTAACTCTTTAATTATCATTTCTCCATTCACACGGAAAAAGTTTGCCTCGATAAAACATGTCCTTTTCATTTCTAGAAATAAACTTGTTTAAAAAAAACTTAGAACATGTAATTAAGACTTCGCACTGAAGCTTCCATCAGTCCAGTAACTTTGCCCTATGGAAATTTTTCATCAAGACAATTGAACCCAAAAACATTTTCTACGTTATTATGGACCCCATGAACTATTAATTAATCCAAAAACAAAAATGACGCGAGCAAGGAGAAATAACGAGTCTGATCTATAAGATAATAAAAATATTTATTTTTTGACAAAAAATTTTATAAGATGATATATTACAAAAATTATTTTTCTTTTACGAGCCAAAAAATATTATAATGCGATACAACAAAAAAATTTAAAATGGACATAAATGAATTTTTTTCAACTAATACTGTAATATATGCAAATATTTCACTCAGAATCAAAATTATTGAATCCAAAAAATATTTAGCTATTTTATTATTAACCTACAGAGCTAGTCAGACTTAGGGAAGCTTGTTTTAAGTTAAGTTAAAAATGAATTTGGAAAAAAAAATTGCTTGAGCTTTTAAATTTACGATACAGAGTGGATCACATTTAATGTGATGGTTCTGAGGGAAAAATCTTCAAAAGTCAAAGTTATTGGATTGCATGAAACTTTAGTGTTTTCAAGGTGAAATTTAAGGGAAGTTACCGTTAACTATAGTTGAAAATTATCTTTTTAAGTCTGTGTTCACCTATTGAATTTGTTAGGAAGTGAAAAAAATTCATTTAGCAAGCTTTTTATTAAATTTTATTTTGAAATTTTGGTATTCACCCCCTGTATCATATATTTAAAAAGCTCAAGTTTTTTTTTCCAAATTAATTTTAAACTTATCTTCAAACAAGCTTCCCCACAAATAACTGAACCAATAAATATTTATCTACGTTATTAGTACTCTACACAACTATTCCGACTTGCATAAGGTTTTTAAAGTGATGTTTAAATTAGAATTCAAAAAAAAATTTCAGGTTTTATATAACTGATATAGGGGTGGATCCAAAAAAAACGTAATTTTTTTTAAATTGAACACCATCTCTTCTGAATACCTGTGTGGGTTAATTCTAAGGGGGGTTACATATTTTTTTTCGATTCAATAAATGGAATTCTGGGGTGGAACAAATTGCGTGTAATAAAGTTATCGCATTGAAAGAAGCTTCAGTGTTTTCATAGTGAAATGTAAGGAAAGTTGGCTTTAAATATAGTGGAAAATTATCTTTGTTATTCTATGTTCACCCGTTGAGAATGGTAGCAGGTGAAAAAAATAATTAGCCAACCTAATACTGTAATATATGCAAAATTTTCACTAAGAAGCACAATTATTAAACCCAAAAATATTTAGCTATTTTATTATTACCCTACAAAGCTAGTCGGATTTAGGGAAGCTTGTTTTAAGATATGTTTAAAATTAACTTGATAAAAACAATGGTTGAGCTTTTAAATGATACAGGGTGGATACCAAAATTTAAGAAAAGCTTGCTAAATGAAATTTTTTCACTTCCTAACATAATCAATGGGTGGACACCGACTTAAAAAGATAATTTTCAACTATAGTTAACGGTAACTTCCCTTAATTATCACTCTGAAAACACTGAAGTTTCCTTCAATCCAATAACTTTAACATATGCAAATGTTTCATCACATTAACTGAACCCAGAAATATTTATATCTGTTATTAGTACTCTACACAGCTATTCAGACGTGCTAAGTTTTTAAAGTGATTGTTAAATTAGAATAAAAAAATAATATGTAAATGATATAGGGTAGATACAAAAAAAAAATCTTATTTAAAGCTGAAGTAATTTTCTTTTAAATTGAACACTACAAATGTAGTTTTCGCATTTTAATTTTAAATATAGACTATTTTACCATTCTCGAGTATCTTGCATATTGAAATTGGTACGCATACAGGGTTACCATTTAATTTTGGAATAGATCACCAAGCTAAAAATATAAAAATTGATAAAAACTTACAGGGGTACGTCCTCATCCGAGAACAGCGGAGATGGATTTCTAGTGGACTTGGTTGGATACAAAAAAAGAACAGCGTTGTGATATCTTAGGGACCAAATCCCTGGGTTGTTATACCCAAAAGGACCCGCCCCCCATACACACTTGGAGGGGCACCCTCCCATACGTAGGGCCATTTGGGATGTAAAAACAAAAATCTATTAGAATCCCTCGTAGTTTAAACTGAAATAGTTAAGAGGTTCTATTCTCGCTACTAGTTTATGGGCCCCCATAAACTTCTACGCGCAAAAAAACATTTTTGGTGGGAAGACTCGTTTGTTATAACCATTTTAGCGCTAAGAATCCACGCCTGATGTAAAAAGTTGGGGGCCACTTTTTCAATTTATTCGCCATGGTCTCTACAAATCATAGAATGTCGTAGAAAAATAAACCGTTTTTATAATACACTCGGCTCTTTTGTACCAAAACGACACTTTTAGTTAGCGAGAGGGGACACCCGCTGTGTCTATTTTACGCGCTGGGGGTAAGGGCCATTCTCTAGCTACCCTTTACCCCTTAGGGCCGATATTCCGTAAGACGGATAGCTTTACGCATCGTGAAAATAATGTTACACGGGGGAAAGTGTTTGTCGGCGAAAACACAAAAGGCTCGACCCATTGAACTATTTGGATTTATTACATAACACCACTCGCACGTGGAGAAAAGTGTTTGACAGATGCCGTATGGGGGGACATTCCCTAAGACGGATAGGTTTTTGACAAGTGGTTGAGAAATAATGAGGGACCTATTGACCTATAGGTAAATGGGCCCATTACGCGGGTTTATAGCTACTGGCTGCTTGCATAACATCATGTCAGATGATTCCACCACCCCTACCGAATAGGGACGCTAAAGGTGAGATCCTCCAACTATCGATAAATCATATGACCCTATTGACCTACCGAAAATGAACGCAAATGGGGTCTATATATAAGGCATTCACCCCCGTCATCCATCGGCAGTACACTACAAACCGTTTCTCGAGCATCATGTCTAAACGAAGCTGTGTAGATGATTTATACGGCCACTGGGAACAAATAAATGATCCACAAAGGCTGCCCTTTCGATCACCGTTCCCGTTATCAGACGCGCTAGTGACCGCCGCCATGTCTGACCAAAAAGAATTAACCTTGCAAAGTACGATATCCGAAGCGTCGGTCGTAATCAAAGCGCCGGAAACTCGAGAATTGGACAGACTCAAATATTTCATTAATTCGCACATTCAACTCCTTAAAGTGAACCAAAAACTCTTTGAATTAATGGGTTACGTTATAACCGATAATTATCGTAAAATTTACGAAATATTGTATAAAGAACCATGCGCACCCAACAATTTATTTCTATCGGATGAACATGAAAGGTATGATACCGTTGTCCGCTACGCGTCCAATTACGTAACAGCATTTAAAATTATTGACGATTTTAAAGAAACAGTGGCCAACCAAAATATGTTTTGTGTATTTAACTTTTACAATTTGTTTACTATGGTATCTACACACCATAAATATATTAAAACTAAATTGTTTTATCTTTAAGCGTTTTCATCCGCTTAATGTACTGTAACTTTGAATATCTAAATAAAACCTTATAATTTGTATACACTCTTCTCTTTTTTTCCCAAAACACTTTTACCGATGACCGCCCGCTATTTTACGGTACGCTTAGGGGCCCGAAAGTGTTTGTCGGCGAAAACCAACTCGAAAGACAGGGGGGTGACATTCACTATGACGGGTAGGCTGTTTGCATAACATCGTGTCACCGCCATAGGGGCAGATAACCTATTGACCTATAATGGGTTAGCACCTGGGTTTTATGCGTTATAACATCGTAAATCAACCTCGTAAATCAGCTAACCTTTTGACCTAAAATGGGTTACCACGCCAGCTATTAACTATGACGGTCCGGCTGTTTGCATCGTGTCCACACCGCCATAGGGGCAGATAACCTATTGACCCAGGGTAACATCGTAAATCAGCTAACCTTTTGATCTAACCTTTTGACCCCGCCGAATATTGCCGCAAAATGGGGGGCCCCTACAGGGGCCCGTTTCACCCTATTTAACGGTTTATAGCTGTTTGCATAACATCGTTGTCCACACCTCCTGTCGAATAGGGGCAGATAACCTATTGACCCACAATGGGGGGTTAGGTTTTATGAGGTGGTATAACATCGTAAATCATCTAACCTAAAATGGGGTGCCCCCAGCTATTGCCCTTTTACCCGCCGAAAATGTACGCAAAATGGGGGCCCCTACAGGGGCCCGTTTCACCCCCGTTTCCCCCGCCCGCAGGTGCCCCCTTATCGGTAGACGCACTCACTTATCTCTTTCGCTGTATTTTGAGTTTCCCGCAGATTTGAGACCTATATTATTCTCAAAAAATTCATAACGTATAAATACTTCGACCACAGCCAAACAAACACATTTTTATCAGGTTAAATTATTTGTTTTCGCTTTGGTTTACTGGTATAAGACCGAGGTGTATTGTTTTGTCATATCATTATTTAGGTTAGCATGGAAGATAATTTCGATAGGTTAAGAGCTGAACTATACAACTTTGAACCTTTATTAGCCTACCACCGAGAGGATATGCCACAATATAATGATGATGACAGTGAATTTGAAAATGAGCAACACGCTGTAGCAGTTAATAATTAAAGAGTCGGAAACATCAACTGATAAATAAGATGAATAATAACTAATTATATGTAACGTGTTAATTTAAAGCTTATTTGTTGTTGTACGTGAGTTAATAGGCCTTTCAATAAAATAAGCTACGGTTGCTGAACTTGTTTTTATGTAGCTCATTCGTCACGAAATACGTAGAAGTTCAATTCAGTTTATGCTTAAAAACAGGGTGCCTCGTCAAATTTACTCTTATGTCCAGGGTTTTTCTTAGTAAAACGTCATCGATACGTCACCCGTGGGAAATGCCTACGGATTTGGAGAGCGTGTGTTGCAGAGAAATAAGGAAGCTTGTTCAAGAAACATGTGGTTTACAATGTTGTATGGATGGGCCAGTGGCGTAAGGACAAATTTTGGGCTCCCTCGCAGGATATCAAAAGGGCCCTTCATAAAAAAAAAATTTATATTTTCCCAATTTTTACAAGTTCTCTGAAGAATATTGGGGATATTTGTCAGATTTTTAAATTTTTACCAATAGTTGAAGCATATTTTTTTAATTATTCAAAAATTTCAATAAATTAAAAAATCAATACTTAAAACGAAAGGGCCCCCTATTTTGTGAAAATGTCATGGCCCCCCCGCAGTCGCGGGGTCTGCGGGTCCTTAGTTTCGTCACTGGGATGGGCGAGTTCTACTTTGCGTAATATCTAAGCCTTGAAACAGGACTTGGGTACTATTTCAAGTCTTAAAAAACTGATTTTAAATCTGACTCGAGACTAGTTGTCACATTTGTCGAGCATTTGCACAACCCTATAATATTTATATACATAATTTCTGGGATGTTTTATTTGGTTTCTTCGTCAAATAAAATTTGATTTCCCCGAAAGATTGCAGTCTGTTTAAATAAGAACATTTGTGTTTGTATATATATATATATATATATTTATTATTTTTTTTGTATTAAGTACCGATATATTACATATAGGATATAGACAATATATCTGTATAACATTCCATGCAATGGGTAACAGGCACCAAACGCCGATACCAAACTGCGCAGTTTGGAAAATACGAGAGACTTTCACGTCAGAGGAGTTTAAACCCCAGGATTTAATTTAGAACCCTACATAAACCCTTTTTGATAACAGTGTAGCAACAATACATTTTACACTATGTTAAATAGTAAGAAATTCTAAAAGTTTTAATAAATTCTAATTTTGTAAATCTAAAACTTTCGAAGAATTTTCTCGTCTTTAGATTTTTCAGCAAACTTTATGGAAGACCCCTTCAATTTTTAAAATTTCCCTGTACAGTGGCGCCAAACATTTTTAAAGCCAAAGGCTAGAGCGGCCAAAGCTGCAAACTTTGGTGTTCCACACCAAATACCTGAGGTTATATTCCCTTTAATGTAAACAACGATAAAAGATTTTACTTATAGTATCTGAAGTGTATTTAATATAAAAATGTCACGGGCATATGTATTACAGCCAGCTTACTTTTCAGTAAATATATACAATAAACGCCGAAACGGAACGGCTATGCAGTCGGCATTTAAACGGTCATTGATTTCTACAAATAGACCCTAATAAAATTATATAATTGTTGACGACAGACTGGGCAGAATCTTTGTGCCTCTAACATGTAATCTGCGCACTCCTGACAAACGCAGAGATGACGGCAGGGCATTGCTAAATTGTTTTTTGGTTCAACTTGACTGACAACACAAAGTAAATGCATATTTTAAATGGCTTCAGGTCCCAACCTTACCACAGGTGCTATGGGAAGCGGAGGCGCTAAACCTCTAATCCCTAATTGAAACTCGAGATCGTCTGCAGGAACTCTTAAATCGGGATCTTCGTTAAAGTCATCTGGCAGGGCATCAGCATCAATTAGCGGGGCTTCAGCAACAGGAATAGCTTCTGGATAATTAACCCGCCCCACTGGCGCTTCGAGGAGGGCGACTTGCTCAACTGGCGCTTCAAAGAGGGCGACTTGCTCAACTGGCGCTTCGAGGAGGGCGACTTGCTCAACTGGCGCTTCAAAGAGGGCGACTTGCTCAACTGGCGCTTGAATTATGCGTTGATGATTAACGAAATAAATCAGGGGCATGCAGCTTTGATACGAAGGGTATCTAATTGTTCTAAATCCACATTATGCAAATGTGGACGGCTGTCTTCCACTATTAGAATATCGGTATCAAGTTTTGCTTTTACCTGACAATTTTCATTTGTACAATTTAAATAAACTGTTCCGCCGCGAGATTTTTTCCACCGGTCGATATATAAGTAAAACCATGTTGTACATATATTTTGGAACCTTTACGCTTTCCCTCGATAATTTCCATTGCATTTAAATTAAAGGCAAAACAATCGAAACCAAAATTCGAACACGACACGGCTGCGACAACCGATAAACTAGAGGTGTTATGCTCGTAAAGAGAAAATATGCCAAAATTTTAGTTCGAGTTTTTTTCGCAGTGACCCCTACACAGAAAAAACAATGTTTAAATTCTAGACGTTTTTCTAAACGGGAAAATGCAACGCTCTCACAGACATATACTATACCAACACGCGTTGAGTAGAAGAAACGTTAAGTCTTTTTGCGCGTCGAATTACAAAACGTTTTCGGTTAAAGCATGTTAAGTTCTAGAAATGATTGTTTTATGCGTGTTGAGGTCTTGTAGTGCTTAAAATGTAAACTCGTCTATTTGACGAAACGTTTAATTTTCAAACGCGTCGAGTTCTTGACACGTGTAATATTCAAACGCGTCGAGTTCTCCAATCGTTTAAGTTTCAAACGCGTCGAAATCTGGAAGCGTTTAAGTTTCAAACGCGTCGAGTTGTCGCAACGTTTAAGTTTCAAATGCGTCGAGTTGTCGAATCGTTTAAGATTCAAACGCGTCGAGTTCTTGAAACGTTTAAGATTCAAACGCGTCGAGTTCTTGAAACGTTTAAGATTCAAACGCGTCGAGTTCTTGAAACGTTTAAGATTCAAACGCGTCGAGTTCTTGAAACGTTTAAGATTCAAACGCGTTGAGTTCTTGAAACGTTTAAGATTCAAACGCGGCAAGTTCCCGCAACATTAGAATTCCAAACTTATCGAGTTCTTGAGACATTTCGGATTATTCAAAGAAAAAATTGATTCTAAAGAAAATTTTTATTTGCAAAAAATATTTTATTGATTATCAAACATTTTATATCAATATGATGTTCTTCCACAAATTTTAAATATTTGGTGGTTTTAACAAATGACGATTTTGGGGACCGATTATTAAGTACGTACTCTTGCTCTGCTCCGCAGCGCTCCCCAGTGGCCAAGGGGAAATATAATCGTGCAAAAACGGACACAACCGTCTCTTAAAAATAAAAAGGTCTCATATCGGCCTCGTTACAAAAATATGGTCTCAGCTCGGACTCGTAGTAGTACATTATATTGGACTCCGCTAAGGGTCACTGCAATTTTCTATATTTTAATGGACTCATCTCGAGCTCACAAATATACGCTATATTAAAATAGTTTCAGTTCAAGCACACAAAAATACGCTATAATATTAAGGTCTCATCTCGGGCTCAAATTAAATGACCACAACGTTTTGGTCTCTTCTCGGGCTCGTATCATTTTCATAAAAAGGCTGAGCTTAGCTTCAAATCGAGCTCGGGCTCTTGGTGTGAGACGAGCCCGTTCAGCCGAGGGGCTGATCACTCCGCGTAATCGGTGTACAGAGCCGTACCTTTGACTGTACTAATGGGATTACGCGTAATCTTTGAAGTCCCTGCCTTTGACAGTGGTAATATAAGCGTAATCCGGTGTACAGATTTTCTAAGAGTGGTTAGCCCCTCGCGTTCAGCTATGTTCTTTCCTAAAACTTCATTTTTTGTTTTTCTTTATTATTTGACCCAACCAAACTGATGTGAAGTGAAGTCGAGCTCATAAAGAAGCTTTTGAGCTGCGTTTACAATATTTAGTAAGTTGTGTGTCTACAACGAAAGATGCCCAAGAATCATTTAGACGATAAATTTGCGTGTTTACATATAACACTTTAGATTCGTAGCGCCAAGTATACGATTTCGTTCTGTGACGTAATTGAGGTTTTGGCGCCCTGGGCTAACATTTAATTTGGCCGGCAGTTATAATACCAACATACAGGGCCGTTCTTAAGTGGGGGGAGGGGCGAGCAGGACGGTCGCCCAGGGCCTCTAAAATTTTACCATAGGGATGTATATACCGGAGGGCCTCTACACTCAGTTTCGCCCATGCATTTCGCCCGGGGCCACGAGCGCTCTAAGAACGGTCCTGTACCAACGCAAAATACGTTGAAAATGACATTGCCTCACGTTAAAAATGCAGTCCAGATCAAACCGCCCCCTCCGCAATGGTACTGACTTTATTTATTACCACCATCGGTTTTTCGACAATAGGAGTCAGGTGGTCAAGTTAGTAAGAATTTTGTCTAAACCACATTGCATGCATTCATGAGTTCTACTTCACTTCAATAATATCAATTTGCCAATAATTATATTCTAAGCTTAATTTCTAGACTAACCCCTTCCTACTTTTAACCTCTTCGCTAGTTTAACTTTACCTCCAGCATTTATAATTATTGTCTTCCCTAAATTGTAATAACATTGTTGAATTTCATATTAATTTTTTGATCGAATTAATAATTAGCTTAGAACTAAAATGTTTAAGTTTTTATTTACTAATCGTTTAGCTATAGATTTCATTAGGCAGACTAACACTGGTATTCATGATAATAGTACAATACATCCAAGCTTAACTTAGGCCTAAATTTTCGTTACGCAGATATTTGGAATTACATTAATATACAAGAAGAAGCAACTCTTCTATTTTGCAAGTAATTATTAATCAGAAATAAAATCATCTCTCACGTAGACTTACTTTCAAAGAAAAACGTGATCAGCTCGGAATCGTCTTAAAATGGAAGTCAAGCATAAATAACGCGACTATGCGAACATTTCTAAGGAACAGCGTTGCCAGATGTTCAAAACATATTAAACGTAACTAAAGCCCAGTTCACACTTTACAGTTAATTGGCCACTTAATTGTATCCAACTAATTGTAAGCAAGAAAATTGTATAGTGTGAGCCGAATAATTGTAAGAATTGTCCCCACTTTTTCTGTTTATACTATATGTCACCACTTTTTCTGTTCACACTGTACAATGTTCTTGCTTACAATTAGTTGGATACAATTAAGTGGCCAAATTAATTGTATAGTGTGAACTGGGCTTAAGTAGTAAAATTTGAAACACATCAGACTATCAGTAACGCTAGATTTCGCTCTCATCTAGGGTAGGAAGACAGCGTTTAAGAAACAGCTACCCCCGTTCAATTGATTTATTTTAAGGGTCCCCTGATTTTTTTAAGGGCCATTGGCCCCAGGACTTCCGCTGTTTCCAAGTCTTCTAGCAACTATAATAATCAGGAGCCATGCAGACATCAGAGCCGCACCCATTAATTATATTTTGTAAATGTAGGGAATATTAAAAAAGAGCACCTTGTGATGATGAAGGAATTAGTTTTTCAGATAGGTTGATTTTTATTCCTTGGCCTAAGACCTTGGCCATTATCGTTCTGTAGTATGTGTTAACGCGGGTCGCTAGTACTAATAGTTTCCGAGTTATGACCAAAAGTACACTCCAAAACGTGATTTTCTCGAAATTTCACTAAATATTGGACAAGACCAACCATACTTTCGGATGTTACGTATTGTTTAGTGCCGAATTTCACCGACCGCAAATCCGTAGGATAACTCGTTTACGAATTATAACTAAATCTGTGAGGAACATTAGGATTTGAAAGAAGCAAAATAAACGGTTACATCGGCGCAGTCGGATCTAACGCGTTATTAGCGGAAACTTTGGCTTTTATAACAGAAGCCGTTTCAAATCTATGTCCCAGAGGAACCATTTTGAACACTTTAAAACACAGGTGTTTAGGTTTATGCTAATTTGGTTAATCGTCTAGGTTTCAAACGTGTTTCTATAGATTTTCGATTCCTTCTCGTGTTTAGTTGTTTAGCCATTTGGTCCGTTTACATCTATAACGCGTTACATTGCAATTCAAGTGTTTAAAAGCTAAACGTTGTTTTTTCTGAGTGGATCCGTTTTGAACACTTTAAAACACAGATGTTTAGGTTTATGTTGATTTTGTTAAACGCCTAGGTTTTTTACGCGTTTTTATAGATTTTCGCTTGCTCCTCGTGTTTAGTCGTTTAGCCATTTTGGATTTAAACACTTTGGTGTTTAGTGAATCAACGGCAAAAGTATCCATTTACATTTATAACGCGTTAAATTGCAATTCAAATGTTGAAAAGCTAAACGTTGTTTTTTCTGTGTATATACTATACAGGGGCCCACTATACACGCTGTTGTTCCTTTGTCAGCGATCCTCTGTAATTTCCCGGAATTACTGGAAGCCGAAGATGTATGCTTCACACTTTTAATTCACACCAGCCCTACCTCCAAAGTCCTTTCTCTTTTATATATGCCTTACCACGAGTTGGCTTCATTTAAAGGCAACCCTTAGTTTTCTGCCGAAACCCGTGGGACACTTTAAATCGCGAGCCCGTTTCGTGGAATCGCAAAAGAAACCATTCTCACACAAATTATAACAAAACTCTAAAAATAGAACACAAATAATAGAAAGACACTTTGAACCATGTCGTCATAAATTCACGAGGCAATAAACACGGGGAACTAGAAGATAGCGGCATATGAAAGACAGAGCACCGCTTCCTTACTACAATATATAGGAACGTTACAGAAATGGGCAGAAGGTAGGGGCACGGTTGCCAGTGGCCACCAAGCTACCATGGAACCCCACATACGACTAACGAGACCGAGGCCCGAAATCTTAACAAGAGAGTAGGGTAATTTTCCGCTAAGAACGGTTTATTGCCGTACCAATCCTCGATGGCCAGCATCGAACAAAGCGGGGGAGAGAAGGCGATGAAACGAAGAATGACACATGGGGACGATTTGAAAGAAGAAGAATGTTAATGGTTTCCAAGCTACGGGACTCGTGAAGAATATATTTTTCAATTTAAAAATTATTATTATATTTACGATTTAAGAAATTATTATTATATTTACGATTTAAGAAATTATTATTATATTTACGATTTAAGAAATTATTATTATATTTACGATTTAAGAAATTATTATTATATTTCAGATTTAAGGTGGATATTACAACTAAGTATGCCTAAAACACGAATATTACGATAAGCCTACTACTTCTAGCTTCATCACTCAAAAATGGTCGTCACACCCCTCATATTGGGGGTAAGTGTGACCACACGAAAATAATATTTTACAGCAACGATAAAATATAGCTTTATTGGGACACCATATTTAACTTCTGTATGTATTTTCATTGCGATTGGTCAAGTATTTCACGTGATCAAAATTATATTCGGTTAGTGGTTTTTCACCGTAGATGGCGTCATCGTTGCCCATCGTGGTAACATTAATACGTATTCGCAATAAGATTACTCTGGAACATTTCTCATTTCATTTTTATCGAAGCTTGGCACTAATGTGGCCAAATAAACACAAAATTGTCTGACTTATCTAGCGGGTTTTGGGGGGAGATTTGCCTATTCATATTTCCTTTCCCTTCTGCTCGGCGGGGAAACTATATATGGCTTAGTTAAAGCCGGTTAAAGAACGTTGGGAAAACCCCTCCTCGGAATTTTTAACTCACAAGCGCGACCAACAATTGTCCAGTTCCTGTCTTTATATCTATTCGCCCCACCGTTGCCAGACGTACGATAATTAGTATCCAATTTTTGGGTCATACGACAATTTCAACTGCGTACGATATCGTACGCTATTTTCGATAATTCAGCCAGAAGTCCAGAGCGTACGATAATTTTCCACTTTAGAGGAAAATTGGTTGAAACTAACTTTTTTAAGACATAAAAACCAGACTAACTTTTAATACTTATTTTCTATTTTAGTCAAAAACGTTTTAACTCCATTCCTGCCTATTTTTCAATTTTATAGGAAAGTCCTTAAGTCGTTTGGCTATTATAACAGAAATAAAAAAAAAATTATGTTATAATAGCCAAACGACTTAAGGACTTTCCTATACAATTGAATCCCGGCGAAATAAATATAAATGGTATAATATATAATACAACCATTATTAATCTTTACATGTTATTCTTATGAGATTTTTATTAGATGAAAAAGGACTCTTGACCTCAATAATATTCATTTATTTCGATTTGTATCATAGTAATTACATTTGTACATTAAATGTTTTATTTGGTCAAGACGAATTAAGTGTTTCGTCAAGTTATCGGTCCAGTAGCTAAATCGTTTTCCGACACAATGCTATTTTTATAAAATGTAAATTTTAGGAGTGTTAGGTTTTCATATCGCGATATAAGATATAAGAAATCGCTACTTTATTTCCAAAACCAGGTAAATCGTCCTTCAGTGTATATTTCGAAAGTTTTGCAAAAACAAAATATTTAAAAGAGGTTGATATAAGTTCCGAAATTAATTTTTTATCATATTGTGATACCAATTCTAATTTTTTAATAACTTTTAAGGATTATACAAAATTGCGAGTTTGCGTTTTTGTATAATCCTCGAAAGCCTATTGACCAAGGTTACTCCATTAAAATAAGTTATATATCATAAATAAATGTTTTGTTTTATAAAATGAATTAATTTAAATAATGGAATGACACTCCCTAATGACGAACAAAATAATACTTTTGTCCCTAACAAATTATTGTAAAGTATATACGTGTGTCTTAATTTGATCGTCACAGGCGTTTTTCTCAAAAACTATAATTGCTAGAAATTTGAAATTACAGGATATACTCTCTCGGGGAGGACCCTTTTCTTTTGGAATTTTCTGAAAAATCGGGAAATTTTTCAACGTTTTGAAATTTTTCTTTTCTGAACGATAGGTGGTAGACGACAATTTCGTCGAAAATCTTTAATGAAATTGGTTTGGTCAAAAACGGACAATATTTTATTGAAATAATACGTCATGAAAAAAACAAGTTGGTACTACCCAAAAAGGTTTACGTCTCATGAAAAAGAAAGAGAAACCTATCTAATTTGAAATGATCGTATGTTTGTGAAGATAAAAAAGGACTATTTTTTAAGCCCAATCATTTTAAATAATTTTTTAGAGAAAATACAATTTACATAGTAGAATTCCAGAATTCACGCGTCTTATTTTAAATGAGGTTCAATAATTCCACCGCCCGCTGCAATACAAATCCGTTAAAAGTTTTTGAGTACGCTCTACAACTTGTTGATTGAAAATTGTCGCCTACCACCTATCGTTCAAAAAATAAAAATTTCAAAACGGTGAAACATTTCACGATTTTTCCAAAAGAAAAGGGTCCTCCCCGAGAGAGTATAACCTGATAATTTCACATTTCTAGCTACTATAATTTTTGAGATAAACGCCTGGGCCAATCAAATTGAGACACCGTGTATATGTAAAGTATATATATAATTTAATAATAATTATGTTAAATACTTTTTGTTTTTCCAGTCCAGCGCTATTCCCGTTCTTTGCTACTTCGTTACGAACAGCTTTTTTCAAGTTACTGTGGCAATATTTTTTATTGTTAGACTATATCTCTATAAAAACAACAGTATTTAAAAGCCAAGATACTTCATGGTTAAAAATTTTTATTTATTTAAATTGGCAAGCTTTCGGACAGCTTTTAAATACTGTTGTTTTTATTTTAAATTCTAACGCCATGGTTTGTAAAACATTTAAAATTAATGATTATATCTCTATAAATAAACTTTTATATCACTTCTCTGATATTTCATTCAAAAATAAAATAACACTCAATTTATTGCAGCTTTGATTAACATTCCTTTAGTTGTATCGCGTTTTGCAATCTGATTACTGTAAAAAAGGTCGCTCAGTAAACCAGTTTAGTCTTTCTGAAACTATGTTAAATATCCTCCTCGTCAACAGTATCTTTATTAGTCCTTTTCATAATCAGTTAACCAGGTTACATAAAGACTGGTTCCCAAACTCTCAAGTATACAATGTTATTCCCGTTCCCCACTATTCCCATTCCCCGCTATTCCAGTTATCCGCTATTCCCATTCCCCGCTATTCCCGTTATCCGCTATTCCCATTCCCCGCTATTCCCATTCCCCGCTATTCCCATTCCCCGCTATTCCAGTTCCCCGCTATTCCCATTCCCCGCTATTCCAGTTCCCCGCTATTCCAGTTCCCCGCTATTCCAGAATTTCAGCTCTGTTCGGATATATATTTGTCAAATAAAATTTTTATTCGGCAATATTATTTTGCTCGAACATTTTTATATTAGAAATTCGGATTTTAATCAAGTTACCGGCTATTCCAATTACCGGCTATTCCCGTTCCCCACTATTCCAGTTCCTCACTATGCCTGTTCCTCGCTTTTCCGATTCCCCACTATTCCGTTTACCGACTATTCCAAAATGAAACATTTTCCCCGTTATTCCTATTACCGGCTATTCCGAGTACCGACTATTCCGGCCGCCCGTTTTCGACTAGTCGAAACTTTTATACACGTCCAAAATACGAGTCACGTCAAGAATTCAGCACTAGTTCGGAAATGTGTCGCTTAAAAACGTTTTTGACTAGTCCTAGTCTCGAAATGTCGCGACTAAATCTGCGATGCCTTTCACCCAATCACAATGGTGGAATTCAAACTACCCAATCGCGAGTGATGTAAATTTTTCGCGAGTGTTGTAAAGGACCCCGCACACGGCCTATGGAAAAAAAACTTTCGACCAATTTTGTTGAAATTTACAAATTATGTACTACCGACCACGGTGAACTAATATACGTCTGGATTATTGAACAAATATTATTTGTTTTTCCGCTAGGTACCTTCGAAAAAACCGATTTTGCCTTTGGAAATATACTGTTAAGTTGTCCACGGTTAGAGTCATCCAATTTAAAAAATCTTTCTTCGCGAGGCCGACGTTACAATATAATGATGAAAACGTTACACAGCCTATGATATTGACTATTTTTCAGACCATTTTTGAATAATAATCCAAAATGAATTTTAAGGCTAAAGCTGGGTACGTGACAATGGTTTAAGTGATTAGACGTAAGTAAAGAGTTTAATTGTAGTATTTCTTTTAATTATTATAGTATCTTCCATCCCCCTTTTCTTTCCCCTAATCATTGGCTTCAGTTCAGTTCGCCCCCTGGTTAGAACTCGGTGTACTTTCGTATGTACTAAAGAAGGGGGACCATTTCGTACTGCTGGACTTTTTCCGATTGGAATTTAAACTATCCAAGCGCCACCTTGATTGTGAAAATAATTAATAATTATTATTATTGTTATTTTAAATGTAAATATAATTTAATCATCACTAAAGCTGTTATAAAATATGTTCGTACTTTAAAAATTATATATTAATTATCATTACTTAAAATTAGAATGCAGATGGCGCTACTAATGGCCTCATTAGTCTAGAATCATTCGCTAAAAAATGCGAGCTGATCTCGGATTTTCAATACAGATTTCGTCCGGGTAAAGGTACTGTAGATGCAATCGTACACACCTATAAAAAAATCATTGACGCTTTGGACGTGGGGGATATTTGCCTGGGTGTCTTCTTAGATCTTCGCAAGGCTTTTGATAGCGTGCCGCACAATCACCTATTAAATAAATTGTACAGACTAGGAATTCGTGGTAACGCCGGCTGCTGGATAAAAAGCTATCTTACAAACCGAAACTGCTACACTCGAGTTAATAATATTTACTCCCTTCCAATTACTCTCAAATCGGGTGTCCCCCAGGGATCAATCATTTCACCTATTTTATTTAACTTATATTTGAACGACTTAATTGATTGTATTCCTAAAGGTTTTTTATATTTGTATGCGGATGACACCCTTTTGCTAGTTGGTGGAAAATGTTTGAACCTTATTGCTAATTTAACAAATAATTACCTATCGAATATCCAATCATGGTTAAATAACAATGGCCTAAAGCTTAATCTTGATAAAACAAAGTACACGATTTTTAAAAATCTCGGAAAAAAATAAATGAAACTGTAATACTTATTGATAACCACCCACTTAAAAATGTTGAAAAATTTAAGTATTTGGGCATTTGGTACGACTCCCACCTAACCTGGAACGACCAAGTGAACGCGCTTTGTTTAAAACTATCGAGGATATGTGGCCTATTACACATCTGCAAAAATATGCTACCCCATAAAGTTATGGTAGAAATGTACCACTCGTTGTTTCACTCCCTTTTGTCGTATGGTATTTGTATTTGGGGAAACACTTCGAAGTTCAATATAGAACGTATTCAAAAACTTCAAAAAAGAATACTACGATCAGTATACGATGCCCCCTACCTTGCTCATACAAAAATGTTTTTTAATAAAAGCAAAATTCTTCGTGTAATACAACAATATAACTATGCAACCCTACTATATATCTATAAAGATCTAAGCTCGGGATGTAAAATCACCGAAATAAATAAATCCTTAAAAAAAACAAGATCAGCAAAAATACTAAATGAACCAAGGTGCTATACCACTAAAAAAATTAAATCTATCTTTTACAAAGGCGCAAAAACTTTAATAGCCTAGAAGGTACAATTCAATCGGCTGCTAAGTACATTAATTTCAAAAAGATGTTAAAGAAAAAAATTTTAAACGAAGATATGTTTTTATTATAATTCTGGTGAGATATCCAAACCGGTGAATATAATCGAAAAGGTGTTTTAAATCTAATAATAGCCTAATTTGTTATATATGTATTTTTTTATTTAATTAACCCTTTTTATGTATAATGATTTTAATATAATTAATAAGAGGGCTTACAAGTCGCCAGTTGACTTAGCTCTCTAAATGCAATGTATGTATTTCTAAAATAAATAAAACCAAATTCAAATTCAAATTCAATTGCCAAGGCGCAAATAGTGCGAATTTTTAAGAAAAAATTCAACAATTCATAAATAGATGGCGCGTCGAGCGCCATAATTATTTGCAGTTCGCTTTTGAATTCTAAGTTGTGTAGATAAACCATGGCCAAAGCTATCGCTTAGATCATTTTAATTAATGCTCCGCCAATGTAATGTAGTTTGCGGACCCCTTTTTTCAAAGGTAAAATCCTAAATATTTCAATAGCTATAAATCATTTAATATGATAACGAGAAGAAATACTACAGTTAGACTGTTTACTAACGTCTATTCATTTACACAATTGTCACGTATCCAGCTTTAGCCTTAAAATTCATTTTGGATGTGTTATTCAAAAATGGTCTGAAAAATAGTCAATATCATAGGCTGTGTAACGTTTTAATCATTATATTGTAACGTCGGAATCGCGAATAAAGATTTTTTTAAATTGGATCATACTAGCCGTGGACAACTATACAGTATATTTTCAATGGCAAAATCTGTTTTTTCGAAGGTACCTAGCGGAAAAAACAAATAATTTTTGTTCAATAATCCAAACGTATATTAGTTCACCGTGGTCGGTAGTACATAATTTGTAAATTTCAACAAAATTGGCCGAAAGTTTTTTTTCCATAGGCCGTGTGCGGGGTCCTTTCTGTCGCTTAGCTCGCCAAAAGTGTCTCAATACAACGGAACGAGACACGTCAAAAACGTTTTCACTAGGCTCGATCTCAACGATTAAATCTGCGATGGATGTATTGTTTCTTTATTATTTCCGTTTATTCTCCGATAAATCTGCGACTACGTCTTCTGCTGCTACGTCAGTATATCGTTTTTGGTAGCAGACGATTCCTTTAATTTATAGAAAGAATCACATAAATAATAGTGACAGGATTGGCAAATTCACAGACAAAAAGGATTTAAGACGTAGGCTTCGAAAGATATTGCAAAATAAACTTGGCAGTACGAGAAGGCTGCGTCGGAATTGAGTTTCATTAATTTTTTTATTAGACGGTTTCGAAACTGAAAATAGAAAGGGTGCGTCAAATATCAATGCGTTGTTATTAATAACTAACGATATTTTGGCAAAGGATCCTTTCAACGTGTGAGATTTTAGAACGCGAGCTTCATAAACAGCATGTTTAAATTATTTTAACTGTGTTTTTAAGACTGGCAAAATAAATGCTGCTTTCCAATTTCTGTTAGATATTTTGAAGACCGGAGGTGGTTTGTGCAAAACCAAATGAGTAGAAATCTTCTAGCGATGTTTTGTACTCAGGCATAATTGTAAGCAAAGAGTATAGAAAGTGCGTGAACTAGAGAACACAGTTGGCATCGGCCAATGAATTGGTCGCCACAGAGGATGGCACTCCGAAGAGCTCAGGAGACGGGTCTGTACTTTGGTAATACAATTCCGTAAGTCGTAATCTTTGAATATCGAGATAGTCAAACCAATTTTACCTTACAAGGAGTACCGAGGAGAAAAGTGTCTTCGGTACGGAAGTATTAGATTACTAGGTAAAGGTATACGCGCTGCCGATGAATAACACGCCGCGAAAAGTCAGAATTGCTAGCAGACGAATTTTTTCAATTGTTTACGTCTTGTCAATGGTTTTAAATTACGTTGAACACTTCTGAAAACTCTGCCCGCACAAGTGGCATGCAGTGTTCGACATACGGATATTTTTTAGTAGTCACTGAATAGTGGGGTAAAATGGGGGTAGCCAACATTTTATTTTACCCGTCAGAATTAAAATAGAAGTTTATTATCAGTTGAGTTACATGATGTAATTTTTTAAAATAAAATGTGATTACGGAAATTAAAAAAAAATCAGGTAAAAACTCTAAAACGGGGAAAAAAATTATTTTCATTATCGAACAGTTTTAAATGTAAAACCATGGTGGTAAAACTATCCTTGGTAAAACGTTTACAAGAGGCATGCTGTTTTAAAAAGTTCAAAACTCCAGTTCGGGTTAAGACTGGTTTTAAATAACACTATTTTGCTCAGAATGATTGAAACTGAATAAGGAGCAAACAAATACGATCGAGCCATTTCCCTATTGCTCTTTAATAGACTGACAATTTAATTTTGTTTTACAACTGTTTTTAAATATTATAGTTTAGAGAAATAGCTAAAATATAAGCCAATTTCACTCGATAATCATAGTTTTTAAACACATTCAACTTCCTGAAATCAAAGTTTGGGATCGCAATCAATTTGACCCATAAATGCTTTATCTTGTATATAAATTTAAATTCTTCATCAATGCTCCACACATTTTCGATTATGAACGCTAAGCTAAATGAATTGAGGCTTTATTTCACATTTAGGGAAATCTACGATTTGTTGGGAAGTAGATATACCTTATTTGTAGCAGGAAATTGTTACCTACATCTGATTAAATATAACATGTTTGTAGAAGAATAGTTAAGGATACCTTTTTGTTGAAGTAATTGATTCAACACCAGCAAAGTTATTAAATGACAAGACAGTAATTAAACCTTTATTTATAGATGACATAGTTAATTAGAAATGAACACTGTATAGTATACTCGGACTAAATTGAGCGAACTAATGTTAAAAACGCGATACATGTTTATATACTAAAAGATAAAAACATGAGGTTATGTACAATAGATAATACCAAAATTCGCCAATTGAATGTCAAAATTCGCGCATTAAATGTCGAATATCAAGAGTTTCACGGGGTGGGAACTGGGAAATGTTATTATCTTTCTCTTTGCGGCTACTTCAACGCGCAATTTATTTAAAAAACACTTAAATTGCATTAAATACAATGTTAAGGAATATACTCGTTCTTTCGTAACTACTTGTTTAATCATAATAATCAGCTAGGCTAATACCCAAGGCACCACCTTAGGCCTAAGTCGTCGAGCGACTTTTGAAGCCATTAATTCAGGTGGCCGGGTTAACTGAATTTGATCTACCACTGACATTTGTGAGTAGGTTTTAACTGAAAGGGAAGTTTAATTTTGTGTCCAATTATAATATGCATTTTGGTTGGGCAAGGTCTGGTCTTAATTGTTGGCTTGGATATTTACTACATATGATAAAAATTAGTGTGAAAGCTCGTAAAATGTCCATGGCACGGAAAAGGAAAATTATCCTAATTTCAAAGAAATGTTTGTGGGTTGTGAATAGCTGTTAAAAATCTGCTTTGTATAAAATTCTAAAATGTATAAAGCTTAATTTCATGAAATAATCAGAAACAAATGTTTCGCAAAATTTAAATGTAGAATAAAATTGTATAAGTTAAAACAAACTTCCTAAATGTTTAAATTCATTTTAAAATTGAATATTTGACGGATATAATAAAGTATCTGATTAGGTAGCGTTATCCAAGAGAATGATTGAATAATAAATAAACAAAACTATAATAATCCAAAACTTAAGTTTGGATGAAATATAGGAGAGTTTAGTAATTTCACTAATTAAAATAAATCAAAACCAATCCCCTTATATTTTTTTCAGTCGGCGATATAATGTATAAAATAGCTCTCACAGAGAACCTGTAAGCCCAATAGAAAATCAATAAACCCCAAACTCATTTTTTTACAAGGGCCCTTTTCACCTGAAAATGACTTCAACAAGTTCCAATAAATGGTTTCTAGCCAAATACAAATGTCTTTAGAAGTTGAGCAATAAAAATTTTAATAGATGATAAAGCAAATTCATAAGCTTCCAGGCCCAAAAAGGTTTTGAAGTTGAGAGTAAGGAAAGGGGCAAAATCCTTGTACTGAAATGAGCAGATTAAGCGGAGGTTTAAAAAAAACTACAAGGAATTTTCATTCATTTTTTTAGATAAAAAACTATACAAATTTAACAAAAAAATTAAAACAAAACATTTGTAATGAACCGTTTTATTGTAGCACCATAAGTATAATGCACAATGTTTTATAAATTTTAGTCATATATGACAAAAAATGTTTTATTTTCTGGAGACTATTATTAACATGTTCCTTAACTTGCGAATTTAAAGCCATGAACTCTGAGTATTTGGACAATTTATATGCCACAGAACAACCTAAGAAAAATTGAGGAGTTAAAATTAGTTCATACAATTTTACATGGGAGTAGAAAAAAAACAGAGAACAAACCTTTGTAAGCTTTAATATAAAATCTAATGATGGGAGATAATTCGATTTATTTCAACGTATAGTAAAATACTTAATCCTTAGAGGTTTATTATAAATAACCTATTGTATTAAAAAAAATTGTGGTGTTGAATTACTCAATATCCCATTGTCATCAGGGTTCAAACAATTTTTTCTGAATGAAATTTCCTGACCAATTATTAAAAAAATTCCCTTACCATTTGTTTATAATTTCCATGACAATAAATAGAACTTGCTAGTTGTCTTAGTTTTTATTCAAGCAATAAGGTAGATAAGGCATAGTACAGCCTAGTAATGTCCAGTCAGTCACTAACTGAGTACGCAGCCTTAAATAATGATTTAATTTGTTATGATCACTTTTTAGAACGGGATATACAAATTGTAAATGGCAAAAGGTGGGTCGCACTAAAAGCCATTCCAACTCTGGTTTGGTTTCCATAGAATTAAAATGGATAAAAATAGTCAAAATAATTTTTTTATTTAATTTAAAGAAATTACATCCAGTTGAAAGTGAAATAGAAAAAACCGGTGATGCTAACTTCTCACCTTTAAATTTTGACCAAGGATCATTTCGTGTAGGTTTAATTATGTTATTATAATTTGAGTAAGATCTCCTTGGTTTTTAGCCAATTTTGTTCAGTTGTTATGAAGAGATATTCCTCTCTCTATAAAAGAAATGTAGTCTAAGAACTAGAACTTGCTGTATTCCGAAATATTGTTGGCATGGACATCTTACCAGATCACCACGAACATGTTTGATGCTGAAGTTGGAATCGAACATCATTATTAAGAAAGTTATTAATTTATATTGCAAGCTCAGACTCCACAAATTAGCGAAGGACAAAAATCTAGAAATGAAGGGTCAAGCCATCAGACTTAAATTGTCAAAGCTAATTTTATTTCAAGGACAATAGCTACATACCTTTAGTAGAATCATTATTAATCCAAGGTAGAATCATCCTTTTCATCAAAATTCCATTTACTTTTGTTTACAATTTAGAATCTCAGAATATTCCCATAACAAGCCATAACCACAACAAACCGGATAGATACTTAAGCCTTTGACAAAATATCATTTCGCAATTAGAATTTTTTGTTTTAATTATAAGATCATCTGCTGCTTTTTATTTGGGTTTTGAAAGAATTAATTGACTTATTTAAAAATTATAATAAAAATTTACCTTATTTTAAATTCTCACAGCCAAAATATTCGCGAATCACGTCAGAGTACCTAAAAGATTACAAACACGAACATGTGTGACGTGTCACGTGATGATTTTGTATTTTCTCGCCTAATCGACAGGCGTCGCTTAAACGTGGTACCACAGGAATACGGAACAAATACCGGTTGTCTGCTAGTTTTCGCTCCCGTATTTACCCCCGGTAGAATCTTGGGTCTATTTCGTTATTATGTCTATGGACACATCATATGTAAAATTATAGGCCTTGGTCTACTTAATAATGCCGAGCGCTGTGCCGCTCTCTTTCGTTCGCGACCAATATCAATATCACACGCCTGTTAATTAAAAGAATTTAATTTTTCATGTAAACCAATAATATTTTAAAATTGGAATCAATAACAATAATTCAAACTTATCTTTCTATAAAATCTAAAATTAGCCACCTTGATCCTAGAAACTCTAGCAGATAATTCTGCGAGGAGTCTCCTCTATTTTTGAAATGTAGAGTACAGTTGGGAATAAGACGGGACGAAAATCTTGTTGCAATGTTGGATGAAAGTAATGCATTGTTTACGTCTTGTCAATAGTTTTCAATTACGTTTTCTAAAATGGGAAAACTTTTCAAACTTTCGTTATTATTTTTCGAATATAATTTACTTAAATTAACACATATATCTTAATATTTATCACTGTGTATTAGGCTTACAACTAATAAAACGTAGGTGATAGGTGTGAGGTTATAGGTAAGGTGAAGTGATATATGAGGTAAGGTGATAGATTAGTAGATGATAGGTAAGGTGATAGGTTTGAAGTAATAGGTGATATTAGGTGATAGGTGAAGTGTGATGTGATAGGTGAGTTATGGTGATAAGTATCAGGTTAAAGTTAATACGTGCGAGCCAGTGAGAATTTCGAAACTCAAATTTTCTCAAAAACATTTCCAAGCCTTCGTTGCAATTTTTAAAATTACAAAATGAAGAGCAAATCTGATAAATATTCGGTTTTTAATCGCAAATGGAAGATGCGCAAGGTCCTACTTTCAACATTTCTAAGCCTAAAAATGGCAATTTGCAAATTAGTTTTTTACGTTTTTAATTTTTTTTTCAATGTTGTGTCACGAAATTTTATTATGAAACCTCAGATTCGGATTCAGCACCCCAAAAAACCTATAGAATTTTCCGGGTAAAAACACAATATAGGTGGAATATTACTAGACGGAAGGAAATATTTAGTGTATAGGTTTTTTCCTTTTATTGGTGGAGCCGCTACTTGTGTTATGAAATGTCCCTCACTGATACACGTGATTGGCCACCAGGGAGGGAGTGGCGGCCTTATAGTCAGTTGAACATCTGAGCCTTACTGACCACAACTCGCTCTTTAACTAATATTTTTCGCGACCCCGTAGGATTGAACTAACTCTCCCGTGGCCTTCCGCACATGATTCCTACCCTAGTAAAATAGCCTTCTTAATAAAAGACTAGCCTTTTTTACCAGCTTTCGCCCGTCAAGAGTTTCGCGTAATATAAACATGTCGGTACTGGCTCCTTTTGGGGCCCTTGGCTAGAGAATGAAGAAGGGGCCCCTTATGGGTCGTCCCGGGCTGTGCGGGGAGTATGGAACAAAAACTAAAATGGTTATTTATAGAGAAAAAAATAACAAACGCTCACTATCACATCACCTCACATCTCAAACTTATCACCTCACAATATCACTTCGACACCTATCATCTGTACCTCACATATGATAGGTGTCGAAGTGATATTGTGAGGTGATAGGTTTGAGATGTGAGATGATGTGATAGTTAAGTTTTTTAGATGTAACGTATGTATTTTTTTTAATCTAAAGCGTTTGCGAAATTTGTTTAAACATTTTATTTATCTAGCCCAAAAACCGCCCAATTCTTGGCTAGCTTTTTGCTATATTAAAGAAATGGTTTTATCATAGATAAACATCAATAGTTTCCGAATCAACAGAGATCGCAACGACTTTGCACCGTTATTAAATTATATGACATATTGTCAACCCACAGTGAAAAGATATGCGCAATTGGCTCGCAACGTTTGGAGAAAAATCCAGTCCAAGATGGCTGATTTTGTGCATTTTAAGATGGTTTTCGTTCCGATCTTTATTAATATGCGGGACATCACCATCCAAAAATACTACGTGATATGAACAGCTTAATCTATCCAATGTAAAAGTCAAAATGGTCCAAGACGCAATAGGAAGCTAACTTGGCCGCTAGGGTCGCAAGATAAAATATTTAGATTTGACAAATCCAGGTATTCTTAATAAACGAAATATGTAAAAATATTTATTATATGCACTCTCTGGAATTTTGGCCAAAAAATTGGACTTTTGGATCATGGTTAATCACGCGGAATTTAAAAAATATTTTGTGAAAAATACAGAATTCACCGGTAATCACAAGAATTCTTTGGTAATAAAAAATAATTTACCAACAATCACAGGAAAACAATAGTATTCTAGAAAAATTCGGAAATAATAACATTTTAGGACTCATTTGTAACCACACATTTTCCAAAATAAACACCGATAATGATTTCCGAAATCAGATATTTGTAAAATAGTACTATTTAGTAATAGTCATCAAAATGATCACAGTATTTCTGGATTAAATAGAAACTTCCAGACGCTTTTCTAATTGCCGCTCGAAGTGCCGTCTGCGTGAAATGTTTACAATTGCCTAATATTTAGGTCATTCAGTCTGAATGACGGGCCGCGGCTCGAAACGTCTCGACAATTTTTTTAATAAAAATATTAAATTACTTTTATCCTTTGTTCACGGGTAAACCTATTTATTTTATTCCGCCTAAAATGTGCTTTGGAGAGATAACGTAATTGGCACCTTTTAGAAAAATTATTTTCATTTGACTTTTAGAAAAAGGTTATTTGTTTAACAGTGAAATTAAGAACTTTTATTGGTGCTATCGCAGTGAAGATTTTATAGAGGATATGATCAACGTTGGACTCTTTAGTGGGCTCCAAAATATAGATTACCGCGGGTTAGGCCCTTGACGACTCATGGCACCAAACTATAGACCACGACTGTAATGAAATTACATATCTTAACCCGTTGCAAAACTAGGTATTTTTCGGGGCCCGTTATGCAACTTGATAATTTCCAGGGCCCGTTACCCAACTAGATAATTTCAAGGGCGTTACACTAAATAATTTTTGGGAACGTTACGCAGCTAGATGAGGTTTAGGGGCCATCCGAGAATAAACTGTTTGTTGGCCGCAACGATTCTCGATTACCTCCAGGCACTGTAACGAGACCTGATAGTATCTAGGGCCAGAAACCAGGTTTGATTATTTCTGATGTTTAGGGCCGATAAATTGACCCAATGAACTTTAGGGCCCGAATCGATGCCCAATAATGTCTATGACCCGATACCACCCTTGATTATTGCCCGAAAAGAGGTACGATAATATCTAGGGCCCGAAAGTAGACCAGCTAATGCCTAGGGCCCGAAACGACACCCAATAATGTCTAGGGCCTGAAACGTAGCCGGATGATGTTTGTGACCTGATACCAGGCCCGATAATATCTAGGGCCATAAACGAGACCCTTTGATGTCAAGGACCCGTAACAAGGCCTGAAAGTAGGCCAGATAATATCTAGGGTCCGTCACGAAGTCAGATAATATCTAGGGCCCGTAACGAGGCCAGACGATGTCTAGGGCCCGAAAATTAGGCCCGAAAATGCCAAGGTCCGGTAACGAGGCCAGATTATGTCTAGGGCACGAGACGAGGCCGAATTATGGCTAGGGCACGAAACGAGGCCCGAATACGTTTAGAACGTCAAAGTAGGTCCGATAATGTTTCGGACCCGAAATGAGGCCAGATGATATATAGGGCTCGTAATGAAGTCCTTTGACGTCTCAAGAAGAACCCATGATTTCTAGCCTCGATTATTTCTAGGGCCTTCAACGTTGCCCGATGATTTCTACTCAAAAGTAATCAGTAGAAATATTTCAGAAATAAAAATATCTCGAAATCATAGAATTCAAAGAATTAACGGGAATACAACCTAAAGTCGTTTTTTAAGCTAACAATTTCAGCAAGATTTGACTCACTAGCGCTAAAATATCTAAAGCCCTAGAAGGTAATGCGCAATGTTCGAAGTGTTGGTATGCCACACCAAATACCTGAGGTTCTGTTCCCTTTAAAATAAAAATATATTCAGTAATCACAAGAAATAACAAATATTTAGTAGAGTTCACTAGGTGACTAAGCCTCGTATAGTTTAAGTAGAAATCGTTACGAGTATACATTTGCGGATATAACGGATACGCGAAACAACGAAATCCAACATTTTGTATTTAGACAATACTCAAATACTGTAAAGCACATTTTAGTCCATAGGCGTGTGCCTGGGTTATGCCGGGTGAGCCGGGGCTCGTCATGAACAATATTTAATGGGTGCAAAGTTAAAGTAAACAAGGGCCCCAAAATCGGGGAAAAGGTCAAAAAAACGTTGGCTACTCGGGCTACATTTACTCTGGTCACTTCGCGCCTCTATTTTAGTCCTGTTCAAACGCCCTTCCTGTTTTCGTCGTGCTTTAGTGTGTTAAAATTGTATCGGAAATGTGTTCTTTTTCGTTATCCCTCGAAATGAAGGCGAGCCTAACGGATTAAATTGTAGAATCTTTCTTCGTGAACGTCTAGATAGCTCCGACGTTGTCGTTGAAACTTCTAGAGAGCTCTGCTTAACCTCTCTAATATTCTACTTCAAACTTCTGAGTCTTAGCGAGTTTTTAAGCTTGATTAATATATACTAATTCATGTTATGATTATTACCTTAGTCAATCGTAAGCTTAGTTTAACGATTTGTATTTAAAGTTTTGAATTATTTGCAATCCAATTTCTAGTATAAAACCAAGAGAAGGAAGCGAAGCACGATTTGGCCCACTTTTGCCAACAGGCAAACCGTAAAAGAAAATAATATTAAAATAAGTACATTATCCTTTTCTGTCTGTATGAATGACCAGTGTATGTATCGTTAAATAAAACGACAATGCGAACAAAACCAAATAAATGCCTACGTAAGCTCGGAAATATAACATTTAAAAGGTGATACAAATACAAAGTAAGAAGTCTTTATAGACGACCCCTAATTGATCATTTAATTAAAAAAACTTGAGTAAGCTAAAATGAATAACGTTTATTAATTGAAAATTATTTGAAATGTATATTTATATAGTAAAATTTCGTTATATATGAACAACCACTACTTTTCTAGATAAATACTCGTACGCAACATGTTTTTTCTTTAAAAATCGACTGACGAAGCCATGATGAAAAGTTTACCTAAAAAGACCAACAGGCAGACAATTAAAGAAAATAATGCTAAAATGGGTAAATTTTACCTTTTCGGTTTGTATAGAAAACCCCTGTGTATCGCGAAAAAAGACCGCAATCCGAACAAAGCCAAATAAACGCTTACGTAAGCTCGGAAATATTATATTTCGAATACAAGTACGAAGTAAGAAATCTTTATGGACGATCCCTAATTGATCACCGAGTTAAGCGCTCAAATCTGATAGTTCAAGATACACTTGAATAAGCTAAAATGAATAATGTTAATTAATTGATTAAAAATAGTACATATGAACAACCCCTACATTTCTAGATAAATACTCGTACGCAATATGTGAGGTTTTTTAAATCGACGGACCAAACCGTGATGAAAATTTATAATATTAACCAGTTCTTCGAATTTTAATCAAGATTTGATCGCTTAATTTTTGATCATCAATTGGTCAGATTTCGATCAAACCCTTTCTTAAGGATAACAGAGACTACCAACAGCGACAACTAAATCTTTAAAGATTACCCAACTTGACAACATAAGAAAATGGAGAATTTCCACCTTCAAAACCTTTATTTCAAAATAAAATAAGCTGATATAGATAATTTTATAAAAAAATTATTGTAACCCTTTGGTCTATATGGACAAATGGAATAATGGACAATGTCGAATGATAAACCTTTAAAAATCTCGCGTATTATAGAAACAAGGTCACTGTTTGTTTATATTTAAAAATAGCATGAAGCATGTTTTTCTTTACAGACGACCCCTACTTTAATTTCCAGATAAACCGACGCTACTAGTAGCCAGAAATTAAAAAAAAAACATACATATATAATAAACTGAAACTAATAATAATCGTATTATGGAAGCCGATTTCTGTATTTAGAATTAAAATGTAAGCCCGACTTTCGGTGGCAAATAGCACGGTAACCTTTTTTCTGTAACTGATTGCGAATTATGTATTTTACGAATCTAGATTTTTGCCCTTTGGTAGTTGTTTTTTTTTTGGAGCTATATCTGCAACATTCCTTATCTCTATCTCTACTGTTTTCTGTAGGTAATTTTTTAATACATCGCTAAAGATATACCAAGTACAAAGGGTGCATTTACAGGTCGCCTAACGCAAACGAACGTAATTATTATTTAGTTCGGATAAGCATTATTTTCACGTGGAGCTTACAAGGGTCAGTTTTTAGTAAAGCATAGGCTCTTAACATGGCTGACAACAGCGCGTGTAGTGATGAAAGCAATTCCTATAGTATTTTGCCTGAATTAATATGGAAAGTACGATGACAACCGCAAACACCACTCAGTCCACTGTATCTCTTCCTTATCTCTTGGACGGGGAGTTTTTCATTCCAGTCAACTCCACTGTCAATAAAAATTCTTTAGCCATTCATTGTTTAAGTTGTCCTGACAAGGCAGTATTGAAGACCTCCATAACATCTACGGGAAACCTGCTCAAGCACATTAAGGTACGTCAAAATTTCTAATTATAAATTATCGTCAATAAATATGTACTGGCAAATATCGTACACATCTGTAGGGCGGTTAAGACATGGCTTCACCTGAAGTTTTATATTGAGGTCACAAATCTCGAGAAAACTATGGCTCCAAAACATTAAGGTTGCGCACAAAAATATCGTAATTAGAAGGTTTAAAAGGTCAATGGTAGTTTTCTTCGGCTACTCGATCTGTATTTACTCTAGTCACCTCGGAAATACCGCAAAGGGAAAGAAAATCGTCGTAAGAGGAATTGAAATGCATTATTTTTATTACGGGTGGCGCAAAATATTACCGTTGCCCTACCTGACTCTAGGCGCTCGCACTCTTATGACGGTATATGTTCACATAACGTAAAGAAGCTTGGTCACAATATTACCAATATTACATACCATGTACTTTGCTAAGATTGGGAAATGAACCACCTCATGTTGAACAACACATATCCCTTCAACGTAAAATATAATCAATCGGTCGTGAATCTATTCCCTTTAAACTCTTTTCTATACCGGTTATAATCAAACCTTAAAGACAACAAAAGTAACATAGGGGGAGAGAACGAAACGTGGAATATTTTAATTCAAAATACTCCACTAGTGGCGTGGCTTACAACGCCTTAGAGTTCCGGTGCCGTTTGATCCAAGTACGTTATATAGATCCCCATTACTTTTGTTGCCTTTAACTGCGTAGGATTCTAATTATAATCGTCCAAGGTGAATGTACCTAATCTAACTTGAAGCGTGGTCTAATGCTATGCGTGTAATATTCTAGAGGAAACATCCGATGGTATTGAATAAACTAAAAGCTAAGAAAGCTGCTAAGAGGAAAGGTACTGGTTCTACAGATGATATCTCAAAGCGTATGGGTTTGTTTCCTCCCAGTAAAGATCAAGTACGTATTGTGTCATATTTATACTGGTATCATGCACTACACAAATTATGCAGTATTTTGGTAATTATCCATGTAAAGGGTGCATTCCAAGTTGTTTTGGGTATAACTGAATAGGAAACTCGACCCAATTCATCCTTCACCAATAACACAACTCTACCTTTGAGTTGAGGTCAATTGCGTAGACAAAGAGATAGTTTCCAATGTTCAAACCCGTCCCCTTTGACTGTATATAGATTTAACCTTCTACTCGACCCCCCCCCCCCTCAGTAACATGCTTCGACTCGCCCCCTTGATGTATTTCTAGCTACGCCACTGGTTGGATTTCGAATGCTTAGGTTGGGTGGATTTTGAATTTGAACGATTTTATTTAATATTCATACATGTTTACTGTTACTATTCTATAAATTCCTTTGACTGCTTTCCCCCTTTGGAGTTTGAACAGACGACGGTTTGGCCAGATTTATCTCAAACTCGAAATTGAATATCAGTTATCTGGTGAACCTACAATCTTAGTTCCCAACAGGCGTAGGAACGCTTTGAATTAAGGGGGGTACATCTTGGATGATGAATTTGGCGCCCCTGTCCAATTTCAAGGGAGGTAAATTTTACCCCTGTACCCCCCGTTCCGTTATACAGGGTCTTTTTGTGCTCGAAAAAAACTTCTTCAGTGAGTAACGAGACTTGAAAATTGACAAGTTGGTTAAGCTAAATTACGCTTTTTAACGAGTCAAAAATAAATATTCGTAAGCCACAGTAATTGATTACATTTGTTAAACGCTCGTCTCACTGTATTCATTGATGGTGTTCCATGTCGATGTCTTATAAGGTCTCGGTAGGCTCTGCTACTGCCTTACTAGGCATAATTAGAAAAATTATCATTCACATTTCACAATAATAATAATTTCCCAAT
The DNA here is from genome assembly GCF_980474605.1 of Leiobunum rupestre. Lineage (NCBI taxonomy): Eukaryota > Metazoa > Arthropoda > Arachnida > Opiliones > Sclerosomatidae > Leiobunum > Leiobunum rupestre. The sequence continues at coordinate 49,653,347 of NC_143391.1, read as the reverse complement.
TTTCTTTTAAATACCTAATAGTGTGTCGAACTGGCCTTAAGTTTGTGTTTGGCTTCCAATTTTGTAAAACCGGTTGCGTTTCCAACCAGGGTAAAATAGAAATACTTTCTTTCACTGGCGTAGCCAGAAATTCGTCAAGTATGTAAATATTAAGAGGGGGTCGAGAAGGGACCGGAAAATCAATAGTCAAAGGTAGGCCCAAGGGTGGGGGGCGGGGGTGACACGGAAACCCCCTAACTACGCCACTGCTTTCTGTGTTTATTAAGACCTATGCAATGTTAAGATATTATGTCAACTCTATTTATCGAAATAAAGGTTATTAGACTGAAGTCTCAAAAACAGTTAAAAAAATAAGTAATTATTATATCCCGGTTCTTTTAAAAGGTAGACGAGGCTGTTATGGATTACATTGTTTCAGAAATGCGCCCAATATGTACCGTAGAAAAGCCTTCATTTCGCCGTATGATTAAACTATTGTCTGGTGGTGTAGAACCACCTTATGGTTCGTGTTTTAAGGCGAAACTTTCATGCAAGCGACAATCTTTAGAATGTACTCTGAGAATCCAATTTTTGAATGTAAATCACGTATGCACAACAGCAGATATTTGGAGCTCAAATCATAAGTCTTTCATGGGAGTTACCGCCCACTATATTGATCCGATTTCTTTAAAGCGCGTATCCATTTTACTTGCCTGTTAAAGATTGAAGTATAACCATACCTTCACGGAGATTGCGTCCGTGTTATTTGCTATCTACTCTAACTACGGCTTAAAAATACCACAGTTAGTGGGTACTGTGACCGACAACGCTTCGAACTTTGGAAAAGCATTCAGAATTTTTAGTACCCCTGATAACATATCCGACAACGATGTATCTTTCCTGGACGACGAGTACCAGAAGTCAATAAAGGTAGAAGCGGTTCCCGATGTTTCCCTGGAAAGTGATATTTTACACGATACAAATCTACCCAAACACTTAAAGTGCTTTGCGCACTCACTAAATTTGGTAGCGACAACAGATGCTGAAAAGGCTTTGAAGGATTTTGGGTACAAAAAACGGTACAATTTGGCTTTAGGGAAATGTTGCGCCATCTGGAAGAAACTTAGTAGATCGACCCAAGCATCTGATTATGTTAGTGATATTCTACCTAAACGATCACCCGTCCCTTGTCCTACAAGATGGAACTCGTTCTACGATTGCCTATTGGCAATTGTTAACTCGAGAGAGCAATTACCCGCTATTGCTGATATTCTTGGTCAATCTCAGTTACAAGCACCCGATTTTGATTTCATTGTAGAGTACCTTTCTATCATGCGACCAGTTGCTACTGCCTTAGACTTACTTCAAGGGGAAGAACAGAGTTACCTTGGCCTGGTGATTCCTACATTGTACCAAATAAAACTATCATTGGCTAGTCTGGACAAAAAAGGATTATGTTCCGCGGAACATATTAACATTAAATCAGCCTGAGAGTAAACCTTATATAATATCTACCGTGTCGTTACCGAAGTTTAAACTCCAGTGGCTATCCAAAAGTGAAGACGACTATATGCTCGAAAAGGTAAAAAAAATTTTCTTAGAGGAAGCCACCATGTTTTCCGGTTTTCCAAATACGGCGGAACACGATACTTTGACTAAAAGTGAAACTACTAGCAATGAATCGACTGATGACGTAGACACGTTCTTTTCATTTTTAAATAATGGTGACGACAGGCAGAACCACGATTCCAATAATAACAAAATTACAATGGAAGTCCTCCCGTACTTGGAGAACAGAAGTAGAGACTTAAACATTTTACATCAATATCCCACAGTAAAAAGCATTTTCCTTAAGTACAACACCATATTGCCGTCGTCTGCCGCCGTAGAAAGAGCATTTAGCTCTGGTGGACAAATCCAAACGCCCAGACGTAACCGACTAGATGACCACATGTTCGAAACAATGCTAATGTTAAAATACAATAACAAAAATGTTCTGTAAATCAAACTAAGTGTATATGAATTTGCTGTGTTCATACAATTAAAAAAAACATGAAGTAGTCAAATTGTAAATAATTCTACTTAGGCCTACATATTATACCCTTATTATTATGTGTCAGGCTTGTTTTTCAAGAATTTTGTTTTGTACAGAAATTAATAATAATCCATCAAAGGTAATATAAACACATTTTTGGAGGAAGGGGGAGCCAACTAAGATATATTTCAGAGCGGCTAAAACTAAAGAAATTTATGGTGATAAAAGGTTTGAACATAACATTTCTAAGCACGCTCCTGAATGGGGCTACAAATCAGTTTTTCAAGCGCTGCAGAAGACTACGTTATACGTGGGCCTTCTTTTCTTAAATGATGGATTCCAAAGGTCAGATGGGGAAAATAGTCCTATTCCATAAAATGAAGGCGAACTGGCCACAAGCGTCTTCCTGCCCCTTCTATCCTAATCAGTAGCGTAGTCAGGATTTGATTTCGGGGGGCCTTAATGAAAACAAAACAAAAAAGGTACATACAACCATACGTTTTGGGGGGCACGTGCTCCTGTGCCTCCCCCTGGCTACTTCACATCCTAATCACAAGGGAAGACGAGAAAACAGACGACGTTATGACGTTGAAGTAATAGTTGACTTCTAGGGGGTACGAAAAGTCTCACCAACTGGCTTTCGGAATTGACGTCTTGAGTTAGGTTTGTTGCAATTCGGAGTGTGCCTGCTCTGCTTTGAAAGTTTCGGTTAAATTTTGTGTCGCTACTCGCAGTACGTATAGGATTCGATATCTATATCTAAACTGTACCTATTATCTAGCTACAGATATTTGGACCTTTAAATAAAATTACATTTTACTGGATACTGTATTTTAAATTAACAGGTATTCCAGATACAATCTGATACGCGAAAATAAAAGTCGAAAACGTATCAAAAGATAAACAGTATGGCACGTTTAGATAATTATAGGCTAACGAGATAAAAGTATCTTCCCACTAACCATTATTAGATACATAAACCTTAGACACAAATAACTTTTTACCTACTATCTATTACCTTGTTCTTAGATTGCAAATCGTTGAACACTGCTTATATTCCTAGAATTCATTCTCTGGTAATTTTCATCCATTTTAGGCTCCCAACGCCATCTCGTATAAAAAAATAACTAAGAATTTTGGAATTGTTGTGTTTTTCACTTAATATAATTAAGAATTTCGGAATTGCTGTATTTTTCACTTAATATAAATTGATTATTCATAATGTTGCTTTAATTTGTTAGTATTTAAAATTTTAGTTTGAACATTTACTCCAATTTTTATACCGCCATCTAGTAATAAAAAATTAACTAACAATTTTGTAATTGCTATATTTTTCACTTATAATTATTTATAATAGTATTTAATTTCAGTAGTATTTCCAACAAGTTGGCAAGCTTGCCAAAATATACCTCTCCTCGGAAGAATTGTCCCTACTGGTATTAATTTCTCGAGATGACCCTTAAAGATATATCTCCGCAATTCAGAGTTATTTACTAAAAACGTAAAAGACCAATACCGTCCAATTTCCAATATCATATAATGACTCGCACACCCAGGAAATCATTGACTGCGTTAGAAATGGTAGATATCCAAATATCCACACCAAATGTATTTACCAGAAGCAAAAACCTTACCATCAACAAAGCACAGAGATCCACTTGACTAACCGACATTTCTTAAAGCCATAAACGTTAAATTATCGCTTTTGCATTAACACAACTATATATAGGTCGATAATGGAACCCGTAAATAAATAACAAAAAACTAACAAAGTGGACCACCCACAGGGTCTACCCTTTAACCCTCTTATCTCGGCTGACTGCGCTAAAACAAGATTTGACCTTTAAAATTGCATACGTAAAAAATTTAGACTTTAGAAACCATTAATATACTCTTCCGCTAAGCTGAGTTTATAATTTTCAAAGAAGCGTAACATCTATCGGTGGTTCTGTGGTTGAACATTCGCCTGCCATGCAGAAGGGCTCGGGTTCGAAACCTGGGCGGCGCTTTCGTTTTTAATCAACAGAGAATATGCTACATTAGAATTACTTCGATGCAATAATTTAAATGGAACAAGAAATTTCGTTCTATTTAATAACAACATGGACGTCATTGCCCCGCGGTAAGACATCCGCATTGTAACAATGAGACCCGGGTTCGATTCCTGGTTATGATAGTATTTTACATTAACAAAGTTAATTAATTATAAGTTTAATATATACATCATATATCTATAAAATGTTATAAAATAAATTGACGTTATTAACTTCATAACAGCATAAAGGACTTTTGCCAAAGCAAACACCGTCGCTTAGCAGGCGTTGGTGGCTCAGTTGTTAGAGTAAATCTCTGGCACGCAGCAGACCCGGGTTCGCAAATTGACACTAAGACGTATACCGTGAACAATTGGTGGAAACCCTGCCATTGGACGTTGAGAGGTTGCCATAACACTCAGCACTCGGTCCGTCCCAAAGTCATTAAGTAGAAGCTGCAGAGAAAACGCCCGTACAAACACAACGGACTCAACATCCACAACCATAATAACACAAACACCACAAACTCTACACCCACAACCGTCATAACACGAACTCAACATTCACAACCTACGCATAAACATTACAAAAACGTAATACACAAAACCGTCACGACGGTGAGCGTTAACGGAAAAACACCATCCAAACCAAACCAAACTGCAAATAAATCCGTTAACGCTCACCGTCACACGGTGGTTTTGCCAACCCTTCGAGAAACTGCGTACGCAATGATTAACCTTTGCACGGAAAATGCGAACGCGTTCGCAGCCCGGACAGACCCACAGACAGACCCACAGACAAACACGGTGATTGTAATACCCCTCCTAGGGGACTTTGTCCCCTCGGAGAGGTAAAAATATTGTTAAAAATATTAAATAACACTCTTTAAATCTGAGCAAACCAGCACCTACACACGGGTACACTATTCATATTACAAAAATTTATTTTTGTTTCCTTATTTTTTGAAAAACTGGCTTAATTATCGACAAACGTTTATTGATACAAACATTTCATTTTTAATATTTTAAAAAAAATTACAAGAGTGACTCAACCAAATTTTCTAAACCACCACTTCTCATAAATGGGTATATATTATAACAAAAACAGTTCTTCGAACTGAAAAAAAAAACCAGTTTAGAGCTCGTTAGAGGTGCGGCCTTAATGGGACATATATTATTTTTTATAGTTGATTAATTTGTCAAATTAATTGAAATAGTATTAAAAAATATTCCTGTGAACAACAGAATTACGTCATTCTGCTTTCAAATCACAGTCCACTGCTCCTCCAATTTTTAACACGAAATCTTTGGTCAAATTTTGCCCACAAAGGTATCCATATTTATATTTATTTTCTTCACTACTCATTTAAATTTAAAATTTTAAAATTTATTATTATTAGTTTAATTTTTGTTGCAGATTACTGCCATAAATAACTAATAAACTAATAATAATAAATTTAAAAAAATTAATGTTAAATGAGTAGTGAAGAATATAAATACCACATAAGCAAAGTTGCTTGTGCGTGATCAAGTAACAGGTGGCCGGGTTACAATGCGTAGGAGGGTGGTGGCAAGCCCTTCATGCCACGCGAGCCAACAGCTCCCTACACTAACTATTACCGTTAACCTCAGCAAGTTGTTCTGCGTGGCTGTTCCATGTTATGCTATATTACATGTATATTACCAGAGATAATTTAGATAGGGAGCGGAAAGTGGTGGTTGAATTGTCGCTCTTAAAACCACGTGATCGAAATAACAGGCCAGGTCGGTTTCCGATATGATGCTTTTGTAACCTCCCTAAACGATCGACGATAGAAGCACCAAATTTGAAATTCGGCTCTTTGGCCTAAGCAAACTTGAACAGCCATGTGTTTCATCTTAAAAGGTAATTATTTTGTTTCTTAATTTAAAATATTTCGTAATGCTTTTTTTATGATATTATTTATTTAGGTGCTGTATACCATTGTCTACAGTATACTTTCAAGAAGCTAAATGAACCAAAATTATTTATGGATGCATTTGTAAATACTAGAGGAAAATGTTTAGTCCGGGACATATCAGTATGAAACCAAAGAAGCCCTTAAAGCTAATTAAGCGTTACGAAAGGGTTTCATGGAAAAGTCCAAAGAGTCTACGAAACTAATCTCTCTAAAGAAAAAGCCTGTAGAGGAAAATATTGGCAAGAAAAAAATCGCAGAAGGAAAAGCTTGAATCTCCTCTGAAGAAAAACCAATTAAGTAAAGGATCTCCAACTAAGGAAGAAATTCCCACCATTCACATTCCAGAAATTAAAACAAATAACAGCTCAAGCTCTTCTCAAAGTACAATTTAAATTGACGATAATTCAATGTATAATTTTTTAAATGGAGACCCGATTTGGAACTTTACAACAATTATTACCTTCATCATGAAATTTCCCACTACAATATGTATTCCTAATAAATTTTCCTATTCATAATGAGTGAAGAATCAGAATAATGTTACAACGGAAAGATTAAGTGATATTTCTAGTGATATAAATTTTTTTCAATTTGTGTTATGTAAAGATTAATTTAGGCTAATTTTGTTTACACAATCAAATTTGTATTGTAAAACGACCTGAAAAAGAACGCATTATTTTGTTTCACAAAAGATCAATATTATATTTTTTTATTTTTCAAAACTGAGATGTTTCAAGTTGAATTGAAATAAAATTATGTAACCATTTTTTTTGAAAATTCTGGAATTGCCATTAACCGCTTCTATGACTAGTCAAGATAAGGCTTTAAGTTTATCCATGCTGGCTTCAACCCAATGAAAGGATTACTGTTTCGACCACACGAGCATTGCTGCCTCCCAAAGTATTGCTCAAGAGGATCTTGATATAAGTGCTGCATCAACACTTATTTTGCACCTTTACTAAAAAGGAATTTAACGGCTGTAATTGAGAAAAAAAGAATCTTACTATCACTAAAATAATAAATGTTTATTATAGCTGTACCAATCATTCATAGACCCTCAATTGTTGCTGCGCTTAAAAACATTTTGTCCCTTTCGCTGTTGGCTAAATCTCCAGGCCAATTGGTAACATCTTTCTCCCAATCTTCTAAATATTTATCTTTTTCTAGCCACTAAAATTAAAGAATGACATTTATTTTCTTGAAGCATCCAAAAAATGGTTTCATTTACCTTCAAGTTCAAACGTTTATTGTTTTCATTTTCATACAGAAACATCGGATAAAGTAGTCTTCTCAACCACATTGCCTGAACCCACCGTTGACATTTTTCGGTCTCCTTTTTTGCTGATGGAAACTATATGAAAAAGACTCCAAGGTCTCTGTCTATTAGTCGAGTTTTGTTTGGAACTACAAGACCCATATTTGCAGACAATTCGCTCATTTCGCTGAGGCTTTTTTTAAGCCTTGGATAGTTTAATAAATATTTGACTCGCCTATAAGATACAACCATTTAATAATGTTATTAAAATTGGAAAAAGTTGATATATTTAAACGCAATGAATATTTACTTTTAGAAAATAAGCCTTCCAAATCGTAAGCAAATTTGAATATATTTCAGAAAAAATTTAAATTAGCTCGCTCGATAGAATGCCGAATGATGACAATGATCAAACGTTCTCTATACCGCTGCCAGATGGCGCTGCAGTTATACGCGTAAAATCAAAAGAAAAGCAACCAATAAGAATCTAGGAGAAAACGGAGTTGACACGTGACAGGAAGTTAACCTGACCAGATAATCTCGACGCGACCGTGTGTTTGGGCGACATCCCTTTTTGTACTGTTAAAGGTAGGAGCTGCCGCTCCCTATCTAAATTCTCTCTGATATTACTAACCGACCACGACCTCAAATTATACCTACATGGAGATCGGGTCTCTTAAAAAAGTGTTCTCGATTTCGATAAAAGTAAACAAAAGCGATACCGTTTTTTCTTTTGTACATGTAGATAATACATTACCAATAAAAAATTTCAAATTGTTTTAAATTTATCCAGTCGTGAATTTTTTTCGTAAATGAATTCGCCTATTGTTCATTTAAGATTTAGATATATTTATACCTAATATACGTTTTTGAAGGTTTGAGTTCGCTAAAAGAAAAAAGCTGCTTTAGACCATTATTCCGTGAATAACTATTTCTTAAAAAACATAAACCCTAAAACATATAAACAACAGTTTCTTTATGAACAGCGAAATATTATTCAGATAAATAATTGTTTAAAAATATAAATTTTAAAGAAATGCATTTATTCACTAGTAAACGAAATCTATTTTCTTCAACTAAACAATCTTCATTTGGATATAGTAGGCCTTATCCATTGGATAAAAGTTGTAGGAATTCCGAGCACTAACCGGGGAGGTATCGTGGGGCCTCGTGGTGAGAGAATTAGGACCGGACTGTCAGCGGTCCACAGGGTATAACTGGGACCGAGGGTATCACTTCCCATAGGGTATCGTGGGGTTTCACTGACCGTGGGGTATCGTGGGGTATCGTGGGGTATCGTGGTGAGATAATTGGGACCGGACTGTCAGTGGTACGTAGGGTATCATTTCTTCGTAAGAAAACGTGGAGTGTAAGACGCTTTATTTTTAATATGGTATCGTGGTATAGTATTTTTCGCACGGAACACCGGTGCGGTATCGAATTTCTGGCAGGATATATGAACAGGACACCGTGGTTTGCTTAATTTGGGGATGACTATAATCTTGTAGAAAATAGTTAAATGAAACGCGCAAATTTCGGAAATTAAGTATAAAAAGAACGTACTTCTCACAAGTAAACCATCAGTTCATTTTGGTCCTCATCAATCTTAAGAAAACGTTAAAAATTTAAGTAGAACTTTTTTCGCTTGTGTTATCGAGAGTTAAAATAAATAAGTTGAGTCTATTGAATAAGTCCAACGATTTTTTATGTGCGATTGAAGTAAATTTCCTAAGAGCAAAAAAAATATATATATTATTAAAGAACAGGCGTTTCTAGGCTTGGAAACTGGCGAAAATGATGCTTTCACGTTTAAGCCTCCGTTTCCGTATAGTGAGTTAAGTGTCAAAGACAAATCTCTCTGTTCGTAGATCTCTAGATGTATATGTGGAATTCAATGGAACGAGGGAGACTATGATATCGAAGATTTGGGACACATTCTGGCACGTTTTTCACTTAAGGCGGAAACCTTTTTGACGAAAGGACTAGAAAATTAAAAATATTTATTAAAAAGTCTCGGAAAAAAGTTATCAACGTAGAAGATTCCGGGTGCCCCAAATTAAACAAATTATCGTCAGTGCGTTTTCCATTGTCTTGTAAGTATCACTACCAATATTACATGAATTGTGCATTATTTAAGTGCCCAGAATTTCTCTCTGTAGAAATAATACATGAAAATATTTATATTCAATCTTTCTATATTATCTCAAATTAAATAAGTGAAGTGTATTGTTTTATTCAAAACATTTCAAGTAGGCGTATTAGGAAATTTAATTTTGAAATAAACTGTAAGTGGTTTCAGTTCAAAGTTCAATTACACACGAGTACGCTATAAAAAAGGCCATCTCTCAATAATGGGAAATCATACCAGCTTCCTTATTCATTCAGACAGTCTTAAAACTTCATTGGAAAATGAACTATTTAAATGTTGACACAAATGTGGATATGTGCATTCTACGATACACGGTGATTCCAACTTTTGGCCCTGCCAAGAAAATGGTAAGTTTCGGTGTGCTAGACGCTGTTGTGAAAATCGTTCACGATACCAAATCCACCCAAAAACCATTCGGTTAAAAATTGCAAGGTCCTTTAAACAAAAACGTCACGTCCTATATTACTCCAGGCCATAAAAGTAGTGAAATCAAATAACGGGCAAGATCTGTAATTATATTCCCATAAACGTCATAAAATTGACTTATTTATCGACAAGTGATGTGCTCTGAAGTAATATGCTAGACCTTGCGCGTCCAAAGTGTTTTACTGATTTAAAATCCTTTGTACAACCATAAAACATATCAAAGAGAATGGCTAATATTAGAAGAGACAAGTTTTCTTAGCTTAGCTGTAACGATTCTAATGATACAATATCAGTTAAATAATTTACTAAGTTAATTAAAGAAAAAGGTCAATATAAGGTAAAACGTTTTCTTAAGAATGTATAAAGAGTGAACAAATCATAAAATTTACAACGTAGCGGACGAAAGGCAAGCATAAATATCAAGAATTAGTTCCTAAAAAGGATGTAGATGGCAGCATTACCTAATCACGGGACCATTTCAACCTCCCGACTTTAAAGTTTTCTTTCGTTATATTATCTACTCTGTTTAGATTTACTCTTTTACCTTAAAAGCATAGTAAACGAGTTTCAATAATCAGAGTCAACATAACTTGGCAGTGAAATAAACCTTGGAACGTGTTTAGTTCTTGTCTCGCTCATAGTACCACCTTGGCCAACCGAGATAAAATAAAAACACTCGAAAAAATTACTGAAACTGTCCGTACTAGTGGTACTCGAACATTTCTGTACATTATCGATAGTTGGCGGTGCGACTATTGAAACGGTATGTTCCCATTTATCCCAATTTTACCTTCCCCCAAAGTTATCAGTTCTCCCAAAAACATGGTGTCCCATTTGTCCCAATTCCATTTCTGCGAACCGGAGTTCATTTAACCCAAAAATATGTATTCCCATTTTTCCCAACGATCAAGTTTCCCAAAAAAATTGATTCCCATTTCTCCAATCGATCAATATTCCCAAAAATATGGATTCCCCTTTCTCCCAATCATTATTTTCCAAATATATGGTAATTGCGCGGTTTTAGATCTCATCGGTACGAGTCGATATGTCGAAAAAAATACAGCGTAACATTTTGACGGCATTATATTTTTTGCGACATTGTCTAATAAAATAGGAAGGGGCCCATATGTGAATTGACTTGGCGTTAGGTTAGGTTAGGTTAGATTAGGTTAGATTAGGTTAGGTTAGGTTTACCATATTCATATGGGCAAAATTTGATGTACTTGCATATTAAAATAAAACTTAGATTCATGTTTATACCAAGTGTAATTTTGGGACAAATGGGATTTGGGATAACTATTTTGGGACAAATGGGATTTGGGATAACTATTTTGGGACAAATGGGATTTGGGATAACTATTTTGGGACAAATGGGATTGGGAGAAATGGGAATTGGGAGAACTTTTTTGGGCGAAATGGGGGTAAACCATTGAAACTGGCAAATTACTGAAAGGAAACAAGTTGTTGACTGCAGTGACATAATTACTGCAGTCAACAACTTGTCTGCTTTATTTAATTATGGTTTTAAGGTAAAAGAATAAATTTAAACAAAGTAGATAGGCCTTATATATTTCGATCTAAATAATATATTTGATACAATGCGATTCTAATATTAGCTATTCTCTTTGAAATGTTTTGTGGTTGTACAAAGGATTTTAACTCACTAAAACACTTAGGACGCGCAAGGTCTAGCATATTACTTCAGAGCACATCACTTGTCGATAAATAAGTCCAGTTTATGACGTTTATGGGAATGTAATTACAGATCTTGCCCGTTATTTGATTTCACTACTTTTATGGCCTGGAGTAATATAGGACGTGACGTTTTTGTTTAAAGGACCGTGCAATTTTTAACCGAATGGTTTTTGGGTGGATTTTACGCCTTTTTGTTTATAACAATAGAAGTTAAGTTATTATAATACCTTTATACGTAACATAGCAGAAATAATATTTATAAACAAAATTGGAAAGTGAACTTTCACCTTTTTGGAATATTGAGAACTGCCTAGCTCTTTCGCCAACATTGTGTACGTTTAGATATTGTTTACTTTAATTTTTTGAAAATATGACGTCATTATGCTCTTTAATTCATTTTTTAATGTTAATAAATAAGCTTGTACGATTGTTATTAAACTTTACACATTTTGTACTGTGTTTATTACTCATTTTCATCGATAACCGCCCTCTGGCGGCACACTGCCCACCCTGACACTGGCGAGACACTTCGAACTCACTGCACCTCTTTCGCTTAGAAACAACCTATAAATCCGTAGCATTTGAATGTTTAATCTATTTCCCTAGGACAAGATCTGTAATTATATTCCCATAAACGTCATAAACCGGACTTATTTATCGACAAGCCGTATGGCGGGCAACCCCCACCCTGACACTCGCAAGACTATTGTTGTCGAACTCAGCGCCCATTTTTACCTACAATCCACCTATAAATATGTTGCATACATAGTTTCCAAGTATATCCGTCTATTTAAAAAAATAATATATGTCCCTTTAAGGCCGCACCTCTAACGAGCTCTAAACGGTTTTTTCAGTTCGAAGAACTGTTTTTGTTATAATCTATCATTTTACCTGTCAAAATCATTTAGATGGAGCCAATATCACTATCGCGACCAATTTTTTTCAAAACCCCGCAATGTTTAAATATCAATTTAAAATCAAAGATGAGTAACTTTTCTCGATCAATTTTATTCCTCTCATTTTTTTAAATATAACGCCACTATCACTATTCCGATATCAATTTTTCTATCGATAAAAATCCGTGAAATCACAACCAATCAATTTGTATATAATTTTGCGGTTAAAAATCGTATCAAAATTTATAGAATTATAAGGTATATTTCTGAAATCGATCAAAAAAGTATCATTTTTAAAAAAGATACGATAGTGCCCAAACTGACACGAAGCTCACGCCGTTGACGTTTTCCATCCTCCACTCCCGTTCTGGTCGAAAAACCAGACCCTGAGCGTCACACCATATTCATTCTCCCTAGTTTAAATTGCGCCTTCATATGCTCTATAATCCCGAATAATTATTAGTCGAGGTATACGTATAATAAATATTCAGTTATATTTATTTTTATTTTATTTGCTGTTAGTGTCCGAAGACTCTAAATTTGAGCCTAAAAGCATTGACAAATTTGCCAAGATGAACTCCAACTTCCTGATTCAAAATGGTCACATCTGGGCTTTTTAGAATTGTCAAAGCATTTCATTTTCGAGCAGTCAGAATCTGATGCATTATGCCATTTGGATATTTTCGCTCTGCAAGTACATTGGCATGTTTCGTCACCATGGACCCTAGATAGTGAATAGCATTTGGCCTTTTGCAATCCGATTCCTTTGCACGACGTGCGCTGGCAATTTTCGTCACCGTCGTCTGTCGATGGGCACTCTGTCAACGATAATTATTTTTCCGGGTGTAAAATTTATTTCGTTACATCAAATAAATCAAATATTAGTTTCCTGAAAACGAATAAACCCTGATAAATGTTCACGAATATTCCCTTTTCCGATCAAATAGCTGAATATTCCGAAAGGGTGATGGATAGTTTTCTTATTTCAAATAGTTTGCAAAATAATTGGTTCTTAAATCAAATACTTAAATTATATTGTATTCGAAATATTATTTGGTATTTCATTTTAAAAAGTGCCAATTTAGTTTATATATTCTTTTTGGTATTTGACGTGGCTTGAAAATAAATATTTGATATAGGATTCTCAAAAGATTGTATTTGCAAACTTGTAAATAGCGACCGGGCTAAACGAATATTTATTCTACTAAGAGTAACATCTACTAAGCGCCATCTATTGCGAGCGAAAAAGAAACTACTCGTAGATATTCTTTTTAAAAATACTGGAATGAAAAAGATAAATTTAGTTTAAAAATCCTAGATATTTTTCTAATAGACTTTAAATGGAACATCCAAATTTTTTTAAAAGTGCAAAATCTTGAAGCCCGAAATGCTATTGTTCAATGCCTTTGCAAAATTGCTCTAACAAAACTTTAAATGTCGATATTCAGGGTATATATTTATTATTGACGTATTTCATTTGCACTACCGGGAAATTTAATTTAGTAGACAAAGTATTACACGGAGAAAGTTGCATGGAAAATTCAAAAACGCACAGCACAACTTTTTTTCTCTCTAGAATATGAGGCCATGAAAAATCTCTAAATTATTCTCCCGCAAAAAATGTTTTCGTAATGAAAACAATATACCATTCATTTAAATTTGTTCAATGGGTTCAAAAAAAGCTCGATTAAAGGTCCGTTTGCGACAATACGTGCCCGATGAATCTTGTTTCGAGGCTTGTCACGTGTCTTTTGTTCACTCGTCCCTTTATATAGCCCCAGTGGAAAACGTCCATCAGTGTCAGGTCTGCAACTGATCCAGGCATCGTCCTGTGGAAATCATAGTCCAGAGAAATGCGGTTCAACTCTTTCTGCAGAAGCACCTAAAATGTTTGCCAGCTCAGATGATTTGGCAGAAAAGGAATACTTGATGGATGGCCACTTAGAGAAGAATAAGAAGGTTCGGGTTTTCGTTAGACATCACACGAGGCCAGTGATAAAAGTCATAACGACGTTCAGGATCTCCTTCGTGAAATGCTTACCAAGGAGTCACTCAAATCGCATGGAAGTTGTGATTGCGCACTTAGCACAATTCTTTGGTAAACCTATATTTGCTCGTCAGAGAGCCTTATTGGAGAGTTATATTTAAACAACTTATACTTTATTTATTGCGCTTTAACCTAAACTATATATCCCTTGTAAAAATATAGTTTAAAATTAATGAAATTTATGTCATTGACCAATTTAAAAACGATCCAATCAACGCGAGGAGTACTTACAAGTACCCGCCTTTTGGGTAAAAGCGTAACTAACTAACTAACTAACTTGTTTTGATTACGAAGATAGCGGCATCTGTGGAAAAAAGAGCTACTTGACGTCGACCCGACACTTGCTTTAAGAGAACGGTTTTATGACTGTGTATTCTGTGAGGATTGCGTAAACTTAACAATTGATTTATTATAGCCTAATAATAATTCTACCATTTTTTATTAGAAATAATGAAGAGGCGTATTTGATAATATTGATTATACTCGAGCAATTTCCCAGTGATAAGCTAAAGGTGTCGCTTTAAAAATGAAAACTCTTCATTGTACAGAGCATTGTAATGCGACCAAACTGGTTTGTGAAGTCAAGTGAATATAACCTAGAGGCTTTGCCTACATTTCGATTTAATGGGAAATGGTTGAATTGTAATGAACACGTTTTTATGACTTCATAATCTTGTGAGAAATTGGGATTTTCCATAGAAGTAATTTCTATTCACCTTTTTGAGTATACAAAATAACTTTCTCATTGACTTTTTGACTACCATCTATCGGTGAAATCGTGAACCTTTTAATTTCTTCGAAATTGAGATCTTAATAAAAACACAAACCATGAAAATTTTGTAATTCTAGATAAATTCATTTTTAAGACCACAATTCAAACAAAATAATAATTTAAAACAAAGTGCTTAGAAAAATTATATTTATAATTAATAATTATAATAATAATTCTTAAGTGTAATCTTTCGTAACCCGTTCAACCTAAATTCAAGATAGAGTCTGAAATGTGGCAGATTTCTAAAACTAAGGGTCGATTCTAAAAGTCTGTTAGAGAAAATTTCCTTCTTCCTATCGTGTGAAGAGCTACTTCCCCTACTTCTAACGTCCTCTGTTCCGTCGTCTTCCCAAAATTTGGTACAGTCGCGAAGAAGACGAAGAAGCACACGACATCGTGGCGTATGGGAAGAGAGCTTTCGCTAGAAAAGGAGGAGATAATTTTCATCCACAAATCTTAGAAATCAAAAATTTAAGAAGAATAAAAAAAGTATTTCGAACGTTTCTAAGAGATGAATCAATGAAACTACATAGAAATGATCAAATGTGAAAATGGTTGTGCTTGGCTCCGGACTATCGCGCCATTCAGTGTGAAATCTTACCCCCGCAGTGATCGAAGGGTCCGAGCCACTTTCCTTCTACGCATGTTATAGATTTTTTTCCACCAGTTTCACACGGAATGGTGCATACGTACATCGTCCGTCCATAACCGGAATCATGCATATCCGTACAACGGTGCTTGGGGTGTTTGTGGAATTCATGATCAGGACAGTCTATTTAATGAAAACAGAAATTATCAACGCTTTGTCTTAAGCTGAAAACACATTGAAAGCCAATCTCGGCTTTCGTTAAAAATGTGAAAAACACACAAACTGACAAAACCTTTAAAGAAAGCGTTTCTATGTAGAAGCACCTTCCGGCAATAATTATGTCGAAAGTGGTTTGACCTCCATCTATTAATGGCAAAGCGTACTAAAAATCACATTTTCTGTAGTAGTAGAAAGATTTTATGAGAAGAGCGAGTAAGTATTAATGTCCATTATAGCGCCTTATTAAATATTTTAGTAAATCACGCAAAACTTTTGCGGAGGCAAAAGCTGAGAAACGCTCATCTAGAGAATGCGAATTGTTTTTTGATCAGAAAAGGTCATCGAGAACAGTCGCGTAGCAGCCTTAACAAAGGACCTTGTTCAGTTTCCCTGCTTTGCGCTTGTGTTTCTTTCAAGCAGACGATATAAAGAAAAATAACTACATTGAACCCGAATGCAATCATTTCTACCAGAAACGACGAACTACACCATTAACCGGTCTACCATCTGGAGTAGGGATGTCCGTTTCCTCGATTTATTTAATTAATTAAAACAAAGAAGGATTAAACTTTTGTCGTTGACTCAATCCACAAAATGTTTCAAGAAAACTCCTTGTTTTTCTTAAAAAACAGCAGTTTTACTACAGAGTCAGCTGATAATCGCAAATAAAGGTATTTGTCATTAATTTGGGTTTCTATTTTCATCCAATCGAAAAGATGCTGTTTAAAAATTTACAAAATAAATTGAATGCTTATTCGTGGTAACAAAAGTGATCAAGCTTGCCAGCGATAAAAGCTGATATGTAAGCACACGCTTTTTGCTTCCCTTTCCTGTGTACGCACTTCTCTTTGCGGCTGCCAGTACAGCGAGAAAAGCCGAAAGCACGCGCCATTCGCTTCTATACCCTTAAAATCCGCTTCCCTTTGCAACTGCCAGTGCCAAAACAAATTAAACTAACTAAGCCGTAATTTTCTTCCTTGATTAAAAGATATTTTCCCGGGTTCTTTTCACTTTCAATTTTATTTATAATTGATACCTCGATAAATTTCATCATTAGGCGAGTTTAACGTTTTAGGCTACATACGGTACACTTACAAAAACCTACTTAGACTAACGCTTAATAAGCAGATTTTGGCAGGCGAAAATTAAATTGTAAAATCCAAGTGGCTAGATTTTACATGCTTAAAGTCTCTTATATCGCAAAGTGTGCTTTTGAAGGCTGTCATTAGAGATTATTATGGTTTCCAATTTCAAATTCTCCATTCACACGCAAATAAATGAAAACCTTAGAGCGATTCACGTAATTTTGACATTGAATGTAATTTTGAAACGTTTGGCGCACTAGGGCAAATGTGTGGAAGTCTTTAGGGAGGCAGACATTTCGAAATACATATTAGATAAAACCTTATCAATACAACTTACCTTCAGCATTCGTAGGATAGAGAGCGCTAAGTATGAACGCTGCGAAAACCACACAGTTCATTTCCAAGATACTTTGAAACCACTTTCTGTAACTTTCTCGCACTAAGAAGCGTTATATGCCTTTTCCCAGAACGAATTGAAAGTCAAGTCCTTCTACTCCAAACAAAAAACGCCACGAGTAAAGCCACGAAACAATATAAATTACCACTTATTTTTTAAAACTTATTTCAATAAAATATAAAATAACAAAAACTAATAAAGTTGTACTCATTGAATTGTCAATTTACATTTTAAATCAATTTGAGAAATATTGCTTATTGTAGGGAAATAATGGAACTTACAGCCTCGCGTACACGTTCTAGGATTAAAAAGCAAAGATTTTAATATTTTGGGATTTTAATATTAGAAATAATATTACATTAATTTTTTGCACGGATTTCGTGGAACTTAACAACGAAAATGTCAACAAATTTTCTGTTTTTTAACCGAATTCAACCGTCAGCTGCTTCTCTAGTTCTTTTTACCTCTCCGAGGGGTTTTACAATCATCCTGTGTGTGTGTGTGTGTGTGTGGGTGTGTGTGTGTGTGTGTGTGTGTGTGTGTGAGAGTTCGCACATGATTGAGATGTGGGGCGATAGGCAGTCTTTTCACCCACAAAGTGGGGACTTCTCTGTAAGTGGGTACATTTTTAGGTTCCCACTTACAATAATAGTTAAAATTAGTTAGTTAGCCCAACTACTCTTAGTTAAAAAATTACAAAAAAGTCCCCACTTCTGACGTGGTAGGTAATTTTGATTGAAATGAGGGGACTTCGGAATATACACTGATCTCATAGATGTCGCTAGCAGTTACAATCGAGCGATGTCCCCAGGCCTACGAAACCATTCTCGTTCGTCTTCTCACAGTATATCTGGGGACCCAAAAATCAATTTTAATTACATTGGCCATGGATAGATGGGTGTAGAATATTAGATCACCACATATAAAGATGAATGTCCCCACATATAATGTCCCCTTATATAAATAAATAATGAACATTTCTACGCGTAAAATGTCAAGAATCCCATTGCCTTATTTCCGGAAAATACAGGGAGTTTGTTTGAATATTTGTTATAATGTTGTAGTAGGCATTTTAAATAAACATCATTCGTAATTCTTAGAAGTACCGGGTGTTTATTATTTAAATTCACGAAACAATCTACGATATTCAACTTACGTGTCTTAAACTAGGAGTACTATCTCGTGGAGGTAGATTTCAAGCAGCAACAGTCATATTTTTCGTACATACCGGGTGATTACTTTTATATTATCGTACAAATCTACAATATAAGGCGTTTAGAATTTGGTGTACTATCTCATTATGCCTTGACTGTTGTCGTGGGCAGTTTCAATAAATAACATTTGTATTTATATTTATGTAAATACAGGGTGATTATTTTTAGCATTGTGTACAAATCTAAAATATTCAACTTTCGTGTCTTAAACTTGAAGTACTATCATATGGTGTTACTACTGCTGTCGAGGTAGATTTCAAGCAGCAAGATATTCATGTCATGGAGTTCCCCGCACACAAAAATGATATCCGAGTGTAAACTTATTTTTACACCAAAATCGATGAAACAAAAGCAAACTTAAACAATAAAATTGAAAACAATACAATTATAAATATTTACGATATAACCATAAAGATGTGTGTAAAAGTCCCAAAATATCAATTATGGAGATTGTGAAAGTCCTCACTTTACCGCAAATATTTTTCAAACACAAATTTTAAATTGGCTACGAATATCTTATTGTTTTATGTATCGTCTCTAATCGAAAGTGTGTGTTTTTAAATGTTCCGATTGTTGGATAAAATGATCATGGAGGTACCCACATGCAAAAATTTCAATCCTGTTTAAATATGATTTTCTATAAAAATCTTTTAAATTAGGCCACACTAAAACAATAAAATTAAAAACAATACAAGTAAAAATATTTACGATATAACCATAAAGATGTGTTAAAATTCAATACATTTCTATTAAGAAGATTGTGAAAGTCCCCACTTAAAAACAAATATTTTACAAACACAAAATTTAAATTGCCTAAGAATAACGTTTCTAATGAAATGTGTAAGTTTTTAAATGTCCCCGGATGATGGATAAAAAGGTCATGGAGGTCCCCACACACAAAAATGATATTCGAGTGTAAACTTATTCTTACACCAAAATCAATGAAACAAAAGCAAACTTAAACAATAAAATTGAAAATAATACAATTAGAAATATTTACGATATAACCATAAAGATGTGTCCCAACATATCTATTATGAATATCTTATTGTTTTATGTATCGTCTCTAATCGAAAGTGTGTAATTTTAAATGATCCTATTGTTGGATAAAATTATCATGGAGGTACCCACATGCAAAAATTCCAATCCTGTTTAAATATGATTTTCTATAATTTAATTAAAATTTATACCTAAAATATATAGGACAATCAAAATATTCTATTAAAAACAGAAAAATTATTAAGAAACTTTAACAAAATTTCTTTAAAGTGTGCAAACGTCCCCACATATGGATAACTAAGACTATGTAAGTCCCCACATCCGAAAATTAATCTTTTATTTTAAATATACACACGCTCATAATTAACGCGAGAATTGAAAGAAGGCTTTGAAATTTGTCAAATTTCAACTTGAAATAATTTATTATAATTTTTGTGATACATCGATAACATACTTTTCACACTTTCGATTTATAACTTTGAAGGTCAGCTATCAACCTTAGAACATTTAAATCAGAATGTGTAAAATAATTTGGTCCCCAGATATCCGTTAAAAAGACTGTACAACTTCCCACATCCAAAACTAAAATACTTGGATTGAAATTTACACCTAAAATAGATAGGACAATCAAAATATTCTATTACAAACAGAAAAATTATTATATAATGAAAGTTGAACAAAATTTCATGAAACCCGAAACTGATCCTACTTACAGATCACTCTGTGATCTGTTATATGGTGATCCCATATAAAAACCTTATATAACAAAGATGTCAGTATCATGCCCCTTTTTTGTGTTTGTTGTTTGTTCGGGGACGAACATATTCTTAGGCGGGGGGAGATAACACGACCCGTTCGCTTTCTGGGCGTGAATAATGAAAAAGATAAACAATTTTTCCTTATTTCCTACCCAGTTCAAATTCGAACTAGACTTCTAGTTAGAGACTACGTCGACCGCTAGTGACCATAATTCTAGAAACTCTAAAATAGTTTATTTTTTTTTGTATCTTAAGATATTTAGTTTTTTAAATTAGTATATAAACCCATGTCGATTAGTATCAACATGATTATTGATTTTTGAATATGGAATTGAAGTAATATTGATATTTAGTTTGAGATTTATCCTTTTTGATTTTTCGTCTTTAGTTGAATTTAATTGTTGAAAGTTAGTTTAGTTTTTGATCAGATTAATTTATAATTGTCTTTAGTTTATTAGTTATTAATTAGTTTAATTGTCCTCTTATTTTCAAGTCTTTATTAGTAAATAGTTTAACCTAGTTAAGTGTCTTCCATCTTCAAGTTAAATATTTGCGCTTTATGTGCGTGTCTTCTTTATAGTGCGGTTTAAAAAGTCATTTTTGAGCGGGTCAAGATTTATCAAGTCAACTTCGTCAACTAGAACTTAAGTACGATCTTTATATTTTTTGATTATCATTTCTATATTTTAGGTTTTATATTATTTCGTTACCAATTATATCCTTTGTCCAATGTCCCGACCTGTTATATTATTTCGCGCAGTCTCAGTCCCTCATTTTTTGTTTCCCTTTATGTTAGCACCGAATGTTTTAATTTCATTTTCAAGAAACTCTTGTCATGACTCTGGGTTGAATGTAATTCCTCGAGATGGTAAATAATTAATCACATTCCATCTATAATTAATTAAGGCTATTTATATGAAATAATTGTTTAAAACTTAAAAACTAATTGTTATTTGACAGATTCTTTCTCATTAATTGTCTTTATTTCTAGTATGGTCTAGTTAACCACTTAAAATACTTTTAATAGTAAATATTGGTCTGTTCATTTAACGTATAAATTTTAAATATTGCACAAATTTTAGTTTTGGATGTGGGAACTTGTACAGTCTTTTCAACGGATATCTGGGGACCAAAATATTTTAACATTCTTATTTAAAGGGATAATGATGTGCCGATATAACCTATTTTTTATCGATTCCTACTCCAAAAATAAGCTTAGAAATGATGCTCGCGTTACAGGATTATTTAATATCAATTTTTAATTATTAACTTCGTGAAATACGGGCCTTTGTATTTTGGTATAAAGCTTAAACAAAGTGCAGCAGATTGAATTAGCTGGAGAGTCGTTGTTGAGACTTCCGCTGACCGAAGCGCGGGTAGATTGACTTCCATCCCCTAAAAGTTTCTTCTTCTTTTTAATCTTGCTATTACAGGCAGGGCAAGTGTATTTACTGACTTTAGGATCCGTGCCATCCCAAAGCACGTCGAACTCATCATCAGTTAGGTGGCGAACACATTCACGGTGAATGCGTTGGTTGCATTTCCCACAAGGTACTTTACGCTGTTTGCCGAAAAACTGTTTTTTGCACCTTAGGCAGCGGTCAGTGGAGCCCGCCATTATCCGAGAGTTACAATATATAAAATGTCCCGAAACGTTCTACTCGTAGCGCGAACGCACCCATAAAAAGTTAGAGAATACTGGTAAGCAGCGTGATACAAAGTGGACTAAAGATTTTACACACTAACTAAAACTTATATACACTAACTAGAATTATATACACTGAGTGAAATTATATACTCTGACTGAAATTATATACACTGACTAAAATTATAAACACTGAGTAAAGAGTTTTACACTGGCAAAATATATACTGGAAAAGAATATACACTGACAAAATATATACCGGCAAAGTATATACACTGACAAAATATATACCGGCAAAGTATATACACTGACAAAATATATACCGACAAAGTATATACACTGACATTATATATACACTGGCAAGAAAAGGACATAGTGATTAAGTAAAATAAAAACAATGTGGTGGCAATTAAAATAAACCATGAGCTGACAATGTGAGTTAAGAAAATAGTGCTTAAAATGCAATTACGATACGGTGGCTAAAGATAATGTATACCATATCAAAAATCCCCAGATGAAATACGAATAATAATACACGTCATAAAAATTTGAAGAAGCAGCCCTGTTGGTAAACAGCAAAATAGAGATGTGCACTGCCGTGCAAAGCACAAAAGCATTAACGACCAAATTTTCGATTTACAGATTTTGGTTTTATTTCTCCTTATTTTATAGATTAATTTCAATTTTGAACTAATTTTCGAATTTAAAATTTTTGTTCTTAGGAAATGACTTTTAGGTTTTTGCATTATTTTCAAACCAAAAACGCATTAATGTGTTTATTTTCTTTAAAAGTCAAATCAAAACGCATTTTTTTTCACGTTTTAAGACATGGTTTTAATGATATTTCTGAAATATCGTTTGGCCTGTAAATTGTTTAGTACCAGAATAGAATTTGAGTTGAAAAATCCAAGTATTCTATATAAACTTGAAAGAAGTAAGTTGGGGTATCTTAAGGCAAAGAAAGTTTGAATTTCGCGGGTTTTCTCCATATTTTGGTTATGGTCGTTAATGCTTTTGTGCTTTGCACGGCAGTGCAGTCCTGTTGCAAGGGTTCAAAAGGTTGAGAATGGAGGGACAAATTTCAAAAAACGCGCGAAAAACTATACAAATAGTGAAATTTAATAATATTAATTAACAAAATAAATAATGAAAAATAATGAAAATTACTTAGTCAAAATTGGCAAACAGGGTACCAAAAGAAAGAATGTAATTAGACGCAGATTATGGTACAAAGGTAATCCATAAAAATAAGGGAACCTCTTTGGTGTGAGCGAGAACATACGATGATGCAAATTCAATTAGCGAAAGCGGTAATTAATTCTAGTGGCCGAACCACTAAGTAGAAAAAATTAAACAATATATTAAAATGAAGAGGATAACTTGTAGAATAAGAAAAATCCAAAAAACGATGGTGTCACAGATCTGCCGGGAAAGATAAAGCTGAATCAAAACAGCTTGTTTTCAAACATTTCGGAATTGGGGCTTTAGCCCGGGTCTATTTCACAAATGTTAATTTTTTCTAGTGAATGTTCGATGTTTTTTAGATTTAAATCTTTTTTGTACGTCTCGACTAACACAAATTGTTGTAATTTCTCTCTGTAGCGTTTTTTTAAGAAAGGTAAGGGGTGTTGTAGAACTTTGTTACACAATGAAAGGGAGTAGATGGATAATTTAGCAGCGGTTATAATTAGACATTTAGCATCAAAAAAATTATTTTTTCCGTGGTTTGAAAGCCAATAGTGTTGTTCATTTAATGAGAATTCGGTGTCAAATGTGCGAATGATTTTTTCAATATAATTTAAAAAACTTATAACGGTGGAACACGTAAAATATACATGAAGAAAGTCTGCTGGGGTGACGTTGCAAAAGGGGCAAATATTTTTAAAATTTGAAAACGCCTTAGAGGCAGTATTAGGGGTAATGACCTTTCCGAATTGAAATTTGTAAATGAGGTTATTCTCTTGCGAGTTAAATGTACTGGACCAGCAGAAATTCCAGTGTATACCCCTCGGGTCCACACACTGTACAATGGGTGGGAATTTATCGATAACGTTTACATTAATAGAGCAAACCTTCGAGATTTGTGTTTTGGAAATAGTTGTCATACAGATAGGAATTTTGTTATCCGTATTTAAATACGAGAGCCGACTTTCTACGGCTAATGGTGCAGGTTTTATAGTTCGTCTTTGGAGCGAATTTTTAAAGTTAGGACACATTTTGGTAATTTCAGAAATAAGAAAGGCGAGTTGATTATTTGCATTTCTGATTCTTGGTTTAATAGTAGCAAAGATGTCATCAATGGTTTTGAAAGTGCGATCGCGAACATTAATAAGATCTATAACTAAGCGTATAGGAGAATTTTGCCAATAGTGTTTTAGGCGCGTGGTAATAAAAGGGTTTTGAAAAACGGGTTCATTCAGTAATTCACAAAAATTTGATGGGGGTAGTATATCCGGGCCAAGAACGTTCCAAGTGTCTAATAACGAGCAATAAAATTTTTGAGAGTTGTTTTTAGAATATTCCATTTTATAGGCGAGTGCCTCAAGTCCATGGGACTGGGGGTTCGCTTTTTTTACATTGTAGATAAATAATTCGGTTTCCACAAGATTTTGTTTATTTAAGATTCGTTTTACTGTTTGGATTTGAAATTTTTTGGTTTGGGTGAGGGGATCAGATAGGCCGATACCACCGTGTTTACAAGGTAGGAAGAGAATTTGGAGAGGTAGCCAGTGTCGCTTGTCGTTCCAAATGAAACGACTACACGAAGAGTTTATCTGTTTTATATAGGTATCAGGTAAGTATATACAAGGTAAAAGGTACCATAGTTTACTGAGCTCATTGTTACATAAGAGTGCTCTGCTTTTGTAGGAAAGGGATTCGACAAATATGGTTTTTGATAGTAAATTAGCTTGTAGTCTTCCTAAAAAGTGTTCAATGAAATCTTTTTGCCAATTCTCATTGGGAGCAAATTCGATTCCTAAAATTTTGATCTTGTCTCTTGACCAAGACAGACCAAGAGGTGTGTCTGTCCTACCAGACCAAGCCCCAAGCCATAGCCCTCTGCTTTTGTCCAAGTTAAACCGAGCGCCACTGACTTCGCAGTAGCGTCTGATTTCAGTGGCGAGCACGTCAAAACCTCTGTTCGCTGACAAAAAGATGTTGACATCGTCAGCAAAACAGATGTAGACGAGGGCGCTGGAAATAAACGATGGCTTGAAGCTAAGGTCTGCCAGGGTCCCGTGACAATGACGAAGAAAGGGTTCTAAAGATAGGATAAATAGGAGACTAGATAGAGGGTCACCTTGTCTAATACCAGAAGTAACCTTAAAGCGAGAAGTTAGAGTTCCGTTAATTTTTATTCGTCCACCGGCGTTGGCATAGCTGAGGTATATATATTGAAACATGTCCCCAGAAATGCCAACGTGGGCGAGAATTGATAGCAGATAGTCGTGGTCCACCCGGTCAAACGCCTTCTCTTGATCGAGAGAGACCACGGCTACCTGCTGATCGGGGTTATCATTCACATAGTCAACGACGTCTCTTAGGGTGTTGATGTTGGTTTGAATAGATCTATTCGGTAGCGAGTACGTCTGATTTTGATGGATCACCTGTTATAGGGTGGGAGATAATTTAAGTGCGAAACATTTCGAGAAAATTTTATTGTCATTATTTTGTAAATAAATGGGCCGAAAGTTTTTTAAAAGGTGGGGGTCACCTTTTTTATAAATTAACGTTATAATGGATGTGGTGAAACTATCGGGTAAGTTATTAAATTTAATTGATGATTGAAAAACTAGCAGTAGCAAATTGCGAATTTTAGGCCACATAAACTTTAAAAGTTCATTGGTTAAACCATCAGAGCCAGGAGATTTATTGGGTGGAAGAGATTTAACTACATTGTCCAAGTCAGATATTGAAAGTTCACTATTACAAAGAGTCGACGCCTGTTCGTCGAGTACGGGAAGTATGTTAATATAATTCGGGATTAGGCTCGTGTCCGATTTTGCCTTCTTATATAAATTTTCGTAGTACAACCTAGTCTCCACTAGTAAGTCTAAGGGGGTGGACGTGAACGAGCCGTCGGGTCTCTCGATCGAATTCAGGGTGTTGATACTCTTTTTATTATTCTCTAAGTTGAAAAGGTACTTTGATGGTGTATTCGAGTAGGCCTGATGGTTGATTCGGCACCGGATAATGCTGGCGTCCGAACGTTTCGATTCCAGAGACGATAGTCTAGAAAGCAGTTCTTCTCGTTCAACTGCCTGGAGCTCGGAGTCCAGAAGTCTGTTTTGAATTTCAATAATTTCGGACTTTTCTGAGGTAGTAGATTTGTAAGTGAATTCTTTAACGAAAACCTTAATTTTACCTTTAAATTTATCCCACCATGACATACTTTTTTCACTTAACCCAGGAAAGTGCGAAGACTCTTTGTCAATAAATTGATTCAATAATTTGCAGAATTTTTTATCATTTAGGAGGGAATTGTTAGAGATCCATAGATCAGAAATGTTTTTTAAAGTATAGGTATCTTCTGGAAATTTAAAGTTTAACAATAACGGTTTGTGGTCGGAAGATGACCCCCCATCCAAAATATGCAAAGGGCACTAGGGTTGAAGAAATATAAATGCGGTCTAGTCGGGCTTGTTTCTACTTGTTTGCAGAACTAGTCCAAGTCATGCCGAAAATTTTAAAAATTTGGGCTGTGTCATATAAATTTAGAGTTTCAACGATACCTCTTAAATGGGAGACTAAGGTGGGACGGTGTTCTTTAGTGTTTAAACGATCGGAATTGGCGTCAAGGACGCAATTGAAATCGCCCAGTAAAACGAATTTATCGGAGTTGTTGTTTAATATATCCAACTTAATAGCATCAAGAGTACTAATAGCGTGAGGCTCGTCCTGGCTAACATAACAATTATAAATAGCGAATGAAACATTCGAATTTTGCAAGTTTATAACAATCTTGTGGGCGTACCCGGGTACTAGCTCTATGGGTGGAGTATGGGAAAAAAAGGCGCAGAGTTATTTTTTGTGAAAAAAGCCACCCCAGCTTGGTGGTTGGTGCGGGCGGAAAATTTGACACTGTAATTGTTATTAGGTATTACTAAATTGTTGCAATTAGAAGTTAAATACGTCTCTTGGCATGCTGCTAGACAAATTTTATGGTCGTTGAAGAAATTAAGTTCCCGAACGAGCTCATTTGGGTTCCGAAGACCCTTGGCGTTATGAGTCGCTAAACTAAAATCCATAAGCTAAAAAATATAAATATAAAACGAGAAGAAGAGCAATAGAAATTATATATGTAAAATTAATTATGTAGGTTATATATGAAGTCTGTAATTTTTCTTTTAATATTTTTGGTTGATATTAGCAATCAGGGTGGTCAGCCTTCGTGCATCATACGGGGTGACTGTTTTCTTCCGGTCTTCCAGTTGAACCAGTAAACCTGGAATGTCTTTCGTGTACGACAGAGCGATGTCACGGAGATTCTTTTTCTTACCCTTAGCAGAAATTAGGAAGTCCTCAAGAGTCGCAGTATCCAGGGCACCCTTCTTAGCGATGAATTTCCCTGGCGGTGACGCGTCGTTGAGGGTCCTCCGTGGAGATAAAATGGTACATGGAGGTTCCACCAGAGTGGTAGGTGTCTGCGACGGCACGGCTTGAGTACCGAGAGATTCGTCAGATAAAGTGTTAATATGTAGTTGAAAGTCCGATCGCGGAATAGGTGTCTTTGAGGGTGAGAGTTGAAGGTGGGTAGAGTTGACAATTAGAGGGTCAGAAGCGGACGAGGATAATGGATCCGTAATGGACGTCTCGTTGGTTGGAGGGTGATGAGAGTTGTGAATGGAGAGCGGATTACAAGTTGGAATAGCGGCAGCTTCATCTTGAAGGCTTGCTGGTTCCGGCTCAACTGGTATTCGAAATAGTTGTAAAAATGCTATCAACAAGGTGAGTATTTTCCAGATGGCCATTTTACATCATATACCTTTAAGATTTTGTAATAGTGTTGTCAGCGTCATAAACAAAAAATATACCAAATTTGAAAACAATCGGACTGTACACTGAGAGAAAAATATGCTATCGAATTTACAGGTATATTTTGGACCCACGGGTGTCAATGTCGTTACTGTAGATTGAACTGGATCTTTTCGTGAAAATTATGTACATAAACAAAATGTAGATTTTACATTTAAAAGTTTACGGTAGAGGTTTTTGTTGTTACAGGACTATATGTAAACATAACAGTAGGTAACTATATACATTTTACATACACTATAGTACAGTTTCTAGCTAAAAATGTTTAAACTACAGTTCACCCCTCAGTATATTTTACAGTTATTTGTATTTTATGGAAAAATATGTGAAATATACAGTCTGAACTACTGTATATTTTACCGTAAGTTATGTTTATTATATTGATGAATTTGTAAATATACAGCTCAAATTACCGTATATTGTACAGTAAGATATATTTAATATATCGAGGAATATGTGAAATATACAGTCTGAGGTACTGTTTATTTTACGGGTAGTCACGTTTATTACATTGAAGAATATGTAAAATATACAGTTTGAAGTACTGCATATTTGACGGGTAGTCATGTTTATTACATTGCAGAATGTGTGAAATATACAGTTTTAAGTATTGTATAATTTACGGGTTCGTATGTGTATTATATTGAAGAATGTGTAAAATATACAGTTTGGAGTACTGCATATTTGACGGGTAGTCACGGTTATTACATTGCAGAATATTGTTAAGAAATGATGAGATGGTGTCTAAGTTTAACTGTGAAGAACCCTGTGATCTTGTTCCCAACCGCACTCGTACCCGTGAAACTAATCAACAACCCTAGGCATGGACATCAGGCCCTGTCTCTAGGGATTGAATCGCACGAAGGCGTCGGTACTCTCCGCCCTATGGCCATTTACACTGGCTATTTATATCGAGTGAGAGCGCAGCGGGGGGGGGGGGGGTTGGAACAGGGTACACACACAATATATTAAAAAATATATTTACAAAGGTTTTTTATATTTACAGGTAAATGGTCTAAATGTTATTTTTATCTTAACAATATGTAAAATATACAGTTGGAAGTACTGCATATTTGACGGGTAGTCATGTTTATTATATTGCAGAATGTGTGAAATATACAGTTGGAAGAATTGTATAGTTTACGGGTACTCATGTTTATTATATTGAAGAATGTGTAAAATATACAGTTGGAAGTACTGTTTTAGTAAAGACAAGATCGACCTCAAAATGCCAAGATCCTGGATAAATGCCAAGGAGTGGCAAAATTGTTCGAGAGTTTGAAGAAACGAAGTTCTACGATCTAAGAATCTGCATTTTTCCTGCAAAGACTATTAATACGCTTGGCTAACTAGACAGACGTCACCCTACAAAAAATTGTTACCCCGTTAGAAACACGGGAGAAGCTTCTGACCAGCCGTTAGGGGCGCCAGTAGTAGCACTGCTGAAGTGCAGAACAAACGTCGACCATCGTATGCGGTAGAGTCCGACGCCGAAAATAAAAGAAAATTAATCGTTATGTCGATCAGTACAAAAATGTCAACAAAATTACAATAAGTTCCTTCGTTTGCCTGGAATTCAGCAACTTAAAACATTAGCGTATCACAGCAATAATTCAAATATTGATGATTAAAGAGTGACGAAAACGTCATTGAATAAAATATTAGAGATTTTTTTATACCGCGTAACAGGAATGTACCCTCGGAGAGATAAAAATTAGTACCTTAAAGGGAGTATGTAGTTCCATGTTTATGGTGGATCAACGAGTTCCGCATTTCTACCACCAGGTTTAACAAAGCTAGGAGGGTTTGGTGCTAGTTACCTAAAAACGAGTTTTAGCAGAAGATTTTGGGATTTAAGTGAGCGCTTATAATAATAAATGTAACGTTCCACAGAGTAGCGTAGCCGGGATTTAATTTCGGAGGGGCACACAATGCAATGGATACAAATAAAATACATAAATTGTATATACACGTACCACCTGTGCCCCCTAACTACGCCACTGGTTCCAACTGAATAGTTTACTATTGTTTGGTAAAAGTAAGAGTATACTTTTACCTTTAAAATATATTTTTATTAGAAAAACATACTGTCATTAAAAAATAGCGTTACGAAAATAAACTTATGGTGTTATGTAATAAATGTGGTCTAAAATATTTAAAATTGATTTTTCATTAAAAGTTCTCGTTATGAACTTGTGAATTTTTCCCTTCAAACATGTATATTTTAGCTTCCCATATATGTAAAACATACAGTTTTCAATTACATAAAACGTATTTACGACATCAAACTGTACTTTTAACGTAAGCTAACTTACTTAAAGAAAGCATTATATTTATGTTAATTTTGCAATGTGCACTGACAATTTCACAGATATTTTCCCTGTAATTTATACAGATTTAAAGTGTGCTAAAGGTTTTTACGTACCTCTTCGGTACTTTTTACGGTAAACACCTTTCTTAAAGAATACACGTTATTCCGGTAAATATTCTCTTTAAAAAATACCAAAACCCGGTAATATTTACAGGACTATTCTGTCAACGTGTTGCATCATATTTTCATGTAAACATTTTCTGTTAAAACTACGGTTTTTTCTCACAGTGTATCATTTTATTTAGAAAGCCAAATTCGGCATTACAGTCCGCCATTTTCCAGGTTAGCGGACGAAATAATGGTCGCAAATCCATAAGATATTATAATTAAGCTCACACAGCCGTAATGAAACTATTTACCAATTTTCATTCTAATTGAGATATATAGTGGAAAGTTACGTGGAAAACCTTTTTGCGGCAATTTTCCAAGATGGCGACAAAAATAATGGTTGTACACAAAAAAACCTTACAATACTTTTCAGAAAGCCCTAAATGTATAATGTACCAATTTTTAGCATTTTCGGAGACTTTGATTTAATAGTGTTTTAATTAAGTTGTTAAAGCAATTAATGTAATTAATAAAATAATTAAGTTTACTACGAACAACCCGTGAGTTAAAAATAACAAGTTGGCAAGCCAAAATATACCTCTCCTCGGAAGAATTGTCCCTAGTGGTATTGATTTCTCGAGATAACCCTTAAAGATATATCTCCGCAATCTATTTGTTAAAAATGTTATCCCAGTTCTATCCCGCCCAGTATAAAATTTTAATTATAATTAAAATAATCGAGACGAAACGACCAATTTTAATTTATTCAGAATATCATTAGTTAAGTAGTTACAACAGTGAGTTAGACGTACTATAACAATGCACAATTGAATTAAACCCTTTTTACAGTACAAGTTTGTCAGTTGAATATAATACAAAGTTAATGAAAGAAATATCTACAGAGGGTATTATAACGACCGTTTGCTTTTTGGTTTATAATTTTAACGGAATAGGGCCGATTTTAATTAAACGATAGTTTATCGAAATTTTGTTAAAAGAATATTCTCTAAGGCCGCGCGATAAATTTACGATAATAATTTCCCGTCGCCGTTAAATCGAAAATTTAGTTGATTCGGGATTTGCCAGAACTGTAATGTTGTGGGCGAGTGATTAGAAAATAAAATGGCAACCAGAATTATGCAAAATTATAAATGTTTATTTTTATTCAGAACAGACTATGGAACGTTCTAGATTTAACTTTCATCAATAACCCAACAATATATATCACTCCTACGTAATTGTACAGAACTGGTACTCAAGTGTCTAAGACTAGATTTGTCTTAGTTCATCGTGATTGAAAAATAAACCAAAACATACTTACACTTAAGTAAATATCATAAATTATTCTGAGTAATTTTAACTAAATTCAAACTACCTTACTATAAACTCTTGCCTTAATTAACAGCTGAGAGCTGTTCGCTACTAATTACTTCCAATATACTTAATTAGCCTCACAGGTTGAGTTGATAATTTCAAGGGTATAATTAGGTTATTCCAATTCAAAAAATAAAAGCAATCAATTTTATCTTACAGCTGACTTGAGTTAGTTCACAATTACTTTAACACTTTCAGTCTTAAACACGCACTGTTCATACACTTAAGTCCATTCACTCACGTTCCAAACGCGAAACACAATTTAACTCTTTTCTTGACCGAAGACCGAACATACTAATTAAAACCGCAAAGTTACCTCATAACTTTTGACCGACACCAGTAGTTCGTCTGACAGCCAAGAACTAAGAAAGACTAAATCTTCTTTATTGACGGCAACGGCTTTATATACGTTAATTTGGCGTTTTTTAGACCCGTCAAGATTTGACTAAAGTTCGAAAAATTGAAGAGATTATATTTTTTACCCGGTTTGATTGATAGTTCTCCACACGGTGGCGCTATATTATTACTTTGATATAGTTTCCGAGGGAGTTTTGAATAATTATCATTCAATAAACAATATATACAGATATTGTATTAATCCGTTTAGTTCATAATCATAATTGTTCCTTTACTTGAATATTGTCCCTAAGGAAGTCAATGGCTCGGCGGTGAACTATCCGCATTGTAACAATGCGACCCGAGTTCAATTCCTGATCGCGATCACACTTTACATTAAAATACTAAAATATTTAATTAAATACAAGATTAATGTAATATATCAATATTTAATTAAATATAAGATTAATATCATTTATAAATATTTAATTAAATATAAGATTAATGTAATTTATAAATATTTAATTAAATTTAAGATTAATATAATTTATAAATATATAATTAAATATAAGATTTATTTAATTTATAAATATTTAAAATGAAGTAGAATAAATTATAGTACCTAACTTTATAAATTTGAAAAGGACATTCGCCAAAGCTGTTTTTTAAAAAAAACACCGTAACTTAACAAGCGTTAGTGGCTGAGTGGTTAGAGTACATCTCTTGCACGAGGCAAACCCGGGTTCGTTCCCGGCCGGCGCCAGAAATTCGCAAATTGATACTAAGACGAATACCGTGTACATCTAGTGCCCCGCCATTGGACGTTGAGAGGTAGCATTACACTCAGCACTCGGTCCGTCCCAAAGTCATTAAGAAGAAGTTGGAGAGAAAACGTCCATACAAACACAACAAACTCAAAACTCACAACCGTCATAACACGTACTCAACATCCATAACAATCATAACACAAACTCAACACCCACAACCGTCATAACACGTACTCAACATCCACAGCAATCATAACACAAACTCAACACCCTCAACAGTCATAACACGAAATCAACATCCGCAACAATCATAACACAAACGCAACACCCACAACAGTCACAACACGAAATTAACATTCACGACCTACAACATAACAATAACGAAATATCCGGTGAGCGCTGACGAAAAAATGCCAACCAAACCCAACCGCAAATTAATCCGTTAACGCGTACCGTCACACGGTGGTTTTGCCAACCCTGCGAGAAACTGCGTACGCAATGATTACACTTTGCTACACAAATGCGAACGCGTTCGCAGGCCTGACAGACAGACCCACAGACAGACACGGTTATTGTATAACCCCTCCTAGGGGACTTTGTGTCCTCGGAGAGGTAACAAGTTGGCAAGCCAAAATATACCTCTCCTCGGAAGAATGGTCCCTAGCGGTATTAATTTCTCGACACGACCCCCAAAGATATCTCCGCAATTCAGAGTTATTTACGAAAAACGTATACTCGGTTCAAACCCTGCCCGGTATAAAATTTTAATTTTAATTTAAATAATTGAGACGAAACTATCTAGTTTAATTTTTTCAGAATATTATAAATTAAGTAGTTACAACAGCGAGTTAGACTTACTAAAACAATGCACAATTGAATTTAACCCTTTTTACAGTACATGTTTATCAGTGGAATATAATACTAAGCAAATTTTAATGAAAGAATTATCTACAGATGGTATTTGTATTTTTCTCGCTTACGAAATACTTGCCGCATCTTTAACGCTCATTTTATTTCAACGCTCGTAGACTTCCAGTTGACGTTGTGACACATACCACATGAAAAAGACCAATTCCTCCAATTTCCAATATCATATAATGACTCGCACACCCAGGAAATCATTGACTGCGTTAGAAATCGTAGATATCCAAATATCCACACCAAATATATTTACAAGAAGCAAAAACCTTACCATCAACAAAGCACAGAGAGCCACTTGACTAACCACCAGCTCTTAAAGCAATTAACGTTAAATTATCTCCTTTGAATTAACACAACTATATATAGGTCGTTAATAATACCCGTAAATAAATAACAAACAAAACTAACAAAGTGGACCACCCACAGGGTCTACCCTTTAACCCTCTTATCTCGGCTGACTGCGCTAAAACAAGATTTAACCTTTAAAAAAACCAGATTAGGCCTTCATAAATTCATTAATAAAAAAAGACTTTATTACCTATTATGCTTACGATGCGTGTCTTAATTTCAGTGAACCTAAGGAGCTATCGGTGGTTCTGTGGTAGAGCGCTCGACTGCGAAGCCGAATGGTCTGGGTTCGAAACCTGGGTGGCGCATTTGTTTTTAATCAATAGAGAAACGCTAAATTAGAATTTCTTCGATGCAATAATTTCAATTTCAATTCTATTTCAATTAAACCAAAATTTCGTACTCTATTAAATACGCTTCCGATAAAGCTGAAGGTCTAATTTTCAATAAGGCGTAACAAGTATCGGTGGTTCTGTGGTAGAACGTCCGCCTGTCAAGCAGGAGGTTTCGGGTTCAAATCCCGCCCGATGCGATCGCAAATTGATACTAAGACGAATACCGTGTACAACTGGTGGAAACCCTGCCATTGGACGTTGAGAGGTAGCATTACACTCAGCACTCGGTCCGTCCCAAAGTCATTAAGAAGAAGTTGGAGAGAAAACGCCCATATAAACACAACAGACTCAACATGCACAACCATCAGAACACAAACACAACAAATTCAACACTCACAACCTACGCATAAACATTACAAAAACGTAAAACACCAAACCGACGCGACGGTGAGCGAAAAAACACCATCCAAACCAAACCGCAAATGAATCCGTTAACGCTCACCGTCACACGGTGGTTTTGCCAACCCTTCGAGAAACTGCGAACGCAGATATAACACTTTGCACCGAAAATTCGAACGCGTTCGCAGGCCTGACAGACAGACCCACAGACAGACACGGTGGTTGTATAACCCCTCCTAGGGGACTTTGTCCCCTCGGAGAGGTAAAAACATTACAATACTATTCAGAAAGCCCTAAATGTATAATGTACCAATTTTTAACATATTTGGACACTTTCATTAAATTTATAACGTCAGGCGTGCTTGGCGGCCATTTTTCAAGATGGCGTCGGAAGCTCACGCTCTAGAGGTGGGGACATTAGTATATTTTTTTGGGGTCAAAATCTAACTATGTACCAATTTTCATCTTTATGGGGAAAATGTTCCGGGTCAAGCCCTTTTTAGGCTATCTGTCCTGGGCTATACGCATTTTAAGAATTTCCAAAGATCCCCCAATTATTAATTTAAATAATAATTATTTTTGTACAAAAAAACATTTTTTTTAATTACTCTAGTGCTCCATTTCGACAACGTGTTCGGAACGATCAGATGTTAGGACCTTTGAATTTCGGACCGCTAATTTATATTCTTTAATTCTTAATTTTAAGTTTCGTTTAGTTGGGCCAATGTAAACATGTAGCACGTGATTTGATAGAAAGCATATATTTTAGAGCGATCAATTTCATTTTAACAGGTTGAAGGTTATACTATATTTTATTAAATGGCTTTTTTTATAAACTACATTATACCTGGACTTGAGTTATCAAGAATGAATAGTGTAATGGTTCCGGGTTTAGCTTAGTTATCATAAAATGTGGGTAAATGCGTGTTAAAAGAGTATTTAAGCATATTTATTTACGTACTAAAATTAATTGAATAGTCGACATTAAGGGGGAAGAATACCTTAGTGAATTTTGAATCTTTGACACTAGATGTCACTTGGTCAAAAACTGCGCTCACGTTCCATGAAAGATTTGTAGTAGCTCTATTGGGAAAATTCCTCTTAAATTTCCCAAAAGGCGTTAAATACATAAAGTCAGCCAGTATACTCGTCAAAGACTGAAGGAAAGTAAAGTCTATTCAAGCTGGTAAAGCCTTAGTATTTTCTCTAGCAGCCACCCTACCCGGTGCATGTGACAAGACCCTTCCAATTGAATTGAAAGATGACGCTCCTGCACTATTTACCGGAAACAAAGCAGAGCCGGACCATGGATTGTCCCTCGGTTTAACGTTTATAGGCGGTAGTTCAGTAGGTGCATCTATTCCACAAGCTTGAGAAGAGTCGAGTAGCCGTTTACTATTGAAGGTGCATTTTGAATATCAATAAATTTTTAACAATGGCCAAAACGTCGAAGGCTCAACCTCCTTCCAAGGCCCATTCTCGCGAGAAGAAGCATAAGGCGAAACCAAAGAAACGTTAACTTTATGAATTCTCGAGATTGGCGGAAAGGATAACTCACGTGTTGAAATATCACAAAAAGGAACGAACGTGTTTAAATATCCCAGGAAGGAAGGAACGAACGTATTTAAATATCCCAGGAAGGAAGGAACGAACGTGTTTAAATATCCCAGGAAGGAAGGAACGAACGTGTTTAAATATCCCAGGAAGGAAGGAACGAACGTGTTTAAATATCCCAGGAAGGAAGGAACGAACGTGTTTAAATATCCCAGGAAGGAAGGAACGAACGTGTTTAAATATCCCAGGAAGGAAGGAACGAACGTGTTTAAATATCCCAGGAAGGAAGGAACGAACGTGTTTAAATATCCCAATAAGGAAGGAACGAACGTGTTTAAATATCCCAGGAAGAAAGGAACGAACGTGTTTAAATATCCCAGGAAGGAAGCTTAACAAATTTCAAAACAAAAGGGTAAAAATTTACGTATCTACTAACAATATTTAGATTAGTATCAAATATTTGAATTAATCAAAATCTTAAAATAAAAAATTGTTTTTGGGTTCATAAAATAGGAACGTGCTTTAGGTTTATTAGAAAATCACAGATTGTTAATTGTACAATATCACTTAAAGGGAATTAATTTTTGGGTTGACTAATACCACAGACGTAAACTTTTACCTCTCCGAGGGGACTTTGTACCCTAGGAGGGGTTATACAACCACCGTGTCTGTCTGTGGGTGGGTGGGTCTGTCTGTCTGTCAGGCCTGCGAACGCGTTCGCATTTTCGAGGCAAAGGGAAATCACTGCGTACGCAGTTTCTTAGAATCAGGGAAAAGGTAATTCCAAAAGCGCCCTCTTTTTGTCATTGGGTGTATAATAATTTTGTAATCGGCCGGGATTCGAACTCGAGCCCTCTTGAACGACAGGTGAGCGTTCTACCACAGAACCACGGATACAATTACGCTTCACTGAAAATTAAAAACTCTTCCGAGGAGAGGTATATTTTGGCTTGCCAACTTGTTACTATCTCATTTTCAATTTTTTTAGATTCAAGTAAAAAGGCTTCATAGCAGATTATAAATTTCATTAAAATTTAAAATTCAAAGTGAGGCGTCTGGACAGAGGTCTTTTCTCGATGCCAGATCATTATTATAATAGGCTGGTGCTGAGGACGTACCTTTGTCTTAAAGCTCCACTTTCAATTTGAGATTCTAATTAAAAATTTAATGAAGTATCATCTTTTTACTGAAATTTTAACTTATCACAGTTCAAAACAAAACTTATATTTATAAGACTTTTAATTTTTTTAATCCCATGCAGCTTGAATTTCTGGGACAGGCTTATACCCAGTATAATTATTCGCATTGTCTTCGGAGTATTCCTTTCTGATTCGGAGTAGGGCACATATCAAGTCATAACTTATCGGTTTCTTCTTCCCAGGTTGTGAAATATCATATGAAAAAACGTGTGGAATGCTGTATATCTGTACGTCCTTAAAAAGAAAATATCTTTCAAAAAATATGCATTTACAATTGACAATATTAATATTTGCAAATACTCTTTCAAACTCCGAATCATACTACTCAAGAGTGTTTTAGGAAAAAGTGAAGCCAATTAAAATTAAATATTTTTTACATATTTGGTAAATTTCTTGGTGGTGGTGGTCTTCGTCTACTGTGTGAATAGCTTTTATAGCTAGTTTCCAGGGACAGGCTGTCTAGCACTAAATTTGTGAAGCCACGAAAAAGGGTAATACAGTCTGCCTCTGCATCATCATGTTCTAGGAACATCCTAACTGCATTCACAGACTCGAAACAAATAACCCCTTCTTGAACACCTAGAGGATTTAGGTAGAGTTTTAGACTAGCCATAATGGTATTATCGCCAAGGCCTAACCATGGCGGTATACAGTGGCCACATTCACAGTGGTTTTTCAATTCGCCGATATTTCAAATATTTTTTAATTCGATTACATTTTGCCTTTCCTAATTTTCCGCTTCGTTTTCACTTCTTTCTAACTCCTCCTCATTAAATATAGGATCCAAATTGTAAAAACTTAAATTTCTTGCCATGACTAAACAACTATAAATTCTACAATCAAAAAAAAGTTGGAAGCCACTAAAAACAAGTTGGCAAGCCAAAATATACCTCTCCTCGGAAGAATTGTCCCTAGTGGTATTAATTTCTCGAGATAACCCTTAAAGATATATCTCCGCAATTTAGAGTTATTTGTTAAAAATATTAACCCATTTCTATCGCGCCCGGTATAAAATTTTTATTATAATTAAAATAATTGAGACGAAACGACCAATTTTAATTTATTCAGAATATCATAAGTTAAGTAGTTACAACAGTAAGTTAGACGTACTATAACAATGCACAATTGAATTAAACCCTTTTACAGAACAAGTTTATCAGTTAAATATAATACGAAGCAAATTTTAATGAAATAAATATCTACAGAGGCTTTTTGGAATTACTCGCTTACGAAATACTTGCCGCATCTTTAACGCTCATTTTATTTCAACACTCGCCCTGGATGAAGATACCGTAGATATCTGGTAGTGGACGACTCGTTCACTTCCTGTTGACGTTGTGACGCATACCACATGAAAAAGACCAATGCCGTCCAATTTCCAATATCATATAATGACTCGCACACCCAATAAATCATTGACTGCGTTAGAAATCGTAGATATCCAAATATCCACACCAAATGTATTTACAAGAAGCAAAAACCTTACCATCAACAAAGCACAGAGAGCCACTTGACTAACCGCCAGCTTTTAAAGCAATTAACGTTAAATTATCTCCTTTGAATTAACAGAACTATATATAGGTCGTTAAGAAAGTGGACCACCCACAGGGTCTACCCTTGAACCCTCTAATCTCGGCTGACTGCGCTAAAACAAGATTTAACCTTTAAAAAATACCAGATTAAGCCTTCATAAATTCATTAATAAAAAAAGACTTTATTACCTATTATGCTTACGATGCCTGTCTTAATTTCAGTGAATCTAAGCAGCTATCGGTGGTTCTGTGGTAGAGCGCTCGACTGCCAAGCCGAATGGTCTGGGTTCGAAACCTGGGTGGCGCATTTGTTTTTAATCAATAGAGAAACGCTAAATTAGAATTTCTTCGATGCAATAATTTCAATTTCAATTCTATTTCAATTAAACCAAAATTTCGTACTCTATTAAATACGCTTCCGATAAAGCTGAAGGTCTAATTTTCAATAAGGCGTAACAAGTGTCGGTGGTTCTGTGGTAGAACGTCCGCCTGTCAATCAGGAGGTCTCGGGTTCAAATCCCGCCCGATGCGATCGCAAATTGATACTAAGACGAATACCGTGTACAACTGGTGGAAACCCTGCCATTGGACGTTGAGAGGTAGCATTACACTCAGCACTCGGTCCGTCCCAAAGTCATTAAGAAGAAATTGGAGAGAAAACGCCCATATAAACACAACAGACTCAACATGCACATCCATCAGAACACAAACACAACAAATTCAACACTCACAACCTACGCATAAACATTACAAAAACCGTAATACACCAAACCGTCACGACGGTGAGCGAAAAAACACCATCCAAACCAAACCGCAAATGCATCCGTTAACGCTCACCGTCACACGGTGGTTTTGCCAACCCTTTGAGAAACTGCGTACGCAGTGATTACACTTTGCACCGAAAATGCGAACGCGTTCGCAGTCCTGACAGACAGACACACCCACAGACCCACCCACAGACAGACACGGTCGTTGTATAACCCCTCCTAGGGGACTTTGTCCCCTCGGAGAGGTAAAAACTTCTATGCGAGGCTGCGCAACCGCCAATTGGGTTTTGAGAAAGAGAAAAAGGAGAAATCGTAGCATATTGTATATTTGCTTCAGACTTCTGCGCCTTGGTGCTCTGCCGAGAAGTATACTTCATTAGAAATATGACTGCGCTTATGAATTGTACTAAAACGCTAATTACTTTAATTACATAATTAATTTTGAATTTAAAATTTTTGATTTACTAGTTTTAAAGTTTCTTGGATCTTATAAATAAAAGTAAAATTAGTAGCTGGAATTTTCCTTTAAAGGGGAACGGCGAAGCTTTTCCAAATATGGCCTTATTTCCGTATCAAAAGATAAACAAGACGTTCAATATACTAACACGTACCTTATTTTTGTCTTGGAAAAAATAGCTTTTGGCCTAAAAAGTTGAAACGAAAAATAACGCCAATCTTTCGCACCTACAGCAGCACGAGCTTTTTTTTTCAATTTTAATCGAGCCGGGAGTGTCTCACCGGTTTCTCACCAAGTGTCGCGGCGGACGTGCGCTTTTTAATTTCCCGAAATTCCTTTTTTTATTAAAAATTAACCACTCAATATTTTTTGATGCGGTTTTCGCCATAAATTTTAGTTTTTAATGGGCTATAGGTCTATCTAAGTAGTTAAAGCTTGACCGTTCCCCTTTAAGCATAGTGGCTGATTTTGTGAAACACGGTTTCCCTTTTCTTCCACGACAAATAACATTTCTCATTATTAACAAATGGTTACTTCCTACATTTACCAAAGCCTTAATATCTTGTAATAGCTATGTAAATACAATTAAAAAATGCTATAAAAATTCACAAAACCGTTAATTCTGAATTTTGCTCATGATATTTCGGACGTTAAAGAAATGGTAAAAAACACTAATGAGAAACCGTTATCCAGAAAATATTTAAAACTTTAAATTGAAACATTTGTTATATTTAAATGTATTTCAGAACATTGGTTATTGTTGCATTATCATATTTTAAATAAACCGTTTTAGCTGCTTTAATATATTAAACCAGATATTACTCGAAAAATTTGAATTTGCCTTAAAAAACTTGTAAAAATAAAGTTTTTGTTTTTTTATATTCAAATCTCGCGCCATTTCTTCTAATCCAATAAGCGCCACCTATGGGACATATCTGGCTCATTTGAAAAATAATTAAAAATTTGATTTCTTAGCCTTCTCTATATAGAGGGCAATGTTAGTTTAGTCTTAATATATTGTTAGTTTGTCCTACTATATTCCAAACGTTTCTTTGGAAAACTAATATTATACGCAGTCTTACAAACCTTGGGTACAGATTATCTTTGATAAGCCTTACAATACTAAAATTTATTTTATTTTTAATAATATTATTATTCTTTTCCACCATGTTCTTCCAGCACGGTTATTTTTTATGAGTATTAAACCAATATATTTCTGTGTGCTAAAACCGTGCTATTATTATATTTGGGCAAGTTACGATTTATTTTACTTTTCAAATGTACATTACCTAATTTTGACCTTTAGCCCAATTTAGCTATTTTTAACAATGGGTACTTTTGTTTTATTTTGGGTTTTGTTTATATTTTTGGTGTATTATTTGTCAAGGATTACAATAATGCAAAAAGTTTTAACCGCAATTTATTATTTAGAAAGATATGATAAATTTTAAAATTGTTACTTGCCAGGAATTTTTACCTCGGAAAGTACGACATATTTCGAGATTTTTGTAACTATTGGATGAGGTAGGACTGATGACGAATCAGATTTAACGACAAGATAATACTACATTTTTTAAACGTGTGCCAATAAAATATGTGTTTTCTATGGCGAGTTCAATTCGCTATATACTAGGTACGATTTCACTGGATACGATGTCCGTAGGTGGGGTTAATATATGCACCCAGGAGGAGGGATCGATTCATCTCTCAGTCGCTCTCCCTTTAATTCTAACCACAAGAGACTATACTAGGTACTGTTCTCTAGGTGGCGCAGCTTGATTAGCAAGAATGGGGCTGGGGTGGCGCCGCGGGCCCTAAGCGCTCGAAGGAAGTGAGTGCGCGGCGCCCTGAGGCGCCAATACTTCGATTACGAGTCCAGTTTTACTTTTAGTTTGGAACTTGCTTATCGGTTGTAGTTCTGCTTTAGACAAATAAATTATGTTTTACTGTGGTTGTGTTGTTGTGCGTTCTTCTGGTTCTCTTTAACTAAATGTTTCTTATATTAAATTCAGTAGTATCTTGCCGTGAAAAATATTCGTCATCAGTCCCATCTCATCCAACACGTACAAAGATCTCGGAATATCTCGTCTATTCCGTTGTAAAAATTACTGGCATTTAACAATTTTACATTGATCATATCTTTTTAAATAATAAATTGCGGTTAAAACTTATTGAATTATTGTAATCCTTGACAAATAATAAAACAAAAGTAACTATTGTCAAAAAATCCCACAAAGGACATCGCACTTCTTCTATGGGATTTGGCTTTCGACAAATTTTTTTCAAATTGAAACATGTTGTTAAGCTTGATCAAAGGAGCAAAATTGTCTATTGCCATTTTCCCCTAGCTCCTATAGTCTGTCCAGTATCAACGGTCCAAAGTGGACAAAACTTACTTTAGTCTATTTGTTAAAAGAAGTCACGGCCCATCGGTTAGCATTCTACATTGGCGCGGCGCTAGTCCCGGCTCACTATCAGTAGAGTTTTCTTGCCGAGATTCGTGATGCTTCCCAAAACTGAGCGTCGGATTTGGTTTTGTTCTGATTGCACGATGAACGAACTCAGTAAATAAATAGTTAAATATTGAGTTTTCATGGTCGTGTGACCGTGACTTTAGACGACTGTGTGAATAAAATCGATAAATAAGTGTTTTTATCTGTTGCGGTGATACGGTTTCTTTCCAATCAGAGTGTTGAATGTGGGATTCAACGAAACGGTGAATCATATAAATTCTGATTTCTTCACTATTTTTTTTTTTATGTTATGTTTTATTTTATTATTGCTCATTAAATAATAATTAATTCCACGTACGAAAATTCATCGAATAATAAGTTGCGAGTAAAATGAAGTAGAGGTGTAAAACTCTATTGATAGTGAGTCCGGACTAGCGACGTGCGAAAGTATAACGCTAAACGATGGGCGGTGACATTTTTTGACAAATAGACTATACTAAGTTTTGTCCACTTTTGACCGCTGATACTAGCCACACTGTAGGAGCTAGGGGAAAATTGCGATGGACAATTTTGCTCCTTTGATCAAACTTAACAACATATTTCAATTTCAAAAAAATTTGTCGAAAGCCAAATCCCATAGAAGAAGTGCGATGTCCTTTAGCTTTAAGATATTTCTAAATATGGAACAGTAAACAATTAGAGATCATTGAATCCATCGGGAAATTACCCGCCTCTAAAACTACGACGTTTACGCCCACCTTTTTTTACGCCATTGAAAAAGCGTTTGACACAGTATTATACATAAATACGTTTAACGAGTCTAAACCTTTTGACATTAATTTAGATGTTTTGAATAATAAAATCTAATTATAATTTAATTTTGGATTGGAAATAAATGCCGTGTATTTATCCAGAAATTATACTTTTCGTGAGTAAATTAGCCAGTCGACATTTATTTCATATATGCAACACTACCAATGTTAGTTAAGTCACGGCCCACGAAATTGTGACTCTTACGATTAACAGCACGTTCGCGATGATTTGCCAACAAATTCCTAAAATGCAATCTCTCTGACCGTCCGTCTGTTAAATATCTGTTCACAAGTCGTGGTAATATTATCGCATTTATTTCATGACTTAATTAGCTAGCTATAATACTACCACGCGTACTCGCTCTTACTTCTAGGAGTAATAAAGTAAATAAAAAGTTATGAGAAGTAGGACACCATTTCGCATATTCGTTACAAACCGCTTTGACTATGGAATTACGGCAAAGCGTGGTGAGGTAAGACACGCGACAAAACACAATTTTCTTTAATCTTAAGTAAACAGTGACACATACCGCAGCCAACAGATTATACTATCCCATACAAATATATATTCCGTTTATTCCACCAAGTTCGAGATTCAAATTCCCTTTATCACAATTTCTCAACACTAGGTTGTATGATATAAACTTTACATGTATCAAAACTTTTCGAGAGCTTATATTTGTATTAACATGTATGTAACATAATTACTCATAAGTATGTCTTTGAATAATATTTTAATTGAAACAAATCAATGAGATCTTTTTGTACAAGGAACACATAATTAGTTCACTCTAAATGTAAAATACTAATAAAAACAGTGCTATTGAAAAGGTGAACATGGAAACCAAATCGCGAGGCATGAGCCAAACTATATTTGATCAAAGCT
Source organism: Leiobunum rupestre (assembly GCF_980474605.1). Classification (NCBI taxonomy): domain Eukaryota; kingdom Metazoa; phylum Arthropoda; class Arachnida; order Opiliones; family Sclerosomatidae; genus Leiobunum; species Leiobunum rupestre. The sequence continues at coordinate 49,608,620 of NC_143391.1, read as the reverse complement.
AAAAACAGGCGAGGAATTCGGAGCGTTTTAAAAATTCACTTCACTAATCTGAGTTTCACAATTTCAAAACTGATGACTTAATTACTTTTGAGCTATTACGTCACATTTGATTCTACCAAATTCGTCACGATATAATTTAATCTTTGTATTTTCTCTTTCTAGGAGGAATGCACAATTAACACACGTTTAATATCCTAAACAGAGGCATCGGAATTTAGAAGAAGATAATTGGGAACTATGTCAGTTCTTGAAAAAGAAACTCCAGATGTGGACAACGTATCGTGGGGGAATAGTTGCTTCGAAGACGGATTCTCATCCGGCTCTGAAGACGAGACCACAGCTACTGGGCCTTCCAACTTGGACCTATTTACGTCCCTGATGCCCAAGGCCGCCAACGAAAGCAAAGAAATTATCACTTTAAGCAGTGGCCAAGCCGTCTTGAACGAGAAAGAGAATCAATTGAGACGAATGTTGAATTCGACCTTTCTTCTTGAATATTTGTCCGACTACATTGTCAAGAAAGCGTCCCCGCTGAAGAAAGTATACCTGAAAGACATCGCTGACATCGAAGTAAAATGTCAAAGGTCTTTCATCCGAGTTTTGCAGTACTACCCCGGCATTACCTTCGAAGATAAACTCATTGATTTCATTGAAAGTTACAACCACGTTTTCATCATCGATGAAATGAAAAATAAACGGATATCGTTGGATCTAAGCGCTGGAAAATACGTTATCGAAGCTTATGACAGGTTGGTCAAGGAATTGGTGCTATTTTCCATCGAGGAAGGAAAATCGGGCGTTCATAAAGTCACCGAATATGTTAGAGAAATGTTTCAGCAAGAGCCCTTTGTCCACTTCGCTAACTTGACGACTACGCAGTTGAAATCACTGATTTCCAAGTACCCGGATGAACTTCACGTGGATCGTCACCAACAAGTGCATGTTGTCGAGAAACTTTGTACCATTAGCCCCAAAGTAAAGGTCACCGGGAACTCCAATTCGCAGGTGGTCGCCTTTTTCGAGAAGGAGTTGCGATGTCTTCCAGGTGGGTTGTTCTTCAAGGATTTGCCTCGAGTACTGTCCTGGAAAAAACCCGAAATCTTGGCCAATCTCCCTGGAAGGAACGCTCAAAGCATCTTCAAGATTTTAGCGGCTAACAGCTTATTCGAAGCCAAGGACAATTACATCCTTTTAAAGTCGGCCAAATTGAAGCAGCCCCCAAAACATATTATCAAGTACGACAGTAGGTTTTTGATGTCCTTAGCTAGCAAATCGAGAAATGTCTCTTTGAGACCCAAAACGGAGGGCATGGCGCAGTACGAAACGTATATGCTTACATACAGGGCGCCCATGAAGAATTTCATAAAGTACGACAGTAAGTTCTTGAAGTCCTTGGCTCGTAAATCGAGAAATGTCGCTCTGAGACCCAAAACTGAAGGCATGGCGCAGTACGACAAGTACATGCTTTCAAGGTCACCGCCTAAAATGGAAACCAAGAATTCCGATATTGATAGCGTCCTTAAGTATCTTATGAGAGGAACCGTAGTTTCACTAAGCTCCGCCCGAGGATTAATCTGGTGCAGTCCAGATTTAAATGACGTGGGATTTCTGGTGCTATTAACGCTCGAAACGATTATAAATGGGCACTTTGTGACTGATTTGGAGCGATTCGTACAAGTTGGAGATAAAGTCAAATTTTTCACGACTTCACGCATCGTCGGCGCTCAAATAAAATTGTACGCGATAATGATTACCCTGGAGGAAAAACCGTGTCCAATTTGCAAATCTAATAATAATAATAAACTCCCAATGGGTTATATCAATGTCTTAAAGCGCGGGATGATTTATTTGGTGAACATTGTGAAAAAGACAATCGCTATTTTGTGGCGACTCCTTTGGCTGTGAGCGTTTCTGTTGATCGTATTCTCGTGGCCGTTTGTTATTGCTAGTTTCATTCTGCTGTTTGCGTTATGGCATCTTTTCATACTAGAAATGGGTCGGGGCAGACGAGGCTTAGGGCAGCCGCGAAGAAGACAGAACGGAATTTGCGGCCGCTTTTAGAGGTCTTCGAATTGGTGCACTTTGCAAACCATTCCTCCGCTAATAGAATATTAATATTTAAAGAATATTTGGTTAATGTATACAGGGTGTTTCAAAAGGTTATGCAAAATTTTTAAGGAGTTGTAGGGGGTGAGTTAAGAAGTTTGCCTGTTTTTCCCATTTTCCCACGATGAGTTAAAGGAGCGCCAGGGAGCTTCAAAGTCTGGCCTACTAGCTCCTGGAAGTAGGCTGCTACAAGCCCAATACCAAGCAGCAGGGAAATGCGAACATAAAGTTTTGGGTACAAAAGTAAACTTAAACAAAAAACTCTAATGAGAAACCGTAATCCAGAAAATATTTAAAAATTTAAATTCAAACATTTGTTATATTGAAATGTATTTCAGAACATTGGTTATTGGTGCATTATCAAATTTTAAATAAACCGTTTTAACTGCTTTAATATATTAACCCAGATATTTCTCGAAAATTAGGAATTTGGCTTAAAAAAATAAAGTTTTTGGTTTACTTATATGCAAATCTCGCGCCTTTTCTTCTAATCCGATAAGCGCCACCTATGGGACTTCTCTGACTCGTTTTAAAAAGAATTGAAAATTCGATTTCCTAGCCTTCTCTATATACAGGGCATTGTTACTTTAGTCTTAATTTATTTTTAGTTTGTCGCGAGTCCTACTTTATTCCAAAAGTTTCTTTCGAAAAGCTAATATTATACGCAGTTTTACGAACCTGGGGTACAATACTTCGATTTATTCTATTTTTAATAATATTATTATTCATTTCCGCCATGTTCTTCCAGCAAGGTTATTTTTTATAAGTATTAAAGCAATATATTTCTGGGTGCTATTATTATATTTGGGCAAGTTACGATTTATTTTACTTTTCAAATGGTCTCTACACCGCCGTCCAGTCTAGTTTTTCTTTTAATCGAATGTTTAATAGCGTAGAGTACCATATATTAATATGGAAGAGATCTACTTGGCCGTTAGCGAGATATGACGCGAAATTACGTAACCATTTTGTATGAAGAACAAAGATTTGTCGTTTTTCTCCCCGATTTTCAAGACGCTATTTCTCGAGAACTTGGGTGTAATTAATGTTAATTCGTTAATATTATCTTTTCATTATATTGTTCATTTCACTTTTTTGGTATTATTCAGTTTTTAATTTGATCAACTTCTGTCAGGTTTCGTGATATTTAAATATTTGTAAAGTTTGTTTATCATTATTTTGTTAATTTCATAGTTTTTTGCGTTATTCAGGCTTTGATTTAATAATTTGGTTTTTATATGAAGCAAGTTTAGTTCTAATTGCTTTTGAATAGTGAAATTGGCGTCATCTATGAAAGTTATACGAGATTTATTATCGTCTAACATTCGAATCAATTTTTGTTTTGAGTTTCGTGAGTTTTACTGTATTCAAAAATATCTTTTGTGAAACCTTTTTCGGCGAATTGACGGCGGTGTACTCTACCTAATTTTGACCTAAATAAATTTAGCTTTATTTCTAAATATGGGAAAGTTAACAATTAGAGATCTTTGAATCCATCGGGAAATTACCCGCCTCTAAAACTACGACGATTACGCCCACCTTTTTTACGCCATTGAAAAATCGTTTAACACAGGATTATATATAAGTTTAACGAGTCTAAACCTTTGACATTAATTTAGATGTTTTGAGTATTAATATCTAATTATAAGTAAATTTTGGATTGGAAACAAATGCCGTGTATTTATCCAGAAATTATACTTATCGTGAGTAATTTAGCCAGTCGACATTTATTTCATATATGCAACACTAACAATGTAAGTTAACTCAAGGCCCACGAAATTATGACAATTACGGTTAACGTGCTGTTCGCGATAATTTGCCAATGAATTCCTAAAAGGCTGTCTCTCTGACCGTCCGTCAGTTTTATATCTACTTACAAGCCGTGGTAATATTATCGCATTTATTTCATGGCTTAATTAGCTAGCTAGAATACTACCACTCGTAAACGCTCTTACTTCTAAGAGTAATAACGTAACTAAAAAGTTCTGAGAAGTAGGACACCATTTCACATATTCGTCACAAACCACTTTGACTATGCAAAGCGTGGTGAAGTAAGACACGCGACAAATCACAATTTTCTTTAATCTAAACTAAACAGTGACACATACCACAGCCACGGCCAACTTCGATCACGCGTACCGCGCTTTAGCGGCCCCGTCAATCGCCTCGCATCTAATGTTAATTTGCGTGTATGAATAATCCCGATAGGGGCGCTACATACGACCAAAAACTTACTATCACCAAAGGAATACAAGCGAAATCGCGGAAAAATGATTATTCTTCGGTTTTCAACTTTCCTTTTAAGAAAAAACAAGGATTAGTAAGTTAAACTATCTTTTCTCAATATATTTATGTATAATTCATTGTTTTAAAAAAATATTATCTTATAAAAATTAAATGAAGAAAAAGAGACGCGTTTTTTACGCGAAGGCGCCATATTCGAACACATAGTTTTGAAGGTTGTAGAGATGTTTTTGATGTGTAAATAATGTATATCTTAAAATTTATAAATCTTAATTAATAATAAATGTATATATATAAGCAAAGCAAATTCACGAGTTTATAACAGTTCTTAGGGAGTAAATACTGTATATCTAAATTAGTTTTAAGAGCAAGATTCTCGAAACTTATTAGATATCTTATTGAAGGTAAATGATACTTAGGTACATCTTTGGAATAAAATAGGTAAAAGATTCATCACAATGCCTTCGTGTTGCGTAACATATCAAACCATGTAAATAGGAAAGACATATCTTTTCACGAGTTTCCTAGCGAAGAAAGCTATAGAAGTTAATGGTTAAAAACATTAGTCGGGATGATTTTGTACCAAAAGATACACTGAAGGTCTGCAGCCTGCATTTCAAGGAGGAGGATTTCTGCTCAGGTTTATTACTATTATTATGGAAAACATTTTCAGTCAGATAAAATTACAAACCCTTACAATATTATTTTAGGTTTAAAAAGACGAAAACTTAAAACAGGCACGGTACCTAGTATATTCCCTGAATATCCTAGCTATATGCAACCCAAGCTCCCTAAGTAAAGAAAAACTTAAGAAAGGGAATCATCGAATGTAAAGGATGCTACTGCGAGTACATCGAAGAATATTGAAAATGAAGCCGAAAGTTCTTCCGAGCATGTTCCACAAGTTGACGATGAAATCTTGGAAATTAGGAGGCTCAATATATTCATCCATAATCTGCAATCAAAAATTTATCGTCAGAACAAAGCATTACAGAGCCCGCAAGAACAAGTATACACATTAAGAGAATCTGTATTGGATTTTAAACAAAAACCCTACCTGAAACCTGGACAAATTATTAAGGATTCCTCTGAACATGATGGCCAAGAAGCATTATTCTTGTTAGATTTGGTTAAAAATTACAAATCTGGACGTCCCTCTTGGTCAACGGAAACTGTGCGACTTGGTGCCATTTGGAACTTTGCATCTCCCAAAGGATACAATTTTTCGAGAAGAAATGGTTTTCTTAAATTCCATCCAAAATCAACGCTTAAGCGGTTTGTCGGGAAAATGGATAGCAATACGGGAATTACCAAATCAATCGAAGAAAGGCTGGCATCCGAAGCCAGCAAATTGGATCTCCATCAAACGTTCGTGTCTCTAATAATAGATGAAATGTCTATAAAACCTCAACTGATTTATGACAAGAAATTTGACAAAATATTTGGATTGAAAGATACCACCAAACATCTGGATAAAGAAGACACTGAACCTGAGAGACCGAAACCGCCTAGTGTTGCAAATCAACTATTATGCTTCGTGATTCATGGACTTTCCAGATCATTTACACTACCTGCCGAATTTTTCTTCTCAAGACAAACAACGGGCATAGATCTGTATTTTTGACGCTTTCTGTAATACATAAAATTGAAGATTGTGGTTTCAATATTGTTCGAATTGTCACTGATAATCACAAGTCGAATGTCGCTATGATGAGGAAACTTTGTGATGGAAATTTACGACCACAAATACCCCATCCGGAGGATGGACGGCGATGTTTGTTTCTGAGCTTCGACCCAAGTCACATCATCAAAAATGTCAGGAACAAACTTCTTGACGTTGAAACCACTGAAGAGTCGGAAGAGATTTCAGGGAAATATGTCAAAGAGCTTTATGAATTGCAAAAAGACGAGCCTGTAAAAGCAGTACGAAATTTGAAAAGAGAATGTGTTTATCCAACCAATTTGGAAAAAATGAAAGTTGAATGGGCAATTATAGTTTCAGTCATTTCAAGGCTACTTTGTTCAAAACTGCAGGGCCAACTAATGAGTACATGGAGACCATTCAAAAGTGGTTCGATATGCATAATTCCTGCAATAGGCATTTTGCAAATGAATCTAGAAATGCAAATAAGAGTAATTTTTTCTCATTTGATGATGAAAGGCTTCTTTGGTTAGAAACTACCTTTTTGGAATATCTTGAAAAACTTAAAGAAGAGGAAAATCAATTAATGTTGACAAATGAAACTTATCATGCCATCAAATTCACAACTGAATCCACTGTAGCGTGCATTAAGTATTTATTGAGCCATGGTTTTGAATTTGTGCTAACTAGGAAACTCGGCAGCGATCTGATAGAAATGTTTTTCAGCATTCTTCGTCAAATGTCTGGTGGGAATGACATGCTGTAGTTTTTGAAAATATACTTAAAAAGGGAACACTTACTTCAAAAGTTCGATCATCTAATGTAGCAGCAGACAGTTTCACAGCAATGTACAGATTCAGAGATGATTGCGTGGTCTCAAGGGTTGATTCCAGACCGACTGAATCGCCTACCATTATTATCGCAGAAGTGACTCTTGAAATTTTGGAAAAACTATTAGTTCATCCTGAAAATCAACGGACAGCCTTCAAATTAGCAAGAATAGCGTATTTGGCGGGATATGTTTTGATGACCTTGGAGAAGGATAATTTTTGCAGTTGCTGCATTGAGAATCTTTCTCAGCCATGTCAAAACTCTCCTCTCCTTGATTTGATAAACAAGCAAGATTGAGGGAATCTTAAATACCCAAGTCGGCCATTTGTTTCAGTTGTTTCCACAATTGTTTCCTTCGTTCAAGACTCATTCCCGTACATTTGTGATTCCAAAACCATATACTCTACAATTGAGTCCCATGTTTTACCGAAACTCGAATTCTGCCCTGTACTTGAATGTTATAACCCAAACCATGCTAGACTGGTCACCAAAATAGTCTGTTCCAAATTAATTCCTTAACTTATGGTCAACATAAGCCGTGCGATTTTTGCAAAATATGAGAAAGCGAGGGAATTAGTATACAAGCCTATATCTAGGAAGGTATACAAACTTCAGTGAAATGTTCCTCCAGCTTGTTAAAACGTAAAATTATAATTTATTGCGCTTGTAATATATTTTAACTTAATATTATTGAATTAAAAATGTAAAAATAATATATTTACCCTGAAGTTACAGTGAATCTTTTTTTCACTTTTTTTTTTATTTAGTTTATTTACATGTGTTTCAAGTATTACGCAATAATACTATGTTGCTGGCAGCATCTAGAGGATGTTCTTGGTTTCTGTTTAACTCTTATAATTTATAAACACCGTTAAAAAATTTGAATCAATAAAAAAATATTATACTATTAGTTAAATATTAACCTACATTCGGTTTAATTAATAAAAATAATTGTTTTTGTGGATTTTTCCTATCTGACTAACGTTAAATTTTGGTCGTAGCGAAACCCTGGTGGGAAAATATATACACGTTAAATTCAGGCGATTGACGGGGCCGCTAAAGCGCGGTACATGCGATCAAAGTTGGCTGTGCCACAGCCAACAGATCATACTATCCCATACATGTATTTAAAATATAATTCCCCCTATTAATCCACCAAGTTCGAGATTCAAATTTCCTTTATCACAATTTCTCAACACTAGGTTATATGGATAATATGGTATAAACTTTACATGTATCAAAACTTTTCAAGATCTTATATTTGTATTAATTCTACTATACTATATTGAATAATATTTCAATAGAAACAAATCAATGAGACCTTGTTGCACAAGGAACATATAATTAGTTCACTCTAAATGTAAAATGCTAATAAACCCAGTGCGATTGAAAAGGTGAACATGGAAACCAAATCGCCAGGCATGAGCCAAACTATATTTGATCAAAGCCAAAAACAGGCGAGGAATTCGGAGCGTTTTAAAAATTCACTTAACTAATCTGAGTTTAACAATTTTAAAACTGATGACTTAATTACTTTTGAGCTATTACGTCACATAGGATTCTATTAAATTCGTCACGATATAATTTAATCTTTGTATTTTCTCTTTCTAGGAGGAATGCACATTAACAAACGTTTAATATCCTAAACAGAGGCATCGGAATTTAGAAGAAGATAATTGGGAACTATGTCAGTTCTTGAAAAAGAAACTCCAGATGTGGACAACGTATCGTGGGGGAATAGTTGCTTCGAAGACGGATTCTCATCCGGCTCTGAAGACGAGACCACAGCTACTGGGCCTTCCAACTTGGACCTATTTACGTCCCTGATGCCCAAAGCCTCCAACGAAAGGAAGGAAATTATCACTTTAAGCAGTGGCCAAGCCGTCTTGAACGAGAAAGAGAATCAATTGAGACGAATGTTGAATTCGACCTTTCTTCTTGAATATTTGTCCGACTACATTGTCAAGAAAGCGTCCCCGCTGAAGAAAGTATACCTGAAAGACATCGCTGACATCGAAGTGAAATGTCAAAGGTCTTTCACCCGAGTTTTGCAGTACTACCCCGGCATTACCTTCGAAGATAAACTCATTGATTTCATTGAAAGTTACAACCACGTTTTCATCATCGATGAAATGAAAAATAAACGGATATCGTTGGATCTAAGCGCTGGAAAATACGTTATCGAAGCTTATGACAGGTTGGTCAAGGAATTGGTGCTATTTTCCATCGAGGAAGGAAAATCGGGCGTTCATAAAGTCACCGAATATGTTAGAGAAATGTTTCAGCAAGAGCCCTTTGTCCACTTCGCTAACTTGACGACTACGCAGTTGAAATCACTGATTTCCAAGTACCCGGATGAATTTCACGTGGATCGTCACCAACAAGTGCATGTTGTCGAGAATCTATGTACCAATAGCCCAAAAGTAAAGGTCACCGGAAACTCCAATTCGCAGGTGGTCGCCTTTTTCCAGAAGGAGTTGCGAAGTCTTCCCGATGGGTTGTTCTTCAAGGATTTACCTCGAGTACTGTCCTGGAAAAAACCCGAAATCTTGGCCAATCTCTCTGGAAGGAACGCTCAAAGCATCTTCCAGATTTTAGCGGCTAACAGCTTATTCGAAGCCAAGGACAATTACATCCTTTTAAAGTCGACCAAATTGGAACAGCCCCGAAAAATTATCAACCATTCCTTGGCTCGTAAATCGAGAAATGCCGGCCGGAGAGCTAAAATGGAGGGCAAGGTGCAGCACAAAAAGTACACGCCTTCAACGACACCATCCAAGAAGATTGTCATCGTGCATAAGAGTAAAGACTTGAAGCCATTAACTCATAAATCCGGCGATACCACTCCGATCCCAAAAATGGAGGACAAGGCGCAGAACTACAAGTATTCGCCTTCACGGACACCTCCCAAGAAGATTGTCATTGTGTACAAGCCATTATCTCATAAATCAGATGATACCACTCCGGTACCAAAAACTGAAGACCACAACGCGCTTTCAAGCAGACAGCCCAAAAGAGAACCTACCCGGAGAGCCGCCAATAACTATTTAATGATATATGTAGGTACCATAGCTTCACTAAGCTCAGTCCAAGGATCAATAAGGTGCAATTCGGCAAGCTCACTGGTGCTATTCACGATCCGAACGATCATAAACGGCCACCTTGTGGCTGATCTGAACCAGTTCATAAAAGTTGGAGATAAAGTGGAATTTTACGCGATTTCATCCGGAATCGGTGCTCAGGCCAAATTGTTCGCTTTAAAGATAAAACTTAACGTAATACCGTGCCCTATATGCAATGATAATAATAACTACGAATTAGATTTTGGTGTAGAAACGTTTAGGAAAATTGTGAAGAATGTGCTCGCTATTTTCACCCAAATAGGGTTTTCCTTGGCTTTTCTTTTTAGAGATCCTTCGCCACCAGAAGGGGTTCAGCGAAGTCCGCCATACATAGTACAACAAATCCTGGAACGACAGCGATTAAGAAGGCAATTTCCTGCAACTGAACGTGCTCTTAGAGGCCTGGACCGCTTCTGGGAAGCTTGGACTTGAACCATTTTGCAAAAGATCAATATTTCAAGGATGTCGAGGGATCGGACATTTGTTTACTCAATGGTGGATTTCGGGGGTTCAACCCAAAATGGAATTTGAAATGTGTGGATTTTTTTAATGAAATGTTTTTCTGGGTCGTAAAAATCTCGGTTTTTTAAAAGAACCGAAACGGGGTTATTTATTATTTAAAACACACTTCAATAGTTTATACTATTTTTTAAACAAGCTAACTAACGTTTAACTATTCCAAATTTTTACTTATCAATAAACTTACGAAGCAACTAATTTAGAGTTTAAATTAGCTTTATTGGGAAGGGGTAATATTTGTGTCAATAACGGATCGAAGCAACTGAGAACAAACAAAGCCTTTTTAATTTTGTAAACGAAGGTTAATTGAGTTATATTACCTAACGACTGTGAGAAGGAAGATAAAATATGCGAAAAAGTAGATTAGTCCATAATTAAAAGGGATAATATATCTAAATCCTAAACAAATTTGAAGAAATTAAAAAATTTACTAATAACTCGTACCGATAGGTCTTCGAGCGAATCTCGGATCAAATAGATCTTCGAGTAATAAACTACATAAAAACTAAATAAAATAGCCAGAAATTCCAACGGTAGACCGGTTTCGTTCTATTTGGAACTCATCAGTACCGTGCGGGAAATCTGGCTGGCGACTGTTATATCGAAAAGAGAAACTAAGCCTAAACATTAAAAATTTCAAAACGCGTTGCATAGCAACGGAAAGCCGAAAAGGGGGGAGTTTTTTTTTGTTTTTAAATATACTAGCTTTATTACCGTAAATGCTTAAGTTACAAGTTTACAAATTTTAGATATAAAAGCAATATGTTATATACCAGTTTTAGAGATTAAAGCGATATTTACAAGTGTTTTATATATATTTATAAAGAAAAAAATTAAATAAATAAATAGAGAAATGAAAAATATTTACAACTTAAAACCACTGGGGTTCACGATTAATGCCCCATAGGGCGTGAAAGGCATCCAAAGTTTCACCTGTTACGGCGGTTTTACGCTGAGTCCGGTAGCGAGCGATTACTCTGTTACCGATCGTTCGGTGTACTCGATCTACGTAATCGCCAAAAGCGTTAGTTGAGAGAGAGATTTTGGAGAGCTCGCCCTACATTTCAGCCAAAGCGGCTTTGAATAGCGCGAAAGCGAAATTACAGAAGTTGTGGTTGTCGTCGCTCGCTAACGTCCAAACGTTTGTCAACGAGTGCTGATGGCCGGTTGAAAGAAAAACGGTCTCCAAAACCCTCTCACCAACGCTCCTGGAGAAGGGGCAGTCGAAGTAACAACGGGTAACCGTGCCCTTCGCTGGACAGAAAGGGCAAAAAAGATGATCCAAACTTTCCACAATATGGAAGAGTCGGGCCGGAGAGGGAAGCGCGAGATGCAGAGCTCTCCATTGAAAGGAGAGATCCGCCCTTGAGCTAATCGGTGAAAGGTTTTTTCCAAGCCAGGAAACACGCGAAACTAGAGAGGGGTCAAACGCTCTAACAGCGGGAGGTCTACCAGGAAAGGAGCAGCTGACGCGACTTTGATAAATTTCGCGGGTAGAAAGGTTATCGGTAAGCAAAAAAACGGTTGATCTTGGGACCGGTACGATATTCAGTTGAGATTGATAAAATGTCATCATTGATAAACTCCGCGCTGTCCTAAATCCAGGTAGCGTTGAAAGTTTCGGGGAAATTACTAATCAAAGTTTGAATAATTTAGCCATGCTGCTGAACGAAAAGGCGAGATGGCGAGCGAATCGGAGAGAGTGTTGAGGAAGCCAACGTCCTCTGGGATCGAGAAAGGCGGGAAATCGTTTAAGGCCAACGTTCGCGAGGGCCGAAACGTGGTCAGAACGAAGTATCGCACCGTCGACGGTTTTTAGAAAAGGCGAATTTACGAATGGAACATTTAAGAATTTGGAACGGGAAGAGAGGGTGGGTTGAATACGAAGCGGCATACGAAACCAAGACGAAAGGGCCGAAGAATAAAAAGGAATATCAGCATTTTGAGTAGAAGCGTCCGAGAGGATAGCTTCCGGAGACGGGAGACCTGGGACGAAATGATCAAAACTGGCGGTAGAACACTTAATGTTCGGAGAGTCGCGATCGGTTGAATTTAGAAAATCGCAGGTTTGCTGGACTCTGAATGCCTGAATTTTAAGGTTAATATTGACGAGAGCAATACCACCGGCGATAGCCTGGGGGTACAAATAATGTGATGAAACCCAGTGGGTTCCCGCCCAAAGTAAATTCACTAATTTAGACTGCCAATCGTGAATAAAAGAAGGAGGGGATGAGATAATTTTGAGCCGATGCCAAAGAATAGAGGAAGCGAGCTGATTAGCGAGTAGCGTTCGTCCCGAAATGGAACAAAGGTGTTTTAAATGAAGCCAGCGACCAAGAACGCGGCTAAGGCGCGTGGTAAGTTCAGGCCAATTTCGAAGTTCATACTCGGGCGAGTTTCCCAGATAGACACCGAGAAACTTGCCACCGTCAACATTGGTAGGAAAGGGAATGATGATATTGGGTGGGTTATCCTGCCACGCACCACATCAAAGAACGAAGGACTTATTCCTATTAACTATAGCTCCGGAAGAGATGGAGAAAGCGTCGAGGCACCCACTCATGACGGCGATTTCCGATTTCTTTCGAAGAAGACCATTAAGGTCATCAGCGAAAGTGGTATTGGTGATGTCAAAATAACCAGGGCCAGAAGGCCTACGTAAAGCAGCGCGCAGGTGGTATAAGAGCGGCTCAAGAGATAAAACGAAAGGCAGCCCGGAAAGAGGACAGCCTTGTCGAATGCCTCTCGCGAATGGAATTTCACGGGTGAGCGTGTTATTAACGTGAACGCGAAAGATAGGGTCCGTGTAAACCACGTTCAGAAAATTAATGAAATTAGTCGGAATTCCGAAGCGAGCGAGTGTCTTAAAAGGGTATGCGTGATTAACGCTATCGAAAGCCTTGCAAAAATCAACGTTAACAATGGCAAGTTTCTCATTTTTCAACTTTGTGAGACTAATAAGGTCACGCAAAACCGCGAGCGAGTGATAAATACACCTCCCTCCCAGGAATTGAAGAAGTCTGGGAAGGGTGAATTAACTTCGAAATGACAGAATTTAGACGGTTTGCCAAAACTTTGGCGTATAGCTTATAATCAGAATTTGTTAGGGAAATAGGGCGCCAGTTAGCCAGGTTCATAAGGTCTCCCGTCTTTGAAGGAGGGAGACGACGGAGCATGAGAATTTTCCAAAAATTGGGACAAGTTAGAAGACCGTTAAATACATCGATTAGAAGGTCCCAAAACGCGATGTAATACTCAACAGGGATCCCGTCGAGAGCGCAGGCCTTTCCGCGAGATAACCCTTTTAAGGCGCTGGTAATCTCCGAGAGGGAGAAAGTACCAGAAATGGTGGTAGCGTCATCAGCCTCAAGGGCTGGCAGGCTGCCCGAAAGGTAATTATCGATGGTAGAGTCGCGAATATCGGTTGGCTTTGTATAAAGGCTCTCGTGATAGTTAGCGACTACTTCGCGGATCAGGGTCCGAGACGGTGATACCACGCGGGTCGTAAACGGAAGGGATAATATTGACGGCGTGAGCCTTTTTTTCAAGCTTATAGAAGTCGCGGGAAGGGGTATCTATACAATTGAAAAACGATTCTCTCGCGCGAAGTAGAGAATCGGTGGAGCGGTCTAATAAAAAAGATTTGAGACTCTCGCTATGATCCTGGTGCTCGGGAGAACCTGGAGAGCAAGCGGTCACCATTGCTTCGTGGTGGTGAATGGCAGCCGTATCGCGAACATTGCGACGGTGCCAAAACAACATGGAGAAGGATTTAATTTCGGGCTTCAGGACGCGAAACCACCACGAGGTCCAAGACTCCGTGAGCGGCTTAGCACGAAGAAGGCCCAAAAGCATATCGCGAGACTGCGAAAGAAAAACGCGGTCTTTTAAGCACCGCGTGTTCATACGCCAAAACGGCGGCGACCGGGGCATCGTGAAAGTGTCAAAAATTGACACGAAATCGCGTCGTGGTCCGAAAAAAATGACGGGATATGACGAACGTTTTTTAGGCGGAAATTGGAACGAGCGGAGAGTAGTTTTTGGTGATTTTTAGCTCGCCATGTGAAACTTTGGGTGTCTGAATTTAGATGACGAAAAGCGTCAATTAAATCGAAATCAGTAACGAGATAGTTTAAATTTTGACAAAGGGAAAATCGATATTCGGTACAATTATTACGATCGATAGGGGATAAACAAAAATTGAAATCGCCGAAAAGAATAACAGTGTCAGCATGATCAAATTTGTCAACGATATTCCGAATATAGTTCAGGGTGTCAATCGCGATATTATCATTTGAAGACGAAATGTAAATGCAAAAAAGATGAATTGGGCTCTCCGAAGAGAAAATCCCCGCGTTAAATTTCATATATAAGCAAACATCGCGGAAAGAATCAAAAGAATTTACATAAGGACGAAGAAAAGGATGAATCGCGACTGACACACCTGAACTGCGTGGCGCCAAGGAGGGCACGTGATAAAAGACATAAGGCCATTGAGACCAAATATAAGAATTAACGAAATTAGAATTTACAAAAGTCTCTTGAAAACAAATAATGTCCGGATTAAAACGAGTCACGAAATCACGAGCGCGAATAGACGTTAAGTCCTGACTCATGCCGCGAACGTTTAAAGACAATAAATTAAAAACGACGATTAAATAAAGAAGCACCATTATGAGTTGAGCAAACAAATAAAAGTTACTTCTCCTGAGAGGAGTGTTCGATGTCCGAAAGATTGGGGAACATACCTCGAATGGCATTGGCGAGACGGTAAAATTTGCTACGTTCATTTTTCCGTAGGTCGTTAGGCAGTTGGGCGATTTCAGGATCAGTGTAACCGACGACTAGAATTTGTCGGGATAATGCGTAAGCGTCGACGGCATCGTTGGTGATTTGTCGACAAGCGTCGCGAGCGACGTGTGCGGGAAATCTGAGGGCGAGGTTAATGCATTGCTTAACATCGTCATACGAGAAAATGGGTTGACACGAGCCTTTGGGGTCAGCCCATTCATTGGTGAAAGAGTTCAAATGGAATTTCGTACCAGTTGTACGTTTCTTAGGAGGCATGGGACTTGGCGGACCCATATCGGTTTTCCGCTTAGCAGAATTTTCAGTGGTAGCTTTCGGACGATTATTTTTCCGCTTTTTTCGAACCACTTTAACAGTGGGATCACTGTCAAAATCCATCTCGGCATCTTCGAACTCGGCGTCTGAGCCAGAGACGATCCGCGATGAATCGAGTGTAGGAGTGTCACCGGTAGTAGCCGGCTTCGTGACGATCACAGTTCCAGAAGCACTGGGAAAGGCAGAGGTGTCGGTAGAGTTCGCGTCAGATTCCGTAAGAAGAGAAGAAGGCACAACGGATGGCGCTACAGATTTTACTATGGTAGTCTCATCATTAGAGGTAGACGGATTTTGTGGCGCAGAGGTGGATTGATTAGGCTACTTTGGTGGAACTTTTTTGCAATCGCGAACGATGCGACCGGTTTCCTTGCAATATACGCAGCAAACTGGGTTGACTGAGACCATAAATGTTTCTTTATTGACGATAACCATGAAGTATTCTGGTAGAGCACGATAAGCTTGATCAGACTCAAAAAGGACCGACACTTCGCGGCGAGCACTTTTGATGTGTTTAAATTCAGGACGAGAGACGGAAGCAGGTAGGGTGCGTACCTTTCCCTGCACGGCACCGAAACGCGACATGATTGAAACAATCATGGAGTCGTCGATTTCGGGTGAAACATTAGAGAGGAGTACCCCTTTCGGCGCTATGCCAATAGGAAGACACTAAAAGCGCTCGTTACGGAAGTCAAGGCCGTCAGCAATCAGTTGACGAGTCCAGGTAGCATCGGAGAAATAGACGTAGATAAATCCGTTATTACGAAAAACATCAATGATATTTTTCGAAGGCAGGACTTTGGAGATGGCCACTAAATAATCTTCAATAGTAGCGTTTCGATGAATAGAACGGATAGAAATACCTCTATCGTTTGGATTCGCTTGTTGAGAAGGTCGGTTGAACGAATACGTGTGAGGCAGTTGAAATCTCTCACTCGTAATACGCTCCGAATTAGCGGTTTCCGACGAGGCAGTGACGTCGGCCCACGATGGACTAGCAGACTGTTCTTCCGAAGAAGGAACTGTAGCATCGATAGCATCTGCGGCGGTGGCATCGCTTTGAGAAGTTGAAGTAGCTGTAGAAGTGTTTACGTATAGTAAACGCAAAAGTGAGAGTAGACTGGGATGAAGTTTCCTCTTGCGCTCCCGAAGAAGGAAATTTTAATTCACGCGCGCGCACGCGGAATTAAAATGAAAAGTTTCAAAAGGCACTCGGGCCTAAAAAAAACGAAAAAAACTGATTTTTGGGGAACCGAAAAACGGTTATAAAACCGAAAATATCGGTCGAACCGGGAAAATAACTATCAAATTCGATAGCACGATAGTTCAAGCTTCAAAATAATATAAAAATCGCCGCCCTTAGGCACTTTGAACTGTCGAAATACTTTAAAAACACGGAGCGCAAAAAAAACACGGTTTAAACGGAAAGCCGAAAAGGGGGGAGTGTGGTGGAGAATAGTATATACGATAAGTTAAGTTAGAAGAGACCACCTATGGACTGTGAGAAGGATGACAAAATACGCGAAAAAGTAGATTAGTCCATAATTAAAAGGGATATTATATCTAAATCCTAAACAAATTTGAAGAAATTAAAAAACTTACTAATAACTCGTACCGATAGGTCTTCGCGTATTTTATCATCCTTCTCACAGTCCATAGGTGGTCTCTTCTAACTTAACTTATCGTATATACTATTCTCCACCACACTCCCCCCTTTTCGGCTTTCCGTTGCTATGTAACGCGTTTTGAAATTTTTAATGTTTAGGCTTAGTTTCTCTTTTCGATATAACAGTCGCCAGCCAGATTTCCCGCACGGTACTGATGAGTTCCAAATAGAACGAAACCGGTCTACCGTTGGAATTTCGGGCTATTTAATTTTAGTTTTTATGTAGTTTATTACTCGAAGATCTATTTGATCCGAGATTCTCTCGAAGACCTATCGGTACGAGTTATTAGTAAATTTTTTATTTCTTAAAATTTGTTTAGGATTTAGATATATTATCCCTTTTAATTATGGACTAATCTACTTTTTCGCGTATTTTATCATAATTGAGTTATATGTCGAAGTCTCCGTCTGCAAGTCAATCGTATCAATATCTTACGAGCAGATATATGAATTATATTGCAAATTCATGTAATTATATATTTTTTTATTAATATATTACAATTTAAACAATTAAAAATTGAAATAATATTTAAACCCAATTAACAGAGTACAAATTACAGCCAATAAATTTAGCAAAACAATTGTCCTTTACAATTGCAAAATTGCAAATTTAAAACATTAAATTTTAGGCCTTTCATACCGTAAGTCCTTATACCATTGTTAATTGCTTAAAATGGCTATCTTATCAATGTATAATTTTTTTGTATTAGTTATATGTACAAAATTTAACAAGTACGTCTATTTCCTACTTTGTTGTCGTCTGCAAACAAAGAATGTTTCACAGCCATGGGTAGATAGTTGATGAAAATAACATATAGCACAGGGCCCAAGACTGAGCCCTGGCGGACCCCGCTGGTGACCGGTTGCCAAGCAGACGTTGAACCCCAGTGGTAAACGCGCTGGCTACGGTCAGCCAAGAAAGAGCCTATCCAGTTGATAAGTGTCGGCGGAACTTTCCGATTGCGCATCTTGGACAGCAACAATGAGTGCGGGACCGTGTCAAAAGCTTTTTGAAGATCTAAGTAAATTAAATCGTAGCCGTGGCCGTCATCTAACGCGTCATAGACCTCGTCGAAGGTTGCCAAGAGATTTGTGAAACACGACCGCCAGAGAAGAAAACCATGTTGTGCGGCAGAGAAGAAACCGCGGCTATCCAGCTGAGCGACAACCGAGTCTCTCACAGAGGTTTCCAGATTCTTGCAAGGAATGCACGTGAGACTGATTGGGCGGACGTCTTCGCCTTTGTGACTGTTAGGCTACGTTTTCAGAGGAATGACGTCAGCCTTTTCCCAATTAGACGGTAGAATACCCGTAGACAACGATTGCTCGTATATAACGAGCAGAGGGCCAGCCAGAATTGAGACACCTTCTTATAGGAGACGAGGGTGGACTCCATCTGGACCGGGAGATTTATCAATTTTAATGTTCGACAAAGATCGCTAGACTAGGCTGTATGCCAACCCAACCAGATGGGGTTCGGTGGAGGCTTTGGGCTCAGAAAGCGGAGCGAAATCACCGAGAAAGGCCGCTTCAGGGTGAGGCTTCGGATGAAAGACCGATAGGAAGAAGTCACTCATGAGACCAGTGTTGGTAGTAGGATTACCAGGCATCTGGCCATCAGGAAGTTCAAGGACCACAGGAAGAGCCCTGTGCTTTGTAGTTTGTCCATCGTAGTCGAAGAACGCCTTGGAGTTCGAACCTACCTGTTCGACGAGGTGGGATTCATAACTAAATTTGGCTTTTCAAATATGGGAGACGAGAGCATTGCGGTGAACCGAATACTGATGACCAATATCGGAAGTTCGATGTGTACGGTAACGATGAAATGGCCGACGCTTGGCCAGGATTAGGGCCTGAGTATCTTTGGTCCACCGGGGTTCACGACGAAGTTTATTGGTGTTACATCACTTGCATGGCGTAGGAGTAGAGACTGGCACCGCTTCAGCTCGTGCTGAGAAGATAATGTTTGTGAAACAGTTGTAGTTGCGATCAATGCTATTCCTAGGAGAGATAAGAGACCAGTCTTGGAGGCGCAATGCGGCTCTATAAAGTACGTAGTCCCCACGGCCGTAAATGTATTTAGGCTCCGAAGGCAAGGCAACGTCTGATCCGTCAGACAAATTGTATGCAATTTGAAATAGCAGAGTGGCGTGATCACTTTTCCTAAGTGGGGCATTAATTTTCAAAGACGAAACATGATCAAAGTCAAAGGTAAGGACAAAATCCAATAAATTAGCCTGATCAGTTCCGCGATACCGAGTTAGGCCATCGACGTGTTGGTGCAAGAGGGCTTCCAGACAGGTCTGAATAAATTTGTAATCAAACGACCGCATGCCTCGCGAAGTTACAGAGTTCATCCAGTCGATAGAGGGAGCGTTGAAGTCCCCAAGGATAACCACACGATCACCGAATCGACAAACTCGGCTGATGGTGTTCAATAACAGTTTATCAAAGTCAGCGGTAGCAGACGGCGAACGATAGCAACTAACCACAAAAAATAGGAACGAACGTACAGGTCGGAATCAGCAGACTAGGATGTTTCTAGACGATAAAGTTGCGTTGAAACTTCCTCCCAAGGATGCTCTCACATACATGAGACAGCCGCCTTTACGCGATGAAGAATCACAAAGAAAAGGGTAGTATCCTTGAAGAGCATAGGCGGTGTCAGTAATGCCCTCGTAAAGCCAAGACTCAGTGATAACAATAATATCGGGGCTGTCACGAAATACTACAGGTCGCAGTTCGGTTAACTTGCTTAGAATCGATTCAGCGTTGGTGGATAAAAACGTAAGAGCAGTAGGGATGGTATCCGCGATGGCAGGTAACACCATAGGAGTTACGGGAATGGTAGGTACGGGATGGAATGTTGGTGCAAAAGGCGATAATCCGGAAATCAAGATAGTTGACGGCGAGATTACGTTGTAGTCGCATAATCCTACGTGGATTTTTATGCCCATTTTACGCTCAACATATATCCAGAAGTAAAATATAAGTGTGACACCGTAAATCATAATTTTCTTTAATTATCGGGGAATCCTACCTTGGGCTGCAGTCGCGTAGCAAAAAAATTAAGTTTAAGTGGGTTACTGGGCGTTTCGGCTAGTCTAAAATAAAGTGATGAAAAATTGGCACCTGACGGAAACATTAATCCCAATGAACCTAGAGCTAGGAGTCTGCCTATTAAGCTAATTATTAAATAAAGGATTATCGGGATACGCACACTTCTTCAGGTATACGTATATTATACACTTCCGCTGTAGCTTTGTTTTTATTGGGTATCAAAAATTGTATCAAACACTCAACTCATACGCCTTTAAACTTAATATTAATTGTAGGCTTACAGGTGATAGTTTTTCGCATTCCTAATATGTAATTATATTTTTGGTATAGATCCCGCATTGTAACTATTGTGAATATTTCCAGCAACTACAATGGCCATGAGAAGTCGGGATTTGGGTTTGATGATTTTCTATTTGGGTTTGATGATTTTCTATTTGGGTTTGCTGGTTCTCTGGGGAGTAATTTCGACTTCGCCGACTGAATAAAACGATATAAGAGCCAGTGCCGTGTCCAATTGGGCCTACCATTGACTGTACTTTTACCACCGTCTCCACCGACTCTTAACATTCACATACTTCGCCCGCCCCCCCCCCCCTCGACGAATTTCTGGCTACGCCATTGGTAGTAGGTTTGTTTAAGGTGTTTAGATAAAATGGGGTGCGTAACACTAGGGGACTTAACAGCCTTTTTTTTAATACGCCGCGCAAGACAGCGCGCTCAAAAAAAGCTCGTAAAACATTTCAAGAACCTTGTTAGTGAAGTTTATAAACGCGCGTATAGTTTTTTACTAATTTAAACTATATATAAACGGACATCAGGATTTGATTTTAAAAGATTTCTTTATTTTTTAAGAACGATCGGTTTTATCGTTTTGACGGCTTCGATTCTAGTTAGTTTTTACCTCTCCGAGGGGACAAAGTCCCCTAGGAGGGGTTATACAACCACCGTGTCTGTCAGTGGGTCTGTGGGTCTGTGGGTCTGTCAGGCCTGCGAACGCGTTCGCATTTTCGGTGCAAAGTGTAATCACTGCGTACGCAGTTTCTCAAAGGGTTGGCAAAACCACCGTGTGACGGTGAGCGTTAACAGATGCATTTGCGGTTTGGTTTGGATGGTGTTTTTTCGCTCACCGTCGTGACGGTTTGGTGTATTACGTTTTTGTAATGTTTATGCGTAGGTTGTGAGTGTTGAATTTGTTGTGTTTGTGTTCTGATGGTTGTGCATGTTGAGTCTGTTGTGTTTATATGGGCGTTTTCTCTCCAACTTCTTCTTAATGACTTTGGGACGGACCAAGTGCTGAGTGTAATGCTACCTCTCAACGTCCAATGGCAGGGTTTCCACCAGTTGTACACGGTATTCGTCTTAGTATCAATTTGCGATCGCATCGGGCGGGATTTGAACCTGAGACCTCCTGCTTGACAGGCGGACGTTCTACCACAGAACCACCGACACTTGTTACGCCTTATTGAAAATTAGACCTTCAGCTTTATCGGAAGCGTATTTAATAGAGTACGAAATTTTGGTTTAATTGAAATAGAATTCTTCCGAGGAGAGGTATATTTTGGCTTGCCAACTTGTTACCTCTCCGAGGGGACAAAGTCCCCTAGGAGGGGTTATACAACGACCGTGTCTGTCTGTGGGTGGGTCTGTGGGTGGGTCTGTGGGTGGGTCTGTGGGTGGGTCTGTGGGTAGGTCTGTGGGTGTGTCTGTCTGTCAGGACTGCGAACGCGTTCGCATTTTCGGTGCAAAGTGTAATCACTGCGTACGCAGTTTCTCAAAGGGTTGGCAAAACCACCGTGTGACGGTGAGCGTTAACGGATGCATTTGCGGTTTGGTTTGGATGGTGTTTTTTCGCTCACCGTCGTGACGGTTTGGTGTATTACGGTTTTTGTAATGTTTATGCGTAGGTTGTGAGTGTTGAATTTGTTGTGTTTGTGTTCTGATGGATGTGCATGTTGAGTCTGTTGTGTTTATATGGGCGTTTTCTCTCCAACTTCTTCTTAATGACTTTGGGACGGACCGAGTGCTGAGTGTAATGCTACCTCTCAACGTCCAATGGCAGGGTTTCCACCAGTTGTACACGGTATTCGTCTTAGTATCAATTTGCGATCGCATCGGGCGGGATTTGAACCCGAGACCTCCTGATTGACAGGCGGACGTTCTACCACAGAACCACCGACACTTGTTACGCCTTTTTTGAAAATTAGACCTTCAGCTTTATCGGAAGCGTATTTAATAGAGTACGAAATTTTGGTTTAATTGAAATAGAATTGAAATTGAAATTATTGCATCGAAGAAATTCTACTTTAGCGTTTCTCTATTGATTAAAAATAAATGCGCCACCCAGGTTTCGAACCCAGACCATTCGGCTTGGCAGTCGAGCGCTCTACCACAGAACCACCGATAGCTCCTTAGATTCACTGAAATTAAGACAGGCATCGTAAGCATAATAGGTAATAAAGTCTTTTTTTATTAATGAATTTATGAAGGCCTAATCTGGTATTTTTTAAAGGTTAAATCTTGTTTTAGCGCAGTCAGCCGAGATTAGAGGGTTAAAGGGTAGACCCTGTGGGTGGTCCACTTTTTTAACGACCTATATATAGTTCTGTTAATTCAAAGGAGATAATTTAACGTTAATTGCTTTAAGAGCTGGCGGTTCGTCAAGTGGCTCTCTGTGCTTTGTTGATGGTAAGGTTTTTGCTTCTTGTAAATACATTTGGTGTGGATATTTGGATATCTACGATTTCTAACGCAGTCAATGATTTCTTGGGTGTGCGAGTCATTATATGATATTGGAAATTGGACGGCATTGGTCTTTTTCATGTGGTATGCGTCACAACGTCAACAGGAAGTGAACGAGTCGTCCACTACCAGATATCTACGGTATCTTCATCAAGGGCGAGTGTTGAAATAAAATGAGCGTTAAAGATGCGGCAAGTATTTCGTAAGAGAGTAATTCCAAAAAGCCTCTGTAGATATTTCTTTCATTAAAATTTGCTTCGTATTATATTTAACTGATAAACTTGTTCTGTAAAAGGGTTTAATTCAATTGTGCATTGTTATAGTACGTCTAACTTACTGTTGTAACTACTTAACTTATGATATTCTGAATAAATTAAAATTGGTCGTTTCGTCTCAATTATTTTAATTATAATTAAAATTTTATACCGGGCGGGATAGAAATGGGATAATATTTTTAACAAATAACTCTAAATTGCGGAGATATATCTTTAAGGGTTATCTCGATAAATTAATACCACTAGGGACAATTCTTCCGAGGAGAGGTATATTTTGGCTTGCCAACTTGTTTTTTGATACAAAAATACAAAACAAATAAAATTAGGTGGTGACATCAATGAAACTCGACGCGAGTGTCTTGAACACCTGAGAAAGTGGGGGGTGGGGAATCGGAAAATGGGACCAATGTGTACAAATACCGCGCCAACCCGCTGACCATTTCCCCGTCTGCAAGAATCCTTGGCAATAGACAGTTTCAGCAAACCCATTTCTAGGCGTTTAGGTGAACGTCTACCAATCTCCTATACATTGCAGACGCTCGCGTCAACGTCTAGAAATCGGATTTAATGTCGACAACCAAGTGATGGGGCGAACGCGTTATATTAGAATGCATAGCGGTGTTCTTATGGTTTTACCCCTTGGCGTGAGATAATTAAGAGGGGAAAGAAAATAATATTCACCCCTTTTTCGACAGTGGAGAAACGTTAACCTGATGGTAGACCTTTATGAAATCATTATAGACTTACACTAAAAGGTGGGCAAAAATTTCAATTTAACATGTAGAATTCGAATTTATATGAAGACCAATCAAAGTCCACTGTTTTGTTATATGTCGTCTGAAATGCAGACGATGCGTATATTGAAAACCAGCAACTACACATGACCAGATGGTGTTCTTCAAATAAATTCAAATTCTGCAGGCTCGGTCGACATTGCCACGAGTAGTGGCGTACTCCTGTAATCCCAAGCGTCTGGGCGGCAGAGTTTGTGGATGGCCGTGTGAGGACGACCACCAATCCCCTAACGGGTGGTCCTGATACTTCCGCCGCGGGTGTCCAAACCCTTGTCCCCACGTATCCCCCCGTTGGCGTGACCGTTACACATATCTCACCCTGATTAATCAGTTTTGTGTGCTGGTGTCTAAGGCCTTGGGTCGACACCGATGTGTGAATGTCGAAAAAAAAAGGTCGGTCGACATTTAGACAAAAAAAAAATAGTATAGGTCTATAAACGCGAATTTCAGATAGATTTAAGAGAATTGAAAAGTTAGCTTGTCGAAATGATGGCTTCGAAAACAACAAACTAGAAGTTCTATAACTTTGTGGGGAATCAGATTTGGTTCGGTAAAAATTCGGTACTTCGGCCGATAGGCCTTCTTGACGAAAAATTAATAATTACGACTAGCACCTGTGAAATATTATAAGCCTAAAGCGTCGGATAATAGAAATATGAAGTCATTCTTAATGCACTGGTGACTAGTTAGAGCTGAAACTTTAAAATAAGTAAATAATCATGCAGCATTGTTTGAAAAATAAAGCCTGGTTTTCATTTATTTTAGGCGTAAAAATTCTGTGTCGACGGAAAAGGTTTTTCTCGTTTCCGCTCTGGGTCGGCGGTAAAGCAGTTATTTTTTACGGTAGATTTTTTTGTGCCTGATCATCACCTTTTGAACTATCGAAATTCTATAACCAATTAGATTTAATATTTTTTTAAATATCCGGTTCCGATTATGAAAATACAAGTTGGCAAGCCAAAATATACCTCTCCTCGGAAGAGTTTTTAATTTTCAGTGAAGCGTAACTGTATCCGTGGTTCTGCGGTAGAACGCTCACCTGTCGTGTAAGAGGGCTCAGGTTCGAATCCCGGCCGATTAAAAAATTATACTACACCCATTGACAAAAAGAGGGCGCTTTTGGAAAAACCTTTTCCCTAATTCTAAGAAACTGGGGACGCAGTGATTACGCTTTGCCCCGAAAATGCGAACGCGTTCGCAGGCCTGACAGACAAACCCACAGACAGACACGGTGGTTGTATAACCACTCCTAGGGTACAAAATCCCCTCGGAGAGGTAAAAACTTCCGCCTTGATGTCGAACAGTGGTATACAGCAGAAGTAAATAGGAGAAGTGGCCCTCTTCTAGATTTTGGAGAGGCGTAACTATCTCAAATATTTAGCGCCTTTCATTTTCGGTGGGAATTCGCGCATGAATACATTGTTCACAATAAATATTTTACTGTATTAAAAAACGTCTCATTTTCAACTTTGTACAGTTAAGGATTACCAAGAGCGGATAACTTTATATTGGATGTTAATAGCAGATACTAATACCGAGGGGTCGGACATTTACCAAATTCCCGTACACTTTGTCTAAAATCGCAAAATCTTTTAACTCTCTCTATGGTAAATTAACATTGAAATCCCAAAATCACTTCAAAAATAATGATAAAATCGCCAAAATCTCTACGAAATCCCGAAATCCCGTACAAAATAATGGCAAGTGTCCGACCCCTCAACTAATACTGCTTCATAACAAATAAAAAAAGTTTTTTTTATACAGAGCCCTTTGATATCATGCATGGGGCCCAAATGTTGTCGTTACGCTACTGTCACAGCCCGATATAAAACATTCACCCTATATAATTAAATTGATAGCTGGTATCGGTAATTCAACTAACATTAAGTTAGTTCGATACTTTAAATTGGTGGCAATAAGGAAGAATCAACGGGCATAGCTCATGTAAGGGGGCAATTGCCTTATTTACTACGCCACTGGTTTTAGTCTTTAAAAAGGTAATAATAATAATATAATAATAATAATAATAATAATAATCAGCTAGGCTAATACCCAAGGCCCCACCTTAGGCCTAAGTCGTCAAGCGACTTTTGAAGCCTTTAATTCAGGTGGCCGGGTTACAATGCGTGGGAGGGTGGTGGCAAGCCCTGCATGCCACGCGATCGAGCCAACAGCTCCCTACACTAACTATTACCGTTAACCTCAACAAGTTTTATGGAAAACCTTAAAAGGGTGAAAATGACGCCATTCTTTTTAAAATGATTTTACACAAAACTTTGAAAGGTAATTTAAAAACATCGTATTGCGTAAAACAATAAAAACACTTTTAAGAACCTTAAGGTTTCCCAAAATATCTCTGTGAAAAGGTATTTCAAAATACCTTCACACAAAGGCATAATTTAGTACTTCAGAAGGGTCGCAACCCGAAATTCTTATTTTTGTTTCTAAATAGCCACCTTTTTTAACAGTGTAGCCCCTTTTGGTACACACAATCCCGTAGATCACATTTAGTTATTAATTCTGGTCATTCTTAAGTATCACACTTATTTGCTACTTCTGGTCCTAATATGTTGGAATGTTTTGAATTTTTTAGCGTCACACGTATTTATAATTTCTGGTCATACGTTGTAATGATAAGTATAACACTAATTGGTTATTTGTAATAAGTGTCTAACTTATTTTTACTTCTGGTCGTACGTTGTACAGCGTACGATCATACAACGCGGGAGACTCTCGGGAGAGAGAGAGAGATAAATTATTCACCAAGAGACCCCCATACACTTTATCCCCCCCCCCCGGTTGCTTTCATGAAGGGGGAATAATAACCGCGTTAATTTTAAAAGTTTAAAAATGCTTACGCCCGAAATTTGAAAGTTTGCAAATATTAAGAAATATTTCGTGGATAGTAGATGTAATTAATTAAGAAATATACCTAGGCTCAAGGGATGCAACGGATAACCGGAACTGAGACGGGCCCGTTGCAAAAGTCATTCTTAAAAACCTAGCCGATTGGCTACCGATCGCAGATCGGCTAGGTCGTTTGGCGGATTTCCAAAAAACGCGTTGCAAAAGTCGCCGATGTGCGATCTAGCCAAACGAGATCCTAGCAAACTCGTCTACTTTTATTTTTTACAGCGCGCATTGTTTAACGAATCAGAAGATGCTATTTACGCGGGGAAATAGTACGTTTTTAAGCAGACGGCAATTCCCCAATTTTAAATGTAGATTGTTTGGTTCTATTTTAAATATAACTTTAAAAGTTTAAAGTTAAAAGTAAAAGTTAAATTACAAAATGTTATTCGCGTTTCAGTATATACTTTTGCATCGATTAATTATGCTGATAATGAAACTGAAATTGAAGAAAACTGCGAAGTTATGGGCACACTTGTTAACTTCTGTGGTAATTTATAAAACGTAAAATACCCAATAAAAGCGTTACTTCAATGTTTTCCTGGTTTAAATCGTAAAAACGTCATATTTAAATAAAGATAATTACGGTAAATTACTGCAAAATGGCAAACCCAGGGCCGTCGTTTAAGGATTTTTTAGGAGGGGGAAAAACGCTGTTGTCCGGGGGCAAAAACGCGTCAAATTTAATATTTTTCAATATTTAATCGAAATAGTTATTAGCACCAATTAAACAGTATATTTCTAATGTAGCTAATTGCAAATTAGTTCATGAACTCTTTTGGGTCAAAAAATTCAGATGAAGTCCCTGGGAAAACGCCTTTCCTAAAATGACGGTTAGCTTGGCATTGTCAATACCATGGAAATCACATAGGTAACTAGAATGCTGCCGCCTACGGCCGAGCTTGTCGCCAGTTCGTTTTGAATCTTCAGCCAATGAGAGGCCGTAGAGTGGTTCCGCCAAGGAGGATAATAATCCTCTTGGGTTCCGCTACTATCGCGGGATTCGCGGGATCTAGGTGACGTCATTATCTCTGGTGACATTAAATTCTTGGCAGAACCACTCTTTGAGCTCTGATTGGTTGAGATCTGGCTATCTTTTGCCACGGCGTTTGGTCCATTTGCCAGTTACACGGCAGCATTCTAGTTACCTATGAGATTTCTATGGTCAATACACGCGTGCGAAAGATCTCAGACAATACATATTATCAATAAGCAATAATATACGCAACAAATACCCTTCTCTGATTCTAAGCTATCGAGTTTATTAAGAAAAAAGACATACCTGAGTTGCAGAATGCAACGGTGGCCGACCGCACAATACGTCATGCTCAAGATCTGGCCACAATTGAATAAATACGGGTTTCGGAAGAAGATAATTTTGTAAAAATTCCTTCTCAGACAGCGCTAATGGTTTTGGACGTTCATGCCGTCCTCTTTCGCGCCTGAAATCAGGTTCTGCAGCTTCAATACCGCGATTATTCAATTTATTTAAATCAAGCAACGCGATAAATTCAGCCATTTTTTCCCGCTCTAGCCGATCAGCGGCTGCGTGGGAGCAGTCGCCAATCGGCTTGGAATAATTCTCGCCAGCCAAATGGAAACTATACTTTTGCAACGCGTTTTTCGGCTCGGATCGCCAACTAGCTAGACACGCCCCATTTAGCTAGAATCGGGACGTAGAATCCTAGCCGAACGAACTTTTGCAACGGGCCCTTAGTTGTCTATCGTTCTAATTATAAAATGTATGCTTGACTAGGTACCTAATAAATTTGAATTTGGATTTGACTTCTAGGAACCGCAACCAAAACCGATACTATCAAAATTTGATAGTATCCGGAACTGCAACCGATATTTGTAAAAAAATTATAACCGAGACCGGATCCGAAACCAAGTTTTGTATTATGATAAACTGTTCTTTAACGGTTCTATAACTTTTTTCCACCAAGTTGAAAATTTACCGAGGAACCGGGTACATTTTAGGACCCAGAATCAAACCGGAACCGATAATATCAAATTTTAGTAAGTTCTACCGGGACCACGACCACGACCACGACCACAACCGATAAATTAAAAATTTAAGAACCGTAACCGTAACCGGAACCGATAAAGCGAAAATTTAAGAACTGGAACCAGAACCGAGATAATCCAAAAAAAGTGGAACCGTTGCATCCCTACTAGACTCTTCAGGTGGGTTATTATCTGTGTACACTTATCTTATGATTTGGAATTTGCCGGGGTGAGGTTAAGCCCTTTACCGACGTTGAGGGATTTGGTATTCTTCACTTACGGTCCAATAACAATATTTTCATTTAAAGTTTATAAATCCAAATTAATATTTGCCAATTTTGGAATTGAATTAATAAACATTATTTCTAAAATTGAATTAGTAAATCGTAATTTTGCAATGCCATTTTGCAATAAGAAGTCTTAAGATTTTTAAAAGGTACTACCAAGAGAAATTGCCTAAATCACGTAGCACTTTGCAATAGGCCTTTTTATAATATAACACGAACAAATACATGTATAAAAGCGTTTTATCTTAGAGCGCGCGCGCTGGCACCGTTCTAGTTACGGCACTGAACAGTACGATGAATCTAACGTCATCACACGACCTCTCTTTTTTATAAAAAGAACTTTTCTACCTCTAATATAAATTATATTTTAGCGACCATTACCGAACGGCATAGAAAACGCGTCTTTCATTTAGCGAATGGTTTACAGAATTATTAATAACTGACCTTAGCGATAATTATTTTATTTAACAAATTTAAACTAGCTCAAAATTTCGTTGTCTGATGAGAAATGAGAGCTAACAATTATGCGGAAAAGCGGATTGCGAACAACTCCTGAAAAAGCGGCTCTCGAAATTATTAGTGGGTGGTCGCTCTATTCGTACGAAAATTCTAGGTTATAACTGAATGAGATCCCACGGCCAAAAGATTGGTTCGCTTATCGAACATTTTTTCCAAAATTCGTCTACAGACGTTCGCTTACCGAACTATTACTCAAAACTCATTCTAGAGACAAGTTCGCTTCTCGAACTATTCTTCCAAAATTCGTTCTACAGACGTTCGCTTACCGAACTATTACTCAAAACTCATTCTAGAGACAAGTTCGCTTCTCGAACTATTCTTCCAAAACTCCTTCTAGAGACGTTCGCTTAACGAACTTTTATTCCGAAGCTCGTTCTATAGAGACGTTTGCTCTTGTTCGGAAATCCCCGTTGTAAATCAGTTTTCGCTCGCGAACGACTGCCGTAAAACGGCTTAATGCGCTTCAGATTCAGTGAGCGAAAGTTTTTCAAAACGAACCATTTCGGAAAATGCCCACCTCTGATTGAGTCCCACCTAGCATTATGGCCAAAAAATCGAAGGTGTTCGCTAAGGGAAGAATTATTGTACGGGTTGTTTTTATTTTTGTGTTCTTTAAGCCTTTGATGAAATGGGCGACGGCATTGCCCAATGTAATAATCACCACATTCACAGGAGATTTTATAAATGATGGCCTTGTCGAGGAGGGCAGTTGGATCTTTGTTAATATCTAATAAAGCTGACAATTTGGGTGGTGGGAGATAAATAGGATCGAGACCTACTGATTTAAGATTTTTGGCTATTTTTTGAGAGAAGCCAGGATAAAAGGGGATACATGCTGGGATGAAAGATTTTTTACGTTCTGAAACTACAGGAGCTAGAGTTGTGTGGAAACTGACGCACATTAAAAATCGTTGGACTTATTCGATAGACTCAACTTATTTATTTTAACTCTCGATAGCACAAGCGAAAAAAAGTTCTATTTAAATTTTTTGCGTTTTCTTAAGATTGATGAGGACCAAAATGAACTGATGGTTAACTTGTAAGAAGTACGTTCTTTTTATACTTGATTTCCGAAATTTGCGCGTTTCATTTAACTATTTTCTACAAGATTATAGTCATCCACAAATTAAGCAAACATGGTGTCCTGTTCATATATCTGGCCAGAAATTCGATACCGCACTGGTGTTCCGTGTGAAAAATACTATATCACGTTACCGTATTAAAAATAAAGGGTCTTACACTCCACAGTCCGGTCCCAATTATCTCACCGCGATACCCCGCGATACCCCACGATCAGTGAAACCCCACGATACCCTATGGGAAGTGATACCCTTGGTCCCAGTTATACCCTGTGGACCGCTGACAGTTCGGTCCTAATTCTCTCACCACGATGCCCCATGATACCCCACTATACCTCCCCGGTCCCAATCTCTCATACCGCATAGAATCAGTGAAACCCCACGCTACCCTATACCCTCGGTCTCAGTTCTCTCATTTTAACTTCTACTAAGATCACTTCCATTTTCCTCATTTAGCGTAGAAATGTCCATTGGAATTTCGAGATACCGAGGATGATCCCGTAAATTAATTAATTAAATAGGAGTAAAAACGCGTTTTTACTCTTCACTCTCTAGACCATTGGTGGTTCTCGTGTTTTTGCTCTAGCTGTTTAAAATAATTAAATAATTTAGCCGCTTCACTTCACTCATACCTCATTTATAGTAGTACTGTTAAACACATTTAGAAGATTTACTTTACTGTGATTTACTGCAACCACATCTAAAACCAAATAATAAAGAAATTAAACATTTTATTTAGGAATACAAAGCCTTATGAATGTATTTAAATACCTCCGACTTCCACACTTATTTCTTCATTAACAAAACTCGTTATCGCTGATTCTATTTCTAAGTTTTAGAAATGGTAAAAATTTTTCACTATAGATTAATTTATAAATCTAGTTACTGACTATAAAATATAAATATTACCTTTACTCTCTACGTTATTCCTTAAAATGAGCTAGGTTGTTTTCTAAGGACAGTTGATTAGCTCCCTTTAAGGTTAACAACTAAACGTGTCTCCAATATACAAATGTGATATGACATATGTAAATGTACTTACCTTATCAGATAAGGTCCAAGAAAATATAGTTGGGATATTTTTTTTTTTCAAATATACAGCCAATCTAACCCTAAAATCAGCTTCAGTGAAATGGTTGGAGCATACTTTGGTACACTTGGTTACTTTTAAAGTAACTTTAGTGTTTCCCTCAATTTATATTTTCCGTAATTCTCTAAAAGTAAAAGAAATGCCACGATAAAAAAAGAACGCAACACGAATAACCATTTCACTTTTTTTTAACCCTTGACCAGATTGTTAACATCCAGACTCCTAAAGGTGGTTTTTCTCAGCAGCACTTCTCCTGTAAGTTTTGCTTTACCCCTATACGACTTACAGCTTCTGTAGTTGTCTTTTTACCCACGGGTAGCGCCACCGTTTATACTGAACCCGTGTATTCATAAAAAATAAATATTTATTAATTATTGTAGCTATCATTTAAAAAAGGGGGGACACATTTCAGGGTTGCCCGCAGAAAGGTTTCAAGGGGGGGGGAGAGCAATCTTCATACCTTATCAAATGGGGAAAGGAACTTCAACCTTTATTAGTGCATTTATAGCTCATAAAAGAGGGGGAATTAGCCCCGTTTGTCCCCCCCCCCTTGCGGGCGCTCATGACACATTTCCCTTTTGACCTGATACCGAGCCTGATACCCAATGGTAAAAAACTCCCAAATTCACTTAATGAAATGTTTATTGAGCACCACACGGATTTCATGGGTAAAAATTCCAGGAACGTGATAACCACCTTTGAAAAATATCCAAATGAAATTCAAATCAACCACCAAACTGATATTGTCAGACCATTTTGTTCTAATTTGTGGGCCAATTCTTTTTGTCCCCATACCAATGGTTGACACTTACCTTGCAATCTCTTTCCGCGGTTTCGTAGGCGTTCACTATTTCCATAACTCTGTTGACCAAACAAATTTTAGCTTCAAGCCCAGCGAAAATGACTTCCTTTTTCCCATTCGTTCAACCTTGGTTAAATATCTTTGCCCTTTCCTCTGCTTCTTCGCTTTCCCTTTTTTAAAAAAACCTTTTCACGTTTACGAATAATAAATGCAAATAATATATAAAAACAAATGTAATTAACAACAAAAATGTAAATATATAAATACAATTTAATACATAATATAAAATAACTGATAAATAGCCGAGATTACAAAGTCGAAAGTGGAAAATTGCCGCTGTTTACAAGTAAGAAATAACTGACAACGCGATTGAAGTGACCCGCTTCCTGCCGATATTTTCCGGCGTTTCTAATGGCTCGGACGGGGGAGGAGCTTATTAAAAAAGGCCAAAAATACGAGAGAGCGAATTTACGGCCTACTTCAATCTGACCGTGTTGTTCGGCTGAGACATTCAGTGTGTCGTTCTGGGAGTTCAGGGCGTTCACATCAGCCCCGTTCTCTTAGAGCAATGTCTTCCGACGGGGTGGTGCAAAGGACTCATCTTCTTGTCCGATGGGGCTGTGGCGTCCACCCCGTGTTCCAAGAGCATTTGCACCACTTCCCGCCGGAAGATACCTGGTTGATCCTGCCACAGTCATTTGCCTGTTCCAAACACTGGAAAATAAGGAAATGGCCTCATTATATCAGTAACGGTTTCTAAGATCGTATTTTTACTTTGGTAACTCTGGTATTTCTGTGATCGAAGAGATGAGCTTCGGCGCCAGTGCGCCATATGAGCAGATTCTGCCGCGTAGGGTTCTCCATTTCCGAGCTCCACTTTTGTGGCCCTTACAATGTGATTAAAAATGCAAACATAAACTCTTCAGAATTTAAAATTATACGAAGAACCATTTCCGGTTTTCGTAGATACTTCTTTTAGGATATATGACTAAACGTAGCAATGGTTCCAAGTTTCCATTGGTCAAAATTCCTCCCGCAAAGCAAAGCCAAAAAATATTATTTTATTATTCATTTAGCAACTTTATTTAACTTAACATAACCTAGCTTAGGCTAACCTTCATCAACTCTAAACTTTCATTTAGCCTTATCTCTACCAAGCCTAAACTTCAACATTTAAACAATGATTTCATTATTTCAACGAGTCCACTTATTTCATTAAGGATTCCATTTTTATAACAATGATTCCATCATTTGAACAACGATTCCATTTTTATAACAATGATTCCATCATTTGAACAACGATTCTATAATTTTAATAACGATTCTATAATTTTAATAACGATTCTATAATTTTAATAACGATTCTATAATTTTAATAACGATTCTATAATTTAATAACGATTCTATAATTTTAATAACGATTCTATAATTTTAAAAACGATTCTATCATTTTAATAACGATTCTATAATTTTAATAACGATTATATCATTTTAATAACGATTCCAACATTTAAATCAGTTCAATATCGTAATAATAATCTTAATCTTGATTTAATCATCTTTATACAGGGTCTTTTTTTTTGCTCGGAAAAGTGTTTTTTTTTTCAAAAACTATTTATAGTACCGATTTCAAATTTGGAAGGTCAATTCTCTATACCGGGGGACATCATTTTGAGAAATTTGAGCGTTTTCGGTAATGTTTTTCACCAATTTTGAAAAATTATTTTTCGACCACTAGGTGCGAGATAAAAAATTTCTATTATAAAGTTGTAGGCCGTCATCGAAAACCCTTAAAAATTGTTCACTCGACGAAAAACAACTTATTTATCAGTGAAAATTCGAGCTTGAAAAATTTACAAGTTGGTGAAGCCAAATTACGATTGTTTGAAACGATAATTGAAAAGGGAACAAGTCTAATACAAACGTAGTAGAGTTTTCACACTTGAAAAAATGTACACGTTTGGTTTTTAAATGCAGATATTTTATTCACATAAATTTTTACAAAACATTTTCAATAATATCACCATTGGCTGCAACACAGGTTTGTGCGCGGACACTTAAGTTCTCAAACGCTTTCTCTACCATTTCTGGTGTGACGTCTCGGCAAGCACTGATTATTCGTCTAATGAGTTCCTCCCTAGTTTCAATGGGCGTGGCGTATACCTTTGCTTTAACGAATCCCCAGAGAAAATAATCCAGCGGTGTTAGGTCAGGTGACCTTGCTGGCCAATGCACTGGACCATTTCTCCCTATCCACCTTTCAGGAAACTCGTTTTTGAGGTGCTCAGTTACTTGCCGGGAAAAATGCGGAGGGGCGCCATCTTGCTGAAACCACAACTGACGTCTTTCAGCCAATGGAAGGTCGTCGATTGCGTCACTCAGTTCGTTCTGTAGAAAATGTAAATACCTTTGGCCGTTGAGGTTCGTCGGCAGGAAAAAGGGACCAATCAAACGGTTTCCAACAAGTCCAACCCAAACATTGACCCGTTCAAATTGAACCTGGTGATGATATTCAAAACCCCAATGTGGGTTGATGTCAGACCAAAGATGGCTGTTTTGATGATTAAAGGGCCCATCTCTAGAAAATGACGCTTCGTCGGAGAACAAAACATGGCGCAAAAATTGTCTATCTTCTTGGACAGCATTTAGTAACCAGTTGCTAAATTCTTTGATGGTCTCCGTCAATTAGTCCTTGGTGGAGCGTAGCTCTGTATGGGTGATAGCGATTCTTACGAAGAATTTTCTACACACGATTTGCAGAACAACCCAAATCAGCAGCGGCGTTAGCGCAACTGTGACGAGGATATGCCACAAAGTACGCGAGTACATTGTTCTCGAAGTCTAAATCCGGTTGACCCAATCCGCGAAACCTAGGTTGCAAGTTACCAAATTGATTGAAATCGTGAATTGCTCGTCTTACTGTTATTACAGATGGTGCTCCATTTGGATGTCTTTCTGCGAAGATTTCAGTCACTCTTCTAAGGTTTTGCGCTGCTTCTCCATAGTAAATGGCAACTATCTCGGTACGCTCAGCTACTGAATAACGAGGCATTGTTCGAAATATTATCAAACACTGATAATAATCTCCCAAAGTTTTCCTTTAAATACCCAATACATGTTTAGGATTGACCTATAGCCTCGTGTTTTTAAAAATCCGGTCGTTTTTTTAACCAAAGTTTCAACTGGATTAGGTAATTCGGTTTCAATTATCGTTTCAAACAATCGTAATTTGGCTTCACCAACTTGTAAATTTTTCAAGCTCGAATTTTCACTGATAAATAAATTGTTTTTCGTCGAGTGAACAATTTTTAAGGGTTTTCGATGACGGCCTACAACTTTATAATAGAAATTTTTTATCTCGCACCTAGTGGTCGAAAAATAATTTTTCAAAATTGGTGAAAAACATTACCGAAAACGCTCAAATTTCTCAAACTGATGTCCCCCGGTATAGAGAATTGACCTTCCAAATTTGAAATCGGTACTATAAATAGTTTTTGAAAAAAAACACTTTTCCGAGCAAAAAAAAAGACCCTGTATAGAATTTATCTTTTTAATAAAATTAAATCTTTCGTCAGCTCTACTCCAGGTGGGGGATGATACCAGACATTTTCGGAGTTCGTATAGTTGGTAAATTAATAATTTAATCGTAAGTTAATAATTTTATCGTAAGTTAATAATTTTATCGTAAGTTAATAATTTAATCGTAAGTTAATAATTTATCCGTAAGTTAATAATTTAATCCTAAGTTAATAATTTATCCGTAAGTTAATCAGTTAATCGTAAGTTAATCATTTAAACGTAAGTTAATAATTTAATCGTAAGTTAATCATTTCATCGTAAGTTAATAATTTAATCGTAAGTTAATCATTTAAACGTAAATTAATAATTTAATCGTAAGTTAATCATTTAATCTAAAGTTAATAATTTAAACGTAAGTTAATAATTTAAACGTAATTTTATAATTTAATCGTAAGTTAATCATACGTAATTTAATAATTTAATCGTAAGTTAATCATACGTTAATCATAAATAATCAGGATTTAACCCATATTATTATATTTTTATTTCGAAATTAAAGTAGTTGGTGGTTTGTATCATATAATAATGATCTCCTCCCATTATTTATAACTTAATCAATTTAATCTTTCGAGGGTATCCTTATGATCACGATAGTGACCTTCCACGAGACGAGTGAACAATCACTTACCTTTCAACAATTTATTAAAAGTAACTTTTCCTCTCAGATTATTGGACTTTTTTTTTAACAAAACCAACGCACTGTTATGCTTTATGCGAAATTGTACGCCCAAAATGGCTGAATCCGTCGTCAGTACTTAAATAAAAATAACTCCTGCTCAGAAACGACCGTTGACTATAAAGGAAAATATTATTTCGCAACAAAGGTTTCTTTTATCTAATCAAGGAAGTATTCATTTATACTGATGGAGAATGGATACCCCGAGGGATCCATGGTCCAGTTTTATTTTAAATAAAATTTCAATAAGTAAGTTGTAGAGCATACTCGAAAACCGTTAATAGAGTTGGCGTGGTCAAAATCGTACATTTTGACACTGAAATAATAGGTCATGAAAAATAACAAGTAGGTACTACCCAAATGTTTTTACGGCTTATGTTATTGTAATGATTGTCTGTGAAAAATGAACATGTTTTGAGCCAAATCATTGTTTTACCTTTACAAATTAAGTGTTAGAACAAGTGCAATTTTATAAGGAATTACACATATGGTTATTCTGGCGGTTAAATGGGCCGTCCCTTCCAAAGGAACACTCGTCGGACGCCATGATCCAACGGAGGAAATCTTCGTTAGCATCCGCCATGGTACTGAACCACCCAGCGTTCAAAAACTACAAATTCTAAAGCCGTGAAAAATTTCACGATTTTTCTGCAATTCAAAATTACAACGATCTCCCCCGAGAGAGTACATACTGAAAATTTCACATTTCTAGAAGGTATAGTTTTTAGAAAAATGCTTGGGCCGATCAAATGAAAACACCATGTATACCTTTCGTGAAAAGCGTATTCTTCAAAATATAGCTATATTACCCAATTACAAATCGAATATTAAAGCGTAATTGTCATATTGTTATTTCATTGTTCATAAAAGTTTTTTTATAAGTGCTTTTGAAAAACACATTTTAAACGTTTTTCTTCCATCAACTAGTTGGCTAATAAGCTAAATATGTTTCGAAGGGTCTTAAACCAATGGCTGATACGCGAAATCACGGTCACTTGAGACCACTAGCAAATGCGGAGGTTTTTGCGCGTCCGCCGCAAACACGATCGTTATCAAATTGAAGCAATACGATATTATAATGAGGTTAAATACAATGTCTGACAATTATATGGAGTAAATAAATAAAAATCTGGTAAAAAATTAATTTAAATTGTTGTTTTTAAATAATTTGTAAAAATAATGTACAGTACCTTAGGAAAGTTACTCATTTGGCTACGTATATAATTCAACGGTCAATTTTTCTTAGTGAGCTTGGGTGCAAAGTCCATAAACTGAGATTGTGGTAGATGCGTGGTTTCTTTTTTATGATTTATGAATTTAGTCCTTATTTATCACCAGAATTATAAAATATATCTCTTACGCAGAAGTATGTATCTAAGCAATTACAATTGAAACACGTTACTTCACAGGATCGAGGCACTTATCTAAGAAAGCTAATTTACACGTGCGCAACGCATTTCAAAGGAATATTTACCTTTTAATAAGGTAAAAAGGGAAAAATTGCACTACGTAGGGGTATACTCACATAAATTGCATATGTTTCAGATGTAAAATGTTTAGAAAGAATATGATGACTTTAGGGTTGCACCTTTTTTCTTCCCAAAATGGTTTTTAAAACATTGTGAAAATACCCGAAAATAACATAAGCAGGAGATAGAGAGCTGGACACTTCCACCATGAAGTGTATACAATATACTTCTGATATAACTTAGCAAATTATCTTAAAGGGGCACGATCTGAGGACGTATTTTACGGCGTATCTTATGTTCTCAAGTATTAATTTTCCCTGAACAGCTTTTCGTCGTTTTTTACTATTGATATCTTATCAGCTAGGCACCTGAACTAGCCCAGGTTAACATCCCACTAAGACTTAGAATAGAGATAAAAGATATATTTCACAATTTGTAATATTAATTGTCGTATGTTATTTCGTAAAAATATTTTGAGCATGAATAAGCTCTATAAAGAGGGATTTGTTAACTAACACTTTGTTTTCTTTCAATACATGTGCGTTGCCCAATTTCTAGTGCCACTCATCGCCAGTGGCGTAGCTAGCATGGGTGACACCCGTGGCGGATACCATGGTGTGCTACTTACTAGTCTCTAGTTTGTGTAAGTTTTTATTTTTTTCACGGTCGGGTGTCACCCCCAAATCACGGCCAAACGGGTGGAACTGCTCATCGCATTTTAAATCATATCCAATATGGCGTAGAATGAGTTAGCTTTAGGCATATTTAAAGCATAGCCGTGCAGAGGGTGAGTGCAATGAGGGAAAAGGGCCAAGAAGCATGCTTTGCAGGGGCCCTGTGCAATAGGGGTTCATCGCTTGGTCCTAAACTAGTTACAAAGTCCCGCGAATTGACTTAACTTAAGTACAATCACCCCCCGGGTTTAATGTAGAAGTGAAGAAATATGCTATATGATTTGCTAAGGTAACAAGTTCCTCTTGTGTTAATTTATCCATGCTTTAAGGCCGGTTACAAGGGTTGAAAAATTGTGGTTCAGTTTTGGCACGTGTTTTCTCGTTTGTCTTCGAAATGCGTAGAACCTTTCGGGTCAGAGAGTAGGCCGCATGCGCAGTAACCATCTATAGCTCAGTTGCTGTGAAAGATTAAAATTAAACCATTATTTAATAACTTTAGCAACATAGCCTCGTAAACAGGTTTGTCTAAAAAGGCGATTTTTCAAAAATGTCGATTTAGACCTTCAAAAGGTTTATCCAGTAGCGGCGCTAAGGGTGGGCTGAAGTGGGCTAGCCCTCCCTGCATTTCTGAGAGGGGCCACAAAGTTATATTAAAAGGACCACATATTTATAATTAAGAGGCCACATATTTGAATTTATGAATTTTCTTTATCTCTAGAAATTTGTTTTATTGCCAAGAAACGGTTTTCTGCGAAAATAATCTTTCAAAAACAATTCGTTTACTCAAGAAGATAGTAGACCATAAACAGAGGAAGGGAGCAGTAATTGAGAGTAAGTTGAATGGACAATAGAAAGAAAAGAACGGGGCTTAAGGGAATTAAGGGAAATACCCCGGGCATGCACGTGTCCCCTCCAGGTTGGATACAAGGTCAGTAGGGGGTCCAGTAAACGCGACGATAGCCGTAACAATAAAACGACCTTGCTCTTCTCGCTTCCTGGAAAAATTTGGGTTTTTTAGATTTCACCACTTCTGAAAGCCACAAAATTATAAGGGGTCACTGAAGTTGTAAGGACCACAAAATAATTAGCCCACATGTGAAAAAACAGTAGCGCCGCTACTGGGTTTATCTCTTAAATATATTAAAATATTCTCATAAAAATAACTAATATATACAGAGAGATCACGACCTTCAAAATGGCGATTTTTTTCATAGAAATTTTGAATAGCCCTTCTATAAACGATACATAAACTATTTCTACAAAGTAAATATAAGATGGAGCAGATAAAGAAATTTTCCTGGAATCCTTTCAATGAACGTGAATAATATTAGTGAAAAGTATTTTTGCAAAATTATTAATTCGTCAGCGAGATATGACAGCTGAGAAATCACTGGCCAAAACATTTAAGGCTCTGGTCTCTTTGTCGATTATCTATGGTTGCAGGATATTATCCTATTTGGAAATGGAAATCCCTCCTCAATAGACGCTTAAATAAAGCCAGAACATACTTGTAAAAGTGTGATTTTTTTAATGCCCGCGCGGCTTAATATTTCAATATAGAAAGGCTCGTTCAACTTCGCACGCGCCTCCTGAAATAAGTAAATGCGCGTGCGCTGTCAACCTTAGCCTTAAATATAAAAATAACATAAACATGTGACTATTTTATTCAGTGACTCGCGCGCATGCGCGTAGGGGGAATTAAAAGAGATTTGCATTTATTGAAACGCCTATTTTAATTTTCTGGGCACTGACAAGAAACCGAACCGAGCTGATTCTTACCGATTTTGTTCAAACTTCGGGACCTAGTAGACCTTCATCTAGCTTGAAAATACCCTTGAGGAAAAACTTGAATGGGCTTCCGTTTTGCCATGGCACCCGAAATTTATTTAGACAACTCAGTTTGAAATTTTCTTTACTTTATTCAACATGGGAAAATCACTGATTTTAAAGGTAATCTAAATAGTTTTCAAAACGTTAAAATTTGTTTTATAACAATAAATAACTCAAATTATTGGTCAAATTTGGGTCATTTTGTGTAAATTAGAGCAATTTTGGGTAAATGCGACTAACATTGAGTTAAAACGAATATAGTAAGGACAATTTTGATAAATGTGATACACGCTAATTAACTACGGTAAATATGCCAGGGAAATATTATTTGTAAATTTTGGAATTATTTACTTTTGAGTAACTCCGGACCGCAGCGGTTCCACCTTCTGACCCCACTAACTCCCCCTAACTCTTTACGCCCATAACTGGAGATAATCATTTTACCCCAGAGCTGTCAAGCCCCACTGACCATTGTTGTAACCCCATAGCCGGGGAAAAACACTCCTCTGTGTACCAGCTATTTTTGGAAATATTTAGAATGTTTACCCCGGCCTTTACTTGTGGAATATGTGGTCGGGTTCCTCGGCCATGAATCCGGACGCCCTCTTTCGATTTGACGCCCTCCGTCGCACTCGTGGTCATAGTGCTTAGATCGTTAAGCCACGCGTCCGGACCACCGTACGGCAATGGCACTTTGCATACCGCACCGTCGACAACTGGAACTCTCTACCTGAAAAAGTACTCATCTGTACGTCACGCCGATCCGCCCGTCACCTCATCCGAGAACATCTCCGCCCGATACTCCGCAAGTCCTCTGATTGGTTCCTCTTCTCCTTAATGGCTGTACACCCATCATCTTCATATTTGAGTCACTTTTTTGTTTCTCTTAGCTCCTTAGAAATGAAAATTTGTTTTGGGATTTTACGACGATTTCGTCGTATATTCCGTATCGTTTGAGGATCATTTGATTCACATTCGAAGAGTCCTAGAGCGTATAGCCGAAGCGGGATTAACAGTTAACCCGGACAAGGTGCAAATCGGTGATGACGAGGTGTCGCTTTTGGGCTATAAGGTCGGACCGGGGTACTGCAATCCAAATTCGGATACATTAAGGGCTATAGAGGAATTCCCTCAACCCAAGAATGTAACGTAGTTGCAGCAATTCCTCAAAATGATCGGGTATTATCGGCAGTTCATCCCGAATATGGCTTGAGCTGCCAGGCCGTTGTATGACTTAGTGAAAAACGATGCAAAATGGCATTGGAAGGATACCCATACCAATGCTATGCGGGAACTAAGTTAAAGACACGGCGGAGTTGGCGCTCCCGGATTTCAATGGGAGTTTTCTCATTAAATGCGATGCAAGTTTAAAGGGCTTCGGCGCTGTGTTAGAGCAGAAAGGCGGGAAAGGGATGACCCCTATAGCCTTTGTAAGCCGGGGACTCGCACCGGCAGAGCGCAACTACTCGACGACGGAATTTAAATGTCTTGCTGTGATATACGCCCTCAAGAAATTCCAAATGTATGTCAAGGGTACTGATTTTGTGATCGAAACCGATCACCAAGCGTTGAAGTGATTACGACACCTTAAGGAGCCAGTGGGCA
The DNA here is from genome assembly GCF_980474605.1 of Leiobunum rupestre. Lineage (NCBI taxonomy): Eukaryota > Metazoa > Arthropoda > Arachnida > Opiliones > Sclerosomatidae > Leiobunum > Leiobunum rupestre. Next base: position 49,565,974 of record NC_143391.1, on the reverse strand, counting down.
GACTGGCCCACTGTGCCTTGGAGCTGCAGCCGTATAATTTCGAGGTGAGATACCACCCAGGGAAATTGAACGTTGTAGCGGAGGCTTTATCTAGGGCCCTCTCGATTCCGAGAATGGTCAGGGTGAAGCGGTGGTGACGTTGGCGGTTTCAGAGAAAAACTCTTCGGACTCCGCGGAAGGAGAAGACTCTTCCAAGGAGTGGGGGTGGCCTTTCGACAGGAAAGCCATCGTTAGTTCGCAAGTTAGTGATCTATGGTTAGCGAGGATTATCGCTGAGTTAGAGCGGGTTAGAAGCTCGGGAAGTCCGAATACGGCATTGGAACCCGGGACAGTAGTAGATCATTATATAATGGACAAAGATGGTCTACTGTTAAGGTACTTCGCCATAATCCAGATCTTTCGGGGACTTCTCAAAATATTCACATCTAATACATTAATTGCATTGAAAGTTGTAGATGGCTTGAACTAAACCTAACAATTCCCGAACTGGCAATATGTTGAAGCAACAGTCAACCAAAACTAAATTTAAACGATGAGCGTAGCAGTGCACGTACTGACAATCACCGCCCACCGCCGCTTCAATTTTCACCCCGACTCCATTTGCATGTCCACTCATTACGCTAGCCCCATCATACGTCCGCGCGACACAATTTTCAATTGGAAAACCTTAGAAGACTAATTATGGCCAAACTAAAGGTTTCAGAATCCAACTTGTGCAAATCTGTATATCCTAAAAATCTTTCTACGATGCCTTTTTCTTATCTAGTATACAAACACTTCATTGTTCCACCCCTGAATTGTCTCTAATTTCCTCTGCAATGACTGAATAAAACCCACCAGATTTCATTGTACTCTTGTACAATCATCATCCTCACTAAATTTCCACTTACATTGATCAGTTCATTTTGCATTTTGCCATGAGTATATTTGGCATTGTTGGGCATGCTATTGAACTTGACTTTCCCCCTATTTCCATTTTCTTCATTAGATCTATGACCCCGAAAGCGCTAGGTCTTGTTGAGCGCCGAGTGTTATGATTTCCACGTGTGCAGATAAACACATCTCTATATCTAATTACGTCAAGCGGCTCAAGCCTGTGGTGGTCATTGACCTGAGACGCAATTGAACCACGTTATTTAGGAGATTCTAAATAATCTAAGTATTTCTAATAGGATTGTTGGTGAAAAGATTTACGTGAACTAAAATGCTTTTAAAATTTTTTCGCTATATTTTTCCAATTCGAAAACCCATTAATAAACTGACAAAACCCGTGTTCCTACTACTCAAAAAAAATGGCGACAACAAAAACAATAATTTGTATCCTTTACTGCATTTAATATTTATCATACCAAGGAGAATTGAAACCTCGGTTTTTACCACCAATTAAAGTTTTAGGAAAAGAAGTAATTTTAGGCTGAACGGGTAAACAATCCTTACTCAAGATGATATCAATCATTAAGATATCTGAGTTCTCGCAAGCTTGAACGATTTCCTTAGCAGGACTAAAGTTTCCCTTAGGACTAAAGTTTTCCACTTTTTCAACTTAACTCACAAGGAGACATCCCGAAGTGTAACCCACCGATTTTGTTCAAACTCGGGGGATTGGTAGACCTTCATGTAACTTGAAAAATCCTAAAGGGAATTTATTCAAAGGGCAACGGTTTTGCCATGGCAACGGAAAATGTTTTTGACAACATAACATGGAAATTGATCACATTTTGATCAATTTGAACTAAATGGGCGAAAATGAACCTATATGGCTTAAATTGGAAAAAATTGTGAAAAAAAATAAAAACATTGAAAAAAATATTTCAAAATTGTTGCTACCAGATATAGCGTGTAAGCCAGGCAAAGCGGATCCTTCAGCGGTCCGAGAGCGTCAAAAATGGTTTTAATGTCTATGAGTAAAGTTTTCGATCCAGTTCTTACGAATGTAGAGTGCGCCGGTATTTGAGGGTATCTTCGGATTGCCAAAATGAGGACATCCGTATCCGGTGAAAATATTGATAATTTAATTGCTCCTCTTTGGGTAGCGTGCGTAGCGCGGAGAATAATTGTGGTGTCCGCCTCATCGTGAGAACTCGCTAATTCGGAGCAATCAAAATGGGTTGCCAAAGCTTCTTTTCTGAATGACACCACGATATTTTTTTTCTTCGATTAGCTTCCTCAATAAGAAAATGACTCAAGAAGACGGTTAGCTCATCTTTTGTTTTAATGTGTGAGAGTAACTTTTTTAAGGGTACCGAACGAATCTTGGTATTTCCTTCGATCTTGTATCTTATTGACGAATTTCCTTTCTGTCTTCTAAGGCGCGTAGCGTTTTTTAGGGAGTTTTCGATATAAGTATCGAATACTACGTGAACTTCTGAGAACCGACCATATTTGGAAAATACCCTATCACAGAAGTATTTCGCTAGTTCCGAGCAAGTATTCAGGTTACTTATACTCATAGACTGCACCTCAGCCATCCCACCAATTATAGCTACATCAAAAATACGTCTCGCTTCTGGTTGGATAGAATCTTCTCTATTTTCGGAAGGCTTCGGTAGTGCAACAAGTAGATGAAGAAGCTTCGCTTTGTCGTCACTGTGATTCAGTGATCCATCAGCGCTGAATAAAGCTCTTGGTACGACAGTTAGTTCGTACTTCCTTATTACGTCTTGTAAATTCATGTCTGGCCGTGATCGACATAAAAGAATTAGACACGCGAAAAGATTCCGATCTTCTTTCAACTCTAAAATTCCAACTTTGGTTTTAACTTGACCTTTTTGGCAGTTGAGCTAAATATTTTAAGATTAACATTGCGAAGAGGGTCCCAAAAGTGTACTTTACCTTCAACTATTCGTTTTTCGACAAATTTTTCGTACTCCTTCTTACCGATCGCGCTCATTTCGCAGATATCTTTTTCTACTTGCGTTGGCGCTACTGATTTCGACACTAAATTAATTAGGTCTGGTCCTTCGTATTTAAACGGATTTGTAAAAGTGTTTATCGTAGAAATGAGTTACGAAACATTATGTAATTTGCGGGACGAAACGGATGTTTTATTTTCGTGATGTTTCGAATAGTTTTGACTAGTGATTACACTTGTTCCCGACATTAATTTTTTTCTGCTAATTTCGCCAATTGAGGAGAAATGAAATGTTCCGAAAATCAGACCCTAACCATGATTACAATTTTGTATTGTGGAAGCTGTGGAGGGGTAAAGGATTTCGAATGGATTTTGTTTGTCTGCAGAGTTCGTCGTAAGTGTCGTCTGCTATTTTATTTTAAAGCGGCCTACGACGTTTTCTTAGCATTGTAGGATTTTATAACCTATTTTCAAGCGTAATATTTAATCTAATTAATCTTAGAAAGGGAATGTTATTATAAATCATGTATTTTAATAATAATTGACCATATTTAAGTGATAAATTCGTTTAATTTTGGTAATATTTCGTCGCTTAAGTCAGCGCCATGTGTAAAAGGCCAAGGCCCAAAATAATATTTGCCTACTGTTATCTTGGATAAATTATTTGAGCGTTTTATTTAAATATTAGTTTGAATTAACAAATTTAGATTGTATAATTTCTTACTAAAAAGGTAACATGGCTCACCTGAATATTTTAAGAACACTTCCAGAAAATACCGACCCAACCCTTCTTTCAGTGGCTATAGACCCATTTTGGTGTTTTTGCAAACACTGTTCATATTTTAAATTAATCATGATTTTCTGTTTGCGTAAACATAAAACAAGGGAAATGCCTGTAGGTTAAATATTAGGTTACACCTATTATCCACGTATGTGTATTTTTTGGGGTTATCATTTTTGACTGCGTGTACCTCCTAAGCTCAGATTTGTATTGTATTCCTTTCTCAGGAGAGTTCTAAAGGTAAATTTTGTTTACTAGCCCGATGTTAACACCAAACCCTTCATTTTCATGGAAGCAGCCTTAGTGAGCAGTTTTAAAGAGGGTCTTTTTAAATAATTTTTCATTGACATTTCTGTCAAATATATGTAAATGCATTTATAGGTACTTGGCAGCAGGACATCATGCAACGTCACCTATGCTTTTTGCTATAGATATAAATTTTCACTCAAAATGATGGCCATCGCCAAACTTACTTAGTTAAATAACTAAATTCATATTAACACGTTAATAGGAATTTGATTCTTAATATACGTAATATTGGTTTCAAATTTTGCAAATGTGATAGAGACCGCTATTATTTGTTGAACTCTACCTGACAAGGTTTATGATTGAAAATCGTTAATAGATTTTCAATCCTATTTATACACACATAAACATATAGTAGGAATATCCAATAAAGCTTATTTTATTATTATTACTATTATTACTAATATTATTATTATTACTATACAAACATACACGCATCTATGCGGCTTAAAGGTTTGAGCATGTTGGTATGCATCGGCTGGAGACGCATGACTTCTTCAAACAGATTCTTACCTTTGTGTCGAAAATAGGAAAAGCCGCATTCACATGCACCTACCCTCTGAAAAGATGCGAGCGCTCCCGCAATGTTTGGATGCTGTTGCGCGTCCCAATGTTTCAGATCGCTTCGGCTGAACCACTTCTTCAACCAGTTTGGCAGCGATTCATGACATCATGTTTTTTAATCTTTAAGAAAATCAACAATCGTGGATTTTTTGCGCCTAATAAAATATTAATATTTTACAAGAAAATAATCTTCCAGCTTTTGGCATAATTAAATTAAAAAAAATTTTCTTTGTGCATTCGTCTTTAATTAGATGGTTTTAAAACGTGACAGAACTGCATGAGCATACGTACTCCTAATTACATGGCTATACTACACATGCCCAATTTTCTTCAAAACTCACTGGAAATTAACGTGTGAACAAACAGATTTCCAAACTCTATTAACCGCAGATAAATCAAAACGAGGGTATGTGTGAACGTGGCTAATGTGAATATATGTTCATACGTATATACACTTATTCATGTAAACATACACATTTATACATACACGTGTGTGTATGTTTGTATGTATATACATAAATATATACATGTGTAATAAACTCCTTTCAAATACTGAAACTACAGAGAGATTACACGTCTTATATTTATTTTTGAGGGAAGACGCCAATATAATGATTTAATAATACTTTTATTTGTTCATACCTCCACCTTAGCTCACTGTTCTTCGGTTCCGGCAACGGGCACGTCTAGCTACACTTACAAGGAGACATCCCGAAGTGTAACCCACCGATTTTGTTCAAACTCGGGGGATTGGTAGACCTTCATGTAACTTGAAAAATCCTAAAGGGAATATATTCAATGGGCAACCGTTTTGCCATGGCAACGAAAAATGTTTTTGACAACAACAAATTTAAATTTTCCCATTGAAAATAACATGGGATTTTGACCTCAAATTGATCAAAAGTTGATCAGTTTTGATGTTTTTTTTATCAATTTATATCTATTTTTTCTATTTTAAACAATTTCAAAATTTCGAAAATACTGGGGAGTATGGGAAAATTGGTGGACGGTTTGGACGCACAGCTTTCCCCCCCAAAAGGGGGAAAATTCAAATTTCACAAACCTTTGAAAGCTTATAGCTCTGCTACCGCTCATCCTAGTTACTTGTGTAATAGTGCATTCGAAAGCGTGACTCAAGCCCAATAACTAATGTCTAGTACAGGTATAGGCTATCTCGCTTAGTTCCGAAGATATAGCTCAGCGACTATTGGAAAAACCTCAATATGTTCAATGAGAAAAATATGCTTTGAAAATCAATTTTATTTTATTATACAACATTTACACATTACGCTTATTTTTAAGCGTTATTCTTCGTCATCAGAGTCGATAATCACCATGTGCTCTATCATATTGGCACAATCTTCAAGAATACATGCTGAAGAATAGCGAATGTTATTTACCATACACTTGCATGTAGGCAACTTGCATTCTTTCTTACATTTACAAGCCATTAGTTCCAAAACTGAATTAGGCGCAGACTGTGCTTTCATCCAATTTACTTTTATTTCGTTGTCATCAATTATCTGGCCATCTGGACTAGGTATAGCTGGTTGTTTTTCCAAACTTCTTCGCCAAATAGCCGCTTGATAGTTTGCGCGCCTCGAATGTCGGTAAAGTGCATCCTTGCTCGGAGGTAGCTGACTAGAATCTACTTGACCTCTCTTCAGCCTAAAAAGGTCATAGTGAAGATTGTTTACTGAACTTGATTTTGAGGTGGTTAATTGCGTACATTTTGCAAGTAAACTCTAAGTTTATCGAAAAGATCGTCTTCTATAGTCCAAGATTTCCCTAATTCTGACATCGCTTTCTGCACGGCGCCATCTATCACTTTAAACTAGACATTTTCCAAAGGCCACTGAAAGCGCTGGTCGTATCACAAACGGTGAAAGCATGCATTCCTAGTAAAGCCTCACACGCTTCTTTCCAAGGGATTCTGCGACACGTTTAACTGGTAAATCGGCTTTGTCATGGCATATCATACACACAATTGGAAGAAATCAATACGGCTCTTTGTCTTGAAAAAATTGAGGCCTGTGACGAATCGGATCTACTATTACTTAAGACGTTTTACCCAAATGTTCCGACAACTTTAGCCTACGACATAGATGAAACTCTTAGCGGCTTGGGCACGTCTCACCGAGATAATGGAATAATTGTTCAGCATAAAGTTTATATCGTTGAACTACCTGATCAACGCTTGATGAGGTCTCGAGATAACCGAAGAAGCAATGGTTGTGATACGACCAGCGCTTTCAGTGGCCTTTGGAAAATGTCTAGTTAAAAGTGATAGATGGCGCCATGAAACCAACCACTCGCTTGGCTCACGGACTAGTGACCTAGCCCTTACCAAAAAATAAGTGGTCTTGTAACTTTTTAAGTTGGTTTTAAGTTCGTATTTGGAACAAATGCCAACTAAATACCAACTAAAAACCTACTTAAAAACCACTTTACACCAACTTAAAACCAACTAAAAGCTTTCTTAATAAAGACCACTTAAAACCAACTTAAAACTTACTTAAAAAGACCTCTTAATAAAGACCACTTAAAGCCAACTTATAACCTACTTAAAAATTATAAGTAATTATCTGACCACTAAAAACCAACTTCAAAAAATGAGTATTTTCCAGCCAACTTAAAAACAACTTAAAAACAACTTATTACCTCTTTAAATAGTTTATTAAAATATGCTGGCAACTTGAACCTACTTAAAACCAACTTAAATGTGAAAACCTACTAAATACCAACTAAAAACCAACTTAAATGTGAAAACCAACTAAATACCAACTAAAAACCAACTTATTTTTTGGTAAGGGAGGTCCTGGTGTTGATAACATAAAAAAATTGAATGTATTACTTTTTAAGAAACTACTAGGTTATAGATATGGACCAGTGTGTGTAAACTGATTAGACCCCTGATGACAGATCAATCGTGTATCTGAAACTAGTCGGGTTCATTTTAATTAATTAATTTATCTTGTGCACTTTTAAATATATAATTGTTGGCCTTTTTTATCTCGTATTATTTGCACTAGTCGCTACTTTTAATTTATGCTATAGAATATTTCAATTTTGAAATGCAAAAGTAATTAATAATCTCGTTACCTTTGTTTTTATCAGAAACAAAGTTTTTAAAGAACTGTGCAAAACTGAGTAAAATTTGTCACGCCAGAGCCAACATTTAAGCCCGGGTCCTCCAACTGATAAACCCATACATTACCAATAGAAAAAACCGGGCAACATTACTGTATGAGAACTAGACTGTACTCATCCAACACGGCTATATAGTTTCATGGTGAATATTCTAAGCTTTTTCCACTCCCCCCCAGGTGGTTAATTATAGATTTGTTCTAATTCATTTGTGAGAAAATGGCACTGCAATGGATTTTCCCGTCATTTAACATTGGCTTAAGAAGCTTGTCTACATGTACATCTAGATAGCTGTAAAAAGTGGTTTAAGTTATATTTCATTGTCTAAGCTAACCAGTAAGAAGATTCAAATACTTTGCACTTATATCGTTATTATGAATGAGGTCGTTGAAGGTTCCATACGAATCTCTTTCTTTTTTCATAACTGAAAATGTATATTGTCATAAAATTACTCTAAATATTTATAATACTCTTATGTAAAGTTTATTATTATTTTCATAGTTCATTTTACATTTTGTTTTTTCTTTGTTAACCACATATATAACTTTGCATGTGAAATAAAATTTGTCTCAGTCATGTAGGAAATTGAGTTTTAAATTTTTTTGTGAACTTGAATTCATTTGCTTATATTGTGGATATTTTTCCAAGAAATATCTAGTGGGACAACCTGTGATAAAAAAATTGAGTTAACAATATTAGTTTAAAGTAATTAATTAGATTTGTTTTACTTTCTGTAAATGGAAAGAGCAAAATATCAGTTTATAGGTAGGGTGGCAGAGTGGTTAGGAGCTGGGTTTGATCCCAACTTATGGCACTGGGTGAAAACTGGGAACTACTCCTGCGTTGAGTTCGCAAGTTCTCTCCCCACTGGTTAAAGAGGTTTTCCCCCGAGTTCTTCGTTTTGCCTTCCCATACACACTTGTCAAGGTTAACGGTAATAGTTAGTGTAGGGAGCTGTTGGCTCGCGTGGCATGAAGGGCTTGCCACCACCCTCCTACGCGTCGTAACCCGGCCACCTGTTTAAAGGCATTATAAGTCGCTAGATGACTTGGGCCTAAGTTGGTGCCTTGGGTATTAGACTGAGTATTATTCTTAAGAGGATCAAGCCGGGTTTTTTCTCAGCTTGTGGCACTGCTTTAAAAATTCAAGATCACTCTTGTGTTGATTTTGCAAGTTCTCATGTGGCATAAAGGGCTTGCCACTACCCTTATAAACAATTTAAACCAGCCCACTGAAATAATGGCAACACTATTGTCGATGACTTAGCTGAGCTAATAATTATTATTACTTTTGATTGAATTGAACATGAAAAAAGCTTGCAGAATAGAAGCATTGAAATAACTTCGAAGTGTATTATTTTCATTCTTTCATTATTATGACAAATGTTTTGGTTTTTTCTAACAACTAGGTCCCACTGTCAGTAAAGTTCACTTTATCACTTTGGTGAAGAATACACTGAATTATTAGTGCAAAAGCCACCGAGAGCACTCCCGGGCCCCAATAAAGCTATTGCTATTAAAGATAGTGTTCGTACAGGGTTGGGCTATCCACGGAAAAACAAAATTGGGGTTGTTGATGGGAAACTATTTGTATGTATTAGTGACCCAGTTTTAGATACCTGTGAAAGTTAGGTTTTTCTTCAATATTCCAAGTTAGTAAAGGATTTTTCTTGTAAAGGCTGCTCAAAATGTTCCCATTGTTTTTCACCTTACAAGTTACAAAAAAAAATACCACTGCACTAGCTCTGCAGCCGAGACCACAATTCTAAAACAAACTAAAAAAAACCAAACCCCTTGAGTGATGCATTTCGAAGGTCACAAGCGTCATTCCATTATCACCCACGAAAAAAGGGAGGGAAGGATCTTTTATTTTTAGTAGGGTGCAACTGTCCTTAACCAAAAACCTTAACGCCGACTTAATTTTTGATCATCAGGATTGGAGTTGGGGTCGAGGACAAAAGTTGGGGATTCCAGACTTTCGGGGGAAGGGGTCCCCGTACAAACACTAATTGAAGATAACAATACATTTTATTGGAGGAACTTTTTAGAAGGGTTTAAACCTAGTCACCTGGTAAGTGCTTTGTGAAGCCTAACCTAAAGCAAGTATAAATTTTTCTTAACAAATGCACCACACGCGAGGGGAGACTAATCATATATAACTCTGAAGAATTCTAAGTTTTTTTTGCCTAGAGCCTATTTGAAGCCAGCTTATTTTTAAAATAAGCCGGCACTTTCCCCAAGTAAAAAATATGCATGAACAGCCAATGAAAATTTTTCTCTCCTCATGTTTGTTGATTCTACATGTAGCTTCGACTAACAAATAAGAATTAAAGATTGACCTAGGCTTTACAGGTCTAAAATTTCAAGGTAACTCAGACACTTTACACCAAGGCTTTTGATTTAAGTATTTATTTTTATAAACTTCCAATAAAACTAAATTCCATGTTCTCTCTCGTTTTCATTATCGTAAAAGAGTCAAGTAAAATAATGGTTTTTTGGAAATCCAACAATGGCAATCTAGTGAACACTATTTGCTAGTCAGTGTGAAGAGGACATTTTTAATGTAGTACACTCCATTACCTAATTTTTTCTAAATGCCATTATAATAGGCGTTTAGTTTTAAAATAAATCTGCTATCAAACTGAAATTATGAAATTAGAAGTATTGCAGATCCTGCTAACAATTGTGTAGTCGTAAAAGTTTAGCATGAGTTTTGCACTTTTAAAAGCCCCAATTATTTTTACAAATAATTGATTACATGTACTACTTTGTAGCCAGATATTTTTCTAAGTAACAATGAACTTTAATCATTATGCGAATTAATTTATGATCCAGGTTGTGACCCTTTTCATTGCAATGTAACATTTCCAGAATAAGCCTATAGCTATTTTCTTGGAAATTGTACATAGTCAATAACATATTATAAAAATTTACCAGTATGATTTTTCCAGTGAAGTCTGTCAACAAGGAACCTTGTGTTGTTAAAAAGTTGTGGCTCTGTTCAGGCAATGTTTGAAGAGCACAAGCATTATTATACATAAACAATGCAGTTTGGAAATATATAAAATCTATTTAGTACAGATAGCCAACCATGCAACATGGCTGTATGCATACAATTATAATATAAAACTATAATAGCTATATAAAGTCACAAAATGATTTCAAGCCAAAACTATTTTTCTTCTAATTTTTTATTGGAAAAATGCAGTGGTAGCCTGTGCAGGTACATATTTGAAGCTTATAACATTTGTAGTAAATAAAGGGTTACCACAAAATTTTCAGATTCAATTTACGCAAGTAAATTCAAAGTACCAGCCTTTTTTAAATCGTGTTGTCAAAATTGATTAATGAAATTAAAAACGACTTCGTTATATTTGCATATTTAATAAAATATTTATGATATTTACAATGAAAGTCCGACTAGTTTCGTCGTGCCTAGCATGACATCTTCCCTGAAGATGTCATGCTAGGCACGACGGACTTTCATTGTAAATATCATAAATATTTTATTAAATATGCAAATATAACGAAGTCGTTTTTAATTTCATTAATCATCAACTACGCATATTGAACTTGCAAACCTCCTAAGCCTGTTGTCAAAATTGTAAAGGTTATATTTAGATTCACAACATAACATATATCTTAAGTAAATAGAACTTTACATCGTATGTTTTGTTGTATAACATAGTTGCTTCCATACTATTAAATAACATTGCAAAAGAAACCCATAAAAACCCCTTTCCCTGATCTAACCTTAATGATTAGTGGTAAATTTTTTACACTCATATCAATTCTATGTAGCTAATAAGACTTAAAACCAGAAATATATAATATACCTCTTAGAGAGAAGTATTAATCTCCTTATACTGCTAATGTTATTCTTTTTAAACATGTATCTTCGCAGAGGCTTACTGATTTTATTAAAAATATGGCTTATAAATAAATATTCCTAATTAAGAGTAAATTTTTGCGTTTTAAATCATTAGCCAGCAAAGGTACATGTTTCATTTATACTTCAGATGGATACTTCCCTTGTAAGACATACTAATTTTTATCTTGGTAAATATTTTGAGAAGATAATTGTAACTGAGGTTTTAATGTAGCTAGTAATTGATGCACATGTTGAAAGACGCTGAATCAGATAAAAGGGTCCACCAGCCCCATATTAGGATGAACAAGTGGCCCCTCAAAAATATTTGTTGCTTTTAATTTTGATAACTCCCAACTTATGGAAAATTGCTACTAACAAATGATTCTATAATCCTTTACCATGTTCACAATAGAGAGTAAACACTCCTGGTAGTAGAACTGGGTGGCTGTTGAAAGATTTCCTACAAGCCGAACTTGCTCGTTTTTTAGTCAGATTTATTTTTGCCAGATAATTTCATCCCCCTGTGTCGAAAAAGGGTTCAAACATCTTTTTGCTTTTCCCTTCGCTGTCGCTCTATTGATAGCGACGGTCCCCTCGTAATTCGGACTTCGCGGTTCTCAAGGGCATTGTAACTGCTGACAATTTTGACAGCGCTAACAATGCCGGACTTAATCCTTCCACATGGAGAGGTCGGGAGAGCGAGCTGACCCGTCGCTATCAATGGTAGGGTTTCAAACCCTAAATTTCGAAATGACGGGGAGTCGAACAACAAAAAACGGGAGGTTGCGCGGCGTAAAAACTCCTAAAGAGGGGAGACACGTGCGAGGGGGCGATTTTTTTTCTCATTCACGTCACTGAAAACGGTCCCCGAGATCTTACCATAGGGAATACGGCCGGATAACCATTCCAAGTTCGAGGTATGAATTCCTGGTGAAACCTGTAGTGTACCCTACATACAATAAAGATAAAAAATGTATTATCTTTGGTAAGATAACAAAGGGCCCACTTTGGCAAAACCAAATTTTACTTTATGAAAGAAACAAAACAATTAAATTATCTTATGAAGAACTGGTAATACCTTAGATGAAAACAAATAAGCACTCTTTCCATTACAAAAGTAGACCGATAAATTTGGTTTCAAACAATTAAAATTTTTGATCATTTTTGAATTTTCAAGCGAAGGTGTCAAGAATATTTTTCTCAGGCATACAGTTCAGGTAATTATTGTACACCTAATTCAAAAAAAGGTTTAATTTACGTACTAGCAGAAGTATATAATATATTTCTTACGAGAGAAGTACCTATATACCTAAGCAGTTATTCATTGGAAACATTAATAATGTGTGATGTTTTATGTATCAAAAAAGGGTCTCTTTTACTAAATATTAGAATATAAGCAAAGACCTAAGACTTACTAAGTTAAAAAAAAGTAAATATTGGGTAAATTTTTAATAAAAAAGGTTCTGTCATCCCAATTAAATACTATATGTTTCATAAAAAAAATTAATAGCACTCTGATAAAACTGACGTAATAAGTTTTTAGTAATTGTGTTAAGGTTGCTCCTGGTATAAAGGGTGTCATATTTCTAGAGTTTAATGCTGAATATTGCCACAACAGTATTCCTATTTTCATTTCTTTGTCTATATATTTGGGTAGAGAGAGTGTAACCTAAACTTTCAGAAATTAAAAACAATTTTAGAGTTACGTTAGAAACCAGTAATGTTTCTATGGCAGTATAGTGTTAAACATTTCGTCAATTTTCAAACGTTGCGCCCATTGGAAGAGAGACTTGAAGCAAAAAATTGCCTCGCCGACAATGTTGAAAATCCTTAGTATATTTTCCGTGTACAAAATGGCTTAATATATTTTCTGTGTACAAAATGGCTTATGCAGAATGGTCCCATATTCAAAATGGCTAGTCCTCCATCATCAAACTTATTTGAATATCCACATTCACAAGTCAATACAAGTACTTCTTGAGGAAAAAAGTTAATATTAGAATAAATCAATATGTATATAGTAAGGTATGAGGAAGCTATGAAACAGTATAATTCAGATTAAAATGTAAACATAATAAAGAGTTTAAACCAGCATCGAGTGATTTTCATTAATTTTTGGCACAGTATTTTTAAATACTTTAAATGGTAGAAATATGTACTGTTATTTCATCCCCTTTCATCAAGGTGTCTGAAGATGGGTCTGGATCGAACTATGAGGAGTCAAATGAAGGGTGAAAATGTCCAAAAATAAGAGATACCTTCCAATTGACCCGAAACCAGGCCCTATGAACTACTCTCAAGCTTTCACATCTGTTATTTTGTAATTAAGTACAAATGTTTCAAAAAAATTTAATAAAAATATTTTCCAAATTAGTAAGGTTATTCCTATAGACAGAATGGGAGGTTTACAAGATAGTCTTGCTCTAGTTTGCACATTGGGAAAGTGTTATTACAACCACTCCCAAAAGTAGTGGTTTCCTGTCCAAAATAAATACTTTCCCTACACAAAAACTTCACTAAATCATTAATTGTTTTCCAAATTAATCAGTTTAATTTCCAAATGATTATAACTCGAGGACAGTTCAGCATTTTTATTTGCTAGAAATTTCTGTGTCCTAGTTCTGATCAAATTTGTGCTTAGTTATGCAACTTTAGATCGTCCATAAGTATGTATATATATACAGTAAGTTTCAATATATTTATTATTTTTAAAGCTCCACAAAACGAGAAAGCAGGGTCTGCGCATGGGCAAAAGCATGGTTGGTTTTCAAAAGAGGTACAATTACGCAAAAGAAATAAGAAGTTCACAACGATTAAATATAAATAAATTATGCAATCTCATTGTATTAAAAGAAGACTTTCACAAAAACATTTTCATGCGTTTTACACAATTGTTTCTTACTTTATGCTACTTACTCGAACTTTGGGTGAGGTCCAAACCACAATCAAAAATTGCGGACGGTTTGGGGACGGAAATACCAATACTCCATCTTTTGAAGTTAAATCTTTACAGTAAAAGTTTTTCCCTTCCATGTATATTTGCTTATGATTATGACTATGGAATTCTTTTCACAAATATAGGTTTATGTGTGTATTTTATAGGTTATTGAATAGCTAACTCTACGACTTCAGCAAGATTCACACATATATCATTGTCAAACTGCATTTGATTTTACAGAAGAAACATGAATGTTTGCCATGATGACAAACTAAACATGTTAATCTATTGTTTTTTAGAATTACTACTGAATACTTCTTATTTGGTGCTGTAATGCATACACCAAATGTTGCAAAACTACTGAGACAATAAATGGTTCAACTGTTTCTTCATAAATATCTAGTCATGCAAAATAAATAAGAAAGAACTATGAACATAAAAAACCATAGCCAATGAACTAAAGGGTTCCAACATCTCAATAATTTGGTATTAAATATTGCACAAAAATACATAATTACACAGGGCAAAGCAAAATGTTAAAACTTGTCTGGTTGAGGTGATATTTTGTCTCTCATATAGGATGATGGACAATACATATAATAATATAAATAGGAGTGAGGTCATGTATCAGCTTAATTTACTGTTAAGCTGCAAAAATTTTTAATCCCACTTTACGCATCTATTTTGTTTAAGATATACCAGAATGCTAGGTTACTCTAAAATTGACATTTTTAAGAGCTTGGATTTATCAAAAACAAAGTTGTTTTGTTTCTTTCATTGGATTAATTTATTTAGATAGAAACTGAATTCAGACTATAGTAATTAGTACTTCATTCTTTGGCTAGATCAAATATTTTACTTGCATGTCTTATCAAAACATTGGTTGAGCTCAACAAAGTTTTAAAAGATTTATCTTAATTTTTTTCATGTTATAATTGGCTGAATTGATATGAAAGTTAGGAAAATAACAAAATCATTTAAACACAGACTATTTAAATCTTAGTCATAGTCAAAAATAATAAGAATTAATACCAGCGGATCATTCAACTAGGGTGAAGATATGGTAAAATATTATAAGTTATCTATATATCTCACTAACTACAATTATTTCTGGTAGCAATACATCATAGTAGCACTGCTATTAAAATTGAAAACTGAAGTTCAATTGTAGATTCAGCTAAAATTATTGCTAGTCTTTTTGCACTGTTGAACATTATTGAGTGTTATTAGTCATAAATAATGCGTTGTGGAAGACCAATAACATAAACTACACTAATTCTCTGAATACAGTCACTACTTTTGAAGAACACTATGCTCTTATATCAACAGGCTACATGAAAAATAGACTAACTTTAAGCCATGAAACTAATGTTACAACTAATAGCGAATTTGGCCAAATACCGAATATTCGGGACTGGTATCGCGGATTTTTCGTTTCATGGTTCACACGACTCCTGCGAGACTCTTTTCCAATTCGAACCAGTGGTGTAGTCCTAAAATAAAAAGAACCGGGGCGCTACCTATATACGGCCAACTTCGATTTCGCGCGTAACCGAAGTTGGCTGTACCGGCTGCTATAATAGTAGGTCCAACTTCGATTTTTAGTGTGATCGAAGTTGGCCGTACCTAGGTAGCAATTTGAAATTGTTAATAGTATTTTTCTGCGGGCAAAATGTATCATACATTCACACACCCTCTATTCGAGAAAAATGATTTACGAAATACAAGCAAAATATTACTGAATATTCGTTGCAACACTAATTGAAAATAAATGAGACCACTGTTGTGTTGTGAATCAGTATTTTAATAAATATTCACAACGGAATTTGTTTTGAAATCGTTCAAATGGTTCTGTAGCTAGTTAATTATCATGTATTTTTATTAAAATATACTCTTGCTGTTTCACAACCAGAGTTGCCACATGTCAGGGAATTTAAAAATGGGTCAGGGAGAAGTCAGGAGATTCAATTTTATTTGGACACTGAATTTAATTTTACTCTAGATCTATGACAAATTATGTGATTATTATTTAGTTCCTTGAATGTTTTGCTAATTTTTTTAACGTTGCAATAACCTTTATACTGAAATAAGTTTATTTAAATTTACCAACTTCTGATAAAAGTAAAATATAAAGTTAAATCTAGTCTAATTTTGCCCTTAAAAAGTCAGGGAAAATCTCTTAAAATCTATGCCGAAAAAAACCGATGCGATTTTTCTGATGTCCATCGTGATGTTAGTGTCAATTGTACGGAATTTTGGTCTCCCACGATTTCACCTGTGAACTGTACATTCTTTTTTAAAATCAATGCCATCAAATGATAGCGACAAAATTTTAGTTATCGTATTTGCTTTAAAAAAAAAGATGCCATCGATGAGCATTACGAAGTATTGACATCTACATTTCCAACGTGCTTTCCAACTGCGTGCTCAGAGAAAACAACAAAAACGACTCCTCTAGTCTATGCGTCATCGATGGGCATGGTGATGTCGAAATCGGAAACGTGAAAAGTCATACAGTAGATTTTTTTCCCCGATGCACATTTGTCTTTTTTTAAGAGCCCTTATAATATCAGGGAAAAGTCTGGGAATTTGAATCTGGAAGTATTGTGGCAACCCTGACTAGTAAAGTTGTCTCTTTTTTTCAGTATTACGTTGAAAAAAATTAGATTCTTATTTTGGTTTTCTTGAAATATGTAGTTTTTCTGAAAATTACTTAAAGAGCATCAACATAGAAGGGCCAATAACAAAATAAAAAGATTAATTCGTACAAAATATCTGCTAAAGTTATTTCTATAATAGAAGTAATATTTTAATAGAAGCACAACAGTGGAGCTTAGTTACCAAATTTAATATTCAAAAGTGAGGATAGAAAATATTTGGCATTTTATATAATTTCTGAACTGGTTGAATAATAATAATAATTTCCTAGATTGTGGAATTTCACGGCCTTTAGTTTTAGTCTTTCTATCTGATCAACTGTTAGAATGATATATAAGTTCATAAAAAAATTGTAACATAAATAAACGGCTTCATTTTAAGTTTTTATTACACAATTTGAAAACTATTTGGTAAACAAGAATGAACACAAATTGCTGTGGTACGATTAGAAATTCAATATATCTTCTAACATTATTCGACCCTTTAAACATTCAATTTGGTATTTGACTTTTCTAATGTCTATAAAAAATTTTATTAGACAATAAAGACTTGTTTTCTGAAAAAATAATGAAAATTAAACAATAGGAAAAACAGATTAAAATTAAATCCGAGAAAACCAATTTCTTAAAGAATTAAACTGAAATTGTTACAGAACTATTTTAACAATTAATCTGTGTAATTTATGAATACTTAACTTCTTTTGGTATTGTAAAAAAAGCAAATGGAATAAATTATAAAAAACAATATTAAAACTATTTAGTTATACACTTCATGTTGTTGAGATCTTCAATTGTCACCTAAATTGTTTAAATCAATTTCAAGTAATGTAATACACGGTATTAAGAAAAGATTTTTGAATAATGAAAATGGAAAAGAACCAGTGCAACTATCCTTAGTTGCTATATCCTCGACTAGAAATTTAACAAAAGTATTTTTGCAAAATGCATCACGAATGTCCACAATCCAAGCGTGAACATAAAATAAACACTCACTCGCTCAATAACTTTAACAGTGCATCAAAAAACAGTGAAAACCACCAATATGTTTCGAAAGCTTATTACATCAAAGTTGGTTTTCGAAATAAGGTATTTATTTCTGATTATTGGTAATTAATTTCCTTATACGTAAAACAATTATAAATTAATTAAAGGTATAATTTTTATTCTGATGTCATATTAATGTTCACCATAAGAGTTAAAATGATTTTGGAAAATCCCAAAGTTAGGATTAAGGTCTTGAGAAATTTTTCTCTTACAATTTTCTCTCTGGTTTCCCTCTGAAACATTATCTCTCAGCTCGCTCTAGTAGCAACCAATATAAAAACCTGCCCGCAAATGACATCAATAACAGGCACCCAAGAAATTAAGTGAAGCCTACCCTTCCATTTAAAAACTTCAATTTGCTAGTGAATATTTATTTTTCAAGTAAAATCATCATTACCATTATTATTATCATTATATATTTATATACCTTATGCAAAAATCTAATAGATCAAAAACATTCTGACTCTTTAACGCGAAGCAAACTATTAGTAAAATGAAACAGAACAGTGATACAAAACTTTACTGCATAATATGCCATATGAGAGTTATTTCTCCAGTTTGATTTTTATATTTGCCTGATTAAAGTTTCCTCCAAGTTCATTTCAAATATCTTGTTTGGTTGTTGTATTTATTGAATATATAACGCATCATATCAATATAAATCCTTTGTTCATAAGGTGGATGACTTAATTGTGTATCAAAGTGAACTAACACGTTTAAAACCAATATAGTCTTGCTCCGCTCAGCATAATGTCTTTCTGCTCTTTGATTTTGAGCCAAATCTAACTGAATCCAGGTAGATGAGGCTCAAATTATTTTTACACTAATAGTAATTACTAATTTTAAATAATGAATAGTAATCTATGCGATTTTAAAAGTATTATTCAATGGCGCAAATATTGCCCTTTCAAATTCTGGAAAACGAGTTTAGTATACATTTGGATTACACTAACCTTGATGCTACCTTGATCATCATTCTAAGTTGGTTTTATTTTACTATTCTTTTCATACGAAAAAAAACCGTGTTCATTCAATTGGTTTCCAAAATCATCTGGGGTAGGGTATTTCTCGTATTTACCTGCTTATGTCAGGATAAGATTGAATTAATCAGAAGCACATCTACAGTTATAGATAGCAAATTCAAAGGTAGTTTTAATTAAAATTTGTCATTTTCATAATATTATTTTTACAGTAAACGAACACATTGAATGTATTCATTTTGTACCACAAACATCAGCCCCTTTTCTATTATGAGGGTCCAAATGGAACAAGCCTTTCTGCATTTCACATAATTTTGAAACTTGCATGCATTTTTTTAATTACTTACCTATTTTGATTTCGCTTACCAATGTTGAGCAAAGGCTGCCCCTATATGTTCAATATATGGTTTTTTGTGTTTCAAATTGTCTTTGTTTATAATTGACTAGGCATAAAGGAATATTAAATATTCAAAATGGAATTGTGAGCTTCCAAAATAGTGTGTCTAGTGATGTTCGGGCATTCTTATTTAACTAAAAAATATGAAATCATTACAATCTTTTATTATCAGGTTTCATTCCTTATATTTTAAACGGTAGAAGGGCAAATGACTGGGCATAGTAAAATGTTTGGAGAGCAAATTTGTTTGCTTTTTACACCATTCAGCTCGCAAATCATATTATGGATAGTCTCCCCATAATTATAACATGTGGTATGATGACTTAACAAATAATTTACGGCTGATAATAGTGATGTCTTGGCTCAGCTTATGAAGACAACCAACATTAAAAAAGAGACAAATACCCTAAAGCTTTTTTTGGAATTTAAGTGTTCACATCCATAAAGAGTATAAACTCTCACGGCGTCAGTAACAAAACTCAATTAAGTGCTCCATAAGTTTATAATACGTTTTTTTAGTTTTGTGATACATTGAAGAATACTACAAAACTTCTATGATTTTTGTGCGATAAACTTCCGGTTAATAAGTTTTCAATAGGCAAGGCTTAGTAATAACTTTATTTTACCAAGTCCGAAAGGGAGTAGGCCTAACCATAGGCCAAATAATGATAAATCTAGAACATTACTTTAAGTAACTTTATTCGAAAAACCCGTCCAATAGCGCTAACACCCGATCGCAGACCTACGTCATTTTGGTAGTAAATTTTTTAAGGGACAGTTTAAAAAAATAATTCACGTGGTCGTCGTTGTAAATATCCGGTATTTATCATTACTTGGCCCATGGCCTAACATATCCACGTATCCCCATTTTTCTGTTAACTTTGAATAATTCCGCATTATGATTTTACTATACCTAAGAAAATCCCAGGCCCGACTCATTCACTAAAGGAATCAACCCGGTCAGACTTGACATTTATTCATAAAAATTATTAATCGTTTAAATTGTATGGTGGCTAATAAAACTAAAATGTAAGTAACTCACCGTTTTGTTTAGAAGTGGCACAAAAATGTTTCTAAGCTAGACCACTTATAAAGTTACCACACGGAATAAAAAAAAGAAGCCTATAAATCCAATTAGTAGTAATTTTTACAGCATTAAATTAGAGTTACTTTGTACTAAGGGATCTATCATCTTTGTGGTGAAAAGTAGTTAACCTCAAATAGAAAATATGGTAAACAAAATCAAATCTAGAATCTATTACTTTGGTAGAAGACTGCTTACCTACCAATATTTGACTATAGGGTAATTACTTCTGAAATCATCAGACTTTGCTGCATGATAGTAACAGATTTTAACAAAACTTTTTATGTGCGTTCATCTACCTCTACAATGAAGATTTCCGAAGTTTACCGGAAGTATTTCAAAAAATTTATAAGTTATGATTTTCTGAAATTTGAGATTTTTGGCTTAATTTTGGTGTATGTTATTGACATTAATTTTAATATCGCGTTCCCTAAAGGTTGGGAAAACATAAAAAAGGGTATCCTAAGGTAAAACTGTACGCTGAAACAGACTTTGAAATCTATTTCATTGTATCTGCTATAAATTGTGATATACGAGCCAAAACGCGGGGTGAAACTTAATATTTTACTCACTAGGCGGCACACCTCCAACATCAAAAAGCCTTTTTTCAGTGCATCATCTTATACACAGAAACGCTCTTGTAAAATATCGTTTTGGTCTAAGCATTATTTCTATATAAAAATTATATTAAATTTTTCTAATTTTTGACCAATTATTTATTGCAATTTTAAAATATAAAAAAAACCACTAATGGCTATACTAAACAATTTCCATGCAATTTATTCCATTTTCAAGAACCGTGCTTTGGTCTTATTCAAACATTCGTTCGCAAAGTAGTAATGTGGGACTTTTAACTACACAAAGAATTTCAAATTCCGAAATCCAGTGTTCATCTTTTCTATTTGGCCAGTTGTAAGAGCTCAATATTCCGTGCGGGTCCAAAATTGTGGCAACGTATTGGTCAGGCAAGAAGTCGGACCGTGGATGCAACGTTTCATCGCAGATGATTCTTCACCCGAGAGTCTGTTTAATATTATCACAATGTAAATCTATGTAATTTACATCGTGATAATATTAAAAAACAGACTCGAAAAGACTAAAACCGAACAAGGAACACGCAGTCACCAATCTTTTATCACAATTACGCATTTTTGAAAGTTTAAATCTGCGATGAAACGTTGCATCCACGGTCCGACTTCTTGCCTGGCCAAGTTATATTTCAGAGTAGTTAGAGAAACAAATGAAGAATGCAGAGAATCACTTATTAGTTTACTCACCCGCACGGAATATTGAGCTCTTACAACTGGCCAAATAGAAAAGATGAACACTGGATTTCGGAATTTGAAATTCTTTGTGTAGTTAAAAGTCCCACATCACCAAGGTGAAGACATTACTACTTTGCGAACGAATGTTTGAAAAAGACCAAAGCACGGTTCTTAAAAATGGAATAAATTGCATTGAAATTGTTTAGCATAACCATTAGTGGTTTTTTTATATTACTTCAAAAAAATTGCAATAAATAATTGGTCAAAATAAGAAAAATTTAATATTATTTTTATATAGAAATAATGCTAAGACCAAAACGATATTTTACAAGAACGTTTCTGTGTATAAGATGATGCAATGAATACAGGCTTCTTGATATTGGAGGTGTGCCGCCTAGTGAGTAAAATATTAAGTGTCACCCCACGTTTTGGCTCGTATATCAAAATATATAGCAGATATAATTAAATAGATTTCAAATTCGGTTTCAGCGTACAGTTTTACCTTAGGATACCCTTTTTTATGTTTTCCCAACCTTTAGCGAACGCGATATTAAAATTAATGTCAATAACATACACCAAAATTAAGCCAAAAAACTCCAATTTCAGAAAATCATAACTTATAAATTTTTTGAAATATTTCCGGTAAACTTCGGAAATCTTCATTGTAGAGGTAGATGAACGCACCAAAAAAGTTTTGTTAAAATCTGTTACTATCATGCAGCAAAGTCTGATGATTTCAGAAATAATTACCCTATAGTCAAATATTGGTAGGTAAGCAGTCTTGTACCAAAGTAATAGAATATTTGTTGTAGTGAAGTAAACAGATTCTAGATTTGATTTTGTTTACCATATTTTCTATTTGAGGTTAACTACTTTTCACTACAAAGACGATAGATCCCTTAGTACAAAGTAACTCTAATTTAATGCTGTAAAAATTACTACTAATTGGATTTATAGGCTTCTGGTTTTATTCCGTATGGTAACTTTATAAGTGGTCTAGCTTAGAAACATTTTTGTGCCACTTCTAAACAAAACGGTGAGTTACTTACATTTTAGTTTTATTAGCCACCATACAATTTTAACAATTAATAATTTTTATGAATAAATGTCAAGTCTGACCGGGTTGATTCCTTTAGTGAATGAGTCAGGCCTGGGATTTTCTTAGGTATAGTAAAATCATAATGCGGAATTATTCAAAGTTAACAGAAAAATGTGGATACGTGGATACGTTAGGCCATGGGCCAAGTAATGATAAATACCGGATATTTACTACGACGACCCCGTGAATAATTTTTTTAAACTGTCCCTTAAAAATTTACTCCCAAAATGACGTAGGTCTGCGATCGGGTGTTAGCGCTATTGGAGCGGTTTTTCGAATAAAGTTACTAAAAGTAATGTTCTAGATTTATCATTATTTGGCCAATGGTTAGGCCTACTCACTTTCGGACTTCGGTAAAATAAAGTTATTACTAAGCCTTGCCTATTGAAAACTTATTAACCGGAAGTTTATCGCACAAAAATCATAGCTTTAAATCTTCAAGATAATTTTAACCCTAAACTATTCCTCTCTTATATTTCCTTTGGATTATTTCCACGCATTAAAACAATATGTTAAAGACAGACCGGATTAGTAAGTACCTCAGCTACTGTCAGTCCGCCACTCGTTAAATAAAAAATAATTGTCTGCTTTACTGGACCATGGCCCGACTGGACTATTGGAAAGAAAAAGAAAAAAAAAACCAAAGACTATATAACGCTTTGATTTGGTAGCAATGATGCTAGGGATAAACAAATTAAATAATTTAAGTGTTTGAAAATGTAATTTATCTGAAGCTAGTCTAAAGTATTTGACCACAATTAAACTGCTAAAAACAATGAATTTGCATTTTTGAAGCCATATATAGGAAAAATCGAAACATGAAAGTCTTATTATTGTTACTATTTCCCTTTACCGCTCTCAGAGCGCTACGAACCCTCTGAACTACACTATTTATAAAAAGGAAAATTAGTGGATAACAAAGAGTGGACCTCAGAGCGCTCTGAGATAATAAAAAGGAATTACCCATTTTTAAGAAAAGGTATTTAATTAAAGAAAACCGACGGGCGCTTACTTAAAAAGTAGTTAAATATTAATTCAATAATCTAATCTTAAATTTAAGGCATTCAAACTAAATTTTAATTGTCTCCTTGGCGTTTTCTTAAAACTAATCTTTCAGAGCGCCAAATTAGACTTATAATCATTAAATATCCGCATATATTATTTATTATGAAATACTTGGTATGATAGCATTATAATATCATAAAATTACAATATAAAACTATAAAAAAAATAAAAATTAATAGTTATTAAATTTATTTTGTTTCAAAATAATTGAAATTTATTTAATTTTGATAAAAATTTAAGTTTTGATAAAAAAATTTGGAATTCAGTCACTAATTTTGAGAAATAAACAATATTTATATTAATTACTCTAATTAAGTAACCTGACATTAAAAGCCTACTTTTTGTGTATACTCGCAGCGTTTAACAGCATTGTTAGGTGATAGCATCATCAAAACATATTTGGACAATCGTTTTCCAAGATTTTCAAGTCGTACACATTTTCTATAAGTTTCAAAGCTTTTGCGATGAAAGTTTAGTTATACTATGAAGACTTGTGATCTGGAAATCAGAGGCATGGGTAGTACACCGTACTCATGGCCTTGGCTATAATAGCAGATGAGTTTGTCAAAATAGATAAATATCGTATTTAGCGTTTAAACAATAGTTAACCAATATATGTACAATTTTATTGTTTTATACGTCTAAGTACTGTTTAATTTTCGAGTACGCAACTTTTTTACTTGAAAAGATGCTTAATTATTAAAGTTTTTGATGTTTAAACATTTTTCCAATTTAAAAGTTTGTTCGCACTGGGAAGCTTCGCGAACCTATTAGGAAATTGTAGGTTTCTAAGGCTTTGAAGCGCAAAGTGTGAACTTGGATAAATAGGCCTAAACAACCGCGGGAAAGCTAACAAATTGGATTCGTCTAAAGTAAATAGACATGTAGTTCATGTTTAAGTTGATACAAATTGTGAAATTTAATAAGTAATTATACAATTAATGAACTATTATCTTAAGAATATTTTTTTTTATTTGGAGTTATTTGTTTTTTGTCTTTCCCTATATGGTCAAAGCAATAGTAATATCTTGGTTTAATTATAGTAGGAACTTGGATTAATTTTAGTCCTAGTTCTATATTGCAAGGTATATATATTTTTATATCTAAGATATTACCATATTACGACTTTTGATATTAATAATTAGTTAGTCCAAGGTACTACAATTAATCCCATGTAAATTTAAACTGATCAAATTATGCAATATGTTATGATGTGATGTGATAAATCAGTTAATTTTCTAATTTTAATACCACTACAGGTCTTGTATAACAATATTCTGATACTGCCAACCAAAATATGTTCAATATTTAGAAAGTTTTAAAATATACTGTAATAATCTGCAAAGCTAATTAATGGGGTAAGCTTTGGTCACATATCATACTGTACGTTGCCTCCGCTATACAATGTTGGCCATTTATCTGTTAATATTTGTTTTTGGGAACCGAAACCCATAAGTGACATGAATTTTAGCTTGCGTTCCTTATTATTCTATTTTAATGTAAGCAGTAACTCGGCGCTGGAGAAACAATCATTGTTTGTGGTTGAGATTTTCTTACTTAAGCGGATAAACTTGGTGTCTTAAACTACTTTGAAATTAGGTGTAACAGGACCATTTTAGTGAAATTAAAATAAATTCTACCAAGAGAACGAATCAGAGTTTCTAAAATCCATTTACGGGTAAGATTTTTTTGAGTTAGTGACTTCCATTTTTTGAGCGCAGTGGACATTTGAAACGTGCAAGAAGACTTTTTACCAGCTGAAGCAGCAGGGTGGGGGGGGATTTGGACCAGTGTCTGCTATTGTGTGCCAATTGGGCAATTGAACATGCCTGTCTAGTAAGCGTATGTATTGTCTTTGTTTTGAAATACTCCCAACGGTTCAAGAGTATAGATCAACACATGTGGTTAAGAAGGTATTATCTTAGTTTCTAAGAAAAATGCAAAGCAATATAGCTGAACCACGTACCGTGATTTAACTTCTAGGAGATTTAATTAAGGCGCAACTGAAAAGAGTGTGATATCAT
Source organism: Leiobunum rupestre (assembly GCF_980474605.1). Classification (NCBI taxonomy): domain Eukaryota; kingdom Metazoa; phylum Arthropoda; class Arachnida; order Opiliones; family Sclerosomatidae; genus Leiobunum; species Leiobunum rupestre. The sequence goes on along the minus strand of NC_143391.1, from coordinate 49,539,902 downwards.
TGTGTCATGCACTATTTATTTAAAAACCTACCTTTTGAAGGTTGCCGCTGCCATTTTCATTCTATGAATTTGAAAATTTGTGTAACAAACTTAAGTGAAAGTGCCTGTGATGACTGGTGTCAGGTATTACATACTTACTTCCTTATGAAGATGTCAAACTATGGTAAACTACTAACGTTAATTTAAAAGAGTACTGTAAAATGGCCTTTTTCGTTCAAGTTCTTTCATTTCAAAATTTCACCTACAAGCTATTCTTCTATGTAAAAATCAAACATTCCTCTAGTACAAGGATGGCCAACACATGGCTGGTCAAGATTTATATTGCGGCCCGCGAACCTAAATTCTAGTAGCTAGTGCTACTCATTTAAATTTTCTACACATGCACCTATTTTAAAGAGATATTTCAGATACGTCCGGTATTTTGTGCAATTGAATTGAATTAAAAGGGTAGCTTTGTTCCTAATTTCATTAATGTCAAACTTTGAATTTTAGAATTTGGCCCTCGACTGGAAAAGGTTGCCCCCCCCCCCCCTTCTCTAGTACTTGAAATATCTTTGGTGACTTATTTATTCTTTAATTAGATATAATATTAAGTTGTGAGGCTAGTTTTGTGCTAATCCAGCATCTTTCGCTTTATTATGTTATAACTAATAAACAATGCAGTCAAAAATATCCCAATTTATTTCAAGTACTAGAGGAGAGACTCTAGTTGAACTTAAACGAAATAAGGCAAAGGCAACAGTACTCTTTCCCCTATAACTATATCCCTTTTAATCAGGATAAAACATTAATCATTTCATAAATTTCTTATTTTAAGTTTTATTACTCAAGAGAAAGTATACATGTAAAGTTTTGGTAGAATTTTTATAGACATCAGTTTTTAATGTTTACGAACAAATTTTTCATTTGTTGTATAATCAGTTTAATAATAAACGTAGTATTATATAATCTTGCTTCAATTAATTTAAATCATGATTTCTTTGAGAGTATGGATTAACTAACTAACATGATTCCTCCATATATAAGAAAAAACATGAATATCTATCAACTAAATCACCTGCTATAAAACTATATTAATAGTTAATTATGAATAATTTTGTTTAGGATTGTAGAAAGTTAAAACAATAGGGGATATTGTTAATATAGAAAGCCCAATTGAAACTTCTAAATTTTTTGTAGTCCTCACAAGATCAATAGATAACATTACTTAAGTTAAACTATGGCTTCCTAATTTATTAATATAAGCAGTATCACGTTTCTTGTAATACTACAAATATAATACGCAGTGTTTCATAAATTTTTCTTGAGGCATGTAAGAGGGGAAGTGCCAATTTTTTTTAAGATTGGCGTTTACTTGCGTATTTAATGATGCTAATTCAGATAATTTATAACCAACAGAGCAGTTAATGGAATAATCAATATAGAAAGACAAATTGAGTTGCTACCACTTTTCTGTTGCCTTGAGTGAGAGAAGGGAACAGATAAGAAAGGAAAAAGTTTATTTGGAGGTGTCTTTGCTGTAATAAAGGTCAGGTTGGTCTCCATGCAAAATCCATGGTAGCAACCCTGCGTGTAGCCCAAGGGCATTGCCCTATTTCCCCCATACAAAACGACAGCTCTGAGTTTCATCTCATCTCTACTTTTGTGAATTATAATGGGAGATACTCTAATTTAATCCACCCTATTAATCCCTCTAGTAAAGAAGTAAAAACTTTTCCAATCTAAAATCTTGTGTTTTTAAACTGATTTGGGCTTCTGTTTAAACAGAATTGATGCAGCTTGGAAGTGTGGTCATAACCAACAATATCTGGCACAATAATTAAATCTATAATTGAAAACTAAAGAAAACGCAAGCATTTATTTAGGGTCTATTCATAGGACAAGAATGACTGAACTACTGCCTTAAAGTTGCATCAATAATATGTAATTATACTTAGGAATAATAATTATGTGGAGACAAACTGCAGGCACCATAGTCATATTATTATGCTCAGATGGGGAAGGAAAAAAGTAACCTAAGTCTGTTTCAATAATTTTAGGGTACGTAAAATATACCAAACCAATGATAAACAGGGGAGTTAATTCATCCTAAGGGATGGAGACTAGCTTGGGGAACTTGGTGGATTGAGAGAAACGCTAAAAATTGTCTGAACTATACATTCTTTGTTGCATATAATATTAAAATTATTAACTGAACCAACTGACCAACCAAGAAAAAATTCAATCGATCTTAAAATACCTAGGAAGTTTTCCGTAAAATTATCTCCAGGCACATTGCTAATCACATTATATAGCAGAGGGCTCTTCGATCTCATTAAGTAAGACATTATAACTGAATGGTACTATTTTTCCGTGGCTGGCCTCCACTGTGATTTTGCGCTGAGCATTTCATTTAACCTCAATTGTTTTATTAGATAATTTTAATACCTGTTCAGTAGTTTAGTTTGAATATACCTTCATATAAAATTAGACTTCGAGACTTGTTTGGGGAATGTGTATTAGTTATTTTAGAACAGGCTATGAGCAGTCAGTCTTAAGTAATAGTTGAGGCTTTGGTTTTTCAACATTATTTTCCATTGTATCTCCCTCTCAATGTAGCATATGGTTTTTCACAGAAGTTTTTCTAAACAATGGATTGTGTAAGAAACTAAATATACGATCTGACTTCAGAACGATGAAAAAAAAATCAGTATTATATAGGATCATAGTATATAGGCAATTATCGTAAGCATATTCATGGGCAGTACTTTTCTCCATACATGAATATTAGCAGTATAAATATTGAATAATAGGGACCCTAACACACTGCCTTGCGGCACCTCATTTTTTATATTTAATGGTGGTGATATAAAGACATCAAGGGCCACACATTGAGTTAAATTACCCATTTTAAATAAAATACAGTTGGTTTAGCAAAGCCATGTTCATTTCTCTTGCACTTAAAGGGCAATGCAAATTGTGATGCAGATGAAATAATATCTTATAGATAAAAATAACACCTGCCCAATACCGTGTTCATTCCACTTCCAAAAAATTTTAGGGTTCCGCTCTCTCCTCCAGGGCTGTAGCTAGCGAAAATTAAGCCCGGGGCGAGTTTAAATTTGGCGCCCCTTAAGATAATAATGTTATAGAAAAATGATATTTTGGCGCCCCAGACCCTGCTCTCCTCACTCCATCATGATTTCTGTTCCCACCGAGTCATTTATGTTTCTGCCACTGAAAGGTTTTTGGTTTTTATTAATTACTTTTTACAATTTAGAATTAGTTTCCCTTTCAAAAAACATTTTCTTAACACTTCTACTGACTCGCATCAAACATGGACTAATTATAGTACTTCACACGAAGTACTATAATTAGTCCATGCATCAAATAACCACTATGCTATGATGGGAAGTATGGCTAGTTTATGTCCTCAAATTTTTTCCAAAAATTAATTGTGAGTATGCAAAATCTTTATTTAATTAACATTGTTGTACACTATCTTTCGAATTTTTTAGATAAAGGTACAAGCATTTCAGAAACTGCAAAGGAAGCATTTGCCAAAGAATTTATGGTTGGTGTCTGCACCAGGGTTCAATCCGCATAAGTCATTTAATTTTTTTTAACTTTCCAACAGTATTAAGAAATATCAATTAATTACTAAGTTATGCAAAGTCTTATATAATCCTAATATTTTCCACTTATTCAATATAATAATTGTGAAAAATTTTCACACTTCTTTAATAATTCAAAATTAAATCTAATATTATTGGCTATGTTTGAGAATCATTAAGCTAAACTAAAATAATGCTAAAGGACATTGAAACGAAACTGGCTGGTCACCTTTGGTGAAATTAAAATAAATAACATTGAGATATTTTTTATTTTTGTTCAAAAGCATGTAAATGATTCAAACACCCAAACATGGTTTGGCCAAATTTAATATGAAATATGTCTGTAGAATGAGCAGTGGCATAGCTAGGGGGTGGGGGCGGCCTGCCCTGGGTACCACCCGTCTGGGCGTGATTTGGGGGTGACACTGCAGGCCGTGAAAAAAATAAAAACTTCCACAAACTAGAGACTAGTAGCCTCACCATGATATCCACCCCGGGTGTCACCCATGCTAGTTATGCCACTGAGAATGAGGTTAATATACTTCCATGGATATACATGGGAATAGGAACTTTTCTTCAAAATTTTTTTGAGAGGCAGAGCTACATTGTCTGCTTGTTTCTCACAAAACCATTATGTATGAATAGCGTGTACGCCAATGCACAGGAATAATTTGTAAACAATTAATGCTATCATGAACAATATTTATTAAATAACTTTCAAGTAAATAGGTGTGTATTAATTTAGACCTCAAATATGAATTGGAAACTATAGACTATGTATATTACTTGAAAAATCCAAATTGAAATTTAATTCTACTAGAACACTCAAAGGGGGTGAGAAATTAAGTTAAGAGGCTTACTGGATTAAAGACATTTAAAAAATTTATACATCATTGGGCTGAATATGTAGCTATAGGGTATATGTTTATAGATTCTTGGTATTGTGTAAAAACAGTAAACTTTTAGAAAAAAACAACAAAGTTGTGCGGATTCGTTAAAAGTGGAGCAAATTAAAGAAATTGTAACTTTAATTATCAAACCTTATAGTAAGTTTTTGAAATCTTAATTCTTTGTTTTCAAACTTTATCTTCATTTAATGTTATCATAAGTAACAGAATTTCAATAAGTATGACACTTCCTATTGCTTTAATGCTAATTTTCTAAACGAACCTTTTTTCGCCACTGAAACGTACTCTCTTCAAGCTGTGATCGCTACTTACAGTTTTGGATGACTACTTTATGATAAAAATTTAAGCCTAATATCGGAGAGCACAGTCTGGAGTTGCAAGGGGCTTTGGCTTTGAAGCCCGGGTGTGAATCACACGTGATAAAAAAATGAGCTCATGGCACCGAGAAACACTATTGGAAACCAGATATTTCGACTTAGCGGAAGTCTCGCATATTTTAGACACTAGAGGGCTCTGTGCTGAGAAAACATCTTGATTACGCAATAAATATGAAAATCACTTCGGTTGTAAATCTTGTTAATTGTAATACTTATTGTTATTATGTTACGGATGATGTTATTCCTAGGTAATTCTGTACTTGCTTATTTCTTTTGCCATGCAAATGTTTTGGATAAAAATCTTAAATATTAGTTTATTATTTTCGGAATACCTAGTTCTTTTTTTTCAACTTAAATTCAGACATTGAAATTATTTTTTAGTTTTAAAAAATTTATTTGAAATTTCATTATTTTATTTGGCAAATTTTTGTCTAGGTTAAATTCACATTTAACTACCTTCTTTTTTCAAAATATTTTCCATTGATGAGCTCAAGTTCCTGTATTAATGAGTTAATTTCTTGATTGATTACTTCTCATAGAAATATGGCAGCCAGTTACTTCTATAAGGAAGTTTCCACCCCTGACTGGGGCCTGAAGACTTACCTTTTTAGCTCAGTGAATAACCAATGTAAGTGGATTTTTAGGCATATGGCTTAACCTTGAAGAATCCAATTTCAATTGCGGTTTATATTTTTTTGCATTTAAAAACATAGGCCTAAATGTTGGTCTCTTCTTACTTTTTCGCGTTTAACTCAAAATATTTGTTTTTTTGCAAGATTAATTTCTGGTTAAATCAAAAAGCCCACTTTTCTTTGGATAAACTGTAAAATCCTCCTCATGATGATATTTGTTAAGGTGAATTAGTCTTTTTAGCACCTTTTGCTCTGCAATTATAGAAAAGCCGAAGTTGGATCCACAAATTGGGTTAGCCCCAACCTCACCATGCAGATATAGCTATCAAATGTCGCAGCATGTCATAAACAAGTAGTATATAATACCTCAATTAATAGTGACAATTATTCTCTAGGTCAGGATTTTTCCGTAAAAGAACTAAATAGGAATAGAGTGGAATTTGAAAAAGTTTATGAATCAGAAGGTTTTTCAAAGAAACTAAATGTCAAGTAAAATACATTTAGATCGAGGAACGTAACTTATTACTAACACACATTTCTTTAGCACCATTTAGGTTAAAGTTGGCGCTAACATTTCAAATTATAATTTTTTTTATCAAAAGTCAAAATTTAGGCCAGAGATTCCATGGGGCTCATCAGTACTGTGTAGGAACTCTGGCTATCCTCGGAAATCTGCCAATATCAGTAAAACTAATAAACATTCAAGAGTGCAATATATGTGTGCAATGGACTGCTCACATATAGGGCACACTGAATGTTTATTATAACAATTTTGCATTTCAATAAATTTTCCAGCTAATATTAAAAAATCCTAATAGCAAAAAAAGAAAATAAAAAATTTAACTTATTTCTATAATTTTGTATCTATTGTACAATGTATGAGAAATTGAAAATAAAACCGTATCCAAAGATATGAAATCTACATTTTATTTCGAAAGACAGTTTGTATCAATAATTTTTACAAAAACCATGGATTTTGAATACAATTTCAACTGAGATTATTAGGTTCTTCCAAGGGCAAAAAACATTGCTTTAGGGAAGGGTCAAAATAACGATACAATTTAGTTTAAAAGGAGTGTACAGTCTCATTTGCATGTTAAGCCAAAATTATGCCTTATATATACAGAATTTAATTGTGGAAGCACAATTTGCTTTGGTTAAAAAAAACATTACTTCCAATTCATGATAGCATCATCTTTCTCATGAATTTTGTAAATCAACCTAAAAACAAAGGGAATTTTAGGAAATATAGCAAGTACAGTTGGAGAAAATGGGCAAGGCTTAAACTAAGTTGAATGAAAAACATTATAGTTCTTTTGTGTGACATGGGGATCATGTGTGGTGCCAAGTTTACATATTGATAAATAATCCATGCCTGTTTCTATTGTAATAATTTGAGCCACACTAGCTTCCTTTAGAGATTATAAGTGTGTACATATAATTTACTGCTATTGTAAATAGTGTACGCTATATACTGAGGGAAAAATGAGCCAGTCCATGCATAGCCGATTCACAATATTTAGGTGCAGTAGAACATTTGTAGTTACCAAAAGTAATTATATATAGTTTTTACTTTGCTTAGAGACTTGCTAATATTTTTAAATGTAAAAGCTTATAACAATAAACTTACTAAACAAAAAACTTTTGTTCCCCCAATTGATAAATGAAGAAGTACAACTCAAGAAATTGACCTATAATATTAATATGACGATCTTAAAAATATTGAGACTAGCAGAAGATATATCCTAGTCATTAGATGGTATGTCTAATAATATTGTTTAATATAATCAACAATGAAAGGAAAAGGATTTTTTAGAGGTCATGCATTTTAACAAACTCTTCTAGAATTATCTAATATATTATTGCTTAATCGTTTGAAGCTATTTTTTTCCATGTTTTAGTTTGTGTAGTCAGTTTAATTGTTAATAATTAGGCCTAGGTAGAATGCTATCAATGCTAGCTCTTAGCTAAAATTTAGACTAATGTGGAACTATTCCACAACTCAAAAAAAATTCAGCTTAAAACTTGAATCCTTAGTTTCATTGCTATATCTAATGATGTGTTAAAGTAAAAAAAGGTTGGACCATTATGACATCAGTTAACAAAACCATATGGAAAGACCCTGGCCCCTTCTGGTTATGGCCATCCTGGAAAGAAAAATAAAATTGAAAGAGGGAAGTCCCTCCTTGGATGCTTTTGGTTATTTACTTCTGGTAATGATAAGACTGAAATATTATTAAATTCATGCAAAAATTGTAAATACCTAGAGATTTTTCAATAGTTTAAATTTCTCTATTTTCCTTGGAAAACCTTCTCACCCATTTCACGTGTTCCTATGGCTCAATTTCAAACAAACTACCTCACTAAGTGTATTGCTGACAATGACCCTAAAGGCTCTTGATATGAATGCTCAGTTTACGGCCTTTCCACTACCTAAGGTATTGATCAAGACCTGTGCTTGCTCAAAAATGTTTTCCTGGTGCTCATTCCTGCACAAACATACCTAAGTCTATCACTTGATCAGTTGAAGGGTGTTGCTGGTGCAGCAATGATTCCTTGCAGATTATCTTTAACTGGAAATACTAGTTGACATGTATCTGTAGTTTAATATTTACAAGATTTTTACCTACTACTAAACCTAATTGGCTTCAAGAAAACTAACTGAAGTACTAGTTGCCAAGATGAAAGAAGGCGGTTTTACCTTATTCCATATGCTATAAAAAAAATTATCCTCTTAATGGCAAGCCCTCTAAAGTCATTTAATTGAAAACATTTAAGTTCCAAGCTATAACTAATAGCACAAATATTCATGAGATTAATGAAATAGCTATACAATCTAAATTGATATATGACTGAATTCTTCATTCATTTTATGGTTCAATGAGTACATCTCTAGACGTAAGTAGTGAGAAAAAGTTATAAAAACATACCTGCATCTTTCAAGTTATAGCCATAAATTTTTTTTCAGTGGATATTCTAACAAAAAATATTCTTTCAGGTATAATGAGAGCGCAAGATTTGTAGTATTAGTTGTTTTTCAGCTGGCTGCTGATAACTCAACTTCTTTTGACCTTGAATTGGAAATTTTGCGCGCTCCTAGGTCGAAAAAAAAGTTTTTGTTTTTATGAAACCATTTTATATACATAGAAATAGCTATACCCACAATTCTCAAGCGTAATTTATCGCGTCAAAAGACTGGGATGGAAATTAGCTTTTATTTGACTCGATTTTCTCATTTTCATTAAGAAAACGCCCTCCGATTCCGAGCGCTTTTTTGATAACTTTGGTTCATTTACTTCTGCTACTACATTATTTGTATAAAAATAATTTAACCACAAAATATTTTGCATAAGTAAATTTTAATTTTTTAAAACATACATGTTTTTAAAGTCGGTTGCCATAAGAAGTAAGAAATCCAATTTATTAATTCACACAAAGAACATGTAATACATTAAAAAACAAAAAAAAAACAAACTTAAGGCAGGGAGAACAAACAATCTCCTAGCGAAGTGCCCAGAGTTTGTGTTGAACACAGAATGAGTTGCCTCTGCACTGTGATGGCAAGGCATTGCTAAAGGAAACACACCACCCGATTTGACGACCTATGGAATGTATCAAGGCAAGACTATCCAGCCCAAAAGATCAGATATTTTAAATGGTGACCGCAGTGAAAATAAACTGATTAATTAAGATCAATTTACTTTCATAGCTGTTTGAAAGTAGATAGTTTTTCCTGCAAAACCTAGAGGCTAAATTTCTTTTCAGTTTCACTACAAATGTATATTGTACCAGTTTCCAAAAAGTAAAAAACCATTACATTTAAGGGGAGTTAATATAAATTATTAAAAATAGTATTACAGCATTAGCTTCAAAACTAAAAAAGAAAACAAATTTAAACAATTTTTTGCTACAAAAAACAACTTAAAACAGATAAATTGAGTTAGTGGGTTTAGAAAAAGATGAAATTTCAGAACTTACAACATCATCAAAAGCTATTTATTAATCTTACGTCTTATCACCAATTTTATTTTTCAAAATTATTTAACACTGCATTTAGGAAAGGTATTTGGAAACTGAAAGATATTTCTATCCTACAAGGTTATTAATATTTGGTCAAATGAAAAGAGACTTAAAACTTCTAATATTTGGTCTGCTACTTTCCTCCTATTTTTTTATTATTGGCAGTATAAGTTTTGATTACTTTTTTGAAATGAATTGAAAAGTTTTGCACATAATAAAATCTATTAAGATGCCCTAGATTAATTTTGTACATCAAGTGGAGTGTAAGAGAAAATCTACCAGTTACTAACACTATACATTCCATTCTTAAAGAAAACACACTACTAACATTATAAAGATCGTTTCCATTTTATCTTTCTTTATATTCAACAAATATGCTTTAAAACAATACTGTGAAATAATAAAAAATTATTAATTATTGAAATATGGCTTTAATTTTCCATAATTACTATTTATGGAAGAAAACATTTTTGGGCTATTGCGATTGGTGAAAGCAAAGTTTTTTTTTAAATAATTTTTCACTATCTTATTAAACACCTTCCATTTAAAAAAAATTAATTTATTAAGCTTTAAAATTATTCAATTTTTTAATCAGTTAAGCTAATACCCAAGGCACCAACTAGGCCCAAGTCATCAAGGAACTTATAATGCCTTTAAATCAGGTGGCTGGGTTACAATGCGTAGGAGGGTGGTGGCAAGCCCTTCATACCATGCGAGCCAACAGCTCCCTACACTTACTATTACCATTATCCTCTAAAAGTTTTTACGGAAGGGGAAACCAGAAAACTTGGCATAAGCTTAAGCATTTCAAATTGATTACCACCTGATTAGCTCTGTTATAAAAATATTACATATATTACACATCAAAAGTTAATGAAAAACGGCATTTAGTACCCAATATAATGACGATTTACTTTTACTGGCAAATAATTATTAATAAATAGAGGCTAAGAATGTAGAAGTTTCCAGGAACACAAAAAATTACATGATAATTCAAGTTTTACTATGCCAGTTGACCTTGGCACACATAATACACTTAAGTAAAACAATTAGCCTAGCTGATTAATATTATTATTATTATTATTATTATTATAGCCATACTAGCAATGACACATTTTTGTACTGCTTGGTATTTTATCTTAATAATAATGAAGACTTTATTGTCAGGAATTATTACAACAGACAAGGATCTCCCCTGCAGCATAGCTGATGATTTCCAAGGGATCCAAGATAATTTAATTTAAGCACTGAAATTGATATATTTTACATATTTGCAAGAAACACATTACTGAGAGTAATAAGAAGAATAAATTAGTTATTGCATTACAAATTGCACGTTTGAAGAGACATATCCATAATGTCCCGAATTTCATTTGGTAGGCTGTTACACATATTAATTCCCCTACAGTTCAGGGAGCTATCCGGAAAATTATAATTTAGTGTTTCAACAAAGAAATTTCGTTAGCTGGCTCTTTTTTATATTATAGTTATGGATGATAGTTGGCATGCGAAAGAATTCTAGAATATAATCCCGTGCGAGTTCCTTAAAGATAAGATGCATAAATATTGCTAGGTGCCTGTTATGTTTAACTTAGAGCTTTTGATTGAAAGAGTGTTTACCCTTACCAAAAATAAGTTGTCTAGGAACTACTTAAAAGTTGATTTTAAGTTGGTATTTACTAAATATGAACTAAAAACCAACTAATTAATTACCAACTTAAAGAAAAAAGTATTTTCCCACCAACTTAATAACAACTTATTATTTTGAAGTATGCTGACAACTTAAGCCTACTTAAAAAACCAACTTAATATTAAGTAAATGTGTATACCAAATAAAATCCAACATAATTTTTGGTAAGGGAATTGTTTATTGAAATATGTTGAGAACTTAAGCCTACTTAAAACCCACTTTATATCAAACTAAATGTGTATACCAACTAAATACAAACTAAAATACAACTTATTTTTTGGTAAGGGTCTGCAGTTGATGACCTCCGTGAACATCCAAGTATAGTTTTACAGATTGCATTTAATTGATTTTGTAGTATATTAAGTTTAGTAGTCTTTGCGGAGCAATAAAGTAAGTCTCTGTAGTAGTCATACAGAGGTGGAATTATTGAGCTAACTAAAATTGTTAGGGTAGCAGTATCTAGACTTGCAATAAAAATTTGCAGAGGTTAACGGTAATAGTGAGTGTAGGGAGCTGTTGGCTCGCGTGGCATGAAGGGCTTGCGACCACTCTCCTAAGCATTCTAACTCGGACACCTGTTTAAATCCCTTACCAAAAAATAAGTGGTCTAGTAACTTGAAATATGCTGACAACTTGAGCCTACCTAATACCAAGTTAATATCAATAATAATGTGTATACAAACTGAAATAAAACTTATTTTTTGGTAAGGGTTGGAATAAGACAGTTTTTTTGTGATCATAGTGCCAATTTTTTTTCCTGCCTGCAATTTCAAAACTCGTTATTTTACGCTTTCGTGTTGGTGCAATAATGAGTTAATGTCGCGATTTAAGTGCGAGTTGTTGAAAGCATACCACACATTACCAAAGATGAGCCAACGTGACACCGCCGCGTCTTCTGATCTCTCAGCCTTGTTGAACAAATTTTTTAGAGACGTTCACTATTATAGTTACGAAGATTATATTAAGACTATTTTAAAAGATCGTAATTCAAATGTCAATAATATGCGCATAAAAACAGAACTACATGTACATGTATTTAAAGTGGTTTTTTTGGAACCGGCGTAGTGTTAACACTTTTACATGGTCCCACCCTTACCAAAAAATAAGTTGGATTTCAGTTTGTATTTAGTTTGTATACACATTATTAGTTGATATTAACTTGGTATTAAGTAGGCTAAAGTTGTCAGCATATTTCAAGTTACTAGTTGAAGGGGTAATGAGTTGTTATTCAGTTGGTAGGAAAATACTTCTTTTGCTAAGTTTGTAATTAGTTGCTTTTTAGTAGTCAGGAAGTTACATATATTATTTTTAAGTTGGTTTTAAGTAGTTGAATGTAAATGTCGATTCTGGTAGTTTAGTTTGGGTTAAAGATACATGGAATAAATGAGTTCAAACAGTGGTTAGGTTGAGAAAACTATACAATCAAATGTAAGCCTTTGTTATTTATCTTTGATAAATTTGTGCTTAGTTTCAAAAACTTAGTTTAGTTTTAATGCATATAAAATATTAAAAAAAATTTAGTTGTTCATAAAAAATTTACAAATTCCATTGAACATCCCTTACCAAAAAATAAGTTGGCTAAAACCACTTACAACAACTTGTATTTCAACTTGGTTTTCAGTTTGTATATGGGACAAATGCCTACTAAAAAATAACTTAAATCGTCTTTATTAATCAACTTATTTCCAACTAAACCAGAATCGACATTTACATTTAACTACTTAAAACAAACTTAAAAATAATATATGTAACTTCCTGACTACTAAAAACCAACTAATTACAAACTTAGCAAAAGAAGTATTTTCCTACCAACTGAATAACAACTCATTACCCCTTCAACTAGTAACTTGAAATATGCTGACAACTTGAGCCTACTTAATACCAAGTTAATATCAACTAATAATGTGTATACAAATTGAAATCCAACTTATTTTTTGGTAAGGGCAAAGAGATAACTAATGTAATGATGTGACTAAAATCGAAACGAATGATATGGTACAGATAATAAAGGATTAATATTGATTTTATACATGATTTGGTTCCATCATTAGTCATTAAAGATTTATAACTCCTAAATTTTTTGCACTTTTAATCTACATGGTTGTCCAGGTTGTTTTTGAGACTCAAAAAAAGAGAGTAACACAACTTCCATACCATAAAGAAACCTTTAAAACTTGCCACTTTCTATGATTACCCATACCAAAAAATAAGTTGGCTTTTAGTTTGTATTTAGTTGGTATACACATTTTAGTTGGTATTAAGTTGGTTTTAAGTTGTCAGCATTTTTCAATAAACTAGTTAAAGGGGTAATAAGTGGATATTAAGTTGGCAGTATGGTTTTAGTTGGTAATAAGTTGTTTTTATGTATGGTTTTAGTTGGTATTTGTCCCAAATACAAACTTAAAACCAAGTTCCTAGACCACTTAATTTTTGGTAAGGGTATGCTAGCGGATGACAAAGTGCACAGGATACCTCATTTCATTGTAAAAACGTGTATCACTACATCAAATGCATGGGTCCAAGGCAAAATGTTTTAATTTTTTCTAGTTCATTTTAAACTTTTGATTTTATCTAGCTCAATTAAAGAAAATATCTTTATTAACTAATAAACCAAACCATTGACATGTAAAAAAGTCATAATTGGGCTCTTATTTTATTCTTATCATATTTCTTAAGTAAAAATAATAGCTAATAAGAGCTCAAATCGCTAAACCACGCAATTTTTAAAGAAAAGTAGTACAGTCAGAAAGTCAACCCAGTCCTGGAATGAAAAATGCAGCCCAGTTAGCAGTGGTATTAACTACATAATCAACAAAGTGTAAAAAGCACAACTGAAAAGTCAGTTCCGTCAAGTCTTGGCCCATTATTGCATTACAAGATCAAATTGTTATTATTAAATACAAATTAAACTAATAATTATTTACATAATAAATAAAACTGAATTATTGAAATAATTTATTTTAGAAAGCAAATTTTAAAGATATCGCAAACTTTTGACTGAAATAATCACGGCGGAACCTCTAAAAGGTTGTATGTACCTGTGAAAGTCTGCTTCAACTCTGGCGGTAAAATAGTATTCATCCACCTACGAAGGGAGAGCCATAGAAATAACACGTTTTTTGGCCAAGAGCAAGACTTTTGGTATTACGTCATATCCACTTTTGGTTGCATCAATTAGTGTCACTCTTAAATAAGAGTTTATTTTAATTATTTCTCATGGATATACGTCAAAAAAGTTAAACATTTCTCATATTCTTAAATGCAACTTAAAACAATGAAAGCTAAATACCAATGACTAAAAAAGGCTAAGTCTTCAACATCATAACCATAGGCGTATTCACACAACCAACAATTTTTGTCCAACATTTTGGGTGACAACAGCTTTAGAGTTCAAATTCTCAACCAACTTTACAAATTCCATAAAAAGCTGATGAGATTTCATGTGTTAACCTCCAAAGAAAATTACTCACAATTCTCAAATAAACACCTTAACTGCAAAAAAAAAATACATCAATTTACATTAATACAAGTATAACTGGTTATCATTTAGTGTTGTTCCTTCCAAAATTTATTAATTAAAAGACAAAGCCAAACAATATTAAAAAGTGAACAAGAAAAGTGTATTAAAAAGTAAAATTTATTTGTTTTAAATAAGTGTATTAGCACAATTAAGTAGCTAGTTTTATTTTAATTAATATCATTAGATTTAAATACTAAAACCCAAGCATCAACTACAAAAATCTGTCCATTCTTCAAGACATGGCCAACCAAAGCCTTTGTGAGGAGCTTAGATTGCAATCTATACTAAACTCATAACTTATACTCTAACAAATAAATATCAAATCAAACAAAAAATCTTATACTTCATCAATATATTCACTAAAGAATTCAAAGTTCATAATGTATATTCTTTAATTCTACGCTCTATAAGCTCACATTTAATAAAATTAGTGATTTAAAATTTTATATCATAAAATGACTTCTACATTCAGCCAAGTTAAAATTCTGTTTTCCCGGTTCTTACAGAATTCCATAAAATCGGAGCACAATTGTTTAAGTAAATAGTAAAAATAAAAGGAATTGGATGAAGATGGAATTGGATGAAGACGGAATTTGTTTAAAATAAGAAAACGTAATTGAAGACAAACAGATGATCAGAGGATTTGAATATGAATTTAAGCAGCAGATAGTCTGAAATATTTTAGGCCCGCCAAATCCTTTTAGATCTTGTAAGCAAAAGAAAAAATTAAAAGTCCATCATCCATTTTTTTGCACAGTTTTTGGGACTTTGGGTACCGTTTTAGCTTTGAAAGTCAAATTATTATTCCATACTTTTATAAAATTTAATAATGAAAGAAATTTTAGATAAATTAAATATGTTTTGTTCTAGAAAGTTTTTCATAGCTCTAAATAGCATAGACTTGTGGGGTGGCGGAGTAGTTAGCACTTTCGCCTCGCAGCAAGAGGATCCGGGTTTGATACCAGTTTGTGGCTCTGGGTGAAAATTCAGAACAGCTCCTGCGTTGAGCTTGCAAGTTCTCTCCCCACTGGTTTAAGGGGTTTCCCCCCCGAGCTCTTCCGTTTCCCCTTCCATTAGAACTTGTTGAGGTTAACGGTAATAGTTAGTGCAGGGAGCTGTTGGCTCGTGTGGTATGAAGGGCTTGTCACCACCCTCCTACACATTGTAACATGGCCTTGGGCATTAGCCTAGTTGATGATGATTATTAAATTGGAGCAGAAGCTAAATTGTCAGGGTTGTTTAAATAGTGCTAAATTTCACAGTGAAATTCTTTAAAATAGTGCTAAATATGAGATAGAAATAGTTTAAATAGTGCTAAATATCACAGGGGAATTGTAAGGGTTGTTTTAACAGCGCTATATTTCGGAACGGAATAAGAAGTCCACTTTCTTTGCTCATGGAAACAAAAGAGATAAAGAGAGCTAAGAAGTTCTCGGAAATTAGAAAAAGACTTCATTATTTATTTGATAAACAAAATAAATAAATACCAATATCAATTTGAAATTGGCCATTTATAACTTTCAGAAAAGGATGGAAACCATGAAAGTAATCTGGTCTGTTGCCTGCTCTCTAGTATGAAGGACACATTTTCAGTATAATTTCCAATATCTACTATGTGTCAAAAATTAACACACCCCGATGTTATATGTTTGTATCCATACATTATAATATGGGTGATTATATACATGTAAGTTTACATGTATCAGTGTGTAGATAAAACTAGATATGTATGTAACTTCACATAATGATTATAATATTGGTGAATATATCAGAGGGGACGGTAGTCCCCATAGCAAGGTCCGGGAAAGTGACTAGCTTTTCGAGACCGAGCTAGTATTATCCCAAAGCAACTAAGTGCTGATTTCAGCCCCTTGAATCTCCTCAACCACTCAAGAGTAGCGAGACAAGAAATATACCATTGGAAAGACCAGGCGCATACGACAAACATACAATAAAACAATAAATGTAGCGCTGTTATGCTAATAATGCGACGTAGTTCAAAGATAGCCAAAATGTCAAAAAAAAAAAACTTTCATCTTCTTCTTGCAGATCGCTCTAGAGCAAAAAGTACTTATTTGATTTGCATAGAAATTGGTGACCACCTTCCACCTGCTTTCCCATTGTGGCATTCCAAAGGATAAGTCTCAGTGTCTAAGTGTCGTTGAGTTAATGAGGAAAAACTTTAGCCCTACCACAATATTTTATCAAATGTTTGAATTGCGTCCAATCAGAACCTGTTTGTTTCCGTGGTTTCGTGTCTCCGCTATATCTACAAATGTATTATCTAACGATTTAGATCTATAGAAGGCTTCATCACTTTTCAATTTAATATACATTTTGATATAATAAGAACAGCTTGTCATAACTCCCACTATATTTATTTAGCTGAATAATTTGAATACATATTCAATATTATTTTTATTTAGCTGAATAATTTGAATACATATTCAATATTATTTTTATTTAGCTGAATAATTTGAATACATATTCAATATTATTTTTATTTAGCTGAATAATTTGAATATTCAATATTATTATTAAGACGTGCCAGGTAAGAAATTGTAAAATGGTTAGCATACTTTTGAATCTAAAATCATACAATTTTCCCCTACACGTTTTTTTAGGAGGGGGGCGGGTTAGCTTAAACTATCTATTGTCTCAAAATTATTTAATTTGGGATGTGAAAAATTTAGGATCAGATTTCCAAACCACAAAAAAAATTATCTCGCATTGTCTAATTCTTTTCTAGAGGTGCCAATTATGTTTTTGAGAGGTCTAGGTCCCAATTTCTCAAAGTGTTGGGATGATTGTTTGTAGTTTTAATGGGAATTTGTGTTTTTTACAAATAAATTTCCTGACACAAATATGCCTATAACTTTAGTATAATTTTAACTATAAATCTACCTGAGTGGTATAGTGGTTAAGGTGGGGTGGCAGCAGTGACGGCGATCCCGTGGGGGCTCTAGGGCTCAAGCCCCCAAAGGGAAAAACAAACAGGGCAGAGCCCCCACAGAAATAAAATTGAGAAGAATAGCAATCAGGGAAAAATTTATAATCTCACTGCCTTTATTTACTTCCGAAATCAGTCTTTTTACAGAAGTTAATTTGAGATTGCAGATGCGAGTAGCATTAAGATGATATAACCGTAAAATTGATTTCGATAGATTCGTCCAAACAAAATTACCTAAAATACCTTCGTAATGTATTTGCCCCAGAAAGGCTTCATTATCTATCCATGCACACAGATATTTTTCTAAAGATATTGACTTAACTTTTATTATCAATGTATTCATTGACGGATGAGATATTAGAAAGACTTTATTAAATATATATATATAGTACGAAAAAGTTTGAGCTGTACATTTTCTTGCTTAAGTTTTAAGTATATGGATTTTTAGATAAAAAATTAATTGCTTGTGCCTCCACAGAAATGTTTTCCGATCGCTGCCACTGGGTGGCAGAGTGGTTAATAGTTTTGGAACTACAAAAATGTATTAAATCTGGCCAAAAACCTTAAGGTTAAAATTCGCAAGGTCCTCTATTCTATTATTATATATGGGCCTGTTCATAACTCTTGGTAAAGGAAAGCCCACATATCACGCTACTTGACATCACATATGCTAGACCTTGCGCGACCTTTTTTTTCATGATTTGCAAGATCTATTTTAATCATGAAAAAAAAAGGACGCACAAGGTCTAGCGTATTTGATGACAAGTAGCGTGATATGCAGGCTTTTATTTACCAAGAGTAATAAATAAACAGGCCCATATAGAACTTGTCCATATGTCTAATTTAAGACCTTGCCCATGGTTTGATTTCAGTACGTTCATGGGCTGAGACATTAGGATGTAGTGTTGGGCAGAGGACCTTGCGAATTTTAACCTTAAGGTTTTTGGCCAGATATATATATATATATATATATATATATATATATCTGACCAAAAACCGTAAAGTTAAAATTCGCAACGTCCTCTGCCCAACACTACATCCTAATATATATATATATATATATTAATTATGTCAGCAGGCAAGCAGATATTTAGTATAATTTCTGCAGCCTCTCATATTTTGTTTATCATGGTAGCAAGAGATAATGCAGAGTTTGGAGCTACCTAAATTCGCAAGGTCCTCTGCCCAACACTACATCCTAATATATATATATATTAATTATGTCAGCAGGCAAGCAGATATTTAGTATAATTTCTGCAGCCTCTCATATTTTGTTTATCATGGTAGCAAGAGATAATGCAGAGTTTGGAGCTACCTAACTTATTGGTTATGGTAATTTTATATATCTAGTAGTTTTATTTATGTGTATGGGGTTCGAGATCCATCACGTCGAGACACATAATTAGTACCAAAAATTTAAATTACATAGCAATAACGAGAAATACAGAGTTCCTTCCAGAACTGGGAACTGAGGGCGATAGCTTTCAGGTGCTCCGGGAGATAATTTTAATCCAGGACAGATGAAGGGAGAAACGAGTGCTTCCGAGAAGCTAGGTAAAAGCCTGGCAAAACGAGGGATGTTGTCCAGCACCCTCTCGGGGTCTGTGCCGAGAAAAAATATCATGGGATAAGGGGACCAGAGCGCTGCACGTTTTGTGAATAACACTATTCATGGAGGGTGAGCCGCCTAACACGTCTACGAGCAGCAAGGGTAGTCCAGTTGAAATTTGTCAGGACTCGAGTCATGCTGAAGCTCCACGGGAAGCTCACATTTGTTATAATATGAATAAATATGCATGCTCACAAGGCGCAGGGCATGCCATTGGAATATTTCAAAAGAATGAATGTCGCATGTATTGTTGGGGGACCATACTGCCGAGCATTAAGTTTAGACCACTAGAGTTTTTTTGGCGAAGGAGCAATGCGCAAGGTGCATAAACCAAAGAGCTCTCGCAGCCTGAGAGGTAACTCAAACCTATGTGGGTGCTCCATTCCAGAGTGTCAGTGATGACCACTCCAAGGTAATGCTGAACGAGGGTCCATCAAGGGTGTAAATGGCATTAGTAACAGGACAGCCTTGTCAACGGAGAGACAGGACTGCACACTGGGAAGCGTTGAGTGGAAGATTGCAAGCTATGCTCCAATTATGGATGCTATCCAGGTCATCAAAAAGGATAACCCCAAAAAAATACACATAAGTGGATAATAGGTGTAAATGTCGTAACCTGATACTTTTACTTAAGGAATTTCCCTGGTTTTATGTTGAAACACACAGAAAACTATTATTTAAAATATGAATAGTTTTTGCAAAAAATCCCAAATAGGTCTCTAGCCATTGAAAGAAAGGATAGGTGGGTCTTTTCTGGAAGTGTTCTTAAAAAATTAAGTGAGCCATGTTACCTTCTTAGTGTACATAGAGTACACAAAATAGACATTTTACCATCTAAATTAGTCGTTTAAAGTTAACTTTAAAAAAAAATCGATTAATTACAGTAACAGTAAACAACAATAATTTTGGGCCTTGGCCTTATACACATGGCGCTGACTAAAACGACGAAATAATATCAAAATTAAACGAATTTATCACTGAAATATGGTCAATTATTATTAAAATACATGATTTATAATACCATTCCGTTTCCAAGATTAATTAGATTAAATATTACGCTTGAAAATAGGTTATAAAATCCTACTATGCCAAGAAAACGTCGTAGGCCGCTTTAAAATAAAATAGCAGACAACACTTACGACGAACTCTGCAGCCAAACAAAATCCATTCGTAATCCTTTACCCCTCCACAGCTTCCACAATACAAAATTGTAATCATGGTTAGGGTCTGATTTTCGGAACATTTCATTTCTCCAATTGAGGTGCAATGAGAAAAAATGTTGTTAGAGTCTCTGGTCGAAGGGTTATTCCAACCAATCCGCCAAGAACTTTCAATTTTCTATTTTCTTGTTCAAGGCCTTCGACCCCACCTAGACTACAGAACGGTGTGAAATTTTTGTTTGGTGACCAATCTCCCGCCTTTAATAGAGCCCACGTCGCAGGGTCTTCATCTCTAAGCGCCCTCATTTCAGCCAAATGCCAAGCGCGCAATGCCGAGTAATTTCTTAAGTCTAGGGCAAGGAAATACTTCGTGAAATCTTCTAAAGACGCGAGACGAAGCTCCCAATCGGCACTACGGACTGCTCGGATAAATGCTAGATGGGAGAAAACCATGTTCATATATTGTTGAACCATACTAAACGTAGGGTACTTCGTTGATTTCTCTTTGGAGAAGCTTTTCATTTTCCCTGAAATTTTCAAATGATGTAGTTTATTTAGAAACTCTCTATTTACAGCGCCGACTCTGTCATTATTTTCATCGTTCCAAGCATTGAAAATATACTCGACTTGTTCTCTACATTGAGATTTTTCATCTGGGTATTTTTCGAAGAAACATTCAGAAAATAACGAGAAGAATGCTTGCAAAGTCGTTAAATGAGCATCGATGGCCCTTCGAAGAGGTTTTCCCTCTAAAATACGTTTAACCCTTTGAGAAGTGTATAAACCAGCTTCAATCCAAAACTCCGGTATTCCAGTTAGTTCCACAAATTTTCCTATTACACGCAGTTGGGCCATTTCTGTGTGCAACTTCCCTGGCAAAAAAATCCAATTATCGACTAATAGCGACATTTCAAGCTGTTTCATTGGCCGATAAAGACCCAAATCCATAGTGACTATAGGCTTTGAATTAGACTGCGTTATAATTAGACTTATTTTTTCGAAGTTTTTCATAACAGTCAGCTGTACTGATCTTTTGTTGGAGAAGTACCAATAAGTGAAAGTACCGCGATACGAGTAAGCTCTTAGGACTCGTCGATTATAGAGTTGTGAGCTGACCACGTAAGACCCGGTTTTCTCGGACCTTCAAAATCTGTTTGCTTTAGACAGTGAAGTCGAGACATCATCCAAGCCTTTTCCATAGTTTTTGAAACCGCACTCTCAAGATTATATTGTGGATAGACGCGACTGCGTGGTCGTACGGATTTTGAAATTTTGCATGGATATAATTTGTAAATTGAACTTGGAATTTGAATACTCGCGGAGTCTTCGGAAAGAGAAAATTCTTCAGAAATATCATTCTCCTTTATTTTTTGGTAAAGCACCATTACCGTTCCGTGCATCGTACGTTGACCATCAGGAGTGTCTTCTTGGAAGTCTAAATTATCAAAAGCAAAAGTAACCTTCCTTCCCTTTACAAAGTCGTTGCTTTTCATTCTCCATAAAACTTCTTTGGCAATTAGAGTTTTAACGTCTCTCAATCTACAGTAGCTAACGGCCATTCCCATCTGATTCAAAAATTCAATTAACTGAGTGTATAGTTAAAGCAACACTAATTTGTAATGGCATTTCCCTAGTTCCGCGTATGGTTTTAGTATCAGTTAGGGTGGCTTGTCGAGGTGTTAAGGTCTCAAATATTAGAGATTGAGCGAGGCGAATGGATCTCTGGTCAATTTCGCTGCCCCGCCGGGAATCAGATAAAAGCGTGGCTTTTCCAACCATACACCACTTGAAAAATAAAACCAGCTCTTGCGGTAAAGTGGTCTCATGATCCATTTCGAGACACCCGTTAAATTCCCATTTTTTTTGAAGATGTAACTAAGTTTCTGATTACGTTCGCGGCCTTAAAAAGGGACCTTAGACGGTCTTCATTATTGTCTTCCTCCAATCTTATCAATGCCGAATTCCTCGTGGTTTTCAAAAAAAACGCGTTCTGATTCGCGTTTTTTCGTTGGTTGTGAAAATTCGATACCTAAAATTTCTTCGTTTAAGAAATCTTTCAGTTTTCTTCGAGACATTAGGTCGTCTTTAATTGAGTCCAAACCATTCGAAATGCATATATTTAAATACGCATTATGTAAGTCAGCTATCGTAGTTACATTCTCCCCTACGAGACATTCTTCGACCAGGTTAATAAACTCTATTTCCGAAGCTATTATGGCCGCGTTTTGTCTCTGAACTGGATTTTCAAAATGTTTATTACGACGCGGTACTTTTATAACGGTTTTGTTCCAACAGTTAAGGTGGTACATAACATCTACCGCGTGCGCGTCTGTGTCACTTATACATTCGCTCAGTCGCACGCGCCAAATATCGTTATTGCACAAATCAACTGCTTGCTTCAGAGATACGCCACTTCGATCATATGATATTGCATGCAAGGGGTTTTTTTCGAACCCTTTTCATCACAGAAAAAACATTGAGTTTTTAGGTACTTCAAAGTTTTGCTTCTAGTAAAAGTTGATGAAGAACTGGGGACTAAAATCGAAGGTTCGGGAACCACATTTTCAAAACACGTTTTATCTTCGACAGATTTCTCAAAGTGTTTTACAACTCTTTGCTTATACGATTTATGCGTAAACGTTTTGTAGCAAGATAGATGCCAAGAACATTAATTAAGTTTAAGATTGTTTAGTGATACTTCACCTTTCATTTTTGTTAAAAATATTTGACTGTCTTTGTTGTATACATAAAACATATGTTCGCGATGTGAGATAAGATAAATAAAAAATAGATCAGCTAGATAAATAAACGTCTACCGAAATATCAGAGGCATTCCCTCTTGAGTCTTGATCAAATGTATTTAAGTCTTAGTACTTTTAAATGTAAATATCTGTAACTAATAAAAGTGATTTTAGACTATAATGTGCCGTCTCATCAATCGACTTGGACATAACAAAATGGCGACGGGGATGGGATGCTGAACCTTTACGTTGGATGTACATGAGTGGAGAGGAATCGACAACAATTTAGAAACATGACCACGATAGGAAGATTGGAGATCTTCGATGGTACAGCAGAGCCTTGGAATCAGTATGCAGAGAGATTAGAAGCATATTTCCTGGTGAACGACATCACATCGATGGAAAAGAAGAGAGCAGTACTTATGATCATTCTGGATCCCAAGACGTACGCACTTCTACGAAATTTGATCATGCCAGTAGCTATAAAGGACAAGCAATACGGCGATCTAGTCGGAGAGCTAACAAATCATTTCAATCCAAAACCATCAAGGATGGCCGAGAGATTGCGATTTCATAGGCGAGACCGAAAACTTTGAGAGTCCGTGGCAACTTACGTAGCGGAACTAAGACGCTTAACCGAGCATTGTCAATTTACCACCAGATTAGACGAAGAGTTACTAGACAAGCTGGCATGGGGCATAAATGACGATGCAATGCAGAAAAAGTTACTGGCCGAAGAAGACGGGTTAACTCTGGACAAGGCAGTAAAACTACTCCAAGCAATGGAGATGGCCACAAGAAATACCAAAGAGATGAAAACTTCGAATTGTGACAATCAGGGGCAGAGCACCGTCAACTTCGAGTCACAGAGGCATCAGGGAAAGAAAAGCTCAAGTTTCAAGGATCAAACCCACAGTTACGATCAGCGGAAATCTGAGAAATGCATAAGATGTACCGGATCTGGTCATAAGAGTGCAGAGTGTCGATTTATAACGGAAGTTTGCCACAAATGTCAACGAGTCGGGCACATTGCGAAAGCATGTCTAAATCCAACAAATCCAAAATCGCACAAGAAAGACGATACAACCAAACGTAACAATTTCAGGAGCGGAAAAATCAATCAAGTCAAGGAAATTGGCGAAAAAGGGTCGACACTGGCGGAATACGATGTTCCAATATACAACATATCGGTGGGAGACTCTGACGAAGAAGTACCTCTACCAGAAACCATATGGCTGGATATCAACGGGAAGAAGATCCAATTTGAATTGGATAGCGGGTCGGGTCACGCTATGCTCACTGAAGACGACTTCGCATTACTACCGTACCAGCAAGAAGTCCAAGCGTTTTCAAGGAAACTACGATCGTATACTGGACATGCAGTTAATATTGTCAAACGCACAACAGTCGATGTCAATTTCAAAGGAAGATCAGCTGAGATACCAGTACTGCTAGTAAAAGGGAGCGGTCCGAATCTTTGTGGACGAAAATGGCTCCAATCATCATTGAATATTACAACGCCAGTAACCCAGATAAATCACCTGGAATCCAACCAAAGAAATATATCTCTAGATCAAGTCATGAGGAAGTATGAAAAACTGTTTTCACCTGGTCTGAGGAAGCTGGAAGGCGTAAAAGTCCACATCCATGTCAAGCAGCGTTGCCAGACGTACCATAATTATTGTACAAAACAATAATTTTAGCCCAAAATTTTGGTCGTACCATAATTTTAGGCTTGTACAATATTGTCGAAGGTGGTGCCTTGGGTATTAGCTCTATTTTAGAAAAAAATTACAATAATTTTAAAGTTGTGTACCATAATTTCAATAATTTTAGTTTAAGATTTGTAGGGCTCGGATTTTTCTGATCGTTTCAACCGGTAAATTCAGTTAACCATGATTAATCGGAAAACTTCCAGATAATTTAACGGTAAAATCTCGAGTTTGTTTATCAACTAATTATATAGTTTGAAAAAAAAACATTATCTTGATCGCAATAAATTCACCGCCGCCTTACTTTCCCCGAATGTATTTTTTTATCATGAAGCCGATATGAACTTTTATTTAAATAAATTTGTACACACTTGTTTTTTTAAGATAAATAAGATCAAATTATAACTCTTCGAAATATTTACGAATTAAATATTTACCGAAAAAAAGCAAATTGTTTTTTTTTCTGGAAATATAGACCATATTTCTTCGTTAATCAATCATATTTGTTGTTCCAGTTGTGATGTACCCCGACTAAAATGTAATAAAACACTAATGGAAAACTCGTATTAGTCTACCCATGGATAATAGTGAACTACTTTAACTATTTTTTATAATAAAAACCATGGTTTAGCAAATAATATAACTATGTTTTCATCTGGTGCTGCTAGTATCTTACACTTAATTCCGAAAAGGATGGATAGATAAATCACGAAATAAACTGAAGTGTCAATGCTGACTAATGAAACGGTGAAATACATTTTATTTTAACAAAATGGATAAAGTTGGTCATAAAATTCCCTTTCTAATCTGGGCCGCGGAAGTCTACAGACATCTGGCCAGAGCGCAATATAACCTGTGTCGTTTGCGCAGTTTACTAAAATACGGGGCGACGTTTCAGTGAGATGGGCATTTTTGGTCCTCAATGCCCCCACAACGCGATTGAGTGACCAGTCCTTACAAGCACCCGGGTACAAGTATCGCACTTTCAATAATCAGCCTTTTCAGTTTACATAGAGCCACGTAGTGGCAAATGCAAGAAGCTCATAAACTGCTGGATTTTCGTCTGCTAAGCAGACGCTTTATGGAAAAATCGTCTGCTTAGCAGACGAAAATCCAGCATTTCATGAGCTTCTCGCATTTGCCACTATGTGGCTCTATGTAAACTGAAAAGGCTAATTACGTTTCTTTCTCCACTTCTGAAATAATATCCTTTTAGTAAGCTATGGAAATTTTACTTCCTTAATAGACAACATAAGTAAGGACTAGTAAACGTGTAGGGTGAATAAATATAGGAGTTATAGTCTTACAAGTTTACTCATTTTCTCCCAAGTTAATTTTTTCTACGACAATGGTACCTGTTTCACAAGTCACGACTTCCAAGAATTCCTCAAGCAAAACGGAGTTGAGCATTTTCGTACAGCACCATACCATCCGGCGTCTAATGGACAAGCAGAGAGGTCAGTCCGCACCATCAAAACAAGCTTAAAAAAGATCAGCGGTGGAACGAACGAAGCTATCGACATGATCAATGAAGGATTGTGGACATTCCCGAAAGGATGCTTTCACACACGCTTGGCAAGAATTCTCTTGAACTATCGTAGAACTACAACAGCAAGGGGACTATCACCAGCGGAGATGATGTTTGGGCGCGCAATTATTTCACAAATCGATCTCTGCCATCCAATGAACAAAATTCAACGAAAAACAGAAGTTCCTCATGCGCTAAGCTTTGAAGAGAAGGAGGAAGAAGAGACCGGAAAGCAGACTAAGCAGGAGACTGAAAAGCAGACTGGAAAGCAGATCACTAAAAGAAAGCAGACGTATCAGATCAACGACGCCAAAATGCCTGGAAGGAACAATCCTTTCAACTCTAGGACAAATGATGTTCGTTATCAAAACATCCACATCAGAGCTCCGAAGGCATCGAAACCAGATACGACATCGTTTTCTATCGGTGAGAGAAAAGACAACGTCGGCAGCTTTTCCAGACCTGATCACTCCAACATCAAGCACCGAGGAAGATCTATCTTGGACACCAGAATTTCAACCAACAGTTCCTGTCCCGATAACCAATGCCGTGTCATCAGACAACGTTCCAGAACCTTCTCAAACCAGAATCACCGGATCGGCAATGAATAGCAAACCATACCCTGATGAATCATCAATGTCATAGGGAGGACAGAGCCAACAACGAACTCTTTTTTTACCCGAAGAACTGCGAGAACCGAGTCAATTACAACTATCAACGGACATTCAACAACAACGATCTACTGAACCGATCAGCAATTTAAACCCTCAACGTCCACAACGAACTCGAAGTAAACCGCTTAAATTTGAAGATGAATTCCCACAAAGCATCCACAAAAAGAGGGGAAAGTAATGTTGTATACATAAAACATATGTACGCGATGTGAGATAAGATAAATAAAAAACTAGATCAGCTAGATATATAAACGTGTACTGAAATATCAGGGGCATTCCCTCTTGAGTCTTGATCAAATGTATTTAACTCTTAGTACTTTTAAATGTAAATATCTGTAATTAATAAAAGTGATTTTAGACTATAATGTGCCGTCTCATTAATCGACTTGGACATAACAGTCTTCATCTTTAAGCGCAGCCAGCTCCACGATCAGATCAGAAATTTTCTGTAACGATTGCTCTTCAGGATTTTGCACAATTTTTTCTTTAGATTTATGTTTGCAGAAAATGCACTTTTCTCTTTTAAACACACTAGACATAATTATAAAACAGCACAATATACACTTTAGCAACTATGCGCCCCCAAAAATGATAACGAACTGCCGTTATTCCTTCAAAACAAAACTGAGAAACTGCCCGTACCCATTTTCTTTTCAACAAAATTGCCACCCGACACTGGAAACCTTTGGTAGCGGTCGAGCCGACCTTAATCCCATAATTACCCAAGTAAAATGGCCCGTCGAAAAAACTTTGAACCGAACTTTCTCTTTCCCATATATAAATACTAGCCGAGAAGCCCGCCTTACAGGCGGGCCCTCAGCTAGTTGTGTGTTTCGACGCACTCCACCCCAGTACGCCCCCCCCAACCCCTTTTACCCATGCGATAATTACCGTGGCACTCTTTTCCATAGTCGAAACACCGCAGTAAGGCCCCCTCCCTTTTTTACATGCGATAATTTCCATGGTACCCTTAACCTCATAGTTTACCGCCCCCCGTAAGGCCCCCTCCCCCCTTTCACATGCGATAATTTCCATGGAACCCTTTTCTCCAAAGGAGAACCACCCCAGTAAGGCCATACCTCCCCTTTTTCCCATTTGATAATTACCGTTCATCCCCTTTTTTCTCATGTTATAATTACCGTGGTACCCACCTCCCCCTTTTTCCCATGTGATAATTAACGTGGTACCCTTTTCCCCATAGTAGAACCACCCCAGTAAGGCCCTTTCTCCCCCTTTTGCCCATGTGATAATTACCGTGGTACCCCCCCCCCTACGCTTTTCCCATGTGATAATTACCGTGGTACCCTTTTCCCCGCAAAAATAACTCAAACTCGCAGTCGTACCAACCCCCT
Source organism: Leiobunum rupestre (assembly GCF_980474605.1). NCBI lineage: Eukaryota > Metazoa > Arthropoda > Arachnida > Opiliones > Sclerosomatidae > Leiobunum > Leiobunum rupestre. The sequence goes on along the minus strand of NC_143391.1, from coordinate 49,511,436 downwards.
GTACCTCTTTAAACCCCCTGTATCCAATGGCTAATGTATAAAGACCACGGGACTAACGTACGCCGAGAGCGCCACAGGACTTTTAAATCGGAACGACCCCGAAACCCCCCGCCCCTCCCCGTTTCCGAAACTTACAGGCCTTCTGAAACTACCACATATGATCCCCCCCCCTCCGAAATTAGCCGCGGAAACAGAGAGAAAATTTCGGGTGTATTGCGTGTTGGGACAAACACGGCCCAACACTCAGGGACGACCGATTTTGAGAAAATAGATAGTCGAACCACCTCAGTAACGAAGCCAAAGGCAGTCTCGGTTTCCCTATGTTCCGCGGGTTGTTTTTCCCTCGCCGGCCCGCCTTCGCCTTCCTTACTGACTAACCAAAAGCTCAAAATAGATAGTAGAACCACCTCAGTAGCGAAGCCAAAGGCAGTCTCGGTTTCCCTTTGTTCCGCGGGTCGCTTTTTCCTCGCCGGCCCGCCTTCGCCTTCCTTACTGACTAACCAAAAGCTCCAACGACGACGACGACGACGAAGTGGTTTTTATAATATAGAAAATAGGTTTCTAGTTTCAATTTATTTATATATTTTCTTTAAAGAGTATTTCGAATTTACACGAAATATATTAAATTTAAAATCGAATTTTTGTATTATTGTAAAATGAGGTATGTATTATTTTTAAGAGGTTTTTAGCTTTCGTTTGATAACTAATATCCCATATTTATGAAAAGTATTGAAGATTTCTGCTAAGGGTGGGCGGGGCTGGCTTTAGTGGCTCCCTCCCGCGGAAATAATCAACTTAGGACGTTGAATTTTTTTTTCAAGTATATTTACGGCCTATTAAAATAATCATTTCACTTTAAATGAAATAATTTAAAAATTAAACCATAATTAAGTGGTTTGGGTGGACATGCATCAGATTTATAGCCCGGTGTACCGGTAAGATTCAAACCACACCACCGGAGGTCTGTCATCATAATGCCCTACGCCAGCGTCCACGAACCCGGACAGGTGACAAAACCAGCCTGGGTAGCAGAACCCCACTACTGATGGCCGCACCCTTGACGCAAGCCGCTCAACCCAGCAGAAGGTGCAGCAATGGGCCGACCAGCGCGCCACTTCGCACAGCAGTGGGAATGAGAGCGGATGCTCTGGCAACTCCGGCCGACACCCTACCTACGAAGGTAGACAGCCAAACCCATTGGAAAGAGCTCCTAAAGGGGAACGACGAGCACACAGCAGTCCAAGTAACCCGGCACAGCTGGCACCGGATGTCCCGGTGGGAGCCCAAAAGGCCGAGAAACAACAGGACAGCCGTGCCCTCATACGGAGGCTCGCAGCCCCACAGTAGGCTACCCAATCCGCCGAGGCGGCCGGGTTGCCTGGACCCTCTCCGTTAGCCTGGGCCGAAGCCCAGTTACCAGCCCACACCGGGCCGAAGCCCAGTTACCAGCCCACACCGGGCCGAAGCCCAGTTACCAGCCCACACCGGACCGAAGTCGGAGGTGGAGATAGGACCTTTTGGACGGAGCTAACATCTCCCAGCGCGCCACCGCCCGTGATGGGTTACAAGAGCCGGACCCCGACTCCCCGGTAAAGCCGCCAGTTATTGCACACTCCGACCCCTCGTGGGCCTGGTTTGGGTGGGCTAGCGCCCCCCTGCCACGTTTGACGAACTTCCACCATCGAAATTCGGATTCAGCTCATTTTTCTGAAGAGAATGACACCTTCCGCTATATTCTTTCACGAACGTGCAAACGACAGACATAGCAGCAGGGACTATGTGGCGAAAATTCAAATTCTCAAATGACCTTACAGGAATTTTCATTTCACCCTTCACCATCTGAGCCAGCTTCGGGTAACAATGATTTTATTAATAAATATTGTTGAGGTGAAAAAGCTGTTTGAGATGTATATTTGGACGTCAAAAGCTACTGGCTACAAATCTATTGAGAAAACGTACCTTAATAGTTTCTGGCTGATTGGCCATTGTCAGTTGAAAGAAGAAAGCTTAAAGGAAAAGTCCATGTCTGGTAAAACTTGGGTCTATTTCAAAGATAATGTTTAAATAAACTCAAAAATATCAGTCGTAAAATTGTATCTTTATTTAATGACGAGAAATTAATTTTTAAACGAGCCAAATTTACCCGCCAAGCGATCTGCCATTTTGTTTCGCGGTGACGTTTTAGGACTTTAATAACGGGCTGTTCGTGCTATAACAGCGCTCTGTTCCCTGCGCACACTTGCTCCGCGTGCGGTCTGCGGAGGGAAGGCGAAAGAAAATGGCAGCTCGCTTGGCGGGTAAATTTCGCTTGTTTAAAAATTAATTTCTCGTCATTAAAAAAAGATACAATTTTACGACTGATATTTTTGAGTATATTTAAACATGATCTTTGAAATAGACCCAAGTTTTACCCAACCTGGACTTTTCCTTTAATAAAGAAGCATTCTTTTAGTTTCTAGGAAACGCACACTACCTTTTAAGGAAACACTAACTGAATCCCTCAATGAAGTTATTCAAGATGGGAAGTGGTACAACCACGAAATCAAAGCTTTGAGGTTGTCTGTGGATGCGTTGGGTGAGAAATTTGACAAACATACAGCAGCAGTGGAGAAATTAGCAGATGCTCAGCTTCAGCAAGCGGTTGCCCAACAGACGCAAGCAGATGCCTTATAGCTTATGGCAGAAAATTAAGCGAAGCAAATCACTGCTCTGCTAGCCTTGGTAGCAAAGTTACCCGGACAACCTACAGATGAGTCCAGCTCTTTGGAACTGACCACAGAGAATGATTAAGCTTCCTTGAAAAAATAAAAGTACCATTGAAACATTTAAAGAGTAGTTGTTTTTGCTGTCCAAATACACGAGGGTGTACATTTTTGACTTCTCCATCACTTTGCACATGCAATCCAATTCTCCCAGAATATTTGGTAGGTGGCACCACATTGAGGAACACATCTGAGAATAAGCATAATTCTGTTAAGCTGATTGAGCTATTTCTAAAAACAAAACATTCCTTTGTAAGCTGAGTGGCCACATATTGTCCAATGGGAATTAAATCAAACGACACATTCTAAATTGCTTACGTTTCATAATTTGCTGCCACCAGATTTTGGAATGACTCTGGAGGATGGAGCACTAAACAGAATTGCAACCGAAACTTCCTGCTTCACACTTGCTGTTTACACCCATATCATTTTGCTAAATTGATCTTGGTAGTCCTATCTTTTCCTAAAAGGGGTTTTACACATCCGAATAAAGCATAAACATCGTCTTTTGGCATTTCAAATTGAAGCAGAAACTACTTATCATTAATAATTAGACATAACAAACATATTTTTCTTTTATAAATTTGTACATTCTATTGCAGCAACTCTAGCATGCGCCATTTTAAAGAATAACAGACGACAGTCGTTAATTTATTCCCGGTAGAGGGCGACACAGCCGCCAGAGTTCATCGGGCCGGAAATCAGAGTTGATTTTCAATGCCGGAACTGAACCGGCGTGATCTGATTTGAACTAGCTTCCTCGACCCTGTATAGAGGGCAGCTGTTTATTCACTAATAAAACAAGGAGCATCTATGTAATCGATAGGAATTTTTGAACTGGCCTGTTAAGAGAGGTTTGATGCCTTTTTCAATAATTTGCGCTTACATAATAGGTCTTTACATCAAATCAAATAAAAAAAAATAAACATTAAATCCATTTATTACTGTGGTATAACCAAGAACGTATATATGTATAAGAAAGTTGAACTATCAAATTGGCGCCTGGTGTCATGATTTAATCGGTTACAGAATAACAAATTACTCTGCCCAAAAAACCACGTGCGGCGCGCGCTAAAGGTTAAAAACATTTCTAGCTCAAGCGCGCTACACGCGGATTTTAGGGCGGAGTTATTCTGAAACCGATTAAATCAAGGCCCAAGCGATGCCTGTTGTTCAACGTTCTTATACATATATACGTTCCCGGTATAACTATATTAATTTAACGAATCGGACTGGGAAATTAATCTCATAGTATAAACTGAAAACTCTTTTTCAATACGTTATTACAATTACTTAAAGCGATACTGAAATTATAAAATTTCGGGCCTATAACGCATCTCGGAAATTCGCTAGAGATAAGTGAGTGCGTCTACCGATAAGGGGGCACCTGCGGGCGGGGGAAACGGGGGTGAAACGGGCCCCTGTAGGGGCCCCATTTTGCGTACATTTTCGGCGGGTCAAAAGGGCAATAGCTGGGGGCACCCCATTTTAGGTTAGTAACTTTGCCCTATGGAAATTTTTCATCAAGACAATTGAACCCAAAAACATTTTCTACGTTATTATGGACCCCATGAACTATTAATTACGTAATCCAAAAACAAAAATGACGCGAGCAAGGAGAAATAACGAGTCTGATCTATAAGATGATAAAAATATTTATTTTTTGACAAAAAATTTTATAAGATGATATATTACAAAAATTATTTTTCTTTTACGAGCCAAAAAATATTATAATGCGATACAACAAAAAAATTTAAAATGGACATAAATGAATTTTTTTCAACTAATACTGTAATATATGCAAATATTTCACTCAGAATCAAAATTATTGAATCCAAAAAATATTTAGCTATTTTATTATTAACCTACAGAGCTAGTCAGACTTAGGGAAGCTTGTTTTAAGTTAAGTTAAAAATGAATTTGGAAAAAAAAAATTGCTTGAGCTTTTAAATTTACGATACAGAGTGGATCACATTTAATGTGATGGTTCTGAGGGAAAAATCTTCAAAAGTCAAAGTTATTGGATTGCATGAAACTTTAGTGTTTTCAAGGTGAAATTTAAGGGAAGTTACCGTTAACTATAGTTGAAAATTATCTTTTTAAGTCTGTGTTCACCTATTGAATTTGTTAGGAAGTGAAAAAAATTCATTTAGCAAGCTTTTTATTAAATTTTATTTTGAAATTTTGGTATCCACCCCCTGTATCATATATTTAAAAAGCTCAAGTTTTTTTTTCCAAATTAATTTTAAACTTATCTTCAAACAAGCTTCCCCACAAATAACTGAACCAATAAATATTTATCTACGTTATTAGTACTCTACACAACTATTCCGACTTGCATAAGGTTTTTAAAGTGATGTTTAAATTAGAATTAAAAAAAAAATAATTTCAGGTTTTATATAACTGATATAGGGGTGGATCCAAAAAAAAAACGTATTTTTTTTTAAATTGAACACCACCTCTTCTGAATACCTGTGTGGGTTAATTCTAAGGGGGGTTACAAATTTTTTTTCGATTCAATAAATGTAATTCTGGGGTGGAACAAATTGCGTGTAATAAAGTTATCGCATTGAAAGAAGCTTCAGTGTTTTCATAGTGAAATGTAAGGAAAGTTGGCTTTAAATATAGTGGAAAATTATCTTTGTTATTCTATGTTCACCCGTTGAGAATGGTAGCAGGTGAAAAAAATAATTAGCCAACCTAATACTGTAATATATGCAAAATTTTCACTAAGAAGCACAATTATTAAACCCAAAAATATTTAGCTATTTTATTATTACCCTACAAAGCTAGTCGGATTTAGGGAAGCTTGTTTTAAGATATGTTTAAAATTAACTTGATAAAAACAATGGTTGAGCTTTTAAATGATACAGGGTGGATACCAAAATTTAAGAAAAGCTTGCTAAATGAAATTTTTTCACTTCCTAACATAATCAATGGGTGGACACCGACTTAAAAAGATAATTTTCAACTATAGTTAACGGTAACTTCCCTTAATTATCACTCTGAAAACACTGAAGTTTCCTTCAATCCAATAACTTTAACATATGCAAATGTTTCATCACATTAACTGAACCCAGAAATATTTATATCTGTTAATAGTACTCTACACAGCTATTCAGACGTGCTAAGTTTTTAAAGTGATTGTTAAATTAGAATAAAAAAATAATATGTAAATGATATAGGGTAGATACAAAAAAAAATCTTATTTAAAGCTGAAGTAATTTTCTTTTAAATTGAACACTACAAATGTAGTTTTCGCATTTTAATTTTAAATATAGACTATTTTACCATTCTCGAGTATCTTGCATATTGAAATTGGTACGCATACAGGGTTACCATTTAATTTTGGAATAGATCACCAAGCTAAAAATATAAAAATTGATAAAAACTTACAGGGGTACGTCCTCATCCGAGAACAGCGGAGATGGATTTCTAGTGGACTTGGTTGGATACAAAAAAAGAACAGAGTTGTGATATCTTAGGGACCAAATCCCTGGGTTGTTATACCCAAAAGGACCCGCCCCCCATACACACTTGGAGGGGCACCCTCCCATACGTAGGGCCATTTGGGATGTAAAAACAAAAATCTATTAGAATCCCTCGTAGTTTAAACTGAAATAGTTAAGAGGTTCTATTCCCGCTACTAGTTTATGGGCCCCCATAAACTTCTACGCGCAAAAAAACATTTTTGGTGGGAAGACTCGTTTGTTATAACCATTTTAGCGCTAAGAATCCACGCCTGATGTAAAAAGTTGGGGGCCACTTTTTCAATTTATTCGCCATGGTCTCTACAAATCATAGAATGTCGTAGAAAAATAAACCGTTTTTATAATACACTCGGCTCTTTTGTACCAAAACGACACTTTTAGTTAGCGAGAGGGGACACCCGCTGTGTCTATTTTACGCGCTGGGGGTAAGGGCCATTCTCTAGCTACCCTTTACCCCTTAGGGCCGATATTCCGTAAGACGGATAGCTTTACGCATCGTGAAAATAATGTTACACGGGGGAAAGTGTTTGTCGGCGAAAACACAAAAGGCTCGACCCATTGAACACCACTCGCACGTGGAGAAAAGTGTTTGACAGATGCCGTATGGGGGGACATTCCCTAAGACGGATAGGTTTTTGACAAGTGGTTGAGAAATAATGAGGGACCTATTGACCTATAGGTAAATGGGCCCATTACGCGGGTTTATAGCTACTGGCTGCTTGCATAACATCATGTCAGATGATTCCACCACCCCTACCGAATAGGGACGCTAAAGGTGAGATCCTCCAACTATCGATAAATCATATGACCCTATTGACCTACCGAAAATGAACGCAAATGGGGTCTATATATAAGGCATTCACCCCCGTCATCCATCGGCAGTACACTACAAACCGTTTCTCGAGCATCATGTCTAAACGAAGCTGTGTAGATAACGTTCCTGGGCCCACTGAAATGTCTAAATTTGATCCGACTCAGCGGAAAGTTAACCCTCGGTATTCACTTTCATCCGAGCTTTTCGTTACTACGGGTTTTACGTCTGAGCTCGATATATCTGTAGCTCTATGCAATAAAATCACACACCAGGTCTTTGAAATGTCTTCGCGCGCCTGGGATGATTTATACGGCCACTGGGAACAAATAAATGATCCACAAAGGCTGCCCTTTCGATCACCGTTCCCGTTATCAGACGCGCTAGTGACCGCCGCCATGTCTGACCAAAAAGAATTAACCTTGCAAAGTACGATATCCGAAGCGTCGGTCGTAATCAAAGCGCCGGAAACTCGAGAATTGGACAGACTCAAATATTTCATTAATTCGCACATTCAACTCCTTAAAGTGAACCAAAAACTCTTTGAATTAATGGGTTACGTTATAACCGATAATTATCGTAAAATTTACGAAATATTGTATAAAGAACCATGCGCACCCAACAAATTATTTCTATCGGATGAACATGAAAGGTATGATACCGTTGTCCGCTACGCGTCCAATTACGTAACAGCATTTAAAATTATTGACGATTTTAAAGAAACAGTGGCCAACCAAAATATGTTTTGTGTATTTAACTTTTACAATTTGTTTACTATGGTATCTACACACCATAAATATATTAAAACTAAATTGTTTTATCTTTAAGCGTTTTCATCCGCTTAATGTACTGTAACTTTGAATATCTAAATAAAACCTTATAATTTGTATACACTCTTCTCTTTTTTTCCCAAAACACTTTTACCGATGACCGCCCGCTATTTTACGGTACGCTTAGGGGCCCGAAAGTGTTTGTCGGTGAAAACCAACTCGAAAGACAGGGGGGTGACATTCACTATGACGGGTAGGCTGTTTGCATAACATCGTGTCACCGCCATAGGGGCAGATAACCTATTGACCTATAATGGGTTAGCACCTGGGTTTTATGCGTTATAACATCGTAAATCAACCTCGTAAATCAGCTAACCTTTTGACCTAAAATGGGTTACCACGCCAGCTATTAACTATGACGATCCGGCTGTTTGCATCGTGTCCACACCGCCATAGGGGCAGATAACCTATTGACCCAGGGTAACATCGTAAATCAGCTAACCTTTTGATCTAACCTTTTGACCCCGCCGAATATTGCCGCAAAATGGGGGGCCCCTACAGGGGCCCGTTTCACCCTATTTAACGGTTTATAGCTGTTTGCATAACATCGTTGTCCACACCTCCTGTCGAATAGGGGCAGATAACCTATTGACCCACAATGGGGGGTTAGGTTTTATGAGGTGGTATAACATCGTAAATCATCTAACCTAAAATGGGGTGCCCCCAGCTATTGCCCTTTTGACCCGCCGAAAATGTACGCAAAATGGGGGCCCCTACAGGGGCCCGTTTCACCCCCGTTTCCCCCGCCCGCAGGTGCCCCCTTATCGGTAGACGCACTCACTTATCTCTTTCGCTGTATTTTGAGTTTCCCGCAGATTTGAGACCTATATTATTCTCAAAAAATTCATAACGTATAAATACTTCGACCACAGCCAAACAAACACATTTTTATCAGGTTAAATTATTTGTTTTCGCTTTGGTTTACTGGTATAAGACCGAGGTGTATTGTTTTGTCATATCATTATTTAGGTTAGCATGGAAGATAATTTCGATAGGTTAAGAGCTGAACTATACAACTTTGAACCTTTATTAGCCTACCACCGAGAGGATATGCCACAATATAATGATGATGACAGTGAATTTGAAAATGAGCAACACGCTGTAGCAGTTAATAATTAAAGAGTCGGAAACATCAACTGATAAATAAGATGAATAATAACTAATTATATGTAACGTGTTAATTTAAAGCTTATTTGTTGTTGTACGTGAGTTAATAGGCCTTTCAATAAAATAAGCTACGGTTGCTGAACTTGTTTTTATGTAGCTCATTCGTCACGAAATACGTAGAAGTTCAATTCAGTTTATGCTTAAAAACAGGGTGCCTCGTCAAATTTACTCTTATGTCCAGGGTTTTTCTTAGTAAAACGTCATCGATACGTCACCCGTGGGAAATGCCTACGGATTTGGAGAGCGTGTGTTGCAGAGAAATAAGGAAGCTTGTTCAAGAAACATGTGGTTTACAATGTTGTATGGATGGGCCAGTGGCGTAAGGACAAATTTTGGGCTCCCTCGCAGGATATCAAAAGGGCCCTTCATAAAAAAAAAATTATATTTTCCCAATTTTTACAAGTTCTCTGAAGAATATTGGGGATATTTGTCAGATTTTTAAATTTTTACCAATAGTTGAAGCATATTTTTTTAATTATTCAAAAATTTCAATAAATTAAAAAATCAATACTTAAAACGAAAGGGCCCCCTATTTTGTGAAAATGTCATAGCCCCCCCGCAGTCGCGGGGTCTGCGGGTCCTTAGTTTCGTCACTGGGATGGGCGAGTTCTACTTTGCGTAATATCTAAGCCTTGAAACAGGACTTGGGTACTATTTCAAGTCTTAAAAAACTGATTTTAAGTCTGACTCGAGACTAGTTGTCACATTTGTCGAGCATTTGCACAACCCTATAATATTTATATACATAATTTCTGGGATGTTTTATTTGGTTTCTTCGTCAAATAAAATTTGATTTCCCCGAAAGATTGCAGTCTGTTTAAATAAGAACATTTGTTTTTGTATATATATATATATATATTTATTATTTTTTTTGTATTAAGTACCGATATATTACATATAGGATATAGACAATATATCTGTATAACATTCCATGCAATGGGTAACAGGCACCAAACGCCGATACCAAACTGCGCAGTTTGGAAAATACGAGAGACTTTCACGTCAGAGGAGTTTAAACCCCAGGATTTAATTTAGAACCCTACATAAACCCTTTTTGATAACAGTGTAGCAACAATACATTTTACACTATGTTAAATAGTAAGAAATTCTAAAAGTTTTAATAAATTCTAATTTTGTAAATCTAAAACTTTCGAAGAATTTTCTCGTCTTTAGATTTTTCAGCAAACTTTATGGAAGACCCCTTCAATTTTTAAAATTTCCCTGTACAGTGGCGCCAAACATTTTTAAAGCCAAAGGCTAGAGCGGCCAAAGCTGCAAACTTTGGTGTTCCACACCAAATACCTGAGGTTATATTCCCTTTAATGTAAACAACGATAAAAGATTTTACTTATAGTATCTGAAGTGTATTTAATATAAAAATGTCACGGGCATATGTATTACAGCCAGCTTACTTTTCAGTAAATATATACAATAAACGCCGAAACGGAACGGCTATGCAGTCGGCATTTAAACGGTCATTGATTTCTACAAATAGACCCTAATAAAATTATATAATTGTTGACGACAGACTGGGCAGAATCTTTGTGCCTCTAACATGTAATCTGCGCACTCCTGACAAACGCAGAGATGACGGCAGGGCATTGCTAAATTGTTTTTTGGTTCAACTTGACTGACAACACAAAGTAAATGCATATTTTGAATGGCTTCAGGTCCCAACCTTACCACAGGTGCTATGGGAAGCGGAGGCGCTAAACCTCTAATCCCTAATTGAAACTCGAGATCGTCTGCAGGAACTCTTAAATCGGGATCTTCGTTAAAGTCATCTGGCAGGGCATCAGCATCAATTAGCGGGGCTTCAGCAACAGGAATAGCTTCTGGATAATTAACCCGCCCCACTGGCGCTTCGAGGAGGGCGACTTGCTCAACTGGCGCTTCAAAGAGGGCGACTTGCTCAACTGGCGCTTCGAGGAGGGCGACTTGCTCAACTGGCGCTTCAAAGAGGGCGACTTGCTCAACTGGCGCTTGAATTATGCGTTGATGATTAACGAAATAAATCAGGGGCATGCAGCTTTGATACGAAGGGTATCTAATTGTTCTAAATCCACATTATGCAAATGTGGACGGCTGTCTTCCACTATTAGAATATCGGTATCAAGTTTTGCTTTTACCTGACAATTTTCATTTGTACAATTTAAATAAACTGTTCCGCCGCGAGATTTTTTCCACCGGTCGATATATAAGTAAAACCATGTTGTACATATATTTTGGAACCTTTACGCTTTCCCTCGATAATTTCCATTGCATTTAAATTAGAGGCAAAACAATCGAAACCAAAATTCGAACACGACACGGCTGCGACAACCGATAAACTAGAGGTGTTATGCTCGTAAAGAGAAAATATGCCAAAATTTTAGTTCGAGTTTTTTTCGCAGTGACCCCTACACAGAAAAAACAATGTTTAAATTCTAGACGTTTTTCTAAACGGGAAAATGCAACGCTCTCACAGACATATACTATACCAACACGCGTTGAGTAGAAGAAACGTTAAGTCTTTTTGCGCGTCGAATTACAAAACGTTTTCGGTTAAAGCATGTTAAGTTCTAGAAATGATTGTTTTATGCGTGTTGAGGTCTTGTAGTGCTTAAAATGTAAACTCGTCTATTTGACGAAACGTTTAATTTTCAAACGCGTCGAGTTCTTGACACGTGTAATATTCAAACGCGTCGAGTTCTCCAATCGTTTAAGTTTCAAACGCGTCGAAATCTGGAAGCGTTTAAGATTCAAACGCGTCGAGTTGTCGCAACGTTTAAGTTTCAAATGCGTCGAGTTGTCGAATCGTTTAAGATTCAAACGCGTCGAGTTCTTGAAACGTTTAAGATTCAAACGCGTCGAGTTCTTGAAACGTTTAAGATTCAAACGCGTCGAGTTCTTGAAACGTTTAAGATTCAAACGCGTCGAGTTCTTGAAACGTTTAAGATTCAAACGCGTTGAGTTCTTGAAACGTTTAAGATTCAAACGCGGCAAGTTCCCGCAACATTAGAATTCCAAACTTATCGAGTTCTTGAGACATTTCGGATTATTCAAAGAAAAAATTGATTCTAAAGAAAATTTTTATTTGCAAAAAATATTTTATTGATTATCAAACATTTTATATCAATATGATGTTCTTCCACAAATTTTAAATATTTGGTGGTTTTAACAAATGACGATTTTGGGGACCGATTATTAAGTACGTACTCTTGCTCTGCTCCGCAGCGCTCCCCAGTGGCCAAGGGGAAATATAATCGTGCAAAAACGGACACAACCGTCTCTTAAAAATAAAAAGGTCTCATATCGGCCTCGTTACAAAAATATGGTCTCAGCTCGGACTCGTAGTAGTACATTATATTGGACTCCGCTAAGGGTCACTGCAATTTTCTATATTTTAATGGACTCATCTCGAGCTCACAAATATACGCTATATTAAAATAGTTTCAGTTCAAGCACACAAAAATACGCTATAATATTAAGGTCTCATCTCGGGCTCAAATTAAATGACCACAACGTTTTGGTCTCTTCTCGGGCTCGTATCATTTTCATAAAAAGGCTGAGCTTAGCTTCAAATCGAGCTCGGGCTCTTGGTGTGAGACGAGCCCGTTCAGCCGAGGGGCTGATCACTCCGCGTAATCGGTGTACAGAGCCGTACCTTTGACTGTACTAATGGGATTACGCGTAATCTTTGAAGTCCCTGCCTTTGACAGTGGTAATATAAGCGTAATCCGGTGTACAGATTTTCTAAGAGTGGTTAGCCCCTCGCGTTCAGCTATGTTCTTTCCTAAAACTTCATTTTTTGTTTTTCTTTATTATTTGACCCAACCAAACTGATGTGAAGTGAAGTCGAGCTCATAAAGAAGCTTTTGAGCTGCGTTTACAATATTTAGTAAGTTGTGTGTCTACAACGAAAGACGCCCAAGAATCATTTAGACGATAAATTTGCGTGTTTACATATAACACTTTAGATTCGTAGCGCCAAGTATACGATTTCGTTCTGTGACGTAATTGAGGTTTTGGCGCCCTGGGCTAACATTTAATTTGGCCGGCAGTTATAATACCAACATACAGGGCCGTTCTTAAGTAGGGGGAGGGGCGAGCAGGACGGTCGCCCAGGGCCTCTAAAATTTTACCATAGGGATGTATATACCGGAGGGCCTCTACACTCAGTTTCGCCCATGCATTTCGCCCGGGGCCACGAGCGCTCTAAGAACGGTCCTGTACCAACGCAAAATACGTTGAAAATGACATTGCCTCACGTTAAAAATGCAGCCCAGATCAAACCTTCCCCTCCGCAATGGTACTGACTTTATTTATTACCACCATCGGTTTTTCGACAATAGGAGTCAGGTGGTCAAGTTAGTAAGAATTTTGTCTAAACCACATTGCATGCATTCATGAGTTCTACTTCACTTCAATAATATCAATTTGCCAATAATTATATTCTAAGCTTAATTTCTAGACTAACCCCTTCCTACTTTTAACCTCTTCGCTAGTTTAACTTTACCTCCAGCATTTATAATTATTGTCTTCCCTAAATTGTAATAACATTGTTGAATTTCATATTAATTTTTTGATCGAATTAATAATTAGCTTAGATTTAAAATGTTTAAGTTTTTATTTACTAATCGTTTAGCTATAGATTTCATTAGGCAGACTAACACTGGTATTCATGATAATAGTACAATACATCCAAGCTTAACTTAGGCCTAAATTTTCGTTACGCAGATATTTGGAATTACATTAATATACAAGAAGAAGCAACTCTTCTATTTTGCAAGTAATTATTAATCAGAAATAAAATCATCTCTCACGTAGACTTACTTTCAAAGAAAAACGTGATCAGCTCGGAATCGTCTTGAAATGGAAGTCAAGCATAAATAACGCGACTATGCGAACATTTCTAAGGAACAGCGTTGCCAGATGTTCAAAACATATTAAACGTAACTAAAGCCCAGTTCACACTTTACAGTTAATTGGCCACTTAATTGTATCCAACTAATTGTAAGCAAGAAAATTGTATAGTGTGAGCCGAATAATTGTAAGAATTGTCCCCACTTTTTCTGTTTATACTATATGTCACCACTTTTTCTGTTCACACTGTACAATGTTCTTGCTTACAATTAGTTGGATACAATTAAGTGGCCAAATTAATTGTATAGTGTGAACTGGGCTTAAGTAGTAAAATTTGAAACACATCAGACTATCAGTAACGCTAGATTTCGCTCTCATCTAGGGTAGGAAGACAGCGTTTAAGAAACAGCTACCCCCGTTCAATTGATTTATTTTAAGGGTCCCCTGATTTTTTTAAGGGCCATTGGCCCCAGGACTTCCGCTGTTTCCAAGTCTTCTAGCAACTATAATAATCAGGAGCCATGCAGACATCAGAGCCGCACCCATTAATTCTATTTTGTAAATGTAGGGAATATTAAAAAAGAGCACCTTGTGATGATGAAGGAATTAGTTTTTCAGATAGGTTGATTTTTATTCCTTGGCCTAAGACCTTGGCCATTATCGTTCTGTAGTATGTGTTAACGCGGGTCGCTAGTACTAATAGTTTCCGAGTTATGACCAAAAGTACACTCCAAAACGTGATTTTCTCGAAATTTCACTAAATATTGGACAAGACCAACCATACTTTCGGATGTTACGTATTGTTTAGTGCCGAATTTCACCGACCGCAAATCCGTAGGATAACTCGTTTACGAATTATAACTAAATCTGTGAGGAACATTAGAATTTGAAAGAAGCAAAATAAACGGTTACATCGGCGCAGTCGGATCTAACGCGTTATTAGCGGAAACTTTGGCTTTTATAACAGAAGCCGTTTCAAATCTATGTCCCAGAGGAACCATTTTGAACACTTTAAAACACAGGTGTTTAGGTTTATGCTAATTTGGTTAATCGTCTAGGTTTCAAACGTGTTTCTATAGATTTTCGATTCCTCCTCGTGTTTAGTTGTTTAGCCATTTGGTCCGTTTACATCTATAACGCGTTACATTGCAATTCAAGTGTTTAAAAGCTAAACGTTGTTTTTTCTGAGTGGATCCGTTTTGAACACTTTAAAACACAGATGTTTAGGTTTATGTTGATTTTGTTAAACGCCTAGGTTTTTTACGCGTTTTTATAGATTTTCGCTTGCTCCTCGTGTTTAGTCGTTTAGCCATTTTGGATTTAAACACTTTGGTGTTTAGTGAATCAACGGCAAAAGTATCCATTTACATTTATAACGCGTTAAATTGCAATTCAAATGTTGAAAAGCTAAACGTTGTTTTTTCTGTGTATATACTATACAGGGGCCCACTATACACGCTGTTGTTCCTTTGTCAGCGATCCTCTGTAATTTCCCGGAATTACTGGAAGCCGAAGATGTATGCTTCACACTTTTAATTCACACCAGCCCTACCTCCAAAGTCCTTTCTCTTTTATATATGCCTTACCACGAGTTGGCTTCATTTAAAGGCAACCCTTAGTTTTCTGCCGAAACCCGTGGGACACTTTAAATCGCGAGCCCGTTTCGTGGAATCGCAAAAGAAACCATTCTCACACAAATTATAACAAAACTCTAAAAATAGAACACAAATAATAGAAAGACACTTTGAACCATGTCGTCATAAATTCACGAGGCAATAAACACGGGGAACTAGAAGATAGCGGCATATGAAAGACAGAGCACCGCTTCCTTACTACAATATATAGGAACGTTACAGAAATGGGCAGAAGGTAGGGGCACGGTTGCCAGTGGCCACCAAGCTACCATGGAACCCCACATACGACTAACGAGACCGAGGCCCGAAATCTTAACAAGAGAGTAGGGTAATTTTCCGCTAAGAACGGTTTATTGCCGTACCAATCCTCGATGGCCAGCATCGAACAAAGCGGGGGAGAGAAGGCGATGAAACGAAGAATGACACATGGGGACGATTTGAAAGAAGAAGAATGTTAATGGTTTCCAAGCTACGGGACTCGTGAAGAATATATTTTTCAATTTAAAAATTATTATTATATTTACGATTTAAGAAATTATTATTATATTTACGATTTAAGAAATTATTATTATATTTCAGATTTAAGGTGGATATTACAACTAAGTATGCCTAAAACACGAATATTACGATAAGCCTACTACTTCTAGCTTCATCACTCAAAAATGGTCGTCACACCCCTCATATTGGGGGTAAGTGTGACCACACGAAAATAATATTTTACAGCAACGATAAAATATAGCTTTATTGGGACACCATATTTAACTTCTGTATGTATTTTCATTGCGATTGGTCAAGTATTTCACGTGATCAAAATTATATTCGGTTAGTGGTTTTTCACCGTAGATGGCGTCATCGTTGCCCATCGTGGTAACATTAATACGTATTCGCAATAAGATTACTCTGGAACATTTCTCATTTCATTTTTATCGAAGCTTGGCACTAATGTGGCCAAATAAACACAAAATTGTCTGACTTATCTAGCGGGTTTTGGGGGGAGATTTGCCTATTCATATTTCCTTTCCCTTCTGCTCGGCGGGGAAACTATATATGGCTTAGTTAAAGCCGGTTAAAGAACGTTGGGAAAACCCCTCCTCGGAATTTTTAACTCACAAGCGCGACCAACAATTGTCCAGTTCCTGTCTTTATATCTATTCGCCCCACCGTTGCCAGACGTACGATAATTAGTATCCAATTTTTGGGTCATACGACAATTTCAACTGCGTACGATATCGTACGCTATTTTCGATAATTCAGCCAGAAGTCCAGAGCGTACGATAATTTTCCACTTTAGAGGAAAATTGGTTGAAACTAACTTTTTTAAGACATAAAAACCAGACTAACTTTTAATACTTATTTTCTATTTTAGTCAAAAACGTTTTAACTCCATTCCTGCCTATTTTTCAATTTTATAGGAAAGTCCTTAAGTCGTTTGGCTATTATAACAGAAATTAAAAAAAAATTATGTTATAATAGCCAAACGACTTAAGGACTTTCCTATACAATTGAATCCCGGCGAAATAAATATAAATGGTATAATATATAATACAACCATTATTAATCTTTACATGTTATTCTTATGAGATTTTTATTAGATGAAAAAGGACTCTTGACCTCAATAATATTCATTATCATAGTAATTACATTTGTACATTAAATGTTTTATTTGGTCAAGACGAATTAAGTGTTTCGTCAAGTTATCGGTCAAGTAGCTAAATCGTTTTCCGACACAATGCTATTTTTATAAAATGTAAATTTTAGGAGTGTTAGGTTTTCATATCGCGATATAAGATATAAGACATCGCTACTTTATTTCCAAAACCAGGTAAATCGTCCTTCAGTGTATATTTCGAAAGTTTTGCAAAAACAAAATATTTAAAAGAGGTTGATATAAGTTCCGAAATTAATTTTTTATCATATTGTGATACCAATTCTAATTTTTTAATAACTTTTAAGGATTATACAAAATTGCGAGTTTGCGTTTTTGTATAATCCTCGAAAGCCTATTGACCAAGGTTACTCCATTAAAATAAGTTATATATCATAAATAAATGTTTTGTTTTATAAAATGAATTAATTTAAATAATGGAATGACACTCCCTAATGACGAACAAAATAATACTTTTGTCCCTAACAAATTATTGTAAAGTATATACGTGTGTCTTAATTTGATCGTCACAGGCGTTTTTCTCAAAAACTATAATTGCTAGAAATTTGAAATTACAGGATATACTCTCTCGGGGAGGACCCTTTTCTTTTGGAATTTTCTGAAAAATCGGGAAATTTTTCAACGTTTTGAAATTTTTCTTTTCTGAACGATAGGTGGTAGACGACAATTTCGTCGAAAATCTTTAATGAAATTGGTTTGGTCAAAAACGGACAATATTTTATTGAAATAATACGTCATGAAAAAAACAAGTTGGTACTACCCAAAAAGGTTTACGTCTCATGAAAAAGAAAGAGAAACCTATCTAATTTGAAATGATCGTATGTTTGTGAAGATAAAAAAGGACTATTTTTTAAGCCCAATCATTTTAAATAATTTTTTAGAGAAAATACAATTTACATAGTAGAATTCCAGAATTCACGCGTCTTATTTTAAATGAGGTTCAATAATTCCACCGCCCGCTGCAATACAAATCCGTTAAAAGTTTTTGAGTACGCTCTACAACTTGTTGATTGAAAATTGTCGCCTACCACCTATCGTTCAAAAAATAAAAATTTCAAAACGGTGAAACATTTCACGATTTTTCCAAAAGAAAAGGGTCCTCCCCGAGAGAGTATAACCTGATAATTTCACATTTCTAGCTACTATAATTTTTGAGATAAACGCCTGGGCCAATCAAATTGAGACACCGTGTATATGTAAAGTATATATATAATTTAATAATAATTATGTTAAATACTTTGTTTTTCCAGTCCAGCGCTATTCCCGTTCTTTGCTACTTCGTTACGAACAGCTTTTTTCAAGTTACTGTGGCAATATTTTTTATTGTTAGACTATATCTCTATAAAAACAACAGTATTTAAAAGCCAAGATACTTCATGGTTAAAAATTTTTATTTATTTAAATTGGCGAATTTCGGACAGCTTTTAAATACTGTTGTTTTTATTTTAAATTCTAACGCCATGGTTTGTAAAACATTTAAAATTAATGATTATATCTCTATAAATAAACTTTTATATCACTTCTCTGATATTTCATTCAAAAATAAAATAACACTCAATTTATTGCAGCTTTGATTAACATTCCTTTAGTTGTATCGCGTTTTGCAATCTGATTACTGTAAAAAAGGTCGCTCAGTAAACCAGTTTAGTCTTTCTGAAACTATGTTAAATATCCTCCTCGTCAACAGTATCTTTATTAGTCCTTTTCATAATCAGTTAACCAGGTTACATAAAGACTGGTTCCCAAACTCTCAAGTAAACAATGTTATTCCCGTTCCCCACTATTCCCATTCCCCGCTATTCCAGTTATCCGCTATTCCCATTCCCCGCTATTCCCATTCCCCGCTATTCCAGTTCCCCGCTATTCCCATTCCCCGCTATTCCAGTTCCCCGCTATTCCAGTTCCCCGCTATTCCAGAATTTCAGCTCTGTTCGGATATATATTTGTCAAATAAAATTTTTATTCGGCAATATTATTTTGCTCGAACATTTTTATATTAGAAATTCGGATTTTAATCAAGTTACCGGCTATTCCAATTACCGGCTATTCCCGTTCCCCACTATTCCAGTTCCTCACTATGCCTGTTCCTCGCTTTTCCGATTCCCCACTATTCCGTTTACCGACTATTCCAAAATGAAACATTTTCCCCGTTATTCCTATTACCGGCTATTCCGAGTACCGACTATTCCGGCCGCCCGTTTTCGACTAGTCGAAACTTTTATACATGTCAAAAATACGAGTCACGTCAAGAATTCAGCACTAGTTCGGAAATGTGTCGCTTAAAAAAGTTTTTGACTAGTCTCGAAATGTCACGACTAAATCTGCGACGCCTTTCACCCAATCACAATGGTGGAAATTCGAACTACCCAATCGCGAGTGATGTAAATTTTTGTCGCTTAGCTCGCCAAAAGTGTCTCAATACAACAGTTTTCGACTAGTCGAAACTTTTATACACGTCCAAAATACGAGTCACGTCAAGAATTCAGCACTAGTTCGGAAATGTGTCGCTTAAAAACGTTTTTGACTAGTCCTAGTCTCGAAATGTCGCGACTAAATCTGCGATGCCTTTCACCCAATCACAATGGTGGAATTCAAACTACCCAATCGCGAGTGATGTAAATTTTTCGCGAGTGTTGTAAACCTTATAATTTGTATACACTCTTCTCTTTTTTTCCCAAAACACTTTTACCGATGACCGCCCGCTATTTTACGGTACGCTTAGGGGCCCGAAAGTGTTTGTCGGCGAAAACCAACTCGAAAGACAGGGGGGTGACATTCACTATGACGGGTAGGCTGTTTGCATAACATCGTGTCACCGCCATAGGGGCAGATAACCTATTGACCTATAATGGGTTAGCACCTGGGTTTTATGCGTTATAACATCGTAAATCAACCTCGTAAATCAGCTAACCTTTTGACCTAAAATGGGTTACCACGCCAGCTATTAACTATGACGATCCGGCTGTTTGCATCGTGTCCACACCGCCATAGGGGCAGATAACCTATTGACCCAGGGTAACATCGTAAATCAGCTAACCTTTTGATCTAACCTTTTGACCCCGCCGAATATTGCCGCAAAATGGGGGGCCCCTACAGGGGCCCGTTTCACCTTATTTAACGGTTTATAGCTGTTTGCATAACATCGTTGTCCACACCTCCTGTCGAATAGGGGCAGATAACCTATTGACCCACAATGGGGGGTTAGGTTTTATGAGGTGGTATAACATCGTAAATCATCTAACCTAAAATGGGGTGCCCCCAGCTATTGCCCTTTTGACCCGCCGAAAATGTACGCAAAATGGGGGCCCCTACAGGGGCCCGTTTCACCCCCGTTTCCCCCGCCCGCAGGTGCCCCTTATCGGTAGACGCACTCACTTATCTCTTTCGCTGTATTTTGAGTTTCCCGCAGATTTGAGACCTATATTATTCTCAAAAAATTCATAACGTATAAATACTTCGACCACAGCCAAACAAACACATTTTTATCAGGTTAAATTATTTGTTTTCGCTTTGGTTTACTGGTATAAGACCGAGGTGTATTGTTTTGTCATATCATTATTTAGGTTAGCATGGAAGATAATTTCGATAGGTTAAGAGCTGAACTATACAACTTTGAACCTTTATTAGCCTACCACCGAGAGGATATGCCACAATATAATGATGATGACAGTGAATTTGAAAATGAGCAACACGCTGTAGCAGTTAATAATTAAAGAGTCGGAAACATCAACTGATAAATAAGATGAATAATAACTAATTATATGTAACGTGTTAATTTAAAGCTTATTTGTTGTTGTACGTGAGTTAATAGGCCTTTCAATAAAATAAGCTACGGTTGCTGAACTTGTTTTTATGTAGCTCATTCGTCACGAAATACGTAGAAGTTCAATTCAGTTTATGCTTAAAAACAGGGTGCCTCGTCAAATTTACTCTTATGTCCAGGGTTTTTCTTAGTAAAACGTCATCGATACGTCACCCGTGGGAAATGCCTACGGATTTGGAGAGCGTGTGTTGCAGAGAAATAAGGAAGCTTGTTCAAGAAACATGTGGTTTACAATGTTGTATGGATGGGCCAGTGGCGTAAGGACAAATTTTGGGCTCCCTCGCAGGATATCAAAAGGGCCCTTCATAAAAAAAAAAATTATATTTTCCCAATTTTTACAAGTTCTCTGAAGAATATTGGGGATATTTGTCAGATTTTTAAATTTTTACCAATAGTTGAAGCATATTTTTTTAATTATTCAAAAATTTCAATAAATTAAAAAATCAATACTTAAAACGAAAGGGCCCCCTATTTTGTGAAAATGTCATAGCCCCCCCGCAGTCGCGGGGTCTGCGGGTCCTTAGTTTCGTCACTGGGATGGGCGAGTTCTACTTTGCGTAATATCTAAGCCTTGAAACAGGACTTGGGTACTATTTCAAGTCTTAAAAAACTGATTTTAAGTCTGACTCGAGACTAGTTGTCACATTTGTCGAGCATTTGCACAACCCTATAATATTTATATACATAATTTCTGGGATGTTTTATTTGGTTTCTTCGTCAAATAAAATTTGATTTCCCCGAAAGATTGCAGTCTGTTTAAATAAGAACATTTGTTTTTGTATATATATATATATATATTTATTATTTTTTTTGTATTAAGTACCGATATATTACATATAGGATATAGACAATATATCTGTATAACATTCCATGCAATGGGTAACAGGCACCAAACGCCGATACCAAACTGCGCAGTTTGGAAAATACGAGAGACTTTCACGTCAGAGGAGTTTAAACCCCAGGATTTAATTTAGAACCCTACATAAACCCTTTTTGATAACAGTGTAGCAACAATACATTTTACACTATGTTAAATAGTAAGAAATTCTAAAAGTTTTAATAAATTCTAATTTTGTAAATCTAAAACTTTCGAAGAATTTTCTCGTCTTTAGATTTTTCAGCAAACTTTATGGAAGACCCCTTCAATTTTTAAAATTTCCCTGTACAGTGGCGCCAAACATTTCTAAAGCCAAAGGCTAGAGCGGCCAAAGCTGCAAACTTTGGTGTTCCACACCAAATACCTGAGGTTATATTCCCTTTAATGTAAACAACGATAAAAGATTTTACTTATAGTATCTGAAGTGTATTTAATATAAAAATGTCACGGGCATATGTATTACAGCCAGCTTACTTTTCAGTAAATATATACAATAAACGCCGAAACGGAACGGCTATGCAGTCGGCATTTAAACGGTCATTGATTTCTACAAATAGACCCTAATAAAATTATATAATTGTTGACGACAGACTGGGCAGAATCTTTGTGCCTCTAACATGTAATCTGCGCACTCCTGACAAACGCAGAGATGACGGCAGGGCATTGCTAAATTGTTTTTTGGTTCAACTTGACTGACAACACAAAGTAAATGCATATTTTGAATGGCTTCAGGTCCCAACCTTACCACAGGTGCTATGGGAAGCGGAGGCGCTAAACCTCTAATCCCTAATTGAAACTCGAGATCGTCTGCAGGAACTCTTAAATCGGGATCTTCGTTAAAGTCATCTGGCAGGGCATCAGCATCAATTAGCGGGGCTTCAGCAACAGGAATAGCTTCTGGATAATTAACCCGCCCCACTGGCGCTTCGAGGAGGGCGACTTGCTCAACTGGCGCTTCAAAGAGGGCGACTTGCTCAACTGGCGCTTCGAGGAGGGCGACTTGCTCAACTGGCGCTTCAAAGAGGGCGACTTGCTCAACTGGCGCTTGAATTATGCGTTGATGATTAACGAAATAAATCAGGGGCATGCAGCTTTGATACGAAGGGTATCTAATTGTTCTAAATCCACATTATGCAAATGTGGACGGCTGTCTTCCACTATTAGAATATCGGTATCAAGTTTTGCTTTTACCTGACAATTTTCATTTGTACAATTTAAATAAACTGTTCCGCCGCGAGATTTTTTCCACCGGTCGATATATAAGTAAAACCATGTTGTACATATATTTTGGAACCTTTACGCTTTCCCTCGATAATTTCCATTGCATTTAAATTAAAGGCAAAACAATCGAAACCAAAATTCGAACACGACACGGCTGCGACAACCGATAAACTAGAGGTGTTATGCTCGTAAAGAGAAAATATGCCAAAATTTTAGTTCGAGTTTTTTTCGCAGTGACCCCTACACAGAAAAAACAATGTTTAAATTCTAGACGTTTTTCTAAACGGGAAAATGCAACGCTCTCACAGACATATACTATACCAACACGCGTTGAGTAGAAGAAACGTTAAGTCTTTTTGCGCGTCGAATTACAAAACGTTTTCGGTTAAAGCATGTTAAGTTCTAGAAATGATTGTTTTATGCGTGTTGAGGTCTTGTAGTGCTTAAAATGTAAACTCGTCTATTTGACGAAACGTTTAATTTTCAAACGCGTCGAGTTCTTGACACGTGTAATATTCAAACGCGTCGAGTTCTCCAATCGTTTAAGTTTCAAACGCGTCGAAATCTGGAAGCGTTTAAGATTCAAACGCGTCGAGTTGTCGCAACGTTTAAGTTTCGAATGCGTCGAGTTGTCGAATCGTTTAAGATTCAAACGCGTCGAGTTCTTGAAACGTTTAAGATTCAAACGCGTCGAGTTCTTGAAACGTTTAAGATTCAAACGCGTCGAGTTCTTGAAACGTTTAAGATTCAAACGCGTCGAGTTCTTGAAACGTTTAAGATTCAAACGCGTTGAGTTCTTGAAACGTTTAAGATTCAAACGCGGCAAGTTCCCGCAACATTAGAATTCCAAACTTATCGAGTTCTTGAGACATTTCGGATTATTCAAAGAAAAAATTGATTCTAAAGAAAATTTTTATTTGCAAAAAATATTTTATTGATTATCAAACATTTTATATCAATATGATGTTCTTCCACAAATTTTAAATATTTGGTGGTTTTAACAAATGACGATTTTGGGGACCGATTATTAAGTACGTACTCTTGCTCTGCTCCGCAGCGCTCCCCAGTGGCCAAGGGGAAATATAATCGTGCAAAAACGGACACAACCGTCTCTTAAAAATAAAAAGGTCTCATATCGGCCTCGTTACAAAAATATGGTCTCAGCTCGGACTCGTAGTAGTACATTATATTGGACTCCGCTAAGGGTCACTGCAATTTTCTATATTTTAATGGACTCATCTCGAGCTCACAAATATACGCTATATTAAAATAGTTTCAGTTCAAGCACACAAAAATACGCTATAATATTAAGGTCTCATCTCGGGCTCAAATTAAATGACCACAACGTTTTGGTCTCTTCTCGGGCTCGTATCATTTTCATAAAAAGGCTGAGCTTAGCTTCAAATCGAGCTCGGGCTCTTGGTGTGAGACGAGCCCGTTCAGCCGAGGGGCTGATCACTCCGCGTAATCGGTGTACAGAGCCGTACCTTTGACTGTACTAATGGGATTACGCGTAATCTTTGAAGTCCCTGCCTTTGACAGTGGTAATATAAGCGTAATCCGGTGTACAGATTTTCTAAGAGTGGTTAGCCCCTCGCGTTCAGCTATGTTCTTTCCTAAAACTTCATTTTTTGTTTTTCTTTATTATTTGACCCAACCAAACTGATGTGAAGTGAAGTCGAGCTCATAAAGAAGCTTTTGAGCTGCGTTTACAATATTTAGTAAGTTGTGTGTCTACAACGAAAGACGCCCAAGAATCATTTAGACGATAAATTTGCGTGTTTACATATAACACTTTAGATTCGTAGCGCCAAGTATACGATTTCGTTCTGTGACGTAATTGAGGTTTTGGCGCCCTGGGCTAACATTTAATTTGGCCGGCAGTTATAATACCAACATACAGGGCCGTTCTTAAGTAGGGGGAGGGGCGAGCAGGACGGTCGCCCAGGGCCTCTAAAATTTTACCATAGGGATGTATATACCGGAGGGCCTCTACACTCAGTTTCGCCCATGCATTTCGCCCGGGGCCACGAGCGCTCTAAGAACGGTCCTGTACCAACGCAAAATACGTTGAAAATGACATTGCCTCACGTTAAAAATGCAGCCCAGATCAAACCTTCCCCTCCGCAATGGTACTGACTTTATTTATTACCACCATCGGTTTTTCGACAATAGGAGTCAGGTGGTCAAGTTAGTAAGAATTTTGTCTAAACCACATTGCATGCATTCATGAGTTCTACTTCACTTCAATAATATCAATTTGCCAATAATTATATTCTAAGCTTAATTTCTAGACTAACCCCTTCCTACTTTTAACCTCTTCGCTAGTTTAACTTTACCTCCAGCATTTATAATTATTGTCTTCCCTAAATTGTAATAACATTGTTGAATTTCATATTAATTTTTTGATCGAATTAATAATTAGCTTAGATTTAAAATGTTTAAGTTTTTATTTACTAATCGTTTAGCTATAGATTTCATTAGGCAGACTAACACTGGTATTCATGATAATAGTACAATACATCCAAGCTTAACTTAGGCCTAAATTTTCGTTACGCAGATATTTGGAATTACATTAATATAAAAGAAGAAGCAACTCTTCTATTTTGCAAGTAATTATTAATCAGAAATAAAATCATCTCTCACGTAGACTTACTTTCAAAGAAAAACGTGATCAGCTCGGAATCGTCTTGAAATGGAAGTCAAGCATAAATAACGCGACTATGCGAACATTTCTAAGGAACAGCGTTGCCAGATGTTCAAAACATATTAAACGTAACTAAAGCCCAGTTCACACTTTACAGTTAATTGGCCACTTAATTGTATCCAACTAATTGTAAGCAAGAAAATTGTATAGTGTGAGCCGAATAATTGTAAGAATTGTCCCCACTTTTTCTGTTTATACTATATGTCACCACTTTTTCTGTTCACACTGTACAATGTTCTTGCTTACAATTAGTTGGATACAATTAAGTGGCCAAATTAATTGTATAGTGTGAACTGGGCTTAAGTAGTAAAATTTGAAACACATCAGACTATCAGTAACGCTAGATTTCGCTCTCATCTAGGGTAGGAAGACAGCGTTTAAGAAACAGCTACCCCCGTTCAATTGATTTATTTTAAGGGTCCCCTGATTTTTTTAAGGGCCATTGGCCCCAGGACTTCCGCTGTTTCCAAGTCTTCTAGCAACTATAATAATCAGGAGCCATGCAGACATCAGAGCCGCACCCATTAATTCTATTTTGTAAATGTAGGGAATATTAAAAAAGAGCACCTTGTGATGATGAAGGAATTAGTTTTTCAGATAGGTTGATTTTTATTCCTTGGCCTAAGACCTTGGCCATTATCGTTCTGTAGTATGTGTTAACGCGGGTCGCTAGTACTAATAGTTTCCGAGTTATGACCAAAAGTACACTCCAAAACGTGATTTTCTCGAAATTTCACTAAATATTGGACAAGACCAACCATACTTTCGGATGTTACGTATTGTTTAGTGCCGAATTTCACCGACCGCAAATCCGTAGGATAACTCGTTTACGAATTATAACTAAATCTGTGAGGAACATTAGAATTTGAAAGAAGCAAAATAAACGGTTACATCGGCGCAGTCGGATCTAACGCGTTATTAGCGGAAACTTTGGCTTTTATAACAGAAGCCGTTTCAAATCTATGTCCCAGAGGAACCATTTTGAACACTTTAAAACACAGGTGTTTAGGTTTATGCTAATTTGGTTAATCGTCTAGGTTTCAAACGTGTTTCTATAGATTTTCGATTCCTTCTCGTGTTTAGTTGTTTAGCCATTTGGTCCGTTTACATCTATAACGCGTTACATTGCAATTCAAGTGTTTAAAAGCTAAACGTTGTTTTTTCTGAGTGGATCCGTTTTGAACACTTTAAAACACAGATGTTTAGGTTTATGTTGATTTTGTTAAACGCCTAGGTTTTTTACGCGTTTTTATAGATTTTCGCTTGCTCCTCGTGTTTAGTCGTTTAGCCATTTTGGATTTAAACACTTTGGTGTTTAGTGAATCAACGGCAAAAGTATCCATTTACATTTATAACGCGTTAAATTGCAATTCAAATGTTGAAAAGCTAAACGTTGTTTTTTCTGTGTATATACTATACAGGGGCCCACTATACACGCTGTTGTTCCTTTGTCAGCGATCCTCTGTAATTTCCCGGAATTACTGGAAGCCGAAGATGTATGCTTCACACTTTTAATTCACACCAGCCCTACCTCCAAAGTCCTTTCTCTTTTATATATGCCTTACCACGAGTTGGCTTCATTTAAAGGCAACCCTTAGTTTTCTGCCGAAACCCGTGGGACACTTTAAATCGCGAGCCCGTTTCGTGGAATCGCAAAAGAAACCATTCTCACACAAATTATAACAAAACTCTAAAAATAGAACACAAATAATAGAAAGACACTTTGAACCATGTCGTCATAAATTCACGAGGCAATAAACACGGGGAACTAGAAGATAGCGGCATATGAAAGACAGAGCACCGCTTCCTTACTACAATATATAGGAACGTTACAGAAATGGGCAGAAGGTAGGGGCACGGTTGCCAGTGGCCACCAAGCTACCATGGAACCCCACATACGACTAACGAGACCGAGGCCCGAAATCTTAACAAGAGAGTAGGGTAATTTTCCGCTAAGAACGGTTTATTGCCGTACCAATCCTCGATGGCCAGCATCGAACAAAGCGGGGGAGAGAAGGCGATGAAACGAAGAATGACACATGGGGACGATTTGAAAGAAGAAGAATGTTAATGGTTTCCAAGCTACGGGACTCGTGAAGAATATATTTTTCAATTTAAAAATTATTATTATATTTACGATTTAAGAAATTATTATTATATTTACGATTTAAGAAATTATTATTATATTTCAGATTTAAGGTGGATATTACAACTAAGTATGCCTAAAACACGAATATTACGATAAGCCTACTACTTCTAGCTTCATCACTCAAAAATGGTCGTCACACCCCTCATATTGGGGGTAAGTGTGACCACACGAAAATAATATTTTACAGCAACGATAAAATATAGCTTTATTGGGACACCATATTTAACTTCTGTATGTATTTTCATTGCGATTGGTCAAGTATTTCACGTGATCAAAATTATATTCGGTTAGTGGTTTTTCACCGTAGATGGCGTCATCGTTGCCCATCGTGGTAACATTAATACGTATTCGCAATAAGATTACTCTGGAACATTTCTCATTTCATTTTTATCGAAGCTTGGCACTAATGTGGCCAAATAAACACAAAATTGTCTGACTTATCTAGCGGGTTTTGGGGGGAGATTTGCCTATTCATATTTCCTTTCCCTTCTGCTCGGCGGGGAAACTATATATGGCTTAGTTAAAGCCGGTTAAAGAACGTTGGGAAAACCCCTCCTCGGAATTTTTAACTCACAAGCGCGACCAACAATTGTCCAGTTCCTGTCTTTATATCTATTCGCCCCACCGTTGCCAGACGTACGATAATTAGTATCCAATTTTTGGGTCATACGACAATTTCAACTGCGTACGATATCGTACGCTATTTTCGATAATTCAGCCAGAAGTCCAGAGCGTACGATAATTTTCCACTTTAGAGGAAAATTGGTTGAAACTAACTTTTTTAAGACATAAAAACCAGACTAACTTTTAATACTTATTTTCTATTTTAGTCAAAAACGTTTTAACTCCATTCCTGCCTATTTTTCAATTTTATAGGAAAGTCCTTAAGTCGTTTGGCTATTATAACAGAAATTAAAAAAAAATTATGTTATAATAGCCAAACGACTTAAGGACTTTCCTATACAATTGAATCCCGGCGAAATAAATATAAATGGTATAATATATAATACAACCATTATTAATCTTTACATGTTATTCTTATGAGATTTTTATTAGATGAAAAAGGACTCTTGACCTCAATAATATTCATTATCATAGTAATTACATTTGTACATTAAATGTTTTATTTGGTCAAGACGAATTAAGTGTTTCGTCAAGTTATCGGTCAAGTAGCTAAATCGTTTTCCGACACAATGCTATTTTTATAAAATGTAAATTTTAGGAGTGTTAGGTTTTCATATCGCGATATAAGATATAAGACATCGCTACTTTATTTCCAAAACCAGGTAAATCGTCCTTCAGTGTATATTTCGAAAGTTTTGCAAAAACAAAATATTTAAAAGAGGTTGATATAAGTTCCGAAATTAATTTTTTATCATATTGTGATACCAATTCTAATTTTTTAATAACTTTTAAGGATTATACAAAATTGCGAGTTTGCGTTTTTGTATAATCCTCGAAAGCCTATTGACCAAGGTTACTCCATTAAAATAAGTTATATATCATAAATAAATGTTTTGTTTTATAAAATGAATTAATTTAAATAATGGAATGACACTCCCTAATGACGAACAAAATAATACTTTTGTCCCTAACAAATTATTGTAAAGTATATACGTGTGTCTTAATTTGATCGTCACAGGCGTTTTTCTCAAAAACTATAATTGCTAGAAATTTGAAATTACAGGATATACTCTCTCGGGGAGGACCCTTTTCTTTTGGAATTTTCTGAAAAATCGGGAAATTTTTCAACGTTTTGAAATTTTTCTTTTCTGAACGATAGGTGGTAGACGACAATTTCGTCGAAAATCTTTAATGAAATTGGTTTGGTCAAAAACGGACAATATTTTATTGAAATAATACGTCATGAAAAAAACAAGTTGGTACTACCCAAAAAGGTTTACGTCTCATGAAAAAGAAAGAGAAACCTATCTAATTTGAAATGATCGTATGTTTGTGAAGATAAAAAAGGACTATTTTTTAAGCCCAATCATTTTAAATAATTTTTTAGAGAAAATACAATTTACATAGTAGAATTCCAGAATTCACGCGTCTTATTTTAAATGAGGTTCAATAATTCCACCGCCCGCTGCAATACAAATCCGTTAAAAGTTTTTGAGTACGCTCTACAACTTGTTGATTGAAAATTGTCGCCTACCACCTATCGTTCAAAAAATAAAAATTTCAAAACGGTGAAACATTTCACGATTTTTCCAAAAGAAAAGGGTCCTCCCCGAGAGAGTATAACCTGATAATTTCACATTTCTAGCTACTATAATTTTTGAGATAAACGCCTGGGCCAATCAAATTGAGACACCGTGTATATGTAAAGTATATATATAATTTAATAATAATTATGTTAAATACTTTTTGTTTTTCCAGTCCAGCGCTATTCCCGTTCTTTGCTACTTCGTTACGAACAGCTTTTTTCAAGTTACTGTGGCAATATTTTTTATTGTTAGACTATATCTCTATAAAAACAACAGTATTTAAAAGCCAAGATACTTCATGGTTAAAAATTTTTATTTATTTAAATTGGCGAATTTCGGACAGCTTTTAAATACTGTTGTTTTTATTTTAAATTCTAACGCCATGGTTTGTAAAACATTTAAAATTAATGATTATATCTCTATAAATAAACTTTTATATCACTTCTCTGATATTTCATTCAAAAATAAAATAACACTCAATTTATTGCAGCTTTGATTAACATTCCTTTAGTTGTATCGCGTTTTGCAATCTGATTACTGTAAAAAAGGTCACTCAGTAAACCAGTTTAGTCTTTCTGAAACTATGTTAAATATCCTCCTCGTCAACAGTATCTTTATTAGTCCTTTTCATAATCAGTTAACCAGGTTACATAAAGACTGGTTCCCAAACTCTCAAGTAAACAATGTTATTCCCGTTCCCCACTATTCCCATTCCCCGCTATTCCAGTTATCCGCTATTCCCATTCCCCGCTATTCCCATTCCCCGCTATTCCAGTTCCCCGCTATTCCCATTCCCCGCTATTCCAGTTCCCCGCTATTCCAGTTCCCCGCTATTCCAGAATTTCAGCTCTGTTCGGATATATATTTGTCAAATAAAATTTTTATTCGGCAATATTATTTTGCTCGAACATTTTTATATTAGAAATTCGGATTTTAATCAAGTTACCGGCTATTCCAATTACCGGCTATTCCCGTTCCCCACTATTCCAGTTCCTCACTATGCCTGTTCCTCGCTTTTCCGATTCCCCACTATTCCGTTTACCGACTATTCCAAAATGAAACATTTTCCCCGTTATTCCTATTACCGGCTATTCCGAGTACCGACTATTCCGGCCGCCCGTTTTCGACTAGTCGAAACTTTTATACATGTCAAAAATACGAGTCACGTCAAGAATTCAGCACTAGTTCGGAAATGTGTCGCTTAAAAAAGTTTTTGACTAGTCTCGAAATGTCACGACTAAATCTGCGACGCCTTTCACCCAATCACAATGGTGGAAATTCGAACTACCCAATCGCGAGTGATGTAAATTTTTGTCGCTTAGCTCGCCAAAAGTGTCTCAATACAACAGTTTTCGACTAGTCGAAACTTTTATACACGTCCAAAATACGAGTCACGTCAAGAATTCAGCACTAGTTCGGAAATGTGTCGCTTAAAAACGTTTTTGACTAGTCCTAGTCTCGAAATGTCGCGACTAAATTTGCGATGCCTTTCACCCAATCACAATGGTGGAATTCAAACTACCCAATCGCGAGTGATGTAAATTTTTCGCGAGTGTTGTAAAGGACCCCGCACACGGCCTATGGAAAAAAAACTTTCGACCAATTTTGTTGAAATTTACAAATTATGTACTACCGACCACGGTGAACTAATATACGTCTGGATTATTGAACAAATATTATTTGTTTTTCCGCTAGGTACCTTCGAAAAAACCGATTTTGCCTTTGGAAATATACTGTTAAGTTGTCCACGGTTAGAGTCATCCAATTTAAAAAAATCTTTCTTCGCGAGGCCGACGTTACAATATAATGATGAAAACGTTACACAGCCTATGATATTGACTATTTTTCAGACCATTTTTGAATAATAATCCAAAATGAATTTTAAGGCTAAAGCTGGGTACGTGACAATGGTTTAAGTGATTAGACGTAAGTAAAGAGTTTAATTGTAGTATTTCTTTTAATTATTATAGTATCTGCCATCCCCCTTTTCTTTCCCCTAATCATTGGCTTCAGTTCAGTTCGCCCCCTGGTTAGAACTCGGTGTACTTTCGTATGTACTAAAGAAGGGGGACCATTTCGTACTGCTGGACTTTTTCCGATTGGAATTTAAACTATCCAAGCGCCACCTTGATTGTGAAAATAATTAATAATTATTATTATTGTTATTTTAAATGTAAATATAATTTAATCATCACTAAAGCTGTTATAAAATATGTTCGTACTTTAAAAATTATATATTAATTATCATTACTTAAAATTAGAATGCAGATGGCGCTACTAATGGCCTCATTAGTCTAGAATCATTCGCTAAAAAATGCGAGCTGATCTCGGATTTTCAATACAGATTTCGTCCGGGTAAAGGTACTGTAGATGCAATCGTACACACCTATAAAAAAATCATTGACGCTTTGGACGTGGGGGATATTTGCCTGGGTGTCTTCTTAGATCTTCGCAAGGCTTTTGATAGCGTGCCGCACAATCACCTATTAAATAAATTGTACAGACTAGGAATTCGTGGTAACGCCGGCTGCTGGATAAAAAGCTATCTTACAAACCGAAACTGCTACACTCGAGTTAATAAT
Source organism: Leiobunum rupestre (assembly GCF_980474605.1). NCBI lineage: Eukaryota > Metazoa > Arthropoda > Arachnida > Opiliones > Sclerosomatidae > Leiobunum > Leiobunum rupestre. The sequence continues at coordinate 49,478,661 of NC_143391.1, read as the reverse complement.
ATTTACTCCCTTCCAATTACTCTCAAATCGGGTGTCCCCCAGGGATCAATCATTTCACCTATTTTATTTAACTTATATTTGAACGACTTAATTGATTGTATTCCTAAAGGTTTTTTATATTTGTATGCGGATGACACCCTTTTGCTAGTTGGTGGAAAATGTTTGAACCTTATTGCTAATTTAACAAATAATTACCTATCGAATATCCAATCATGGTTAAATAACAATGGCCTAAAGCTTAATCTTGATAAAACAAAGTACACGATTTTTAAAAATCTCGGAAAAAAATAAATGAAACTGTAATACTTATTGATAACCACCCACTTAAAAATGTTGAAAAATTTAAGTATTTGGGCATTTGGTACGACTCCCACCTAACCTGGAACGACCAAGTGAACGCGCTTTGTTTAAAACTATCGAGGATATGTGGCCTATTACACATCTGCAAAAATATGCTAACCCATAAAGTTATGGTAGAAATGTACCACTCGTTGTTTCACTCCCTTTTGTCGTATGGTATTTGTATTTGGGGAAACACTTCGAAGTTCAATATAGAACGTATTCAAAAACTTCAAAAAAGAATACTACGATCAGTATACGATGCCCCCTACCTTGCTCATACAAAAATGTTTTTTAATAAAAGCAAAATTCTTCGTGTAATACAACAATATAACTATGCAACCCTACTATATATCTATAAAGATCTAAGCTCGGGATGTAAAATCACCGAAATAAATAAATCCTTAAAAAAAACAAGATCAGCAAAAATACTAAATGAACCAAGGTGCTATACCACTAAAAAAATTAAATCTATCTTTTACAAAGGCGCAAAAACTTTAATAGCCTAGAAGGTACAATTCAATCGGCTGCTAAGTACATTAATTTCAAAAAGATGTTAAAGAAAAAAATTTTAAACGAAGATATGTTTTTATTATAATTCTGGTGAGATATCCAAACCGGTGAATATAATCGAAAAGGTGTTTTAAATCTAATAATAGCCTAATTTGTTATATATGTATTTTTTTATTTAATTAACCCTTTTTATGTATAATGATTTTAATATAATTAATAAGAGGGCTTACAAGTCGCCAGTTGACTTAGCTCTCTAAATGCAATGTATGTATTTCTAAAATAAATAAAACCAAATTCAAATTCAAATTCAATTGCCAAGGCGCAAATAGTGCGAATTTTTAAGAAAAAATTCAACAATTCATAAATAGATGGCGCGTCGAGTGCCATAATTATTTGCAGTTCGCTTTTGAATTCTAAGTTGTGTAGATAAACCATGGCCAAAGCTATCGCTTAGATCATTTTAATTAATGCTCCGCCAATGTAATGTAGTTTGCGGACCCCTTTTTTCAAAGGTAAAATCCTAAATATTTCAATAGCTATAAATCATTTAATATGATAACGAGAAGAAATACTACAGTTAGACTGTTTACTAACGTCTATTCATTTACACAATTGTCACGTATCCAGCTTTAGCCTTAAAATTCATTTTGGATGTGTTATTCAAAAATGGTCTGAAAAATAGTCAATATCATAGGCTGTGTAACGTTTTAATCATTATATTGTAACGTCGGAATCGCGAATAAAGATTTTTTTAAATTGGATCATACTAGCCGTATATTTTCAATGGCAAAATCTGTTTTTTCGAAGGTACCTAGCGGAAAAAACAAATAATTTTTGTTCAATAATCCAAACGTATATTAGTTCACCGTGGTCGGTAGTACATAATTTGTAAATTTCAACAAAATTGGCCGAAAGTTTTTTTTCCATAGGCCGTGTGCGGGGTCCTTTCTGTCGCTTAGCTCGCCAAAAGTGTCTCAATACAACGGAACGAGACACGTCAAAAACGTTTTCACTAGGCTCGATCTCAACGATTAAATCTGCGATGGATGTATTGTTTCTTTATTATTTCCGTTTATTCTCCGATAAATCTGCGACTACGTCTTCTGCTGCTACGTCAGTATATCGTTTTTGGTAGCAGACGATTCCTTTAATTTATAGAAAGAATCACATAAATAATAGTGACAGGATTGGCAAATTCACAGACAAAAAGGATTTAAGACGTAGGCTTCGAAAGATATTGCAAAATAAACTTGGCAGTACGAGAAGGCTGCGTCGGAATTGAGTTTCATTAATTTTTTTATTAGACGGTTTCGAAACTGAAAATAGAAAGGGTGCGTCAAATATCAATGCGTTGTTATTAATAACTAACGATATTTTGGCAAAGGATCCTTTCAACGTGTGAGATTTTAGAACGCGAGCTTCATAAACAGCATGTTTAAATTATTTTAACTGTGTTTTTAAGACAGGCAAAATAAATGCTGCTTTCCAATTTCTGTTAGATATTTTGAAGACCGGAGGTGGTTTGTGCAAAACCAAATGAGTAGAAATCTTCCAGCGATGTTTTGTACTCAGGCATAATTGTAAGCAAAGAGTATAGAAAGTGCGTGAACTAGAGAACACAGTTGGCATCGGCCAATGAATTGGTCGCCACAGAGGATGGCACTCCGAAGAGCTCAGGAGACGGGTCTGTACTTTGGTAATACAATTCCGTAAGTCGTAATCTTTGAATATCGAGATAGTCAAACCAATTTTACCTTACAAGGAGTACCGAGGAGAAAAGTGTCTTCGGTACGGAAGTATTAGATTACTAGGTAAAGGTATACGCGCTGCCGATGAATAACACGCCGCGAAAAGTCAGAATTGCTAGCAGACGAATTTTTTCAATTGTTTACGTCTTGTCAATGGTTTTAAATTACGTTGAACACTTCTGAAAACTCTGCCCGCACAAGTGGCATGCAGTGTTCGACATACGGATATTTTTTAGTAGTCACTGAATAGTGGGGTAAAATGGGGGTAGCCAACATTTTATTTTACCCGTCAGAATTAAAATAGAAGTTTATTATCAGTTGAGTTACATGATGTAATTTTTTAAAATAAAATGTGATTACGGAAATTAAAAAAAAATCAGGTAAAAACTCTAAAACGGGGAAAAAAATTATTTTCATTATCGAACAGTTTTAAATGTAAAACCATGGTGGTAAAACTATCCTTGGTAAAACGTTTACAAGAGGCATGCTGTTTTAAAAAGTTCAAAACTCCAGTTCGGGTTAAGACTGGTTTTAAATAACACTATTTTGCTCAGAATGATTGAAACTGAATAAGGAGCAAACAAATACGATCGAGCCATTTCCCTATTGCTCTTTAACAGACTGACAATTTAATTTTGTTTTACAACTGTTTTTAAATATTATAGTTTAGAGAAATAGCTAAAATATAAGCCAATTTCACTCGATAATCATAGTTTTTAAACACATTCAACTTCCTGAAATCAAAGTTTGGGATCGCAATCAATTTGACCCATAAATGCTTTATCTTGTATATAAATTTAAATTCTTCATCAATGCTCCACACATTTTCGATTATGAACGCTAAGCTAAATGAATTGAGGCTTTATTTCACATTTAGGGAAATCTACGATTTGTTGGGAAGTAGATATACCTTATTTGTAGCAGGAAATTGTTACCTACATCTGATTAAATATAACATGTTTGTAGAAGAATAGTTAAGGATACCTTTTTGTTGAAGTAATTGATTCAACACCAGCAAAGTTATTAAATGACAAGACAGTAATTAAACCTTTATTTATAGATGACATAGTTAATTAGAAATGAACACTGTATAGTATACTCGGACTAAATTGAGCGAACTAATGTTAAAAACGCGATACATGTTTATATACTAAAAGATAAAAACATGAGGTTATGTACAATAGATAATACCAAAATTCGCCAATTGAATGTCAAAATTCGCGCATTAAATGTCGAATATCAAGAGTTTCACGGGGTGGGAACTGGGAAATGTTATTATCTTTCTCTTTGCGGCTACTTCAACGCGCAATTTATTTAAAAAACACTTAAATTGCATTAAATACAATGTTAAGGAATATACTCGTTCTTTCGTAACTACTTGTTTAACTGAATTTGATCTACCACTGACATTTGTGAGTAGGTTTTAACTGAAAGGGAAGTTTAATTTTGTGTCCAATTATAATATGCATTTTGGTTGGGCAAGGTCTGGTCTTAATTGTTGGCTTGGATATTTACTACATATGATAAAAATTAGTGTGAAAGCTCGTAAAATGTCCATGGCACGGAAAAGGAAAATTATCCTAATTTCAAAGAAATGTTTGTGGGTTGTGAATAGCTGTTAAAAATCTGCTTTGTATAAAATTCTAAAATGTATAAAGCTTAATTTCATGAAATAATCAGAAACAAATGTTTCGCAAAATTTAAATGTAGAATAAAATTGTATAAGTTAAAACAAACTTCCTAAATGTTTAAATTCATTTTAAAATGGAATATTTGACGGATATAATAAAGTATCTGATTAGGTAGCGTTATCCAAGAGAATGATTGAATAATAAATAAACAAAACTATAATAATCCAAAACTTAAGTTTGGATGAAATATAGGAGAGTTTAGTAATTTCACTAATTAAAATAAATCAAAACCAATCCCCTTATATTTTTTTCAGTCGGCGATATAATGTATAAAATAGCTCTCACAGAGAACCTGTAAGCCCAATAGAAAATCAATAAACCCCAAACTCATTTTTTTACAAGGGCCCTTTTCACCTGAAAATGACTTCAACAAGTTCCAATAAATGGTTTCTAGCCAAATACAAATGTCTTTAGAAGTTGAGCAATAAAAATTTTAATAGATGATAAAGCAAATTCATAAGCTTCCAGGCCCAAAAAGGTTTTGAAGTTGAGAGTAAGGAAAGGGGCAAAATCCTTGTACTGAAATGAGCAGATTAAGCGGAGGTTTAAAAAAAACTACAAGGAATTTTCATTCATTTTTTTAGATAAAAAACTATACAAATTTAACAAAAAAATTAAAACAAAACATTTGTAATGAACCGTTTTATTGTATCACCATAAGTATAATGCACAATGTTTTATAAATTTTAGTCATATATGACAAAAAATGTTTTATTTTCTGGAGACTATTATTAACATGTTCCTTAACTTGCGAATTTAAAGCCATGAACTCTGAGTATTTGGACAATTTATATGCCACAGAACAACCTAAGAAAAATTGAGGAGTTAAAATTAGTTCATACAATTTTACATGGGAGTAGAAAAAAAACAGAGAACAAACCTTTGTAAGCTTTAATATAAAATCTAATGATGGGAGATAATTCGATTTATTTCAACGTATAGTAAAATACTTAATCCTTAGAGGTTTATTATAAATAACCTATTGTATTAAAAAAAATTGTGGTGTTGAATTACTCAATATCCCATTGTCATCAGGGTTCAAACAATTTTTTCTGAATGAAATTTCCTGACCAATTATTAAAAAAATTCCCTTACCATTTGTTTATAATTTCCATGACAATAAATAGAACTTGCTAGTTGTCTTAGTTTTTATTCAAGCAATAAGGTAGATAAGGCATAGTACAGCCTAGTAATGTCCAGTCAGTCACTAACTGAGTACGCAGCCTTAAATAATGATTTAATTTGTAATGATCACTTTTTAGAACGGGATATACAAATTGTAAATGGCAAAAGGTGGGTCACACTAAAAGCCATTCCAACTCTGGTTTGGTTTCCATAGAATTAAAATGGATAAAAATAGTCAAAATAATTTTTTTATTTAATTTAAAGAAATTACATCCAGTTGAAAGTGAAATAGAAAAAACCGGTGATGCTAACTTCTCACCTTTAAATTTTGACCAAGGATCATTTCGTGTAGGTTTAATTATGTTATTATAATTTGAGTAAGATCTCCTTGGTTTTTAGCCAATTTTGTTCAGTTGTTATGAAGAGATATTCCTCTCTCTATAAAAGAAATGTAGTCTAAGAACTAGAACTTGCTGTATTCCGAAATATTGTTGGCATGGACATCTTACCAGATCACCACGAACATGTTTGATGCTGAAGTTGGAATCGAACATCATTATTAAGAAAGTTATTAATTTATATTGCAAGCTCAGACTCCACAAATTAGCGAAGGACAAAAATCTAGAAATGAAGGGTCAAGTCATCAGACTTAAATTGTCAAAGCTAATTTTATTTCAAGGACAATAGCTACATACCTTTAGTAAAATCATTATTAATCCAAGGTAGAATCATCCTTTTCATCAAAATTCCATTTTCTTTTGTTTACAATTTAGAATCTCAGAATATTCCCATAACAAGCCATAACCACAACAAACCGGATAGATACTTAAGCCTTTGACAAAATATCATTTCGCAATTAGAATTTTTTGTTTTCATTATAAGATCATCTGCTGCTTTTTATTTGGGTTTTGAAAGAATTAATTGACTTATTTAAAAATTATAATAAAAATTTACCTTATTTTAAATTCTCACAGCCAAAATATTCGCGAATCACGTCAGAGTACCTAAAAGATTACAAACACGAACATGTGTGACGTGTCACGTGATGATTTTGTATTTTCTCGCCTAATCGACAGGCGTCGCTTAAACGTGGTACCACAGGAATATGGAACAAATACCGGTTGTCTGCTAGTTTTCGCTCCCGTATTTACCCCCGGTAGAATCTTGGGTCTATTTCGTTATTATGTCTATGGACACATCATATGTAAAATTATAGGCCTTGGTCTACTTAATAATGCCGAGCGCTGTGCCGCTCTCTTTCGTTCGCGACCAATATCAATATCACACGCCTGTTAATTAAAAGAATTTAATTTTTCATGTAAACCAATAATATTTTAAAATTGGAATCAATAACAATAATTCAAACTTATCTTTCTATAAAATCTAAAATTAGCCACCTTGATCCTAGAAACTCTAGCAGATAATTCTGCGAGGAGTCTCCTCTATTTTTGAAATGTAGAGTACAGTTGGGAATAAGACGGGACGAAAATCTTGTTGCAATGTTGGATGAAAGTAATGCATTGTTTACGTCTTGTCAATAGTTTTCAATTACGTTTTCTAAAATGGGAAAACTTTTCAAACTTTCGTTATTATTTTTCGAATATAATTTACTTAAATTAACACATATATCTTAATATTTATCACTGTGTATTAGGCTTACAACTAATAAAACGTAGTTAGTAATTGAACAGTTACGTTACACTTTATTCAACCTTAGAGCAAGCAGAACACTCTGCCCAGACGAATGTGTTTATTATCCGCTAGTTCTTTTCTCTTGTTCTTTTTGCAGGGGAAGACTAATTTCGTTACCATCATGAAACCAGCTTTAGACATAAGGCACTAAAATAAATGCTCTGGTTACTAACATTAATCGAAATCTGCTGGCTCACTAGTGAAAAATGTACCTTAATATTCATAACAAATGGCAAATATGGCGTATCATAAATCCATCATCGGTCAATCACATTTTATTTTAAAAAATTACATCATGTAACTCAACTGATAATAAACTTCTATTTTAATTCTGACGGGTAAAATAAAATGTTGGCTACCCCCATTTTACCCCACTATTCAGTGACTACTAAAAAATATCCGTATGTCGAACACTGCATGCCACTTGTGCGGGCAGAGTTTTCAGAAGTGTTCAACGTAATTTAAAACCATTGCCAAGACGTAAACAATTGAAAAAATTCGTCTGCTAGCAATTCTGACTTTTCGCGGCGTGTTATTCATCGGCAGCGCGTATACCTTTACCTAGTAATCTAATACTTCCGTACCGAAGACACTTTTCTCCTCGGTACTCCTTGTAAGGTAAAATTGGTTTGACTATCTCGATATTCAAAGATTACGACTTACGGAATTGTATTACCAAAGTACAGACCCGTCTCCTGAGCTCTTCGGAGTGCCATCCTCTGTGGCGACCAATTCATTGGCCGATGCCAACTGTGTTCTCTAGTTCACGCACTTTCTATACTCTTTGCTTACAATTATGCCTGAGTACAAAACATCGCTAGAAGATTTCTACTCATTTGGTTTTACAGAAACCACCTCCGGTCTTCAAAATATCTAACAGAAATTGGAAAGCAGCATTTATTTTGCCAGTTTTAAAAACACAGTTAAAATAATTTTAACATGCTGTTTATAAAGCTCGCGTTCTAAAATATCACACGTTGAAAGGATTATTTGCTATATAAAATATCGTTCGTTATTAATAACAACGCATTGATATTTGACGCACTCTTTTATTTTCAGTTTCGAAACCGTCTAATAATAAAATTAATGAAACTCAATTCCGACGCAGCCTTCTCGTACTGCCAAGTTTATTTTGCAATATCTTTCGAAGCCTACGTCTTAAATCCTTTTTGTCTGTGAAGTTGCCAATCCTCTCACTATTATTTATGTGATTCTTTCTATAAATAAAAGGAATCGTCTGCTACCAAAGCGATATACTGACGTAGCAGCAGAAGACGTAGTCGCAGATTTATCGGAGAATAAACGGAAATAATTAAGAAACAATACATCCATCGCAGATTTAATCGTTGAGATCGAGCCTAGTGAAAACATTTTTGACGTGTCTCGTTCCGTTGTATTGAGACACTTTTGCCGAGCTAAGAGACAGAAATTTATATCACTCGCGAAAAATGTACATCACTCGCGATTGGGTAGTTTGAATTCCACCATTGTGGTTGGGTGAAAGGCATCGCAGATTTAGTCGCGACATTTCGAGACTAGTCAAAAACGTTTTTCACTTTCGGCTCGCGTTCGATTTCTATACGGGAATTGAGACACCTTTGGCGTACTTGACTATAGTTTTTAACTAGTCAGAAAATTTTTGACATGTTCAATTTGTCGGAGGAGGGGATAAAGGCATGATATTTTTTTAAGGAGGTAACTAAATTATTTCACGTGACACGTAAAGGCCAATAAAGGCTTTGTATAAATTTTGATAAACCAATAGAATGGCGTTTTTCAATAATTATGTTAATAATATTTCTGTCCAGTTACCGTTAAAAACCTCAAGTCCAATCACGATGCGTGAAGAAATTGTCTAGTCAAAACGAAAAGCACTAGTCGAAATGAAGTTTTGACATGTCTAAAATTGATTTTGACATGTGTAAATTGTGTCGAGTCAAGTAAAAACGTGACTCCTCCCCAGCTACGCCCAAATGAAGGAGCCAATTTCTAATGGTTGAATAACTAATGAGCCTAAATCGTCACTGTATTATTGGTGTAAACGTTAAAACTTTGATGGGATTCGGTGAATTAAAAGCCAATGAATAGTGAAGAAAAAGCACTAGTCAAAAACGTTTTTAAAGCGGCACATTTCCGAACTAGTGCCGAATTCTTGACGTGACTCGTATTTTGGATGTGTATAAAAGTTTCCACTTGTCGAAAACTGTTGTATTGTGACACTTTCGGCTCGCGTTAGATTTCTATACGGGAATTGAGACACCTTTGGCGTACTTGACTACAGTTTTTAACTAGTCAGAAAATTTTTGACATGTTCAATTTGTCGGAGGAGGGGATAAAGGCATGATATTTTTTAAGGAGGTAACTAAATTATTTCACGTGACACGTAAAGGCCAATAAAGGCTTTGTATAAATTTTGATAAACCAATAGAATGGCGTTTTTCAATAATTATGTTAATAATATTTCTGTCCAGTTACCGTTAAAAACCTCAAGTCCAATCACGATGCGTGAAGAAATTGTCTAGTCAAAACGAAAAGCACTAGTCGAAATGAAGTTTTGACATGTCTAAAATTGATTTTGACATGTGTAAATTGTGTCGAGTCAAGTAAAAACGTGACTCCTCCCCAGCTACGCCCAAATTAAGCAGCCAATTTCTAATGGTTGAATAACTAATGAGCTTAAATCGTCACTGTTTTATTGGTGTAAACGTTGAAACTTTGATGGGATTCGGTGAATTAAAAGCCAATGAAGGGTGAAGGAAAAGCACTGTGCCCCCAAGTGACTTCCTTGCGACTAAAGTATTGTTTAGGTTAGGTGAGGTGATAGGTGATAGATGATAGTACTTATCATTCGTAAAAGGTAATAGATGAGGTACAGGTGATAGCAAAAGTAAGTATGAGAAGCGGCCCTCTTCTAGATTTTGGAGAGGCGTCTAATTTTCAAATTGGTTCATTCAGGGATTATCAATAGCAAATAACGTTTCATTGGATGTTTATAGCAAGACCGATAGAGCCAAACTAAAATAGAACTACTTTCTTTTTTTTAATTTTAATTTTGAAACCGGTTTTACTGGTGTTAATGGACGTCTTGCACTAGCCAAAGATAGAAAGGTCCACTTATCATATTTACGTCTGGTGAAGTGAAACCTGATAAGTGTGAAGTGATAGGTGCGAGGTGATAGTTCAAGTGATATCTAATAGGTGTAAGGTAATTGGTGTGAGGTATGTGATAAGTGATAGGTGTGAGGTTATAGGTGAAAGGTGTGAGGTGATAGTTGAAGTGATATCTGATAGGTGTAAGGTAATTGGTGTGATAGGTGTGAGGTTATAGGTAAGGTGAAGTGATATATGAGGTAAGGTGATAGATTAGTAGATGATAGGTAAGGTGATAGGTTTGAAGTAATAGGTGATATTAGGTGATAGGTGAAGTGTGATGTGATAGGTGAGTTAAGGTGATAAGTATCAGGTTAAAGTTAATACGTGCGAGCCAGTGAGAATTTCGAAACTCAAATTTTCTCAAAATAGTATTGACTGGAAATGTGAAACATTTCCAAGCCTTCGTTGCAATTTTTAAAATTACAAAATGAAGAGCAAATCTGATAAATATTCGGTTTTTAATCGCAAATGGAAGATGCGCAAGGTCCTACTTTCAACATTTCTAAGCCTAAAAATGGCAATTTGCAAATTAGTTTTTTACGTTTTTAATTTTTTTTTCAATGTTGTGTCACGAAATTTTATTATGAAACCTCAGATTCGGATTCAGCACCCCAAAAAACCTATAGAATTTTCCGGGTAAAAACACAATATAGGTGGAATATTACTAGACGGAAGGAAATATTTAGTGTATAGGTTTTTTCCTTTTATTGGTGGAGCCGCTACTTGTGTTATGAAATGTCCCTCACTGATACACGTGATTGGCCACCAGGGAGGGAGTGGCGGCCTTATAGTCAGTTGAACATCTGAGCCTTACTGACCTCAACTCGCTCTTTAACTAATATTTTTCGCGACCCCGTAGGATTGAACTAACTCTCCCGTGGCCTTCCGCACATGATTCCTACCCTAGTAAAATAGCCTTCTTCATAAAAGACTAGCCTTTTTTACCAGCTTTCGCCCGTCAAGAGTTTCGCGTAATATAAACATGTCGGTACTGGCTCCTTTTGGGGCCCTTGGCTAGAGAATGAAGAAGGGGCCCCTTATGGGTCGTCCCGGGCTGTGCGGGGAGTATGGAACAAAAACTAAAATGGTTATTTATAGAGCAAAAAATAACAAACGCTCACTATCACATCACCTCACATCTCAAACTTATCACCTCACAATATCACTTCGACACCTATCATCTGTACCTCACATATGATAGGTGTCGAAGTGATATTGTGAGGTGATAGGTTTGAGATGTGAGATGATGTGATAGTTAAGTTTTTTAGATGTAACGTATGTATTTTTTTTAATCTAAAGCGTTTGCGAAATTTGTTTAAACATTTTATTTATCTAGCCCAAAAACCGCCCAATTCTTGGCTAGCTTTTTGCTATATTAAAGAAATGGTTTTATCATAGATAAACATCAATAGTTTCCGAATCAACAGAGATCGCAACGACTTTGCACCGTTATTAAATTATATGACATATTGTCAACCCACAGTGAAAAGATATGCGCAATTGGCTCGCAACGTTTGGAGAAAAATCCAGTCCAAGATGGCTGATTTTGTGCATTTTGAGATGGTTTTCGTTCCGATCTTTATTAATATGCTGGACATCACCATCCAAAAATACTACGTGATATGAACAGCTTAATCTATCCAATGTAAAAGTCAAAATGGTCCAAGACGCAATAGGAAGCTAACTTGGCCGCTAGGGTCGCAAGATAAAATATTTAGATTTGACAAATCCAGGTATTCTTAATAAACGAAATATGTAAAAATATTTATTATATGCACTCTCTGGAATTTTGGCCAAAAAATTGGACTTTTGGATCATGGTTAATCACGCGGAATTTAAAAAATATTTTGTGAAAAAAAAAGAATTCACCGGTAATCACAAGAATTCTTTGGTAATAAAAAATAATTTACCAACAATCACAGGAAAACAATAGTATTCTAGAAAAATTCGGAAATAATAACATTTTAGGACTCATTTATAACCACACATTTTCCAAAATAAACACCGATAATGATTTCCGAAATCAGATATTTGTAAAATAGTACTATTTAGTAATAGTCATCAAAATGATCACAGTATTTCTGGATTAAATAGAAACTTCCAGACGCTTTTCTAATTGCCGCTCGAAGTGCCGTCTGCGTGAAATGTTTACAATTGCCTAATATTTAGGTCATTCAGTCTGAATGACGGGCCGCGGCTCGAAACGTCTCGACATTTTTTTTAATAAAAATATTAAATTACTTTTATCCTTTGTTCACGGGTAAACCTATTTATTTTATTCCGCCTAAAATGTGCTTTGGAGAGATAACGTAATTGGCACCTTTTAGAAAAATTATTTTCATTTCACTTTTAGAAAAAGGTTATTTGTTTAACAGTGAAATTAAGAACTTTTATTGGTGCTATCGCAGTGAAGATTTTATAGAGCATATGATCAACGTTGGACTCTTTAGTGGGCTCCAAAATATAGATTACCGCGGGTTAGGCCCTTGACGACTCATGGCACCAAACTATAGACCACGACTGTAATGAAATTACATATCTTGACCCGTTGCAAAACTAGGTATTTTTCGGGGCCCGTTATGCAACTTGATAATTTCCAGGGCCCGTTACCCAACTAGATAATTTCAAGGGCGTTACACTAAATAATTTTTAGGGAACGTTACGCAGCTAGATGAGGTTTAGGGGCCATCCGAGAATAAACTGTTTGTTGGCCGCAACGATTCTCGATTACCTCCAGGCACTGTAACGAGACCTGATAGTATCTAGGGCCAGAAACCAGGTTTGATTATTTGTGATGTTTAGGGCCGATAAATTGACCCAATGAACTTTAGGGCCCGAATCGATGCCCAATAATGTCTATGACCCGATACCACCCTTGATTATTGCCCGAAAAGAGGTACGATAATATCTAGGGCCCGAAAGTAGACCAGCTAATGCCTAGGGCCCGAAACGACACCCAATAATGTCTAGGGCCTGAAACGTAGCCGGATGATGTTTGTGACCTGATACCAGGCCCGATAATATCTAGGGCCATAAACGAGACCCTTTGATGTCAAGGACCCGTAACAAGGCCTGAAAGTAGGCCAGATAATATCTAGGGTCCGTCACGAAGTCAGATAATATCTAGGGCCCGTAACGAGGCCAGATGATGTCTAGGGCCCGAAAATTAGGCCCGAAAATGCCAAGGTCCGGTAACGAGGCCAGATTATGTCTAGGGCACGAGACGAGGCCGAATTATGGCTAGGGCACGAAACGAGGCCCGAATACGTTTAGAACGTCAAAGTAGGTCCGATAATGTTTCGGACCCGAAATGAGGCCAGATGATATATAGGGCTCGTAATGAAGTCCTTTGACGTCTCAAGAAGAACCCATGATTTCTAGCCTCGATTATTTCTAGGGCCTTCAACGTTGCCCGATGATTTCTACTCAAAAGTAATCAGTAGAAATATTTCAGAAATAAAAATATCTCGAAATCATAGAATTCAAAGAATTAACGGGAATACAACCTAAAGTCGTTTTTTAAGCTAACAATTTCAGCAAGATTTGACTCACTAGCGCTAAAATATCTAAAGCCCTAGAAGGTAGTGCGCAATGTTCGAAGTGTTGGTATGCCACACCAAATACCTGAGGTTCTGTTCCCTTTAAAATAAAAATATATTCAGTAATCACAAGAAATAACAAATATTTAGTAGAGTTCACTAGGTGACTAAGCCTCGTATAGTTTAAGTAGAAATCGTTACGAGTATACATTTGCGGATATAACGGATACGCGAAACAACGAAATCCAACATTTTGTATTTAGACAATACTCAAATACTGTAAAGCACATTTTAGTCCATAGGCGTGTGCCTGGGTTATGCCGGGTGGGCCGGGGCTCGTCATGAACAATATTTAATGGGTGCAAAGTTAAAGTAAACAAGGGCCCCAAAATCAGGGAAAAGGTCAAAAAAACGTTGGCTACTCGGGCTACATTTACTCTGGTCACTTCGCGCCTCTATTTTAGTCCTGTTCAAACGCCCTTCCTGTTTTCGTCGTGCTTTAGTGTGTTAAAATTGTAACGGTAATGTGTTCTTTTTCGTTATCCCTCGAAATGAAGGCGAGCTTAACGGATTAAATTGTAGAATCTTTCTTCGTGAACGTCTAGATAGCTCCGACGTTGTCGTTGAAACTTCTAGAGAGCTCTGCTTAACCTCTCTAATATTCTACTTCAAACTTCTGAGTCTTAGCGAGTTTTTAAGCTTGATTAATATATACTAATTCATGTTATGATTATTACCTTAGTCAATCGTAAGCTTAGTTTAACGATTTGTATTTAAAGTTTTGAATTATTTGCAATCCAATTTCTAGTATAAAACCAAGAGAAGGAAGCGAAGCACGATTTGGCCCACTTTTGCCAACAGGCAAACCGTAAAAGAAAATAATATTAAAGTAAGTACATTATCCTTTTCTGTCTGTATGAATGACCAGTGTATGTATCGTTAAATAAAACGACAATGCGAACAAAACCAAATAAATGCCTACGTAAGCTCGGAAATATAACATTTAAAAGGTGATACAAATACAAAGTAAGAAGTCTTTATAGACGACCCCTAATTGATCATTTAATTAAAAAAACTTGAGTAAGCTAAAATGAATAACGTTTATTAATTGAAAATTATTTGAAATGTATATTTATATAGTAAAATTTCGTTATATATGAACAACCACTACTTTTCTAGATAAATACTCGTACGCAACATGTTTTTTCTTTAAAAATCGACTGACGAAGCCATGATGAAAAGTTTACCTAAAAAGACCAACAGGCAGACAATTAAAGAAAATAATGCTAAAATGGGTAAATTTTACCTTTTCGGTTTGTATAGAAAACCCCTGTGTATCGCGAAAAAAGACTGCAATCCGAACAAAGCCAAATAAACGCTTACGTAAGCTCGGAAATATTATATTTCGAATACAAGTACGAAGTAAGAAATCTTTATGGACGATCCCTAATTGATCACCGAGTTAAGCGCTCAAATCTGATAGTTCAAGATACACTTGAATAAGCTAAAATGAATAATGTTAATTAATTGATTAAAAATAGTACATATGAACAACCCCTACATTTCTAGATAAATACTCGTACGCAATATGTGAGGTTTTTTAAATCGACGGACCAAACCGTGATGAAAATTTATAATATTAACCAGTTCTTCGAATTTTAATCAAGATTTGATCGCTTAATTTTTGATCATCAATTGGTCAGATTTCGATCAAACCCTTTCTTAAGGATAACAGAGACTACCAACAGCGACAACTAAATCTTTAAAGATTACCCAACTTGACAACATAAGAAAATGGAGAATTTCCACCTTCAAAACCTTTATTTCAAAATAAAATAAGCTGATATAGATAATTTTATAAAAAAATTATTGTAACCCTTTGGTTTATATGAACAAATGGAATAATGGACAATGTCGAATGATAAACCTTTAAAAATCTCGCGTATTATAGAAACAAGGTCACTGTTTGTTTATATTTAAAAATAGCATGAAGCATGTTTTTCTTTACAGACGACCCCTACTTTAATTTCCAGATAAACCGACGCTACTAGTAGCCAGAAATTAAAAAAAAAACATACATATATAATAAACTGAAACTAATAATAATCGTATTATGGAAGCCGATTTCTGTATTTAGAATTAAAATGTAAGCCCGACTTTCGGTGGCAAATAGCACGGTAACCTTTTTTCTGTAACTGATTGCGAATTATGTATTTTACGAATCTAGATTTTTGCCCTTTGGTAGTTGTTTTTATTTTGGAGCTATATCTGCAACATTCCTTATCTCTATCTCTACTGTTTTCTGTAGGTAATTTTTTAATACATCGCTAAAGATATACCAAGTACAAAGGGTGCATTTACAGGTCGCCTAACGCAAACGAACGTAATTATTATTTAGTTCGGATAAGCATTATTTTCGCGTGGAGCTTACAAGGGTCAGTTTTTAGTAAAGCATAGGCTCTTAACATGGCTGACAACAGCGCGTGTAGTGATGAAAGCAATTCCTATAGTATTTTGCCTGAATGTGTTGGTACAATTAATATGGAAAGTACGATGACAACCGCAAACACCACTCAGTCCACTGTATCTCTTCCTTATCTCTTGGACGGGGAGTTTTTCATTCCAGTCAACTCCACTGTCAATAAAAATTCTTTGGCCATTCATTGTTTAAGTTGTCCTGACAAGGCAGTATTGAAGACCTCCATAACATCTACGGGAAACCTGCTCAAGCACATTAAGGTACGTCAAAATTTCTAATTATAAATTATCGTCAATAAATATGTACTGGCAAATATCGTACACATCTGTGTGCGCACGGGTAGGGCGGTTAAGACATGGCTTCACCTAAAGTTTTATATTGAGGTCACAAATCTCGAGAAAACTATGGCTCCAAAACATTAAGGTTGCGCACAAAAATATCGTAATTAGAAGGTTTAAAAGGTCAATGGTAGTTTTCTTCGGCTACTCGATCTGTATTTACTCTAGTCACCTCGGAAATGACACAAAGGGAAAGAAAATCGTCGTAAGAGGAATTGAAATGCATTATTTTTATTACAGGTGGCGCAAAATATTACCGTTGCCCTACCTGACTTTAGGCGCTCGCACTCTTATGACGGTATATGTTCACATAACGTAAAGAAGCTTGGTCACAATATTACCAATATTACATACCATGTACTTTGCTAAGATTGGGAAATGAACCACCTCATGTTGAACAACACATATCCCTTCAACGTAAAATATAATCAATCGGTCGTGAATCTATTCCCTTTAAACTCTTTTCTATACCGGTTATAATCAAACCTTAAAGACAACAAAAGTAACATAGGGGGAGAGAACGAAACGTGGAATATTTTAATTCAAAATACTCCACTAGTGGCGTGGCTTACAACGCCTTAGAGTTCCGGTGCCGTTTGATCCAAGTACGTTATATAGATCCCCATTACTTTTGTTGCCTTTAACTGCGTAGGATTCTAATTATAATCGTCCAAGGTGAATGTACCTAATCTAACTTGAAGCGTGGTCTAATGCTATGCGTGTAATATTCTAGAGGAAACATCCGATGGTATTGAATAAACTAAAAGCTAAGAAAGCTGCTAAGAGGAAAGGTACTGGTTCTACAGATGATATCTCAAAGCGTATGGGTTTGTTTCCTCCCAGTAAAGATCAAGTACGTATTGTGTCATATTTATACTGGTATCATGCACTACACAAATTATGCAGTATTTTGGTAATTATCCATGTAAAGGGTGCATTCCAAGTTGTTTTGGGTATAACTGAATAGGAAACTCGACCCAATTCATCCTTCACCAATAACACAACTCTACCTTTGGTTATGTAGGCGTGTGTTAAGTTGAGGACAATTGCGTAGACAAAGAGATAGTTTCCAATGTTCAAACCCGTCCCCTTTGACTGTATATAGATTTAACCTTCTACTCGACCCCCCCCCCCCCTCAGTAACATGCTTTGACTCGCCCCCTTGATGTATTTCTAGCTACGCCACTGGTTGGATTTCGAATGCTTAGGTTGGGTGGATTTTGAATTTGAACGATTTTATTTAATATTCATACATGTTTACTGTTACTATTCTATAAATTCCTTTGACTGCTTTCCCCCTTTGGAGTTTGAACAGACGAGGGTTTGGCCAGATTTATCTCAAACTCGAAATTGAATATCAGTTATCTGGTGAACCTACAATCTTAGTTGCCAACAGGCGTAGGAACGCTTTGAATTAAGGGGGGTACATCTTGGATGATGAATTTGGCGCCCCTGTCCAATTTCAAGGGAGGTAAATTTTACCCCTGTACCCCCCGTTCCGTTATACAGGGTCTTTTTGTGCTCGAAAAAAACTTCTTCAGTGAGTAACGAGACTTGAAAATTGACAAGTTGGTTAAGCTAAATTACGCTTTTTAACGAGGCAAAAATAAATATTCGTAAGCCACAGTAATTGATTACATTTGTTAAACGCTCGTCTCACTGTATTCATTGATGGTGTTCCATGTCGATGTCTTATAAGGTCTCGGTAGGCTCTGCTACTGCCTTACTAGGCATAATTAGAAAAATTATCATTCACATTTCACAATAATAATAATTTCCCAATTTTCTTTTAAATACCTAATAGTGTGTCGAACTGGCCTTAAGTTTGTGTTTGGCTTCCAATTTTGTAAAACCGGTTGCGTTTCCAACCAGGGTAAAATAGAAATACTTTCTTTCACTGGCGTAGCCAGAAATTCGTCAAGTATGTAAATATTAAGAGGGGGTCGAGAAGGGACCGGAAAATCAATAGAGTCAAAGGTAAGCCCAAGGGTGGGGGGCGGGGGTGACACGGAAACCCCCTAACTACGCCACTGCTTTGTGTTTATTAAGACCTATGCAATGTTAAGATATTATGTCAACTCTATTTATTGAAATAAAGGTTATTAGACTGAAGTCTCAAAAACAGTTAAAAAAATAAGTAATTATTATATCCCGGTTCTTTTAAAAGGTAGACGAGGCTGTTATGGATTACATTGTTTCAGAAATGCGCCCAATATATACCGTAGAAAAGCCTTCATTTCGCCGTATGATTAAACTATTGTCTGGTGGTGTAGAACCACCTTATGGTTCGTGTTTTAAGGCGAAACTTTCTTGCAAGCGACAATCTTTAGAATGTACTCTGAGAATCCAATTTTTGAATGTAAATCACGTATGCACAACAGCAGATATTTGGAGCTCAAATCATAAGTCTTTCATGGGAGTTACCGCCCACTATATTGATCCGATTTCTTTAAAGCGCGTATCCATTTTACTTGCCTGTTAAAGATTGAAGTATAACCATACCTTCACGGAGATTGCGTCCGTGTTATTTGCTATCTACTCTAACTACGGCTTAAAAATACCACAGTTAGTGGGTACTGTGACCGACAACGCTTCGAACTTTGGAAAAGCATTCAGAATTTTTAGTACCCCTGATAACATATCCGACAACGATGTATCTTTCCTGGACGACGAGTACCAGAAGTCAATAAAGGTAGAAGCGGTTCCCGATGTTTCCCTGGAAAGTGATATTTTACACGATACAAATCTACCCAAACACTTAAAGTGCTTTGCGCACTCACTAAATTTGGTAGCGACAACAGATGCTGAAAAGGCTTTGAAGGATTTTGGGTACAAAAAACGGTACAATTTGGCTTTAGGGAAATGTTGCGCCATCTGGAAGAAACTTAGTAGATCGACCCAAGCATCTGATTATGTTAGTGATATTCTACCTAAACGATCACCCGTCCCTTGTCCTACAAGATGGAACTCGTTCTACGATTGCCTATTGGCAATTGTTAACTCGAGAGAGCAATTACCCGCTATTGCTGATATTCTTGGTCAATCTCAGTTACAAGCACCCGATTTTGATTTCATTGTAGAGTACCTTTCTATCATGCGACCAGTTGCTACTGCCTTAGACTTACTTCAAGGGGAAGAACAGAGTTACCTTGGCCTAGTGATTCCTACATTGTACCAAATAAAACTATCATTGGCTTGTCTGGACAAAAAAGGATAATGTTCCGCTTTGATAAAGGCAGTCACTGAAGGCCTAAATATCCGGTTTGCGGACATATTAACATTAAATCAGCCTGAGAGTAAACCTTATATAATATCTACCGTGTCGTTACCGAAGTTTGAACTCCAGTGGCTATCCAAAAGTGAAGACGACTATATGCTCGAAAAGGTAAAAGAAATGTTCTTAGAGGAAGCCACCATGTTTTCCGGTTTTCCAAATACGGCGGAACACGATACTTTGACTAAAAGCGAAACTGCTAGCAATGAATCGAATAATGACGTAGACACGTTCTTTTCATTTTTAAATAATGTTGACGACAGGCAGAACCACGATTCCAATAATAACAAAATTACAATGGAAGTCCTCTCGTACTTGGAGAACAGAAGTGGAGACTTAAACATTTTACATCAATATCCCACAGTAAAAAGCATTTTCCTTAAGTACAACACCATATTGCCGTCGTCTGCCGCCGTAGAAAGAGCATTTAGCTCTGGTGGACAAATCCAAACGCCCAGACGTAACCGACTAGATGACCACATGTTCGAAACAATGCTAATGTTAAAATACAATAACAAAAATGTTCTGTAAATCAAACTAAGTGTATATGAATTTGCTGTGTTCATACAATTAAAAAAAACATGAAGTAGTCAAATTGTAAATAATTCTACTTAGGCCTACATATTATACCCGTATTATTATGTGTCAGGCTTGTTTTTCAAGAATTTTGTTTTGTACAGAAATTAATAATAATCCATCAAAGGTAATATAAACACATTTTTGGAGGAAGGGGGAGCCAACTAAGATATATTTCAGAGCGGCTAAAACTAAAGAAATTTATGGTGATAAAAGGTTTGAACATAACATTTCTAAGCACGCTCCTGAATGGGGCTACAAATCAGTTTTTCAAGCGCTGCAGAAGACTACGTTATACGTGGGCCTTCTTTTCTTAAATGATGGATTCCAAAGGTCAGATGGGGAAAATAGTCCTATTCCATAAAATGAAGGCGAACTGGCCACAAGCGTCTTCCTGCCCCTTCTATCCTAATCAGTAGCGTAGTCAGGATTTGATTTCGGGGGGCCTTAATGAAAACAAAACAAAAAAGGTACATACAACCATACGTTTTGGGGGGCACGTGCTCCTGTGCCTCCCCCTGGCTACTTCACATCCTAATCACAAGGGAAGACGAGAAAACAGACGACGTTATGACGTTGAAGTAATAGTTGACTTCTAGGGGGTACGAAAAGTCTCACCCACTGGCTTTCGGAATTGACGTCTTGAGTTAGGTTTGTTGCAATTCGGAGTGTGCCTGCTCTGCTTTGAAAGTTTCGGTTAAATTTTGTGTCGCTACTCGCAGTACGTATAAGATTCGATATCTATATCTAAACTGTACCTATTATCTAGCTACAGATATTTGGACCTTTAAATAAAATTACATTTTACTGGATACTGTATTTTAAATTAACAGGTATTCCAGATACAATCTGATACGCGAAAATAAAAGTCGAAAACGTATCAAAAGATAAACAGTATGGCACGTTTAGATAATTATAGGCTAACGAGATAAAAGTATCTTCCCACTAACCATTATTAGATACATAAACCTTAGACACAAATAACTTTTTACCTACTATCTATTACCTTGTACTTAGATTGCAAATCGTTGAACACTGCTTATATTCCTAGAATTCATTCTCTTGTAATTTTCATTCATTTTAGGCTCCCAACGCCATCTCGTATAAAAAAATAACTAAGAATTTTGGAATTGTTGTATTTTTCACTTAATATAATTAAGAATTTCGGAATTGCTGTATTTTTCACTTAATATAAATTGATTATTCATAATGTTGCTTAAATTTGTTAGTATTTAAAATTTTAGTTTGAACATTTACTCCAATTTTTATACCGCCATCTAGTAATAAAAAATTAACTAACAATTTGTAATTGCTATATTTTTCACTTATAATTATTTATAATAGTATTTAATTTCAGTAGTATTTCCAACAAGTTGGCAAGCTTGCCAAAATATACCTCTCCTCGGAAGAATTGTCCCTACTGGTATTAATTTCTCGAGATGACCCTTAAAGATATATCTCCGCAATTCAGAGTTATTTACTAAAAACGTAAAAGACCAATACCGTCCAATTTCCAATATCATATAATGACTCGCACACCCAGGAAATCATTGACTGCGTTAGAAATCGTAGATATCCAAATATCCACACCAAATGTATTTACAAGAAGCAAAAACCTTACCATCAACAAAGCACAGAGAACCACTTGACTAACCGACATTTCTTAAAGCCATAAACGTTAAATTATCGCTTTTGCATTAACACAACTATATATAGGTCGATAATGAAACCCGTAAATAAATAACAAAAAACTAACAAAGTGGACCACCCACAGGGTCTACCCTTTAACCCTCTTATCTCGGCTGACTGCGCTAAAACAAGATTTGACCTTTAAAATTGCATACGTAAAAAATTTAGACTTTAGAAACCATTAATATACTCTTCCGCTAAGCTGAGATAATAATTTTCAAAGAAGCGTAACATCTATCGGTGGTTCTGTGGTTGAACATTCGCCTGCCATGCAGAAGGGCTCGGGTTCGAAACCTGGGCGGCGCTTTCGTTTTTAATCAACAGAGAATATGCTACATTAGAATTACTTCGATGCAATAATTTAAATGGAACAAGAAATTTCGTTCTATTTAATAAC
This sequence comes from Leiobunum rupestre, assembly GCF_980474605.1. Classification (NCBI taxonomy): domain Eukaryota; kingdom Metazoa; phylum Arthropoda; class Arachnida; order Opiliones; family Sclerosomatidae; genus Leiobunum; species Leiobunum rupestre. The sequence goes on along the minus strand of NC_143391.1, from coordinate 49,456,108 downwards.
AACATGGACGTCATTGCCCCGCGGTAAGACATCCGCATTGTAACAATGAGACCCGGGTTCGATTCCTGGTTATGATAGTATTTTACATTAACAAAGTTAATTAATTATAAGTTTAATATATACATCATATATCTATATAATGTTATAAAATAAATTGACGTTATTAACTTCATAACAGCATAAAGGACTTTTGCCAAAGCAAACACCGTCGCTTAGCAGGCGTCGGTGGCTCAGTTGTTAGAGTAAATCTCTGGCACGCAGCAGACCCGGGTTCGCAAATTGACACTAAGACGAATACCGTGAACAATTGGTGGAAACCCTGCCATTGGACGTTGAGAGGTTGCCATAACACTCAGCACTCGGTCCGTCCCAAAGTCATTAAGTAGAAGCTGCAGAGAAAACGCCCGTACAAACACAACGGACTCAACATCCACAACCATAATAACACAAACACCACAAACTCTACACCCACAACCGTCATAACACGAACTCAACATTCACAACCTACGCATAAACATTACAAAAACGTAATACACAAAACCGTCACGACGGTGAGCGTTAACGGAAAAACACCATCCAAACCAAACCAAACTGCAAATAAATCCGTTAACGCTCACCGTCACACGGTGGTTTTGCCAACCCTTCGAGAAACTGCGTACGCAATGATTAACCTTTGCACGGAAAATGCGAACGCGTTCGCAGCCCGGACAGACCCACAGACAGACCCACAGACAAACACGGTGATTGTAATACCCCTCCTAGGGGACTTTGTCCCCTCGGAGAGGTAAAAATATTGTTAAAAATATTAAATAACACTCTTTAAATCTGAGCAAACCAGCACCTACACACGGGTACACGATTCATATTACAAAAATTTATTTTTGTTTCCTTATTTTTTGAAAAACTGGCTTAATTATCGACAAACGTTTATAGATACAAACATTTCATTTTTAATATTTAAAAAAAAATTACAAGAGTGACTCAACCAAATTTTCTAAACCACCACTTCTCATAAATGGGTATATATTATAACAAAAACAGTTCTTCGAACTGAAAAAAAAACCAGTTTAGAGCTCGTTAGAGGTGCGGCCTTAATGGGACATATATTATTTTTTATAGTTGATTAATTTGTCAAATTAATTGAAATAGTATTAAAAAATATTCCTGTGAACAACAGAATTACGTCATTCTGCTTTCAAATCACAGTCCACTGCTCCTCCAATTTTTAACACGAAATCTTTGGTCAAATTTTGCCCACAAAGGTATCCATATTTATATTTATTTTCTTCACTACTCATTTAAAATTTTAAAATTTATTATTATTAGTTTAATTTTTGTTGCAGATTACTGCCATAAATAACTAATAAACTAATAATAATAAATTTAAAAAAATTAATGTTAAATGAGTAGTGAAGAATTCAAATATGGATACCTTTGTAGGCAAAATTTGACCAAAGATTTTGTGTTAAAAATTGGAGGAGCAGTGGACTGTGATTTGAATGTAGAATGACGTCATTCTGTTGTTTACAGGAATATTTTTTAATACTATTTCAATTAATTTGACAAATTAATCAAATATAAAAAATAATATGTCCCTTTAAGGCGGCACCTATAACGAGCTCTAAACTGTTTTTTCAGTTCGAAGAACTGTTTTTGTTTTAATTGCTATTAGATAGCTTGTCTGGATGCTTCTTCTCGGTGTGATACCATAAATTACCCGTGCTTATACTCGGCCGAGGACCTTGGGTGTAGGTAGTGCTGTTTAAAAAAATTCCGGTATCTAAAATATTATAAATAATAATAATCTATACTGGTTATAAAATATACAATAGATCACTAACTTTTCGCAATAAAGATATTTTGCCACTTGTTTAGAAGTTCCGTCCGCGGATTTTTCAGTATAACGCCCATAGATATAGGAAACGTATATAAAGGTCTAGATAACATATTTCAAAGGGAGTGAATACGGAGGTGACAGCTAGCAGAAACGCGTAATTTCTGCAGGCTATCCTTAAAAGGCGCTATCTATCGGTAAGAAAGCTCGTGCTATCGTCGCGAGAGCCATTGTCTCCTGCTTAAAAATTATACTCAAAGTCACCAACAGATGGTGTCTAAAGACTACGGCCTGCGAAAAGGTCAAGCACTTAGTACTAAAATGCTAAGAGAGCTAGAGCTCTTGGTCACGTGCCTTCCTCGGTGTCTGCTAGGTGTCAATTCCGTATTTTATATTAGGCTTCGACGCCCCGAAATTTATCTAGACCTTTATATACATTTCTTATATCTATGATAACGCCGGTAATGTGTCCATATTTCTTTCTTTTTTTTTAAATAGAGCTAATACCCAAGGCACCACCTTCGACCACATAAGCAAAGTTGCTTGTGCGTGATCAAGTAACAGGAAGCCGGGTTACAATGCGTAGGAGGGTGGTGGCAAGCCCTTCATGCCACGCGAGCCAACAGCTCCCTACACTAACTATTACCGTTAACCTCAGCAAGTTTTTCTGCGTGGCTGTTCCATGTTATGCTATATTACATGTATATTACCAGAGATAATTTAGATAGGGAGCGGAAAGTGGGGGTTGAATTGTCGCTCTTAAAACCACGTGATCGAAATAACAGGCCAGGTCGGTTTCCGATATGATGCTTTTGTAACCTCCCTAAAGAGGCGGAGCTAAACGATCGACGATAGAAGCACCAAATTTGAAATTCGGCTCTCTGGCCTAAGCAAACTTGAACAGCCATGTGTTTCATCTTAAAAGGTAATTATTTTGTTTCTTAATTTAAAATATTTCGTAATGCTTTTTTTATGATATTATTTATTTAGGTGCTGTATACCATTGTCTACAGTATACTTTCAAGAAGCTAAATGAACCAAAATTATTTATGGATGCATTTGTAAATACTAGAGGAAAATGTTTAGTCCGGGACATATCAGTATGAAACCAAAGAAGCCCTTAAAGCTAATTAAGCGTTACGAAAGGGTTTCATGGAAAAGTCCAAAGAGTCTACGAAACTAATCTCTCTAAAGAAAAAGCCTGTAGAGGAAAATATTGGCAAGAAAAAAATCGCAGAAGGAAAAGCTTGAATCTCCTCTGAAGAAAAACCAATTAAGTAAAGGATCTCCAACTAAGGAAGAAATTCCCACCATTCACATTCCAGAAATTAAAACAAATAACAGCTCAAGCTCTTCTCAAAGTACAATTTAAATTGACGATAATTCAATGTATAATTTTTTAAATGGAGACCCGATTTGGAACTTTACAACAATTATTACCTTCATCATGAAATTTCCCACTACAATATGTATTCCTAATAAATTTTCCTATTCATAATGAGTGAAGAATCAGAATAATGTTACAACGGAAAGATTAAGTGATATTTCTAGTGATATAAATTTTTTTCAATTTGTGTTATGTAAAGATTAATTTAGGCTAATTTTGTTTACACAATCAAATTTGTATTGTAAAACGACCTGAAAAAGAACGCATTATTTTGTTTCACAAAAGATCAATATTATATTTTTTTATTTTTCAAAACTGAGATGTTTCAAGTTGAATTGAAATAAAATTATGTAACCATTTTTTTTGAAAATTCTGGAATTGCCATTAACCGCTTCTATGACTAGTCAAGATAAGGCTTTAAGTTTATCCATGCTGGCTTCAAACAACCCAATGAAAGGATTACTGTTTCGACCACACGAGCATTGCTGCCTCCCAAAGTATTGCTCAAGAGGATCTTGATATAACTGCTGCATCAACACTTATTTTGCACCTTTACTAAAAAGGAATTTAACGGCTGTAATTGAGAAAAAAAGAATCTTACTATCACTAAAATAATAAATATTTATTATAGCTGTACCAATCATTCATAGACCCTCAATTGTTGCTGCGCTTAAAAACATTTTGTTCCTTTCGCTGTTGGCAAAATCTCCAGGCCAATTGGTAACATCTTTCTCACAATCTTCTAAATATTTATCTTTTTCTAGCCACTAAAATTAAAGAATGACATTTATTTTCTTGAAGCATCCAAAAAATGGTTTCATTTACCTTCAAGTTCAAACGTTTATTGTTTTCATTTTCATAGAGAAACATCGGATAAAGTAGTCTTCTCAACCACATTGCCTGAACCCACCGTTGACATTTTTCGGTCTCCTTTTTTGCTGATGGAAACTATATGAAAAAGACTCCAAGGTCTCTGTCTATTAGTCGAGTTTTGTTTGGAACTACAAGACCCATATTTGCAGACAATTCGCTCATTTCGCTGAGGCTTTTTTTAAGCCTTGGATAGTTTAATAAATATTTGACTCGCCTATAAGATACAACCATTTAATAATGTTATTAAAATTGGAAAAAGTTGATATATTTAAACGCAATGAATATTTACTTTTAGAAAATAAACCTTCCAAATCGTAAGAAAATTTGAATATATTTCAGAGAAAATTTAAATTAGCTCGCTCGATAGAATGCAGAATGATGACAATGATCAAACGTTCTCTATACCGCTGCCAGATGGCGCTGCAGTTATACGCGTAAAATCAAAAGAAAAGCAACCAATAAGAATCTAGGAGAAAACGGAGTTGACACGTGACAGGAAGTTAACCTGGCCAGATAATCTCGACGCGACCGTGTGTTTGGGCGACATCCCTTTTTGTACTGTTAAAGGTAGGAGCTGCCGCTCCCTATCTAAATTCTCTCTGATATTACTAACCGACCACGACCTCAAATTATACCTACATGGAGATCGGGTCTCTTAAAAAAGTGTTCTCGATTTCGATAAAAGTAAACAAAAGCGATACCGTTTTTTCTTTTGTACATGTAGATAATACATTACCAATAAAAAATTTCAAATTGTTTTAAATATATCCAGTCGTGAATTTTTTTCGTAAATGGATTCGCCTATTGTTCATTTAAGATTTAGATATATTTATACCTAATATACGTTTTTGAAGGTTTGAGTTCGCTAAAAGAAAAAAGCTGCTTTAGACCATTATTCCGTGAATAACTATTTCTTAAAAAACATAAACCCTAAAACATATAAACAACAGTTTCTTTATGAACAGCGAAATATTATTCAGATAAATAATTGTTTAAAAATATAAATTTTAAAGAAATGCATTTATTCACTAGTAAACGAAATCTATTTTCTTCAACTAAACAATCTTCATTTGGATATAGTAGGCCTTATCCATTGGATAAAAGTTGTAGGAATTCCGAGCACTAACCGGGGAGGTATCGTGGGGCCTCGTGGTGAGAGAATTAGGACCGGACTGTCAGCGGTCCACAGGGTATAACTGGGACCGAGGGTATCACTTCCCATAGGGTATCGTGGGGTTTCACTGACCGTGGGGTATCGTGGGGTATCGTGGGGTATCGTGGTGAGATAATTGGGACCGGACTGTCAGTGGTACGTAGGGTATCATTTCTTCGTAAGAAAACGTGGAGTGTAAGACGCTTTATTTTTAATATGGTATCGTGGTATAGTATTTTTCGCACGGAACACCGGTGCGGTATCGAATTTCTGGCAGGATATATGAACAGGACACCGTGGTTTGCTTAATTTGGGGATGACTATAATCTTGTAGAAAATAGTTAAATGAAACGCGCAAATTTCGGAAATTAAGTATAAAAAGAACGTACTTCTCACAAGTAAACCATCAGTTCATTTTGGTCCTCATCAATCTTAAGAAAACGTTAAAAATTTAAGTAGAACTTTTTTCGCTTGTGTTATCGAGAGTTAAAATAAATAAGTTGAGTCTATTGAATAAGTCCAACGATTTTTTATGTGCGATTGAAGTAAATTTCCTAAGAGCCAAAAACAAATATATAATTAAAGAACAGGCGTTTCTAGGCTTGGAAACTGGCGAAAATGATGCTTTCACGTTTAAGCCTCCGTTTCCGTATAGTGAGTTAAGTGTCAAAGACAAATCTCTCTGTTCGTAGATCTCTAGATGTATATGTGGAATTCAATGGAACGAGGGAGACTATGATATCGAAGATTTGGGACACATTCTGGCACGTTTTTCACTTAAGGCGGAAACCTTTTTGACGAAAGGACTAGAAAATTAAAAATATTTATTAAAAAGTCTCGGAAAAAAGTTATCAACGTAGAAGATTCCGGGTGCCCCAAATTAAACAAATTATCGTCAGTGCGTTTTCCATTGTCTTGTAAGTATCACTACCAATATTACATGAATTGTGCATTATTTAAGTGCCCAGAATTTCTCTCTGTAGAAATAATACATGAAAATATTTATATTCAATCTTTCTATATTATCTCAAATTAAATAAGTGAAGTGTATTGTTTTATTCAAAACATTTCAAGTAGGCGTATTAGGAAATTTAATTTTGAAATAAACTGTAAGTGGTTTCAGTTCAAAGTTCAATTACACACGAGTACGCTATAAAAAAGGCCATCTCTCAATAATGGGAAATCATACCAGCTTCCTTATTCATTCAGACAGTCTTAAAACTTCATTGGAAAATGAACTATTTAAATGTTGACACAAATGTGGATATGTGCATTCTACGATACACGGTGATTCCAACTTTTGGCCCTGCCAAGAAAATGGTAAGTTTCGGTGTGCTAGACGCTGTTGTGAAAATCGTTCACGATACCACATCCACCCAAAAACCATTCGGTTAAAAATTGCAAGGTCCTTTAAACAAAAACGTCACGTCCTATATTACTCCAGGCCATAAAAGTAGTGAAATCAAATAACGGGCAAGATCTGTAATTATATTCCCATAAACGTCATAAAATTGACTTATTTATCGACAAGTGATGTGCTCTGAAGTAATATGCTAGACCTTGCGCGTCCTAAGTGTTTTACTGATTTAAAATCCTTTGTACAACCATAAAACATATCAAAGAGAATGGCTAATATTAGAAGAGACAAGTTTTCTTAGCTTAGCTGTAACGATTCTAATGATACAATATCAGTTAAATAATTTACCAAGTTAATTAAAGAAAAAGGTCAATATAAGGTAAAACGTTTTCTTAAGAATGTATAAAGAGTGAACAAATCATAAAATTTACAACGTAGCGGACGAAAGGCAAGCATAAATATCAAGAATTAGTTCCTAAAAAGGATGTAGATGGCAGCATTACCTAATCACGGGACCATTTCAACCTCCCGACTTTAAAGTTTTCTTTCGTTATATTATCTACTCTGTTTAGATTTACTCTTTTACCTTAAAAGCATAGTAAACGAGTTTCAATAATCAGAGTCAACATAACTTGGCAGTGAAATAAACCTTGGAACGTGTTTAGTTCTTGTCTCGCTCATAGTACCACCTTGGCCAACCGAGATAAAATAAAAACACTCGAAAAAATTACTGAAACTGTCCGTACTAGTGGTACTCGAACATTTCTGTACATTATCGATAGTTGGCGGTGCGACTATTGAAACGGTATGTTCCCATTTATCCCAATTTTACCTTCCCCCAAAGTTATCAGTTCTCCCAAAAACATGGTGTCCCATTTGTCCCAATTCCATTTCTGCGAACCGGAGTTCATTTAACCCAAAAATATGTATTCCCATTTTTCCCAACGATCAAGTTTCCCAAAAAAATTGATTCCCATTTCTCCCAACGATCAATATTCCCAAAAATATGGATTCCCCTTTCTCCCAATCATTATTTTCCAAATATATGGTAATTGCGCGGTTTTAGATCTCATCGGTACGAGTCGATATGTCGAAAAAAATACAGCGTAACATTTTGACGGCATTATATTTTTTGACGACATTGTCTAATAAAATAGGAAGGGGCCCATATGTGAATTGACTTGGCGTTAGGTTAGGTTAGGTTAGATTAGGTTAGATTAGGTTAGGTTAGGTTTACCATATTCATATGGGCAAAATTTGATGTACTTGCATATTAAAATAAAACTTAGATTCATGTTTATACCAAGTGTAATTTTGGGACAAATGGGATTTGGGATAACTATTTTGGGACAAATGGGATTTGGGATAACTATTTTGGGACAAATGGGATTTGGGATAACTATTTTGGGACAAATGGGATTGGGGGAAATGGGATTGGGAGAAATGGGAATTGGGAGAACTATTTTGGGCGAAATGGGGGTAAACCATTGAAACTGGCAAATTACTGAAAGGAAACAAGTTGTTGACTGCAGTGACATAATTACTGCAGTCAACAACTTGTCTGCTTTATTTAATTATGGTTTTAAGGTAAAAGAATAAATTTAAACAAAGTAGATAGGCCTTATATATTTCGATCTAAATAATATATTTGATACAATGCGATTCTAATATTAGCTATTCTCTTTGAAATGTTTTGTGGTTGTACAAAGGATTTTAACTCAGTAAAACACTTAGGACGCGCAAGGTCTAGCATATTACTTCAGAGCACATCACTTGTCGATAAATAAGTCCAGTTTATGACGTTTATGGGAATGTAATTACAGATCTTGCCCGTTATTTGATTTCACTACTTTTATGGCCTGGAGTAATATAGGACGTGACGTTTTTGTTTAAAGGACCGTGCAATTTTTAACCGAATGGTTTTCGGGTGGATTTTACGCCTTTTTGTTTATAACAATAGAAGTGAAGTTATTATAATACCTTCAAACGTAACAAAGCGGAAATAATATTTATAAACAAAATTGGAAAGTGAAATTTCACCTATTTGGAATATTGAGAACTGCCTAGCTCTTTCGCCAACATTGTGTACGTTTAGATATTGTTTACTTTAATTTTTTGAAAATGTGACGTCATTATGCTCTTTAATTCATTTTTTTATGTTAATAAATAAGCTTGTACGATTGTTATTAAACTTTACATATTTTGTACTGTGTTTATTCATCGATAACCGCCCTCTGGCGGCACACTGCCCACCCTGACACTGGCGAGACACTTCGAACTCACTGCACCTCTTTCGCTTAGAAACAACCTATAAATCCGTAGCATTTGAATGTTTAATCTATTTCCCTAGGACAAGATCTGTAATTATATTCCCATAAGCGTCATAAACTGGACTTATTTATCGACAAGCCGTATGGCGGGCAACCCCCACCCTGACACTCGCAAGACTATTGTTGTCGAACTCAGCGCCCATTTTTACCTACAATCCACCTATAAATATGTTGCATACATAGTTTCCAAGTATATCCGTCTATTTAAAAAAATAATATATGTCCCTTTAAGGCCGCACCTCTAACGAGCTCTAAACGGTTTTTTCAGTTCGAAGAACTGTTTTTGTTATAATCTATCATTTTACCTGTCAAAATCATTTAGATGGAGCCAATATCACTATCGCGACCAATTTTTTTCAAAACCCCGCAATGTTTAAATATCAATTTAAAATCAAAGATGAGTAACTTTTCTCGATCAATTTTATTCCTCTCATTTTTTTAAATATAACGCCACTATCACTATTCCGATATCAATTTTTCTATCGATAAAAATCCGTGAAATCACAACCAATCAATTTGTATATAATTTTGCGGTTAAAAATCGTATCAAAATTTATAGAATTATAAGGTATATTTCTGAAATCGATCAAAAAAGTATCATTTTTAAAAAAGATACGATAGTGCCCAAACTGACACGAAGCTCACGCCGTTGACGTTTTCCATCCTCCACTCCCGTTCTGGTCGAAAAACCAGACCCTGAGCGTCACACCATATTCATTCTCCCTAGTTTAAATTGCGCCTTCATATGCTCTATAATCCCGAATAATTATTAGTCGAGGTATACGTATAATAAATATTCAGTTATATTTATTTTTATTTTATTTGCTGTTAGTGTCCGAAGACTCTAAATTTGAGCCTAAAAGCATTGACAAATTTGCCAAGATGAACTCCAACTTCCTGATTCAAAATGGTCACATCTGGGCTTTTTAGAATTGTCAAAGCATTTCATTTTCGAGCAGTCAGAATCTGATGCATTATGCCATTTGGATATTTTCGCTCTGCAAGTACATTGGCATGTTTCGTCACCATGGACCCTAGATAGTGAATAGCATTTGGCCTTTTGCAATCCGATTCCTTTGCACGATGTGCGCTGGCAATTTTCGTCACCGTCGTCTGTCGATGGGCACTCTGTCAACGATAATTATTTTTCCGGGTGTAAAATTTATTTCGTTACATCAAATAAATCAAATATTAGTTTCCTGAAAACGAATAAACCCTGATAAAATATTCCCTTTTCCGATCAAATAGCTGAATATTCCGAAAGGGTGATGGATAGTTTTCTTATTTCAAATAGTTTGCAAAATAATTGGTTCTTAAATCAAATACTTAAATTATATTGTATTCGAAATATTATTTGGTATTTCATTTTAAAAAGTGCCAATTTAGTTTATATATTCTTTTTGGTATTTGACGTGGCTTGAAAATAAATATTTGATATAGGATTCTCAAAAGATTGTATTTGCAAACTTGTAAATAGCGACCGGGCTAAACGAATATTTATTCTACTAAGAGTAACATCTACTAAGCGCCATCTATTAAATGAGCGAAAAAGAAACTACTCGTAGATATTCTTTTTAAAAATACTGGAATGAAAAAGATAAATTTAGTTTAAAAATCCTAGATATTTTTCTAATAGACTTTAAATGGAACATCCAAATTTTTTTTAAAGTGCAAAATCTTGAAGCCCGAAATGCTATTGTTCAATGCCTTTGCAAAATTGCTCTAACAAAACTTAAAATGTCGATATTCAGGGTATTTATTTAATATTGACGTATTTCATTTGCACTACCGGGAAATTTAATTTAGTAGACAAAGTATTACACGGAGAAAGTTGCATGGAAAATTCAAAAACGCACAGCACAACTTTTTTTCTCTCTAGAATATGAGGCCATGAAAAATCTCTAAATTATTCTACCGCAAAAAATGTTTTCGTAATGAAAACAATATACCATTCATTTAAATTTGTTCAATGGGTTCAAAAAAAGCTCGATTAAAGGTCCGTTTGCGACAATACGTGCCCGATGAATCTTGTTTCGAGGCTTGTCACGTGTCTTTTGTTCACTCGTCCCTTTATATAGCCCCAGTGGAAAACGTCCATCAGTGTCAGGTCTGCAACTGATCCAGGCACCGTCCTGTGGAAATCATAGTCCAGAGAAATGCGGTTCAACTCTTTCTGCAGAAGCACCTAAAATGTTTGCCAGCTCAGATGATTTGGCAGAAAAGGAATACTTGATGGATGGCCACTTAGAGAAGAATAAGAAGGTTCGGGTTTTCGTTAGACATCACACGAGGCCAGTGATAAAAGTCATAACGACGTTCAGGATCTCCTTCGTGAAATGCTTACCAAGGAGTCACTCAAATCGCATGGAAGTTGTGATTGCGCACTGAGCACAATTCTTTGGTAAACCTATATTTGCTCGTCAGAGAGCCTTATTGGAGAGTTATATTTAAACAACTTATACTTTATTTATTGCGCTTTAACCTAAACTATATATCCCTTGTAAAAATATAGTTTAAAATTAATGAAATTTATGTCATTGACCAATTTAAAAACGATCCAATCAACGCGAGGAGTACCTACAAGTACCCGCCTTTTGGGTAAAAGCGTAACTAACTAACTAACTAACTTGTTTTGATTACGAAGATAGCGGCATCTGTGGAAAAAAGAGCTACTTGACGTCGACCCGACACTTGCTTTAAGAGAACGGTTTTATGACTGTGTATTCTGTGAGGATTGCGTAAACTTAACAATTGATTTATTATAGCCTATATAATAATTCTACCATTTTTTATTAGAAATAATGAAGAGGCGTATTTGATAATATTGATTATACTCGAGCAATTTCCCAGTGATAAGCTAAAGGTGTCGCTTTAAAAATGAAAACTTTTCATTGTACAGAGCATTGTAATGCGACCAAACTGGTTTGTGAAGTCAAGTGAATATAACCTAGAGGCTTTGCCTACATTTCGATTTAATGGGAAATGGTTGAATTGTAATGAACACGTTTTTATGACTTCAAAATCTTGTGAGAAATTGGGATTTTCCATAGAAGTAATTTCTATTCACCTTTTTGAGTATACAAAATAACTTTCTCTTTGACTTTTTGACTACCATCTATCGGTGAAATCGTGAACCTTTTAATTTCTTCGAAATTGAGATCTTAATAAAAACACAAACCATGAAAATTTTGTAATTCTAGATTAATTCATTTTTAAGACCACAATTCAAACAAAATAATAATTTAAAACAAAGTGCTTAGAAAAATTATATTTATAATTAATAATTATAATAATAATTCTTAAGTGTAATCTTTCGTAACCCGTTCAACCTAAATTCAAGATAGAGTCTGAAATGTGGCAGATTTCTAAAACTAAGGGTCGATTCTAAAAGTCTGTTAGAGAAAATTTCCTTCTTCCTATCGTGTGAAGAGCTACTTCCCCTACTTCTAACGTCCTCTGTTCCGTCGTCTTCCCAAAATTTGGTACAGTCGCGAAGAAGACGAAGAAGCAGACGACATCGTGGCGTATGGGAAGAGAGCTTTCGCTAGAAAAGGAGGAGATAATTTTCATCCACAAATCTTAGAAATCAAAAATTTAAGAAGAATAAAAAAAGTATTTCGAACGTTTCTAAGAGATGAATCAATGAAACTACATAGAAATGATCAAATGTGAAAATGGTTGTGCTTGGCTCCGGACTATCGCGCCATTCAGTGTGAAATCTTACCCCCGCAGTGATCGAAGGGTCCGAGCCACTTTCCTTCTACGCATGTTATAGATTTTTTTCCACCAGTTTCACACGGAATGGTGCATACGTACATCGTCCGTCCATAACCGGAATCATGCATATCCGTACAACGGTGCTTGGGGTGTTTGTGGAATTCATGATCAGGACAGTCTATTTAATGAAAACAGAAATTATCAACGCTTTGTCTTAAGCTGAAAACACATTGAAAGCCAATCTCGGCTTTCGTTAAAAATGTGAAAAACACACAAACTGACAAAACCTTTAAAGAAAGCGTTTCTATGTAGAAGCACCTTCCGGCAATAATTATGTCGAAAGTGGTTTGACCTCCATCTATTAATGGCAAAGCGTACTAAAAATCACATTTTCTGTAGTAGTAGAAAGATTTTATGAGAAGAGCGAGTAAGTATTAATGTCCATTATAGCGCCTTATTAAATATTTTAGTAAATCACGCAAAACTTTTGCGGAGGCAAAAGCTGAGAAACGCTCATCTAGAGAATGCGAATTGTTTTTTGATCAGAAAAGGTCATCGAGAACAGTCGCGTAGCAGCCTTAACAAAGGACCTTGTTCAGTTTCCCTGCTTTGCGCTTGTGTTTCTTTCAAGCAGACGATATAAAGAAAAATAACTACATTGAACCCGAATGCAATCATTTCTACCAGAAACGACGAACTACACCATTAACCGGTCTACCATCTGGAGTAGGGATGTCCGTTTCCTCGATTTATTTAATTAATTAAAACAAAGAAGGATTAAACTTTTGTCGTTGACTCAATCCACAAAATGTTTCAAGAAAACTCCTTGTTTTTCTTAAAAAACAGCAGTTTTACTACAGAGTCAGCTGATAATCGCAAATAAACGTATTTCTCATTAATTTGGGTTTCTATTTTCATCCAATCGAAAAGATGCTGTTTAAACATTTACAAAATAAATTGAATGTTTATTCGTGGCAACAAAAGTGATCAAGCTTGCCAGCGATAAAAGTTGATATGTAAGCACACGCTTTTTGCTTCCCTTTTCTGTGTACGCACTTCTCTTTGCGGATGCCAGTACAGCGAGAAAAGCAGAAAGCACGTGCCATTCGATTATCTAACCTTAAAATCCGCTTCCCTTCGCAACTGCCAGTGCCAAAACAAATTAAACTAACTAAGCCGTAATTTTCCTCCTTGATTAAAAGAGATTTTGCCCGGGTTCTTTTCACTTTCAATTTTATTTATAATTGATACCTCGATAAATTTCATCATCAGGCGAGTTTAACGTTTTAGGCTACATACGGTACACTTACAAAAACCTACTTAGACTAACGCTTAATAAGCAGATTTTGGCTGGCGAAAAGTAAATTGTAAAAGCCAAGTGGCTAGATTTTACATTCTTAAAGTCTCTTATATCATAAAGTGTGCTTTTGAAGGCTGTCATTAGAGATTATTCTGGTTTCCAATTTCAAATTCTCCATTCACACGCAAATAAATGAAAACCTTAGAGCGATTCACGTAATTTTGACATTGAATGTATATTTGAAACGTTTGGCGCACTAGGGCAAATGTGTAGAAGTCTTTAGGGAGGCAGACATTTCGAAATACATATTAGATAAAACCTTATCAATACAACTTACCTTCAGCATTCGTAGGATAGAGAGCGCTAAGTATGAACGCTGCGAAAACCACACAGTTCATTTCCAAGATACTTTGAAACCACTTTCTGTAACTTTCTCGCACTAAGAAGCGTTATATGCCTTTTCCTAGAACGAATTGAAAGTCAAGTCCTTCTACTCCAAACAAAAAACGCCACGAGTAAAGCCACGAAACAATATAAATTACCACTTATTTTTTAAAACTTATTTCAATAAAATATAAAATAACAAAAACTAATAAAGTTGTACTCATTGAATTGTCAATTTACATTTTAAATCAATTTGAGAAATATTGCTTATTGTAGGGAAATAATGGAACTTACAGCCTCGCGTACACGTTCTAGGCTTAAAAAGCAAAGATTTTAATATTTTGGGATTTTAATATTAGAAATAATATTACATTAATTTTTTGCACGGATTTCGTGGAACTTAACAACGAAAATGTCAACAAATTGTCTGTTTTTTAACCGAATTCAACCGTCAGCTGCTTCTCTAGTTCTTTTTACCTCTCCGAGGGGTTTTACAATCATCCTGTGTGTGTGTGTGTGTGTGTGTGTGTGTGTGTGAGAGTTCGCACATGATTGAGATGTGGGGCGATAGGCAGTCTTTTCACCCACAAAGTGGGGACTTCTCTGTAAGTGGGTACATTTTTAGGTTCCCACTTACAATAATAGTTAAAATTAGTTAGTTAGCCCAACTACTCTTAGTTAAAAAATTACAAAAAAGTCCCCACTTCCGACGTGGTAGGTAATTTTGATTGAAATGAGGGGACTTCGGAATATACACTGATCTCATAGATGTCGCTAGCAGTTACAATTGAGCGATGTCCCCAGGCCTACGAAACCATTCTCGTTCGTCTTCTCACAGTATATCTGGGGACCCAAAAATCAATTTTAATTACATTGGCCATGGATAGATGGGGGTAGAATATTAGATCACCACATATAAAGATGAATGTCCCCACATATAATGTCCCCTTATATAAATAAATAATGAACATTTCTACGCGTAAAATGTCAAGAATCCCATTGCCTTATTTCCGGAAAATACAGGGTGTTTGTTTGAATATTTGTTATAATGTTGTAGTAGGCGGTTTAAATAAACATCATTCGTAATTCTTAGAAGTACAGGGTGTTTATTATTTAAATTCACGAAACAATCTACGATATTCAACTTACGCGTCTTAAACTAGGAGTACTATCTCGTGGAGGTAGATTTCAAGCAGCAACAGTCATATTTTTTGTACATACCGGGTGATTACTTTTATATTATCGTACAAATCTACAATATAAGGCGTTTAGAATTTGGTGTACTATCTCATTATGCCTTGACTGTTGTCGTGGGCAGTTTCAATAAATAACATTTGTATTTATATTTATGTAAATACAGGGTGATTATTTTTAGCATTGTGTACAAATCTAAAATATTCAACTTTCGTGTCTTAAACTTGAAGTACTATCATATGGTGTTACTACTGCTGTCGAGGTAGATTTCAAGCAGCAAGATATTCATGTCATGGAGTTCCCCGCACACAAAAATGATATCCGAGTGTAAACTTATTTTTACACCAAAATCGATGAAACAAAAGCAAACTTAAACAATAAAATTGAAAACAATACAATTATAAATATTTACGATATAACCATAAAGATGTGTGTAAAAGTCCCAAAATATCAATTATGGAGATTGTGAAAGTCCTCACTTTACCGCAAATATTTTTCAAACACAAATTTTAAATTGGCTACGAATATCTTATTGTTTTATGTATCGTCTCTAATCGAAAGTGTGTGTTTTTAAATGTTCCGATTGTTGGATAAAATGATCATGGAAAAATTTCAATCCTGTTTAAATATGATTTTCTATAAAAATCTTTTAAATTAGGCCACACTAAAACAATAAAATTAAAAACAATACAAGTAAAAATATTTACGATATAACCATAAAGATGTGTTAAAATTCAATACATTTCTATTAAGAAGATTGTGAAAGTCCCCACTTAAAAACAAATATTTTACAAACACAAAATTTAAATTGCCTAAGAATAACGTTTCTAATGAAATGTGTAAGTTTTTAAATGTCCCCGGATGATGGATAAAAAGGTCATGGAGGTCCCCACACACAAAAATGATATTCGAGTGTAAACTTATTCTTACACCAAAATCAATGAAACAAAAGCAAACTTAAACAATAAAATTGAAAATAATACAATTAGAAATATTTACGATATAACCATAAAGATGTGTCCCAACATATCTATTATGAATATCTTATTGTTTTATGTATCGTCTCTAATCGAAAGTGTGTAATTTTAAATGATCCGATTGTTGGATAAAATTATCATGGAGGTACCCACATGCAAAAATTCCAATCCTGTTTAAATATGATTTTCTATAATTTAATTAAAATTTATACCTAAAATATATAGGACAATCAAAATATTCTATTAAAAACAGAAAAATTATTAAGAAACTTTAACAAAATTTCTTTAAAGTGTGCAAACGTCCCCACATATGGATAACTAAGACTATGTAAGTCCCCACATCCGAAAATTAATCTTTTATTTTAAATATACACACGCTCATAATTAACGCGAGAATTGAAAGAAGGCTTTGAAATTTGTCAAATTTCAACTTGAAATAATTTATTATAATTTTTGTGATACATCGATAACATACTTTTCACACTTTCGATTTATAACTTTGAAGGTCAGCTATCAACCTTAGAACGTTTAAATCAGAATGTGTAAAATAATTTGGTCCCCAGATATCCGTTAAAAAGACTGTACAACTTCCCACATCCAAAACTAAAATACTTGGATTGAAATTTACACCTAAAATAGATAGGACAATCAAAATATTCTATTACAAACAGAAAAATTATTATATAATGAAAGTTGAACAAAATTTCATGAAACCCGAAACTGATCCTACTTACAGATTACTGTGTGATCTTTTATATGGTGATCCCATATAAAAACCTTATATAACAAGGATGTCAGTATCATGCCCCTTTTTTGTGTTTGTTGTTTGTTCGGGGACGAACATATTCTTAGGCGGGGGGAGATAACACGACCCGTTCGCTTTCTGGGCGTGAATAATGAAAAAGATAAACAATTTTTCCTTATTTCCTACCCAGTTCAAATTCGAACTAGACTTCTAAATAGAGACTACGTCGACCGCTAGTGACCATAATTCTAGAAACTCTAAAATAGTTTATTTTTTTTGTATCTTAAGATATTTAGTTTTTTAAATTAGTATATAAACCCATGTCGATTAGTATCAACATGATTATTGATTTTTGAATATGGAATTGAAGTAATATTGATATTTAGTTTGAGATTTATCCTTTTTGATTTTTCGTCTTTAGTTGAATTTAATTGTTGAAAGTTAGTTTAGTTTTTGATCAGATTAATTTATAATTGTCTTTAGTTTATTAGTTATTAATTAGTTTAATTGTCCTCTTATTTTCAAGTCTTTATTAGTAAATAGTTTAACCTAGTTAAGTGTCTTCCATCTTCAAGTTAAATATTTGCGCTTTATGTGCGTGTCTTCTTTATAGTGCGGTTTAAAAAGTCATTTTTGTGCGGGTCAAGATTTATCAAGTCAACTTCGTCAACTAGAACTTAAGTACGATCTTTATATTTTTTTGATTATCATTTCTATATTTTAAGTTTTATATTATTTCGTTACCAATTATATCCTTTGTCCAATGTCCCGACCTGTTATATTATTTCGCGCAGTCTCAGTCCCTCATTTTTTGTTTCCCTTTATGTTAGCCCCGAATGTTTTAATTTCATTTTCAAGAAACTCTTGTCATGACTCTGGGTTGAATGTAATTCCTCGAGATGGTAAATAATTAATCACATTCCATCTATAATTAATTAAGGCTATTTATATGAAATAATTGTTTAAAACTTAAAAACTAATTGTTATTTGACAGATTCTTTCTCATTAATTGTCTTTATTTCTAGTATGGTCTAGTTAACCACTTAAAATACTTTTAATAGTAAATATTGGTCTGTTCATTTAACGTATAAATTTTAAATATTGCACAAATTTTAGTTTTGGATGTGGGAACTTGTACAGTCTTTTCAACGGATATCTGGGGACCAAAATATTTTAACATTCTTATTTAAAGGGATAATGATGTGCCGATATAACCTATTTTTTATCGATTCCTACTCCAAAAATAAGCTTAGAAATGATGCTCGCGTTACAGGATTATTTAATATCAATTTTTAATTATTAACTTCGTGAAATACGGGCCTTTGTATTTTGGTATAAAGCTTAAACAAAGTGCAGCAGATTGAATTAGCTGGAGAGTCGTTGTTGAGACTTCCGCTGACCGAAGCGCGGGTAGATTGACTTCCGTCCCCTAAAAGTTTCTTCTTCTTTTTAATCTTGCTATTACAGGCAGGGCAAGTGTATTTACTGACTTTAGGATCCGTGCCATCCCAAAGCGCGTCGAACTCATCATCAGTTAGGTGGCGAACACATTCACGGTGAATGCGTTGGTTGCATTTCCCACAAGGTACTTTACGCTGTTTGCCGAAAAACTGTTTTTTGCACCTTAGGCAGCGGTCAGTGGAGCCCGCCATTATCCGAGAGTTACAATATATAAAATGTCCCGAAACGTTCTACTCGTAGCGCGAACGCACCCATAAAAAGTTAGAGAATACTGGTAAGCAGCGTGATACAAAGTGGACTAAAGATTTTACACACTAACTAAAACTTATATACACTAACTAGAATTATATACACTGAGTGAAATTATATACTCTGACTGAAATTATATACACTGACTAAAATTATAAACACTGAGTAAAGAGTTTTACATTGACAAAATATATACTGGAAAAGTATATACACTGACAAAATATATACCGGCAAAGTATATACACTGACAAAATATATACCGACAAAGTATATACACTGACATTATATATACACTGGCAAGAAAAGGACATAGTGATTAAGTAAAATAAAAACAATGTGGTGGCAATTAAAATAAACCATGAGCTGACAATGTGAGTTAAGAAAATAGTGCTTAAAATGCAATTACGATACGGTGGCTAAAGATAATGTATACCACATCAAAAATCCCCAGATGAAATACGAATAATAAAACACGTCATAAAAATTTGAAGAAGCAGCCCTGTTGGTAAACAGCAAAATAGAGATGTGCACTGCCGTGCAAAGCACAAAAGCATTAACGACCAAATTTTCGATTTACAGATTTTGGTTTTATTTCTCCTTATTTTATACATTAATTTCAATTTTGAACTAATTTTCGAATTTAAAATTTTTGTTCTTAGGAAATGACTTTTAGGTTTTTGCATTATTTTCAAACCAAAAACGCATTAATGTGTTTATTTTCTTTAAAAGTCAAATCAAAACGCATTTTTTTTCACGTTTTAAGACATGGTTTTAATGATATTTCTGAAATATCGTTTGGCCTGTAAATTGTTTAGTACCAGAATAGAATTTGAGTTGAAAAATCCAAGTATTCTATATAAACTTGAAAGAAGTAAGTTGGGGTATCTTAAGGCAAAGAAAGTTTGAATTTCGCGGGTTTTCTCCATATTTTGGTTTTGGTCGTTAATGCTTTTGTGCTTTGCACGGCAGTGCAGTCCTGTTGCAAGGGTTCAAAAGGTTGAGAATGGAGGGACAAATTTCAAAAAACGCGCGAAAAACTATACAAATAGTGAAATTTAATAATATTAATTAACAAAATAAATAATGAAAAATAATGAAAATTACTTAGTCAAAATTGGCAAACAGGGTACCAAAAGAAAGAATGTAATTAGACGCAGATTATGGTACAAAGGTAATCCATAAAAATAAGGGAACCTCTTTGGTGTGAGCGAGAACATACGATGATGCAAATTCAATTAGCGAAAGCGGTAATTAATTCTAGTGGCCGAACCACTAAGTAGAAAAAATTAAACAATATATTAAAATGAAGAGGATAACTTGTAGAATAAGAAAAATCCAAAAAACGATGGTGTCACAGATCTGCCGGGAAAGATAAAGCTGAATCAAAACAGCTTGTTTTCAAACATTTCGGAATTGGGGCTTTAGCCCGGGTCTATTTCACAAATGTTAATTTTTTCTAGTGAATGTTCGATGTTTTTTAGATTTAAATCTTTTTTGTACGTCTCGACTAACACAAATTGTTGTAATTTCTCTCTGTAGCGTTTTTTTAAGAAAGGTAAGGGGTGTTGTAGAACTTTGTTACACAATGAAAGGGAGTAGATGGATAATTTAGCAGCGGTTATAATTAGACATTTAGCATCAAAAAAATTATTTTTTCCGTGGTTTGAAAGCCAATAGTGTTGTTCATTTAATGAGAATTCGGTGTCAAATGTGCGAATGATTTTTTCAATATAATTTAAAAAACTTATAACGGTGGAACACGTAAAATATACATGAAGAAAGTCTGCTGGGGTGACGTTGCAAAAGGGGCAAATATTTTTAAAATTTGAAAACGCCTTAGAGGCAGTATTAGGGGTAATGACCTTTCCGAATTGAAATTTGTAAATGAGGTTATTCTCTTGCGAGTTAAATGTACTGGACCAGCAGAAATTCCAGTGTATACCCCTCGGGTCCACACACTGTACAATGGGTGGGAATTTATCGATAACGTTTACATTAATAGAGCAAACCTTCGAGATTTGTGTTTTGGAAATAGTTGTCATACAGATAGGAATTTTGTTATCCGTATTTAAATACGTGAGCCGACTTTCTACGGCTAATGGTGCAGGTTTTATAGTTCGTCTTTGGAGCGAATTTTTAAAGTTAGGACACATTTTGGTAATTTCAGAAATAAGAAAGGCGAGTTGATTATTTGCATTTCTGATTCTTGGTTTAATAGTAGCAAAGATGTCATCAATGGTTTTGAAAGTGCGATCGCGAACATTAATAAGATCTATAACTAAGCGTATAGGAGAATTTTGCCAATAGTGTTCTAGGCGCGTGGTAATAAAAGGGTTTTGAAAAACGGGTTCATTGAGTAATTCACAAAAATTTGATGGGGGTAGTATATCCGGGCCAAGAACGTTCCAAGTGTCTAATAACGAGCAATAAAATTTTTGAGAGTTGTTTTTAGAATATTCCATTTTATAGGCGAGTGCCTCAAGTCCATAGGACTGGGGGTTCGCTTTTTTTACATTGTAGATAAATAATTCGGTTTCCACAAGATTTTGTTTATTTAAGATTCGTTTTACTGTTTGGATTTGAAATTTTTTGGTTTGGGTGAGGGGATCAGATAGGCCGATACCACCGTGTTTACAAGGTAGGAAGAGAATTTGGAGAGGTAGCCAGTGTCGCTTGTCGTTCCAAATGAAACGACTACACGAAGAGTTTATCTGTTTTATATAGGTATCAGGTAAGTATATACAAGGTAAAAGGTACCATAGTTTACTGAGCTCATTGTTACATAAGAGTGCTCTGCTTTTGTAGGAAAGGGATTCGACAAATATGGTTTTTGATAGTAAATTAGCTTGTAGTCTTCCTAAAAAGTGTTCAATGAAATCTTTTTGCCAATTCTCATTGGGAGCAAATTCGATTCCTAAAATTTTGATCTTGTCTCTTGACCAAGACAGACCAAGAGGTGTGTCTGTCCTACCAGACCAAGCCCCAAGCCATAGCCCTCTGCTTTTGTCCAAGTTAAACCGAGCGCCACTGACTTCGCAGTAGCGTCTGAATTCAGTGGCGAGCACGTCAAAACCTCTGTTCGCTGACAAAAAGATGTTGACATCGTCAGCAAAACAGATGTAGACGAGGGCGCTGGAAATAAACGATGGCTTGAAGCTAAGGTCTGCCAGGGTCCCGTGACAATGACGAAGAAAGGGTTCTAAAGATAGGATAAATAGGAGACTAGATAGAGGGTCACCTTGTCTAATACCAGAAGTAACCTTAAAGCGAGAAGTTAGAGTTCCGTTAATTTTTATTCGTCCACCGGCGTTGGCATAGCTGAGGTATATATATTGAAACATGTCCCCAGAAATGCCAACGTGGGCGAGAATTAATAGCAGATAGTCGTGGTCCACCCGGTCAAACGCCTTCTCTTGATCGAGAGAGACCACGGCTACCTGCTGATCGGGGTTATCATTCACATAGTCAACGACGTCTCTTAGGGTGTTGATGTTGGTTTGAATAGATCTATTCGGTAGCGAGTACGTCTGATTTTGATGGATCACCTGTTATAGGGTGGGAGATAATTTAAGTGCGAAACATTTCGAGAAAATTTTATTGTCATTATTTTGTAAATAAATGGGCCGAAAGTTTTTTAAAAGGTGGGGGTCACCTTTTTTTATAAATTAACGTTATAATGGATGTGGTGAAACTATCGGGTAAGTTATTAAATTTAATTGATGATTGAAAAACTAGCAGTAGCAAATTGCGAATTTTAGGCCACATAAACTTTAAAAGTTCATTGGTTAAACCATCAGAGCCAGGAGATTTATTGGGTGGAAGAGATTTAACTACATTGTCCAAGTCAGATATTGAAAGTTCACTATTACAAAGAGTCGACGCCTGTTCGTCGAGTACGGGAAGTATGTTAATATAATTCGGGATTAGGCTCGTGTCCGATTTTGCCTTCTTATATAAATTTTCGTAGTACAACCTAGTCTCCACTAGTAAGTCTAAGGGGGTGGACGTGAACGAGCCGTCGGATCTCTCGATCGAATTCAGGGTGTTGATACTCTTTTTATTATTCTCTAAGTTGAAAAGGTACTTTGATGGTGTATTCGAGTAGGCCTGATGGTTGATTCGGCACCGGATAATGCTGGCGTCCGAACGTTTCGATTCCAGAGACGATAGTCTAGAAAGCAGTTCTTCTCGTTCAACTGCCTGGAGCTCGGAGTCCAGAAGTCTGTTTTGAATTTCAATAATTTCTTTTCTGAGGTAGTAGATTTGTAAGTGAATTCTTTAACGAAAACCTTAATTTTACCTTTAAATTTATCCCACCATGACATACTTTTTTCACTTAACCCAGGAAAGTGCGAAGACTCTTTGTCAATAAATTGATTCAATAATTTGCAGAATTTTTTATCATTTAGGAGGGAGTTGTTAAAGATCCATAGATCAGAAATGTTTTTTAAAGTATAGGTATCTTCTGGAAATTTAAAGTTTAGCAATAACGGTTTGTGGTCGGAAGATGACCCCCATCCAAAATATGCAACCCCTCTGCAAAGGGCACTAGGGTTGAAGAAATATAAATGCGGTCTAGTCGGGCTTGTTTCTGCTTGTTTGCAGAACTAGTCCAAGTCATGCCGAAAATATTAAAAATTTGGGCTGTGTCATATAAATTTAGAGTTTCAACGATACCTCTTAAATGGGAGACTAAGGTGGGACGGTGTTCTTTAGTGTTTAAATGATCGGAATTGGCGTCAAGGACGCAATTGAAATCGCCCAGTAAAACGAATTTATCGGAGTTGTTGTTTAATATATCCAACTTAATAGCATCAAGAGTACTAATAGCGTGAGGCTCGTCCTGGCTAACATAACAATTATAAATAGCGAATGAAACATTCGAATTTTGCAAGTTTATAACAATATTGTGGGCGTACCCGGGTACTAGCTCTATGGGTGGAGTATGGGAAAAAAAAGGCGCAGAGTTATTTTTTGTGAAAAAAGCCACCCCAGCTTGGTGGTTGGTGCGGGCGGAAAATTTGACACTGTAATTGTTATTAGGTATTACTAAATTGTTGCAATTAGAAGTTAAATACGTCTCTTGGCATGCTGCTAGACAAATTTTATGGTCGTTGAAGAAATTAAGTTCCCGAACGAGCTCATTTGGGTTCCGAAGACCCTTGGCGTTATGAGTCGCTAAACTAAAATCCATAAGCTAAAAAATATAAATATAAAACGAGAAGAAGAGCAATAGAAATTATATATGTAAAATTAATTATGTAGGTTATATATGAAGTCTGTAATTTTTCTTTTAATATTTTTGGTTGATATTAGCAATCAGGGTGGTCAGCCTTCGTGCATCATACGGGGTGACTGTTTTCTTCCGGTCTTCCAGTTGAACCAGTAAACCTGGAATGTCTTTCGTGTACGACAGAGCGATGTCACGGAGATTCTTTTTCTTACCCTTAGCAGAAATTAGGAAGTCCTCAAGAGTCGCAGTATCCAGGGCACCCTTCTTAGCGATGAATTTCCCTGGCGGTGACGCGTCGTTGAGGGTCCTCCGTGGAGATAAAATGGTACATGGAGGTTCCACCAGAGTGGCAGGTGTCTGCGACGGCACGGCTTGAGTACCGAGAGATTCGTCAGATAAAGTGTGAATATGTAGTTGAAAGTCCGATCGCGGAATAGGTGTCTTTGAGGGTGAGAGTTGAAGGTGGGTAGAGTTGACAATTAGAGGGTCAGAAGTGGACGAGGATAATGGATCCGTAATGGACGTCTCGTTGGTTGGAGGGTGATGAGAGTTGTGAATGGAGAGCGGATTACAAGTTGGAATAGCGGCAGCTTCATCTTGAAGGCTTGCTGGTTCCGGCTCAACTGGTGTCGGTTGTTCTATCGGGTGAGAATTCTGCTTGTGGACCCGGATCTGACCACCGTCAGTGTCAGACAAGACAGAAAACGGATTGTCATTGCATGGTTTCGTTGGGGAAAGCGCGGCTTTTGGAGTACGGGGTGCCCCCGTTCTAACGATCGACCAGCCATCTTCAACAGAAGGCGCACTGGACGTCAAATCAACCAGAACAGCGGGGGTACCTTTGTTGTCTTCAGGGGAGATGTCATCGGTGGATGTTGTGGCAAGTGTTTTGGGAAGTGTGGATTGGTCGTTGGGGGCGTAGCAGCGGTCAGCAGTATGCCCCTTACGCTTACACTTATCACACCTTTCGTCTCCTAAGAGTAGAAACATAGTGTAAGGGGTGTCGTCATAGTCGAAAGCGATGCTTTCTGGAAGAGTGTTTTCTTGATCTTGAATGAAGTATGTTTGTCTTTTTCCAGTAAAATAGCATTTGCCGGAGGCATTTGAAATTAGTGGAACGAATGTGAAATCTGACGCAAGTTTTCCATGTTTCTCCAGCATTGGCTTAATGTGTTCGTGGGGAACCTCAGGTCCAAGGCCACTGATAGTTAATTTTTTTGAAATGGTGATAAGACTACGGCACGATGTGTGTATACCGTGAACGTCGAAGCCAGTAGCGACTAGATCACCTACCAGAGACTCATCAGACAGGTAAACCCAAACTTTATTTCCTTTGTATGAAGACGGCTGCGTTATCTTGTTGTAGAGCATCATCTATAGCACATCCGTAATCGAAACTACTAATGTGAGAGATACCCTCAAAAGCAACTGCTTGACGTTGGGTAGTGGGCATAGGTTGCGCGATTGGAGGTCGTGGTTTGAGAAACTTGTTTTGGAAATTGACATTAGTTTGGTATTTATGGTTATTACTTGGGTTTTGTTGTTTGTTGTTACGATGCGAGGAAGAATTGTGGTGAGAGGAAGCAAAACGCTGGTTATAGGTGTGGTATGGTGCAGTGTTGTTGTTGGAAGGCTGATCATTGTTGTTGAAAAGTTGGGGGTCCATTGGAAGAGCTTTAGGGATCGCCCCCGATGCTTTCACGGCCGACGAAAAAGAGGCCATGATAGAGATCTTCTGTAGAGACACTTAGCCCCGTCCGAGGACCCAGACCTCCGCGGAAAAAAAAACGCTTTCGCTTATCCCACGATTGTCTTATAAATGCCAAAGCGTAAAAACACGAGAGAAAAAAAAAACGGCGGCGCGAGAATTGAAATCAATTACTGGTGGCCTCGCGCTCGCTATGAAAAAAATGAGTTTTCAAAATCCGTTGGGCCTAAAAATGGCCAAAAACGGAAAACTTCACACCTCTAAAGTTGTTCAAACTTGCCTAACACTCGACGTTCAAGATGAGAAAAGGTCTCTATCGAGAGCCCGACTGTTTCCGCTTCCTAAAAATACAAAAAACCGGCGATCCGATAAGAAAAACATCAATTAACACCAAGAAAGACGGAGCGCGAAAAAAGACGTTTTTAACAACATTATTATTATTACTATTAATAAATGTGTTATATTATTATTATTATTAAATGTGTTACATTATTATTATTATTATTAAATGTGTTATATTATTATTATTATTAAATGTGTTATATTATTATTATTATTAAATGTGTTATATTATTATTATTATTAAATGTGTTACATTATTATTATTATTATTATTATTAAATGTGTTTTATTATTATTATTATTAAATGTGTTATATTATTATTATTATTAAATGTGTTATATTATTATTATTATTAAATGTGTTACATTATTATTATTATTATTAAATGTGTTATATTATTATTATTATTAAATGTGTTATATTATTATTATTATTAAATGTGTTATATTATTATTATTATTAAATGTGTTATATTATTATTATTATTATTATTATTAAATGTGTTTTATTATTATTATTATTAAATGTGTTATATTATTATTATTATTAAATGTGTTATATTATTATTATTATTAAATGTGTTATATTATTATTATTATTAAATGTGTTACATTATTATTATTATTATTAAATGTGTTATATTATTATTATTATTAAATGTGTTATATTATTATTATTATTAAATGTGTTATATTATTATTATTATTAAATGTGTTACATTATTATTATTATTATTATTAAATGTGTTTTATTATTATTATTATTAAATGTGTTATATTATTATTATTATTAAATGTGTTATATTATTATTATTATTAAATGTGTTACATTATTATTATTATTATTAAATGTGTTATATTATTATTATTATTAAATGTGTTATATTATTATTATTATTAAATGTGTTATATTATTATTATTATTAAATGTGTTATATTATTATTATTATTATTATTATTAAATGTGTTTTATTATTATTATTATTAAATGTGTTATATTATTATTATTATTAAATGTGTTATATTATTATTATTATTAAATGTGTTATATTATTATTATTATTAAATGTGTTATATTATTATTATTATTAAATGTGTTATATTATTATTATTATTAAATGTGTTATATTATTATTATTATTAAATGTGTTATATTATTATTATTATTAAATGTGTTATATTATTATTATTATTAAATGTGTTATATTATTATTATTATTATTATTAAATGTGTTTTATTATTATTATTATTAAATGTGTTATATTATTATTATTATTAAATGTGTTATATTATTATTATTATTAAATGTGTTATATTATTATTATTATTATTATTAAATGTGTTTTATTATTATTATTATTAAATGTGTTATATTATTATTATTATTAAATGTGTTATATTATTATTATTATTAAATGTGTTATATTATTATTATTATTAAATGTGTTATATTATTATTATTATTAAATGTGTTATA
Source organism: Leiobunum rupestre (assembly GCF_980474605.1). Lineage (NCBI taxonomy): Eukaryota > Metazoa > Arthropoda > Arachnida > Opiliones > Sclerosomatidae > Leiobunum > Leiobunum rupestre. The sequence goes on along the minus strand of NC_143391.1, from coordinate 49,428,386 downwards.
TTATTATTATTATTATTATTAAATGTGTTTTATTATTATTATTATTAAATGTGTTATATTATTATTATTATTAAATGTGTTATATTATTATTATTATTAAATGTGTTATATTATTATTATTATTAAATGTGTTATATTATTATTATTAAATGTGTTATATTATTATTATTATTAAATGTGTTATATTATTATTATTATTAAATGTGTTATATTATTATTATTATTAAATGTGTTATATTATTTATATATACATATATATTTGTATCACCGGTTTTCATTTTCAGATTTTAAAAGGTAACAATCTAACCCTAAAGCGATTCGAAATAGTTGTAAAAATGCTATCAACAAGGTGAGTATTTTCCAGATGGCCATTTTCCATCATATACCTTTAAGATTTTGTAATAGTGTTCTCAGCGTCATAAACAAAAAATATACCAAATTTGAAAACAATCGGACTGTACACTGAGATAAAAATATGCTATCGAATTTACAGGTATATTTTGGACCCACGGGTGTCAATGTCGTTACTGTAGATTGAACTGGATCTTTTCGTGAAAATTATGTACATAAACAAAATGTAGATTTTACATTTAAAAGTTTACGGTAGAGGTTTTTGTTGTTACAGGACAATATGTAAACATAACAGTAGGTAACTATATACATTTTACATACACTATAGTACAGTTTCTAGCTAAAAATGTTTAAACTACAGTTCACCCCTCAGTATATTTTACAGTTATTTGTATTTTATGGAAAAATATGTGAAATATACAGTCTGAACTACTGTATATTTTACCGTAAGTTATGTTTATTATATTGATGAATTTGTAAATATACAGCTCAAATTACCGTATATTGTACAGTAAGATATATTTAATATATCGAGGAATATGTGAAATATACAGTCTGAGGTACTGTTTATTTTACGGGTAGTCACGTTTATTACATTGAAGAATATGTAAAATATACAGTTTGAAGTACTGCATATTTGACGGGTAGTCATGTTTATTACATTGCAGAATGTGTGAAATATACAGTTTTAAGTATTGTATAATTTACGGGTTCGTATGTGTATTATATTGAAGAATGTGTAAAATATACAGTTTGGAGTACTGCATATTTGACGGGTAGTCACGGTTATTACATTGCAGAATATTGTTAAGAAATGATGAGATGGTGTCTAAGTTTAACTGTGAAGAACCCTGTGATCTTGTTCCCAACCGCACTCGTACCCGTGAAACTAATCAACAACCCTAGGCATGGACATCAGGCCCTGTCTCTAGGGATTGAATCGCACGAAGGCGTCGGTACTCTCCGCCCTATGGCCATTTACACTGGCTATTTATATCGAGTGAGAGCGCAGCGGGGGGGGGGGGTTGGAACAGGGTACACACACAATATATTAAAAAATATATTTACAAAGGTTTTTTATATTTACAGGTAAATGGTCTAAATGTTATTTTTATCTTAACAATATGTAAAATATACAGTTGGAAGTACTGCATATTTGACGGGTAGTCATGTTTATTATATTTCAGAATGTGTGAAATATACAGTTGGAAGAATTGTATAGTTTACGGGTACTCATGTTTATTATATTGAAGAATGTGTAAAATATACAGTTGGAAATACTGTTTTAGTAAAGACAAGATCGACCTCCAAATGCCAAGATCCTGGATAAATGCCAAGGAGTGGCAAAATTGTTCGAGAGTTTGAAGAAACGAAGTTCTACGATCTAAGAATCTGCATTTTTCCTGCAAAGACTATTAATACGCTTCGCTAACTAGACAGACGTCGCCCTACAAAAAATTGTTACCCCGTTAGAAACACGGGAGAAGCTTCTGACCAGCCGTTAGGGGCGCCAGTAGTAGCACTGCTGAAGTGCAGAACAAACGTCGACCATCGTATGCGGTAGAGTCCGACGCCGAAAATAAAAGAAAATTAATCGTTATGTCGATCAGTACAAAAAGGTCAACAAAATTACAATAAGTTCCTTCTTTTGCCTGGAATTCAGCAACTTAAAACATTAGCGTATCACAGCAATAATTCAAATATTGATGATTAAAGAGTGACGAAAACGTCATTGAATAAAATATTAGAGATTTTTTTATACCGCGTAACAGGAATGTACCCTCGGAGAGATAAAAATTAGTACCTTAAAGGGAGTATGTAGTTCCATGTTTATGGTGGATCAACGAGTTCCGCATTTCTACCACCAGGTTTAACAAAGCTAGGAGGGTTTGGTGCTAGTTACCTAAAAACGAGTTTTAGCAGAAGATTTTGGGATTTAAGTGAGCGCTTATAATAATAAATGTAACGTTCCACAGAGTAGCGTAGCCGGGATTTAATTTCGGAGGGGCACACAATGCAATGGATACAAATAAAATACATAAATTGTATATACACGTACCACCTGTGCCCCCTAACTACGCCACTGGTTCCAACTGAATAGTTTACTATTGTTTGGTAAAAGTAAGAGTATACTTTTACCTTTAAAATATATTTTTATTAGAAAAACATACTGTCATTAAAAAATAGCGTTACGAAAATAAACTTATGGTGTTATGTAATAAATGTGGTCTAAAATATTTAAAATTGATTTTTCATTAAAAGTTCTCGTTATGAACTTGTGAATTTTTCCCTTCAAACATGTATATTTTAGCTTCCCATATATGTAAAACATACAGTTTTCAATTACAGAAAACGTATTTACGACATCAAACTGTACTTTTAACGTAAGCTAACTTACTTAAAGAAAGCATTATATTTATGTTAATTTTGCAATGTGCACTGACAATTTCACAGATATTTTCCCTGTAATTTATACAGATTTAAAGTGTGCTAAAGGTTTTTACGTACCTCTTCGGTACTTTTTACGGTAAACACCTTTCTTAAAGAATACACGTTATTCCGGTAAATATTCTCTTTAAAAAATACCAAAACCCGGTAATATTTACAGGACTATTCTGTCAACGTGTTGCATCATATTTTCATGTAAACATTTTCTGTTAAAACTACGGTTTTTTCTCTCAGTGTATCATTTTATTTTGAAGGCCAAATTCGGCATTGCAGTCCGCCATTTTCCAAGATAGCGGACGAAATAATGGTCGCAAATCCATAAAATATTATAATTAAGCTCACACAGCCGTAATGAAACTATTTACCACTTTTCATTCTAATTGAGATATATAGTGGAAAGTTACGTGGAAAACCTTTTTGCGGCAATTTTCCAAGATGGCGACAAAAATAATGGTTGTACACAAAAAAACCTTAGAATACTTTTCAGAAACCCCTAAATGTATAATGTTCCAATTTTTAGCATTTTCGGAGACTTTGATTTAATAGTGTTTTGATTAAGTTGTTAAAGCAATTAATGTAATTAATAAAATAATTAAGTTTACTAAGAACAACCCGTGAGTTAAAAATAACAAGTTGGCAAGCCAAAATATACCTCTCCTCGGAAGAATTGTCCCTAGTGGTATTGATTTCTCGAGATAACCCTTAAAGATATATCTCCGCAATTTAGAGTTATTTGTTAAAAATGTTATCCCAGTTCTATCCTGCCCGGTATAAAATTTTAATTATAATTAAAATAATTGAGACGAAACGACCAATTTTAATTTATTCAGAATATCATTAGTTAAGTAGTTACAACAGTGAGTTAGACGTACTATAACAATGCACAATTGAATTAAACCATTTTTACAGTACAAGTTTGTCAGTTGAATATAATACAAAGTTAATGAAAGAAATATCTACAGAGGGTATTATAACGACCGTTCGCTTTTTGGTTTATAATTTTAACGGAATCGGGCCGATTTTAATTAAACGATAGTTTATCGAAATTTTGTTAAAAGAATATTCTCTAAGGCCGCGCGATAAATTTACGATAATAATTTCGCGTCGCCGTTAAATCGAAAATTTAGTTGATTCGGGATTGCCAGAACTGTAATGTTGTGGGCGAGTGATTAGAAAATAAAATGGAAACCAGAATTATGCAAAATTATAAATGTTTATTTTTATTCAGAACAGTCTATGGAACGTTCTAGATTTAACTTTCATCAATAACCCAACAATATATATCACTCCTACGTAATTGTACAGAACTGGTACTCAAGTGTCTAAGACTAGATTTGTCTTAGTTCATCGTGATTGAAAAATAAACCAAAACATACTTACACTTAAGTAAATATCATAAATTATACTGAGTAATTTTAACTAAATTCAAACTACCTTACTATAAACTCTTGCCTTAATTAACAGCTGAGAGCTGTTCGCTACTAATTACTTCCAATCTACTTAATTAGCCTCACAGGTTGAGTTGATAATTTCAAGGGTATAATTCGGTTATTCCAATTCAAAAAATAAAAACAATAAATTTTATCTTACAGCTGACTTAAGTTAGTTCACAATTACTTTAACACTTTCAGTCTTAAACACGCACTGTTCATACACTTAAGTCCATTCACTCACGTTCCAAACGCGAAACACAATTTAACTCTTTTCTTGACCGAAGACCGAACATACTAATTAAAACCGCAAAGTTACCTCATAACTTTTGACCGACACCAGTAGTTCGTCTGACAGCCAAGAACTAAGAAAGACTAAATCTTCTTTATTGACGTTAATTGGCGTTTTTAGACCCGTCAAGATTTGACTAAAGTTCGAAAAATTGAAGAGATTATATTTTTTACCCGGTTTGATTGATAGTTCTCCACACGGTGGCGCTATATTATTACTTTGATATAGTTTCAGCGGGAGTTTTGAATAATTATCATTCAATAAACAATATATACAGATATTGTATTAATCCGTTTAGTTCATAATCATAATTGTTCCTTTACTTGAATATTGTCCCTAAGGAAGTCAATGGCTCGGCGGTGAACTATCTGCATTGTAACAATGCGACCCGAGTTCAATTCCTGATCGCGATCACACTTTACATAAAAATACTAATATATTTAATTAAATATAAGATTAATATAATCTATCAATATTTAATTAAATATAAGATTAATATCATTTATAAATATTTAATTAAATTTAAGATTAATATAATTTATAAATATTTAATTAAATATAAGATTTATTTAATTTATAAATATTTAAAATGATGTAGAATAAATTATAGTACCTAACTTTATAACTTTGTAAAGGACATTCGCCAAAGCTGTTTTTTAAAAAAACACCGTAACTTAACAAGCGTTGGTGGCTGAGTGGTTAGAGTACATCTCTTACACGAGGCAAACCCGGGTTCGTTTCCCGGCCGGCGCCAAAAATTCGCAAATTGATACTAAGACGAATACCGTGTACAACTGGTGGAAACCCTGCCATTGGACGTTGAGAGGTAGCTTTATACTCAGCACTCAGTCCGTCCCAAAGTCATTAAGAAGAAGTTGGAGAGAAAACGCCCATGCAAACACAACAGACTCAACATCCACAACCGTCATAACACGTACTCAACATCCACAACAATCATAACACAAACTCAACACCCACAACAGTCACAACACGAAATCAACATTCACGACCTACAACATAACAATAACGAAATATCCGGTGAGCGCTGACGAAAAAATGCCAACCAAACCCAACCGCAAGTCAATCCGTTAACGCGCACCGTCACACGGTGGTTTTGCCAACCCTGCGAGAAACTGCGTACGCAGAGATCTCGAGAAACTGCGTACGCAATGATTACACTTTGCTACACAAATGCGAACGCGTTCGCAGGCCTGACAGACAGCCCCACAGACAGACACGGTGATTGTATAACCCCTCCTAGGGGACTTTGTGCCCTCGGAGAGGTAAAAACATTACAATACTATTCAGAAAGCCCTAAATGTATTATGTACCAATTTTTAACATATTTGGACACTTTCATTAAATTTATAACGTCAGGCGTGCTTGGCGGCCATTTTCCAAGATGGCGTCGGAAGCTCACGCTCTAGAGGTGGGGACATAAGTATATTTTTTGGGGGTCAAAATCTAACTATGTACCAATTTTCATCTTTATGGGGAAAATGTTCCGGGTCAAGCCCTTTTTAGGCTATCTGTCCTGGGCTATACGCATTTTAAGGATTTCCAAAGATCCCCCAATTATTAATTTAAATAATAATTATTTTTGTACAAAAAACCATTTTTTTTAATTACTTTAGTGCTCCATTTCGACAACGTGTTCGGCACGATCAGATGTTAGGACCTTTGAATTTCGGACCGCTAATTTATATTCTTTAATTCTTAATTTTAAGTTTCGTTTAGTTTGGCCAATGTAAACATGTAGCACGTGATTTGATAGAAAGCATATATTTTAGAGCGATCAATTTCATTTTAACAGGTTGAAGGTTATACTATATTTTATTAAATGGCTTTTTTTTATAAACTACATTATACCTGGACTTGAGTTATCAAGAACAGGTTTACAGGTTTACAGGTTTATTGGTAGCCGTAGTTATACACCCTTTTATAACAGGGTAATAGTGTAATGGTTCCGGGTTTAGCTTAGTTATCATAAAATGTGGGTAAATGCGTGTTAAAAGAGTATTTAAGCATATTTATTTACGTACTAAAATTAATTGAATAGTCGACATTAAGGGGGAAGAATACCTTAGTGAATTTTGAATCTTTGACACTAGATGTCACTTGGTCAAAAACTGCGCTCACGTTCCATGACAGATTTGTAGTAGCTCTATTGGGAAAATTCCTCTTAAATTTCCCAAAAGGCGTTAAATACAGAAAGTCAGCCAGTATACTCGTCAAAGACTGAAGGAAAGTAAAGTCTATTCAAGCGGGTAAAGCCTTAGTATTTTCTCTAGCAGCCACCCTACCCGGTGCATGTGACAAGATCCTTCCAATTGAATTGAAAGATGACGCTCCTGCACTATTTACCGGAAACAAAGCAGAGCCGGACCATGGATTGTCCCTCGGTTTAACGTTTATAGGCGGTAGTTCAGTAGGTGCATCTATTCCACAAGCTTGAGAAGAGTCGAGTAGCCGTTTACTATTGAAGGTGCATTTTGAATATCAATAAATTTTTAACAATGGCCAAAACGTCGAAGGCTCAACCTCCTTCCAAGGCCCATTCTCGCGAGAAGAAGCATAAGGCGAAACCAAAGAAACGTTAAGTTTATGAATTCTCGAGATTGGCGGAAAGGATAACTCACGTGTTGAAATATCACAAAAAGGAACGAAAGTGTTTAAATATCCCAGGAAGGAAGGAACGAACGTATTTAAATATCCCAGGAAGGAAGGAAAGAACGTGTTTAAATATCCCAGGAAGGAAGGAAAGAACGTGTTTAAATATCCCAGGAAGGAAGGAACGAACGTGTTTAAATATCCCAGGAAAAAAGGAACGAACGTGTTTAAATATCCCAGGAAGGAAGGAACGAACGTGTTTAAATATCCCAGGAAGGAAGGAACGAACGTGTTTAAATATCCCAGGAAGGAAGGAACGAACGTGTTTAAATATCCCAGGAAGGAAGGAACGAACGTGTTTAAATATCCCAGGAAGGAAGGAACGAACGTGTTTAAATATCCCAGGAAGTAAGGAACGAACGTGTTTAAATATCCCAGGAAGGAAGGTTAACAAATTTCAAAACAAAAGGGTAAAAATTTACGTATCTACTAACAATATTTAGATTAGTATCAAATATTTGAATTAATCAAAATCTTAAAATAAAAAATTGTTTTTGGGTTCATAAAATAGGAACGTGCTTTAGGTTTATTAGAAAATCACAGATGTTTAATTGTACAATATCACTTAAAGGGAATTAATTTTTGGGTTGACTAATACCACAGACGTAAACTTTTACCTCTCCGAGGGGACTTTGTACCCTAGGAGGGGTTATACAACCACCGTGTCTGTCTGTCTGTCTGTGGGTGGGTGGGTCTGTCTGTCTGTCAGGCCTGCGAACGCGTTCGCATTTTCGAGGCAAAGGGTAATCACTGCGTACGCAGTTTCTTAGAATCAGGGAAAAGGTAATTCCAAAAGCGCCCTCTTTTTGTCATTGTGTGTATAATAATTTTGTAATCGGCCGAGATTCGAACCCGAGCCCTCTTGAACGACAGGTGAGCGTTCTACCGCAGAACCACGGATACAGTTACGTTCAACTGAAAATTAAAAACTCTTCCGAGGAGAGGTATATTTTGGCTTGCCAACCTGTTACTATCTCATTTTCAATTTTTTTAGATTCAAGTAAAAAGGCTTCATAGCAGATTATAAATTTCATTAAAATTTAAAATTCAAAGTGAGGCGTCTGGACAGAGGTCTTTTCTCGATGCCAGATCATTATTATAATAGGCTGGTGCTGAGGACGTACCTTTGTCTTAAAGCTCCACTTTCAATTTGAGATTCTAATTAAAAATTTAATGAAGTATCATCTTTTTACTGAAATTTTAACTTATCACAGTTCAAAACAAGACTTATATTTATAAGACTTTTAATTTTTTTAATCCCATGCAGCTTGAATTTCCGGGACAGGCTTATACCCAGTATAATTATTCGCATTGTCTTCGGGGTATTCCTTTCTGATTCGGAGTAGGGCACATATCAAGTCATAACTTATCGGTTTCTTCTTCCCAGGTTGTGAAATATCATATGAAAAAACGTGTGGAAAGCTGTATATCTGTACGTCCTTAAAAAGAAAATATCTTTCAAAAAATATGCATTTACAATTTACAATATTAATATTTGCAAATACTCTTTCAAACTCCGAATCATACTACTCAAGACTGTTTTAGGAAAATGTAAAGCCAATAAAAATGAAATATTTCTTACAGATTTGATAAATTTCTTGGTGGTGGTGGTCTTCGTCTACCGATTGGTAAGACACTCTGCGAACTCTTGAAAATAAGTACCTTTAACAGTGCTAAATGCACGAACTCGGTGTACAGATTATCTGAGACTGTCTTACCACCCGTCGTCTATTGTGTAAATAGCTTTTATAGCTAGTTTCCAGGGACCGGCTATCTAGCACTAAATTTGTTAAGCCACGAAAAAGGGTAATACAGTCTGTCTCTGCATCCAGTGGCGTAGTGAGGTTATTTGGCGCCCCCCCCCCCCAATTTCCGCCATAAAATTCCTTTTTTTAAACGAAACCTAATCATTATCAATAACAAAATATATTAATCTATTACAATTTAATTGATATATTAAAAAAAATTCAAGTTTCCAATATCCGCTTTAATACTTTAGGCGTATGCCTCCCCCCTCACTACGCCTCTGTCTGCATCATAATGTTCTAGAAACATCCTAACTGCATTCACAGATTCGAAACAAATAATCCCTTCTTGAACATCTGGAAGATTTAGGTCGAGTTTTAGACTAGCCATAATGGTATTATCGCCAAGGCCTAACCATGACGGTATACAGTGGTTTTTCAATTCGACGATATTTCAAATATTTTTTAATTCGATTACTTTTTTCCTTTCCTAATTTTCCGCTTCGTTTTCACTTCTTTCTAACTCCTCCTCATTAAATATAGGATCCAAATTGTAAAAACTTAAATTTCTTGCCATGACTAAACAACTATAAATTCTACAATCAAAAAAAGTTGGAAGCCACTAAAAAATACTTTTATGCGAGGCTGCGCAACCGCCAATTGGGTTTTGATAATGAGAAAACGGAGAAATCGTACTATATTGTATATTTGCTTCAGACTTCTGCGCCTTGGTGCTCTGCCGAGAAGTATACTTCATTAGAAATATGACTGCGCTCATGAATTGTACTAAAACGCTAATTACTTTAATTACATAATTAATTTTGAATTTAAAATTTTTGATTTACTAGTTTTAAAGTTTCTTGGATCTTATAAATAAAAGTAAAATTAGTAGCTGGAACTTTCCTTTAAAGGGGAACGGCGAAGCTTTTCCAAATATGGCCTTATTTCCGTATCAAAAGATAAACAAGACGTTCAATATACTAACACGTACCTTATTTTTGTCTTGGAAAAAATAGCTTTTGGCCCAAAAATCTTTCGCACCTACAGCAGCACGAGGTTTTTTTTTTCAATTTTAATCGAGCCGGGAGTGTCTCACCGGTTTCTCACCAAGTGTCGCGGCGGACGTGCGCTTTTTAATTTCCCGAAATTCCTTTTTTTATTAAAAATTAACCACTCAATATTTTTTGATGCGGTTTTCGCCATAAATTTTAGTTTTTAATGGGCTATAGGTCTATCTAACTAGTTAAAGCTTGACCGTTCCCCTTTAAGCATAGTGGCTGATTTTGTGAAACACGGTTTCCCTTTTCTTCCACGACAAATAACATTTATCATTATTAACAAATGGTTACTTCCTACATTTACCAAAGCCTTAATATCTTGTAATAGCTATGTAAATACAATTAAAAAATGCTATAAAAATTCACAAAACCGTTAATTCTGAATTTTGCTCATGATATTTCGGACGTTAAAGAAATGGTAAAAAACACTAATGAGAAACCGTTATCCAGAAAATATTTAAAACTTTAAATTGAAACATTTGTTATATTTAAATGTATTTCAGAACATTGGTTATTGTTGCATTATCATATTTTAAATAAACCGTTTTAACTGCTTTAATATATTAACCCAGATATTTCTCGAAAATTAGGAATTTGGCTTAAAAAAATAAAGTTTTTGGTTTACATTCAAATCTCGCGCCTTTTCTTCTAATCCGATAAGCGCCACCTATGGGACTTCTCTGACTCGTTTTAAAAAAGAATTGAAAATTCGATTTCCTAGCCTTCTCTATATACAGGGCATTGTTACTTTAGTCTTAATTTATTTTTAGTTTGTCGCGAGTCCTACTTTATTCCAAAAGTTTCTTTCGAAAAGCTAATATTATACGCAGTTTTACGAACCTGGGGTACAATACTTCGATTTATTCTATTTTTAATAATATTATTATTCATTTCCGCCATGTTCTTCCAGCAAGGTTATTTTTTATAAGTATTAAAGCAATATATTTCTGGGTGCTATTATTATATTTGGGCAAGTTACGATTTATTTTACTTTTCAAATGGTCTCTACACCGCCGTCCAGTCTAGTTTTTCTTTTAATCGAATGTTTAATAGCGTAGAGTAGCATATATTAATATGGAAGAGATCTACTTGGCCGTTAGCGAGATATGACGCGAAATTACGTAACCATTTTGTATGAAGAACAAAGATTTGTCGTTTTTCTCCCCGATTTTCAAGACGCTATTTCTCGAGAACTTGGGTGTAATTAATGTTAATTCGTTAATATTATCTTTTCATTATATTGTTCATTTCACTTTTTTAGTATTATTCAGTTTTTAATTTGATCAACTTCTGTCAGGTTTCGTGATATTTAAATATTTGTAAAGTTTGTTTATCATTATTTTGTTAATTTCATAGTTTTTTGCGTTATTCAGGCTTTGATTTAATAATTTGGTTTTTATATGAAGCAAGTTTAGTTCTAATTGCTTTTGAATAGTGAAATTGGCGTCATCTATGAAAGTTATACGAGATTTATTATCGTCTAACATTCGAATCAATTTTTGTTTTGAGTTTCGTGAGTTTTACTGTATTCAAAAATATCTTTTGTGAAACCTTTTTCGGCGAATTGACGGCGGTGTACTCTACCTAATTTTGACCTAAATAAATTTAGCTTTATTTCTAAATATGGGAAAGTTAACAATTAGAGATCTTTGAATCCATCGGGAAATTACCCGCCTCTAAAACTACGACGATTACGCCCACCTTTTTTACGCCATTGAAAAATCGTTTAACACAGGATTATATATAAGTTTAACGAGTCTAAACCTTTGACATTAATTTAGATGTTTTGAGTAATAATATCTAATTATAAGTAAATTTTGGATTGGAAACAAATGCCGTGTATTTATCCAGAAATTATACTTATCGTGAGTAAATTAGCCAGTCGACATTTATTTCATATATGCAACACTAACAATGTAAGTTAACTCAAGGCCCACGAAATTATGACAATTACGGTTAACGTGCTGTTCGCGATAATTTGCCAATGAATTCCTAAAAGGCTGTCTCTCTGACCGTCCGTCAGTTTTATATCTACTTACAAGCCGTGGTAATATTATCGCATTTATTTCATGGCTTAATTAGCTAGCTAGAATACTACCACTCGTAAACGCTCTTACTTCTAAGAGTAATAACGTAACTAAAAAGTTCTGAGAAGTAGGACACCATTTCACATATTCGTCACAAACCACTTTGACTATGCAAAGCGTGGTGAAGTAAGACACGCGACAAATCACAATTTTCTTTAATCTAAACTAAACAGTGACACATACCACAGCCACGGCCAACTTCGATCACGCGTACCGCGCTTTAGCGGCCCCGTCAATCGCCTCGCATCTAATGTTAATTTGCGTGTATGAATAATCCCGATAGGGGCGCTACATACGACCAAAAACTTACTATCACCAAAGGAATACAAGCGAAATCGCGGAAAAATGATTATTCTTCGGTTTTCAACTTTCCTTTTAAGAAAAAACAAGGATTAGTAAGTTAAACTATCTTTTCTCAATATATTTATGTATAATTCATTGTTTTAAAAAAATATTATCTTATAAAAATTAAATGAAGAAAAAGAGACGCGTTTTTTACGCGAAGGCGCCATATTCGAACACATAGTTTTGAAGGTTGTAGAGGTGTTTTTGATGTGTAAATAATGTATATCTTAAAATTTATAAATCTTAATTAATAATAAATGTATATATATAAGCAAAGCAAATTCACGAGTTTATAACAGTTCTTAGGGAGTAAATACTGTATATCTAAATTAGTTTTAAGAGCAAGATTCTCGAAACTTATTAGATATCTTATTGAAGGTAAATGATACTTAGGTACATCTTTGGAATAAAATAGGTAAAAGATTCATCACAATGCCTTCGTGTTGCGTAACATATCAAACCATGTAAATAGGAAAGACATATCTTTTCACGAGTTTCCTAGCGAAGAAAGCTATAGAAGTTAATGGTTAAAAACATTAGTCGGGATGATTTTGTACCAAAAGATACACTGAAGGTCTGCAGCCTGCATTTCAAGGAGGAGGATTTCTGCTCAGGTTTATTACTATTATTATGGAAAACATTTTCAGTCAGATAAAATTACAAACCCTTACAATATTATTTTAGGTTTAAAAAGACGAAAACTTAAAACAGGCACGGTACCTAGTATATTCCCTGAATATCCTAGCTATATGCAACCCAAGCTCCCTAAGTAAAGAAAAACTTAAGAAAGGGAATCATCGAATGTAAAGGATGCTACTGCGAGTACATCGAAGAATATTGAAAATGAAGCCGAAAGTTCTTCCGAGCATGTTCCACAAGTTGACGATGAAATCTTGGAAATTAGGAGGCTCAATATATTCATCCATAATCTGCAATCAAAAATTTATCGTCAGAACAAAGCATTACAGAGCCCGCAAGAACAAGTATACACATTAAGAGAATCTGTATTGGATTTTAAACAAAAACCCTACCTGAAACCTGGACAAATTATTAAGGATTCCTCTGAACATGATGGCCAAGAAGCATTATTCTTGTTAGATTTGGTTAAAAATTACAAATCTGGACGTCCCTCTTGGTCAACGGAAACTGTGCGACTTGGTGCCATTTGGAACTTTGCATCTCCCAAAGGATACAATTTTTCGAGAAGAAATGGTTTTCTTAAATTCCATCCAAAATCAACGCTTAAGCGGTTTGTCGGGAAAATGGATAGCAATACGGGAATTACCAAATCAATCGAAGAAAGGCTGGCATCCGAAGCCAGCAAATTGGATCTCCATCAAACGTTCGTGTCTCTAATAATAGATGAAATGTCTATAAAACCTCAACTGATTTATGACAAGAAATTTGACAAAATATTTGGATTGAAAGATACCACCAAACATCTGGATAAAGAAGACACTGAACCTGAGAGACCGAAACCGCCTAGTGTTGCAAATCAACTATTATGCTTCGTGATTCATGGACTTTCCAGATCATTTACACTACCTGCCGAATTTTTCTTCTCAAGACAAACAACGGGCATAGATCTGTATTTTTGACGCTTTCTGTAATACATAAAATTGAAGATTGTGGTTTCAATATTGTTCGAATTGTCACTGATAATCACAAGTCGAATGTCGCTATGATGAGGAAACTTTGTGATGGAAATTTACGACCACAAATACCCCATCCGGAGGATGGACGGCGATGTTTGTTTCTGAGCTTCGACCCAAGTCACATCATCAAAAATGTCAGGAACAAACTTCTTGACGTTGAAACCACTGAAGAGTCGGAAGAGATTTCAGGGAAATATGTCAAAGAGCTTTATGAATTGCAAAAAGACGAGCCTGTAAAAGCAGTACGAAATTTGAAAAGAGAATGTGTTTATCCAACCAATTTGGAAAAAATGAAAGTTGAATGGGCAATTATAGTTTCAGTCATTTCAAGGCTACTTTGTTCAAAACTGCAGGGCCAACTAATGAGTACATGGAGACCATTCAAAAGTGGTTCGATATGCATAATTCCTGCAATAGGCATTTTGCAAATGAATCTAGAAATGCAAATAAGAGTAATTTTTTCTCATTTGATGATGAAAGGCTTCTTTGGTTAGAAACTACCTTTTTGGAATATCTTGAAAAACTTAAAGAAGAGGAAAATCAATTAATGTTGACAAATGAAACTTATCATGCCATCAAATTCACAACTGAATCCACTGTAGCGTGCATTAAGTATTTATTGAGCCATGGTTTTGAATTTGTGCTAACTAGGAAACTCGGCAGCGATCTGATAGAAATGTTTTTCAGCATTCTTCGTCAAATGTCTGGTGGGAATGACATGCTGTAGTTTTTGAAAATATACTTAAAAAGGGAACACTTACTTCAAAAGTTCGATCATCTAATGTAGCAGCAGACAGTTTCACAGCAATGTACAGATTCAGAGATGATTGCGTGGTCTCAAGGGTTGATTCCAGACCGACTGAATCGCCTACCATTATTATCGCAGAAGTGACTCTTGAAATTTTGGAAAAACTATTAGTTCATCCTGAAAATCAACGGACAGCCTTCAAATTAGCAAGAATAGCGTATTTGGCGGGATATGTTTTGATGACCTTGGAGAAGGATAATTTTTGCAGTTGCTGCATTGAGAATCTTTCTCAGCCATGTCAAAACTCTCCTCTCCTTGATTTGATAAACAAGCAAGATTGAGGGAATCTTAAATACCCAAGTCGGCCATTTGTTTCAGTTGTTTCCACAATTGTTTCCTTCGTTCAAGACTCATTCCCGTACATTTGTGATTCCAAAACCATATACTCTACAATTGAGTCCCATGTTTTACCGAAACTCGAATTCTGCCCTGTACTTGAATGTTATAACCCAAACCATGCTAGACTGGTCACCAAAATAGTCTGTTCCAAATTAATTCCTTAACTTATGGTCAACATAAGCCGTGCGATTTTTGCAAAATATGAGAAAGCGAGGGAATTAGTATACAAGCCTATATCTAGGAAGGTATACAAACTTCAGTGAAATGTTCCTCCAGCTTGTTAAAACGTAAAATTATAATTTATTGCGCTTGTAATATATTTTAACTTAATATTATTGAATTAAAAATGTAAAAATAATATATTTACCCTGAAGTTACAGTGAATCTTTTTTTCACTTTTTTTTTTATTTAGTTTATTTACATGTGTTTCAAGTATTACGCAATAATACTATGTTGCTGGCAGCATCTAGAGGATGTTCTTGGTTTCTGTTTAACTCTTATAATTTATAAACACCGTTAAAAAATTTGAATCAATAAAAAAATATTATACTATTAGTTAAATATTAACCTACATTCGGTTTAATTAATAAAAATAATTGTTTTTGTGGATTTTTCCTATCTGACTAACGTTAAATTTTGGTCGTAGCGAAACCCTGGTGGGAAAATATATACACGTTAAATTCAGGCGATTGACGGGGCCGCTAAAGCGCGGTACATGCGATCAAAGTTGGCTGTGCCACAGCCAACAGATCATACTATCCCATACATGTATTTAAAATATAATTCCCCCTATTAATCCACCAAGTTCGAGATTCAAATTTCCTTTATCACAATTTCTCAACACTAGGTTATATGGATAATATGGTATAAACTTTACATGTATAAAAACTTTTCAAGATCTTATATTTGTATTAATTCTACTATACTATATTGAATAATATTTCAATAGAAACAAATCAATGAGACCTTGTTGCACAAGGAACATATAATTAGTTCACTCTAAATGTAAAATGCTAATAAACCCAGTGCGATTGAAAAGGTGAACATGGAAACCAAATCGCCAGGCATGAGCCAAACTATATTTGATCAAAGCCAAAAACAGGCGAGGAATTCGGAGCGTTTTAAAAATTCACTTAACTAATCTGAGTTTAACAATTTTAAAACTGATGACTTAATTACTTTTGAGCTATTACGTCACATAGGATTCTACCAAATTCGTCACGATATAATTTAATCTTTGTATTTTCTCTTTCTAGGAGGAATGCACATTAACAAACGTTTAATATCCTAAACAGAGGCATCGGAATTTAGAAGAAGATAATTGGGAACTATGTCAGTTCTTGAAAAAGAAACTCCAGATGTGGACAACGTATCGTGGGGGAATAGTTGCTTCGAAGACGGATTCTCATCCGGCTCTGAAGACGAGACCACAGCTACTGGGCCTTCCAACTTGGACCTATTTACGTCCCTGATGCCCAAAGCCTCCAACGAAAGGAAGGAAATTATCACTTTAAGCAGTGGCCAAGCCGTCTTGAACGAGAAAGAGAATCAATTGAGACGAATGTTGAATTCGACCTTTCTTCTTGAATATTTGTCCGACTACATTGTCAAGAAAGCGTCCCCGCTGAAGAAAGTATACCTGAAAGACATCGCTGACATCGAAGTGAAATGTCAAAGGTCTTTCATCCGAGTTTTGCAGTACTACCCCGGCATTACCTTCGAAGATAAACTCATTGATTTCATTGAAAGTTACAACCACGTTTTCATCATCGATGAAATGAAAAATAAACGGATATCGTTGGATCTAAGCGCTGGAAAATACGTTATCGAAGCTTATGACAGGTTGGTCAAGGAATTGGTGCTATTTTCCATCGAGGAAGGAAAATCGGGCGTTCATAAAGTCACCGAATATGTTAGAGAAATGTTCCAGCAAGAGCCCTTTGTCCACTTCGCTAACTTGACGACTACGCAGTTGAAATCACTGATTTCCAAGTACCCGGATGAATTTCACGTGGATCGTCACCAACAAGTGCATGTTGTCGAGAATCTATGTACCAATAGCCCAAAAGTAAAGGTCACCGGAAACTCCAATTCGCAGGTGGTCGCCTTTTTCCAGAAGGAGTTGCGAAGTCTTCCCGATGGGTTGTTCTTCAAGGATTTACCTCGAGTACTGTCCTGGAAAAAACCCGAAATCTTGGCCAATCTCTCTGGAAGGAACGCTCAAAGCATCTTCCAGATTTTAGCGGCTAACAGCTTATTCGAAGCCAAGGACAATTACATCCTTTTAAAGTCGACCAAATTGGAACAGCCCCGAAAAATTATCAACCATTCCTTGGCTCGTAAATCGAGAAATGCCGGCCGGAGAGCTAAAATGGAGGGCAAGGTGCAGCACAAAAAGTACACGCCTTCAACGACACCATCCAAGAAGATTGTCATCGTGCATAAGAGTAAAGACTTGAAGCCATTAACTCATAAATCCGGCGATACCACTCCGATCCCAAAAACTGAAGACCACAACGCGCTTTCAAGCAGACAGCCCAAAAGAGAACCTACCCGGAGAGCCGCCAATAACTATTTAATGATATATGTAGGTACCATAGCTTCACTAAGCTCAGTCCAAGGATCAATAAGGTCACAGTGCAATTTAGCAAGCTCACTGGTGCTATTCACGATCCGAACGATAGTAAACGGCCACCTTGTGGCTGATCTGAACCAGTTCCTAAAAGTTGGAGATAAAGTGGAATTTTACGCGATTTCATCCGGAATCGGTGCTCAGGCCAAATTGTTCGCTTTAAAGATAAAACTTAACGTAATACCGTGCCCTATATGCAATGATAATAATAACTACGAATTAGATTTTGGTGTAGAAACGTTTAGGAAAATTGTGAAGAATGTGCTCGCTATTTTCACCCAAATAGGGTTTTCCTTGGCTTTTCTGTTTAGAGATCCTTCGCCACCAGAAGGGGTTCAGCGAAGTCCGCCATACATAGTACAACAAATCCTGGAACGACAGCGATTAAGAAGGCAATTTCCTGCAACTGAACGTGCTCTTAGAGGCCTGGACCGCTTCTGGGAAGCTTGGAATTGAACCATTTTGCAAAAGATAAACATTTCAAGGATGTTTGGTAGTCTCCATGTCGAGGGATCGGACATTTGTTTACTCAAGGGTGGATTTCGGGGGTTCAACCCGAAATGGAATTTGAAATGTGTGGATTTTTTTAATCAAATGGTTTTCTGGGTCGTAATCATCTCGTTTTTTTAAAAGAACCGAAACGGTGTGATTTATTATTTAAAACACACTTCAATAGTGTATACTATTTTTTAAACAAGCTAACTAACGTTTAACTATTCAAAATTTTTACTTATCAATAAACTTACGAAGCAACTAATTTAGAGTTTAAATTAGCTTTATTGGGAAGGGGTAATATTTGTGTCAATAACGGATCGAAGCAACTGAGAACAAACAAAGCCTTTTTAATTTTGTAAACGAAGGTTAATTGAGTTATATTACCTAACGACTGTGAGAAGGAAGATAAAATATGCGAAAAAGTAGATTAGTCCATAATTAAAAGGGATAATATATCTAAATCCTAAACAAATTTGAAGAAATTAAAAAAATTACTAATAACTCGTACCGATAGGTCTTCGAGCGAATCTCGGATCAAATAGATCTTCGAGTAATAAACTACATAAAAACTAAATAAAATAGCCAGAAATTCCAACGGTAGACCGGTTTCGTTCTATTTGGAACTCATCAGTACCGTGCGGGAAATCTGGCTGGCGACTGTTATATCGAAAAGAGAAACTAAGCCTAAACATTAAAAATTTCAAAACGCGTTGCATAGCAACGGAAAGCCGAAAAGGGGGGAGTTTTTTTTTGTTTTTAAATATACTAGCTTTATTACCGTAAATGCTTAAGTTACAAGTTTACAAATTTTAGATATAAAAGCAATATGTTATATACCAGTTTTAGAGATTAAAGCGATATTTACAAGTGTTTTATATATATTTATAAAGAAAAAAATTAAATAAATAAATAGAGAATTGAAAAATATTTACAACTTAAAACCACTGGGGTTCACGATTAATGCCCCATAGGGCGTGAAAGGCATCCAAAGTTTCACCTGTTACGGCGGTTTTACGCTGAGTCCGGTAGCGAGCGATTACTCTGTTACCGATCGTTCGGTGTACTCGATCTACGTAATCGCCAAAAGCGTTAGTTGAGAGAGAGATTTTGGAGCGCTCGCCGTACATTTCAGCTAAAGCGGCTTTGAATAGCAAAGTTATGGTTGTCGCCACTCGCTAACGTCCAAACGTTTGTCAACGAATGCTGATGGCCGGTTGTAAGAAAGACGCAATCCAAACCCCTCTCACTGTCGCTCCTGGAGAAGGGGCAGTCGAAGTAACAATGGGTAACCGTGCCCTTCGCTGGACAGAAAGGGGCAAAAAATATGATCCAAACTTTCCACAATATGGAAGAGTCGGGCCGGAGAGGGAAGCGCGAGATGCAGAGCTCTCCATTGAAAGGAGAGATCGGCCCTTGAGCTGATCGTCGAAAGTTTTTTTCCAAGCCAGGAAACACGTGAAACTAGAGTGGGTCACACGCTCGAACAGCGGGAGGCCTACCAGGAAAGGAGCAGCTGACGCGACATAGATAGATTTCGCGGGTAGAAAGGTTATCGGTAAGCAAAAAAACGGTTGATCTCGGGACCGGTACGATATTAAGTTGAAATTGATAAAATGTCATCATTGATAAACTCCGCGCTATCCTAAATCCAGGTAGCGTTGAAAGTTTCGGGGAAATTACGAATCAAAGTTTGAATAATTTAGCCATGCTGCTGAACGAAAAGGCGAGATGGCGAGCGAATCGGAGAGAGAGAGAGTGTTGAGGAAGCCAACGTCCTCTGGGATCGAGAAAGGCAGGAAATCGTTTAAGGCCAACGTTCGCGAGGGCCGAAACGTGGTCAGAACGAAGTATCGCACCGTCGACGGTTTTTAGAAAAGGCGAATTTACGAATGGAACATTTAAGAATTTGGAACGGGAAGAGAGGGTGGGTTGAATACGAAGCGGCATACGAAACCAAGACGAAAGGGCCGAAGAATAAAAAGGAATATCAGCATTTTGAGTAGAAGCGTCTGAGAGGATAGCTTCCGGAGACGGGAGACCTGGGAGGAAATGATCAAAACTGGCGGTAGAACACTTAATGTTCGGAGAGTCGCAATCGGTTGAATTTAGAAAATCGCAGGTTTGCTGGACTCTGAAAGCCTGAATTTTAAGGTTAATATTGACGAGAGCAATACCACCGGCGATAGCCTGGGGGTACAAATAATGTGATGAAACCCAGTGGGTTCCCGCCCAAAGGAAATTCACTAATTTAGACTGCCAATCGTGAATAAAAGAAGGAGGGGGTGAGAGAATTTTGAGCCGATGCCAAAGAATAGAGGAAGCGAGCTGATTAGCGAGTAGCGTTCGTCCCGAAATGGAACAAAGGTGTTTTAAATGAAGCCAGCGACCAAGAACGCGGCTAAGGCGCGTGGTAAGTTCAGGGCAATTTCGAAGTTCATAATCGGGCGAGTTTCCCAGATAGACACCGAGAAACTTGCCACCGTCAACATTGGGTGGGTTATCCTGCCACGCACCACATCAAAGAACGAAGGACTTATTGCTATTAACTATAGCTCCGGAAGAGATGGAGAAAGCGTCGAGGCACCCACTCATGACGGCGATTTCTGATTCGTTTCGAAGAAGACCATTAAGGTCATCAGCGAAAGTGGTATTGGTGATGTCAAAATAACCAGGGCCAGAAGGCCTACGTAAAGCAGCGCGCAGGTGGTATAAGAGCGGCTCAAGAGATAAAACGAAAGGCAGCCCGGAAAGAGGACAGCCTTGTCGAATGCCTCTCGCGAATGGAATTTCACGGGTGAGCGTGTTATTAACGTGAACGCGAAAGATAGGGTCCGTGTAAACCACGTTCAGAAAATTAATGAAATTAGTCGGAATTCCGAAGCGAGCGAGTGTCTTAAAAGGGTATGCGTGATTAACGCTATCGAAAGCCTTGCAAAAATCAACGTTAACAATGGCAAGTTTCTCATTTTTCAACTTTGTGAGACTAATAAGGTCACGCAAAACCGCGAGCGAGTGATAAATACACCTCCCAGGAATTGAAGAAGTCTGGGAAGGGTGAATTAACTTCGAAATGACAGAATTTAGACGGTTTGCCAAAACTTTGGCGTATAGCTTATAATCAGAATTTGTTAGGGAAATAGGGCGCCAGTTAGCCAGGTTCATAAGGTCTCCCGTCTTCGGAAGGAGGGAGACGACGGAGCATGAGAATTTTCCAAAAATTGGGACAAGTTAGAAGACCGTTAAATACATCGATTAGAAGGTCCCAAAACGCGATGTAATCCTCAACAGGGATCCCGTCGAGAGCGCAGGCCTTTCCGCGAGATAACCCTTTTAAGGCGCTGGTAATCTCCGAGAGGGAGAAAGTACCAGAAATGGTGGTAGCGTCATCAGCCTCAAGGGCTGGCAGGCTGCCCGAAAGGTAGTTATCGATGGTAGAGTCGCGAATATCGGTTGGCTTTGTATAAAGGCTCTCGTGATAGTTAGCGACTACTTCGCGGATCAGGGTCCGAGACGGTGATACCACGCGGGTCGTAAACGGAAGGGATAATATTGACGGCGTGAGCCTTTTTTTCAAGCTTATAGAAGTCGCGGGAAGGGGTATCTATACAATTGAAAAACGATTCTCTCGCGCGAAGTAGAGAATCGGTGGAGCGGTCTAATAAAAAAGATTTGAGACTCTCGCTATGATCCTGGAGCTCGGGAGAACCTGGAGAGCAAGCGGTCACCATTGCTTCGTGGTGGTGAATGGCAGCCGTATCGCGAACATTGCGACGGTGCCAAAACAACATGGAGAAGGATTTAATTTCGGGCTTCAGGACGCGAAACCACCACGAGGTCCAAGACTCCGTGAGCGGCTTAGCACGAAGAAGGCCCAAAAGCATATCGCGAGACTGCGAAAGAAAAACGCGGTCTTTTAAGCACCGCGTGTTCATACGCCAAAACGGCGGCGACCGGGGCATCGTGAAAGTGTCAAAAATTGACACGAAATCGCGTCGTGGTCCGAAAAAAATTACGGGATATGACGAACGTTTTTTAGGCGGAAATTGGAACGAGCGGAGTTTAGTTTTTGGTGATTTTTAGCACGCCAGGTGAAACTTTGGGTGTCTGAATTTAGATGACGAAAAGCGTCAATTAAATCGAAATCAGTAACGAGATCGTTTAAATTTTGACAAAGGGGAAATCGATACTCGGTACAATTATTACGATCGATAGGGGATAAACAACAATTGAAATCGCCGAAAAGAATAACAGTGTCAACTTGATCAATTTTGTCAACGATATTCCGAATATAGTTCAGGGTGTCAATCGCGATATTATCATTTGAAGACGAAATGTAAATGCAAA
This sequence comes from Leiobunum rupestre, assembly GCF_980474605.1. Lineage (NCBI taxonomy): Eukaryota > Metazoa > Arthropoda > Arachnida > Opiliones > Sclerosomatidae > Leiobunum > Leiobunum rupestre. Next base: position 49,405,687 of record NC_143391.1, on the reverse strand, counting down.
AAAGATTAATTGGGCTCTCCGAAGAGAAAATCCCCGCGTTAAATTTCATATATAAGCAAACATCGCGGAAAGAATCAAAAGAATTTACATAAGGACGAAGAAAAGGATGAATCGCGACTGACACACCTGAACTGCGTGGCGCCAAGGAGGGCACGTGATAAAAGACATAAGGCCATTGAGACCAAATATAAGAATTAACGAAATTAGAATTTACAAAAGTCTCTTGAAAACAAATAATGTCCGGATTAAAACGAGTCACGAAATCACGAGCGCGAATAGACGTTAAGTCCTGACTCATGCCGCGAACGTTTAAAGACAATAAATTAAAAACGACGATTAAATAAAGAAGCACCATTATGAGTTGAGCAAACAAATAAAAGTTACTTCTCCTGAGAGGAGTGTTCGATGTCCGAAAGATTGGGGAACATACCTCGAATGGCATTGGCGAGACGGTAAAATTTGCTACGTTCATTTTTCCGTAGGTCGTTAGGCAGTTGGGCGATTTCAGGATCAGTGTAACCGACGACTAGAATTTGTCGGGATAATGCGTAAGCGTCGACGGCATCGTTGGTGATTTGTCGACAAGCGTCGCGAGCGACGTGTGCGGGAAATCTGAGGGCGAGGTTAATGCATTGCTTAACATCGTCATACGAGAAAATGGGTTGACACGAGCCTTTGGGGTCAGCCCATTCATTGGTGAAAGAGTTCAAATGGAATTTCGTACCAGTTGTACGTTTCTTAGGAGGCATGGGACTTGGCGGACCCATATCGGTTTTCCGCTTAGCAGAATTTTCAGTGGTAGCTTTCGGACGATTATTTTTCCGCTTTTTTCGAACCACTTTAACAGTGGGATCACTGTCAAAATCCATCTCGGCATCTTCGAACTCGGCGTCTGAGCCAGAGACGATCCGCGATGAATCGAGTGTAGGAGTGTCACCGGTAGTAGCCGGCTTCGTGACGATCACAGTTCCAGAAGCAGTGACGTCGGCCCACGATGGACTAGCAGACTGTTCTTCCGAAGAAGGAACTGTAGCATCGATAGCATCTGCGGCGGTGGCATCGCTTTGAGAAGTTGAAGTAGCTGTAGAAGTGTTTACGTATAGTAAACGCAAAAGTGAGAGTAGACTGGGATGAAGTTTCCTCTTGCGCTCCCGAAGAAGGAAATTTTAATTCACGCGCGCGCACGCGGAATTAAAATGAAAAGTTTCAAAAGGCACTCGGGCCTAAAAAAAACGAAAAAACTGATTTTTGGGGAACCGAAAAACGGTTATAAAACCGAAAATATCGGTCGAACCGGGAAAATAACTATCAAATTCGATAGCACGATAGTTCAAGCTTCAAAATAATATAAAAATCGCCGCCCTTAGGCACTTTGAACTGTCGAAATACTTTAAAAACACGGAGCGCAAAAAAACACGGTATAAACGGAAAGCCGAAAAGGGGGGAGTGTGGTGGAGAATAGTATATACGATAAGTTAAGTTAGAAGAGACCACCTATGGACTGTGAGAAGGATGACAAAATACGCGAAAAAGTAGATTAGTCCATAATTAAAAGGGATATTATATCTAAATCCTAAACAAATTTGAAGAAATTAAAAAACTTACTAATAACTCGTACCGATAGGTCTTCGCGTATTTTATCATCCGCGACGGATACCTTATACTATAATTGTACCAATTGGCCTCCAACGGTCGCTGTATTAACCTAACATGGCCAACTTTGGTGACGTGCTGTTGCGCGAACAAAGTTGGCCATGGTCTTAACTATACGTTTAAGGTTTTTTTATTTGCCGTCTGAAAGATGCCCTTTTGTAACAGGGCGGCTCACGAAGAGCTTAGCGATTACATCAACTTGATATATAAAAATTACCTTTTTGTTATTAATATTTTTTACAATGACACTATCAATCGACGTTGAAACCCAACACACCGTTGAGATCGCAGACTCGATGCCCTTAAACGTGGCCCCGCCGTTGAACACTGTTCAGGAACAGGCCTTAGAATTGCCGGCTACCGTCTTCGACATTCCTAAACCGTCCTTGTCTCTGGTTCAACCAACAATTGAGATGCCCAAACGCGCACCAGAAGTGCACGATGTTCCGCACGCCAACATCGGCTTCTCTGGGAATATCCCAAACATCCCTTCGCCAGTCATCGAGGCTCCCAAGTACATCGTCCAGACCAAACCCGCCCTCTTCAGGGAGCCCCAGGCCATCTTCGTCATCCCCAGTCCCGTGGTCCAGCACAAGCCCATGGTCTACAAGGTGCCCCACATTCTCATCTAGCACCGACCAGAAGTTAACCTGCACAGTACCACGAGGTCATCCCCCAAATGAAGGTAGTCAAGGGTTCCAAGTCCGCTTACACCCAACCCATCCCTGAAATCTATAAAGCTAAGACCTCTGCTCTCGTCTTCACGAAGTTGGGTTCCAAGATCCAAGCTGTCCAGGGTGTTGGTAAGATGATCGCGGACATGGAAGCATCCAAGGCGGCTTCTTTCGAAGTGGCCAGAGACTTGGCTGAGAAGAAATTCCACGACAAAGTCACCCGCGTTTCGAAAACATTACACGGGAGAGTTTAAAACTAGGCCGTAGAGTTTTTGTTATTCAATTTTAGAACCTTGTATTTATTACTGTAAATATTTATGTAACATGTAAATAGTCATGAGTGAAACAAAAACGATTTAAAAAAATAGATAAAGGCAAGGAATTGCTCCGAAGAAGTCCACATGAAGTTCTCACGTATTACACCAGAAAGACCCTAGTGCGTGGCGTTATGTTTAAAAAATCTTTTTCGTGTGCTGTTAAATGGTACAATATGGTGGCAGATACCAAATCTTTAAGATAAATGAGGAGAATGCGAATATCGATTGTACTAGTATGTGGGGGGGGCGCGTCTGAGGGGCAGTTGCCCTACTAAAAGCTTTTTAGGGGTTTCTAATTAAAACTTAAATAACTATTTAGTTAATAAATATTTAAATGATTTAGTACGAACATAAATATAGTAATTACTACCATGGTTCCGTAAAACCTAATTTATGTAAATTTTCCCAGTAAAGAGGCGCATTTAACTCCGCCCCTTCTCCATTTTCAAGCAAACTAGCTTTTGGTATTTAACCCCATGGTGTAAGGTATCAAATCAAAGCTCACTGCATGAAGACTTACCCTATGTTCAGCAAATTCACCGTTCGTGTATGTACGTGAAGTATTATCGAAAGGTGGCACACGAAAATGAACCCCCACATACTTTCATTTCGCATTTGGAACTTATACATTCGTTGTAGAATATCAATTTCAAGCATATTTCATCATTGATATCTTTGCCTTAAAGAAAATAATGTCAAAGGGTGCACTTAAAAAAAATTCAAGGTCTTAAAGTGACTCACGATTAGCCGGGTCATACGAAACCCTACGTATTAAGTGGACTCACTCAGAGCGAGAAAGAAATAAGTGGGCGAATATAATAAGGGGTTCGCGTTACAACACCAAGGTATTAACTCTGGGTACAAATGTTTGACCAATTAAGGGTCACGTGAATGGTGAGGATAGCGTTTGTTCACTTTGAGGACCTCTTGTTAGAATAGAGTTGAGCAACTGAGTCATTTAGGAATGAGCGTCAATTATTGAAGGGTGAAAGATGTTGAGACCTTAATAGCTAAAAATGTACTCCATAGATTGAACGAAAACGGTGGTATCTATGTTCCACCGAATTTTGTATTAGGAATAACAATATCATTCGCTTTTGACAACTTAGACTTCCAAGAGGACACTCCTGATGGTTAACGTACTATGCAAGGAACAGTTATGGTCATTTACCAAAAAATCGAGCCTTCGGATTCAAATAAACAATTTCATTTTAAAGAGGAGGCACGAAATATAGTAAGTACTTCCATGCTCAGTTCCGAAATCTGTATGACCTCAAAGCGTAAAATTCCCCACCTACACACAAGGTGTTGGGGTTTCTAGTCCAATGGAAAAATGCTTTCAATCACGATTTCATGTGGATTCTATCACGAACAAGTCGTATAGAAAAAGGATCTCAAGATTCTTTAATAGACTTGTTCAGCTCACAATTTGCTTGAGTATCATAGTAAACAAATTACACGCATCGCTGTTCTACCACTACTTGGAATCGATAATACCTCACGTTGATACACGAACGGTTAATATGCAACGCATAGTATTAGTCTTCGTGCAATAAGTTTTATCTTGATACCCTATTGTTGCGAACCGTTAGTCAGGTTAATTCGCGACCTTAAAAATCCGCAGCCCAAAACTTAGACCCCAAGTGGCTTAAGTTAAAAATTATTGACTACGAAGTAAACGGACAAAATTCAAACAATGTTTATTTCGACAGCACAGAAATGCGAATGAATAAGTACAGATTTTTTCTCACTGAGCTTCACCCCCTTTTACCCTGAAAGACGGGGGTGACACTCTCTGACCATAAAGGTTATAAATTCCCCTAAGCCCCGATTTTGGGCACGCTGGGAGCTCTTGGAAAAAACCCCGAAATAATCCCGAATACCTTGTCAATGCTCCCGACAATTCCTTTCTAAAAAGACGCTAAAAATAGCATTGTGGACAATAGCTAGGCTGTTGCAATGTGGTGAAATATATATATACCCGATTTTCGAGGATGGTTCCAATTTTACAAAAAATTATAATACAACACAATTTTAATATTCAATTAATTAAATCTATTTCGCAACAGCTTCCCCCCGATGAACTGAAAGTTCATTCCTGGTCTAAATCCAGTTCTAGGGGATAGACCAGTTGTATCGGTCTCTTTATAATGTTTCGGTTTGGTAACCGCAAATTACACGATCGGACAATGCTGTCGCCTCCCTTGAACAGTTCTTCTATGACACCCGTTTTCCACATTAAACGTGGCACCTTATCTTCTATAAGCGCGACGTCACCGATTTTAAAACGCGCTCCGTCGGTTACTTGTTTTCGTTCGTGCGCGGAACGTAACTGCAGAATGTAATCCCGCCTCCACCGCTTCCAAAAACGATCCAATAAAGTTTGGTGGTACTTGAGTTTCTTGATTAGCTCATCTCTCGAGCTCCGGAAATTCGTAGGCTCTTTGAATGTCCTAGATGGTAATGTGGTAAGACGTCCCCCGGTCAGGAAATGTCCCGGGGTTAATGGCACCGGCTCGTCCTTGTCCGCGTAGTCGTATGTTAGCGGTCTTGAGTTGATTGTGGCCTCGATTTCAGCCACGATAGTTACCATCTGCTAGGGACGCTTTCCCTAGGATTTTCTTGAGAGCGGTCTTGACGGAGCGGACCATTCTTTCCCAAAATCCGCCCCACCAAGCCGCTCTTTCCGCAATGTATTTCCATTTGATGCGAAAACTTGCGAGGTAGTTTTCCACTTCTGGACTTCTAATAGTTTGGAAGATTTCCATCAAGTCTCGCTCGGCTTTCTTGAATGTGCGTGCGTTATCGTTATATATGACTCGCGGTATTCCTCGTCGTGACGCGAACCTTCGGAACGCGTGGAGGAACGTTTCCGCCGACATATCGGACACCACTTCTAAATGAAGGGCTCTAGTTACCGCGCATGTAAAAAGTACGATATACGATTTAGTTATATTTTTTCCACTTTTGACATAGAGCGGTCCACAAAAATCAATTCCGGTGGTGTTAAAAACTGGCGCTTCCGTTATTCTATTTACCTTTAAATTTTTTGCAAATGATGCACGTTTTGACACTCGATTTTACCTTTTGGCGTGAACGCACGACCCAATAATGCTCACGTAAGTCCGCCAGCAACCCGTTAACTCCCGCGTGCATGACGCGCTCATGGTAATAATCGATAAGGAGGTTTGTAAATCCGTGTTTATCTGGCAGGATTTTTGGGTGTTTCTCACCGTATGAGAAATTTGCGTACTGCAGTCTGCCACCGACGCGTATCAACCCGTCTTCATCCAAAAACGGGTCCAGAGCGTATATTTTTGACTCCTTGTCAACCTTTTCCCCTTTTTGTAGTGCGGCTACCTCTTTGGCGAAAACTTCCGCTTGTACTAGTCGGCCGAGTTTGGCTTCCGCTTCTAATAATTCTTCTCCCGTCAATGAAGAGTTCATTTTTTGGTTTCCGCTTTTGCTAGCTTTCTTAGCTAGTCTGGAAATTCTCGCGAATATTCTCAATAATTTTTCCAAATTTCCATACCTTTGCCAATTCAATATTGGCACCGTCTCTGGTTCCGCGGTACAGCTTCCTCATTTTCCGTACTTCCGGATCGTTGTTGTTCGCTTACGCGTACATGACCTTCGATGTTGGCCATCTTTCTTCCGTCAGCCGAAGCCATCGTGGGCCTTCCCACCAGGTTTTCGACTGCCTCAGCTCTGCGACCTTAAATCCTCGTGTTGGGTAGTCTGCCGGGTTGTCGGCTCCCTTGACATGGCACCAGTCTGCTGGTTCAGTCAACGACTGAATTTCGCTAACGCGATTGCTTACGAACGGTTTAAAGTTCTTTGCGGATTGACGAATCCACCCGAGAGCTATGGTAGAGTCTGTGAACAATCTTACCCGATCTAGTTCTTCCGCGAAATCATTGTTCTTTATGTGACTAGTTAGGCGGGCTCCCAGTAGCGCACCCATCAGTTCCAAACGCGGTAAGCAAATTTTCTTTATCGGTGCGACTCGCGTTTTTGATGCGATTATCGTAGTTCCGATCTTTCCGCTTTCGGACACGTACCGAATGTATACAACGGCCGCGTAACTTTTCTCGCTCGCGACACAAAAACAAACTAATTCCCGATGTTTGATTTTTTCGTTACAGCTCTCGTGGTAATAGAAACGCGGAATTTTAATTTCGGTTACGCGTTGTAGTTCCTCGCTCCAAAGTTTGAATTTAGCGGATAAATTCTCAGGTATTTGTTCGTCCCACGAACATCCCGCTTCCCGCAGTTCTTGAATTAATAATTTCCCGATAATTGTAAACGGCGCAATCAGTCCGAGGGGGTCGTAAATTTGAGCGACAGTTTGTAAAACACACCTTTTCGTGCTCACCCGTTTAGTCGAATTCTCTAGCAGCGACTCTGTGTTGATTGAAAACTTGTCAGTTTCCGTTTCCCATTGCAGTCCTAGAACTTTGACAACTGGTTTATTTTCTCCTTGTGGAACATTGTTTTCCACCCAGGCTTCTCGTAAATCTGGTACGTTCGTTTGAAATTTCCTCAAGTTCATATTGGCTCTGCCGAAGACTTCTCTCGCTTCCTTGGTCAGCTCCAGCGCTTCGCCTTTCGTTTTTCCGCCTCCCAATAAGTCATCTACGTACTTGTGTTCTCGGATCATTTTGCAGGTACGCGGGAATTCCTTTTCGTTTTTCTTCAAATGGTGTTCGATGGTAGCGTTTAGCAGATATGGGCTACAAGTAGCCCCGAAAGGAACGCGTGTTATCCGAAAAGTTTCGAAATCATTTCCGGTCGATTTAGTGTTCCACAAAAAACGTACCGCGTCGCGATCGTTCGGGTTTAGCGATATTTGCAGGAAAGCCTTTTCTAAGTCCGCGATAAAAGCGACTTCGTTTTTCCGAAATTTCACAAGTAAATCTAGCAAGTCCGGGTTCAAGTTCGGTCCTGGTTTCAAACAATCATTTAGAGATTGCTTTCCGAACGCGTGTGAAGACGCATCAAATACTATTCGGAGGCGCGTTGTTTCGCTGTTGGTTCTAATAACATCTCGATGGGGTAAATAGTACGTTGGGTTACCCAGGTCCGGATTGTTCGTTACGCGTTCTACGATGCCTTGCTCGATTTGTTCTTGCATGACGTCACGGTACTGTTCATACAAGACTGGATTTTCTCTAAATCGCTTGAATAAGTTATCAGTTCTTCTAGTTGCTACTGCTAGGTTGTCCGCGAGCATTTCTGTATTTTCCCGCCAGGGGAGAGCTACTTCATACCTCCCGTCTGCTATCCTAATCGACTTTTCAAACTGTTTTAATGTTTCGGCATTGCTCGTATCTAAATTTATTTCGTGACCCTTCACGCCCAAGGTTTCTAAATCCCAAAAAGCACGAATTTCATTGGCTAATTCCTCCCCTACGGTTGCGAAGTGCGTAGATACACTATCTCTTACTGCTGACGTAAGTGCAACCGACGTTTGACCATGGAGGGTCCACCCAAAAAGTGTCTTAACCGCTACTAAAGCTGGCCCCAAACGTTGAACCTTTTTCTCGCTGACTACTGTCCAGTAGTAGTCACTACCTATTAGGAGGCCTATACGCTCGTCTAAGTCCGTTCCAAAATTTTCCGTCGGCCAATTCTATCCCCCCCTTCCTTAAAAGGGCCTCAGCCTCCTCCCCAGGTACCGATATCACAGCGCTGCACAATTCTGGCCTAACCAACGCTTCTATCATGGCAAATTTTCTCTGTTCACTCAGATTTCCCACAGCGAGTCTAACCCTATTTGTCGTAACCCGTTGTCCTTCTGTGTTCCCGAAATTGTGGATCAACAAGGTTTCCTTCCCCACCACGGGTAGGTCTAATTTTTTAGCTATATCTTCTCTGATATAAGTTCGGTGGCTACCGTTGTCTAATAGACAACGGACACTAAATTTCACTTGGGAATTACTTGGTTCGCCACTTGTTACGCTAACCCCAGCGGTTTGTAGTAATACCTTCGTATCTATCCCCGTTCCTTCGACCACGATCGTCGTTAGGTTTATAGAGTTATTAATCTCGTCTTTCTCTTTAAGCTTTCTAAATTATCTTGTCGATCGCATAAAGCTAAATGATGATAACCTTCGCACTGACTGCATCCAATTTTATTTCTACAATTTCTAGCCATATGGCTAGCCCCCAAACAGATAAAACACCCGCCCTTTTTCCATTCGCTTCCTTTCGTCTCCGGTGTAACGCTTACACTCTTCGGACGCGTGGTTATTTGAACTACAAAATACGCAATACTTTCGATTTTTCGCCGTAACTGTTAGGGCCGCTGCCGATGGAATATTCCCCCCGCTAGCCGTCCATTTGCGCTCCCGGTTCCCTTTCCTTTCTGAAGGCCTAGGTTCTTTCCCTGCTAGACACTTCTTTACCAAGAAATTTTACAATTTTAAGTATCGGACACTACTCCTAACGATTCCAATCCCCTAATCTGAACCTCGATTGTGTCGTAGATACGCCTAAGACTAACTGAGTCAGTAGCTCTCCTGACTGGGGTTAAATTTATTAAAGTGTTCATATGCTCATTTACGATAAGATCGGTCCGTCCAAACCTTTCTTTAAGCAATTTTATCGAAGCTTCGTAGTTGCCGTTCGATCTCGATAAGCCCGAAATGGCTCTGAGAGCCTTTCCCTCCAAAAACGAGTGCGAGTAATTGAACTTATCTGACGTGCTGAGGGACTCATTTTTGTTGATCGCGTTATCGAAACTGCACCAAAAGTCTTGCCACTTGGCGATGGTTCCGTCAAACTTGTTGATTGTTAGCTTTGGCAGCTTTACCGTTCTTTCGTTGTTTTCTGGACGCCCGTTCGCGCCTCTTCCGTTCGTTCCCGAACGACCTTCGTAACTTTCCGCTTTGCTTCTAGCGTCGATGATTCGCTTCTGAATTTTTAGCCATTGTGCCACCGTTGTCTCTAGGTTCGCTAGGTCTACCTCTTCTTCTAGGTCGTTGTTAATTTTCTCTAAATTCTTCTCGACCTGTATCAATTGATTCCGTAGTTGTAGAATTACCGTAGAGTCGATTTCTGCTTTTACAAGCTCCGTTTCAAGCTCGTTGATAAATGTTTCCGCTTGATCTTTGTTTAAATTCCATTTCGCTTGCAACCGATGCAACGTCGTCATCTTCTGTGGAGGTTCGTTTTCGCGCCCGACTATATTCAACTAACACTCATACTTTGCAAAGTATCCTAAATCTAAATTCCCTCCCGGGTTTCGGCACCAAAATGTGTTGCGAACCGATAGTCAGGTTAATTCGCGACCTTAAAAATCCGCAGCCCAAAACTTAGACCCCAAGTGGCTTAAGTTAAAAATTATTGACTACGAAGTAAACGGACAAAATTCAAACAATGTTTATTTCGACAGCACAGAAATGCGAATGAATAAGTACAGATTTTTTCTCACTGAGCTTCACCCCCTTTTACCCTGAAAGAAGGGGGTGACACTCTCTGACCATAAAGGTTATACCTTCCCCTAAGCCCCGATTTTGGGCACGCTAGGAGCTCTTGGAAAAAACCCCGAAATAATCCCGAATACCTTGTCAATGCTCGACCTTCAAACTATGGCGCCACTGAATCGGCCCAAGAAACCGTCCCTACAATTCCTTTCTAAAAAGACGCTAAAAATAGCATTGTGGACAATAGCTAGGCTGTTGCAATGTGGTGAAATATATATATACCCGATTTTCGAGGATGGTTCCAATTTTACAAAAAATTATAATACAACACAATTTTAATATTCAATTAATTAAATCTATTTCGCGACACCTACATCAGCTGGATAAGGATAAAAAGCGAGTTTGCTTAAAAATATGGAGGGGGGAGAGATTATTGCGCCCCCTGTGTGTAATTCTTTACGTTAATTAGATTTTGCTTAACCAGGATGCTAATTAGTACTTAAATGTTTGTATTAAAGCGTTTAAATTTAAATTAATTAAATAATTAGTTTACAACCCCCTGGCACGCCCCCGAACTAGTACCATCAATATTCAAATTCTCCTCATTTTTCTGAAAAATTTGGTACCTTCCACCATATTGTACCATTTACACGAGAAACATAACGCCAGGGACTCCTCGTATAATGGGTAATTCCATGCCAAATCACCCGTTTTCGGAAAACGTTTCCCACGGCACCATGCGCGATTTCGACGTAACATTACACGTTAGTAATATATATATTTTTAGTGGGAAATCCAAATTTTTAGCCCAAAAATTCAATGTTGTTTTTAAAATATGATTTTTTGAAAAAATGATGTCTAGGGTGTACATTTTCAAAATGCCGAAAATCTCGGTATGTGCTTACGAATAACTCAAAACCTATTCAAGATAGACCCACGAAACGTTTTATACTAGAAATATAGGTAGCAGTGGGTAACTAGAAAGTTTTCTTGATATTATGTAAAATGGACCCAATGAACACGAAAATAGCGCTGAAAGAAATCTCAGTAATTTAGGTTTTGAGTTATAGATACGTGAACCGACCTATTTTTTTGGAAAAACTACTAAACATGGTAGTGATTGCGGCAAAATTACGGTACGTAGGGAGTTGAAAATCAAAAAAAGAATACCACCGCTAAAATGCTGAGATTTTAAGCTACAAAACACGTAAGTAAAAAAGTTGTTTATGGGAGACCTAAATTACCAAAATCAAGATTCAATTTTAAGTAAATTGACTGGAAACCAAATCGGTTTTAGTTATTTACTTTTGACATAATATGTGTGTGTTCTAGTTGGCTCAGAACAAAGGTTCTACCATCCAAAAATAAATTAGGTTTTACAATGGATATTATATCTTGTAAAGGTACCCAGCATATATCATCCTTTCTTGGCCAAAATAGTTCTAAATCTTTTCTACGAAAGAAGCTAACCAAGACATCTTTTGTCGATTGATATCCAAAATTGATGTTTTTAACATTTTGTGTACACCACATGAACATTTCTTCAGGTTTTTGTGTTTGTGAGGTTTTTGTTGCCTGTAGGCTCGCCTTGGCCACTAGTCGTTTCACGGTACCCCCAATTCCGTCACATGGACTTTTGCCGTGTGAGGTGGTGAAAAAGTACCATTCAGCTTTTAATTTAAAATCCCTTTCGTGGCAGCAGAAATTAGCTAAATTCTTGAGGTTTTTGTATTGACTTCTGGCCCCATCACTAAAGTAAATAAGTTTGTCAATTGTGTTCGGTACATTATTTTTAACAGCTGCAATAATTTTGCATAAAAATGCGTGAACGGTATTGACATCGTAAGAATTTCGATTGCGTATAAGACATGTAGTGATATGGCGCTAAAACGCTAAGCATTTTTATTATTTTGTCAATGAAATCAGCCGATGGCATTTGAAAATCCTCAAGTTGGTCGTGAGTTTTATGAACCCATTGTTTAAACTCCACGGTATCGTCTTCGTCAATGTTCTGTTCGGCAAAATGGTTTTGTAGGTACCTTTGAACAGGTTCTATTCCAGGGCGATTATCACATTGGTGCAACATGCAGTTTCGGTTTTAAATGTCGCATACGGTCAACGAAAGCAAATCTTTATAGTCCTTGTGATAGTTAGGTATCGAATAGAGAGTTAATTTTATGTTCTGGTGATACTCGCAAACACATACGGTGTGAGTTCCAGTTCTACCAGCTATTATGCAGCTCTTCGGCCTTAACTGACAAAACTTCGACAGTCCCACCTTCATATTTGTTTGCTTAGTGAACTCGACATGAAGCTCCCTAAAATTAGCAAGCAAAAGTCGCTTCTGAATTAGTTGTCGTTTTCCATTAACCTTTATGGATACACACTCTTTCCTACCAGGACAAAGTCTAGAGGATTGATCATTTTCGTAGAATTTTAGTACCTCGTTTTTTATCTCATCTGACATTTACTTTGTTTAGTACGAGAGCCCGGAAGAATTCCTTTTTCTTGCTTTAACTTTTAACCATGTATTCACTAACACCGAATTCTTTTACGATATTTGCTTTCGTGTAACATTCTGGAACTAGGGTTAGCAGGTTTATTTGCTCTTGCTTAGTGGAAACCTTTATTTTATCCTTCAGTTGATCTATTATTTTCTCAAAGCCTTAACATTTTTCACACGTTGATATAGTTTCCTCTTCAGTAGTTGATAAGGAAACGTCTAAAGTTGTTCCTAGACATTTTTCTAGAGTTGCTTTGTATGAACTAGAAAGCTTGAGCACTTTTTTTTTAATAAACCTTGGTTAATCTCGTTCGCTGACTCTTTTTAATGGAGATTGACCCAACAGTTCATTAGCCTCATTCAACTCATTTCGAGCGTCTTGGCTTAGAATAAAACCTTGGCTTGACGAACTACCTTGAGATTCTGAATTTTCCAAGATTTTTTGGGAGTCATTTAAGCAATTTGTACATAACTTTTGCCCAGGAATTAGAGTTTTCATTTGTTATGTTTCATTTAAAGATTTAGGGAGCGGAAAAGTAATACTTCTAAGATTGGCGCTTATTTTCTTTGTGTTTATTGTATGGGTCAATACAATATTTTTGAAGACTTTCGTACCTTGATCCATACTTCTTTAAGAGTAGAAACTAGAAACAAACGTTACAGTTTGCCGGGCCACGTGTGCGAAGTTTTGGAACTTGCGTAGGATTTCTTCAATTTCTCCACCGAAGAATGACCGAGAGCGAGAGAGAGAGGAAACCGGAATCAAATTCTTAAGTTGAAATTACTTAAAATTGAATCTTGATTTTGGTAATTTAGGTCTCCCATAAACAATTTTTTTAATTACGTATTTTGTAGCTTAAAATCTCAGCATTTTACCGGTGGTATTCTTTTTTTGATTTCCAACTCCCTACGTACCGTAATTTTGCCGCAATCACTACCATGTTTAGTAGTTTTTCAAAAAAATAGGTCGGTTCACGTAGCTATAACTCAAAAACTAAATTCCTGAGATTTCTTTCAGTGCTATTTTCGTGTTCATTGGGTCCATTTTACATAATATCAACCCTCATATTTATCTCAGATTTAATATCTTGGCGACAACATCATTTTTAGTTTACCTCAACAAACGAAAGTTCAGTTAAAATCGCCATTTTCAAATATCTTTTATTAAAAAACTAATTTATATCTTTCGGAAATAAAACTTTCTAGTTACCCACTGCTACCTATATTTCTAGTATAAAATTTTTCGTGGGTCTATCTTGAATACGTTTTGAGTTATTCGTACGCACATACCGAGATTTTCGGCATTTCGAAAATGTACACCCTAGACATCATTTTTTTTTTAAATCATATTTTAAAAACTACGTTGAATTTTGGGCTAAAAATTTGGATTTCCCACTAAAAATATATATATTACTAACGTGTAATGTTACGCCGAAATCGCGCATGGTGCCGTGGGAAACTTTTTCCGAAAACGGGTGATTTGGCATGGAATTACCCCACTATCCCTTTTTATCGAACATCATCGAGTACTCGGCCTTTTCTGAAGTCGGGCACTCGAACTCGATGAAGTATTTGGAGAATACTCATCGATTACCGAGTATCAAAAAATTGCATATTCGGGTACTGGATCATTTTAATAAGCTGCTCTCTAAACTCTTCGAGTATTTGTTTTCGCTATCCTCGCTGTTTTCCTTGTGGAGAAACAGCGCTGCCAGGCATGCGATTCTTAAACAGCCAAAAAAGGCAATCGGAATCTGACACCACTGCTATTTTGATTGAAATTCGCGCCATTTGTGGAAATAGGAAACCAATGTTTTACGGCATATTATCGACAGACTAGAGTCTAGGGTTGTTAATTTTCCGGAAAAATAAAATAAGGAAAAATTTCCGGAAAATTTTCCGCAAATCGGAAAAATAAAATATTAAAACATAAATTACTTTTTAAGGGTTTTTAATGTTTTTAACATTTTATCGATATAAAATGTAAACATACTACAAAACATTAATAGTTTTACATTGTTAATCAGTTTAAACTAGTCTAGAGGTTTAGTTTTACCAAAAGTAAATAGGGCGACTTTCTCCCCCTATTTACTTTTGGTTTTACTTACAGATTAAAAGAAAATTATGCGAAAATGCCGCTTTATTTAAATTTGCAAACAATATATTAGACTAATCATGGAATGAAAACTTTTTTTTATTTTTTTGGTCGGAAAAATACGGAAAATTTTCCGACTTACAACACTACTAGAGTTTTTAGAGCTTTAATAGCGATACCCCATGCTAATATTGGGGCCATTTCCAATTTCCTTAATTTTTCCAGATTTTGTACGAACCCTGTAGTTATTTAGACCAAATTAATAAGCTTTGGAAATGACAATCAATAAGATGTTGCGAACAACACCTTAAATCGTAAAATATAAAAGACTGGTACTTCTGATTTCTTTACCGTTCGGTCCGATTGCTTATCGTGACGTTGTTACGCTCAAAATAACTCAATCAAAAAGGCGACAAGCAGAAATTTACTACGTGAGCTTTCAACAACTATACGTTTATTAAGCGTATCCTATTAACCAGCTCGTGATACAGGTTAAATCGAGGGTCCGACATTTGTCACTTTTGTGTACGGGATTTTGGATTTTTTTCAAAAATCCAAGATTTGTTGTTGTGGGTTTATCATACTAAGTCTATGGGAGCGAAATTCTTGGATTTTGGATTTTTTTCAAAATTTTGTATGGGATTTGGATTTGCTTTGATTTTATTTTAAACCAAATATGTTAAATAATAGTTTTTGGAAGTGTTGATTTTTTTCATCAATACATTTTGTTCGCGCTCCTCTCTTACATCACCTACCCACTCTTCCTTTCTTGGAATTCACAGCCGCCCGTTCTCCTCCAATTGAAGATCCCCCAACCACGGACCTCCGCGACGGACTGCAATTTTTTTTACTCAAGTCGCTTGTCTTGAGTCGGACGGATGGACGGACGGACAGCAAAACTTCATATCAACTTCCCACTACGCTCAATTAAGGTTAAAATCAACTAAGTAGAGTATAAGTTGTCTAATTATAACTAGGGCGTCTAAAATTAATGGCTTTAAAAGTCGCTTGAGGAATTAGACCTAAGGTGGTGCCTTTTGTATTAGCCTAGCTGATATATTATTATTATTATTAACCCGAAATGGGCGTTCTCTACAAAAAATTGAGCGGAGCGCGCGTAATGGCTGGAATTCAAGTCACAAGTTTTTTCTCCTTTACTTTGTTTCAAACATTTTAAGTATAAGAAAGCTACATTTTATAATGGACAAAACCATGATAAAAACTACAGAGCCGGTAAACGATTTTCAATACATACGGAAGAAACAAGACTGAAACATGAAGACGAAAAAGAATTTTCTTTCAAAATACGAAACGCGTCGCGAGGCTGCAAAAGTTTTATAAGCGAAGAAAATAGAGAAAATTGATGCTTACCTAGTACTGTTATTATAAATATAGCCTACAGCTCTCGGCCATAATGCGAACGAGTCGATGATGGAAAAAAAGTGATGAAAAGAAGTTAAGGTCAGTCAGGGCATTCGAGTTTTCCCCTCTCACCAAAAACCAATTCGTGGAACCGATGACAAAATATAGGCCTAACCTCGAATCTATTCCGATTCTAGTGAAATCAGTTTCGATACTATTCCGATTCGAGTGAAATCAGTTCGAATTTATTCCGATTCGAGACTGTTCAGTTTCGAGAGAAGTCAGTTTCGAGTCTATTCCAGTACCGCACATTGAGCTTTCGAGACTAGTCAGTTTCGACGCTAATCAGTTTCCTGGTTATTCATTTTCGAGTCTATTCAGATTCGAGACTAGGACACTTTCTTTGTACAATCTTTCGGTGTTATTCACATTCGAGACTATTCATTTTCGAAACTATTCGCGCGCCTTATACCCATTAAACTACCTGTACTTTTCCACTGTTTCGCAATGTGTGTTTAAAAATTGGCGACAGCCAGGTGACGGACGGATAGCACGACAGGCATCTTTTCCATTGAAGTCGCTGCAGTGAGAGCCTCGCTCGCTTCGCTCAATTATTTGAAATGGGTCTCTGTCGACGTTATTCTTTCGCTATTTTGAATTTTAGCTTCCTTTGCCATTAATAGATGACACCACTTTCTCCAGTAAAGTCACTTTTTTTCGAAGAATCGGATAGATTCATTGCCATCTCTAATAACAAGGGCCTTATCATAATACAGGTGGCAATGTTTGAGCCGACAGTTGCTGTAATTTTTTTATGACTTGGAATGCCCTGAATGATGGAAATGGCTAATTTAACACTAAAATATTGTATATTATTGGGGATAGCCCCCGGTGGAAATGTATTTTATGGTGGCGCCATCTACGGCGTTTTTTTAGACAAGTTTGCATTTTACATTTTGTAGAAACGGGCAAAAAGTAAATCACCCACTAAACAATTTTCAGTTCTGAAAGTAGATGTCACGCCAATCGATGCGTTGTCGCAGCCCGTATTACTTTAAGTAACTTACGGAGGACGCTTAACGATTCCCGTTAATCATATTCTGTCGCGGAGTGATTGCGTAATGCCAACTTTCAGAACAGGAAACTTCCTTCTGCTTACTTCCTGTTACCTTCATTGGAAAATTACTTCCAGTTTAGTTTAATGGCGGAAAATGTAATACGAGCGGTCATGGGCGAAACAGACATATTATACAAATTGCTGTTGGGAGAAAAGACAGTGTCTTACTTATCTTTGTTATGTTACCTGGCCCTTAATGTATCAGAGTGTGCAATAACTGGTGGCTTTACCGGGGAGTCGGGGTCCGGTTCATGTAACCCATAAGGACGGTGGCGCCCTGGGAGATGTTAGCTGTACTTAGCTCTGATCAAATTGTCCTATCTCCACTTCCGACTTTGGTCAGGTGTGGGCTGGAAACTGATCTTCGGTTCAGGCTATCGGAGAGGGTGCAGGCAAACTGGCCGCCTCGGAGGACTGGGTAGCCTGCTGTGGGGTGGCGAGTTTCCGTATGAGGCGCAGTGGTCCTGTTTCCCGGCCTTTTGGGGCAACACCGGGTGTCCAGTGCCAGCTGTGTGCCCGTCGTTCCCCTTTAGGAGCTCTTTCTGAAGGGTATGGCTCTCTACCTACGTAGAAGTGGGAACTGGTCTCCATCCGCTCTTATTCCCACTGCTGTGTGCGTAGTGAGGGGTTGGTCGCCCCATTGTTGCACCTTCTGCTGAGTTGCGAGGCTTGCGCCAAAGGTGAGACCGTCAGCGGTAGGGTTCTCTCGCTGCCTTCGCTGTTCTGTCACCTGTCCGGGCTGTGGACGCTGGCGTTGGGCAATATGATGAGGACCTCCGGTGGTGTGCACTCTGTTTGCGGTACACCGGGCTACAAATCTGATACACTTGTTATGTTACCTATGGTATTACTGGAGTTGCGTAAAAAACGTTATAACATAAGAAAAAGTCATTATATATATCGTAACATTTTATTTAAATATTTACTATCGAAAACAGAGTTAATTCTAGATATTACCCACTATATGCATTACTTAATTATCCAATTTCAATAAAATTATAAATAATTGAACAATAACATGATGTTTACAATTACACTAGACGCTGGTATCTTGTTCATTTCACAAGAAAAATAATTCGCGTTGCGTTCATTTGTTTTTGTTCCATCATGTACAAACACGCGAAAGCCACATGTAAAGAACCAAAGAATCTCTCTTGCATTAAACCTTTCTTGGATGCTCCACAAATAGTTCGTTGTTTTTATTCAAACAACATGAATGTACCAAGAAAGTAAGTTACTATCCCTTTAACCAAATTTTCTTGATAGAATGTCTAAGATTTTCTATATCCCATAGAGTTTGTTCTCTATCAGTATTTGTAATATAAAAAACCCCGACGTTTCTAAAGATTTTTCTATGTAAAAATAACCCAAATTTATTTAGAAATTACATAGTTTATACTTTTTAATTTTCTAAATAAATTAAATAAAAAATGTTTCTTAATAGACGGGTTAGATTGAACAGGGGCATTTTTGCAAAAGGTTCGTGAAAATAATATTTTGACGCATGTGTCCAAAATCAATCTGTTGCGCCATCTTCAGTATAATCGTAGAAGAAATCTGCCTCATTGCAAATACCTTTTATTGGAGTTTTGACAATACTATCAAATAGTTAAAGTAAACGTTTTATAAACTAAATTTAAGCCAATGGGAGCAGTAATTTGTTCAATATTATACTTAAGTGTTTATTGTTAATTTAATTGCGTTCAAAGTTGGGCAGTTGGTGCCCAATTAAAACCGTATGCAAATTCCAAATCAAGGACTCATTAGCAAACCAAACTCCTAAAATATTACATTTGGGTTTAGTTTATATTGAAGAATATTCTTTAGTTAGCTTGTTTTATTTTTGAGTGAAGCAGAGTACCCGACGACTCAATACAGAGTCTGGGCAAAAGTGCAGCTAGACTCTGTTTTAGGCATACAGACGTACTTATTGTCCTGAAACGAATTTAGTTGTCTTGTAAATAGGGGCCTACGACCTGTTCGCCTACAACAACAAAAAATCATGGTGCCGCCACTGATTACCGTGTTGTATAAACTAAATGAGGAAGATTTTTACTCTCAGTTTGCTGAAGAGCACACTACACAACGTGTAAGCTCCCTAGTTTAGCGTAGCGCCATCTTCGAGAACCTAAGCCAGAGCTAAATCACGATATTGCGCTGACGTTCTAGTTGTGTGGTAATAATCGACTAAATTTGATCTTTTATTAGCATCTCATTTAAACGCCACATAATCAATCGACTTTTAAAGCCAATAATTCAGATGGCCGAGTTACAATGCTAATTTACCGCGCAAGAACTATATACGATAACTTTTCCCCTGCTGCCATGATGTTTTACTTCTCATAATGGAAACGCCCTAAAATATGTCTGTGGCTCCATCTGGACAATGCAAAAGTGGAATATATTCCCCACTCTGATAAAAGACCGAAAAATGGGAAAATATTTTTTTTTAATTTGCATTCGCTGACTGAAGAATTATAATTATAAAAATGATAATAATAACAATAAATAATAATAATAAATTATAATTTATAGACTTTATTTTCCACGACCATATGAAAATGTAGGCACTAGAGGGCGCCAGTCAATTCCCCGTGTTTGAGAAGTATAACTTCATGGTGCCATTATTCAATATTTTCATAGTTCTTATATACTTCATCAAGAACGCATAGAAGTAACTTAGTTAAACCGTCTGTTAAGATGCGCTACGCCTAGATTCTGTTGCAATCTGGTGTCAGAAATGTGAGATTAGACCGTCCACCAACAATATGAAAATTTATATTTACTGCTTATTCTGGCAGTTTTCTATAATTTTGACTACATGTATCTATATTTGATTTTTAGTTCTTTTCCAAATAATTAAGTACATGAAATTTTTTTCGTAATACTTAGAAGCCATAAGTATTTTTGGCCGTGGGGTTTGGTTCAGTCATTTGTAAAAAAATTTATTAATTAATTAATGTGATGCATCCAAGAGAGGAAGATAGATGAAACATAAACTTAAAACTATAAAAAATTTAGAAATTAAAATTAATGCAAATTAAGCCGAAGCATTCTAGGTTTTCTCTGTATCAAAAACATGTAAAAAAAGTAAACGTGAAACATTCCAATATTCTTTCGGTTTTAAATAAACTAAATTGGTTACTCCATTTACAAGCAATGGTTATAAATTATATTAGCCAAAATAATTATGATACACTTAACACCGAATACATAACGAATTAACAATATTTATTTTATACTTAATCAAAATCATAAGGCTTATTAATGTACTTGTCCCGGGTAAGGTTTCGAAGCTTTAATCACTACAAGTATTTCGCACATCCACCACTAGAGGGAGTTTGAATCGATTATAATTTGCAAGTACAATAATTAGTCTTAGGTAATTTCATTTAATATAAATATTTCTGAACATCCCTGGGAAAAATATCAGTTGATTTTATACAATTTTTTAAGTGGACCAGCACGAGTTTGAGGAATTACGCAACAGATGGCGACTCTGTACACTAATATTTTCGAAAAAGCCCGGTACAGGGCGGACTCTGGTGGCGAAACAAAAATTAGCGTTCGCCAGAAGCCAAGACGCCCAAAAACAAAAATTAACAGTCGAAAAAAATAATACAGCAAAAAATAATTATCTTTTTGTTGATGGAGATTGAATACAGACACTACGTCTACTTTTAATCGCGCTCTAATACAAGAGGCGTGAGCCGTTCGAATTTTTAAATGGTGCATCTACACCTATTATGCAGCTAGTAGACTGTGTAGAGATGTAGAGAGAAAAATACCTATAGCTGCGAATTTGTTTTCTTTTGGAAATCTTTGACCGAAAATTTAGAACAATGTTTCCGGTGGAATCTATTTTTAAATAGTCACTAAACACGTAATAACTGATTTGGTTTAGTCGTCGTTCTGTTTTAAGTGAAATTCACGCAATGATTTAACTGGCCAAAATAATACCATTTCTTTTCCCGCAGCAGTCGCTTCCTCTCAACTTTAAATAATTTCGTAAATTGAACATACGGGTTACATTATTATTATTTGTTTGTTATCGGAACTTCCACTTGGCGTCGCTGATATAATATATTTGATGTATATTTCGTTTATTGGTTTTCGCGCGAGTCCCGCAGATTAGCGTTAAGAAGTGGCTTCCTGGCTGGGGCTCGATGGTGGCGAGGGACTGTCCGGCGACTCCAGCGAGTGCTTGCGCTCCGGGCAGCGTGTCTGGTTGATCTTGACTTTAGGGGTCTTGGTGGCCGGGGCCGGAGCCGCTCCTTGGGGGTCTTCGCAGACGTGGACCACAATGCCGGGCTGAGAACCGCTGGCGGGGTGAAGTTCGTGAGGCTCTCCTGCGCGCAACAAAATAACGCATTAATTACAAATAATTAAGATCATAGACTGGTTCAGAAATTGCTCACAGGGAAGCCCTTAGAGGTTCAATTATCATGCTTTTACTTACACTAGATGGCGTTTATAGGCGCTTAAATAAAACATCTTCGAGGAAATCACCAAGAAGTAATATATCCGAGATCCAGGACCTGCAATTTATGGTTTTTTCACATGCTAACAGAACTTAGTGTTTTTGCTAAGCCTTAATACGTTAAAAAAGCTTCCTGGTTAAAAGGAAACACTTGTTGCATACCGTACATTTGAAAAGTTTCCATTATTTCCACAAGCACTATATAAAAATGAACTTTCAAGTCCTGGTTCCCGGAAATATTACTTCTTGGCGATTTCATTGAAGATGTTTTATTGAAGCGTCTGTTTAATTTTTTTGAACACTGTGGATTCCTGCGTCGTAACATCATCTCCTCGGAAGCTTGGGAGGGTGGAAACTTGGACGAATAATTACTGGACCCGAGACCAGATGGCGCGCTTGGTTCTTCTACGGCAGTGCCGTAGTGTCAAGTATTGGAAAGATTTATATCCAAATAATAAACACGTGCCCAATATTAGCGGATGACGTTAGGCCTAGCGTTCTTAGCACGTCACTGTCGTCAAAGCTTACACCTTTATTTCCATTTTGACAAGGCATTTGTAAATTTATAATCTAGTTAAACCTTCACACAAACTATATATGCAAAAACATTAAATTGAAATTACTATTTAAAAGTATTAAATAATTACCCTTTAATTTTTATTCCAATACAATTATTAGTGAATAATCTAAAGCCTATTAAAATTCCACAAGCAGAGCATTAAAAACAGCAGACGACGGAATGCGGGTCATCTGACATTTTTACGCACGTGTTTTGTATTTGGATAGAAATATTTCGTAATTATCTCGGTAGGAGCGCTGACGGGCGATGCAAATTGTAAAACCGGGGAATTTGCTTAAGTTTCGAGTCCAGTAAATTATTCGTCCAAGGTGGAACAGACAACGTTATGACGCATGGGTCGGAAGGGAATTTTCACGCGCTGACCTTTGGACTCGAATCTATTAGAACGAAGCCCTGAGAGGTTCGATTTTAACGCTATTATTTGAACTAGATGGCGCCAATTTAACCTTTTTGGCTGGAAGAGAAGAAATACTTATTTATCTAAAAACACTTTTATCTTTACATTTAAAGGGCAACAAAAGTGGCGTGTGGAAACGCAATATGCTCAAGCTGCATAGTGACATTGTAAAAGGGGGAAAATGTGGCATGATCTAGTTACAGGAAGGGCCACCTTTGGCGCTGCCGTACAACGCCATGGGTGCAATGTGAGCACGTTCTGACATGTATAAACTATTAGCAAAAATTAAACTCAGGAAAAGTTTTGCAACTTAAAAAAATCTACGTTCCAGACTGTTGGCGCCATCTGTTAAGATTTTAGGG
This sequence comes from Leiobunum rupestre, assembly GCF_980474605.1. NCBI lineage: Eukaryota > Metazoa > Arthropoda > Arachnida > Opiliones > Sclerosomatidae > Leiobunum > Leiobunum rupestre. The sequence continues at coordinate 49,382,720 of NC_143391.1, read as the reverse complement.
TATTTAAAAATCAGTCTCTAATGGCGTTGCCCCTGTGAGAGGGCATTTTCACCGCGTATACGGTGCGAGTATACCTGGTTTCAGGTGCGAGACAGCCGAGAGCAAGTCGAAGTTGATGCAGGGCTCGGCTTCCTCGACCGGTTCCCAGCCGACGGGAGGCGAGGCCGGCGGCGAAATCAGATACTGGCGAACGGGCGACGGCGGCTGCAAGTGCGGATCGGCGTCGCCATCTTTGTTGGCTGCTGCTTGCTGAAAGAAACGACAGCCGGTAAAATAAATCCCAAAGGCTTTCGCGCCTTGAAAGGTTTGGGTTTTAGAAGGGGGGTAGGAAAAAGGGGAACATTTCGAGACAGCATGGCTGCCACCCTCACCGCCTTCCGACCTCAATTATAGCAAAGAGTATAAAAACTACGTAACCTAGAGATATAATGACGGTCGAAAGCAGTAAAGGAAGTTGTAGCAACCGGGGGGGAAGGCACTCAGTGAATTTGCACTTCAAATTTCGGTACCGCAGCGCCACTACGGCAGTATTTAGTACAATAAATAATAAAACCGGAGAAAAATGGCAGTTACGGTGTTGCGGAGGTGCTAAATTTGGCATTTTGGATATTTAATTGTCTAATATCTGTCAATTGAAAAAAGTGACAGTAATTGGTTACTGTTTCGTGATTTTTTTAGTTAGAATTTGTGGATTCGTTGTTTCGGTGTTTATTTTCAAAAAGTGAAGAAAAAGGCGTTTGTTCTCTAACGTTGCCAAGTCCTAAAGGTAACCAATTCCTTAAGGAATTTTCCAGAATGTTGAACTAAATCAAAATGATTGACTCTTAAAACTGCCGTAGTGGCGCTGCGGTTCCGAAATTTGAAGTGCAAATTCACTGAGTGCCTTCCCCTCCGGTTGCTACAACTTCCTTTACTGCTTTCGACCGTCATTATATCTCTAGGTTACGTAGTTTTTATACTCTTTGATTATAGCCACTGAGGTCATTTCTGCTGTTTCATTCTATTAATATTATGCATTTCAATTTATCTAGTTCAAAGTTATAGCTAACTTTATTTCGGTCAAACCTTTATTTCCGAAATATAAGATTAAATTTAGTTAGATGGCGCCACGTGCTCCGTGAGGTATTATGATTTACGTCTACCTAGGAATATAATACGGCGTACCTGGAATCATGGACACTGTATCTCTAGCCGGACGGGAAAAGCAGCCTACAAGAGGTACCCCTCACTGTCCGTTTGCATCCTACTTCGTATTAGCTGAAATAGTCGGCCGTACTCGATTCGCAGGGCCGTCAAGGTCATTCGGAAGAATGTAAACCCCCATTTCAAACGGAACGTTTTTTCGACCACGTGACGAATTATATGGCCTTGACAGCCCGAAACTTTCAAAATTCTTGAAACTCCCCCCCTTTACAGAGAGACGGTGGCGGCGGCAGGTGATTTTGTATGGTGGAAGCTACAGCTTTTCCCGTCCGCTTAGAGATACAGTGTCCATGCTGGAATAGGAATCTGTATTCGCCGTTTTAGCTTCGGCAACGTGGGAACTATATAATTTCGGACATACGTAAAAATAAATTTTAAAGGTCTATTAGTTTGCCTATCAAATTTGTCCAACTAATTGGCCGTAAATTAAGCAGTGTTAACTTCAAACTTTATTCCAGCCTTTTACGGGTAAATGACTGCTTTTTTAGTGCACAATTAGCCTTTTCATTTTACATAGAGCCACGTAGCGGCCAACGCCAGAAGTTCAAACTGCTGGATTTTCATCGGTTAAACAGACGAGACGAAAATCCAGCAGTTCACGACTTTCTCGCTTTGGCCGTTAAGTCGCTGTATGTAAACTGAAAAAGCAATTAAATTTTTACATATACAACTAATTGAAGTTCAACTAATGAAATTAAGCTATTCCGTGACGTCACTGTTACGCGAACTTTGAAATCTTTGGCCCATCGTAATAAACCTAATTTCAAAGTTTAATACAGGAAACAGCGTAGTTATGAAAATGTGCAAAACCAGTTATTGTTGCCTAGGAACAACAAACACAAGGAGAACGCAACCCGTCAAAAGTCGTGGATTTTCTTGTGTACGTTTTTCATTGCCTAGACGCTTTAGCGCCTGCTGCCGTCGGAAGGGGAAAATTCGGAAATTGTCTTCCCCCCCGCCCGTAAAACGTTCAGCGTAAAGGCTCGTGACGCTCGTCCAATGAAATTCGTACACAACCCTTCGTTAGCGTGTTTAAAGGCTAGCTGCGTTCTCCTTGTGTTTGTTGCTCCTAGCTGTTGCAATGCCAATTCATCTAAATTTCATTAAGTGGATCAGATAAATTTAATCAGTATCTGGAAAAACATTTTAATTAAATGGAATTTCATATTTAATTAATTTTTATTTTATTTTTTATCCAAAACGTGCATGTTTTTCATGGGCGTGTATAGAATACGTAAACTAAAATTTTAAATTAATATGAATTAAATTTAAATATTTCAATTTTCATTGGTAGAAAAACCTTAAATCATAAATATAAAATCCATTAAAATATAATTCTTTATTTTAAAAATGGGTTTAATTATAACCAACTTTTGATTTAAAATAATTGTTTTCGTTAAAAGAATTCACTAAATCAATCTCATGATTTAAAAGACTAATTTCCATTAAAAGATTAATTCAATTAAAATAATTTTTATCAATTTAGTTTAAATTGGAAAGGGCTCGTTGCCGACAGACATTTGATAGTTCCACAGTAACCGATCAAATAATACGTGTCTCTTTATTGATAATAAGCCTCGAGGTAAGTGGCGCCATCTACGTCAACGCGATGAGTACCTATCCCTAAATAATTTATTTTTCCTTTTAAGTCACTTAAATTAAAATTCATTGAAACTTAATATATAATGTTTTGTATAAAACGAAATTAATAAACAAATAGGTTTAAGGTGTTTAAAATTTAAACTGGATGGCGCTACCGTATCAAGAAACAGTTATCAATAATTCAACGCCGCTGAGAAACGTTATTCGTCGACCAGCGGAGTACGGACTTCCGATCAATTTTCGTCGTAGGCTGGGTTAAAACAAATTATTTTTCGCTATTTCTAAAATAGTTTTTCAGGTACTTTAAATGTGGGTCACAACTCAATTATTTTGGTCAGAATCGAATAAATATAATATTATACTTAAAAATATGAAATTGTTTCCATTGAAAGATAAAATAAAATGTAGTTGGAATTTTCATAAAATTAAGAGATTTAAACTTGGAGAACAAAACAATTTCACATGAAAGGAAAGTTTTAAAAATTATTTGGCTTCGTTTGGCCATAAGTATATAATATACTCTTACGACAGAAGTATTCATTTTTCTATACTGCCAACGTTATTCGTTAGAAGAATGTACCTTCGCAAGTTCGCATCGATTTTAGTAAGTAAGAAAAATGTGCGTTATTATAGTGATATTATTATGTCAAAGAAATATGGTTTCAAAGTAAATAACGGCACGGTTCATATCCTAGGATGGATACTTCAGATTCTCTCGTACCAAATATTATACACTTATGATTTTATTGATTTTTTTAGCATTTAATGCAACTTTATGATTAGTACTAAAATAATTAGTATTATTTCCTTTTTCTTTTTTTAAATTGTGTTATTGTTCCTGATGCATACTTCTCTCGTAAGAAATATTATTTACTGGCTAGGCTTAGATTTCCCATTATCAATTACGTTACAAATTCTCGTTTATTTCAAAATATTCTTTCCAGGATTTCCTGTAAGCTTTCGTTCTTCGTATTGACGTCAAAGTTGTTGGTAAATATCGGAAGGATTAAATTGAAACTTATATGGTTGATAATTATTTAATTTCTCAGAATATTTATCGATTTTAAGAGCTTGTTGTTGAACTCTGCTACCAAAGAAATGTATTTACTTATATTTAGGGTATCATGGTCGGGTTTAGCAAGGAACGAGGGGGGAGTGAAGGGGGAAGGGAAAACGTCACCGGCCTATGCTTCAATAAGATACCGGGCTGCTTTGATTGTCGTTTCAGTAGAGGAGCCAACTACGGCTCCCAAACTATAAAAACGTACATTTTTCAAAAGAATAAAAAAAAATTGTTTTCGTTTATTTGGGGAAATTGACCAAGTATTTGCTGAAGTCTAAAATTAGTCAGTGTGTTGGCACATAGTTAAATATTGGCATTGACTACAGAAATTGCTAGTTGCCTTACCATAAGTCTAGGATTACATTCGATAAATGTGTTAGGTAATCGAAATGTGTATATGTTGAAAGACTCTAACACACTTATTTCTTTTGTAATTATAAACTTATGGTTAAATATATATTGTTTTTTATTTGCATGAAAAAGTTTCCAAACTACATGTATGTTAAAAAACTTTAATATCCATAAGATCTTAATAAATATCGATCTCATTCATCAAAATGAAAAATATTCATAGCTCAAGCGAATAACATTGGCAGTTGAGGCATACTTATATCTTATATACTTCTGAAAAAAATCAGAAATAAAATTTTTATTAAATCAGATAAATTTGTATTTTTTTCGAAAATAGCTTGCAAGTTTTAAACTTCTAGTAGCCTTGACGACGAGTTCTGAAGGTTTTCCAGAAGGTTAAGTAGATATAAAATTATAATTTCAGCCAGGATATTTTTAGCTGGAATAAATTAAAACAAGCGTCTGCTTTCCAGGGCAAATGCCCATAAGTCGAGGCACGCCAATTTTGAAAGGAATTCTAAATAAGAAAATGCATATAACATATTCAGGTTCAAATTCCCCGACTTTTCCCGGAACATTTTTAGAGATTTTCCAATGCCGAAATAACATCATTTTATATTTTACTTTTATCAGAAGTTAATAACTTTCATCAACTTTCTTTTAGTATAAAAATACAAAAAAAAATGTTTATTAGGTTTAAAAACGATTATAACGTTAGATGAACTATTGGGGTGGCGGAGTGGTTAGCACTTTCGCCTCGCAGCAAGAGGAGCCTGGTTCGATCCCAGCTTGTGGCACTGGGTGAAAACTCGGAACAACTCCTTCCGCGTTGAGTTTGCAAGTTCTCTCCCCACTGGTTTAAGGGGATCCCCCCGAGTTCTTCGGTTTCCCCTTCCATAAAAACTTGTCTAGGTTAACGGTAATAGTTAGTGTAGGGAGCTGTTGGCTCGATCTCGTGGCATGCAGGGCTTGCCACCACCCTCCTACGCATTGTAACGCGGCCACCTGAATTAAAGGGCATATAACCTGCAAGGCAATCTTTATGGAAGACCCCTTCAATTTTTCAAGTTTCCCTCTACAGTGGCGCCAAAATTTTTTAAAGCCAAAGGCAAGAGCGGCCAGAGCTGCAAACGTTGGTGTTCCACACCAAATACCTGAGGTTATATTCCCTTTAAGGGCTTCAAAAGTCGCATGATGACTTACGCCTAAGGTGGTGCCTTGGGTATTAGCCTAGCTGATTATTATTATTATTTTATTATTACCTTAATCAGAGAATTATAGTAAAATTAACTTTGCCTCTTAAATTCTTGGCTTTTAAGTCTATTTTCAAAATTCCCTGACTTCTGAGCCAATTTTCAAAATTCCCTGACTTCTGAGCCAATTTTCAAATTCCCTAACTTCTAATCTTATTTAAAAATTCCTAACGTTTACGGCTATTTTTAAATTCCCTGGCTTTTATGCCTATTTTCAACTTCTATGGGTTTTAAGCCTATTTTCAACTTCTATGGGTTTTAAGCCTATTTTCAACTTCTATGGGTTTTAAGCCTATTTTCAACTTCTATGGGTTTTAAGCCTATTTTCAACTTCTATGGGTTTTAAGCCTATTTTCAACTTCTATGGCTTTTAAGCCTATTTTCAAACTTCTATGACTTTTAAACCTATTTTCAAACTTCTATGGGTTTTAAGCCTATTTTCAAACTTCTATGACTTTTAAACCTATTTTCAAACTTCTATGGCTTTTAAGCCTATTTTCAAACTTCTATGGCTTTAAAGCCTATTTTCAAACTTCTATGGCTTTAAAGCCTATTTTCAAACTTCTATGACTTTTAAACCTATTTTCAAACTTCTATCGGTTTTTAAACCTATTTTCAAACTTCTATGGCTTTTAAGCCTATTTTCAAACTCCCTGACATTTAAGATAATTTTCAAACTCCCTTACTTTTAGGCCTATTTTCAAACTGCCTGAATGTTAGTCTTATTTTAAAACTCCCCGACTTTTAGGGCTATTTTCAAACTCCCCGACTTTTAGGGCTATTTTCAAACTCCCCGACTTTTAGGGCTATTTTCAAACTCCCCGACTTTTAGGGCTATTTTCAAACTCCCCGACTTTTAGGGCTATTTTCAAACTCCCCGACTTTTAGGGCTATTTTCAAACTCCCCGACTTTTAGGGCTATTTTCAAACTCCCCGACTTTTAGGGCTATTTTCAAACTCCCTGAATTTTAGGTCTATTTTCAAATTCTCAGAATTTTTTATATTAATTTAATTAATATTTTATTCTTAAAAATAAAATAATCTTCTACTATAAAAATGTCAATTTACGTTAATAAGGTTGGTTTAGATTAATATTTTTACTCAGTACGTGTACGAAAATTATTTAATTTTAATATTTGTACTTAAGCCTCGGCTATTCAAAATTTGTATATGCTAAATTAGAGGTGCATTGAGACTCGCTTGACTTTAGCTCTGAGCTCAACTTCTCAAATGAACCCTGCGTTACAATCATGTCATCGCTTAAGCGTAGTCCATTATACTTGCAATGTATACGACCATCATCAAATATTTAACTTTCAAACGATACAAAGAATACATTATAATAGAAGCAAACAAAGCCAAACGATATATTGGGAGGTTTTTCGAAAAACTTTCTTACGATTGTAGCTACTAAAAATAGCTTTGATCGTCAGCTAATGGGGCGGCAAATGGGGATGGGGCGGCAGCGGACAGCGAGCTTCTCTGAGGCCGGAAGAAAGGCACCCGAAAATAACAGAAAATATTTCACAGATGCACTCACGACGTCAGTGGCGGAAAACATTCCGAATGGAAATCTACTTGTTGTTAGTGCTCGGAAAATTTCAACAGAAGTATATAATATTTCATTTACGAGAAAAGTATCCAACTCCAAGAATCATGTGTACAAGAATCTATGGCAGAAAGCCCAGTCAACAATTTAAATTTCTTATAAGGAAATGGGATTATATTTGTCAAATTAAAGGATTATTCAGGACAGAATATAGGACTAAAATTTATTATATAGTAGAATATAGGATTACAATTTATTATATAGTAAAATATAGGACTAAAATTTATTATATAGAAGAATATAGGGCTAAAATTTATTATAAAGAAGAATATAGGGCTAAAATATATTATATAGAAGAATATAGGACTAAAATTTATTATATAGAAAAATATAGGGCTAAAATATATTATATAGAAGGATATAGGACTAAAATATATTATATAGAGGAATATAGGACTAAAATTTATTATATAGTAAAATATAGAACTAAAATTTATTATATAGAAGAATATAGGACTAAAATTTATTTTATGGTAGAATATAGAATAGGTGTTTCTATAAAATAAATCAATAAAAAAATTAAGTGTATAAAATGTTTTTCCCGCGTCACGAGCTTAAGCTTTTTATTGCTTTATTGGCACGCGCGTTTCGCACGTCGACTTCAAATACCAAAATCTTTATCGACTCGAGCGCGAGCTCTCTATCTTCAATAACTTTAGCTAGTGACGTAGAAAAAACATTTACACGTGACCTAACGTATTTTATAGAAACACCTATTAAAATTTATTATATAGAATAATATAGGACTAAGATTACAATAGAATATAGGGCTAAAATTTATTATATAGAAGAATATAGGGCTAAAATTTATTATATAGAAGAATATAGGAATAAAATTTATTATATAGTAAAATATATGACTAAAATTTATTATATAGAAGAATATAGGACTAAAATTTCTCAAACATATTTCGGGAACATGTATATCAACAGATCAAAGAATATAACAGATAGTTGATTAATTTGTGGCCAAAAGTTTATCTTAAAACGAACAAGCTGATTAGTATAATAATGAAAGATAGTAATTAATTCAATGATGAACGTGGTAGCGTGGCCGAGCGGTCTAAGGCGCTGGTTTAAGGCACCAGTCTCTTCGGAGGCGTGGGTTCGAATCCCACCGCTGCCAACAATTATTTTTGTAAGAAATGTATTATATACCCTTGGTATCGTGAGTAAGATAAGGCAAAGTTCATAAACTTCGAAAAACGTATTTCTTTGTCCTTTTTGGTATTAGCAAAAAAGAAACCGGCTCAGATGCATCCCTTAATTTTAAAGTTAAAACGAAACAAAATTTTCAATACACTGACGCGCCATCTATTATAAAAAAAAGATAAAAGATTAATATGTAATTTGCTTTTCTCATGTTATATTACAAATACTGAATTGCCGCACCTCTTATCGGTAGAAGAAATATAATTATTACTGTAGCGATAATCGTGTCACAGTACGGTATTCGATTAAGCGTTTCCTAACTAGAGATACCGGTAATCGAATAATCGCTTGGCAGTAGGGCCATAAAATAATCGCTTCTGGTAACGGCTTTCGAATAATCGACTACGTAATAGAATCATGTAATAACAGAAAAAGTATTCGAATAATTGTTTATTATAATAAATTATTTGAACTAATAGTTTCGGAATTCCAAAACTGATATTTGAATAATCATATTCCTTTATATTATAGCATACTGGCGGTATTCAATTCTTTATTCACAATTTTATTTATTTTATAAATAAATTAATAAAAACCGATAATTCAATAAATCGATATGGGAATGAACTCGTTTCCATAAATCGGAAATCTTAAGTCATGTTCCAGTCTCAGTATTAGCACAATAAACAACGTGGTAGCGTGGCCGAGCGGTCTAAGGCGCTGGTTTAAGGCACCAGTCTCTTCGGAGGCGTGGGTTCGAATCCCACCGCTGCCAACAAATATTTTTAATTCATTTAATGATGCCTAGCAATCGTTAAGTTAGCACACAAACATTTAATTTCCGTTAAAACCCGTGTATTTAACTTTCCAATTAATAATTAACGCATAACAAAAGCCGACGCCGTCGACATCTTTCGGAGGGTTTAGGAAACGCTTCAATCGAAGCGTAATTTTCTCCCCATCGAGAGCAGCAGCGGCGTTTGGGCGCGTCATCGGCGAACAGCTGATAACTAGGTGGAGGGGGAAGCGGCCGCGGGGAGAGACGGATTTATTTAAAAATCAGAAAAACAACTTCTAAAGCAAAAACGTGGTAGGTCCGTTTTCAGCTTTTTACTGATATTATCCTCGTAATTTCCGCGGGGCCAACAGAAATCAAAAACGTTCTATTTTTCTCGTAATGTTTGTCTTTAAAACGAGTTTCTTATCGAATTTAATTTTTTTTTAAATGGTGTAGGGATAAAGTTACATATTTATGGAAAAACCTAATTTCACATTGTAGAACGTTATAGAAAATAAATTTTCAATTCAGAAAATACCCCCCTTTTGAATAAGGTTTAAGGCAATTTTTTTTTAAATTACGTTTGTAAATCTAATTTGACTTAAGTACGTAAAGCTTAGTTTACACTAAGGTATTGTTTTGCGGGGATAATCAAGTTTTAACTGCATAATAACGTACTTCTGACGTGCATAATAATGTTTTTTAGGTTCATACAGTGGCGTAGCTGATGGTCCGCAGGGCCCGCGGCTCGGGGGAGCAGAGCTTCAAGGGGCCTCGCTCACTATAAAAAAATTGAAAAGGGGGGCCATTACGATTTTTGCGGGGGGCCTCTGAGTGCTCAGCTACGCCACTAAGTTCATAAAGTAGTTATAAGTATAATAAATAGGTTGTTTTCTATTAAGTAAATTTATTGTAATTAAATACACCGTTAATATAATTTTCCCAATATTTTTTTTAAAATATAAAATGTTTTTAAAACAGCGTGTTTTTAAAACAGCGTGTTTTTAAAACTGTTTTTAAAAATGCAATAATTTTTAAAAATGCAATAATTTTTAAAAATGCAATAATTTTTAAAAAGGCAATAATTTTTAAAAAGGCAATAATTTTTAAAAAGGCAATAATTTTTAAAAAGGCAATAATTTTTAAAAAGGCAATAATTTTTAAAAAGGCAATAATTTTTAAAAACGCAATAATTTTTAAAAACGTAATTATTTTTAAAAACGTAAATATTTTTAAAAATGTAATTATATTTAAAAATGTAATTATATTTAAAAATGTAATTATATTTAAAAATGTAATTATATTTAAAAATGTAATTATTTTTAAAATTGTAATTATTTTTAAAAATGTAATTATTTTTAAAAATGTAATTATTTTTAAAAATGTAATTATTTTTAAAAATGTAATTATTTTTAAAAATGTAATTATTTTTAAAAATGTAATTATTTTTAAAAATGTAATTATTTTTAAAAATGTAATTATTTTTAAAAATGTAATTATTTTTAAAAATGTAATTATTTTTAAAAATGTAATTATTTTTAAAAATGTTATTATTATTAAAATACAATAATTTTTTAAAATATAATTTTTTTAAAATAATAATTTTTTAAAATCATAATTTTATAAAATATAATATTTATTTAAAATATAATAATTTAAAAAAAATTAAATATAACAATTTTTTAAAAAAGAATAATTTTTTTAAAATAGGATAACTTTTTAAAATAGAATATTTTATTTTAAAAATTATTCTTTTTTAAAAAATTATTCTTTTTTAAAAAATTATTCTAACTGAATATTTTTTATAATTGAATAGGTAAACATCAATATCATTGCATCGTCACAACTTGGATTTATTTTTCATGTAACGGTAGCGTGCACTAAAATAACATTTACATAAATCGTAAGAAAATTTTAAAATGAAATATTAGGTAAACGAAATGGGCGATGTGTAACTTACGACGTTATCCCTTAAAGGGTCACGATCTTTTATCGGGAGGGCATTTTGCCAAAGGAGAGAAGCGGGACCGATTTAAAAAGATGATTTTCGGCTCGTACTACACCTCGGTCTACGCTTCTCTCTCATCTAATTGACCCAGTTTTGCCAACGGATTAGGCGCCCCGACGCGAGGAAAGCGGGCTTCGTCGGCGCAGAATGTGCGGGGGGAAATATTACGCCCTGTTTTGAGATGGCAGCTGCAACTCACGTCAAAAGTATATAAGAATTTCCTTGCCCGCGAAGTAATAAACCTTATTCAAATCGTCTAACAAATAACAACCAAAGCCCACAAATAATGTATTTATTTCTACTTCGGGAGAACTACCATTTAAAGACGTCTAGTTCCCGCACCCCCCCACAACCAGACGCGGAAGGAAAACCACGACGTGCGCTTCAATCTCGTTGCACGACGTCAGTTTTAGGGAACCAATGAGAGGGCTTTTAGAGTGAAGGAACTTAGTGTTCGAGCGTGAGAGGGACTGGAAGGAACTTACCGTTCGAGCGTGAGAGGGACTGGAAGGAACTTTCTGTTCAAGCGTGAGGGGGACTGGAAGGAACTTACTGTTCGAGCGTGAGGGGGACTGGAAGGAACTTTCTGTTCGAGCGTGAGAGGGACTGGGAAGAACTTACTGTTCGAGCGTGAGGGGGACTAGAAGGAACTTTCTGTTCGAGCGTGAGGGGGACTGGAAGGAACTTTCTGTTCAAGCGTGAGGGGGACTGGAAGTAACTTTCTGTTCAAGCGTGAGGGGGACTGGAAGGAACTTTCTGTTCGAGCGTGAGAGGGACTGGGAAGAACTTACTGTTCGAGCGTGAGGGGGACTGGAAGGAACTTTCTGCTCGAGCGTGAGGGGGACTGGAAGGAACTTTCTGTTGAAGCGTGAGGGGGACTGGAAGGAACTTTCTGTTCGAGCGTGAGGGGGACTGGAAGGAACTTACTGTTCGAGCGTGAGACGGACTGGAAGGAACTTGCTGTTCGAGCGTGAGAGGGACTGGAAGGAACTTGCTGTTCGAGCGTGAGAGGGACTGGAAGGAACTTACTGTTCGAGCGTGAGGGGGACTAGAAGGAACTTACTGTTCGAGCGTGAGAGGGACTGGGAAGAACTTACTGCTCGAGCGTGAGGGGGACTGGAAGGAACTTTCTGTTCGAGCGTGAGGGGGACTGGAAGGAACTTTCTGTTCGAGCGTGAGACGGACTGGAAGGAACTTTCTGTTCAAGCGTGAGGGGGACTGGAAGGAACTTTCTGTTCGAGCGTGAGACGGACTGGAAGGAACTTTCTGTTCGAGCGTGAGACGGACTGGAAGGAACTTTCTGTTCAAGCGTGAGGGGGACTGGAAGGAACTTTCTGTTCAAGCGTGAGGGGGACTGGAAGGAACTTTCTGTTCAAGCGTGAGGGGGACTGGAAGGAACTTACTGTTCGAGCGTGAGACGGACTGGAAGGAACTTGCTGTTCGAGCGTGAGAGGGACTGGAAGGAACTTGCTGTTCGAGCGTGAGAGGGACTGGAAGGAACTTACTGTTCGAGCGTGAGGGGGACTAGAAGGAACTTACTGTTCGAGCGTGAGAGGGACTGGGAAGAACTTACTGTTCGAGCGTGAGGGGGACTGGAAGGAACTTACTGTTCAAGCGTGAGGGGGACTGGAAGGAACTTACTGCTCGAGCGTGAGGGGGACTGGAAGGAACTTTCTGTTCAAGCGTGAGGGGGACTGGAAGGAACTTTCTGTTCAAGCGTGAGGGGGACTGGAAGGAACTTTCTGTTCAAGCGTGAGGGGGACTGGAAGGAACTTGCTGTTCGAGCGTGAGGGGGACTGGGAAGAACTTACTGTTCGAGCGTGAGGGGGACTAGAAGGAACTTACTGTTCGAGCGTGAGGGGGACTGGAAGGAACTTTCTGTTCAAGCGTGAGGGGGACTGGAAGGAACTTACTGTTCGAGCGTGAGGGGGACTGGAAGGAACTTTCTGTTCGAGCGTGAGAGGGACTGGGAAGAACTTACTGTTCGAGCGTGAGAGGGACTGGGAAGAACTTACTGTTCGAGCGTGAGGGGGACTGGAAGGAACTTTCTGTTCGAGCGTGAGACGGACTGGAAGGAACTTTCTGTTCAAGCGTGAGGGGGACTGGAAGGAACTTTCTGTTCAAGCGTGAGGGGGACTGGAAGGAACTTACTGTTCGAGCGTGAGACGGACTGGAAGGAACTTGCTGTTCGAGCGTGAGAGGGACTGGAAGGAACTTGCTGTTCGAGCGTGAGAGGGACTGGAAGGAACTTACTGTTCGAGAGTGAGGGGGACTAGAAGGAACTTACTGTTCGAGCGTGAGAGGGACTGGGAAGAACTTACTGTTCGAGCGTGAGGGGGACTGGAAGGAACTTACTGTTCAAGCGTGAGGGGGACTGGAAGGAACTTACTGCTCGAGCGTGAGGGGGACTGGAAGGAACTTTCTGTTCAAGCGTGAGGGAGACTGGAAGGAACTTTCTGTTCAAGCGTGAGGGGGACTGGAAGGAACTTTCTGTTCAAGCGTGAGGGGGACTGGAAGGAACTTTCTGTTCGAGCGTGAGAGGGACTGGGAAGGAACTTACTGTTCGAGCGTGAGAGGGACTGGGAAGGAACTTACTGTTCGAGCGTGAGACGGACTGGAAGGAACTTACTGTTCGAGCGTGAGACGGACTGGAAGGAACTTTCTGTTCGAGCGTGAGACGGACTGGAAGGAACTTTCTGTTCGAGCGTGAGACGGACTGGAAGGAACTTTCTGTTCGAGCGTGAGACGGACTGGAAGGAACTTTCTGTTCAAGCGTGAGGGGGACTGGAAGGAACTTACTGTTCGAGCGTGAGACGGACTGGAAGGAACTTGCTGTTCGAGCGTGAGAGGGACTGGGAAGAACTTACTGTTCGAGCGTGAGAGGGACTGGGAAGAACTTACTGTTCGAGCGTGAGGGGGACTGGAAGGAACTTTCTGTTCAAGCGTGAGGGGGACTGGAAGGAACTTACTGTTCGAGCGTGAGACGGACTGGAAGGAACTTGCTGTTCGAGCGTGAGAGGGACTGGAAGGAACTTGCTGTTCGAGCGTGAGAGGGACTGGAAGGAACTTGCTGTTCGAGCGTGAGAGGGACTGGAAGGAACTTGCTGTTCGAGCGTGAGAGGGACTGGAAGGAACTTGCTGTTCGAGCGTGAGAGGGACTGGAAGGAACTTACTGTTCGAGCGTGAGGGGGACTAGAAGGAACTTACTGTTCGAGCGTGAGAGGGACTGGGAAGAACTTACTGTTCGAGCGTGAGGGGGACTGGAAGGAACTTACTGTTCAAGCGTGAGGGGGACTGGAAGGAACTTACTGCTCGAGCGTGAGGGGGACTGGAAGGAACTTACTGCTCGAGCGTGAGGGGGACTGGAAGGAACTTTCTGTTCAAGCGTGAGGGGGACTGGAAGGAACTTTCTGTTCAAGCGTGAGGGGGACTGGAAGGAACTTTCTGTTCAAGCGTGAGGGGGACTGGAAGGAACTTTCTGTTCGAGCGTGAGAGGGACTGGGAAGGAACTTACTGTTCGAGCGTGAGACGGACTGGGAAGGAACTTTCTGTTCGAGCGTGAGACGGACTGGAAGGAACTTTCTGTTCGAGCGTGAGACGGACTGGAAGGAACTTTCTGTTCGAGCGTGAGACGGACTGGAAGGAACTTTCTGTTCAAGCGTGAGGGGGACTGGAAGGAACTTTCTGTTCAAGCGTGAGGGGGACTGGAAGGAACTTACTGTTCGAGCGTGAGAGGGACTGGAAGGAACTTGCTGTTCAAGCGTGAGGGGGACTGGAAGGAACTTACTGTTCGAGCGTGAGAGGGACTGGGAAGAACTTACTGTTCGAGCGTGAGGGGGACTAGAAGGAACTTACTGTTCGAGCGTGAGAGGGACTGGGAAGAACTTACTGTTCGAGCGTGAGGGGGACTGGAAGGAACTTACTGTTCGAGCGTGAGGGGGACTGGAAGGAACTTACTGCTCGAGCGTGAGGGGGACTGGAAGGAACTTTCTGTTCGAGCGTGAGACGGACTGGAAGGAACTTTCTGTTCAAGCGTGAGGGGGACTGGAAGGAACTTTCTGTTCAAGCGTGAGGGGGACTGGAAGGAACTTTCTGTTCAAGCGTGAGGGGGACTGGAAGGAACTTACTGTTCGAGAGTGAGAGGGACTGGAAGGAACTTACTGTTCGAGAGTGAGAGGGACTGGAAGGAACTTGCTGTTCGAGCATGAGGGGGACTAGAAGGAACTTACTGTTCGAGCGTGAGAGGGACTGGGAAGGAACTTACTGTTCGAGCGTGAGGGGGACTGGAAGGAACTTACTGCTCGAGCGTGAGGGGGACTGGAAGGAACTTACTGCTCGAGCGTGAGGGGGACTGGAAGGAACTTTCTGTTCGAGCGTGAGACGGACTGGAAGGAACTTTCTGTTCGAGCGTGAGACGGACTGGAAGGAACTTTCTGTTCAAGCGTGAGGGGGACTGGAAGGAACTTACTGTTCGAGAGTGAGAGGGACTGGAAGGAACTTACTGTTCGAGAGTGAGAGGGACTGGAAGGAACTTACTGTTCGAGAGTGAGAGGGACTGGAAGGAACTTACTGTTCGAGAGTGAGAGGGACTGGAAGGAACTTACTGTTCGAGAGTGAGAGGGACTGGAAGGAACTTGCTGTTCGAGCGTGAGGGGGACTAGAAGGAACTTACTGTTCGAGCGTGAGAGGGACTGGGAAGAACTTACTGTTCGAGCGTGAGGGGGACTGGAAGGAACTTACTGTTCGAGCGTGAAGGGGACTGGAAGGAACTTTCTGTTCGAGCGTGAGGGGGACTGGAAGGAACTTTCTGTTCGAGCGTGAGACGGACTGGAAGGAACTTTCTGTTCGAGCGTGAGACGGACTGGAAGGAACTTTCTGTTCGAGCGTGAGACGGACTGGAAGGAACTTTCTGTTCAAGCGTGAGGGGGACTGGAAGGAACTTACTGTTCGAGCGTGAGAGGGACTGGAAGGAACTTGCTGTTCGAGCGTGAGAGGGACTGGGAAGAACTTACTGTTCGAGCGTGAGGGGGACTAGAAGGAACTTACTGTTCGAGCGTGAGAGGGACTGGGGCGAACTTACTGTTCGAGCGTGAGAGGGACTGGGAAGAACTGACTGTTCGAGCGTGAGAGGGACTGGGAAGAACTTACTGTTCGAGCGTGAGAGGGACTGGAAGGAACTTACTGTTCGAGCGTGAGGGGGACTGGAAGGAACTTACTGTTCGAGCGTGAGGGGGACTGGAAGGAACTTACTGTTCGAGCGTGAGGGGGACTGGAAGGAACTTACTGTTCGAGCGTGAGGGGGACTGGAAGGAACTTACTGTTCGAGCGTGAGGGGGACTGGAAGGAACTTTCTGTTCGAGCGTGAGACGGACTGGAAGGAACTTTCTGTTCGAGCGTGAGACGGACTGGAAGGAACTTTCTGTTCAAGCGTGAGGGGGACTGGAAGGAACTTACTGTTCGAGCGTGAGAGGGACTGGGAAGAACTTGCTGTTCGAGCGTGAGAGGGACTAGAAGGAACTTACTGTTCGAGCGTGAGGGGGACTGGAAGGAACTTTCTGTTCGAGCGTGAGGGGGACTGGAAGGAACTTTCTGTTCGAGCGTGAGACGGACTGGAAGGAACTTTCTGTTCGAGCGTGAGACGGACTGGAAGGAACTTTCTGTTCAAGCGTGAGGGGGACTGGAAGGAACTTTCTGTTCGAGCGTGAGACGGACTGGAAGGAACTTTCTGTTCAAGCGTGAGGGGGACTGGAAGGAACTTTCTGTTCAAGCGTGAGGGGGACTGGAAGGAACTTACTGTTCGAGCGTGAGAGGGACTGGAAGGAACTTGCTGTTCGAGCGTGAGGGGGACTGGAAGGAACTTACTGTTCGAGCGTGAGAGGGACTGGGAAGAACTTACTGTTCGAGCGTGAGGGGGACTAGAAGGAACTTACTGTTCGAGCGTGAGAGGGACTGGGTAGAACTTACTGTTCGAGCGTGAGGGGGACTAGAAGGAACTTACTGTTCGAGCGTGAGAGGGACTGGGAAGAACTTACTGTTCGAGCGTGAGGGGGACTGGAAGGAACTTACTGTTCGAGCGTGAGACGGACTGGAAGGAACTTTTTGTTCGAGCGTGAGACGGACTGGAAGGAACTTTCTGTTCGAGCGTGAGACGGACTGGAAGGAACTTACTGTTCGAGCGTGAGAGGGACTGGGAAGAACTGACTGTTCGAGCGTGAGAGGGACTGGGGCGAACTTACTGTTCGAGCGTGAGGGGGACTGGAAGGAACTTACTGTTCGAGCGTGAGACGGACTGGAAGGAACTTTCTGTTCAAGCGTGAGGGGGACTGGAAGGAACTTACTGTTCGAGCGTGAGAGGGACTGGGAAGAACTTGCTGTTCGAGCGTGAGAGGGACTGGGAAGAACTTACTGTTCGAGCGTGAGGGGGACTAGAAGGAACTTACTGTTCGAGCGTGAGGGGGACTGGAAGGAACTTTCTGTTCGAGCGTGAGGGGGACTGGAAGGAACTTTCTGTTCGAGCGTGAGACGGACTGGAAGGAACTTTCTGTTCGAGCGTGAGACGGACTGGAAGGAACTTTCTGTTCAAGCGTGAGGGGGACTGGAAGGAACTTTCTGTTCGAGCGTGAGACGGACTGGAAGGAACTTTCTGTTCAAGCGTGAGGGGGACTGGAAGGAACTTTCTGTTCAAGCGTGAGGGGGACTGGAAGGAACTTACTGTTCGAGCGTGAGAGGGACTGGAAGGAACTTGCTGTTCGAGCGTGAGGGGGACTGGAAGGAACTTACTGTTCGAGCGTGAGAGGGACTGGGAAGAACTTACTGTTCGAGCGTGAGGGGGACTAGAAGGAACTTACTGTTCGAGCGTGAGAGGGACTGGGTAGAACTTACTGTTCGAGCGTGAGGGGGACTAGAAGGAACTTACTGTTCGAGCGTGAGAGGGACTGGGAAGAACTTACTGTTCGAGCGTGAGGGGGACTGGAAGGAACTTTCTGTTCGAGCGTGAGACGGACTGGAAGGAACTTTCTGTTCGAGCGTGAGACGGACTGGAAGGAACTTTCTGTTCGAGCGTGAGACGGACTGGAAGGAACTTTCTGTTCAAGCGTGAGGGGGACTGGAAGGAACTTTCTGTTCAAGCGTGAGGGGGACTGGAAGGAACTTACTGTTCGAGCGTGAGAGGGACTGGAAGGAACTTGCTGTTCGAGCGTGAGGGGGACTGGAAGGAACTTACTGTTCGAGCGTGAGAGGGACTGGGAAGAACTTACTGTTCGAGCGTGAGGGGGACTAGAAGGAACTTACTGTTCGAGCGTGAGAGGGACTGGGAAGGAACTTACTGTTCGAGCGTGAGGGGGACTGGAAGGAACTTACTGTTCGAGCGTGAGGGGGACTGGAAGGAACTTTCTGTTCGAGCGTGAGACGGACTGGAAGGAACTTTCTGTTCAAGCGTGAGGGGGACTGGAAGGAACTTTCTGTTCAAGCGTGAGGGGGACTGGAAGGAACTTTCTGTTCGAGAGTGAGAGGGACTGGAAGGAACTTACTGTTCGAGAGTGAGAGGGACTGGAAGGAACTTACTGTTCGAGAGTGAGAGGGACTGGAAGGAACTTACTGTTCGAGAGTGAGAGGGACTGGAAGGAACTTGCTGTTCAAGCGTGAGGGGGACTAGAAGGAACTTACTGTTCGAGCGTGAGAGGGACTGGGAAGAACTTACTGTTCGAGCGTGAGGGGGACTGGAAGGAACTTACTGTTCGAGCGTGAGGGGGACTGGAAGGAACTTTCTGTTCGAGCGTGAGACGGACTGGAAGGAACTTTCTGTTCAAGCGTGAGGGGGACTGGAAGGAACTTTCTGTTCAAGCGTGAGGGGGACTGGAAGGAACTTACTGTTCGAGCGTGAGAGGGACTGGAAGGAACTTGCTGTTCGAGCGTGAGGGGGACTGGAAGGAACTTACTGTTCGAGCGTGAGGGGGACTGGGAAGAACTAACTGTTCGAGCGTGAGGGGGACTAGAAGGAACTTACTGTTCGAGCGTGAGAGGGACTGGGTAGAACTTACTGTTCGAGCGTGAGGGGGACTAGAAGGAACTTACTGTTCGAGCGTGAGAGGGACTGGGAAGAACTTACTGTTCGAGCGTGAGGGGGACTGGAAGGAACTTACTGTTCGAGCGTGAGACGGACTGGAAGGAACTTTCTGTTCGAGCGTGAGACGGACTGGAAGGAACTTTCTGTTCGAGCGTGAGACGGACTGGAAGGAACTTTCTGTTCAAGCGTGAGGGGGACTGGAAGGAACTTTCTGTTCGAGCGTGAGGGGGACTGGAAGGAACTTACTGTTCGAGCGTGAGAGGGACTGGAAGGAACTTGCTGTTCGAGCGTGAGGGGGACTGGAAGGAACTTACTGTTCGAGCGTGAGAGGGACTGGGAAGAACTTACTGTTCGAGCGTGAGGGGGACTAGAAGGAACTTACTGTTCGAGCGTGAGAGGGACTGGGAAGGAACTTACTGTTCGAGCGTGAGGGGGACTGGAAGGAACTTACTGTTCGAGCGTGAGGGGGACTGGAAGGAACTTTCTGTTCGAGCGTGAGACGGACTGGAAGGAACTTTCTGTTCAAGCGTGAGGGGGACTGGAAGGAACTTTCTGTTCAAGCGTGAGGGGGACTGGAAGGAACTTACTGTTCGAGAGTGAGAGGGACTGGAAGGAACTTACTGTTCGAGAGTGAGAGGGACTGGAAGGAACTTACTGTTCGAGAGTGAGAGGGACTGGAAGGAACTTACTGTTCGAGCGTGAGGGGGACTAGAAGGAACTTACTGTTCGAGCGTGAGAGGGACTGGGAAGAACTTACTGTTCGAGCGTGAGGGGGACTGGAAGGAACTTACTGTTCGAGCGTGAGGGGGACTGGAAGGAACTTTCTGTTCGAGCGTGAGGGGGACTGGAAGGAACTTTCTGTTCGAGCGTGAGGGGGACTGGAAGGAACTTTCTGTTCGAGCGTGAGACGGACTGGAAGGAACTTTCTGTTCGAGCGTGAGACGGACTGGAAGGAACTTTCTGTTCAAGCGTGAGGGGGACTGGAAGGAACTTACTGTTCGAGCGTGAGAGGGACTGGAAGGAACTTTCTGTTCGAGCGTGAGAGGGACTGGGAAGAACTTACTGTTCGAGCGTGAGGGGGACTGGAAGGAACTTACTGTTCGAGCGTGAGGGGGACTGGAAGGAACTTTCTGTTCGAGCGTGAGGGGGACTGGAAGGAACTTTCTGTTCGAGCGTGAGGGGGACTGGAAGGAACTTTCTGTTCGAGCGTGAGGGGGACTGGAAGGAACTTTCTGTTCAAGCGTGAGGGGGACTGGAAGGAACTTTCTGTTCAAGCGTGAGGGGGACTGGAAGGAACTTACTGTTCGAGCGTGAGAGGGACTGGAAGGAACTTGCTGTTCGAGCGTGAGAGGGACTGGGAAGAACTTACTGTTCGAGCGTGAGGGGGACTAGAAGGAACTTACTGTTCGAGCGTGAGGGGGACTGGAAGGAACTTTCTGTTCAAGCGTGAGGGGGACTGGAAGGAACTTTCTGTTCAAGCGTGAGGGGGACTGGAAGGAACTTTCTGTTCGAGCGTGAGGGGATTGGAAGGAACTTTCTGTTCGAGCGTGAGGGGGATTGGAAGGAACTTACTGTTAAACCTGTACTAGGTTTTGCCATGATGCAGCTACTATGCCTACGACGCCACGAACAAGAACCGAACACATTGTGAAGCTGTGGGAGATTTTACCCCATCTAGTGCGATACACCAGTACCAATATTCGCAGGGTTTAACAACAAATATCTCCTCATTTATCGCTTAGACTGAAATAATAATTGAAATTCAAAGTAAAAGTAATTTGTTAAAATAGCGGCCTCCAATGGCATTACCCCTGTGAAAAAAGCTTCTCCCTTGTCATATAAACAAGATTGTCTAATACAAATATGGAAATTGTATATTAAAATAAAAAACCCACCCAAATGAAAAAACTAAATGGGTTGGGCTTTTTGGAAAAAAAAACCAGGTTTTGTTTTAACCCTGTTTGGTAGTGCTAGATCTATAATCCCCTCGCCCGCACGCCCCCCCCCCCCTTTTCAAATGACGTCACTGATCATAAATTATAATTTAAAAGCAATGATGGTTATAAATATTCAATAGGCATTTGACTTCCAAATTTGAATTAACGACCTATATTAGGTCTGCACTTCTACTAATTATGTCTCGAAGCTCTCAATTCGAACTTTTTTGAAATTAGGTATTTTTAAGACCCTACATTTCTGAAACTTCTGTCAGAATATAATGAATGTTTAAATTTAACACTCCTTACGACTAGAGCTCGGCGTTTGGATAAGAAATAATCACTTTATTTATTTTTATCCACAAACGAAAATTATCCGGGAAAAAACGATTATTTTACATGTTAAATTGCTATATAGCCGTGGATAATATCCATGGATAAACAGTTAATCGTAATTTTTATGGTTAATCAAAACTTTAGCGGTTAATTTATCTGTTTGGCCGAGCTCTACTTACGATTAATATATCTATATTTTATTTCTCTAAAAACGATCCAGTGCTTATAACTCCAAATGTGTTTTAGATAGGAATATGAAATTTTCAGGTCACGTTGCTCGTTTAGGAGGTAACTTGAAAACGTAAATTTCCATGACCTTGAACCATGTCTTCAAGGTCACTCAAAATTTATCTTGAGAACCATTAAACATACAAAGTTGGTTTCAATTAGAAACGTGTAAATAGCTTTGATCATACCTTATTTTACCAATAACATGTCGGGGAATTTTTGACAAAACAAGAAGGTTGGGATGAAAATGATGTTACTAGAGACCTAGAGAGGGCTAATAAGTACTCATGCTAGACCTACTCATCTGGTAGAAGGGCTTGCCAACTCCGATGACCTTCAAAGTTTCGTGAACCAAAGAATATAAAGCCCCAGGAATGGAAGGATTGATATTATTGGCCACGTGTTTTGGTTGCGCTATAAACTTCCGGCAAAGTAAATCAGAGTAACCGGAAACGGTTAACGCAATCCGGTCTCTCTTTAAAAACGAGAGGCGGAAAAGTTCCACTAGACGGAGCTACACCTTCCATTCCTCGGGCTTTATATTCTTTGCGTGAACCAATGAATTTAAAGAAATGATTCCAATTATACTTCAATATTTCGGGTTAAATATCTAGACTTCTGGCAATAATAAATAACTGCGACTCAAGAGTGTAAGATCCAACTTCAACAGATGAAGCCAAGAAGTTGAATTTCCGAGGAAGTATTTGTTGTTGTCACAAAATCATCTCAGTTTCGACTCTCAATCTGCTCTCGAAACCCTCAAGGGGAAACAGAGGCTCGGCTTCCCAGAGCCGCAGAAAACCGACTTGTCGTCTGAAAGCAGTGATGGGCACTATTGTTAAGGAAAACGCTCGCGCTCGCAAAATTTTTATCGGTAAAGTTTCGCTTCGATTATTTCCGTTTTGCGCTCTTTTAAAAATATATTTTACCGCTCAATTTCGCTCAAAATGAGAAGAAAGCGCCCATCACTGTCCGAAAGACCAATCCACGTAACTCCCTGTCGGCAATTTAAAAAAAATATAGACCGATTCATATATGGTTTACGGATGAACAATCATTTAGCGCGAAGCCTTTACCGCTTCGATATTAATGTATTTATTTATAATATATATTACGAATTGGTCTTTTTAGTTAACTAAGAGCCACGTAGCGGTCAACGCGAGAAGCTTATAAGATGCTGTTTTATAATAGCAAATCGTCTGCTAACGAAACTATCCCAGAGCCCCACTCAAATCTTCATAGGACTTTATAGGACAATTTTTACAAAATTATAGGATTTTATAGGACTATATATGCTATTTCATTTACTAACTTTATGCATTTAAAAACAAAATCTATATTTAGAAAAATAATTCTTAGATTTTCACTTAAAAAATTTAAACTATTTAACCATTTTATCACAAAAATATACCATGTTAACCAATATAAATATAAATATACCATGTTAACCAATATAAATATAAATATACCATGTTAACAATAACAAAAGTAAAGACTAGAATGACTTGGTATAGGAATTTATCCTATAGCTAAATCTAGCTGGATTTGAAATGGGCAAAATATCAAAATTATAGGATTTTATAGGACTTTCGGGGGATTTTGCTAAAAATATAGGATGTTATAGGACATTTTTGAAAATATAGGATTTTATAGGAATTATAGGACCTCTAGAGGCCCTGCTATCCATTTAAAAACTTCTGTTGGCCGCTACGTGGCGCTATGTAACTTGAAAAGGCTAATAAATACTGATTTATTACGGAAAAAACTTTAACAATGTTTTGTGAGTATTTTGTGTAAAAACTATGTCAATTCAGGAAAGGACCAAAAGAAATACGAAAACTAATTTTCGTCTATTTAAAATTTAAACATTTCAGATTGTTGGCGCCATCTGGCTTCGGGTTAGGGCTGTGTGAGTAGTGGTTTTACGCAATCGAGTCGGGTTTCGAGTATTAATACATTTTTCATCGGGTAGTTGAATCGGGTAATATTTAGATCTAGGTGACTAGTCGGGTTGTCGAGTATTCGATAATTTCCAAATTTTCCTTGTTCGAGTAGTCGAGTAGTCAGAAAAACCAGTTCGGGTACTTGATTAATCAACGAGTTCTATTCGGGTAGTCGAGTAATTAAGAAATTTTTAAATAGCCTACTAGTTACTACTTAAATGGATGTTAGGTAACAACTAGATCTCTCAAAACCAAAACCAAAATTAAAAAACTTATATACGCATCCAGCCAATCACTCAAGGTCATTGTTCGTTGGGATTCTACCCAGCGACGAAATTTTATGGAAAGGAAATCCGGAGAACACAGTCTTTTCACAATCAAATTCCCTGATTTTCCAGGTTTTCCCTGACCATCTCCCGAGATTTTCCCCGACTTATTTTGTGCCAATATTTGGTATTTTTTTGTCTATATTTTAGAAAAAGTTTCCAATTTTCAAACCGAAATTAAATTCCCTGATTTTTAAACTAATTTTTAAAATTCCCTGATTTTTAAACTAATTTTTAAAATTCCCTGATTTTTAAACTAATTTTTAAAATTCTCTGATTTTTATACCCATCTTCAAATTCCCTGACTTTTCCCGGAATTCCAGGTTTTCCAGGTACCGTGGCAACTCTGCCCTGTAACCAGCGGGGAGATACTCTTTCTGCGTAGGGTTTGCGAGTGAACGCTAGAGCTCGGCGTTTGGATAAAAATTAACCACTTATTTTTATCCATAACCTAAAATAGAGCGTTCTATAAAATCGGTGTGGTGTGCTTTCCCCCTTTGGAGTTCGGAGGAGGTGAAGGTTTGGCCGGTTTTTCTTGTGAGAGAAACATATTTATCTGGCAAACCCGTAAGAAATTGAGAGCAGTCAATTTTTAGGAGTAGCGTAGTTGCTAGCATAGGCTTCACTAATTTCCGGCTTTCCGCGCCGTTTTTACACACAATCCTAAGGATTTGTGTGTATTAATCTCACGTACAGTGTAGCCGATGCCGCCGATGGCGCCGTGTCACGCATACCTCTTCAACGGTTATAACTAGAAAAGTCAATGATATCTCGTTCAAAAGTACATATATTACCATTGATAGCCTTTCATAAAGTTTTCAAATCGGAGCCCAAGAAGTTGAAAATTTGCCCAATTTACTATTTTCGGTGATTTCCTTTATGGGGTAGATATTTTGTTTAAAATTAAGTCCGATAACGTTAAAAAAATATTATTGGATAGGTTAGGATTCAGCGGACCTTTAACTTCGGTCATATCAGTAAATATTAAATTTAAGTATAGTTTTCAGGGTAATTTACGGGACCCCAATTTTCGTGGTTTTATATTTCCGCCTAAAAATCTACATATTTAAGTCCGATTTTCATGAAAGTTATATTTTTGAATAGCTGTGGTTTACATATAACCTAGAATTGTAAAAACATTCCTTAAATTTAATTCTAAGTAAGGTTTTTTGGGCAGCGCGGACCCCCGCAATTTCCAACATTGTAAATCCGCGTGTTTATAAAGGTCTACGCGCCCGTTTCCCTTTGGCGTTTTTCAAGGCCGTTCAGAGTGGGCCGCACTTTCAACGTATGACCAGAAGTAACAATTAAGTATGACACTGATCTACCTAGTTTTCGGCGTATGACCAGAAGTAACAATTAAGTATGACACTGATCTACCTAGTTTTCGGCGTATGACCAGAAGTAATAAGTGTGACACTCAACGTAACAAATAAGTGTGATCCGAAGTAACAAATAAGTGTGATCCGAAGTAACAAATAAGTGTGATCCGAAGTAACAAATAAGTGTGATAAGAAGTAACAAATAAGTATGAAACTAATCGAACTAGTCTTTGTCGTATAACCAGAAGAAATAAGTGTGACACTCAACGGCTGACTAGTAGTAACAAATAAGTGTTATCAGAAGTAAAAAATAAGAGTTACACCGATCGAAGGAATCTTCGATGCTTTCAAAGTATGACTAGAAGTAACAAATAAGTGTAAATTTGTATATATGTGTGACCGTGGATATATTTTGGTTGTGATAACGGCGCTGCAGGTTGCTGTGAATAGCTCAAAAAAACTTAACACATTAGGGGGATTGTGTGTATTCTGACCGTCGTACGTCTTGTTCTTATTTTAAATGATTTTTGTAATAAATGTATGATGACAAATAAGCAAAATACTAGTCCCAAATCCACGGGTTTAAAAGGAAACTTAGATCCTGAAAATATTCTAAACCCCAAACTTACTTCAACACCTATAGGGTCCCTCCTATAACTCCTAAAAGGTACGTCTCTAAAATATTCATATAAAGACAGGGCATAAGCCGAATTCTCTTAAACCAAAGAATAACAAAAGTTGTTAGTCCTGCTGAACTAGCTCTGTAGTCCGTATGAAAAGTTTGGCCGGTTGTGAGCTTATTTTACAGAACGCTCTATTATCCGAAATTATACATTATTTTTTGCATGTTAAATCGTTGTTTATCCATGGATAATATCCATAAATAAACAGTTAACCAAAATATTTACGATTAATCGAAATTTTGTCAGTTAATATCTGTTAAGTAGAGCTCTAGTGAAATCCCGAGTTTTCATCCAGTGCCACACGCTGCGAGGCGAGAGTGCTAACCACTCCGCCACCCCACGTGGAAATTCGTACTTTCTTTGAAGCCGAATCCAGGTAATTCACGTTCCGCTGCTCTAGTTTCGGGCGACGGCCCGCAGGAACCCGCGATAGTTGACGCCGGTTAAATTGAAGTGAGATGATGACGGGATGACAGCGAGCCGTGACCCGCGCATAAGTACCGTACGAGTAAAGGCCACTAGGGCCAAAATCCCGCCGCTGAACGTCGACCGGGAAAGAAATGTTCTAGGCCTAACGCAAAAGAGTATCTCCCCGCTGGTTACAGGGCAGGGTTGCCACGGTACCTGGAAAACCTGGAATTCCGGAAAAAGTCAGGGAATTTGAAGATGGGTATAAAAATCAGGGAATTTTAAAAATTAGTTTAAAAATCAGGGAATTTTAAAAATTAGTTTAAAAATCAGGGAATTTTAAAAATTAGTTTAAAAATCAGGGAATTTTAAAAATTAGTTTAAAAATCAGGGAATTTAATTTCGGTTTGAAAATTGGAAACTTTTTCTAAAATATAGCTTAACGCGCGCTCGTGGGAAATAAGCTTCACGCGCGCTCGTGGGAAATAAGCTTCACGCGCGCTCGTGGGAAATAAGCTTCACGCTCGCTAGTGGGAAATAAGCTTCACGCTCGCTAGTGGGAAATAAGCTTCACGCGCGCTAGTGGGAAATAAGCTTCACGCGCGCTAGTGGGAAATAAGCTTCACGCGCGCTAGTGGGAAATAAGCTTCACGCGCGCTAGTGGGAAATAAGCTTCACGCGCGCTAGTGGGAAATAAGCTTAACGCGCGCGCTAGTGGGAAATAAGCTTAACGCGCGCTATTGGAAACTAAACATTAGTATGATTTTCGCTCCGATGCTATTTCCCACTAGCGCGCGTCATGATGAATTTTTCTTTCCGCGCCTAAAAACCTTTCTACGAGCCAAAGTGGGGAATTGCGCAGTCACGTGCGCTAGTATAAACTAAGCGTAAGCCTTGGTTTCCACTAACGCCCGTCACTCAACTTTGGGACGTCAAACGTTTTGAAAAATGCATTATTAGTAGAAACTAAGCTTAGGCCCAAGTTTACACTAACGGCTCGACTCTTGGAACGTACAAAGGTTTCTACGCGTAATAAAAGTAACAAAATGAAACTAGCCTTTAGAACTAACGGAAATTTTTCGCCCTAGTGAAAAGCGGGCTTAAGCGAACGTCGAGAGATCACCGTCCGAATGCGTGGCTCAGTGGGTGGAAGAGCAGCCCTTCCAATCTAAAGATAGGTTTGGAACACCAAATACTTTCGCAGATTGCGGGAAGAAAACTCCCCCTCACGCTCTGGCAGAAGCTCCTTCCCTTCAAAATTCGATTGAAGCGCCCCCCAGTGACGTATTTCCTTCCCCCACTCTGAGGACCGAAGGAAAACTAAACCATGGTGCTCAACATAATAAGTATACTTAATAATAAATAAGACAATTATGTGACACAGAATTTTTAAGTTAAAAATATTCTTTATACAAGCGGCTCCCAAATTATTTTTTCTATGGAACCATAGCCGGTTGAATAAAACTAGGCCATGAAATCGCGTGATTTTTTTATTATTTTTAGGTCCTGCGCCCCTGCGCTCAAATTCCAACAGTCAATGAATGACGTTTTTCAAAATTATCCAATAATAATTTTCCCTCTTCGCGTTGTAATTTGTGTAATAAGCTGTTACTTATTTGTGTCAGTTTTCCATGTATGGACCTTAATTTATGGTAAGTTTCTTTAAATTTTTATCCGAAAATTATGAAAATAGATAATTATTTATATTATGTTTCAGTTGAAGTCTTGCAATGTTGATTTTATTCGAGGGGTCGGACATTTGCCTGTTTTGTGTACGGGATTTTGGATTTTTTATTGTGGATTTGTCATACAAAGTCTATGGGAGGAAAATTCTTGGATTTTGGATTTTTTTCCAAATTTTGTATGGGATTTGGCCAAATGACCGACCCCTCGATTTTATTCATTTGGACGAAGTTTTAAGTTAAGCCTTTGAATTTGAAACAGGAAATAAATAGATTCTTCCTTCTGAAAGCTAGTCATCAAACTTTAAAAAAATGGTTACTTGCTGTGTAGCAAACTGCGCATCAAAGCAGGATGAAACTAAAGGAGTGAATTTCCATCGTGTGCCACAACAAGACGATTTAAGGAAGATATTGCGAGATGTATTTGCTAATCCACTCCCTATTAATGGGAGAGTTTGTAGTAAACATTTTGTTGCTTCAGACTATTCCGTTAATTCTGCTAGTCGTAAAATTTTGTTACCTAATGCTGTGCCATGTCTTTAAAAGAACACCGAAATCTAAAAAGTCGAGATTTGAAAATACTACAGTATTTAAGTCTCCTCGAAGAAAGAATACTTTGAACAGTAACACCGTTTTGAGCCCATTAGCCTTAGAGAGTAATGCCGAATACAGACAATTCACCCTAATGGTATATTCAAGAATGTATTTATTTATACCTAGGGAGAATGTCTATGTCGAGACGGTTTTTAGCCTTTCTCTCAATCCACCCGTTTGTCCCCCCAGTACGCTCCTCTGCTTAAAATAAAACGAATAGTCCAGGTATTTTATTGGCTGCTTAAAATTTACGTCACCTAACGCGATGGAAATCAAACGCCGGTGACGTTTTGTCTTTCCCCCGCGCGAGACGAGGGAAAGGCGTTTACCGTGCCCGGCGATTGTCGCAACATAATCATTCTTCTTAAATATAAATAAATACATTCTTGGTATATTCATAGATAAAATATACCAGTCTTATTATTTAATACATTAATTTTTCCTTTCGTAGATTCCTGTTTTAACGGCCAAGTAACTGCTGCAGTGGTTTACATTTCTGGCTTCATAACACGAGTATCTGATGAAAACGCAGACTTTACCAAACAAATACAGATGCTTAATTAAGTACCAGGACAGGGGTTCATCGCGTTATCCTAGTCGCTACTTAATCAACATTTTATGTATAGTTGCTGGTTTTGTTAAAGCCGCAATAAAACACGAACCTAGGAGACTGACTTTGGAAATTCTAGTCCAAGCTGTGATACCCCATTTTGTTAAAGCTTTAAAATGTGATTGTGATTTTTACGAAAACCTCCGTGATGTATTACTAAGGAAGTTCCTAAGGCCTTTGATGCAAAATCTAGCTAGTGATGTAACAATTTAAAACAGAAAGGAAACATTTGAGAATGTAAAGACTGTGATAAAACTTGCAATATATATGGTTTAGTTCCAAACGTTTAATATCATAAAAAATGTCATAAATACGTTCCTTTTCTGAATAACGTGTTTATTTACTTCTGATAAAGCTCCATTCAAGTACCAATAATCGCCATCTAGCGGCAACCACAAACCCGAAGTGCCAGCAGTCTGCGCTCACGATTTCATGGCCTAGTTTTGTTCAGCCGGCTATGATGGAACCCTAAATTATCCGCTGCTAATTCTGGCGGAAACCCCAACTCCTTTTTTTAACTCAGCTTAAATGACTCTCTTGACACAAACAAAGATGGCCGCGCTGCGAATTCTCGAAACCCCCGTGACACATTTCGGGAACGGCTGCTTGATACAATCTTGACCTTGTTTTTTGCCGAACCCAAATTATTAGAAAGCTAACCCCAGTGATAAGCGTCGATCTAACTGACATGGAAGCCGTTGGATCTATTTCTACGACGCCACCTCGCTTGCAACAGGTGTTCGCGGGTGCGCTAATCACTCACCGTTTGCGGTATCATTCCGCTTACTCGAGATTGAAACGCGCGATTAGATTTGAAATTCCGACAAGGCTTAAAATCGGAGCTGAGGCAAATTAAAGCGAACGTTTTGCCGAATTTGTCCGATAAGAATCGGCATTCCGCCCGCGAAACAGCGGCACTCGGATCTCACGCGGCAGTCGCTGGCGTCACCGAGGAGGACATACCTGAGCGAAATAGCAGTTGATGACGTTGTCGCCGTGTCGCGTCTGGTGGCTCTGTATCCGGGCGCGGGCCGCCGAGGCCGGGCTGCTGAAGTTGACCCGGGCCCGCTTGAAGCTCTTGAAGTATTGGAATGTCGCCTCTTCTTCGTACTGACGGAAAATCTGCTCGAACTTCTCCTGCAACAGACACGATCAAATATGATTTATCTGGTTACGGATCACAATCATGGATTAGTAAAGTCATAAGTCTATAACAGGGTTGCCACAAAATTTTCAGATTCAAATTCCCTGACTATTCCCTGTTTTCCCTGACCATTTTAACAGATTTTCCCTGACTTATTAAGGCCAAAATTTTTCTTTTATATTTTACTTTTATCAGAAGTTAATAAATTTAGATGAACTTATATTTCAGTAAAAAGGTTATTGCAATGTTGAAAAAATTAGCCAAACATTCAAGGAAATAAATGATAATCGTGGAATTTGTCATAGATCTAGAGTTAAATTACCTTCAAAAAGTGCCAAGATAAAATTGAATTCCCTGACTTTTCCCTGAATTTTTACCAATTCTTAAAATTCCCTGACATTTCCCTGACTTTTTAGGCCCATTTTTAAGTTCCCTGACTTTTCCCTGATTTCCCTGTTTTCCCTGACGTGTGGCAACCCTGTATAATATTGTTCCATAAGTCTTGGGGGAATATTTTACTGAGAGCTAGTAACGGAGTGACGTCCCCCTAGCGAGGCGCTGTCAAAGGCTACGTGTGACTCGTTCGCAAGCGGACGCAAAACGTCGACGAAGCCCGTAATGCAATCTGTCTCGCGAATAGCTCTCAGTAATTTTTTTCATAAGAAGAATAAGAAGTGTCACACTTATGTAACAATAATATACACTTATAGTAAAGCTAAAGTTCCTCATAACTGCTGGATTTTCTTCCTCAAGTAGAAGCTCTGTGTTTTTAAAGACAAATATCGCGCTTAGCAGACGAAAATCCTGCAGCTAATGAACTTCTCGCGTTGGCCGCTAAGTGGCTCTATTTAAACTGAAATCGTTAATTTGAAAACGTTTCAACAGGGTGTTTATTCTGTCTAACTTCCAAATATAAATTAAATAATAAAACTAGAGACGCTACTACTGGCTTTGCTATATGGAAAAATACTTGGCAATGCACGGATTTGTTGACTAAATTAAATCCCTGAATAAGCCTTTCCATAACATAAGCTACGCTTACTTAACTTGTTTTTATCTAAGAGCAACAAACACAACGAGAACGCGGCTAGCATTTAAACACGCTAACGCAGTGTTGTGTACAAATTTCATTGGACGAGCCTTAAAGCTGAACGTTTTTCGGAAAAGGGGTAGACAATTTTGAATTTTCCCCTTCCGACGGCAGCAGGCGCTAAAGCGTCTAACCAATGAAAAATGCACGACTTTTGACGGGTTGAGTGCCCTTGTGTTGGGTGTTGTGTTTGTTGCTCATAGTTTTTTAAGTAGCTCATTCGTCACGAAAAACGTAGAAGTTCAGATCAGTTTATACTTAAATACAGGGTGCCTCGTCGAATTTACCATTATGTCCAGGGCTTTTCGTAGTAGGACGTCATTTACCCCGTGACCCAGCAGCAACATCAAAACCAGAAAGCCGATGTGACTTTATTGAAAAGAGTATTATAATCTGACCTCCAGTTTTTAGATCCCCGACTTATCAAGGTTTTTCAGGTTCAATAATTCCCCTAACTAAGCTCATTTATAAGTCATTTTATAAGGCGGGGAAGGTCGCTCTATATAATAAAGAGATATTTCTCCGTGGGTTATCTGAGACACACGATTCCCATTTGGCAGCGAGAAAGAGAAGGCATTCTTCAATTCTTCGAAATTCAACGAAGAATTTGTTGATGCTGTTGATGCAAAGAACCGCGGTCAAAAGATTCTTTCTACGCTGAAACGTTTTGGCTTTGGACGTAGTGGCTTCGGAGTTGTCACGTCTAATAAATGGCTGTCCTACAGCTCCTCATCTGTCCATAATTCAAACTAACGGTGAACTTGGACGCAAAAAAGAATGTAATAGGCCTAACGAGAAATTTTGCGGTAAACCCGCTGTTGCGACCATCGAGTTGGGAATATAACTCAATGGTTGCGACTTGTTTATGTTGAAAACAAGCCCTTAGGGTATATTTTCGGCGAAAGTAGGACTAAAGAATGTAGCACTGTTGCCAAACACGGTCATTAAACCTTTTGGATGATTTTAAAAAATCTAAAAAAAATTATTTATTTCATTTAAGTAAACTTTTTCTATTTTATTGATTTTCAATTGATATATAAACATATTATGCTCCTTTTTCCTAGGTAAATTTATTTATAATTTACACGCATTGTTAATGTAAGCCCAAATTTAATCTTAATTAAATTTAAATAGTACTTAATTATTACAGGGATACTTTTTGTATATTTTTAGAAATATAAAGAAGTATAATAGGTGATTTAAATCAATGTTTTAAATAAATGTTTGATTTAAATCGATATCTATAAAATAATGATTTGGTTCAGCCAGATTTTGTATTTTTTAACCTATATTTAAGTAAACGTTTCCTATTTGCAACCAAAATTAAATTTCCTGACATTTCCCTGACTTTTCCAGGTTTTCCCTGACTTTTGTGCCAAGATTTTGTATTTTTTAACCTATATTTAAGTAAAAATTTCCTATTTGCAACCAAAAATAAATTTCCTGTCATTTCCCTGATTTTTAGACTAATTTTAAAAATTCCCTGATGTTGATACCCATATTCGAATTCCCCGACTTTTCAGGCACCGTGGTTACCCTGTTCATTAATTTCACGCGCTAACCCCAGAAATAGGAGCGCTATCACGAAATTTCCAGGCAGATTTTTCGTTTTGGCCATTAAAGAAATACAAAATTTAAAGGTAAAATTTATCCAAGAAACTCGACTAAATAATTTAAACAAGTTGAATAATGAAAAACGGAATAGAAGTCGTGGGCTTCAAAATAATAGGCGTAACTCAACGGGGGCGCATCTCTGGAACTCGTTTTTTGAGAGAAAGTCGAAACGAATAGAGAGAGGTATATTTCTCTCTGACCAGTGACGTCACTGGTCAGATTTTCAAAAGAGCTATTTTCAGGGTGGCTACGTCTGTTCTTATTAGAGTCTGTCCTTCAATATAAGCGGTTCTTATAGGAAAAGCACTAAATGGCAATGACACTATTATTTTTGCCGTTTTCATCAAGATAGGTTTAATAATAATAGTATAAAACTGTATTATTAATAAAATAACATAACTTTATTATTTATAAAGTATTTTTATTTCCATAAATGCGATTGTCAATTAAGAAATTTTATTTGTATTTTTAAATATTAAAATAGAAAACAAATACCAAAATGAGGCAAAACTTTCGATTTTAATGTCAGATTTAAACAAAAAACAAAAGCTAAAGCATAATTTTAAAAACATTTAGTATATATTGTAAAATATTAAATTTGAGGAACTTTTTGATTTTTGTTTTGGATGTATTTTGTTATTTTTTTCGCTTGCCTTCTGTTTTGAGCGTCGGTATTAAATTTGGAATTTAAATAATTCATTCTTATAATAGTTCTCATTTTGACGTAAGTATATGTAATGTCTCGCGGGTAATTTAAAAGTTGGTCAGAAATTACATTTGTTAAAATATTTGTAACTCACCTTTCTTTGCTTAGAGCAATATCTTTAGAAGTTTTTCCTTTATGGTATTTTGAAAACTCTAATTCTATAAATTTCGTATCCTTTAAAAATGCCTCAGAAGGAACTATTATACCATGATAACTGAGGTATTCAACCTATGTAGGTACAATATAATCATGGTCGTTGCGATTTGATTTCAAATGTAAATCGGGGTATTTTTCGTGGGATTTTTTAGCTACCCATCCCACTAGATATTATAATATTAATATTATATTAAATATAAATCATTGTCGGCTCGGCCATGTGGTTAGTAACATATCATAAAGAAAACTAATTTATAGGCCTCAATCGCCCCGCATTACTAATAAATACCGCCCAATAATGTAAATAAAAATTGTAGTTTCATTATTTCATTATATTTTAATATCACTTTTCAAGATTAGCATGTTTAATAAAATCTTAATACCATAAAATTAATTCTTAAAATAGCGACATTAATATAAAACACAATGTATGTTAATTAAAATTCACTGTTTTACTAGAATATAGCCAACTTGGGCTGATATAACTATAATCTGGAAGCTCAGCAAAAGGAATTTCTTTTTATACCTTTACGCCTGCGCAGTTGCTATAGTTGCTATAATTTCACGCGGCGTCTTGTTTAGATTTTCCCTCCAGTTAAAAGGGGAATACAGGACTATCTTTCCCCTTTCCGCACAGCTGTAGATATCTCCCTTCCCGCCACTTTTACAAGAGCCAACCTTATAGTGCCTTTTTCTTTTACGAACCTTGGGCGTAACTATAAAGTCCAGGGGGGCTGAAAAGATGGTAGTCACGTGACTTTGTGGAGAACTGCAGCGCCATCTATCCTAACAAATACGAACTATTATTCATTTTATTTTGATAATGGTGGTTTAAATTTTGATCGATTATCGATTTAAAACACTTGGTAAAAGAAAGTGGAAGTTAATAAGCTGTCTGCAGTATTTGGAAGGAATAATTTTTTCTTTAACGTCGCGCGGCCAACTATGAACACGAGTTACCGAATCGAAGTTGGCTGTGAAAAGGTAGTCACGTGAGTTTGTTTTCCCACTATAACAAGTTGGTAAAGACCAAATTTACTTTATAGTTTCGCCTATTCAAACCATACCACTACAGCGAGCCTAGCGGCGAAGTCAACAACAAAATCCAGAGGCGTACACTGGCTTTGGCAAAATGCATTTAGATAGTCGCGGGCAAAGTAATACGGTAACACTGTCATAGCCCCGGCTCAAGGAAAGAGCGATTTTTTTCTCCCGGGGCGTAGTAGGGCGGGCGTAGGCGGCCAAATCAATGGCGCTAAAGCGAGGATTATGGGCTCTCAGCAGCGCCATCTGTTGACGCGAGGAAATTTCTAATAAAATTGGATCTTGAAGCTCCCACTCGAAAGCTTTTAAATTTAATGGAGAAAAATTGACTCAGAGCGTGAATATGATAAAGAGAGCGAGAACGGGAGTAATATTGGAGAGAGCTGGCCCCGTCGCCCGCAAAGCGAGGGGCTGTTGGAACCTCTCTTCAAGAGTTAATTTGCTCCTTCAAAAGTCATTACGTTATTAGTCCAACAACGTCTATATAGACGCGCATTAATAATAATTAATATTATAAAATATATAATAAAATAATTAATATTTATATTGCATAATATATATATATATATATAAATTATACAGGGTGTTTCAAAAAGTTTTACAAAAATTTGTAGGGGGTGAGTTGAGAAGTATGCCTGTTTTTACCCATTTTCCTACGATGATATAAAAGAGCGCCAGAGAGCTTCAAAGTCTGGCCTACTAGCCCCTGGAAGTAGGCTGCAACAAGTACAAAACCAAGCAGCAGGGATATTGTTTAAGTTTACTTTTGTACGCTGGTTGCGTCGATTGGTTTACAAAGTCCTATTTTACCTATCACACGAACCCAAACCTTAATGTTCGCATTTCCCTGCTGCTGGGTTTTGCGCTTGTTGGAACACCACGTATAATATAATACTTATTTTTATTGTAATTTTATGAATTGAATTGAATTTTACCGCGTTACAGTACAGCACTGAATACCAACAAGTTGTAACATAGTAGTCAGTGGGCAAACATTCAACCATTATATCAGAAATACATGTATTTCTGATTATATTAGATTAGATTTAGTGTACAACACATCTTTTGGCTACTTTCATAATAAGTTCATTTAAAACGTAAAATTCGTTAAAATAAACCAAATTTGTTAAAAAAATTATATTAAAATAAAAAATTTATTCTCGAACTAAAAGTGTACTCTTTTTACCCTAAAACGTTTTATTCGTTTGTTCTGGGGATCAAAATTACTCCGGGCAATAACCTATTTGCTTGTTCCGCAGTATTAGGGCTACTCTTTTTACTCCTTCTGAAAAGAATGTGTAAAGGAGTAAATCGTATTTTGTCGTCTGCTAGCCAGAATTTATCTGTTAAAAAAGCCACCGCAGCCATTTTGGAAAAACGTTTTTACTCCGGGTCAAACTATTCTCCACCACAGAATTAGAGTAAAATGACGTCATAGTCTTATTCTTATTATCCAACTCCGAAATCCCGGAACAAGCGAAAAGAAACCTACTAAAAGAACTAAAAACATTGTGAATGCGTTAACAGGGTTCGTACAAAATTTCCGGAATTAAATTCCCTGACATTTTCAGGTTTTCCCTGACTAAATTGCCAAATTTCCCTGACCATTTTTATAAAATAAATTTATGTTTTGAGGTAAAATCTTGAAAAATGTTAATTATGTATTTTTAATACATTTTTCAAAAAATTATTTGCCGGATTTGTTTTTGGGGTCATTTTAAAATTCCCTTACTATTTCGGACCATTTTAACTTTCCCTGACTATTCCCTGATCTTTGGGAATCATTTTCAAATTCCCTGACTTTTCCCTGACCTTTTGGAAACATTTTCAAATTCCCTGACTTTTCCAGGTTTTCCAGGTATTCCAGGTCGTGTACGAACCCTGGTTAACAAGGTCTAAGTATGAACCAGGATGTGGCCAAGGGTTGTCAAATCTCCGCCCGTTGTGACCATTTTGGAGCTGCTAGCCAACCACGCCCGAAAGATAATTATAATAATCAGCTCATTTAGCGACTTTTATTGCCTTTTTAATATAGGTGGCCGGGTTACAACGCGCAATCCCTTCATGCCACGCGAGTCAACAGCGACCGAAAACTATCGCTACGCCCCCTTTGGTTCGCCATTGAAACCTAGATGGGTAATGGCTAAAGAAGACGCTAGTAGTAAATTTTACTTTATAAATAATGATACTCGCATTAAAATATAATTTTTGCATCGTTTGCTTACATTTTTATACGATTATTTAAGAAAAAACTATCTTATGACTTTTTCATTTGTCTGAATCCGTGTTTTGTTCCAGCTTAACAATGCGATCACAAACTATTCCGTAATAAAATGTAATTCAAGGGAGAGTGACAGTAGTCACTAAAATAAATCGAAATCTGGGGGCTCACTAGTTAATTTGACTAATGAAAAATGTACCTAAATATTCATAAATAATGGCGCATCATAAATTCATCGATCCAATTTTATTTTAAAAAAATCCCAACATGCTTGTAGAAAATCAAGCGTCCTGAGAGTCCACTGCACCGAAGATCTCGCGGGAAAATTTCTTAAACCACTGGCATAAGTTAGGTATCATTAACTTATGCCAGTGGGGAGAGAACTTACAAAATCTACGCAGAAGGAGTGGCTCCGGATTTTCACCCAGTGCCACTAGCTGGGATCGAACCCGGCTCCTCTAGGTGCGAGGCGAAAGTGCTAACCACTCCGCCACCCCACCTTTCGCTAGATGACTTGGTTCTAAGGTGGTACCAAGGGTATTAGCCTAGCTGATCTTCTGGTTGGCGCTTAAGCGAGTTTCCACTAGGAAATAATTCAATATAATCCCTATTTTTAAAACCGAAGAATATATTTAAATTGATTTTTGTTCATTTTTAAATTTCACTGATTTTGTTTTACATTTTACGCTTCTTTGCCTAATGCGATTGCAGCTGGTAACGTAAACATATTTTAGTTTAATTTTAATTAAATTTAATTTCTAATTAAAAACTAAATTTAGATTTTTCTTAACTTACTTTTGTAAAATACATTGAAGTGCAATAGGTGATTTAAATCAATGATGCCAATCGAATTGATTCAAATTAGACAACCTTGAGGCTGGAAACAGCAGTCTGTATTTTAGGAGCTTCGTACCAGGGCGGGGCGGGGGGAGGTTAAAAATGGGCCGAAAAGAAAGCGCTTGGTCACGCGCCATCAAGTATTTTTAATTGGGCAGCCAACCGGGCCGCCATCTAGGCGATAAGTCTGGCGATGTTTGCGGAAAGATATGACGCGCGTTCGCGCAACAATGCAGCTCCTGCCACCGAAAAGACCAATTATTCTTGGGTCTTATCGATGTTGTTTCTTTTCATTCATACTTTGCCCAAATTTCGAAAGGTACGCTTTGTTTGTATTTTAATTAGTTATTTTTTATTATAAGAATTTAATTTATTTTTGTTTGTATAAAAATGTAACATATATTTTCGCTTTATACAAGGCGAAAGTTATGAAATGTTGAAGGTTTGAAATTATAAACTGATACCTTAAAGTAACAGAAAATAATAACTTTCGGCAGGAATCCATATTTCCACTCGGAATGCTTATCCTGGCGTATCGCGTATGGTAGGATCACTCTGACGGCTTTGGCCCCGCCTACGAGATAAAAAACCCTCTGCGCACGCTCCCTTCTCACGTTGTTGTAGTGACGTCCAAAAACATCAGCCACATCGAAACAAAAATCTGCCGCGATAAGTATTCCGAGTATAGGTATGGATTCCTGCTTTCGGTCATTTCCATTTTCAATTAAGACGTGCATCCCAAAATATTTATATAAATTTGATACATTTTGTTAGAGTCCTCCTTGGACGTGGGTTTCGTAACAGAAGTAAAGCCTATTCGTGTTTTAAAATAAATGATCTGCGACGAACTTTACTTACATTATAAGTATTTAATATTCTAACAATAAAGCGTAATTAAATTTTGATAAATTAAGCGTACTTTGCTTTTTAAATATGTCTTGGGGGTGCAAAATATTATTAATATACTTAAACAGTTTTTAACACAAACATAGAGAAAATGTTTTCGTGTGTGAAATATCTTTAAAAATCCAATGCAGCAAGTCCGGCATTGGTGGGGTGGCGGAGTGGTTAGCAATCTCGCCTCGCAGCAAGAGGAGCCGGGTTCGATCCCAGCTTGTGGCACTGGGTGAAAACTCGGAACAACTCCTTCCGCGTTGAGTTTGCAAGTTCTCTCCCCACTGGTTTAAGGGGTTTTCCCCCGAGTTCTTCGGTTTCCCTTCCATAAAAACTTGGTAATAGTTAGTGTAGGGAGCTGTTGGCTCGTTCTCGTGGGATGCAGGGCTTGCCACCACCCTCCTACGCATTGTAACCCGGCCACCTGAATTCAAAAGTCGCATGATGACTTAGGCCTAAGGTGGTGCCTTGGGTATTAGCCTAGCTGATTATTATTATTAATAATAAACTTGAACTTGAACTTGACTTCTTTATTACGAAAATGTTAAATCGGTTTTTATGGATTTTAGCCGCCATTTTCCAAGATGGTGGCGTTAGCCCTGGCGGGACAACGTGGAACAAACTCACTACGTGAAAGAGGGCTTAGAATCTATAAGGTCACAAATAATAAAATCTTTATGAATTTTTCTCGGTGATATCGTATTTTTACTCGACTACAGTGGGAAAAAGATGAAAAAATTTCGGTTTCAAAAGAAAACGTAAAAATTAAACGTTCTAGTAGCGTTGCCCCCGCGATAGAAGCTTGTCCCTTGTCTACTGGGCTTCGGTCTCTTATCAACTTTGGTCGAAGTTCGAATAGGCGTTGAGCCTAGAAAAAATACCTCAACGAATAACATTTTTATAAAGGACGAAATTGAGAATATTGGTAAAATATAAAATATAGGAAGTGGGCAGCCGCTCACAATGATCAAATTTCGACTAAAACTCACTTTTAAAGATATTTAAAAAAATGCAAAAAGATCTGGTCACCATGAAAGCATTTTTTACGTTAATAATTGGTTAATTTAAAGGTTTGGAAAATATTCAATGAATTATACAGGGTGTTTCAAAAGTTTATGCAAACATTTTAAGGAATTGTAGGGGGTGAGTTGAGAAGTATGCCTGTTTGCTTCTCATTTTCCTACGATGAGTTAAAAGAGCGCCAGAGAGCTTCAAAGTGTGGCCTACTATCCCCTGGAAGTAGGCTGAAACAAGCGCAAAACCAAGAAGCAGGGAAATGCGAACATTAAGGTTTGGGTTAGTGTAATAGCTAAAAAAGAGCTTTGTAAACCAATCGAGGTAACCAGAGTAAAAAAGTAAACTGAAACAGTATTGAAAGTCGTGATGGACCGCGATTTATCGCAAATTGATCGTACCCCTGAAATCGCATTTCCCTGCTGCTTGGCTAGTAGACCACACTTTGACGCTCTCTGGCGTTCTTATAACTCTTCGTAGGAAAATGGAAAAAAAAACAGGCATACTTCTCAACTCACCCACTACTTATAATTTTTGCATAACATTTTGAAACATCCTTAAAAAGCCCAAACGCTGATCTCGAACTTCAAAATCCTTCTCTAAATTATACTAAAATCTTTTTTCGTTAACTGAAAAACGATACAGGGCCAATAACTCAAAATTTGTTTTAGCTAGGAATTTGAAATTTTCAAGACACATAGAACGCAGAGGGGGTCACTTGAAAACGCAAATTTCCATGACCTTGAACCATGTCTTCAAGGTCATTTAAAATTTATCTCTATACCTGAATTAATGGCTTTAAAAGTCGCTTGATGACTTATGCATAAGGTGGTGCCTAGGGTATTAGCCTATTAGCCTAGCTGATTAACCTTTAGAGATACAAAGTTGGTTTCAACTAGAAAAGTGTTCCTCTTCACATTTGAGGTGTAAATAACTTTGATGCTTCCTTATTTGACCAATAACAAGTTGGGGGAATTTAGACAAAAACACGAAGGTCCTGATGAAAATAATGTACCAGAGACTCATGCTGCAGTAAGAAAATTTTCCAGACATACTCATCTGGTAGAGCGTCCTTAAAATTTGCACTTGG
Source organism: Leiobunum rupestre (assembly GCF_980474605.1). Classification (NCBI taxonomy): domain Eukaryota; kingdom Metazoa; phylum Arthropoda; class Arachnida; order Opiliones; family Sclerosomatidae; genus Leiobunum; species Leiobunum rupestre. Next base: position 49,341,757 of record NC_143391.1, on the reverse strand, counting down.
ATGACCTTTAACTCATGGTTCAAGGTCATTCTAAGTTTATCTCGAAAACCAATTCTTTTTAAATGAGTCTGTCTAGCAAATTTCGATACTCTAGCACAGGAATCCATTCTTCTACTTGGAATGCTTATCGTGGCAGACTTTCGTCTCCATGTGGCTGACGGTTCATTTGACGTCACTATGTGAACTTAACAAACAACAACGTGAGAGGGGAGCGCGCAGAGGGGATTTTTTTATCTCGTAGGCGGGGTCAAAGCCGTCAGAGTGATCAAAGAATATAGACCCCAGGAATCGAAAGAAAAACCGTTAATGTCTCACCTCTCAAGTTGACGGGAGAGCTTCCGGCTAGGCGAATCAATAGAACCGGAAATAAGCCCGTCAACCCAGGTTTGCCTTTGGAGGCTAGAGACAAACAAATTATACTAGATGGAGCTGCAGTTTCCATTCCTGGGGTCTAAATTCTTTGGAGTGATCTTACCATACGCGATACGGAAGGATAAGCATTCCAAGTAGACGTATTATTTAAAAAAATGTTTGTAGAAAATTGCCAGTCGTTTCGGAGGAGTGGGGAGTTTCCGCGGAAGAAATGGAGTGACCAGGTGGGCGCAGCGCTCCAGCCCAAGTGTGAAGCCCAGCGCGTCTAATTAGACGAGCGAGATCTCTTACGCGCGTCTGTCCCTCGGGTCGCGAGTGCAAATACTGACACGCCCAAGCAGTCACGGACTACCATCGGAAAAGATAAATGCTTAGGACGTAATTTACTTTTATCCCGTTCCTACCGAACCTAAGTTCAAAATAACTGTCGTAGATGGCGCCGCAATTAACACTGGAGTAGTGTATTTTTTGTAACCTTCAATTAATTACGTCTTAGAAATAGACGGTAAGATATCTAGACACTAGGGATGCCAGGGTTGGCAAAAAACCGGCTTTTTTAAAAATTGAAAAATCCAGTATGGTTAAAACCGGTTGTAACCGGTGGTTTAAACCGGTTAAAACCATTAATAAAAAATGATCAAATTGCTTATATCAAGCCCTCATTGCTCAAATTGCCCGATTTCAAAATTACGTTTTTGCGCGTGACAGTACCTTTACATTGTGAGGTATAGGAGACTTATTTACCCGCTTTTATACCCTAACATGGCAGCGTATTTTCACGTGCAAAATTAATTTTAAGATACCCTAATTGCTTATATGTTAGCTCTCATTACTTGCGACAAAAAGTGAAGGTTAAATTTTGTCAATGTTTCTAATTAATTTCTCAATTTTTTTTTATAAAAAAAAGTTGTTTTAACCATGGATTTTATTTGGTGGTTAAAACCGGCTTAATCCAGGGTGGTTTAATCCAGTCTGGCTGGCTCTTGCCAACCCTGAGGGATGCACCGATATATCGGCCTATTATTCTAAACGCGGTATCGGCCAATATCGGCTTAATCGAAGCCGATATTGGCCGATACTGATATTAGAAAAATATTTTCTGGAAACAAATTTAAAATAAGAAAATTCTCGTTTAACTAATGATAATATTTGATTTGAATTGGCCACGTACGCCAGACTTCAGAAGCTAGATCATACCTTTTTTTAGACCGCGGGTTACCAGTGTAAACAAATAACAACATTTGATATTCTATTATGAGAGAAAATATGTATCACTTAAAATGAAAATTAACATTCGGATAGGCTCTTGCAAACCTTTTTTCACGAAAAATTAAAATAAAATGGTATGAGGGTGTACTGAACCCGTCTTTTACAATTAATTTATTAATGGTATGATAGATAACTGTGTTAATATCGACTGTACCCATATCGGTGCATCCCTAGTTACGTTCTTAATTCAAATCGTTCAACGTATAAGCCCGCAACAAAGATTGGCCCATTGGACAAATGGTTCGAATTTGTCCCGGGCTATTTACAAAATGAAAGACTTGGTCATTCCGCGCAAACAGTCTTCGAATCGACTCGAGGCCGATTCGTTTCGTGGTCGACGAAGAATAAGGCTGTGTTTGAATTCCGCCAGTTCCCCCAAAATCAATAACGCGGACGAAAATCTTCGGCACTAGCTTCCGGTTGGCGTCTTCGGCGCGACAAGCAAGTCCGTCTTGTATTTTTCATACAGTGTTTCCGGCGACGTTTTTGCGCTTTTATCGTTCGGAGATTTATGAAAATTTCGCAGCGCCATCTTTTTTTAAACCCACAACTGCGTTGTCCGGAATTTATGGCCTTTTACCCGTGATAAAGGCGAGGTTCCTTGTTACTTCGTGAAATCTAGGAGGACGCGGCTAGCCTTCAAACACGCTAACGCAGAGTTGTGTACAAATTTCATTGGACGAGCCTTGACGCTGAACGTTTTTCGGAAAGGGGGAAGACAATTTACGAATTTTCCCCTTCCGACGGCAGCAGGTGCTTACGCGTCTAACCAATGTAACTGTACGCAAGAAAATGCACGACTTTTGACGGGTTGCGTTCTCCTTGCGTGGGGTGCTGTGTTTGTTGCTAATAGATGAAATATTTTCGAACCTTTTATTGCGCCACCGAAACAGCAACGCTCATCAGAATCATCGATGTAGTCATTTTCTTCTGTACGGCTTTTTGAGTTGTTGGTTTGACGTCAAACGCGTTGTTAGTAGATATAGTAAGAACAGTTGAACCGTGCATTATTTAACTAGCTTCCATCCCCATGGCAACGCTGGACCGAGCGGAAGTATATTTCCAGCGATATTTCGGTTGGTAACCATGGAGATCGATTTAATGGTTCCAGGAAACAACCAATTCCGCTAGGTGGCGTTCGTAACACGAACAAAACAGCTTTTCGTGTCGAGGTACATCCTTTAATTATTGAATCCATGGTTCAACAACCTGAGACGACACGACCTTCCAGTGTTGGCTGATTTAAATCCATTTGATTTAAATCCATTTATTTATTTATTTAAAAATTGAATAAAAACAACGATATTTAAAAGTACACAAGATTATTTATTTATTTTAGTGTGCCGTCATCAGGGGTATGACCCGTTTACAATAATACCATCTATTTATAACCTAGTTTAAAGTGGAATTGTCACCACCCTAAAATTGGTTAAATTTGATTGGATAGAGGACGTCCGAAAATGGGTATACAAAAAATTCATGTTAATATTTCCAGTATTTGATTTATTATTAGCAACCATATTTCGTGTTTTATCCCCCCGACCCGAGAATCTCAGAACCGCTTGGTTGAACCTACCTGCAGCGCCATCTCGTGAACGAAATATTATTTTCCCCGGTTTTATCGTTTTTCGGTCGGAACTATTCGTCTGCTACGACATTCTCCTTGGCTTTTTAACCGAGTTTTACTCGTAGATTGTGGTTTATCGTGTTTTTAAAATGCCTTACACGCCACCCTTTCTCAAATTTTCAGTGACTCTCAACGGAGGGGAAATTGTTGATTAACCGTTGATCTCCGTTTGGAATCGTGACGCCACGTCTGTTAAACGCTTTTTTACGATTGTTGTAAATTTTATCAAATATCGTCTGCAACTAGCCTTCCCGCGTGCTGTGACGTCACGATTGCGTTTATCAAAAAAATAACCGGCTTTTTCAGCCGCTTATTTCGATAGCTATTCGATTGCAATCGTGACGTCAAGGCCGGAAATGAAAAAAGTCGTACAGTAGAGAATGCGCATTCAACGTTGAGTTTGTTGACGGTTACTGAACGCAACCAGTCTTAGTTAAAATAAATCATGCCCATCTGCAATAACCGGGGCCTTTTCATAATACAGGTGGCAATGATAGAGCCGACAGTTGCTTTAAATTGAAGTATTGTCGTACACCGAATTTTGAGTGCACATAATTAAATGAAATTATTAATCTTACCCCATTAATTTATGTAAATTTAAAAATACGAATAATGATCTTCGCTGGTCAAACCAAGAATTAAATGTTAAGACGATCGAATTTCAAACACTGGGCTGATATAAATTCACTCTTGGTTAAAATGCGAAATCTCAGGAATGTGTCGAAGAACGTGCAACGAACATGCAACGTGTTTCGCGAGTTCGATTCGAAAACTGTGATAATAACATTCAGATCGACAAACGCTTGTAGCCGCTACGCCTAACAAGTTGTCAAAAGGCGGTTATAGTCCGGCGCTTAAGTCGCCATCTACACTCGTGAAACCGAACATGGTGAGAAAAGCTAAGTCATCCTATTCTAATATTAATTACATATTAATTACGATTGTAGGTTTAACCCCTAGAATTCCCAACATAGGGGGCTCCACATTCCTAGAACAGACAACAACTGGGAGTCAGGTTGCGGGTGTCCCAGGGCAGCTCTACCTTTGGCAATGGTGTCATGGACTAATTAACGCAGGGACACCCCCGTCCCGAATATTTGCTTCGAGCGATTGTTAAATGTGCGCTCTGGCGGTATAGTTAAGAACTAAGAGCAAAGGGGGGAATGAACATAAAGCTAGTCCATGTGGCTAACATGTTGTGGCGCGTAAAGTTTTGTTTTTCGGGTTTAAATTAGCTAGAATTGTCCTTCTTAATTTGAAGTAAATGGAAAATGAATTTTTCTTCATTAACTTATGAAACGATATTCATTTCTCAACTTAAAAAAAAGGGAGAAAAATAATTGGATGTCGATTTTGTTTTTGGTAAGTGCTTACAACGGCTTAATAAACAGCCTTTGTATCGCTACCAATTGAAGAATTTTGATTTAGGGAATGGTATAAAAAACTCAACTCATATGTTGTTTACTGCTGTATCTTGAATCACTTTTACACGATTTTCTTAAGCAGAGTGTCTTCATTTTTCGGAATAAAAATATTATCTAATGGTAAAATCTATCATAAAACGTAATGTCGTGGCAAAAAGAGCCCGTTGTAAAAACTGAGATAGAACCGTCGGCTATATTTATCAAAATTCAGAAGTTATATTGAAATCTACTAGATGGCGGTAGCCGTTTCCTTCTTATGACGTTTTGACCCGAGTGAAATATTTGTCGGGGGGGGGGATAAAAAGAGGAAGAGCATTTAACAAGGGTCTTTCGGAGCAGTGACATAAGACCCAAAAGTGTGCCAACTCTACCTTTGCCCCCGTTAAAATATTTACTGAGAGCTAGTCCCACAATAGACTTCATAACCTACTAGTTGGAACAGTACTAGCAACGGTCTATTTAGTCTATGGTCTGGTGCGATTTTCTGTCTTCGATTTACTCGCCCACGTTCTTAAACGCCTCACTTGGCGGCGCTGGAGTGGAGAAAATTTCAAATTTTTATGACGTATTTTCAAACCCTTCTCCCACTCCCTCTTTTTACTTAGCGACAAGATCCCATTAAACATTATACCGTACTGACACACTTTTGGCTCTTATGTCGCTTTTGGTGGAACGTGAGAACGGGGTGTCCCTGCGTTAATTAGTCCATGATGGTGTCAACTAAAACGGAATTTCGAAAATTTGTTCCATTATCCGAGTATAATTCCGGCGGCGCGCGTGTGAAGGGGCAGACCGAAAAAGGGGGAAATGAAGAAAATGTATAAAACACGCAATCGACGTTTCTGTCGCAAGATGACCATGGCACGGGTCGGAGAGAAGGCTTGTGCCGCCATCTCTCGCCGCAGAGGGCGCGGCGACGAAGATGACATTCCGACTTTCGTAACCCGATCGCGTTAAGGACGGGCTGAGTGGCGAGACGACGTTTGTCGGGATACCCTGGGCCCAGGACGATGAATCCTCCTGGGGACACCATTTCCCGGACGCCGCCGATTTCACCCAAATTATCACAAATTTCTGACGCCTGAAAGCGAAATCTACGTAACTTACTTTAAAGGAATTTCGAAAAGTATTGATTTAAATTTAACAAATAGTATGCGCAAAAAATATTTATTTCTACTTTGGGATAGACCCCGACGCCGCCGATCATTTTTTTGCGCCGCCGCCGCCGAACGGTTTTGAACAGCGCGCCGCCGATGGTGTATAATATTTTTTAACAGGGCTCAGTGGCGGATACATATGGGGGACGCTTAAGCATTGCATGTGACTTGATGATTTGTTATTACACCCATAGCTCAAGATGTCTTTTCTGTATCCGCCACTGACAGGGCTACCAGATTTCCGTTAATATCTTTGCAGCTCGAACAAAAATGTCGTTCATTATCACGTCTGTGGCTTCCTGTTTCGTAATCTACAATTAAAGCGAAATTCCATACAAACGCCGCGCCACGCCACCGTTAAATTTTGGTTCAACACCGCCGCCGACCAAAAATTCTGCCCACGCCGATTACTCCGCCGATGGAAAATCACCGGATCGCCGCCGCCGGTCAAAATTTAGCGGCGTGCCCAAGATAATTGTCCGATTCGCACGAAATTTGCCCTGTGGCATTGTGGCCCCTGCCGTAGGGCAAAATTTCGCGGCGTCTTGGTCTAGTTTCGTGGCAGGGCATAACTAGCCCACGACCGCGGAATCGGTGTACTAATGGGATTACGCGTAATCTTTGAAGTCCCTGCCTTTGACAGTGGGCCCTCAAGGGGTCGGAGTGTGCAATAACTGGTGGCTTTACCGGGGAGTCGGGGTCCGGCTCTTGTAACCCGTAAGGGCGGTGGCGCGCTGGGAGATGTTAGCTCCGTCCAAAGGGTCCTATCTCCGACTTCGGTCAGGTGTGGGCTGGATACTGGGCTTCGGCCCAGGCTAATGGAGAGGGGCCGGGCAAACTGGCCGCCTCGGCGGATTGAGTAGCCTGCTGTGGGGCTGCGGGCCTCCGTATGAGGGCACGGCGGACCCATCTCCCGGCCTTTTGGGCTCCCACCGGGATCTCCGGTGCCAGCTGTGCCGGGTTATGCGGGCTGCTGTGTGCCCGCCGTTCCCCTTTAGGAGCTCTTTCCAAAGGGTTTGGCTCACTACATTCCTGGGTAGGGTGTCGGCCGGAGTTGCTAGAGCATCCGTTCTCTATCCCACTGCTGTGTGCGAAGTGGCGGGCTGGTCGTCCCATTGTTGCACCTTCTGCTGGGTTGAGCGGCTTGCGTCGAGGGTGCGACCATCAGTAGTGGGGTTCTGCTACCCATGCTGGTTTTGTCACCTGTCCGGGCATGTGGACGCTGGCGTAGGGCATTCTGATGATAGGCCTCCGGTGGTGTGGTTCTTTTCTTACCGGTACACCGGGCTATAAATTCTGACAACACATGCCTTTGACAGTGCTAATCTAAGCGTAATCCGGTGTACAGACTTTCTAAGAGTGGTTAGCCCCTCGCCCACTACCGCCATTCTAGGTACGGGCAAAGTGAATTCCTTATTAAAAAGGGGATATTAAAACAGTATTTTTACGCTGGCACAAGAATTCATCGTGGAATTTAAATAACCCCTTTAAAAGTAAAAACCATGTAAGTTAAGTTACGTTTCTTTAGCTTTCAGGCGACTATTCCGAGATTGAAGAAACGAGTATCGCGTTCCCTGGCGGCGTTTCTCAGAAACTATTTTCGACATGCTAAATATTATCACCAATTTCGTTCAACAGAGTAAAGGCAAGTAGACGTTTTAGCGACAGCACTGGCGAGTTAGGTTGACCAGACGACTGCGAAACGCCGGGCAGCCCGCGAGTAGGCGCCGCTGGGAATCTCGGCTGCCTTTGACGGCGTTTCCATATCCACCCACGCGGAAATTATTTTTCAGCGGAACGCTTTTGAAGTCCGTGTTTACGCAGTTCCTCCGGTTGCAACATCAAATTCAATTTTAATAAACCTACATCAATCATCAACGGCAACTTGACTTGGCAGTGACGTCAACGTTACATTTACCAGATAATATAAATAGATCGTAACTTCGAAATTCCAGTTTGAACAAATTCAAGCTTAAAGATTTGTATTACATTCAACATTCGCGATTTACCAGGTTTAAGGGGGAAGACTACAGTGGCCATTGTCTACTTTCGCGATATTTCAATTTGAACTCTTTTAATTTTGTATTTTAACTTATAAAATTAATATTTAAGTGTAGAACATCCTCTTGTTTAGTGACTAAAATAATTTTGACAATTTTAAATTTAAAAGTAATTAAGTTATTACGTTTTAATTCGGACCCCCGGAGCTAAACAAGTTGGGCAAGCGCCCAACCTACCCTTTAGTTAGGACCTTTTATATCGTTAACTATTAACATTAGAATTATCAAAATTATTTTAAGCACTAGAGGAAGGTTCAGCCTAATAAGAAAAATACAACTCAAATATGTAATTGTTAAAACAGAAACGTTTAGCTTGAACGAAAAAGAGGGTTTTACTGTATTCTTCCCCCTTAACAAACTGATATAGCAAAATTCAGGGTTGCCACAATATCTTCAGATTCAAATTCCCGAACTTTTCCCTGATCTTTTGAGGTCAAAATGAGATCATTTTTAATTTATACTTTTATTAGAAGTTAATAGCTTCCTTTTAAATTATATTTTAGAACGAAGGTTTTAGCAAAATAACTATTTGAAATGCCACGAAAGCGATGGTGATTTTAGAATTTGCGTACGACCAGTAGTTACTTCGCTAGATCACTAGGAACAGGAATCCATACTTTTACTTGGAATGCTTATCGCGGAAGATTTTCGTGTCGATGTGGCTGACGGTTTTTTTGACGTCACTACGTTAACTTAACAAACAACAACGTGTGAGGGGAGCGCGCGCAGAGGGCATTTTTTATCTCGTAGGCGGGGCCAAAGCCGTCAGAGTGATCTTGCCATACGCGATACGCCAGGATAAGCATTACAAGTAAAGGTATGGATTACTGCTGGCTAGGAGCAACAAACACACAAGGAGAACGCAACCCGTCAAAAGTCGTGCATTTTCTCGCGTACATTTTTCATTGGTTAGACGCTTTGGCGCCTGCTGCCGTCGGAAGGGGAAAATCCCGAAATTGTCTTCCCCTTTCCGTAAAACGTTCTGTGTAAAGGCTCGTCCAATGAAATTTGTACACAACACTGCGTTAGCGTGTTTAAATACTAGCCGCGTTCTCGTTGTGTTTGTCGCTCCTAGCTGCTAGGTACGATCTAGTGTCAAATTTGGTATAAAATATCTCCAAAACCGTTTAAAGTTCATTAAAAATAATTTGTAAATCGGCTTTTTGGCCCAAAATTACCCTATCAACCAAATTTAGCGAAATCTAAGAGGGTAGGGTGGACACCTCTGGTTGATTTGTCATGGAAACTAAACTCGAACTTTTTTTGTGCCAAAATAAACTATATTTCAGTTTTAGATAAACAATAACCTTTTCGGCCAATTTTCTCAAATTTATCGTGAAATAATTTTTAAAAATGAAAAGAACTTGGATCAGTTGATACACTATTCGCGACCGAAAACTATCGATATGCCCCCTTTGGTTCGCCATCGAAACCTAGATAGGTAGCGGATAAAGGAGACGCTATGAGTAATTCCTAATCGTTATTCGCAAATTGGACTTTATAAATAATGATACTCGCATTAAAATATAATTTTTGCATCATTTGCTTACATTTTGATACTATTATTTAAGAAAAAACTATCTTATGACTTTTTATTTGTCTGTAGCAGACGCTTGATCATAGGTGCTACTTCGGAGAAGCTAGTGCCGTTACGCCACCTGGACTCGTTTCGCGAATAGTTAAAGACAGTGTTTAAAAAATCCCACTTTTTATTGGTTTATCTTTTATAATAAAATGTGAAATCAAGAAAATAATTCAAAAACTGAATACATCAAGTTGAGAAGATTTTTAACTTCATTTTAATACTCTACAAATCTGTTCTAAATCTTAAAGGAAAAGTCCAGGTTGGGTAAAACTTGGGTCTATTTTAAAGATCATGTTTAAATATACTCAAAAATATCAGTCGTAAAATTGTATCTTCTTTTAATGACGAGAAATTAATTTTTAAACGAGCGAAATTTACCGCCAAGCGAGCTGCCATTTTCTTTCGCCTTCCCGCCGCAGACCGCACGCGGAGCAAGCGCGCGCGGGGAACAGAGCGCTGTTAAAGCCTGTTATAGCGCGAACAGCGCGTGATTAAAGTCCTAAAACGTCACCCCGAAACAAAAAATGGCAGATCGCTTGGCGGTAAATTTCGCTCGTTTAAAAATTAATTTCTCGTCATTAAAAAAATATACAATTTTACGACTGATATTTTTGAGTTTATTTAAACATGATCTTTCAAATAGACCCAAGTTTTACCCAACCTGGACTTTTCCTTTAAACGTTTTATCTGCATAAATATAGGTTTAAATTGAATATAACCTCAGGTATTTAGTGTGGAACACCAACGTTTGCGGCTCTAGCCGCTCTTGCATTTGGCTTTTAAAATGTTTGGCGCCACTGTACAGGGAAATTTGAAAAATTGAAAGGGTCTTCCATAAAGATTGCTTTGCGGGTTATAGTCCCTTTAAGTTTTACATACTGTAAATAATTCATGGAAGTATATCATTTACCATTATTTTTCACTTTTTTCATTTTATACCATAACGTTAAATACCGCATTATTTACCACCTTGAAATACGACTTCGGAATCCTGGTTATAGAAATATTTTAAAAAGTTACATATTAAAGGGGAATTGTCACCGAAACCAAAATTTACGAGATTTTTTTAACAGAATGATAGAAAATATATGAATGATTATGTCCCTGAAATTCCATAGTTATTGGAAAAGTATTTAAAAAGTTACGCCACTTTTTCCGCAACCTACATCAAACGGCTCCAAAAACCTCAGAAATCGCGGTTGAACCTACGTGCAGCGCCAAAAGAATGAAGCGGCAAAAATTTGAGAAAGGGTGGCGTGTAAGGCATTTTAAAAACACGATAAACTACAATCTACGAGTATAACCAGGTTAAAAAACCAAGGAGAATGTCGTAGCAGACGGCAGTTCCGACCGAAAAACGATAAAACCGGGGAAAATAATATTTCGTTCACGAGATGGCGCTGCAGGTAGGTTCAACCAAGCGGTTCTGAGATTCTCGAGTCGGGGGGATAAAACACGAAATTTGTTTGCTAATAATAAATCAAATACTGGAAATTTAACATTAAATTTTTTGTATACCCATTTTCGGACGTCCTCTATCCATTTAAATGGTTTATAACCAATTTTAGGGTGGTGACAATTCCCCTTTAAGAAACAATATATCAGCGAAACTCATTGCAAATGCCTTACTTTTACAACTAGACTCCCCGCCCCGGTAAACGTTTGACTCTCCCCGTAAACTATAATTGGAACTATCAAACGTATTCTTTCAATTATCTTCTGTGAACAAGCTTGAGTGTGAATAAGGGCCCAGGCGTTCCCCGTACGCGTTCCACGGCTCTCATTTAATCTCCGCCTCTATTAACGCGATTATCTCTCGTCCTGGCGGCCTTGAGATTAAATGGACTTGACACATTAAACTTTTAACGAAATAAAATCGATAAATTTCCTGATGAAGTGCCTCGCCGCGTACACTCAATTAGCAAATTTTCGATTTTCAGATTGGCGCATTTACACGCTTCGAAAGCGCGGCAAGTATAGCTTTTCTAACTTTAGTCTCAGCGCATTTCGGCAGACAACCAAGTGTCCCGCTTGTGATCCAAAACAGAGTTTGCTACGCTATGGCATTTGAGAGATCCAAAAACCAACTTTGCTATCCTGCGCTTGAGAATTTCACCTTTGAAACCGAGTTTGCTATCCTACGCTTGAGAATTTCACCTTTGAAACCGAGTTTGCTATCCTACGCTTGAGAATTTCACCTTTGAAACCGAGTTTGCTATCCTACGCTTGAGAATTTCACCTTTGAAACCGAGTTTGCTATCCTACGCTTGAGAATTTCACCTTTGAAACCGAGTTTGCTATCCGACGCTTGAGAATTTCACCTTTGAAACCGAGTTTGCTATCCGACGCTTGAGAATTTCACCTTTGAAACCGAGTTTGCTATCCTACGCTTGAGAATTTCACCTTTGAAACCGAGTTTGCTATCCTACGCTTGAGAATTTCACCTTTGAAACCGAGTTTGCTATCCTACGCTTGAGAATTTCACCTTTGAAACCGAGTTTGCTATCCTACGCTTGAGAATTTCACCTTTGAAACCGAGTTTGCTATCCTACGCTTGAGAATTTCACCTTTGAAACCGAGTTTGCTATCCTACGCTTGAGAATTTCACCGAAAAAAACGTTTTTAAATATGATATACTAAATATCAGTTGATAGTTTTTATTGAATTAAAAAACCAAAATTAAAAATTACTAAAATATAAAGCGCAAAAAATTACGTAACAATATCAACCGCATTAGATTGCCATTTCGAATTTTAATATCACGTGGTACAAACGACCTTGCAAGACTCCCTCGGAGTCTCTCGAGCTGATTGATAATAAAAAGCACTATGGAAGGGTAACGAAAACCTGTCCTCTTAATTTACTGTCCATGCTTCAACGCTGTGAAATTTGAGCAATAATCAGATATCACGGACATTTAAGTACACAATTATCCGATGTATTGCACAGTTCATAGCTGGTTTCTTCTAACTTAACTTTTCGTACATATTATTCTCCACCCTTTTCGGCTTTCCGTTGCTATGCAACGCGTTTTGAAATTTTTAATGTTTAGGCTTAGTTTCTCTTTTAGATATAACAGTCGCCAGCCAGATTTCCCGCACGGTACTGATGAGTTCCAAATAGAACGAAACCGGTCTACCGTTGGAATTTCTGGCTATTTTATTTAGTTTTTATGTAGTTTTTTACTCTAAGATCTATTGGATCCGAGATTCGCGTATTAGTAAGTTTTTAAATTTGTTTAGGGTTTAGCTATTTTATCCCTTTTAATTATGGACTAATCTACTTATTCGCGTATTTTTTCATCCATTGCACAGTCCATAGGTGGTTTCTTCTAACTTAACTATCCGATGTATTATCTATATTTTAAATATTAAAATTAAACTTGAACTAATTTTGAATCATCTTGTACACTCTGTTTGAAAAGTCTTCGACAGCTGAAATTTTTGCCCTCTTTTTAATTCTGCTAGAAAACTATAATAGATAGTTCGATGAAACCAATTGCAACTTTTATTTATTTTCCAATATCTTTCGTTATTTATCGGTTTCGTCCGCCAAAAATTAATAGTTTGGCGGGAACCGTCAAAACTCATTTTTGACAACTGTTTAAATATTGGTTCTACGGCACTGACTCGCGCGTTTTTGAATTCACAATGGTCGATTCATATTTAGAAAGTGGAAAAATAATCCCTCTACAACCAACGGTTGAGAAGTTATAGCGTTTCCAAACTCTCCTCGAAACTAGGAAACACCTAAAATGCATCAAGCGATTATAAATAACGCAACTTCGACGACAATTTGGAAACGCGATAACTTCTCAACCGTTGGTTGTAGAGGGATAATTTTTCCACTTTCTAAATATGAACCGACCATTGTGAATTCAAAAACGCGCGAGTCAGTGCCGTAGAACCAATATTTAAACAGTTGTCAAAAATGAGTTTTGACGGTTCCCGCCAAACTATTAATTTTTGGCGGACGAAACCGATAAATAACGAAAGATATTGGAAAATAAATAAAAGTTGCAATTGGTTTCATCAATCTATCTCTTATAGTTTTCTAGCAGAATTAAAAAGAGGGCAAAAATTTCAGCTGTCGAAGACTTTTCAAACAGAGTGTACATTAACTTTATAAACCCAAAAGGAATTTCGTTGAAAATGAATTTTTCGCGTAATATGGTTTTGTAAATAAGGTAGCGAAACGCGAACACGTGAATTTAAAATTATTTTTAGACATAACGAATTTTTCGAGTTCCCTGGTTTCGGAAATAAGGTTAGATGGCGCCGGTATCAATTGGTCCGAAATTCAAATATGACAATAGTGCGTACGCGGGTTGTGGGGTGTCGCGAATTGGCCAGAAATCTCAATTAAAATTAAAATTTCTCAATGCAACCGAAAACGTAGTTCAGAAATGATCAGTCCTAACTTAAAATATAATATTCAAACAAGTCGGTTTCAATTTAAACAAACTATTTAAAATTTAATATCGACAAAAATCACTAAAATGGGCAAATAATAAACTTGTGGGCCCCCGATCTCCAACATGAACTCAACATGAACGCGCCCAGCAAAATTTAAAAAAAAAGAGTCTATATTATATCATTCTTCGTTCAAAAATGTAAGGCTTCCCTTTTCAGCGGTAGAATACGATCTGGTTAAGCCACAATCGCTACTGAGATCGGGCTGCCTGGCGGCTGGTTGGAAACGTCGTGGTCAATTCGGGGATTACGTCCCAGACAACCCGGATATTCCGTATTTTAGTATGAATTGCCAACAATAGATGGCAGACAAGTCTTCTCGCTCAAGTGTTTCTGGGAGGTGCTTCCTTTTAGGTGACCAGGGTTGCCACAATATTTTCCCGGTTTTCCCTGACCATTTTCAGGCCAAAATTAGACAATATTTATATTTTACTTTTATCAGAAGTTAATAAATTGTATTCAACCTATATTTCAGTACTAAGGTTATTGCAACATAAAAAAATTAGCAAAACGTTTAAGGAGCTAAATAACAATCACAGAATTTGTCAGAAAACTTACCCTCAAAAAGTGTATTTTTTTTTAAATTTCCTGACTTTTTACAATATTTTTAGATTTCCTGACTTTTTACAATATTTTTTAATTTCCTGACTTTTTACAATATTTTTAAATTTCCTGACTTTTTACAATATTTTTAAATTCCCTGACGTTTTACAATATTATTAAATTCCCTGACTTTTTACAATATTTTTAGATTTCCTGACTTTTTACAATATTTTTAGATTTCCTGACTTTTTACAATATTTTTTAATTTCCTGACTTTTTACAATATTTTTTAATTTCCTGACTTTTTACAATATTTTTAAATTTCCTGACTTTTTACAATATTTTTAAATTTCCTGACTTTTTACAATATTTTTAAATTTCCTGACTTTTTACAATATTTTTAAATTTCCTGACTTTTTACAATATTTTTAAATTTCCTGACTTTTTACAATATTTTTAAATTTCCTGACTTTTTACAATATTTTTAAATTCCCTGACTTTTTACAATATTTTTAAATTCCCTGACTTTTTACAATATTTTTAAATTCCCTGACTTTTTACAATATTTTTAAATTCCCTGACTTTTTACAATATTTTTAAATTCCCTGACTTTTTACAATATTTTTAGATTTCCTGACTTTTTACAATATTTTTAGATTTCCTGACTTTTTACAATATTTTTAGATTTCCTGACTTTTTACAATATTTTTTAATTTCCTGACTTTTTACAATATTTTTAAATTTCCTGACTTTTTACAATATTTTTAAATTCCCTGACGTTTTACAATATTATTAAATTCCCTGACTTTTTACAATATTTTTAGATTTCCTGACTTTTTACAATATTTTTAGATTTCCTGACTTTTTACAATATTTTTTAATTTCCTGACTTTTTACAATATTTTTTAATTTCCTGACTTTTTACAATATTTTTAAATTTCCTGACTTTTTACAATATTTTTAAATTTCCTGACTTTTTACAATATTTTTAAATTTCCTGACTTTTTACAATATTTTTAAATTTCCTGACTTTTTACAATATTTTTAAATTTCCTGACTTTTTACAATATTTTTAAATTTCCTGACTTTTTACAATATTTTTAAATTCCCTGACTTTTTACAATATTTTTAAATTCCCTGACTTTTTACAATATTTTTAAATTCCCTGACTTTTTACAATATTTTTAAATTCCCTGACTTTTTACAATATTTTTAAATTCCCTGACTTTTTACAATATTTTTAAATTCCCTGACTTTTTACAATATTTTTAAATTCCCTGACTTTTTACAATATTTTTAAATTCCCTGACTTTCTACAATATTTTTAAATTCCCTGACTTTGTAGGCCCATTTCAAATTTCCCTGACTTTTACCGAGGGGCTAACCACTCTTAGAAAGTCTGTACACCGGACTACGCTTAGATTACCACTGCCAAAGGCAGGGACTTCAAAGATTACGCGTAGTCCCATTAGTACAGTCAAAGGTACGGCTCTGTACACCGATTATGCGGAGTGATCAGCCCCTCGACTTTTACCTGACATTTTTGGATCATTTTTAAAATCCCTGACTTTTACCTGACTTTCTAGGTCCATTAAAATTCCCTAACCTTCCCTTGACTGTTTAGTCCAATTTAAACTTGGGAGGAGTGGGAGAGAAACAACGAACAGACGACGTTATGACGTAGAGGAAGTGAGTTTTCATAAGAGAGCCCGTAGGTATTTTCAGCCCAGCGCCATTGGAATTCGCTCTACGTCTCGCGATTCAAGCGAGGTACGATTTCAAAAGGGCCAATTTATTTACCTCGTAAACGAACTACTAAACGCCATATTTCGAAGCGAGAAATTACATTGCACAACGACCGCCTAGGGGGGGGGGGGGAGGGGGGATTCTTCTATAAATAGAAGGTCACACGTCACTGATTACGTTGGAGAGCGTGAGTGTATGAAGGGAGCGCGAATGCCATTTGCTCACCTCTAACAATTCGAGGACCCCTCACGCTAGAAAGGGACGAACACCTCTACATAGCTTTTCCCTGAGTGTTGTAGTTAATTCACAGTAAGTCGAATAAAATTTAACAAATGATTAATAAAATGTATTAATAATTAATTTTAATTTTAATTTACGTTAATCATAAAACAATTGCACTAAAGGAAAGATATTGATAGATAAATTTAAAAATTAACTTAAAATTTACATCGTATGAAGCTCTATCTTTTAAAACCTTAATGGCTTAACGCGTACCCAGAATGTTTTAACGTATACTATAAACATAATTAAATCATGTGACTTAGCCCAAAATCAGGATCATGAGTCAGAATGATTCAGTTAAGCCAAAAACCTCGATAATTAAGTTAAACCAAAAACCTCGATAATTAAGTTAAACCAAAAACCTTGATAATTAAGCTAAACCAAAAACCTTGATAATTAAGTTAAGCCAAAAACGCTGAATAAGTTAAGCCAAAAAACTCCGATGATTAAGTTAAGCCAAAAAACGATGATTAAGTTAAGCCCAAATCGTGATGATTAATTGCAGCCAAAAAAACCGAGGATTAAGTTAAGGCAAAAAACGGTGATTAATTTAAGGCAAAAAACGGTGATTAATTTAAGCCAAAACCCCCGACGATTAAGTAAAGACCAAATCGTAATGATCAATTTAAGATCAAATCGTGATGATCAATTTAAGCCAAAAACTCCGATGATTAAGTTAAGCCAAAAAACGGCGATTAAGTTAAGCCAAAAACTCCGATGATTAAGTGTAGCCAAAAATCACAATGGTTATGGTTAATCATAGCCTAATAAATCCTACTAATATATGAGACGATAGCGAGTAGTCCATTTACATCTTAACTAGTCCCCAAATGCGACTGAGTGGCTGTAGTTTTTAAAAGTGAATCATTCCCAGGTGGGGGAGGGTGAAGTCGGAGTGGGGGGGCGGCGTACGTCATTAGTGGCGTCACGAGGCGGCGTGCCAGCGCACTGATGACGACGCGCGATGTCACCCCTCCGCTTTCTCCTGGTCACGATAAAAAAGCGCAACAAAACGTCAGAGAGCTATTAATAAATACGGCTGCGACACTGTATTGATAAAAAGGAACTTCGTGACGTCAAAGCACGTACTGAAAATTCTCGCCGCCCAAGTCGTGAGAAATTAACGCTGACAATTGCATCTCGCAAATGGAACCTGCCAAAACAGCTGCATCGTGTAAATATTGAATATTATTTACATAACGCTACGACCTCTCGCGTTAAGGAAAGATTCCACTGAAATATTCAACGCGTCTTATCTTAAAGAACCCTATAATATAAACTTAAAGTCGTCTAAATTTAGCGTAAGTAACATAAGTGTATTATTATTTTTCCCGTAAGCCTATCAGTTCCCTAAACTTCCACGAGTGGTCAGACCTTCCGAAAAATTCGTTACACTCAACGAAATTTCCAAAATCCTCAAAACAAAAGCGAAAATTATTATTTTTTTTAAATATAGGGTTTTTAACAAATCTACAAAATTGACAATTCCAATTAAAAAGACCAAAAAAAACAAAGATTCTTCCCAAAAAACAAATCGGATTTTATTTTTTTAAATACCTACATTTTGGAAAATTCACAAATATCGTAAATGTTTTTGAATGTCCGATATCCGGCTAAATGTTTACTGAAAGTCTTTGTTTGGTTGCATTCAGATTTAAGTCATTAAAGGTGATAAAACCTCAACGCGTTATTTATGGAAGACCACTAACAGTTTGAGCATGAACTAGCGAGTCTAGCATTGCCAGGTCTTGAAAATTTTATTATCGTAACATGGGCAAAAAAATTATCGATTTCAGAAAAAAATATCGTACGCCTGAGAATTGGCGGTAAATTTGAATTTTGTGGGTACAATTGTTGATTTTATAAAATGTCTTTACGCTTGCCCATCTTGTTGAAATATTGCCCTGGAATAGTTCAGCCAATGCCTAAGGATGAGTTCATAAACTCTTTAATGCGAGAGAAAACGGATCCACAGCTGAAGCGGGGAGGCAACATTTCAACAAGATGGCCAAGGTTATTTTATAAAAAGAACTATTGACGTTAAACGCGAGAAATCAATTTTCAATTAACGCTTAAATGAAAACCAAAGTCTAATGTTAAAAAGTTTTAACCGGTTTGAAACTAAATTAAACAATTATCGTACATTATCGTACATGCAGTCTGAATATTCAAAAATAGCGTACTATATAATACGATTTACAAATCATCTTAAGGCTCTAGATTATCGACGTGTTAATTATCGAACAACTGGCAATGCTGCAAGAACTCCTTAACTAGCGGCAGAAATAACTAAAGTCATATAACGAAGCGGCCAATCATGGATTAAACACTAAAGGATGTTCCACGGGCGAAAAAACACACAAATGCCCTGTCACGTCGCCACCTAGCGGCGCGAGTCCGAAAAACCGGAAACTTATTTTTATATCCGCTCTATCCAGGGGCAAACAAACCCACGTGCTTTTAAATAAATAATGGTATCGAAAAAATAGCAGACGAATTCTAAAAATCACGGTATAAAAGTCCCAAAAAAAACAGATGGCGCTACAAACTCATATCCGGTGCCCCCGGATAGAAGAAAAACAAAAATAACACCTAGCTAACGAGGACTTTGCCTTAGGCCCGTGCTACATCCTTTAGTGTTGGGCCAATATTGGAATTTATGTTGGTGTGGAAAATACCCGCGGTTCTATTCCCTTTAAGCCTAACACGCACGCGCTCTGGGCCTCGTCGTCATAGCGCTCGCTATGACGTCAATTCTACGTCACTCGGCACCAGTGTTGATAAAAATCCACCTTTTTGGAGAAAAGTCCAGGCCAGGGGCAAATTGGCCAAAAGTGGCTCATAAAGAAAAATTGCATTTCAAAGCTTAACAAAGTAATTGGAATTAAATTTCTAAGAAGTTTATTGTAAAAATGTCTTAGTTAACACTGAACTTACAAAGTTAGAATTAATTATTCCAAAAAAAAGAACAGAATTAATCAGAATCTGACTATTCCAATGCATATATATTTGCCTCAAGTAGCCCAAATCTGAAATTTCTGTGTTTAAATATTTTTTATTATTATTTAATAATTGGTTTGAGGTAAAAATATTTATTGGCCACTAAATTCACTTTTGTCCAGCTGGCATTTTCCACCTCGGAACAATGCTCCGCACATTGCATTGCTGTCAGTAATCCATATTTGAAAAAGTAGCCACTAGTCGTTTAGTTGTTCTTTAGTGTTGTAAGTCGGAAAATTTTCATTCCATAAATCTAATATATTTTTAGCAAATTTAAATAAAGCGGCATTTTCGCCTAATTTTTTCGAATCTGAAAGTAAAACTAAACCTCTAGACTAGTTTATACTGATTAATAATGTAACACTGATTTATGTTTTGTAGTATGTTTACTGATATTAGACATTTTACATCGATAAAAATTCAAAAACATTAAAAACCCTTAAAAAGTATAATGTTTCAATTTTTAATTTTTCCGCATTTTATTTTTTTGGAAAATTAACAACACTATTTTTTTTACTTATAATCACATTTCTACATTCAAAAATCCGATAACACTTCGATAAATATCCTGACGAAGTGAGCTTTCGATTTTTTGGCGTCACTAGGAAAATCTAATTAAGTAACCCGCTGACACACTTATGTACTTATGACATAACGTACTTAATAATAATAATAATAATAATAATAGCTGAGTTAACCCAACTATCGCTGCAATTTATTTTCGAAAACACATGACAAGGGCTCCCACCAAAATCTGAAAAAAATAGTAAAATAGGGCATTTTTCTGGCTAGAAATAGGGTGAAATAGGAACCAAATAGGGACCATTTAAATAAACCAAAATAAGTTCTTTCTTTAAACTTTTAAAAGTAGCAAATTTTTAAAAATGACTTAGTTTTAATTTTAAAAAATGTTTCATCACAAAAATTGCTTACATTTAATTTCTAAAACAACCATAGACGTGAATCAATACAATTCTGGTTCAATATTTTAAGCCGATGGTACTTTTCACCAAATGTACTAGAAATAGGGTGATTTAGTGACTTCGAAAAAAAGTAGGGGCTTTTACGTATTTTAGGGACCTGATGGGAGTCCTGCATGACGATAAATACAATCAGGAGCGCCCCTATTGGCTAACTTCAGTACTAAAAGAACAAACATGCTTTATAAAAATTACCCCCCCCTCTAGATACCCCCTCTGAATGTGGACATAGTCTGTCATCCCCGAAGCTCGATATTAGTACATCTATACTTGCGTAAAGAAAGCTATGAAACGAATGTAAATTTTTTAATTGTGTTTAATTTTAGTAAGCGGAATGAATTTTTCTATAATTTCACGAACTCCTCTTACGTATATTTTAACTTCTTGAATAAAAGGCGTTAAGTTGTGTCCCGTATATAATAGTGAAACATAAATATTAAATTATAGATGTTTTATTATTCAATGATACGATTTTATCATTTTAACCCATAATAAGAAAGGTAACTGCTGTTTGGTTCAATTCAAAACTTATCAACAAAGCCCCGATATAAATACTAATTCAAAATATTTAGCCTTATTCGATAAACACGTAATTCTCCCTCCTAAACTGTTTAGCGAAAAACAATTTATTCCGTAAACGGGGATTTACGCCAACAATAACGTTCTAGCGTGGCACCCGTACCTGACTCAGTTTTCTAGGTAACCCAGATTACGATAAAGCTTCAGCTCTTATCAACAAACAATAGAGAAGACCGGATAAACAAATCGTTTTAGAAGTAATGAAATCAAGAAGTATCTAACCTTTTGTTCTTCATCGCCGAAGATAACGGAATCGAGGTTGGTGATGATCAGAGACGTGGGCAGATCGGAGGTATCGGCCAGTTCGTCGCTGATTTCGTCTTCGGTTTCGACCGAATTTCCCAGATTTCTTTCTTCCATCATTTTTTCAAGGTTAGCGAATAGTCTCATTATTGACTAGGTGACCGTAGTACGTTCTATAAGCACTGACATCCAAACGAAATAATCACAAAACCACTCAAACAATCGAGAAATAACCGCGACAGTAAAAGCGACAGCGGCGGGATTCTAACCTCCTGTCATCCGCCATCTTACAAATGGCCCGAAGCAGCGACAACGCAGCCGGCGACAGCTGGCGGTGAGATGAGGAAAAAGAGAAAACGACGCGATTCGATTTCTACCGACTCGCGAACCCTGGCGGCGCGAATCGATACTGCTCGAAAAAGAGGTCGCGTTCGAAGGCGACGTATGACCCAGCTCAAATACTCTTTCCGCTTTCCAACACTCATTTTTAATGTTTTTTTCACTCAGCGTCAACATTTAGTTCAATAAATATTATCAGAAGGGTATAACACATCTTGTGGCGAACTATGCATATTCCTATACCACTAATGATATTCGCATGAAACAACCTGTTTTTACACACAATCCAAAGGGATTGGTGTGTATTGGTTTCACGTACAGTGTAGCCGATGCCGCCGTGTCGTACATAAATCTTTAAAAATTATTGTTATAAATTTCAACGATACTACATTTACTGGCCTCGGTATCCCAATATAAATCAAGTTAATCATTTTTCCATTTTAGTGATTTTGTCGATTTTCACCTTAAAATCTACATACTTTTTTAAATTAGGAGCGATTTTTGGCCATATTAATTTTAAATCTCATTATTTTTTAAATTGAAACTGACTTATTTGAATATTATATTTTTAGTTAGGACTGATCATTTCTGAACTACCTTCAGTTGCATTAAGAAATTTTAATTTAAATTGAGATTTCTGGCCAATTCGCGGGACCCCACAACCCACCTAAGCACTATTTTAATATTTGAATTTCGTACCAATTGATACCGGCGCCATCTAACCTTATTTCCGAAACCAGGTAACTCGAAAAATTCGGTTTGTCTAAAAATAATTTAAATTCACGTGTTCGCGTTTCACTACCTTATTTCCAAAACCAGGTAACTCGAAAAATTTGGTTTGTCCAAAATTTAATTTAAATTAACGTGTTCGCGTTCCTCAACCTTATTTCCAAAACCAGGTAACTCGAAAAATTATTTTTCGATTAAATTACAAGATGATTGGAAATTTGTTCAAATTTAAATTAAATATATAGTTAATACATCGGGAGGATTGTGTGTCCTTAAATGTTCGTGGGGGTAATTCGTTATTAAATACGAAATAACCTAGAAAAAATTCACAAAGTTTGGATATTTGGGGACCTTTTTAGATTTCGCGGCACTCTTTCACGTGAGTCGGCTCCACGTTTTCCCGCATGAGCTACCACGCCATCTTGAAAAATGGCGGCTCAAATCCATAAAAACTGCTAAAGCATTTTTCGTATTAAAGATACAAACTCCGGACTTGCACCTTTCAATTTCAAAAGATATTTTACACATGAAAAGAATTTCCTGATGTTAAAGAACTATTTAAGTATCAGGGATATTAATAATTTTCAACCCCAACACGAAAGTCCCGATGTTTAAAAAGCTAAGTATGCTTAATTTAACAAAATTGAATTAAGGAGGTTTAGGTTTCCTTTCCACATAACTCTCAAATAGCAAACAGTTCCCCAGTTGCCGTCTTAAATTATTAATCTTCTATTGTGTCCAATTGTAATAGTTAGTGTTAACTCATGAAGGGCTTGCCACCACCATCCTGCGCATTATAACCCGGCCACTTGCTTTAAAGATCACTAACAAGGAGGTGTTTATTGCCGATTTAGTTCAAAGTCGGCCGTAATGTGGACCTATATGAGATATGAAATTTCCCAAAAGCAGACGTTGCACTACCCATTCGATTTGCCATGGCAACCGAAAATGTTTTTGACCACTTACAACCAAAATAAGATTTTTCCCTTATTTTACCAAACATTTGTTACACATTTACCCTAAAAATGTTTCAATTTACCCAAACTTGATGAAATTTACCTAAATGTGGTCCAAATTACACATTTCGAGATTCTCAAAATTTTTCAAAATTTTCGTGAAACCGAGAAAATCCCATGCTTTTTTAAATGGAGATTTTATTGTTTTAAGTGATCAAAAACATTTTCTGTTGCTATAGCAAAACGAATGGCTAGTGCAACGTCTCCTTTTGGGAAATTTCATATCTCATATAGGTCTACATTACGCCCGACTTTGAACAAAATCGGCAATAAACACCTCGGGTACTCTCCTTGTAAATGACTTGGGCCTAAGGTATAGTGCCTTGGGTATTAGCCTAGCTTATTACTATTATTATTATTATTAAATTCAATATGACTAACTTTGATATTTCATTAGGCGTTTAAGTTTTTAGCTCTGAACAAATTTAAGTTCCACCATATTACCCGAAGTACATAAAAACTTCTGAAAGATAAGGATCCATTACCCTATACTGCTAAAAGTTATTCGTTTGAATCATAGACCTTCTAAGACTTTCTTTGGCGTACGTTGCGGAAGATTTTATGGCGTGTAGCCCAATACATTGGCCAGTGATTTACGAAAACTATTACAACGATAAATATGAAGTTTATAACTATATAAATAAATATACCTACCCGGTTTAATTTAGACATTTTTTGTCTAATTGGATACTTCATTTGTAGGATATATATTATATACTTCTGGCTATACCTCCACGTTTTGTTTGAACAAAACATAACTTGGGGAAAATGTGAAACCCTTTGACATATTTTTAAGGGGAGGGGTTAAATATAAGATTAAAATTTTGCGCTCAATTCAATCAATATTTTTTGAACCGAGTTCTATCGCTGTATG
This sequence comes from Leiobunum rupestre, assembly GCF_980474605.1. NCBI lineage: Eukaryota > Metazoa > Arthropoda > Arachnida > Opiliones > Sclerosomatidae > Leiobunum > Leiobunum rupestre. The sequence continues at coordinate 49,317,460 of NC_143391.1, read as the reverse complement.
CGTTTTCATTTTTTACTTTTTCATCGATAAACGACCTTTTCCTACATTAAATCCCTTTATTATTGATTTCAATTCGTATATGAAAACGAAAAATAAACAATTTTCGTGACATCAGATCGATTGCGAGAGTGAATGTTTCGCGAAAACAACCACCCTTCACACTCGACCTAAATACAAAGCATAAATATCAAAAAAAAATTAAGAACTACAAAATCCACACAAGTCGGACCCCTAGGTTACCACGTCCAAATTTAGGCATTTTTCTTTAATTTCACAACAGCAGACGTTATGTTATAGACGTTACCTCGGAATAGTGAGATATGATTCGTCCAGTGCTAACAGATAAATTATATTCGTCTGATACACATCATGATAAGCGTCCCGAATGAACAATAATCCCAGAATCTTAAAAACTATATTTTGATAAATATACCTCGTGCAATTTATCTTTTTATAAGTTATTAGAAAACGGTCTAGTACTATCATGAAGCAACCGTGGTGCCATCTCTAGATTCATTGCTGAACTAATAATTAGCAACGTTAGAGGGTCCTTAGAGGGATTATATGTAGTCTGCTAAAGTAGTCGACCGGCCACGAATCTAGATTCTAGAGATGGCGTTAGTGTAATATAATTTCGTCCGCTATGAATGTCAAAACTCAGGTGATATTTTTATACTGTTCCTAAAGATGCTTGCTGTGACCCTGTGTGATAAAACTGTACCAATTCACCTGATATTAAATTTGTTACTAGAAATTTTTTAACATTTCAATAATTACTTATTTTCTAAGTGTTTATGCGAATGTCTTTGCTCAAAAGTCCTACAATGAAAACGAAATTTCATAATAGAAGCCGTAGAACTCACCTTCCGACAAAGGAAATTACGACACCTATTGAGCCATCAACGTACTACACTAGAACATAAGTATATGTATTTGTACCCCGCTGCTCCGCCTTAAGCACTACAGCGGCCACCAAAACAACCAGCCCCGGACAAAAGTGCGCTTTGCGAAACAACGTTCGGCCAGTGAGACAGCCATTTTGACCGCCTCACATATAGCAAACAAACGCCCTCATCACGGCCCAACAAAAGGCGACACCATGGGCTGCCCGAGACCCACCCTCGCACAGCTGAGGACTAGAGTGGCTTCCTCTTCCACTGCAAACTACCCTCCTTAGTAGGTCACAGAATGACGAGTGTGGAACACCCATGAGGTTCCAGTGACCCAGCGCCCCGATCACATTACCTTGAGAGCCGGGTATGGAGCCCCCCACAGGCTCCAGTGACCCCATCACACCACTAGATAGGGACAGTCGCTTGATTGAATCCTTTTTACACACAATCCTTAGGGATTTGTGTGTATTGCGATCACCTACTGTGTAGGCGCCGCCGCCGCTGCCGTACACACGATTGCTCGCGGTACGTTAGTGGTACAAAGGCGATTGATATATCAATCGATAGGCACTATTATAGCTAGGAGTACTAAATACATATATATTCCCCTAAGGAGTCTGTCATTCTATTGGGTGATAAAATCGTCGTTCGTCTGCTGCAGCAGCTGCGGGTGCTTGTTTGACACCTGTATATTTTTTACTCTTTAATAAGGTATAGGGAAATTAATAGTGTAAATTTTTAATGTAGGGGATTTCTAGGTGTAGATAAAAACTTTCGAACTTATTTGGATCAATTAATTGAAAGGGTGAGTTATACTTACAAATAAAATTACTGCATGTTAAGGCCTTTGCTGTATTGTTTTAGATAATGATATGAAGTAAAAATGTAATATTAGCTAAGGCTTTCTATTATTTTGAAACTAATTGTGATATAGCTAATTAAATAATTACTATTAATTACAGAAAGAATGGTGGCAACGAAGCACTGCCTATATCCAGGTTGTCATAACGATACGCGGCACAACTTTAAACCTCACATGAAGGGAATATTTTTTTTAAGGTTTCCAAAGGAAACAAACATAAACAAATGTTTAAATTGGTTAAAATCGAGGGGCTAACCACTCTTAGAAAGTCTGTACACCGGATTACGCTTAGATTAGCACTGCCAAAGGCAGGGACTTCAAAGATTACGCGGAGTGATCAGCCCCTCGGTTAAAATTGTGTGGTAAATCACCTAACACAGAAAATGTCAAACCACACTGGTATGTTTGCTCAAAACATTTTGTAGGAGGAAACGGTCCAACTGCATTTAACTCAGATCCGTTACCTTGCGTTGGTATTAATGAAAGTGATGACACTCAGTTTTTCAATGATTGCCTACAATTGGGTTGGTCTGTTGGAAAACTAGACGATGGAATTTCTTTCTCAAAAATTTGCAAAGTCAAGTTGCTCGTACAACTAGTTAAAAAACAGACATCAGAACTGAAAATTAGGGTGTTGGGAAATGACACATTTTTTAGTGAACAACATTTTGTTTGGGATTCAGTGCCAAAAACAACCAGTACTAATAGTGATGTTCTTAAAGTTCTTCAAAAATTATCAGTTTCATATTTGTACCGGAAATCCTGAAACTAATTTGAAAGACATTTTTCGTGCTATCCCTGATAATCGCCTGAAGACTGGAAAGGAATGTGTAAATGGTATATGTACTAGTATACGATCAATAATGTGCTCTGGTTTTGTACCACTTGGATTGAGAAGAAATAGATGTGTACCGTGTACGCGCTACAGAAAATACCTTCAATATTCAAAAAACAATAAACACAGAATGGAACAAGGGCTCATTAGGAAAAAAGTGAGACCGAAATTGAAAAGAAATACAGAATTTTTTTCATCTAAAGCTGTTGATGAAGAGTCATTTGTAAAAATATTTGAGGAACAGAAATTGAGAAATTCAAAAGCTAAAAATAAGCATGGCTACAAATGGCATCATGACTTAATTGAATGGTGTCAGTTTCTGAAAAACAAGTCTTCATCAAGTTACGAAATAATGAGGAAATCTGGAATTATGACTTTACCTCAAAGAAACATTGTCCAAGCACACAAAACCCTGTGTCAAATCTGGCTTTACGAATGAAATTTTTTTGGATCTCAAAGAACTTTTAAATGAAATTGGAACTGAAGAATATCGAAAATGTGTGTGTTTAATGTGGTATGAAGTTAAAATCAAGGAACATGTAGATTATGACCATAACACAAGCGGTTTTATTGGGCTTCTTTCGGAAAATGGTGAAACACCCAAGTTGGCGACACATGTGTTTCAATTAATGGTGCGTGGCATAGCTTCCAATTTAAAATTTCCACTGGCTTACTTTCCTACTACCACTTTTACCGCTAATGAAATATTTGAAGTAATTTGGGAGGTAGTCGAGAAGCTTGAAGCCATTGGGGCTAAAGTAATAGCTTTAGTCTGCGATGGTGCGGCTACCAATAGAAAGTGTTATGAAAAATGTTCCCCTACAAAAAAGAACCAAATTGGATACAGTGTTAGAAACAAATATGCCATGGATGAATGCCGAGATATCTATTTAGTTACTGATGTGCCACATTTAATAAAAACTGTAAGAAATTGTTTCAGTAACAGCGAGTACCATTTACAAACCAGAAGTATGTGGAAAAATGGAAAAAAAATAATATGGCCCCATATAGTAGACTTATATAAGAAGATTCATCAAGACAAATTTAAAGTTGCAAGAAAACTAGAATTCGAGCATGTGTTTCTTAACACATTTTCTAAAATGAGAACTAAACTAGCTACTCAAGTATTAAGTAATTCTGTTGCAGCAGCTTTAGAATTGGATTTAGAAAAAAAAGAAGAGTTAACCAAAACGATAAAATTCATTAAAACCTTCAAAGTGGAAATAATGATAACGCTGCATCAGTGGCGGCTTAAGAAGGCTGGGTCCCCGGGGCGGAATTGCAGAAGTTTTTCATGGGTCCTTGCACCCCCTCCCTCGAGCTGCTCCAATGGCACCCCTGGCTACCCTGGTAACCGGACCGCCCCCCTCGCCCCCCCCCCCTTAGGCCGCCACTGCGCTGCGTATGTATCAATGGATGACCCACGACTAAAGGTTGGTTTTTGTTTTATTATTTTAGCAACATACGAAAGGGCATAAACATTGTTAATATTATTTTTAGTGGTTAGAAGATTTACCCAAGTATCTCAAAGAGTGGGAAGAAGACGATAATCGCAGAGAAGGAAATTTCACCAAAACTGACAGAAATAAAATGTTACTCAGTATTGAAACACGAGATGGGCTGAAAAGAAGTGGTAAAATAATTTATATTAACTATTATTCCCAGGACCTCTCTTTGCAAATTACCTAATGCCAGGGTTGGCTGATTTAAACCACAGTGGTTTAAATTATTTTTTATACCAAAAAACCCTGGTTATTTCAAATCGGCTGTCCCATAGCCAAAACCTACTAAACAACAAATTTTAAAATATGAGATTTTATTTTGATTTACATTAGTTTTAATGGTAATGTAAGTGGCAATTACTGGTATAGCTCATAGGGTATATATTTTTGAGGAGTGAAAATTTTACAGTAAGTGTACAATTGGCAGTAGAATTTACTACTAACTGAAATGTTTTGTAATTGGCGTTTACTAGGTTTTGCCGAATAGAGAAACTGTAATACCAGTGGCGTAAATAGGGCCCCCACACCCTCGCGCTGCGGGGGCCCTAGAGTTCCAGGGGCCCGTTATTAGTCTCAAAAGAGTCACTTAGTTACGCCACTGTGTAATACAACATTTCAGTGAACCCTCCCCCCTCAGTAACAAACCTTCCTCTACTCTTACCACATTATCCTCTACTCTTACCACATTATGTCATTTGTGAATGGCACCCAATTATAATATTTTTATTAACATAAAAGTAATTTTACCCTTCAAGCTAAATCTGGAGTCGCCATAGTAAAATTCATGTTACGAAAGGGTGCTCCATTTGTGTTAACAGATCACTTTAATCAAGTAAATCAGTTAAACTTTTCTCAATTAAAATTAAATCCTTTTACCTTACATCCCTTTTGGTATGTAGGACCCCCTTGAACAAGAATTTGGGACGCAAAAATTTGTAAATGGATCTAATGATAATCCGACTTATTTGGAATATATGCACAATGCAAAACGCTTAAGAACAATAAGGCCAATAATAAAGAAATGTAAGTTTATTTTTATTTACAATTTCACTTTATTATCAGTTAGGAACGAATATTTAAGTTTACAAAAATTTAAACGTCTTCAAACGTTGATCTTGTGACAGTATAATTTTCCATCACCTTAAGTGTTGGTCTCAACCCTTTTGAAGCTCTGCTAGCTTTTCTTGTTTCCATTTGGTGGTTTTGGCAAATCATTTTTGCCACCCCCTTTCCCTTAAGTTTCAAAAACGCATCGATTACTCTGTGTAAGTCACACGAGCCATCTGACAGTTTATTCCAGTCATTTATTACCTCTTTGTCCCTTAAAACTAGTTTCCTTAGTTCGTGTTTTTTCTCTTTCCTGAACCAAGAATCTTTTGCAATGGCGTCATAGAATGGTTAATCAGTTAATTCATTTAACCTTTCAAAAAACTGCATTCCCTTTTCCGTTAACCTAGTTAATTTCCCTTTTGATATATTAGTTATGTATCCTTCTTCTGATCTAGCAGAAGCTGAATAATCTTCAACAAAGTTTTCTAGGATAAATTTCTTTTTATCTATTTTCCACTTTTTTACTTTTGAAAGCACAAAGCCCGCCGTATAATTTAAACCATTTTGACTAAAAACGTTATTTTCTTTCTCACAGAGTATTTGTTTAAAATTAGGATTATTAGAATCACTTGTTTCGATGTCTTTTAATAGATGGGTTTACAGTGCGCCTGGAAAGAAACTTCCTTTACAGGGGTACAAAAATATTCGGATTTTTTTTAAGCACCGATCCGTAGATAGATGGCGCCAACGGTCGCGGAAATATTTCCTCCCCCTCTGCCCAAAAGTTTTTTTTAGTTCGTTAGCTCATGCAAGGTTATATTTTTATGAATTACACTTGTTTAATTTAATTAACATTTATGTGAGGGTTGTCTAGTCATTGTAATTTATTAAGGCAAGTTATTTTCGATTAAAGACTATCTTAAAGTGTTTTTAAATTAATTATACCCATTTCAATTTACTTAAACCTATAAGCCTTTGCTAGCCATGGGTAGGTTTTGTTGTGTACTGAATTGTAAACAGAGAGGTGCTGAAGAAAATGAAAGTGACTTTTTAAAGTTGGCTTTCTATTTTTTCCGTTGTTAAAATTAATAATTTTTTTTAAGGTATCTTATCATGAAGTTCCAAAAAAGAAAGAATTAAGGACTGTCTGGCTCAAAACAATACGCAGAAGGGACTACTTGTATAAAGATGTTAAAAGTATTTGCGTGTGCTCAAAACATTTTAAGGAAACTGACTTTGGAGAACTGACTCCCAACGGTAAACGTTATTTGAAGAAAAATGTCATTCCCTCTAAATTCCAGTGGAGATTTGCGAACAATGAAACAAGTAACGAAAATGATGCTCAGCACGAAGTTTTAATCTCACAAGAAGATGAAAATGTAGTGAAACAAGTAGAAGAAAACCAACCCACAGAAAATGCAGATGTAATTGAGGATAAAGTAATGGAAATTGAAAATGACACGACAAATCGTCTGAATGAAGTGTTGACTGAAAACATGTTACTTAAAAATGAGATTTCTAATTTGAAAAAAAAAACTAAGCGAGCTAACGTTAACATCGTACATGAAAAGCATCAAATTGCAACAAGTGGAAAAGCGTTTAGATGAAGAAATAAAAATAAGAAATAAACTTGAAAATAAAATCAAAAAGTTGATTCCCAGTATCGAAAATATCAAAACGGATGATGAAGCCGTTGCGTTCTACACCGGCTTGCCAAACTATAAAAGAGTTATGCAGTTGTACGAGTTTCTTGATCCAGGAATTGACGGAAGCAATATTGTATATTGGAAGGGATCGTCAAGCGCTAGCAATACTAATGCCTCCCCTGGACTTCGTAGTTTAAAAATTAGTACAGTTGATCAGTTTTTCATGGTTCTAATGAGATTGAGGCTTGGTCTATTTGTACATGATTTAGCCGACAGGTTTGGAATTTCAAAAGCTTCTGTTAGCAACATTTGTAATACATGGGTCAATTCTATGTATTTGCAACTCAGCCAAATTAGTATCTGGCCTACGAGGGAACAAGTTGACGCCCACATGCCGGAAGAATTCAAAACCACATATCCTTCAACGCGTGTCATATTGGACGCAAGTGAGATCAAGTGTGAAGTACCAAGCTCGTTAGTGTTACAATCGGGTACATACTCCAATTACAAATCATGTAACACTTACAAAGCTCTAATCGGAATCAGTCCAAAATGGTTTCGTAACGTTTGTGTCAAGCTTATACACCGGCTGCATATCGGATAAAGAACTTACTCAGAGAAGTGGCTTTGGTGAATTAGATTTCAATGAGAATGACAGTGTAATGGCCGATAAAGGCTTTTTAATAGATGATATGCTTAAGGAAAAGAATGTTCGACTCAATATACCACCTTTTCTTGGGCCACGAGATCAATTTGAAAAACACGAACTTGAAGAAACCCAAAAAATTGCAGCTGTTCGAATACATGTAGAGCGCCGAATACAAAGAATAAAAGGTTGGCACATTTTTGACCGGCCGATACCGATAAGTTTATCTCCAGTGATAAATCAGTTGTTTACTGTTGCTGCACTTCTCACCAATTTTCAAAAAACAATTATAAAGAAGAAAAATAACAAAAACCCAGCAAATAATGAGAATGATGAATCATTTCAATTCGACGATACATTAGAGTGGCCAATAGATGTATGAAAATATTTGATTGTTTTTTAAAATATAATTTTTAATTCATGATTACGAAGAGTAATTTATTTGTTGTCAAATTTTACGCATGACTAGAAATGAGCAATATTGAAATAAACATTGAGTAATTAACTAAAATTATTTCGCTACTTAAGTTATTACAAAATATAATTTTCATTCATAATTCATCTTATTAAAATAACGTAAAATATTACTACGGAGTAAGTCAATCACAGATAATTGCTATGGCATAATAACATGATATCACCCGTTAAAAACTTCATTTAGTAGATAATTCTACTTTAGTAAAATAAAAATAGGAACTTAATTATCATATATCACAGATGATACTTATGAGATTGACTTAAGTAGAGTTTCTGTTTTCGACTAGTTTACACAACATGTTATTAAAAAAAATCGATCTAATTTTTCTTCCATTACCCTCCACTCGATTGCGTGAAAATAACTCTTTGAATGATAAGACCTTGAGCGACGTGAACAATATAGTCGCACCACGTGTATCTAGTCAACGCCATTTGACCCATTATTTGGTGGTAATGGTTGTGCATTTTATCGAATTTCAAATTACCATTTTTTAGTTTGATGTGATAATCGCTTGAATTCACTAGTTTCGATGGCTTTTCGTCTCGCAGCGATGAGGGGCATTTTATGTCGATAGTCCCGAAGGGGTTAGCTTCTCTTGGATCATATGCAAATCCATCGGGTGAGGGGCCAAGCCAAAATTTATTTGGGTTGATGACATATCCAGATGGAACTACAGTGACAGCGTGGCCTATGTTGTGCATTTCTTGAACGTACTTGCTTTTAGCTACTGGTTCAAACTTTTTCCCGTACTTTATTGCGTTTAGATGTCCGATATCCTTGGGGTTCACAACATTTTTCAGTCCAGCTTTATTCCATTCTTCCTTTCGTCTTTTACACACAGTTCCAAACGTAGAAGAATTTAGCCTCGTTGACCTCATCTTTTTCCATAAACTCGAATCCGACTGACATTTTGAGTCTTTTTCTATGTCTTTCGAATCTTCATTAGTAACAAAATTTTTCTGAAAAGGAAATGTAGAAGAATCAGTAAACTTTACACCCTAACAAAAAGCTTGTAAATTACCAAAAACATATCGTTTTCCTGAAAATCGAGAGGAAAATAAAGGCCAGTGATTTGTAGTATTGAAGAGTTCGTTGAAAAAGAAGGAATTTTAAAATCTATAGCTGTGCTGGACAGTGTCACCGCTGGGTACCTTGTCAGATTATGGACAACTTCAAATCCTGTTGTATTGAATGGCAGTTGAAAACTAAGCGGGGAATTCATGGAAGCGTCTCCCATTTTGGTGTGAACCCATTTTGATGAGTTCGGGAGTGGAATGCATGAGAACATATCATCCTCATCGTCAGATTTAGTACTTTCGAAAGCCGCTTTCAGTTTTAGCAGTGCCAATTCAACTTCTTCCGCAGTCCGAGGGTTTGCTCTACTCTCGTAGATACGACAAGGTAGTGGCTTCGTACTTCCACCTTCCTTAGGTGACTGAAAATTTATATCAACAACCGCCAAAGGAGTTATAGTTGAAGTCCGTGGTCTATTCCACTTCTGCGGGAGATCTGTACAGGCAACTTGTTGGGGTGGATCAGATACATCCTTCTGTTTCAATAGCGATAACAACCGCAGTAGTGAAATCAGATGATTGCAAGTTCCAGATTGGCCAGCTTTGCATTCGCAGTAACATCCATCCTTTACTTCTACTTGAAATCCAGAAGTGGCCAATACTACCGCTACTAGATATGGTTTTTCATTTTTCCTTTGACTGCGAAAGCATTTTGCTTTTACAAATACTAGTCCATTTTCCCTAAAATAAATGGAGATTAATAAATATAATATAATTCGACTGATTCAAAAAGAACATAAACTTTTCAACTTACTTCAACCTGTTAGAATTTGTCAAAATTGAATCTGAATCAACATATCCCTCGACAAGGTAGTTATAGCTTTTTCGGTAATGCTTTGTTGTTGGATTTCTTGAATTGTAATACTTTTGAATAGTCTCCGAGGTTATAAAAGGCACATCTTTAATGGAACGTTTGTAGCCGGTTATGGGAAAAATAATTACACTATTATTTTCATTCATTGTAATTGGTAAAAACAAGCGACTATCACACGAGGCGTCGATGCACACGACAGAATCCCTAAAATTTATAACAGACGGAGTTTATAAGCAGACGACATAGCTTCCTACAACTACTAACGCCACCTCTTGACACCTTCTATCATTAAAAAAAATCCGAACAAATATTTGCCCCTTTGCCTTACTTCCCTGCTGGACACTAGTAAACCCACCTATTCATTTTCATTTTCAATATCTTCTTTAGACCAAAATTTACGGAAACACCAGAAAAATCTTCGCAAAAATCCTTGAACAATGAATTCTTTTTCTAGCACCGGTGTAGAAAATTGCAAATTTGTATAATTGTATAACTCTATATTGTATATTTAATGTATAATAGATTTTCTTTCCTTTTTTGTATTGTATTGCGTGTGTAAAAAAATACTTTGTAAACTAAACCAACGTAAAAACCCCTGGTTTCACCATTAAATTGTAACGGCTTTGGGACGTTTCTGTAAAATATCCTTCAGAGAGGAATTTCGAAACCTGCATAGGCGAGTTTTTCTCTGGTCATTTTCTAGGAATTCCCCCCAAGGTCGAGGCCTTTTGTAAGCCCCAAATGCTAAGAACAGAGTTGGAAAAACCCTCCGAGGAGTCCCCACCGAGGCGACCCTCGAAATATTCGACAGAACAAGATTAGAAACCAGCGAAATTGGTAACGAAAGTGTAGCGGCTGACAAAAACACCCAAATAGTAGAAAATAAATAAAATTTTGTTTCTTTTTGTTAAATTGACGAATCCAATTTAATTTAGTTATAAAAATAGATTGCGACCGATAATTAATAATTCCCAATCAGTCTAATAGCGAGCAAAACAAACCGCTCTCCCAGTTTTGTAGACCCTGGAAAACGTAAAATTCTACAACCGGAAGTTCATGAAAGATCTAATGGAAATGTACATTGTTTTTTATATAAAGATATAATTCTTAAAAGATTTTACCTTTAATTTGTCAAAATTTTCGCCTAATTTGGTTATTAGTTCAAATTTCATTGTTGTGGCAAATGTTAGATTTTGGTATTTTTCATCTGACACACATTCTTCTACATTTCCAATTAACAATTTTCGTAGTGGAGGAATATCATGGCAAAATATATGGGTGGAATATCTCAATTTATTGAGACATAATCCTATTTGGGGTTCACAAAGAGGGATCAGTTCCCCCAGCTGTTCCAAACCTGCATTAAAGGCTTTTTTATACGGGAGATAGAAGGGTTCTGAAAATTTTAAAACAGATATTTTTTTTTCAAAAGAGTGATAGAAGTAAAACCCTATTTTTTTTTATATTACCTTCGCAGCCATACACGTGAAAATAAAATTATTTCCTAAGATTCCATTCGTTTTTATTTTTCTCCAAATTAAAATCTACAGAGTCATTGTCACTACTGCTTCCATCATCGTTACTTTCCTTTAAATAATAATTTAAAATAAATAGGTAAGGGAAGTATGCATATTTCCCTAGGGGTATATGTAGATTATTGGTACTCCCAACTTCCCAAGACACTGAAACCAACATTATAAGTAGCCAAGGCTTACAGAGTTTTTTCGTTTCAAAGATCTTACAAATTACTTTTGCTTATTTTAAATAGAAATCAAACTATAGTTACCTTTCACACAAGAGCCTTTAGTCAAGAGATCGTAAAATGATCATAATTTAAATAGTTATGTCATTTTAAAAATGACTTGTCAAATTCAACCTAAAAAAATTGTAAAACTAGACGACACAATCGGCGACGGTAAAAGTGAAATGTGATTGGCTCACGTGACTAATCCTAATATCCAATCATATTTTGTACACTATTCTTGGCAAACGGGTTTTCGAAACTTCCAACTCCTTAGGGGAATATACAGGGTGTCCATTTTTATTCGAAAAAGTGATTTTTCTCAATACATAGTTTTCACTAAAGGGGGTAACGTCCTTTCCCCCTCGAATTCATCCCCTGTGCTTCTCCCCGTACAGTACTGCCAGTAATTTGTGAGCGCGCTTTAGCAGTCGACGGTCTGACTCGCCATCGAAATTTCAATACAAGTCCTAGGCTTAGCTTCATAGATAGTTTAAAAAGGAGTTCTATTAAATCAAAAGAATTTTATAAGGGCTATTTTGAGTGTTTAGGGAAAGAAGATAGAATATTATATAAAAAAAAGTATTTAAAATTTGTTGGATTTGATCCATATGAAGAAAATGTAGACAATTATACATCTGATGCTTCACAATGGCCTAAGGTGCAATTTCCTGATATCTCAATGTACTTGTTGCATACTACAAATTCTGTTACGTTAGAGGAAATGAAGAACTATAAAAGTATGGAATCACATACTTTCTTAACAAGCGACGTATTAAAAAAATTGTAGTAAAAAAACTAGACGGAAACTTAGTCCTCGTATTGGGAATGGTAAGTTGTTATTATCTTAAATATTTAACTCTAAAAGTAACATTGCTAAAAAAATGCATTACATTTTTAGGTAAAGCACTCTCAGAGAGCTAATGAAGAGTATTTACATAATTGGATCTTAGTGAGAAGCTGCGGTGAAATCTTAACTGCTCATTGTACCTGTATGGCTGGACTGGGGGAGTCATGTTCCCATGTTGGAGCTAACAAATTGTTTTCAGCAAAGATGCCGAAGGATCTGACAGCTTAGTTCGGCAAGCTGCTTTAAATTTGGAAGCCGTCACTCTACCAATACGTTGGGAGAACCAATCGCTACTTTTAGATTGCTCTCTCGTTTGTTCTTCAATTTTTTCAGACTCCTCGGTGGTTATTGATATTTTTGGATCTTAGTGAGAAGCTGCGGTGAAATCTTAACTGCTCATTGTACACTCTGTTAAATAAGTCTTCGGCCGTTGGGATTTTGGCACTTATTTGCGATTATCTGAAAAACTATGAATGATAGCAAGTTGAAACCAATTTGATTTTTAATATTTTACTAATATCTTTCATACCTATGTCTTGATTTACGTGTAGCATTTCCATATCCGCCGGAAACGCGAAATATCGTTTTTGACAACTTTTTTAATAATGATGTTACGCCCCTGTAACCTGCATTTTTGGATTCTAAAGGGTCGATTCATATTTAGAAAGTGCCATTGTTTTCCGGCTACGTTGAACGGCTGCTAAGATATGGCCTATTGAAAATTCGGGTCTCATTCGGAAAATTCTGGCGTTTCAGTTTTAAAAAATCAATCTTGTACTGAGAAACTTAACCAATGGCTAGTCCCACACGTTAAGCAAGTTCCTTTTAAGCACGCACGTGATATTGATTTTTTTTCATCTAAGCAAAGGAAAAAAGACTAGACCGCTTGTTATTTGAAAATGTATGTCCTTCTGAGATAAAGAGTCCAAAAAAGAAACGAGAAATTCCTGAAACCACAAAAGAGGAATTGAAAAATTATTTTGATATTTTAGCTAGTTTAAATTCAAAGCCTGTGATATTATCTATTACTAGTCCATACAATGAGAAATTTATCCCCAAGTGCGTTGTTTCACCACCTCCATTATCTAGTCTCCAAGACAAATCTGCCAACGATTTACCATTGCAAAAGGTATTGGAACTGTGTAAGCTTGGATTAATAATATGTTACTGGATATTGCACTACAATTTTTAGGCGTCTCTCAAAATTCGCCGTTAACACTCAGCGCCATCTAGCGCCGAAACATTGTTTTGGTGATACAGGCTTTACAACGTGCTTTACGGTATAGGCAGAGAGGCTGCCACGTGTTAACTATAATTAATTGTTAGGACACTTATGAGGTATTGGGAATCCCAAACGCGAAGATAGATAACAGTCCCAGCTCCAAAAGAAATGCTTCCAATTCTATTATTCCTCTGGTAAGAAACCTCTTTTTGTTCTACACTCAGGAAATAACCTTTTATTATTTACGCCAACGAAATTTCAAACCGTTATTTTCGAAATCCCGCGCCTGCGCCAAAGAGTTTGTCACACCGTTTCCCCTGGAAATGCTATCCCGTCCGCGCTTTAACAGGCGACTATTGAGAGACGCCCTTAAATGCCTTAGCGAAGGCTGTAGTGCAATATCCAGTAACATATTATTAATCCAAGGTGTAAGACCGTGAAACCAAAAATATCAATAACCACCGAGGAGTCTGAAAAAATTGAAGAACAAACGAGAGAGCAATCTAAAAGTAGCGATTGGTTCTCCCAACGTATTGGTAGAGTGACGGCTTCCAAATTTAAAGCAGCTTGCCGAACTAAGCTGTCAGATCCTTCGGCATCTTTGCTGAAAACAATTTGTTAGCTCCAACATGGGAACATGACTCCCCCAGTCCAGCCATACAGGTACAATGAGCAGTTAAGATTTCACCGCAGCTTCTCACTAAGATCCAATTATGTAAATACTCTTCATTAGCTCTCTGAGAGTGCTTTACCTAAAAATGTAATGCATTTTTTTAGCAATGTTACTTTTAGAGTTAAATATTTAAGATAATAACAACTTACCATTCCCAATACGAGGACTAAGTTTCCGTCTAGTTTTTTTACTACAATTTTTTTAATACGTCGCTTGTTAAGAAAGTATGTGATTCCATACTTTTATAGTTCTTCATTTCCTCTAACGTAACAGAATTTGTAGTATGCAACAAGTACATTGAGATATCAGGAAATTGCACCTTAGGCCATTGTGAAGCATCAGATGTATAATTGTCTACATTTTCTTCATATGGATCAAATCCAACAAATTTTAAATACTTTTTTTTATATAATATTCTATCTTCTTTCCCTAAACACTCAAAATAGCCCTCATTTTTAAACTATCTATGAAGCTAAGCCTAGGACTTGTATTGAAATTTCAATGGCGCGCTCACAAATTACTGGCAGTACTGTACGGGGAGAAGCACAGGGGATGAATTCGAGGGGGAAAGGACGTTACCCCCTTTAGTGAAAACTATGTATAACCGTTGTAGTTAGAATTTTGAAATTTTTGGTGTTAATTGTCAGTACCGGGGGCCATTGTTGTACATAATGTTTATCGATTTTAAAATAATTTTTTAAAATTTTGAAAAAATAAATCCAATAATATTTTTTTAACGTTATCGGACTTAATTTTAAATAAAATATCAACCACACATTGAAGCGAAACCACCAAAAATAGTAAATTGGGCATTTCCCCAACTTCTCGGGCTCCGATCCCAAAATTACGAAAATCCCGTCGAGGCTATAATCTAGGAGTACTAAATACACATACAGGGTGTCTATTTTTAATCGAAAAAGTAATTTTTCTCCATAACCGTTGTAGTTAGAATTTTGAAATTTTTTGTGTTAATTGTCAGTAACGGGGGCCATTGTTGTACATAATGTTTATCGATTTTAAAATATATTTTAAAATTTGTAAAAATTAAATTTTGATGTATTGGAGCTCGTCAAATTTTGTCAATGAGAAAAATGTAGAGCGACGTCGAAAACATAAGAATAACGTTTGGTCGTTGAAAACACTAATCATTTTTCACGAAATTACACGCGTTTGAAAATTGACTTAACGGGAAACAAAATAATTGGAAAAATAAAAAACAATATTATTTTAGGATGAACTAAATATTATTTTTATTTATTAAATGCAAGATTCTAAATTTCTATCTCTCATTTAAATGCTATATTATCATAGAACATTTTCGTTCAGTAAATACTCGGGGAACCTTCAAGATTTCACGTTTCTAATTTCGGGGATATTGTTTTTGGACTTTCGGTTATTTTTCATTAAATTTAATTTAAATAAAAATTATATTTAGTTCAGTCTAACAATAATATTGTCTTACGACTTCCACTGCATCCAAAAGATTCTAGTTTTTGATTTTTCCAATTATTTTGTTTACCCGTTAAGTCAATTTTCAAACGCGTGTAATTTCGTGAAAAATGATTGCGTTTTCAACGATCAAACGATATTCTTATGTTTTCGACGTCGCTCTACATTTTTCTCATTGACAAAATTTGACGAGCTCCAATACATCAAAATTTAATTTTTACAAATTTTAAAATATATTTTAAAATCGATAAACATTATGTACAACAATGGCCCCCGTTACTGACAATTAACACAAAAAATGTCAAAATTCTAACTACAACGGTTATGGAGAAAAATCACTTTTTCGATTAAAAATGGACACCCTGTATGTGTATTTAGTACTCCTAGATTATAGCCTCGACGGGATTTTCGTAATTTTGGGATCGGAGCCCGAGAAGTTGGGCAAATGCCCAATTTACTATTTTTGGTGGTTTCGCTTCAATGTGTGGTTGATATTTTATTTAAAATTAAGTCCGATAACGTTAAAAAAAAATATTATTGGATAGGTTAGGATTCAGTTGAACTACAACTTCAGTTATATCAGTAAATATTAAATTTAAGGATAGTTTTCAGGTTAATTTACGGTACCCCAATTTTCGTGGTTTTATATTTCCGCCTAAAAATCTACATATTTAAGTCCGATTTTCATGAGAGTTACATTTTTGAATAGCTGTGGTTTCCATATAACCTAGGTTTGCAATTACGTTGCTTAATTTTAATTCTAAGCGAGGTTTTTTATACAGCGTATACGGACCCCCGTAACTTCCGACATTGTAAATCCGCGTGACTGTTGAGTTCTAAACGCCAGTTTCCCTCTCGCATTTTTCAAGGCCGTTCGCGCCGAGCTTTTGGCGTATGCCCAGAAGTAACAATAAGTGTGACACTCAACGTTTTACGCACGTTTTAACCCTTTATACGGAATATACGCACGTCGTACGACAGGAAGAAGGTAAGTAAGATTTGATCAAAAATCACAAGTTTAGTTTCTTCTAGGCCCATTCCAGCTTAGGTTGCAGTCGCGTTGAAAAAAGTTAATTTTAAGTGAGTTAATTAGCCATTACGCGTCATACCTGAATTCTTTACGCGCTGAAGCTATATTCGCATTCCATTGAAAGCCTGTCTGAAATAAGAATAACGTATGACCAGGCGCGTAATAAATAAGTGTGACCCCAAATATTTGCCATGTCCAGAAGTTAAGAATAAGTGGGCCACTAAATATTTTTATGACCAGCCGCCGTACACACGATTGCTCGCGGTACGTTAGTGGTACAAAGGCGATTGATATCTCAATCGGTAGGCACTATTATAGCCTCGACGGGATTTTCATAATGTTTAGGATCGGGGCCCCGGAAGTAGGGTATTTGACCACTTAAGTGATTTTTGGCGATTTTTCGTCTTAAAATGTACGTACTTTTTTAAAATTAAGAGTGAACTGTTTGAATCTTATTTTTTGTGTTGGTACTGAACATTTCTGACATTTCGGTTGCATTCAGAATTTTTAATTTTAAGTGAGAATTTTGGTCAATTCGCGTGACCCTACAACCCGCGTAGGCACTACTGTCATATTTGAATTTCGTGCCAATTGATACAGGCGTAGAGCTCGGCGTTTGGATCAGAAATATCCGTTTTATTTGTATTTATCCGTAGCCGAAAATTATCCGATATAAACTTATTTTGGCATATTAATTCGTTTTATAACCGCGAATAATATTCAATAAACAGTTACACGAAATTTTTATGAATAATTCAAATTTTGACCGTTAATTTTGCTGTTCCGCCGAGCTCTATACAGGCGCCATCTAACTCGTTCGCATTTCGAATTCTATTTCCAAAACCAGGTAACTCGAAAAATTCGTTTTGTCTAAAAATTAATTTAAATTAATGTGTTCACGTTTCGCTACTTTATTTCCAAAACCAGGTAACTCGGAAAATTCGATTTGTTCAAAAATTAATTTAAATTAATGTGTTCACGTTTCCTTACTTTATTTCCAAAACCTGGTGATTTGAAAAATTAGTTTTTTCTAAACATTTATTTAAATTGAAGTGTTCGCGTTTCACTACCTTATTTCCAAAACCAGGTAAATCGAAAAATTCGTTTTCTATAAAATTCCTCTTGGGTTTATTAAGTTAAAGAACTTGAAGTAAAAGATGATCGGAGATTTGTTCAAATATAATTTTAATATATATATATATAATATAATTAGTTATTACATCGGGAGGATTGCGTGTACTTAAATGTCCGTGACATCTTTTTCTAATCATAAGAGTTATCAGTAGAATATAATATACCTCTTATGAATGAAGAATCCATCCAAACAGGATTCCTTCCCAAAAAGTGAGCTCTTAAAAGAAATCAACCAGCATTGGTTCCCTAAATCTGACGCGATTGAAGTGTGCACCCGATAATATTATTTATTATCATTACAATTTAAATACATTTTTGAATTATGGTTCCTTTGGTTAGTAAAGTTCAAACTATATCTCTATAACAAAACAAGTATAAAAGTTAAAAATAAAAAATTACAAAACACTTAATATCAATTATCGAACTGTCTCGAACAACCAATTTTTAACATAGCTATATATATAAAATCTGGTGTTTATCTTTCTCTGTTTGCCTCACTTAGCTGCTGCATTGCACGACCTTCGACCCTATTCGCTTGCGTTCGTTCTCTTTTCTCAGCCCCCCTCCCTCCCTCCCTCTCTATCTGTGTCACTTAAAACTGCGGGAATTAATTTAGACAAGTTGGCAAGCCAAAATATACCTCTCCTCGGAAGAATTGTCCCTAGTCGTATTAATTTATCGAGATGACCCTTAAAGATATATCTCCGCAGTTCAGAGTTATTTACTAAAAACGTAATCTCGGTTCAATCCCTGCCCGGTATAAAATTTTAATTTTAATTTAAATAATTGAGACGAAACAACCGAGTTTAATTTATTCAGAATATTATAAATTAAGTAGTTACAACAGCGAGTTAGACTTACTAAAACAATGCACAAATGAATTTAACGCTATTTACAGAACAAGTTTATCAGTTAAATATAATACGAAGCAAATTTTAATGAAAAAAATATCTACAGAGGCAGAAATACATATTTCTGACAGAGGGTATTTGTATTTTTCTCGCTTACGAAATACTTGCCGCATCTTTAACGCTCACTTTATTTCAACACTAGCCCTTGATGAAGATACCACAGAATAGCCATTTTCGATATCTGGTAGTGGACTTCCTGTTGACGTTGTGACACATACCGCATGAAAAAGACCAATACCATCCAATTTCCAATATCATATAATGACTCGCACACCCAGGAAATCAATGACTGCATTAGGAATCTTAGATGTCCAAGTATCCACACCAATAAAAAATGTATTAACAAGAAGCGAAAAACTTACCATCACAAAGCACAGAAAACCACTAAACCACAGCTCGTATATCAATAAATGACCGTAGACGGAATAGTTAGTGCGACACCTTACCATTAACAAACAGGAATTTTCGACGTTATTATCATGAAACAGGAGCTCAGATGTCCGGTTTTCTTCAGATTTTGGAAACTGTGTTCGAGATTGTTTTCCCATGACGCAGATCTCGCAGGTCGATAGGATTTCCTCGTTCGCCAGCTTGAAACCGTGAGCCTTATTCTTCCGGGCCATGTCTTTCAGGCTTCTTTCGTGGACGTGACCCAATCTGTAATGCCAGTCTTCCAAGTTAGACTTTGGAGTAATTTCGACTTGCGCGGCGTTGACTGCTTCCGTATCCTTCCTCAAGAAAAATAGATCTCCTATCCGATCAGCGATGGCGATTGCTTCCCCATTGGTTTTCAGGATGATGGCCTTTGACTTTTTAAAAAGTACTTCGTAACCTCTATCCGTAACCTTGGATATAGACATCAAGTTCGTTCTCAAGTCCGGAACAAGAAGGGTTTTTTTCAGTTTTAGTATTCTTCCCGTTTCGCCGTTTGTCGTTTCGATTTTGACAGTGCCGATGCCTTTAATCTCCGTCGAGTCATTGTTGGCTAAATTAAGCGTTTTGTCGACCTCTTCGATACTTTCGAACTTCTCTCCCTTCGACGTCATATGCGAAGTTGCTCCGCTGTCCAAACACCAGACGTCTTGTTCGTTTCGATCGGTGTAGAAAGCGAACTCTTCGAGGTTTCTTCGGCATTCGGTGACTACGTTAGCTTTTTCTTCGGCTTTTCCAGCTTTATCTGGAAGATTATTCTTGCAATCCGCAGCTTTGTGACCAGGTTTTCCGCACCGGTGACACTTGTACTTGAAAACGGCTTTCTCAGCTTGACTGTTGGATTTCAAAACTTCAGTATTCAGCTTGTATTGTTTCTTGCGTGGTTGTTTCTTAAAGGCAACCATGGCGTTCTGAATCGTGTCCTTCTCTTTAGACTTCCTCGCGTCCGCTTCTTCAATGATTTTGATTTTTAAAGCGTCTGGTTCAGGCAGGGTGTCCCGTGACTCGATAGCGCATCTGAAGTTTTCGAAACTGTCCGGCAGGCTGTATAGAAGCATGATGGCCAGCAGGTCATCGTTGATTTTCAGCTCCATTTCCTCCAGACGGTCGACTGTATCGAAGAACTGCTTCACGTGCTCGTGTACATCTTCGCCTTCCACCATTTTGTTGAGCGTGAGTCTCTTCAGCAATGTCGCTTTACGGGCAGGTCCTCGAGACTGGTAAATCGATTCGAGTTTTAACCATACGTCTCGAGATGTGGCACAGTTTTTGATCTGCTTCAGTTCCGATGGGGTGATTGCAAGTACTAGATCGGATTTGGCCTTTCTATCCATCCGGTCCCAATCTGCAACGGTCGCCGAATTTCCATTGGTACCGTTCACTAATATTGGTCTCGGATTACTTCCATCCACGTAGGTCCATACGTCATTCTTGACAAGTAGCGCTTCGACTTGCATTTTCCAGGTGTCGTAATTGTCTTTACTGAGCCTCTCGATCCTTACATTGTGACTAGTTGCCATGACTGAACAGGAGCTTGTGTCCTTCTGTAATGATCTTCTTGACGCGTACTTCTTTCCTGACAAAGACTAACCCTATGCAAATACTTTAGCTACTAATCTAAGCGCAATGGGAGCGTGCTGGGCCCATAACCTGTCGTTATGTGGATGGAGTACGCAAGATTAAAATATAATGAACTGAGTTTATTCAGAGCAAGTCAACAATTTGGAAACAGACAACGAATATTGTACGTTTATATATGCAGCTAAAAAACATTTGTTGCCATAAAAAATGAAAGGTAAAAGATAAAGTACAGTAGACCCAACGATGGTCTTTATCAGTTACAACAGTCCCCCTTAAAGTCCAGAGCTGGATTATTAATATTTTAGCTTTGGCGTCAGATTTACTGATGATCTTTAATACCCAAATTCTGGATGCAGGAATGGTGTTTTGGTGCAAAGAGTCCCTTCGTTAACACGTCTGCAGGCATATCATTCGTTGACATGTATTTCAAGTCGATGGCTCCAGATTCGAACGCTTCTCTGATGAAGTGATGACGGATGTCTATATGTTTTGTGCGGGAATGGAAGATCGGGTTTCGGACAAGCTTTTGGGCTCCTTGGTTGTCGTTGTAAATTAAGATGGAATTTGTTGAGATTCCAATCTCCCCTAGGAACTGTTTAAGGTACATCGCTTCTTTTGTCGCTTCCGTCATAGCCATGTATTCGGCCTCAGTGCTTGAGAGTGCGACTGTCTTTTGTTTTTTCGCCTCCCACACGACAGCTCCATTTGCCAGTTTAAAAAAGTGACCGGTGTACGAACGTCGATCATTTACACAGCCTCCCCAATCGGCATCAACGAATCCTTGTAGCTCTTCTCCACTCTTTTTGAAAAGAAGTCCATGTTGAGTTGTACCCCTCAAGTAACGTAAAACTCGCTTTCCAGCTTTCCAGTGCTCTTCGTTGTAGTTGGTATTGAACTGACTCAAGGTGCTCACTGCGTACGAGATATCGGGACGAGTGGAAACGGCCAAGTACATCAAGGATCCGACAAGGCTTTGGTACGGAAAACTTTCCATGCTCTCTTCCGACGGAGATTCGGGTTTTATCAATTTCTCGTTGGCGTTCAGCGGGGTAGATATTGGTTTCGAATCTTGCATTGAAAAACGTTGAAGTACTGCCTCCGTATACTTTGATTGCGACATGCGGATAGTTGATTTTACGAGGTCTTGCCGGAATTCGATGCCTAGGCAATGGTGAATAGCACCCAGGTCCTTCATTTCAAATTTCTTTTTCAGTTCGGATTTCGTCTCCTCCATCCATCGGGCATTGTTGCAAGCAATGATTAAGTCGTCGACGTAAATGGCGATGAGCATTATGTCTTCGCCTTTCTTCGAGATGTAAACGCAGGGGTCAGCCTTCAAGGGGCGCATTCCTATCTCACGCAGACGTTTGTCCAGTTGTTTGTACCACTGCCTTCCAGACTGCTTCAACCCGTACAAGGCCTTCTTGATGCGACATACTTTATTTGATCCTTGTAAGTCGGAGAGCCATTTGCGAGAAGTTTTGACGACTTCATCGCTTTCTTTGTTCGCTTTAACGATCGCTTGGAGGACATCTACAAGGCCATCTGGTACATCCATATAAATTTCTTCATCAATGTCGCCATTTAGATATGCAGTTACGACGTCCATTTGATGAACCATCAAGTCAAGCTCCACGGATAATGCCATTAAGAGTCTGATTGAACTGGATCTGACAACTGGGGCAAATGTTTCTTGGAAATCCACTCCAGTCTGCTGGGCAAATCCTTTGGCGACAAGTCGAACTTTTCGTCGTTCAACTTGGCCGTTTCCGTCATATTTGGTTCGAAAAACCAGGCGGTTGCCAATGGCTTTGCGGTTTTCCGGCTGGGTAACAATTTCCCATGTCTTGCACTTTATTTGGGACACGAATTCGCTTACGGTCGCCACCTTCCAGTCCATTGCATTTTCGGAAGCCATCGCCTCCTTTATGTTCGCTGGGTCTGGGATACCAATCAGGCTTGCTGACTCATTTTGGATTTCAGATAGAGTAGTGCTGTTTGGGATCATGTTATACTGCTTTTTTGGTCTTCCAGGCTCTCCAGTACGTATTAGTTTAGGCCGTCCAGGTCCTTTCTTCAATTCCGTTGAATCGACGCTTTGCACTCCAACTTCAGTTGGTTCAACGTTCGTCGTTTCAGTGGGTGAATTTATTTCAGCATCGACTGTTTCAGATTTCGTGGAGTCATGACATTCTTTAACTTCGTACTCAGCGTACATATCCGGGCTAATGAAATCTTCGTAGTTGTCGTTTTGATCAAATTTTGCCAAGAATTTGGCATTTCGACTTCTTACTATTTTCCTTTCATTTGGCAGCCAAAAACGGTACGCTTTCGATTCCGCGGAGTAGCCGATGAAGACCGCCTCTTTGCTTCTTGAATCAAACTTTCCCTTCGTATCTTTTTCATCCAGAATCAGTGCTTTTACGCCAAAAGTTCGCAGATAACTTAGGGTGGGTTTCCTTCCCGTCCATCTTGTAAAGGGTAAATCACCATTTATGCTTCGAGAAGGACATCTGTTTCTGATGTAATTAGCTGTGGCGATGGCTTCGCTCCAGAATGATGGTGGCAACTTAGAATGGATTAGCATGCATCTCGCCGTCTCCACTAACGTGCGATTCTTCCTCTCCGAAATTCCGTTCTGTTGTGGCGTGTGGGGAATGGTAAGTCTCCTCGAAATTCCACTTTCTTTTAGGAAATGGTCGAAATTGTTGTTGCAGTATTCCGTTCCGTTGTCGGATTGCAAAGCCTTGATTTTTCTTCCCGTTTGGCACTCGACTCGGTTTTTAAAGTCCTTGAAAGCGTCCAAGACTTCATCTTTCGTTTTTAAAAACGAAACTTCACTCCACCTTGAATAGTCGTCGGTGAAGACGACGAAATATTTTGAACCACCTATCGAAGAAACCCGCATTGGTCCGCATACGTCTGTGTGGATTAGTTCCAGGAGCTCAGATGTCCGGTTTTCTTCAGATTTTGGAAACTGTGTTCGAGATTGTTTTCCCATGACGCAGATCTCGCAGGTCGATAGGATTTCCTCGTTCGCCAGCTTGAAACCGTGAGCCTTATTCTTCCGGGCCATGTCTTTCAGGCTTCTTTCGTGGACGTGACCCAATCTGTAATGCCAGTCTTCCAAGTTAGACTTTGGAGTAATTTCGACTTGCGCGGCGTTGACTGCTTCCGTATCCTTCCTCAAGAAAAATAGATCTCCTATCCGATCAGCGATGGCGATTGCTTCCCCATTGGTTTTCAGGATGATGGCCTTTGACTTTTTAAAAAGTACTTCGTAACCTCTATCCGTAACCTTGGATATAGACATCAAGTTCGTTCTCAAGTCCGGAACAAGAAGGGTTTTTTTCAGTTTTAGTATTCTTCCCGTTTCGCCGTTTGTCGTTTCGATTTTGACAGTGCCGATGCCTTTAATCTCCGTCGAGTCATTGTTGGCTAAATTAAGCGTTTTGTCGACCTCTTCGATACTTTCGAACTTCTCTCCCTTCGACGTCATATGCGAAGTTGCTCCGCTGTCCAAACACCAGACGTCTTGTTCGTTTCGATCGGTGTAGAAAGCGAACTCTTCGAGGTTTCTTCGGCATTCGGTGACTACGTTAGCTTTTTCTTCGGCTTTTCCAGCTTTATCTGGAAGATTATTCTTGCAATCCGCAGCTTTGTGACCAGGTTTTCCGCACCGGTGACACTTGTACTTGAAAACGGCTTTCTCAGCTTGACTGTTGGATTTCAAAACTTCAGTATTCAGCTTGTATTGTTTCTTGCGTGGTTGTTTCTTAAAGGCAACCATGGCGTTCTGAATCGTGTCCTTCTCTTTAGACTTCCTCGCGTCCGCTTCTTCAATGATTTTGATTTTTAAAGCGTCTGGTTCAGGCAGGGTGTCCCGTGACTCGATAGCGCATCTGAAGTTTTCGAAACTGTCCGGCAGGCTGTATAGAAGCATGATGGCCAGCAGGTCATCGTTGATTTTCAGCTCCATTTCCTCCAGACGGTCGACTGTATCGAAGAACTGCTTCACGTGCTCGTGTACATCTTCGCCTTCCACCATTTTGTTGAGCGTGAGTCTCTTCAGCAATGTCGCTTTACGGGCAGGTCCTCGAGACTGGTAAATCGATTCGAGTTTTAACCATACGTCTCGAGATGTGGCACAGTTTTTGATCTGCTTCAGTTCCGATGGGGTGATTGCAAGTACTAGATCGGATTTGGCCTTTCTATCCATCCGGTCCCAATCTGCAACGGTCGCCGAATTTCCATTGGTACCGTTCACTAATATTGGTCTCGGATTACTTCCATCCACGTAGGTCCATACGTCATTCTTGACAAGTAGCGCTTCGACTTGCATTTTCCAGGTGTCGTAATTGTCTTTACTGAGCCTCTCGATCCTTACATTGTGACTAGTTGCCATGACTGAACAGGAGCTTGTGTCCTTCTGTAATGATCTTCTTGACGCGTACTTCTTTCCTGACAAAGACTAACCCTATGCAAATACTTTAGCTACTAATCTAAGCGCAATGGGAGCGTGCTGGGCCCATAACCTGTCGTTATGTGGATGGAGTACGCAAGATTAAAATATAATGAA
Source organism: Leiobunum rupestre (assembly GCF_980474605.1). Taxonomy (NCBI): domain Eukaryota; kingdom Metazoa; phylum Arthropoda; class Arachnida; order Opiliones; family Sclerosomatidae; genus Leiobunum; species Leiobunum rupestre. Next base: position 49,292,059 of record NC_143391.1, on the reverse strand, counting down.
CTGAGTTTATTCAGAGCAAGTCAACAATTTGGAAACAGACAACGAATATTGTACGTTTATATATGCAGCTAAAAAACATTTGTTGCCATAAAAAATGAAAGGTAAAAGATAAAGTACAGTAGACCCAACGATGGTCTTTATCAGTTACAACAGTCCCCCTTAAAGTCCAGAGCTGGATTATTAATATTTTAGCTTTGGACTTTAAGGGGGACTGTTGTAACTGATAAAGACCATCGTTGGGTCTACTGTACTTTATCTTTTACCTTTCATTTTTTATGGCAACAAATGTTTTTTAGCTGCATATATAAACGTACAATATTCGTTGTCTGTTTCCAAATTGTTGACTTGCTCTGAATAAACTCAGTTCATTATATTTTAATCTTGCGTACTCCATCCACATAACGACACTAAACAACACGACCTACACACTATAAAGTCTCCTCCAAAACTGGATGTTTACGTGGAAACAAAATAATCAAAAAACCAAAGCTAAAAATATAAGATCAAAGAATAGACAAAAAACAACATTATCTCGATCAGTAAAAATAACATACGACCCTTCCTTTGCCTAAAACCCAGACACATATTATGTTAAAAAAAGAGTATCCGAAAAAACTAAACCTACTGACAATTAAAGAGTTTAACATCGTCATTGAATAATATATTACAGATTTAAAACACAACGTAAAAGGAATCAATAACACAGCGGCAACGAATCAAAGTCCCAAAACAGCGCTCCCGGTTCATTTCCCGACGAAATAAAAACCAGTTCACAAAAATTAAAAAACAAAGTTCAATAAAAAATATCCACAGATATTGTATTCATCCGTTTAGTAACAAAACCCGCCTTATCATAATGGTTCCTTTATTTTAATATTTTCCGTAATGAAGTCAATGGCTCGGCGGTGAACTTTCAGCATGGTAACAATGCGACCCAAGATCAATTCCTGATCACGATCAAATTTTACATTAAAATACTTAAATATTTAATTACATATAAAATTAATAATTTATAAATATTTAATAAATATAATTTATAAATATTTAATTACATATTAAATATTTATAAATTATATTTATTAAATATTTATAAATTATATTTATTAAATATTTATAAATTATATTTATTAAATATTTATAAATTATATTTATTAAATATTTATAAATTATATTTATTAAATATTTATAAATTATATTTATTAAATATTTATAAATTATATTTATTAAATATTTATAAATTATATTTATTAAATATTTATAAATTATATTTATTAAATATTTATAAATTATATTTATTAAATATTTATAAATTATATTTATTAAATATTTATAAATTATATTTATTAAATATTTATAAATTATATTTATTAAATATTTATAAATTATATTTATTAAATATTTATAAATTATATTTATTAAATATTTATAAATTATATTTATTAAATATTTATAAATTATATTTATTAAATATTTATAAATTATATTTATTAAATATTTATAAATTATATTAATTTTATATGTAATTAAATATTTATAAATTATATTTATTAAATATTTATAAATTATATTTATTAAATATTTATAAATTATATTTATTAAATATTTATAAATTATATTTATTAAATATTTATAAATTATATTTATTAAATATTTATAAATTATATTAATTTTATATGTAATTAAATATTTATAAATTATATTAATTTTATATGTAATTAAATATTTATAAATTATATTTATTAAATATTTATAAATTATATTTATTAAATATTTATAAATTATATTTATTAAATATTTATAAATTATATTTATTAAATATTTATAAATTATATTTATTAAATATTTATAAATTATATTTATTAAATATTTATAAATTATATTTATTAAATATTTATAAATTATATTAATTTTATATGTAATTAAATATTTATAAATTATATTTATTAAATATTTATAAATTATATTTATTAAATATTTATAAATTATATTTATTAAATATTTATAAATTATATTTATTAAATATTTATAAATTATATTAATTTTATATGTAATTAAATATTTATAAATTATATTTATTAAATATTTATAAATTATATTTATTAAATATTTATAAATTATATTAATTTTATATGTAATTAAATATTTATAAATTATATTAATTTTATATGTAATTAAATATTTATAAATTATATTAATTTTATATGTAATTAAATATTTATAAATAATAATAATTTATAAATATTTAATTAATATAATTTATAAATATTTAATTAATATAATTTATAAATATTTAATTAATTAATATAATTTATAAATATGTAATTAATATAATTTATAAATATTTAATTAATATAATTTAAAAATATTTAATTAATATAATTTATAAATATTTAATTAATATAATTTATAAATATTTAACTAATATAATTTATAAATATTTAATTAATATAATTTATAAATATTTAATTAATATAATTTATAAATATTTAATTAATATAATTTATAAATATGTAATTAATATAATTTATAAATATTTAATTAATATAATTTATAAATATTTAATTAATAAAATTTATAAATATTTAATTAATATAATTTATAAATATTTAATTAATATAATTTATAAATATTTAATTAATATAATTTATAAATATTTAATAAATATAATTTATAAATATTTAATTAATATAATTTATAAATATTTAATTAATATAATTTATAAATATTTAATTAATATAATTTATAAATATTTAATAAATATAATTTATAAATATTTAATTAATATAATTTATAAATATTTAATTAATATAATTTATAAATATTTAATTAATATAATTTATAAATATTTAATAAATATAATTTATAAATATTTAATTAATATAATTTATAAATATTTAATTAATATAATTTATAAATATTTAATTAATATAATTTATAAATATTTAATTAATATAATTTATAAATATTTAATAAATATAATTTATAAATATTTAATTAATATAATTTATAAATATTTAATTAATATAATTTATAAATATTTAATTAATATAATTTATACATATTTAATTAAATACAAGATTAATATAATTTATAAATATTTAATTAAATATAATATTAATATAATTTATAAATATTTAATTAAATATAAGATTAATATAATTTATAAATATTTAATTAAATATAAAATTAATATAATTTATAAATATTTAATTAAATATAAGATTAATATAATTTATAAATATTTAATTAAATATAAGATTAATATAATTTATAAATATTTAATTAAATATAAGATTAATATAATTTATAAATATTTAATTAAATATAAGATTAATATATTTTATAAATATTTAATTAAATATAAGATTAATATAATTTATAAATATTTAATTACATATTAAATATTTATAAATTATATTTATTAAATATTTATAAATTATATTTATTAAATATTTATAAATTATATTTATTAAATATTTATAAATTATATTTATTAAATATTTATAAATTATATTTATTAAATATTTATAAATTATATTTATTAAATATTTATAAATTATATTTATTAAATATTTATAAATTATATTTATTAAATATTTATAAATTATATTTATTAAATATTTATAAATTATATTTATTAAATATTTATAAATTATATTTATTAAATATTTATAAATTATATTTATTAAATATTTATAAATTATATTTATTAAATATTTATAAATTATATTTATTAAATATTTATAAATTATATTTATTAAATATTTATAAATTATATTAATTTTATATGTAATTAAATATTTATAAATTATATTTATTAAATATTTATAAATTATATTTATTAAATATTTATAAATTATATTTATTAAATATTTATAAATTATATTTATTAAATATTTATAAATTATATTTATTAAATATTTATAAATTATATTTATTAAATATTTATAAATTATATTTATTAAATATTTATAAATTATATTTATTAAATATTTATAAATTATATTTATTAAATATTTATAAATTATATTTATTAAATATTTATAAATTATATTTATTAAATATTTATAAATTATATTTATTAAATATTTATAAATTATATTTATTAAATATTTATAAATTATATTAATTTTATATGTAATTAAATATTTATAAATTATATTTATTAAATATTTATAAATTATATTTATTAAATATTTATAAATTATATTTATTAAATATTTATAAATTATATTTATTAAATATTTATAAATTATATTAATTTTATATGTAATTAAATATTTATAAATTATATTTATTAAATATTTATAAATTATATTTATTAAATATTTATAAATTATATTAATTTTATATGTAATTAAATATTTATAAATTATATTAATTTTATATGTAATTAAATATTTATAAATTATATTAATTTTATATGTAATTAAATATTTATAAATTATATTAATTTTATATGTAATTAAATATTTATAAATAATAATAATTTATAAATATTTAATTAATATAATTTATAAATATTTAATTAATATAATTTATAAATATTTAATTAATTAATATAATTTATAAATATGTAATTAATATAATTTATAAATATTTAATTAATATAATTTAAAAATATTTAATTAATATAATTTATAAATATTTAATTAATATAATTTATAAATATTTAACTAATATAATTTATAAATATTTAATTAATATAATTTATAAATATTTAATTAATATAATTTATAAATATTTAATTAATATAATTTATAAATATTTAATTATTATAATTTATAAATATTTAATTAATATAATTTATAAATATTTAATAAATATAATTTATAAATATTTAATTAATATAATTTATAAATATTTAATTAATATAATTTATAAATATTTAATTAATATAATTTATAAATATTTAATTAATATAATTTATAAATATTTAATAAATATAATTTATAAATATTTAATTAATATAATTTATAAATATTTAATTAATATAATTTATAAATATTTAATTAATATAATTTATAAATATTTAATAAATATAATTTATAAATATTTAATTAATATAATTTATAAATATTTAATTAATATAATTTATAAATATTTAATTAATATAATTTATACATATTTAATTAAATACAAGATTAATATAATTTATAAATATTTAATTAAATATAATATTAATATAATTTATAAATATTTAATTAAATATAAGATTAATATAATTTATAAATATTTAATTAAATATAAAATTAATATAATTTATAAATATTTAATTAAATATAAAATTAATATAATTTATAAATATTTAATTAAATATAAGATTAATATAATTTATAAATATTTAATTAAATATAAGATTAATATAATTTATAAATATTTAATTAAATATAAGATTAATATAATTTATAAATATTTAATTAAATATAAGATTAATATATTTTATAAATATTTAATTAAATATAAGATTAATATAATTTATAAATATTTAATTACATACTAAATATTTATAAATTATATTTATTAAATATTTATAAATTATATTTATTAAATATTTATAAATTATATTTATTAAATATTTATAAATTATATTTATTAAATATTTATAAATTATATTTATTAAATATTTATAAATTTTATTTATTAAATATTTATAAATTATATTTATTAAATATTTATAAATTATATTTATTAAATATTTATAAATTATATTTATTAAATATTTATAAATTATATTAATTTTATATGTAATTAAATATTTATAAATTATATTTATTAAATATTTATAAATTATATTTATTAAATATTTATAAATTATATTTATTAAATATTTATAAATTATATTTATTAAATATTTATAAATTATATTTATTAAATATTTATAAATTATATTTATTAAATATTTATAAATTATATTTATTAAATATTTATAAATTATATTTATTAAATATTTATAAATTATATTAATTTTATATGTAATTAAATATTTATAAATTATATTAATTTTATATGTAATTAAATATTTATAAATTATATTAATTTTATATGTAATTAAATATTTATAAATAATAATAATTTATAAATATTTAATTAATATAATTTATAAATATTTAATTAATATAATTTATAAATATTTAATTAATATAATTTATAAATATGTAATTAATATAATTTATAAATATTTAATTAATATAATTTAAAAATATTTAATTAATATAATTTATAAATATTTAATTAATATAATTTATAAATATTTAACTAATATAATTTATAAATATTTAATTAATATAATTTATAAATATTTAATTAATATAATTTATAAATATTTAATTAATATAATTTATAAATATTTAATTAATATAATTTATAAATATGTAATTAATATAATTTATAAATATTTAATTAATATAATTTATAAATATTTAATTAATAAAATTTATAAATATTTAATTAATATAATTTATAAATATTTAATTAATATAATTTATAAATATTTAATTAATATAATTTATAAATATTTAATAAATATAATTTATAAATATTTAATTAATATAATTTATAAATATTTAATTAATATAATTTATAAATATTTAATTAATATAATTTATAAATATTTAATAAATATAATTTATAAATATTTAATTAATATAATTTATAAATATTTAATTAATATAATTTATAAATATTTAATTAATATAATTTATAAATATTTAATAAATATAATTTATAAATATTTAATTAATATAATTTATAAATATTTAATTAATATAATTTATAAATATTTAATTAATATAATTTATACATATTTAATTAAATACAAGATTAATATAATTTATACATATTTAATTAAATACAATATTAATATAATTTATAAATATTTAATTAAATATAATATTAATATAATTTATAAATATTTAATTAAATATAAGATTAATATAATTTATAAATATTTAATTAAATATAAGATTAATATAATTTATAAATATTTAATAAATATAATTTATAAATATTTAATTAATATAATTTATAAATATTTAATTAATATAATTTATAAATATTTAATAAATATAATTTATAAATATTTAATTAATATAATTTATAAATATTTAATTAATATAATTTATAAATATTTAATTAATATAATTTATAAATATTTAATAAATATAATTTATAAATATTTAATTAATATAATTTATAAATATTTAATAAATATAATTTATAAATATTTAATTAATATAATTTATAAATATTTAATTAATATAATTTATAAATATTTAATTAATATAATTTATACATATTTAATTAAATACAAGATTAATATAATTTATAAATATTTAATTAAATATAATATTAATATAATTTATAAATATTTAATTAAATATAAGATTAATATAATTTATAAATATTTAATTAAATATAAAATTAATATAATTTATAAATATTTAATTAAATATAAGATTAATATAATTTATAAATATTTAATTAAATATAAGATTAATATAATTTATAAATATTTAATTAAATATAAGATTAATATAATTTATAAATATTTAATTAAATATAAGATTAATATATTTTATAAATATTTAATTAAATATAAGATTAATATAATTTATAAATATTTAGTTAAATAGAAGATTAATATAATTTATAAATATTTAATTAAATATAAGATTAATACAATTTATAAATATTTAAAATGATGTAGAATAAATTATAGTACCTAACGTTATAACTTCGTAAAGGACATTCGCCAAAGCTGTTTTTTAGAGTAAATCTCTTGCACTAGGCAGACCCGGGTTCGATTCCCGGCTGGCGCCAATAAATCGCAAATTGATACTAAGACGAATACCGTGTAAAATTGGTGGAAACCCTGCCATTGGACGTTGAGAGGTTGCATAGCATTCAGCACTCGGTCCGTCCAAAAGTCATTTTGAAGAAGTTTGATATAAAACGCCCGTACAAACCAGACAGACTCCACATCCACAACCATCATAACACAAACACAACAAACTTAACACCCACAACCGTCATAACATGAAATCAACATTCACACCCTACACATAAACATTACAATAATGAAATACCCAATCAAACTGAGTTAAAACCGTCGCGACGGTGAGCGATAACGAAAAAAAAACACCAATCAAACCCAACCGCAAATTAATCCGTTAACGCTCACCGTCACACGGTGGTCTTGCCAATCCTACGAGAAACTGCGAACGCAATGATTAACCTTTGCACGTGACAGACAGACACGGTGATTGTATAATCCCTCCCATGCGAACGGAGAAACTATAAATATGGTGTACAACAACACCTTTGGTGGAACTATTTTATTATTGTAATTACTTTTATTTAAAAAAACATATATTCGTTTTAACTCCCTAAACTTATAAATCAATATACTATTGGTAAAAATCAAGCACTAAAGCGGATTTTACAACTATTTAAAAAATTTCCAAAATGGCGTCTATTGGGTGTGGGTATGGCATGGGATGATGGTAGAGTTGATCTGGACCTCAGTGGATTGATCGACGATATTAGAAGGGAAGAAATTAAAAGAAAATGTTTTGGCCTGGATGGTTCGACTGTAACTTCAGACTACACTTCATTTAAAACAGATATATGCAATCTCGAATTATCTTTAATTTTGCGTAAAAATGCGATTAGAACCAGAGCACGTGAATCCGGGTGAATATCTCGAGGCGTATTTTCGAAGGAAACAAAATGGAATCTAAATCTTGAGGTCTTGTGATCTCGGTTCCAGGGACCCCTATTGATACTAAGTCAAGTGCTGCTACATCAATTCTGCTCCGCGAAAACACTTTATTTCTTACTGATTTCGGTTACTAAGAAGATAAAGCTCGATAATTTACTTCGACAGAAAGTTAACGAATACATTGTTCTAAGAACATAGTCTATATTTTTTATGTGTTTCGTCTCTGGCTCAACTCTTCTATAATATATCTTTGAGCTCGTCTCAAGCTCAACTCTCATATAATATATTTTTGAGCTCATCTCGGGCTCAACTCATCGATAATACGTCATTGATCTCGTCTCTGGCTATACTCTTCGATGACATATCGTTCAGCTCGGTTTATTTCTAAAATTACGTCAAACATTGCTCATAAATGTTTCAATAGACTCAGCTCAATGAAAAAATGATGGTCTGGTATCAGAATCGTGATTTTTACTAACATGTATTATAAGGTACTCGGTCTCAAACTCACGTTCGGTCTCAAATTTGAGACGAGCCCGCGCCGCTAGGCTAGGATCGTACGCGTTTTGATTCGTCGCTCTATCATATTATCGTGTTCAGAACTTCAGATTGATAATCTCTGTGTCCTGAAGTGGTATAAGACTCGACTCAACGCTTTGTTTCAATATTCATCTTCACGAATAGCTGATGAGGTAAGTGCACTCTTTATTGATCAATTTTTTAAATTTTGAGATTCTTTTCGTAGATTAAAAAACGTAACGCCGTTTTTGTTACTTCGAATAACAGCAGTTTTGGCGAAATTGTCATTCAAACCCCAAAAAGACTTCGTCTATCAACGAATTTTACATATTGCCACCAGGCTTAGCTGAATCTTGGGCTAACTAGCGCTAGTTATGCTAAAATTAAATTGTAGGCGAGTTAGCAGTCTTTTCTTATTTAGTTCATACACCCTTTAAAGCACGAGGACGGAAGAGGGTGGAAAAAGGAATTCGCCTTTTCAGTGAGGCTCGAGCCACCTCACGACTAACGACAGAAGCCACTTAGTTGCTGGTGTTTGATTTGCTAAGCAAACGCTAAGTTCAGCTTTCCGAGGTTATAGTTAAGTGGCTCTATGTTAACTGAAAAAGCATATTACTTGGTTAGTTTCCCAACTCACGGTGATAACCAATTGAAAATTTTCTAAAGTCTACATGTATGACTTATGACGAGTTATAGACTTATGATAGTAGGGAAGGTTTTTCTTAACTACAAAAGGATGATCTCTCATAATGGTAACTTCCCTGTAAAGGCTCTGCCTCCGTGGTTGTCTGCAATTTAATAGGGAACCCTACATCTCCTTAGATAACTTAAAGCAAGTGTCTGCTCTAGCGTAGTACCTGGAGGGTACGATAGATGTCGCTTTCAGCAGCTTCTCCAAACGAATGTATTAGGTACGATTGGCTTCGATTTTCTACGCTTACAAAGGGGAACTAATTGACTACACATGTATTAGCGGCTGGTTTTTGAATTTCACACGTTCACCGTCTTTTGACCGAGGCTTAGCGACAAAATTTTAATCGTAAATTATAATAAATATCTTTTTAATTGAACAAAAACAAGTTGGAATATGAAAAGGAGCACACTCGCATTATGTTTATCCGGATTCTCGTCGGTTGATAAGATTAAAATATTTTGGGCTGCGGCTTCGATAGGAGAGTCAACAAATCTTACAGTATCTAACTTATCAATAATACAGATTAGAATTTTGGGGTACTGCAAATAATACCAAGGGTGTTTAGCGAGATCAGTACACCCAAGTCCACAAAGAGGTACATCTACGATTTAAAAAATTTTGACCGTAGAAGCGCTGTTAATTGACATTTAAGATGAAAATGTGTAAGAGCCCGCGGATATTCTACTGCTTTATTAAAAAATTGGCACAAGTGCGACTTTTCCATGGGTGTTCCTAATAGCCTTGTGGCCCAGCTGATCCGTACAAGGAAGATTCCACAAAACTCAATGGTAAAACTATTATAGCAGTATATGATGAGGGCAGATTGGGCAGAGTATGAATTGACACTTAAGTTACTGCCCTCTTAAATACCCCAAGTTGTAAAAACTTTTAATACTGTCTTTAATAGAGAATTTGGAAGTAAATGCACGTTTCTTCAGTACACTATAAAGAAATACTTAAGTTAACAATAATAATCAGCTAAGCTAATACCCAAAGCACCACCCAAGTCATCTAGCGACTTTTAATGCCTATTAAATCCGGTGGCCTGGGTTACAATGCGTAGGAGGGTGGTGGAAAGCCCTTCATGCCACGCGAGCCAACAGCTCCCGACACTCACTATTACCGTTAACCTCAACAAGTTGACATACCTATCTCTTACTTCAATGTAAGTACAACTACTGACTGTTCGTCAGTATTTCCGGGCTCAGCTAAACGGGTATAATCGCGGGTGAAGGGTTTATTACGATCTCAGGTGTCCTTACTCTTAAGTATTTATCGTAACGCCATCTATGGAAGGTTTTCGAAAGCATTTGAGTTTTTTTAACAATAGGAGAAAATAAAGTTCAATGCTGATTATTTCTCTATTCTACCAAAAGTGACATAAGACCCAAAAGTGTGTCAACTCTACCTTTGCGCCCGTTAAAATATTTACTGAGAGCTAGTCTCACAATAGACTACATAACCTACTAGTTGGAATAGTACTAGCAACGATATATTTAGTCTATGGTCTACCGCGATTTTATCTCTTCGATTTATTATCCCGTAGACATACGTTCTAAAACGCCTCACTTGGCGCCGCTGAAGTGGAGGAAATTTCAAATTTTGATGACGTATTTTCAACCCCCTCTTCCACTCCCTCTTTTTACTTCGCGACAAGCTCTCATTAAACGTTATACCGTACTGACACACTTTTGGGTCAATGTCGCTTTTGATTCTACTACTAGATGGCGCGTACGTCACTGCAGACCGTGTTACTGAAACGTGAATTGCTAGCGCTTTTTTAAAATGGTATTACAATTGCGTATCTTTTGAAGAATGAAGTTCCTGATTGCTTTGGCGTTTTTGGGAATCGCCGCCAGCCGGGTCATCGTCCCTCGCACGGTGCACCCTCTGTCTCAAAAGATGATCGACTACATTAACTACATCAACACCACATGGACGGTAACCCCCATTTTAAGATTTTGTAGTATTAATTTAAAATTTAAATGGCACGTACAAGATATTATGAAAAGTTAAAGCTTTTGTAGATTTATTTGTTATTGAAGAAAGATTTCAAGATTTTAAAAAATAACTTTATGCCTCGAAGGGGTTTTGAAAAGAGGATATTCACGAAGTCCGGCTCAATCGTTAAAATGTCTCGATTTATACTCTGACAGGCTGGACGAAACTTCGACGAGAAGATCTCGATGAAGTACATCCGAGGTTTGATGGGAGTGCACGCCGAGAGCTCTCAATACAAACTTCCCGAGAAATACATCGAAATTCGCAAAGACATCCCCGACAACTTCGACTCCAGAACCCAATGGCCAAACTGCAAATCCATCGCCGAGATTAGAGACCAAGGCTCTTGCGGCTCATGTTGGGTAAGACTTGGCCCAAAGACTATAAAGCCCCAGGAATGGAAGGATTGATATTATTGGCCGCGTGTTTTGTCTGCGCTAGAAACTTCCAGCAAAGCAAATCAGAGTAACCGGAAACGGTTGCCGCAACCCGGTCTCTCTTTATAAACGAGTGGCGCAAAAGTTCCACTAGACGGAGCTACACCTTCCATTCCTGGGGTTTTATATTCTTTGCTTGGCCGCTTATTAATATAAGAACGCCACATGATCACACGCAGCGTCCCCTCTTGGCAATAATACGCAACACCCCACTTTCGAGCCTCTGTTTTTGAAACCTTAATGTAAATAGTAATAATGTTAAGAGCTGCCAGGTGGCGTAACTGACGTCATTTTTATAACATAGGGTTCATGATCAAGAAGCTGGTAATTATCACTTATAAAACTCTTCTTAATCGGATCTTGATAAACGTGAGAATATCTCCAAGCATTCTCACTTGGTACAATTTTAAACTGGTGTTAATTTTTTCAAAATGAAAAAATGGCTGGATTGCGGTTTTCTTAAACCGACCCGATTTTAAGCTTAATTTAAATTAACGTATCAATCGATTTCGTTGTAATTTAAATTCAATAATAGTTCTCAATTTTCAATTGATATAAAAATATTTATTGGCAGCGGTGGGATTCGAACCCACGCCTCCGAAGAGACTGGTGCCTTAAACCAGCGCCTTAGACCGCTCGGCCACGCTACCCCTACCAATATAAGTTAATTATCTTTTTTTACGATAATAGCTGGGTTGTTCGTTTCCAGATAAGGTTTTCCCACAGCTTTATCACCTTGAACTAGAACAATCGGCTAACATTACCGTACAAAAGCGATTTATCAAATAAAAGGCTAATTGACTTAAATAAATCCGATATCATTATTATCAGGAAAACTAAATATGTATGCACTCGGAATGAATAAGGACCCATCGCCACCGTGCTCCGAAACTCCGAAAGCTCCTTTTATCAAATTAATTGGCTGGCTGCCGAAGATGAAAACTCGGAAAATAGGTTTACCAGAAACTGAATTTATGAAACCCCTCGAGAAACCCCGATTAGTACTTAAAGTGTTGGTTGCACGAAAAATCGATAGTAATAAAAACGAATGAATGCGGGCTTGTTTTGAAGCCCAGGACGTTCTCTTTCCAAAAATGTCATTGTCGAAACAAATTTCGAAGCCTAAGTGTATTAACTTTGAGTACAAAACTGACCTTTTTCGCTCACCAAAATACTGAAATTTTCGGCGAATTTCTCTCCTCCGTAGCACGAGCAATTTGGGGCAAATCAAAGCTGTAGTTTTATTCTTAAAATAGAAGGAACTGAAGTGGAGGGATTCTGCTTACTTGTAGAAGTTTTCAAACCAGAGGTTTTTAATTATAATATTAGAGAAGAATTTACAAAGAGCCTTCGGTTTCATATCTTTTTCTACTAGGTAGGCTTGTGTATGCGTATTTCAATTACTACTGCGTAGAACTTTTTCCTGGGTGATAAATCAACCAGCTTTTAATCCCAGATGTAAGGAAATGTATTACAGACAATTAGCCAATGATACGCTTCGCATTTTCTGACGTCATGGGTGCCGAGAAGAATTTTAGAAGTGTGGAAATTCGCTGAAAAACTCGATTTCCACCATTTCGACTTCTTTTTATAATAATTCAAAGACCACTAACCGATTTTGATGAAATTTTCTGTACTTGCTATAAAATGTTTAATCTTTCTAATGAATCATTAATTAGCCATAGCTAAAATTTCGTGCAACCAACACTTTAATTACACCATGGGCCAATATCTTTTATGAATGCATCCGAACATTCTCACTTGGTCAAAAAGGGGGGATATTATAAATAAAAATGGCAGCTAATATTCTAATCAGTTTACTTGATGCTGAAGAAAATAAACAATATAATATTTTTGTGGATGGAAATGAATTTCAGAGAATATAGAATGGTTCGTAAATTTCCGATGAATAATTTCCTTTTAAATTATAAATAAAATGTTTTCTTCCTTCATATATTGTCGTGAAATCGTGTAAAAATAATATTTAATATCAAAGGCTTAGTTTACAACGTTCGTGGCATTCTCGTAAGCCGCCATCTTTAGCAGAATCTTTTTACATTTGACGCATTTTAGCAAGTTCTCACGGGAGAAAAATTCTCACTAAGAACTCTTCTCAAGAGAAGAATTCCTTCTCAGAATTTTGATGCGCCCCTGGCCACTTTTTAGCGAGTTCTCAAGGGGAGAAAAATTATAAACAAAATTAATAATTAGCCAAGCTAATACCTCAGGCACCATCAAGTCAGCCAACAGCTTTCTCAACAATTCTCTATGGAAAGCGAAAGAAATCGGGGCCAGCCCCGTTAACCACCGGGGAGAGAATTTGCTAACTCAACGCAAATGGAATTGTTCCGAGGAACCCTTTTCAAATGAAGAATCTCTTCTCAGCTTCTCGGCATGAATACGGAACATCGTACAGTGAGGGGCACCGCTCCTCTCATTGTGAGCGCTTTCGTTATTATGAGTGAAATTGAGCGGAAAAATGTTTTTTTAAAAGAGCGCGAAACGAAAATGAGTGGAGTGCCGATTTTACCGCTCAAAAAAGAGCGAAAAGAGAGGAGAGCGGTGAGTGAGCTGAGCTGCTCTTTGACGAAAATGCCCAACACTGACACCATACGTGTGGGCGTCTGTTTTTTTTTAAATCTGAATATAAAAAATAGTAATATCCTTAACAGCTGAAGGTTACGCAGCCTACCTCAATTGTAAACATGTCCGCACGTTGTTAAACAGCACACGTACTCACAGTTATGCCTATCTTTCCCCCATAAAGAAAGTATTTTGGTAATAATTACTTTATTATTATTATCTGTCCTTCTTGTTAGGCCTTTGGAGCTGTGGAAGCCATGTCCGATCGTTACTGCATCGCGTCCAATGGAAAAGTCAATGTTCATGTATCTTCCGAAGACCTGTTGACGTGTTGCTCTGGCTGCGGATTTGGGTAAGGGTCATTTAAGTACTTATTAATAATAATAGTAATAATAATAATAATAATAATAATAAGAATAATAATCAGGATTCAGGCACCACCTTAGGCCTAAGTCATCAAGCGACTTTTAAAGCCATTAACTCAGGTAGCCGGGTTACAATGCGTAGGAGGGTGGTGGCAAGCCCTCCATGCAAAGCGAACCAACATCTGCCTATTACATTTAACATCTTGCGGTTGCAACAAAACATGCACTGATGTTATTAGTTTTTGTGGGCAGTTTATTTTCTTTGCTGTCAGAAATGCACAATTGTTTTTCTTTCATTTGATATTTTCTAAATCTCCAGCCAGAACCTTTTGAAAAAGATAAGGTGGCCATAGTGTGCATTTTTCATAATTTGACACTACCATAAATGGAATAGTAACAGAGTAGTAAGTTATCATAATTATTACACAATTCATGAAATGAGTAAGGTTTCTCACTCGTATCTAAATGTTTAAAATTGGACCAAATCTTCATCCCTTCTCACGCCAAAGGGGGGAAAGCACCAAAGCAAAAGCCTTTAGAAGGATTGTAGAAATATCGGAAGAGTTTCGCCAAATAGCATCTGCAGTAGCTGCTAGGTGATGGGAAGTGGCAGACATAGTGAAGGGAAATGGCGGCGCCCACGTTTTGCCGTGAAATGAGCGTATTCGTTTGCAACTAACGTGCCTAAATTGTTTTTCAGATGCAATGGCGGATTCCCGGGCTCCGCTTGGGAATACTGGAAGAGCGATGGCATTGTTAGTGGAGGTCAATACGGAACGCAGCAAGGGTGCCAAACGTACAAGGTCGCCCCTTGCGAGCACCATACCACTGGACAGCGTCCTCCTTGCTCCGAAGGCGGAGAGACCCCGAAATGTGTGCACATGTGCGAGAAAGGATTCAACTCGAGTTACAATGATGACAAACATTACGGTGCGTAATAGTACGGTGTTTCGAAGTGGTAAATAACTGGTGTCAAATAGTGTGAAAAATAGTGGTAAATACCGACATGGCCAATAATACCATATACTGGCTAATATGGCCAATCATGTTTTCTATAAATGCCGAAATATCTTTATGAAGCAATGACAGATTTGGGCTATTTTAGTCAAATACATTGGAGTAGTTGACAGATTTGGGCTATTTTAGTCAAATACATTGGAGTAGTTGACAGACTTGGGCTATTTTAGTCCAGTTTCATTGGAGTAGTTGGCAGATTTGGGCTATTTTAGTCAAGTACATTGGAGTAGTTGACAGATTTGGGCTATTTTAGTCAAGTACATTGGAGTAGTTGACAGATTTTGAGTTAGAAAAAAGATTATAGTTCCTTTTTTATCGAGCTAACGGTTTTCCTGAAACCTTCTGTGTCGTCTGCTAAATTCTTCTTTCACTTCCACGCCACCTATTTCTTTTGGGAAAAATTATTTCAAATCTCAAAATTTCACCATGTAAATTATTTATAGTTAGTATATTTTTTTATCATTTTAATGCAATTATTTATTATTAGTCACTTTTACCACTATTTTCTTCTCATTATTATTTTTTTCGCATAAGTTTGTCAGTTTCTTATCTTCCGCGTTTTGACAATGACTACACCTTTTGGGTTGACTTCAGAATACGACATTATACGCAACAAGTCCTCTTTGTCTCTTCGTCATAGTGAGCGCGTGCAGGGCTTTCTGTCACCGCATAGGACCGGCGAGTGCAGTGCTTTCAGTTAAGGCATAGGACCAGGGGCTTGTCAACGAGAGCGAGGGCAAAAACAATATTAAAAGCACATACCTTGTTAAATAAGCTGCGTCCGAAAAAAAGACGAGAGATAGAAAACTGGTTGGAAAATAAGAATCCTGAATGAACTACACCTCTAACCAAAGTCTGCCCTAGGAAAAAGTAGTGCCCCCCGCTGCCCCCGGGGTTGGCACGCCCCTTCATAGCACCGGCGCGTGAAAGGCTTATTTTTGAAATTCAAAACTTTTCTGTGGCCCTTTGATCGAGGCTGACACTGGGGAAATTTTTCCGTTTAACCGTCCCAAAACCCAATTATGAAGTTTGGAAGCACCTGGTTTAGAAGGAATTTAAATACTTGATAGTAATTACGAAGTTATGTCTATTTCATTATTTTACAAGATTGCTTTTCTCGCTACTTCGTGCAGGTCAGTCAGCTTACTCGATTTCATCGAATGTCCAGAAGATCCAAACTGAAATAATGACCAACGGCCCCGTCGAAGCCGATTTCACCGTTTACGCTGATTTCCCCAACTACAAATCTGGTACGTACTTCAACTGATCTATACTTGATGAATTGTCCGCTGTTTCAAAATGGTTTTGAAGTGTACATAAAGTCAGGTCGAGGCCAAGGCGATAAGTTAATAATCTGTTGGATTTGAGTCTGCTAAGCAGACGCCTTTATGTTTAATAATAGCAAAGCATCTGCGACGAATTAGCAGACGGTGAATTAGTGTCATTAAACGTCGCTCGATGACTTGGTGGGTGGTGCCTCGGGTATTACCGCTTAGCCTAGCTTATTATTATTATTATGAAATCCAGCAGTCTATGAACTTCTCGTGTTGGCCGTTTCATAATGCCATGTCCACTGGAATGGCAATTGTTTTGTGATTTAATAGTAGCTCCACCGTCGTTAGATCAAAGTGTTGTACCTTTTCGAATTAGCTGTGACACATTTCTCATCACGTCCAGAATTTAACTTAAGTTATGTACTCAAGGTTATTCAACTGAAATTGAAAACTCTGAAACCCCAGGTGGTATCGCAGATTCAACAAATTAATTCAGTACCTAAAAATATGGATGGCGGAGATTCTAGACCCCAGCCTCACATACTTTCCACCAAAAGTTCTTTAGCTTGCGATTTTCCCTGATACTCTCTCACACATTCGATTACTATCTGTTTTTGCGCTTTTTAAATTAAAAACAGGCTAGCTTTCGCTACGATGTATGCTATGATGGTACCAAAGGCTATTGCTTTTGGGTGCTCACTCGTAGCGTCGTAGCCATACGTCTTAGCTAAGCCCCACCTTGAAACGATAGCCATTAAATTAATTTGACTCACAGATCATGAGGCAAAATAGCACGATCTTGCGAAATAATGATGTACTCGCCATGGACGACTTAATGTCATGGCCGACCTACACGCGTTACCATAGCAACGAACGCAAGCAACACCCACGACCAAGCTACGAATTGATACATATTATTAAGTACCTGAATGCATTCTTGGTTAAACTAATATCCTTAGTAACATAATAACATAAGTATGACAATTCTAATTGTTTTAATGTTAAGTTTCCTGACTAACGTATTGTAACACTCTCCAAGTAGGTGAAAAATTTTGCCATTTTTCATATTGGCTTTACAAGTCGCTAGTTGACTTAGGCCTATGGTGGTGCATTGGGTATTAGCTCAGCTGATTATTATTATTACTACTTACTACTGTTATATTACTTTTGTAATATAAAAATTTCAAACACAACAACTGGATATCTTTTTTGTTCGTAGGTGTCTATCAGCGTCACAGCAGCGAAGTTCTTGGAGGTCACGCGGTGCGCATTCTCGGGTGGGGCGTCGAAGATAGCACCCCTTACTGGCTGGTCGCCAACTCCTGGAACTACGACTGGGGTGCACAGGGGTTCTTCAAAATCCTTCGAGGATCCGACGAATGCGGAATCGAAAGCGACATCAACGGCGGTCTGCCGAAACTTTGAAGATTTTAAAGAATTTCTAAATTAATAAATTCAATTATTGTCATATGATTTGTCAACAAAGTTTATTAAATTACAAAAAAAATCTTGTTATTAAAACGATTAAAATGTGTTCTAATTTTTAGTCGAATAGTTCTTTTTATAAAGTAACGTGTCCTTCTGGTGTTAAATGTGGCTCTTATGCCACAGTCTCTTACTTTTACAAGTCTACTGTCGCGATGAATATAGGTTTATCTAGCGCGCGTGAAAATCGCTTGTGCTCTTGTGACGTAAGAGCAATATTTTAACAAGTTGGGCAAGATAACGTTTTATTTTATAAAATCAACTATTGCATTAGGTAGTTTCTCCTCAGTCGTTAGGATGGGAAGGGGTTCCTTATTACAATGTTGGTCACGCGTGGGGCACTCAGAAATTGTTTGGATGGGCATCATTTTGAAACTTGGCTAGTTTCATTGGCTTAGCGCGAAATTCATTTCGATAATTTAAAAAGGTATATTTTGGATTGAACGAAAATAGGTATATAAATTAACAGCAAATACCTGTATTAATGATTATCAACAGATTTGGTGGTAGTAGAGATTTTTTCTAGGTATTACAAATAATTTTCGTCGCCTGTTAAAACGAACAATCCCAGAAATGTTTTGTGGATAGTCTGAGTCCAAGGTTACTGGATAAATTCGCTAAATGCCTACGTTATTTATAGATGTCGATGCGCGCTAATTTTTTTAATATTTTTTTTCGGGTATTTCGAGTTCGCCAAAATCTGTCAGTAGGGGCACTCTTCGCAATTGTGATTTATGTCACACGGTTCGATTCGAAGAGTTTACGCGCCTTTTTTTCGAGGCGCTATATGTAGCAGAGCAGACGACTCGAGGAGGCTCTAAGGTGATGAAGAGCAATTGGTTGAAACTAGATGCTGCTTTAGGAACTATTAAAAGGTTCGTAATTTTTAACAATTACAAAGATTTAATGTGTAAAATTAAAACAGTAAATATTGCGAAATTATACATGAAACCAATAGGTATTAACAATTCTTTCTTGTTGATAGATTTTCTGTTAAGCATTTGTATTGAAAACGTTGGTTTTAATTTTTAGGAAAACATGGTAAAGTGTGTTGTACCATCATGCAACGAAAGCAATCAAAATAACAAAAGAAAACCACAAGAAGACAAACTAGGTATTAGTTTCTTCAGCTTTCCAATACAACAAGATAAAAGAAAGCTATGGGTTTATTAGACCTCTTTTAACTAACTTCCCGATTGATACTACAGATGTTAATGGAAAACGCAAAAAATTAGATAAAGAACCTTGTAAACCTTGTAACCCTTCAGGTTCATTTTCCCCCGCATACTTACATTTTTTTTATTTTTCTGTGTTATTTACTTTTGCTGTTACATTTCCCCCGCAACTCTTGACCCTCTATATTAACAGTTATAATTAAGTATTCGTAAAACCCTATACATCAAATGTCTTAATATTCAAAGACCTAATTAATAAAATTCAATCTCACATATAATTAAATTTATGATAAATTTAAAACTTAAATAACTTTTTAACGCTGCGTACAAATTAAATATAGTTTATAAATCTTATAGAACTCAATGAACCCCCACTATTAAATATAAAATTAAGATAATTAATTAAACGGGGTACTTAATATAAATTATTAACTAAATCCCTGCCTTCAGCAAGAAAAAAATAAGAGCCCTCAATTTATGGAGATAATTGGCGTCTTTTCCCTCGTTTTATTACCGTGGTACAATACTTTCCGAGCCAACCACATTCAAGTTTTTCTCGGAAATTTTTCGAACTAAACCTAGAGGTCGGTAACGGTTAATCATTATCCATGATTAAGTTGATTTTTTTGAGAAAAAAGTGTAAACAAAGAAATTTACCGGTTAATATTTCGGAAAATGATTAAAAAATATGTATTATTCGTAAAATTTGAGCTTTTTATCGAAAAAAACGTCGTTTTTCCGATTAATTTTACAAATTTATAAAAATATTAATCGGATAATACAGAAATATAAATTACTTGATAAAAATTTTTTACGAATATCTTTGAGAGCTTTATCTATTGAATAAAAGTTAACCATCCCCGACCTCTAACTAAACCAGTAATGTCCCCTCAACTCACAGCGATCCCACGGAACCAGTGTCATGTTAGCGGGTCTTTAGCCCACTACCAGATAACCCGGATCCAACAAAAGCGCACGTTTTCCAAGGCCAGGTCATAGGTCGAAAGTGTGCCTGGACACTTATGCTTGACAACAAAATAAAGATAACCTCGTGATTTCTTGGTACCTTCTCCCCCAACAAACCCTGGGACCCCCGAAATCACTTGGAACCAACCCCAGGGGACCTTTCGTGGGTCAGACAACGTCATACATCCCATGACAGGACACGAGTCTTGGGTGCACCAATGACCCAAATAAAATGCGAGGTCACCAATTACTTTTCATTTTCAACTCCGCCCTAAAATCCCCGGAACAAAACCAAGTGACAGAGCCCCAAAAAGACAGAATTTGGATTCTCGACAGAATTCGGATTCTAAAAAGAAGAGAAGTCTGATCTGACTAGCCATGTAAGGATACTTTCAAAACTCGGACAGTCGAATGCGCGATCTGTCCAGAGTATTCCGACCAGAAGAGCATGGTCCAAACTGCTATGAATCCGGGAAAAGAAATGCCCTCAACACCCTCAAATCACCTGTTGATCACCCAAAAACTATACGTTCCGAGAGAAGAAAACCAGATGACCGAGACCGATTCCTTCGCCTAACCAGACGTTTCAGACCGAAACCCGAAGTACCTACACTCTTAAAAAGTGTAACACTTTTAAATATTATGGTAAAGTAATGGGGATTTTAAATTATGGTTAAGTTGTCTAGGGGTCATTAATTATAATAATTAGGATTAGGATTAAGTGTTACATTAAATGAATAAAATAGGGAGTTAAATGGTTACTATAATAAAATAATGAATAAACATAAGAAGCAAATCAAAAGTATGTACAACAAGAAATATATTTACACGAACACAAAGAAAGTATATTTACAAAAACATGTCCGTCTCGCGGAAGCTTGTCCGAGAGGGCCAAAGTCACGGCGCGCACACACATCTCAAAACCACATCGCGTCTTCTTAGTCGCAATCTCAATTCTGTCTTTTCCTCGCTCGGGTCGGAGGTTTCACCCCTACGATGGGTATTGCGAAATCGGTGGCAACTTCCTTGCCAGAGCGAGGAAAGTTTTTGGCGACACCATACGCCCGAGGTAGCGTTATATGTTCAGGGAGAGTAAAATACGTTACAAAAGGTTTATTTGTTTTCAACCCAAAATGGGTTAAAATTCAGCCCAAACCTGGGTCCGTATTTACCCAGCCCAAAATTTGGGTTGTTTAGACTCAACCCATTAAAGATTAAAAATTCAACTTAATTTTGGGTTGAAATCTACCCCACCTTGGGTTGAAATCTACCCCGCCTTGGGTTGAGATCTACCCCGCCTTGGGTTGAAATGGACCTTGGGTTGAGATCTACCCCGCCTTGGGTTGAGATCTACCCCGCCTTGGGTTGAGATCTACCCCGCTTTGGGTTGAAATCTCCCCGCCTTGGGTTGAAATGGACCCCGCCTTGGGTTGAGATCTACCCCGCCTTGGGTTGAAATGGACCTTGGGTTGAGATCTACCCCGCCTTGGGTTGAGATCTACCCCGCCTTGGGTTGAGATCTACCCCGCTTTGGGTTGAAATCTCCCCGCCTTGGGTTGAAATGGACCCCGCCTTGGGTGGAAATCTACCCCGCCTTGGGTTGAAATGGGCCCCGCCTTGGGTTGAAATGGACCCCGCCTCACAGTGTTTTAAAATCGACTTTTTGCGGCCAAAATTAAATACCGATAAAACGTAACATAACATTATATATTCTTATGTGATTTTGTGCGTAGAATCTGAAAACATTGATAATTTTTTTCTAAGTGACACCAGGAGGCCAAACGTTTTCTTTACGAAATTTTTCAGAATTCTATTAGCGCAATTTATGTTAAGGGTGGTCCTAGACGTTACTTGAAAGTTTGGTAAGTCTATAATAAATACAACCGCTGAAAATTGAATATAAAGCTTCAAATTTCATCAAAATGTGACATTTTCCAATGGCTTTTTTGTAAAAGAGTGCAAGTGAATGCAAGTAATTTTTGAATTATCTCGTGGATAAATTTGTGTACAATACAATGCAAAAACTATGCGAGGTAAACGTCGTCAAGGTGTGTATGTATATACAGCAACTTTTATAACATGCAAAAAATCATATTTTCATCGGGAATTTTATTGTCTTTGGTCATCTTGTTTTCTTGAAACATCTACAAAAAGCACTATAGGAGGATAACATATAACTTTTCCCACCATCTGTTGTTATCTGTCGGTTACCTCGCATAGTTTTTGCATTGTATTCTACACAAATTTATCCACGAGATAATTCAAAAATTACTTGCATTCACTTGCACTCTTTTACAAAAAAGCCATTTGAAAATGCCACATTTTGATGAAATTTGAAGCTTTATATTCAATTTTCAGCGGTTGTATTTATGATAGACTTACCAAACTTTCAAGTAACGTCTATGACCACCCTGAACACAAATTCCGCTAACAAATCCTGAAAAAGTCCATAAAGAAAACGTTTGGCCTCCTGGTGTCACTTAGAAAAAAATGATAAATGTTTTCAGATTCTACGCACAAAATCACATAAGAATATATAAGGTTATGTTACATTTTATCGGTATTTAATTTTGGCTGCAAAAAGTCGATTTTAAAGGGAATATAACCTCAGGTATTTGGTGTGGAACACAAACGTTTGCAGCTCTGGCCGCTCTTGCCTTTGGCTTTAGAAATGTTTGGCGCTACTGTACAGGGAAATTTGAAAAATTGAAGGGGTCTTCCATAAAGATCGCTTTGCGGGTTATATTCCCTTTAAAACACTGTGCGCCTTGGGTTGAAATCTACCCCGCCTTGGGTTGAATTTTAATCGCGTGATTTGCCATGCAGCTAGGTAGGTAAATTTTAGACCTGAAAATTTTCGTGTGCCTATATAAGACCAAATTAACGTCCCTCTTAGATATGAATAATTTAAAGGACCCATGGAGAAATTACAAGAATCACATTTCAACGGAGGCCACACATGGATTACTATTCCTCCAGATAATTACTGCCTTGAGCTTTCGACTCGCAGGTCTTTGTTAAACTAAACTGAATGAAACCATTTACTTATATATATCGTTTCGTAAAAAACCTACAATGTTATCAATTGTTAAAAATAAAATTACATTTTTTAATGATTGATAACTTTTTAGGTTTTTTACGATATGATTTATATAAGAAAATTGGTTTCGATCAAGTTAGTTAGGCAAAGAACCGCGGGTCGAAAACTCAAGATAGTTTTTGCCTTGATAAATAATAATCCATGTGTGTCCTCCATTTAACTTTTACTCCTACAATTTTTCCATGAAAAAACCTTCATATCTAAGAGGGACGTTTAATTTTTCGTATACAGGGTTCATCATTTGATCGGCCCAGAAATTTGATCGGGGGAGATCGTTATTTTTCGTAAATTTCGGAAATATCATGAAATTTTTAACGACTTTAGAAGTGTTTTGAACGCTACGTGGTAGTACCAGCGTGTTTGTTTTTCATGACCAATTATTTCAGTGATGAAATGTTCGATTTCCACCAGACCAATTCCATTTATGGTTTTCGAGTATGCTCTACCAACTTGCTTATTGAAACTTTTCGTCTACCACGTAGCGTTCAAAAACTAACATTTCTAAAACCGTGAAAGATTTCACAATTTTTCTGAAATTTACAAATAATAACGATCTCCCCCGAGAGAGTACATACTGAAAATTTCTATATGTCCGTTTCGTTGTATTATTTTTATGCATTTTTTTTTAGAATTTTCAACACATTTTATTTTTAAATATTAAAGTAAGAAAATATTTACTTTTCAACAAATATGAGAATCGGTAGGAATAAGCTAACCATTGTTGAAAATTTTGAAACCAAATGAGATTTGAAAAGATTCTATATGGATTTCAACCCAAATTTTTAACCCAATTTTGGTTTAATAAAATAACCCATTAAAAATTAACAAATTTAAAAAAATTAACTAGTGTTGGGTTGCTATTAACCCAAATTTGGGTTGCAGTGAGACAACCCAATTTTCTAACTCTTCATTTTTAAGAGTGTACGCCCGCTTGTAAGAAGTTCGTCGTCGTCATCCGGACATCCGTACCGTCATCCGGCTCGTTAGTTACGGTAATTCGGGCACCCGTGCCGTAAGACAAGAAGTCCCCCGTCGAGCCCCTCCAAGAAAACGCGTGGGCGTGTGTCTTGCGTTATCCGGAACCCTGTAACCCGGAATCCCGTAAATCGAAGAGCAGCCACGAAGAGAATCAAGTGATAAGTAGAAGTTTATCTTAACCCCCCCCCCCCCGTGTAGAGTACCCAGGGTTCAAATACGAAATAACCAGTGAAATCGTAGAATTATTTTCAGGGCCCCCACTCGAATTTTAAAATTTTTTATAGGAAAAATAGGATTATATTTCTAAAATTATAGGACTTTATAGGACTATTTTTACAAAATTATAGGACTTTATAGGACTATTTTTACAAAATTATAGGACTTTATAGGACTATTTTTACAAAATTATAGGATTTTATAGGACTATTTATGCTATTGTATTTACTAACTTTATGCATTTAAAAACAAAAACTATATGTAGAGAAATAAATCTTTGATTTTCACTTAAAAATAGTAACTATTTAACCATTTTATCACAAAAATATACTAGTAGCTAACCATGTTAACAATAACAAAAGTATAGACTAGAATGACTTGGTATACGAATTTATCCTATAGCTAAATCTAGCAATTTCACTGCGTGGTTGGATTTGAAATGGGCAAAATATCAAAATTATAGGATTTTATAGGACTTTTGGGTGATTTTGCTATAAATATAGGATGTTATAGGACATTTTTGAAAATATAGGATTTTATAGGAATTATAGGACCTCTGGGAGCCCTGTATTTTTGGAAAGAAGGGATAAACCTCGTTATTGTCCGAGAAAGAGGTTAAAAACAGGTCCCCACGAGGCCGAGAGTTCATTCCGTTTCGTATATTAATATCGTTTGGATTATTGTAATTTTTGGTTCGTATTACCCTCGCTAATATTATTTGAAATAGTTGCTTTATTTCAGAGATGAATTGTAGAACGTTTAATTGTAATATTTTAATTGTAGTGTTTATTGTTTAGTGTGTATTTGTTTTTGCCCCCGCTTCCGTAGAGCCATAGAATTCCAGAATTTACGAGTGTTGACACCGATCCCATAGAAAACCGTAAGACATAGTTTCATTATGAAATACATGGTCATAGAGTGTATATTTTCGTGTTTTAATTCCCCCTCTTATTTTGAAAAAGCTAAAAGAACCACAATGGAGATGGCCTAGCCATCACTAGAGTAAAGTAAAATTATCCCTCAGTCCCCCTCATTGTGTTCATTTTTGTATTTTAATGTTTTTATAAAATTAAGTGTTAAATAAAGATTTTGTGATTGATTAACGACAAAGGGTTTCCATTCTGAATTCGAATCTCCCCCACTTTTTTTATTTTTTCTTTCCCCTGTATGTAACCCCCTCTCTCGGATTTAATTAACGCTACGAAAGGCCACGACTCGCATTTTGTCGCCATCTTCCCCCGCCTTGGTGAATTAATATCCTTGAGCAAGGGCTAGGAATATTTCTGTCAGTCAAACATCACATGACGAAGTCCTAATTTTCCATAAAAAGGTTGCAACCTTTCAAAGGATATATCATATTGAAAATATTTTGTGATAAAATATTTATCGTACCTAAAGTTACTAGTCATAACAGAATGTTCCTATTTTTGTTTAAATCACCTTCATAGGTTAAAGCAAGTATCGGCTCGACGTCAAGTACCTGTTTTTGCAACAGATGCCGCTATCGTCGTAATCAAAACAAGTTAGTTAAGCTACATTTTTAACCAAATGGCGGTTACTTATAGGCAGACTTGTAAATAGTGTATATTTTTAAGAGAGTCCTCTGGACCCGGACCCCTCCGCCGATCCATTTTCTTGACGAGTCCAGGACTCTTCCCCCTTTTTTCGCCCCCTCGTTTAAATTTATATGTTCTTTAATCTCTCTTTATTTCTCCATTTTATATTCGAAAATAAATTTCACCTAACCAGGCTAAGCCTATAAAATTTTTATTGTAATTATAAACGAGACAGTCAGAAATCGAACGGCAGCATTATTTCATTATATATTCTCAACATCAAAGTTTACATATTTTTATATATATTCGCACGTGATCGGGTAAATTAAAATGCTCGTAAATATTTTCACAACTAATTTAACTATTAAAGTCTTGATTTCAAACTCATCGGACTTAATTTTTTTCTACCTTTATTAATTTTAATAAAACTAAATTTTGGTATTCAATGGCACGGGCCACACGCACACCTGTTAAAGAGGTTTTTCCGTGGTAGGCCCAAGTTTTCCAAATTTTTCATTGGTCATTGTCAATTTCTATAGGCCTCACAGATAGGGGTCAGGGCCCCAGGGGAGCTCTAGCTCCGTGGGGAGTCCGACTAATATTCGGAGAGCTGAAATAGTGGCGGTCAGTATCTCAAAGAGAAAAATAATTCTACTTTTTATTTAATTCTCAAAATTTTCCCTCTTTTTATATATAATTTGAGGGAGTCTCGTGGACTCTTTACCCCTTCTAAAGACATTTTTTTAGCAGTCCCGTCATTTTTTTCAGGGGTTTTTGACGCGTGGACTGCCGCTATTTACAAGTCTGCTTATAGGTACCGCTGCGTTGATTGGATCGTTTGTTAAATGGTAAATGACTTAAATTACAGTAATTTTAAACAACATTTTTTACATTTGATATATAGTTTAGGTTAAAGCCCACTAAATAAAGTATAAGTTGCCTAAATATAATACTCTACAAAGGCTCTCTGACGACGTTAACATTTGGATATTTTGAATTTCACTTCCTTTGCCATTAATAGATGGCACCACGCTCTCCACTAAAGTCGCTATTTTTGAAGAATCGGATAGATTCATGGCCATCTGCAATAACCGGGGCCTTTTCATAATACATGTGGCAATGATATCATAAGTGATATCAAAAGTGAGATTTCATGAAAATTTTAAAATTAGCTAATTGAGCAATTTCATGATAAAAATTGTCGAAATTTTAATATTAGCAAAATTTTAGCCATATCAAAATATTTCTCCTTCCTGAAGTTAATATTCGTTCTAGTGTTTTTTTAAATGAAAAGTAATGTTGTTTACTACACTAAATTTTAGAATTCTTAAAAAATTTTAAATTTGGCTTGGTGAACAGTGCCATCTACGATCATAAAATGACGGGTTAGGAGGGTGTGTTGCTTATTCCCGAGATAACGCCCATCGGCATTGATAGAGCGCTGCCGACGTTAGGCAGCGGATAGAGTCCACAACAAACCTCCTTCTCCTGATTGGTTCAAGTGTTTGACGCTCGCGCGGCCATAGCTCTGGAATCCGGGGCGGCGTTCAGAGCACAGTAAAAGGTTGCATTACGAACTTAGATATTAACAGAAAATCAGTTTTTTGTAGAGGTGTGCAAATACCATTTTTTGGGGATCGAATCGAATATCAAATATTTTTTTCAAAGCACGGCAAATACCAAATCGAATATTTATAACGTCAAATAATTTGGTCGAACATTTTTAGGGCAAAAATTTAGATCAGTTAACTGATCAAATACAAATAGTATTTCGAATATCAAATTATTCGACGTATTTGGTTTTCAAATACCCAAATAGTCGAGTGGCTGATCACTCCGCGTAATCGGTGTACAGAGCCGTACCTTTGACAGTACTAATGGGATTACGCGTAATCTTTGAAGTCCCTGCCTTGGGCAGTGCTAATTTAAGCGTAATCTGGTGTACAGACTATCTAAGAGTGGTTAGCCCCTCGTAAATAGTTTGCATATTTGTCAAAAAAGTAATTGAAATCACTGTTCGTTTTACTTGAAAATAGTAAAATATTAAACCAAATACAGTAGAGCCTAGAACAAAGTTCCCTGGACGAACTTGGTAAATCAGTGGTATAATGACGGGCCCGTCCTAAAAGATGGTCTTTTACATTTTTAATTTTACTTAGCCTTCTCTAATGCTCTTAATAAAAAACACTGAAGGGGGTCCATTGTCTCAGGCTGCAGGCGGGCCCATAATTTTATATTACGCCACTGTGGTAAACTCTAACTTACCATTCAAATTAATTCTAATTGTTCATTGTTGTACATTTTCAACATTCCTTCGAACAATTTTTTCGATTTCATCAAAATGAGTTAATCGTAACCTACAGAAATATAGTGCATATCAACTTATCAATTATCATACATATTTTAATTGGGTACCATGGCAAAATAATAATAATAATAATTAGCTAGGCTAATACCCTAGGTACCACTCCAGGACCGAGTCTTCTAGCGACTTTTAACCTTTAGTAACTACTAGCTACAATTAAAATCAAAGGACATGCTTCATAGTTTGCAAACACTTAATTAAAATATATGTGAAACGCGAGGGAGCAGATCTTTTGTTACAAATTAAAAAATTGCATTTATTTTAATTTTAAAACAATAATTATTAATTTAGTTAACTCAAAAATTCTAAACAGAAAAATCCATAAAGTTACTTACTTCAACTTTCCTCCCGGTTTGTAGTTTTGTTTTGGACTTGGTTTACGTTTTAGACTCAATTTTAGTTTTACTTTGCTATTCTAGAAAATTCCTTAACAAAAGAAAACACGCGAGTAATCTGGCCAATAGGCGCTAGAATAAACAGCTTCTGCCTTTCGCTAAGAAGTTTTAATACAAACGGTATGGATAATGGACGTGCAAGCTACTCTTTATATGGTCCTTGGCGCTGCGGCCTAGAGAGAGGTGCCAGAAATAAGGACCAGTTCGGAAATGTCACTACGCTCTCCTGGGATGGCCTTGAACTTCAACAAATTAGACAAAGACCCGTGGTTATTCGACCAGTTTGGAAACTATTTGAAAAAACCAGCACTTTTTCCCTATCTTTTCGAATATTCGACTATTTGATCAAAAAATTCGATTATTCGCGAACTTTTCCAAGTGCTATTCGATTCGACGAATCGAATATCTTAATAATAATCAGCTAGGCTAATACCCAAGGCACCACCTAGGCCTAAGTCATCATGCGACTTTTGAAGCCTTTTAATTAAGGTGGCCGGGTTACAATGCGATTTGGTATTCGATCGAATTATTTGGTCTGACCAAATATTTGGCACACCCCTACCACAAACATGTTTGGCTCTAATATCAACTATAATCTAAATTGAAATTATTGCTTTCACTTTTTATTAATACTGTTAAACAATATGGCTCACAAAAAATCTAAAAAAGGGGACTAGCCTGTTGCTGCAGGTTTTACGGAAAGGGGGAAGACAATTTCCGAATTTTCCCCTGCACGACTTTTGACGGGTTGCGTTCTCCTTGTGTGGGGTGCTGTGTTTGTTGCTCCTAGGTGATAGCAATCGCGAGTAATAACGATTGGTGCTATTCGCGACAGCAACAACTTTTCAATTAATTTCCCCCGTGGGTTTCTTTTCCAAATATGATGCACGAGATTTGTAGTTATTATTATTATAAGAATAGTTATTATTATTATAAGAATAGTTATTATTATTATAAGAATAGTTATTATTATTATAAGAATAGTTATTATTATTATAAGAATAGTTATTATTATTATAAGAATAGTTATTATTATTATAAGAATAGTTATTATTATTATAAGAATAGTTATTATTATTATAAGAATAGTTATTATTATTATAAGAATAGTTATTATTATTATAAGAATAGTTATTATTATTATAAGAATAGTTATTATTATTATAAGAATAGTTATTATTATTATAATAGTTATTATTATTAGAATAGTTATTATTTTTATAACAAATAGTAACAGATCTTTTAGGTCACTGATGTAAAACTCTTTTTTTGTAGTGTACTGCCTTGTAGGTGCTGATCGCACTGTTGTTGTGCACTCTAAATAAAGCTTTCATTTCTTTTCATTTCATTATTAGAATAGTTATTATTATTAGAATAGTTATTATTATTAGAATAGTTATTATTATTAGAATAGTTATTACTATTAGAATAGTTATTTTTAGAATAGTTACTATTATTAGAATAGTTATTATTATTATTATTATTATAATAATCCAAGCTTTATTTATTAATTTTCCAATATTCAACGCGAGTGCTTCGCTTAACGACACTGCTGTTTTTATTTTTTTCAAAGGTACGAGTAACTTTTCTTTGACAGTAGTTTATTTTTTAGTTTTAATTTTTCGCGAGCGCTACTATATCCAAATTGTATCTTTAATTTTATCTTTACTAATAAATGGTTCTTAAACTTACTTTACTTAGTGTACCTACGTACATTCATTTTCGTAAAGTTCTGATATAAGGGATGTACATGCGAAGTACCGAAGGAATGAATGTAAATTGATAGACTGGAATTAAGTCGAAGAAATAAGTAAATAACCACTCATTTGTTAAGTGTTATCGGTGCACAAAAAAGGACTATACTTAGTTCTAATTTTTTCGTCGCTTACCCATTTTACCCTAAAATTGCACCACTTGCTAAAAAAAAATTAAATAATCCACGTGGACGGATTAGAAAAAATTGTGGTGGGGGGGAATGAATGAATGAATGAATGGTTTATTCGTTTGCGTACAATGCGCGCCCTTTTATATCAGGGCAGCTCCGCTTAGGGGAGCACATAGAATTAAAACAATTACATTGAACTAAATATATATATATATATATATATATATATATATATATATATATATATAAATACACACAAGAGCAAAAAAAAAGAAATATTATTGAGTCGCGGAACTTCTCTTCTGTTGTATTACACGAGTTTTTTTGCCAATGCCATTTTGTTAAAAGGTGTTTGATGAGAGCGGGGTTCCATTCCTTTCCTGATAGTCCGAGTAAATAAAAAGTCTCCTTTCTCCAATCTTGGATTTCCTGGAAATCATCCAAAGCTGAGCAAGCCAATAAAACATGTTCTAAAGTTTCAACATCTTCACCGCATTGTACGCATCTTGTCGAAGATCCGAATAGCTGGCCACAAAGTTCACCGGGTAATAAAGCACCTGTCCGAGCTTGAAAAAGAAGGCCACTGTGAAAGCTACCATCGTAACAGTCTTCAGCACTCGGTCTTGCTTTAGTTTTGTACACTTGAAGTGAGCGGTGACTCTCCACTTTTTTCAGCCAATTTATCTCCGCGTGCCGGTTAACATCTTGGTCGACGTAACAGTTCCACTGCACTTCTGATCGTGCCTCAGATCGTTGAGTTCCAACGCCATATGTGCGATCGAGAATAGCCGCGCGTCTCGTGAAGCGAGAGCTGAAGTGACTCAAATTGCGGGCGACTACATAAACTTTCTTCGCCAACCTGTGGGGAGCCATGAGCTTCAAGCGTCCGAGGTACTTAAGTTTACTGCGTGCTTATCGCTCGACCATCAAGCTCCAGCCCATTTCTTCCTTAATGGCTATATGCGCCACCATCGGACCAGCACACAAGGCGTATCGGCCGACTTCACGTTGGACATATTCGAGAGATTCCAAAATAGGTTTAGAGACGTCGAGAACTTCATTTGCGTACATTAACACGGGTACAGCTACTGTCTTCCACAAAGTTCGGGCAACGGAGTACGAATTATAGGATTTCTCCGCGAGGTTACGGACCATCCACCGAAATTTATTTCCTTTAGGCACTAGGGACTTTTCCGATTGTTCAAGATAATTCCTCCATGAGGAGAACTCCACTCCTAATTACTTGTACGACTCGACAATTTTAATCGTACTATGTTGAAGGACGAAATCGCGTTTACACTTCAGAGTCGACGACAGAATGTTCAAGACATTAGAGTTTTCGTCGCTGAAGGACAGCCTTTTTTGTTCAGCGAAATTCGTACATTCGTTCAAAAGTAGCTGCAAATCGCCAGCGTTATTTGCCATCAAATCGATATCGTCAGCGTACATCAAACAGGGAATGATGTTAAACTTCCCTTTCACCTGCTCTTCCATGTCATTGTACTTAGGAACACAAGCTCCCACCCGAGGGAAGACAGCCGAAACGCCAGTTCATCCAGAAAAGCGATAAACAACAAAGGAGACAGAGAACAGCCCTGACGTAGTCCAATTCTGCTTTCGACGGCTGTGGTCGTCACATCGTTAAGAGTAAACGTGTAGATACAACTGCTATAGAGGCTTTTAACGAGTTCAATGCTTCCCATAGTGACTCCCTTCGCTTCAAGGCTCGTCCATAATCGACCTCTATCCACGCTATCGTACGCCTTAGTGATATCAAGGAAAGCCAGAATAACGTCAAGATTTCGATGTCGTGAGATTTCTATTAGATGAGTCAAGACAAATATGTTATCAGCTATCCTACGGTCTTTTCGAAAGCCACCTTGCGCCTCATCCAAAGAGTTAGCTTCTTCGAGTTCGGTACTCAGACGCTCTCGCACCAACATAGCGTAAACCTTGTACAGCACAGATGTAACTGCTATAGGTCTGTAAGAGTTTAGCTCATCTTCCGGTTTATCTTTGCCCTTATGAATAAGTGTCACTCGAGCTTCAGTCCAATCCTTCGGAATAGTCTTATTTTCTCTGCACTCATTACATAAGCGTAGCAAACATCGCCCAGCCAATGGGCCCAAAGATTTGAGACTTTCTGCGTAAATACCATCAGAACCAGCGGCTTTGCCCGAACGTAAGTTTCGCAAGGTACTCTTCAATTCCTGATAAGAAAAATCCTCAACGGCAATGTCTATGTAGGCGGTGCGTCGGTCTGTGCACCATCACTAGATCGAGCTGACAGTGACTAAGCTTTCAATAATTCATTTTCAAGCTCCCGAACATATTCTTGGATGCGATGCACAATAGTTTCCCGTTGAAATAACAAAGATCCATTTTTTCCTTTAATACCCGTGGCCGCTGTCAAATTTGACGCTGTTTTTCGCAACCGCTTCAAATACTTCCAAAATTTCTTTCCGCGCTCTTTTCCAGCGGTCATGAGGTCCTTCTCTATCTTTTTATTTATAGCGCGTATCTTTTTATCAATCAAGAGCTTGCAGTCAAGTCTAGTTACATGTAAAAAACCCATTTCCCCCTAGTTCGGATCGTATTTTCTTTTTGATGTAATGCTTTTCTGTGAGCTCGACATGCCACTTTAATTTCATCATCCCACCAGCT
This sequence comes from Leiobunum rupestre, assembly GCF_980474605.1. NCBI lineage: Eukaryota > Metazoa > Arthropoda > Arachnida > Opiliones > Sclerosomatidae > Leiobunum > Leiobunum rupestre. The sequence goes on along the minus strand of NC_143391.1, from coordinate 49,257,662 downwards.
TTTAAGACATTTGTCCTGTCCAGTGTAATGACCCTTGCTCTTTAAACGATAAAGTGTCACTTCCATTGTGAATTTAATAGCTTCTACGAAATCACCATATGAGCACTCCCTTCCTGACTCAGTCGCCCAACTTTCCATTTTTTGAGCATAATTCGCCACCTTCTCCATATCAGAAAAATCCCAAAAGACTCTCACTTCGGCAGCGGATCGTGCACTTTTAATTCTCGAATTCCGGGTACGTGTGGTCCTTGGTAACAAAACCGACGCCGTAATTAAATTATGGTCACTTTCCAAGCTGTTGGAACCGTCCTCATTTATCGAAATTGACTGAACGTTCGGTATCAAGTTTTCACTCAGTAGGATATAGTCAATAGACGAACTGGAACCGTGATTTTGCCAAGTAGTTTTACCGTCACACACGTCCATTAGATTACCTATTACCAAATCATTGTAAGAACTAAACTCTTTTAACAAGCGCCCGTTAGAATCATCTGTTCCGTCCAATTCAACGATATGTCCATTCATATCACCCATTACAAACAATTTTGTCTTCCCAGCGACATTTCTTAACTCTTGAACGTCCTGCGACAAACACTCGTAGATCTTTCTGTTCCATTCCGTTGTGGTCGAGGTGTTTCCCGTACCGCAATACACTATTGAAAAGGCAATGTCCGGGTAATCCGGAAGTGCAACCCACAAATGTTCATGGCATTTTTTATTACTACTAAATCATTAAATTTTGACAAAACTCCAATTCCTCTACCCTGTTTTTTGTCACTATCTCTGTTCAAGCCAATCCACTTTATATTGTCTGGTATATTCGGCATTTCCTCCCCTCGTAAATGTGTTTCAGTAACAGCCATAAAATCGTAATTTTGAGAGAACATTAGTTCAGAAAGTTCAGTCCATTTTCTTTATGATCGTCCATCGCACATATTTAAAAAAAAAACAAATTTTAAAGAAACTTCGTCGAATGATTTATTCTCCTTCTCCCTTCCCGCCTTCCTCAGACCCCTTTTCCGATTGCGTCTTCTCGCTCTACTGACTGTGTCTTCGGCGAAAGGGACTACTGCTTGCAGCTTCGCCTGGATCCACCTTGTCACTATTTTCAGCATTTATCTTTTTGTCCTTTCGGATAACTCGCTTGCCACGAATGATCCAATCACCACCTCCATCTCTCTTCTTTCGTAATCCGGCGCGAAGGGCCTTGTCTTCTTCCCTTTCTAATGGCGTTAGATACTTTCCAATGTAAATTTGCGTTCCCTCGAGCTCTCTTAAAAGTTTCGACGCGGACAGTACCGTGTTACGACTTGTCACCGCATCCAGAGTCACTACTAAAGGTCTTGGGTTTCCAGAGCGACTTTGTCCCTGACGGTACGACCGAAAAACCTTTATCTCAGAGACGTGCAACGTATTTTCCAGCCACTCTTGAACAATCGAATTTTCCGCCGATACGTCTTCAGACAAGTTAAAAATCACAACATTGGTTCTCCTCTCTCGACGCTTATTGAGTTCAATTATTTCTGATTTCAGTTCCGCTTTAACGCGCTGACTAACTTCTTCACGACCCGCCGGCTGAGTTTCAATTGTCACCTCTTTTCCTTTCTGGGCACTTAGGCTACCATAATCATCCATAATTCGTTTCTCAAACTCCGTCATTCTGACGTCTCTGTTATTTAAAGCGAGCTCGAACTTCTTTGTCATACGGTCTTCACTCTCTTTGACGGCCAAATCCAGTTCTTTCTTAAACGAACCTTGGTGCTCTTTGAGTTTCTTGTCGAACAAGGCTTCCATCCTTGAAAAGAAGACGTCGTCCATCTGCTGTTTTTGGGGTGATTCAGTTCTCGACTGGTTTGATTTCGTAGAACCGCAGCCATCCAAATGACAGTACCATTGCATTATCTCGTCCTCCTCGTGAGCCCAGTAGAGAGACTCTGACACTTTAACACATTTGATATGATATGCCGAGCGGCATTCCGCACACACTACTTTTTTGGTCTTCTGTGCAACTTGCTGATCACAGCATGAACAACACAATTTCGAAGCCAAGGCGTCATCAAGTCCATTAGCCATTCTTTTGCTTTGATCTTGAGTCATAATTATTTCAAATCACTTCGCGCGCGGAATGCGCCACGTTTTAAAACTCGCGCAACCGATTAAAAACTGATGCCTAAATCTAGGCTTAAAACTGCGATTTTTCGACGATGCAAAGTTTTGGAAAATACCAGATAACAAATTATTTACTTATCCAAAAGGTAAAAACTTGTCGAAAAAATGTCCTCCACTTTATACCAAACGTATTATATAACAACTTTAGTTAAACAAACCACTATCAACACATAAAACTTCGGTTTAAATACGAGCGTATTCCAAAAACAAACCCTGTCATAATTTGGGGGGGGGGGCTCCAAATGGTTGGCCTACCTCCCCAAAAATCCAGACACCGCTACTTTTTACTTTGTATTGTAATCAGCGACCACAGTGACATGCTTTGTTTCGGCTATTTCTAAGGCCGTCTTGACAATAACAGTATCAGCGTCATAGGGATCGAGTATGACATGATGGCCGTCGGAGGTGAAGTAGAAATCTCTCCTTATTGACCAAATGAGTACACGATTTGAATACTTTTAATTTATGTTATTTGACATATTTTCACCAATTCAATCAATTTATTCAAATCATTTTCTGTAATGCCTGTTTTGGAATTCAATCATCGTCTGCCTATTAAAGTGGTTTTAAGCTTTAGCTTGCGCAAATATACTATTTAAAAAATTTATATCGAGCATTTGTGCATTTTCATGACGTTAATTAATTATTAATTAATGCAAAACGAAGAGGGCGACTCTGTGCTTTCTTTTAAAAGTCGTAGAAACTTTAAAACAAAAGTGACATATTGTAAAAGAATGCCTTCAAACCATAACTATTCTACCGAATTTTCGAGCAATCAACAAAGTTTTCCAAAATCATTTTGCGCATTAAATAGTCGCCTGCTTGGCCCAAACATTCGCTGGTATTGCGACTATTGCCAAGCCCAAAAAAATCTTTTGGATATTGGCCAATTCGCCAGTTTCAATAATGTTAAGGTATTTTAAAATACCACAAGTACAGCCAACTAAAATAGTTTTGACACGCGAATTTATTTTATCGCAATTGGCCTAGATGGTACTTTAGCGCGAGACTAATTTGAAGAACGCGCCCCTCTTTCAGTGCTAAATTTTTGAAACCAATAGATGGCCGTAATGTTATTGAAAGTGGCAATTTGAAACAGACAAATAAGAGGTTCACCAGGAGAGCCATCTTCTCCAAAAGGAAACTTCCTAACGTAACCCTCGGCTCCACTTTTTGAAAAAATATAAAAAGTAGAATTAAGATACTTTGGGTACAACTGATGTCAGAGATATTTTATGAATTTATTTTGACCGGCGAATACCGACCAGGACAACAAGGTAGTTGTGGTACAATTCCCCACCCTCTAGTGGCGGGTTTCGTTGAGGACACGACCATTTTAATACGGGATAGCTGTTATAGATGTTTTGTCTAGGATTGAAGAACCAGATGTGACGGACATTTAAGAACACACAACCCCCCCAATCTATTAAATATGTTTAGAATATTAAATTTAAATTTGAATCAATTATCAAACATCTTGTAAATTAACCTAATAAGCGTATTTTAATAACCCAAAAGGGATTTTGAAGAAAATGAATGTTTTCTCAACCACCTGTATAATAAAAACATTATCTCAATCGCCTGTCGTTTAACAAAACTAGCAACCAAAGAGTAATTTTAATTCAATGAAAAACTATGACCACGCTTTATAGCAAACGCCCGGTGCCCTAAAAAGAACGCCGAAAGTATCCAACATTGGACACAGTACGAGGGGTCGGACATTTACCAAAATCCCGTACACTTTGCCTAAAATCGCAAAATCCTTTAACTCTCTCTATGGTAAATTAACATTGAAATCCCAAAATCACTTCAAAAATAATGATAAAATCGCCAAACTCTCTACGAAATCCCGAAACCCCGTACAAAATAATGGCAAGTGTCCGACCCCTCGACACAGTATGTAGAGGTTTCCAAGGTCGAAGATCAAATATTTCGATTGATACGAAATTTAAATATCCAATAGTGCGTACGCGGGTTGTGGGTCTCCCGCGAATTGGTCAGAAATCTCACTTCAAATTTAAATTTATGAATGCAACCGTAATGATAAGGACTAACTAAAATTATAATTTTCAACCAAGTCGATCTTAATTTAAAAAAAAAAGTATATTTAAAGTCGAAAATCGCCAAAAACTACTAAAATGACCAACTTGTGGGCCCCTTAGCACCAAAATGAATATTGGGCTATTGAGGATCTGTTATTTTCTGTCAATTGACATATCATTAACCCTTCTAGACCTAATAGTTCTTTTTATAAAGTAACGTTGCCTTATTGTTTAAATGTTGCTCTTACGTCACAGTCTCTTACTTTGACAAGCCTACGAGCGCTTTTTCTAGCGCGCGTGCATTAAGCTCGTGCGAAGAATATTCTAATAAAGCCGTGTCTTGTGACGTAAGAGCAACATTTTAACAAGTTGGGCAAGACTACTTTTTATTTTGTAAAATCAACGATTTCTGAAGAGTTATATAAGATTCGGCGGCGGCGGTGTACGTGATTTTAGTACACGGATTGTGTGTAAGAAGTAAGAATCAAAATATGTTTACGTCGTATAAAACGTATTAATTAACGCTTCTGTTGCTGATACGTTTATACTTTCCAAAGGCTTTTAGGTTTTACCAGTAAACTATATAATATGTAATTATATATGCGCTTGGATGTGGACTGATGATTCTCATAGAAATGGGAGTGGTTTACAACAGAAATTTCGTTCTCAACGTGCTAAGCTAGACTCGGCTTCTAGTCAACATTAAGCCTTGTCTCGAAGATTATTTCCCTCTTTGCTCTTTTTTAACTTCTATATACGATATTTTAGTCGAAACTCGACCAGTTCCCCGAAGAACGGTACCAATTATCCCAGATCTTTGGTGTAATTAAATACTAATCGGGGTTTCTTAATTTTTGTTCTGGTAAATTTATACTGGGAGTTTTTATTTTCTTACCGCGGCTCGGCTTCTCAGCGACAGCAGCCAGACAATTAATTTGAAAAATCGAACTTCGTTTTACATTCGACGTAATTTAAATGCCCGCCCGTTTTGGAGCACGGAAAAGTATACACCACGGACTGTAAATACACACATATATATATATATATATATATATATATATATATAAATATAGTTTTTTTACCAATTGCGTCAAGAAGATTCGAGGCAAACATTTTCGACATTTGAATTAAAGTAACATAATTAATGATATTAAAAGTTGGCTAAACAAAATGAAAAAATACACTTAAGGAATAATATTTTTTATTGATAAACGTTTTGAAGAAATCATAGAAATGTGAACTTAAACACTTACGAATAAATTCCACAAAATCATAATTTAATATTTTTCACTGTAACAGTAATTGGTTTTACGTGTTAACAGTTGGAATAAACTTAATTACATGTTAAGGTAACTAAATTAAAACAAAATCCAAAACATTTTTCTTTGTAAAATGTCTGCCAATTAAAGTATCCCCTGTACAAATAAACTTTACTGTATTGGAAGATACAAAGACAGATAAATCATGATATATAAAAGCAGGCTTACTAAAGTCACAAAGGTTCTTTCTTAATGCTGGCTATTTTTAAATGTATCAAATGCTCCGGATCAACTATAGTTCCTGGAATCAAGATCTCATTTTCTTCGGAGCAGCTCCGTCTCTGTTCCTGCTTCACTACAAAAGGCGCAATCTCGTTCTCGCCGATTTGGAATGGTACCGCATACTCGTCATTAGCAAAAGTTATAATTGAAGCCTCGGCTCTATTCTCTGCCGTGCAATCAGATTGACTTTTTTCTTGGAACAATTCATTGCCTTTATTAGAAGGTGTAGAACTCATAATGTGTCCGTCTTCAAATGGCACGTTCTTTTTATTTGGCCATCTTCCTTCACCTTCCTGGGTCGTGTTTTCAACTTTTGAGATTTGAACTCTCCTCCTTTTGTGCACTTTGCGGTGTTGCGCTAAAATAAACTTCCTACTGAAAGCTTGATCGCAAATTGTACATTTGTACGACTTTAAGTTACCGTGCGCTATTTCGTGTTTTATCAAATTACTCTTTTGAGCGCACTTGTAGTTACAAAGACCACATTTGTACGGCTTTTCGCCGGTATGCGTTCTTCAGTGTCTAATTAAACCGCTCTTGTAATTGCAAACGTAGTCGCATTGCGCGCATTTGTAGGGCTTTTGGCCAGTGTGAGTTCTTTCGTGCGTAGTTAAGCTGTTCTTAACTGAGCAAGCGTAATCACACAGAGCACATTTGTAGGGTTTATCGCCCGTGTGCGTTCTTTCGTGTCTAATTAGACTTTCCTTCAAGGCGAACGCGTTGTTACATAGAGAACATTTGTACGGTCTTTCTTTAGGGTGCGTTTTTTCATGTCGAATAAAATTGTTCTTCACAGTGCAAGACTATTCGCACTGCGTGCATTTGAACGGCTTCTCAGCAGCGTGAATCTTTAAGTGATTGTTTAAATTGTACTCCACCACGGAAGTGTAGTCACATTGTGCGCATTTGTACGGCTTCTCGCCAGTGTGCGTTCTGACATGTAATGTTAATCTATTCTTCCGAGTGCAAACGTAGCTACAATGAGCGCATTTGTATGGTTTCTCGCCGGTGTGTTTCCTTTCGTGCATGATCAAATTCCCCTTCCAGCTGCACACGTAACTACAATGAGCGCATTTGTATGGTTTCTCGCCGGTGTGTTTCCTTTCGTGCATGATCAAATTCCCCTTCCAGCTGCACACGTAGCTACAATGAGCGCATTTGTATGGTTTCTCACCGGTGTGTTTCCTTTCGTGCATGATCAAATTCCCCTTCCAGCTGCACACGTAGCTACAATGAGCGCATTTGTATGGTTTCTCGCCGGTGTGTTTCCTTTCGTGCATGATCAAATTCCCCTTCCAGCTGCACACGTAACTACAATGAGCGCATTTGTATGGTTTCTCGCCGGTGTGTTTCCTTTCGTGCATGATCAAATTCCCCTTCCAGCTGCACACGTAGCTACAATGAGCGCATTTGTATGGTTTCTCGCCGGTGTGTTTCCTTTCGTGCATGATCAAATTCCCCTTCCAGCTGCACACGTAACTACAATGAGCGCATTTGTACGGCTTCTCGCCAGTGTGCGTTTTTAAGTGGTTAATTAAATTGCTCTTCTTATCAGTGGCGTAATTACACGAGTGGCATTTGTATTTTATCTCAGACACTATTAAATCTTCCTGTTTCCGTAATGGCTTAACAGAGGGTGGTCCTTCGGAATCATGACTGCTATTATCATCTACTTGGTCGTCTTCCATTACTTACAACCATTGGTGCTAAAAAATTATCGATGGCTTTGATAGTTGACGTACACTATATTGAAAAAGGGATAATGAAATAAAACTGTTTTTGTTTAATATGCTTTTCTCTAATGTAACGTGACTATCTTGTTTTAATATAGCTCTTACGTCACTGTCTCTCACTTTTAAAAGTATAATCAGGGTTGCCACCAAATTTTCAGACTATTAAAAATTTAAATGGACTTATATTTAAATAAAAATGCTATTGCAATGTTGAATAAATTAACCAAGCTTTCAAGGAATAAAATGACAATCATAGAATTTGTCATGGATCTAGAGTAAAATTACCTTCAAAAAGTGTCAACAGAAAATTGAATTCCCTGACGTTTAACAAATTCGTAAACTTCCTTGACTTTTTAGGCCCTTTTTTAAATTCCCTGATTTCCAACGTGTGGCAATAGTGATAATAGAGCGTCCTTCAAACGCAAAACGTAAAACTCCGATTTATATTTTTCCTATTTTAATAACTATATTGTTTAGGAACCAGTTAAAGAATTGAAAGGAAAATGAAAGCAAAATTTTTATTATACCTAAACCAGTGTCTAGTAAGTATTTCAAGAGCGAATTCACATCAAAACTGTTAATACTAAACCGAAAATAGTGCTAAATTACTTAATTAAGAAATTTCTATACAGGGTGTTTTTAAGCTCAAAAAAATTATTTTTTTCAAAAACTATGTTTTCTAGAAAGTTGAAATTTGTACTGTACATTATACGTGCTGGGGGACACTTTCTACCAAAATTTCCTCTAAATCGAAAAATATTTTCAGGTTTTTTGACAATTTAAATTTAAATTTTGTCAATGAGAAAATTGTAGAGCGTCACCGAAAACGTACAAATAGCGCTGGCGCGAAAAAAATAGACGTCTTTTTCACTGACAAAATACGACTTGAAAAAGTGACAAGTTGGGCAAGCTAAAGTCACTTTTTTTTAATTCCATTGGGAGAGTAGTGTAACTTTATGAAAGTCAGAAATTTATTAAGCTGGTGTTTAATGTAATAAACACCGCTGAAAAATCGAGGAGACAATGGCGAAGAAGGTATTACAGGATTTAATTTCGTAGGATGAAAAATGCGATTTTTTGAAAAAACAAAGAGACATTTTATTTATCTACTTACAAACAAAATGTATAAGTACGTTTCGAAAATACCACCTTCGGCGGCGATGCAGGCTTGGGCGCGAACAATCATATTGTCGAAGGCGGCTTGAATCATTTTCGGGGTTACTTTCCGGCAAGCGCTTACAATTCGTTGACGCAGCTCTTCAAAGGTCTCAACCAAAGTGGCGTACACCTTGTCCTTGACGAAGCCCCAAAGAAAGAAATCCAACGGAGTCAGATCGGGCGACCTTGCTGGCCAGTGTACGGGACCGTTCTCCCTATCCATCCACGATTTCTCAGCGGTGTGTATTGCATTGAACACCAGATTAACTAATTTCTTACTTTCATAAAGTTACACTACACTCCCAATGAAATTCAAAAAAAGTTATTTATCTTGCTCAACTTGTCACTTTTTCAAGTCGTATTTTGTCAGTGAAAAACACGTCTATTTTTTTCCGCGCCAACGCTATTTGTACGTTTTCGGTGACGCTCTACAATTTCCTCTATGACAATTTTCTTACAGCACCTAGCGGTTAAAATATTTTTCGATTTAGATGCAATTTTGGTAGAAAGTGTCCCCCGGCACGCGAAATGTACAGTACAAATTTCAACTTTTTAGGAAACATAGTTTTTGAAAAAAATCACTTTTTCGAGCAAAATAAACACCCTGTATCAGTAAAATTCGCTTGAAAATTGTACGTTTAAATGAAACATAACCCCAACGCGTTCTTTATGGAAGAGCCCTAACAATTTTAGCAAGAATTCACTAACTAGCGCCAGAAATATCTAAAGCCAAATAAGTGTTGGTGTTGCGATTTTATTCCGTTTAACATTGTAAATTTGTTAAGTTTGCACTGCGTTGTACCTAATGATGTCATACGGTCGAAACTCCCCGTTGATTTTTAGGAGGATTTCAAATTGTATCTGTGGTAGAACTGTCTATTATTTAAGTCTACGAAGATTAATTACAGTTTAATTTTTTAAATATATCTGAGTTCATAGTTTTCAAGAAATTTTCAGTCAAAATGATTCAAATTTAGGCTTTAATACCAAAAAATATTTAACGATAAGTTTCTTTTAATGGCGAAAAGTGCTCCCAGATTAACGGTTCATTTATTTACCATATAATTAATGGTTCGTCGGAAGTGCGTTCACCCACCCAATCTAAAGTGTCATTCGGAACGATACGCGACATAACCTAACATTGCAATCAGGGGTGACATATGATTATGTATTTGTACCCCGCCGTTCCGCTAGGCACTACGGCGGCTTACAAGACTAACCAGTCAGGCCGGGACAAAAGTGCACTTTGCGAAACAAACGTTCGGCCAGTGAGACAGTTGTAATAACTGGCTCACATATAGCAAACAAACGCCCTCATCATGGCCCAAGAAAAGGCAACACGATGGGTCTGCCCGAGAACCCACCCTCGCACAGCTGAGGACTAGAGTGACTTTATTCTTCCACTGCAAATACCATCCCCGATAAGGTTATCAAATGACAGGTATGGAGCGAAGCATCGCACGAACCCAAAATCCGAGCCCAGCAATCACGGACAACACCCGTCACCCCCGGACAGCAAAGGGGCCGATGCGACCTGACGCGCAAACCCAGAAATCAGGCCTGGCAGCCGCAAACGACACCAGTGACCCCATTAAGGACAATCCGGATAGCAGGTTTGTGAAATGGGGAACAATAAATTTAGTTGAGACCGTGGTTCAACGTCACGAACAATCTTGCTGAACGCTTTTCTAAGGCCATTTCCAATTTTGTGAAGTGCCGCTTACCTCATGTGTACAAAGGCTTAACTGAAATTCCCACGTATTAAATTTAAGAATTTTGATAAAATATTGAAATTTTTTAAATATTTTGTTGTTTTCGTTATTATTTTTATTTTATACATAATACAATTCGTGATCGAAACGAGTCTAGGTGGCGTAACGGCGATAGCCTAACGTTTTTACTTAACTGAACTTATCAAAATATAAGCAAACGATGCAAAAATTATATTAAAATGCAAGTATCATTAATTATAAAGTAAAATTTACTACTAGCGTCTTCTTTAGCCATAACCTATCTAGGTTTCAATGGCGAACCAATGGGGGCTTAGCGATTGTTTTCGGTGGCGAATAGAATTATCTATGGCCCACGCCGTAATATTAGCCTTATCCCCATCTCTATTCCCTATTTAAATGTATAAGTTAAATGTGGCGTTGTTGGTAAAATATCTTTTTATTCAAAATCGGTATGACTGAAACAAAACCTTTATTCAAATTAGAATATTTTGTTTGAAATTGCCGTTTATCACACCAAACACTTGATTTTCTATCAGCAAGAAAGTATTGCTTTTACTAAGAATATTTCAGCATAGAATTAACCCCTGGTACCATCCTCACAGCTTTTGTGGAGAAAGTTCGTCTGCATTTAAGGCGCATTCAAGGTTATACCATATAGCAAACTTGAATGGGAAAGCACACGAATTTAAGCTACAAAGGCTGCGAGGATAGGAATCAGAATCCTGCAGTCCAATATTCATAGTAGCTTCAATACATTCTTGCTATCAGTATATCAATTTACAATGCCATATTTCAAAGAGGAACCAAGTACCGCTAATCAAGTTAACAAAGTGTCTAAAAAAAATTCGTTCTACCACTGGTGTAATCCGTCGTAACCTACTCTTTCGCTCCCCCAAAACTATCCAGACTCTCTATAACTCCCTGGTACTTCCCCACTTGGATTTCTGCTCCCCAGTCTGGAAACCCCACCTTCAATCAGACATACTTGCCCTCCAGAAAGCCCAAAATTATTTTACTAAACTCTCCCACAAAATTTCTCGTCTCCCTGCCACCACTCGCCTGCGTTTGCTTCGTATCGACCCTGTTCACCTGCGTCATCGTATTAACAATCTCTGCTTGCTCCACGACTTTTTCTACAACAACTTATTGCTAAACTTTTCTGATTTCTTTTCCGTTAACCCCACTCGTACCCGCGGTCACACCCTAAAGCTAGCCAAGCCTAGAGTCTCTTCCTCTCAACGACAAAATCATTTTTCTTGTGGGGTCATAAATGATTGGAACTCTTTACCCAATGATATCGTATCAATACCTAATAGACACACATTTCGCCGCCAAGTCTCTGACCATTTACGTAAAATATTCACCCCCTAAATTTGTTATATGAATTTTAATTTAGTCTATACAATTTGCTCCTATAATCTCTAATATTAAATGTGTTTTCCTATGTTTTTCATTACATTTTGTCCTTAGTCAATGCTTCATAATTGAAATGTTTATAACTTTTTTTTTAACTATTTCCATAAAAGTTATCCCCTAAATTTGTTATATGGTTTAAATTTAGTCTATTTTCTCTTTATACTAGCTTATTCTTAATCGCACAATTTACCATTGCTATTTAATTGTTATATTCATTGCTTCTCATTTGAATTAATTATAACTTTTTTTTTCTCGTTATTGTTTTTTTTTTGTTCCACCTTTACTCTGTAATCTGTTTTTGATGCTCAACAAGAAGCCCTACTGGTGGCTTATTGAGCAGATTTAAATAAATAAATAATATTGCTGCACTTTTCTAAAAATTCTTTTTTTTTCTTTTGGTCTTTCTTCAGAATCTTCATTCTCTTTAATTGCTTTACTTCTTCCTTACTAATTATGCGGTCTTTTGCATTTTCAATCTTTAATTCCTTAATTTTCCTTTCATTTTTTATCTCTTTCATTTTCAGTTTACTATAATGACGTCGTAATATTTTATTTTGCCTCTCTAATCTCTCGCATTTACAACATGCTTTACGTTTTGAAGCAAAATTATCACAATTAAGAACCATATTGACACGGCTATGATCAATACTATGATCCATATTATCAAGGCTATGGTCCGTATTATCAAGGCTATGGTCCGTATTATCACAGTTTGTTTCAACAACAGGTACTTTGTTATGGAGGTTGTTTATTTCCGAAGGACTAGATTTATTTACCAAGTCATTTATGGTGGCCTGCTGACTCCTGCGTTGTGCTCTTGATTTTCTTTCCGTTGATTTGCAGTTTTTATTTTCTAATCCAAAATTTTCGGTAGGAATAGCATCATCCGAAAGTTTCTTCGGTTTTGAAATTCCCAGTAGCTCAGACTTAAGATCTCTTTTGTAGGCACTTTCATTAAAGTGCTGTGAGCAAATATAGCTTGTAGATGGATTGAATTTATCCTTTCTTCTGCATTTAAAAACCCAAATTTTCCTCCTATCTATGTCACTTGGAAATTTGTGGTACATAATATGTTTAGTACTATCACTCTTTTTAGTTGAAACTAGAGTATTGTTGCATGTTGCAACAGCGCACCTTGTTCCAGGCATGCCTCTTTTATTTTCCAAAGAGCCTATCCTAAAAAAAAATGTTTTACATTCTGTTACCAAACCCTAACTGACTTCCCAATAGCAATAATGTATTTTATTTATATTAATATTTATAGTATAATATTTATTTAAATTTATATTTAAATATATATTTTATATTTATTCATATTTTTACATTATTTATTTATTTAATGTTTCTCTGAGTATAATTTTTATAAATACATTATGGCTAAAAGTGAGTTAGCTGTCACTTTCTTAAGCCTAGCTTTACAGGATGAGAAGTAAACCTCAAAATAAACAAACACTAAAAACTTCTATAACCCGCCAAATATTATTAAACGTTTAACATTAAAATTTAATACAAATGAACTATGAAAATAAGATATTTAATTTTTATTTACCTTTGAAAGAGAGCACTTCCATTGACTTTAGCCTCGCGCCGTCGGTTCTCGAAGGGCTGCGAGAAACGTCATTACCAGTAGCCAATGAGAAGTCGCGAATGTTCGGAGAGAAAATACCACCGAGTGAGCAAACCTATATTAGCGAAGCGTAGCTCCATAGACCTTGGTCAAAGGCTACGTGTGACGCGGAGGCAAGCGGACGCCAAACGGATACGAAGCCCGTAATTCAGTCTGTCTAGTGAGTAACTCTCAGTAAAACTTTTGAATGTGAAGAATAGAAAGTGTCACACTTATGGAACAATACTTTTACTTTTAAATAGTCGGCCGTTGAAGCGAGTACTCTCGTCACTTTTGTAATTAGGAAACGCTCAAAAATAAAAATTCTAAAAAACCCCGACCCCGACTCAAATGTCACCCCGTACGATCACCAAATTCTAATTCATAGGGACTTTGGCAGCATGCCGTCACGCCATGCTAGTATGTTTTTTTTTTCCAATTCAAAAAAGCAAGGGTGACGTATTATCTACGTCATACAGCCAAGTCCCTACTGATGGTTCGTTTTAACTTGATAACTTGTATTTTTTTCTCCACCGCTGTTCCCTTTCTGATTTTCCGTTGCTATGTAACGTGAATAAAAATTTATAATTGTATGTGTTAGCTTCGCGTTCCTATAAGACGCACGTCTCTGCACAGTACTGATGAAGCCCAAATAGGGCTCGGCCAATATCCACTTGAAGATTCTGGGTAATTTCTTTAATTTTTAATTGGTTTTTGATTCGAAGGCCTATTAAATGCGAATTTCACGTCATTTTTTATTCTCGAAGACCTATGGCACCGAGTAACTCGTTAGGTTATGTAATATCTTTAAATTCTTCTAATGTTTAGCTTTTTTTCTCCCTTACACAATGGACTTATCTACCTTTTCTAGAGATCGGCGTTTGAATAAGAAATTATCCAATTAACCAAAAAATATCAGAAAAAACAATTATTTTTGCATGTTAAAATGTTGTTTATTCGTATAAAATGTTTATAAATAAACAGTTAACCAAACTTTTTATGATTAATTAATTTTGCCGGTTAATTTATTTGTTCCGCCGAACTCTAACCTTTTCGCATTTCTTGGACTATAATATTATAGAAACAATTTTGTTTCACTGTTTCGTACCGTACAAAAACTATTAAAAAATATGAAAAACTGGTGTACGTGATGTGGATTAATTGGTTCCTACCCTATCAGAATAACGGTTTTTTTTAACACCAAAAAATGTTTTTAATAATTTTTCAAATAACAGTTACAAATTGCTTTCTGAATCACACAGGCTATATTATTTAAGTTATAGAAATCATACTCAGCGGTGGAATGTATCCCTTTAAAGTGCTTTATCGCAGCATGTTTATCGCGTCATGTACCCCACTTTACTGAAATTCCCAATATATATTAAGATTCGGAGAAGCCCGATTTAAAAATTACATGCTAGTCTGGAACGACTCCAGCCCATTTCCCATATTCTGCTGATAACAACAGTACTAACCTTAGTAACTTGACAGAGCATAAACAATTCGCGGGTATAATTTAAATTTGTAAGTAAGAATTATCTTAAAATAAATTCAGTTAGACCACAATTCTTTTATGAGTACTAGGAAAATTTACTTATCCGACTATTTCTGCGACAGTTGTCAATTACCTTTGGTCCGTCTCCAAGTATTTTACTGCCAATTTGAAGCGACAATTTTCCAGAAATGATAATGAAAAGTTGGTAATGTTGTTTCTCCCAACCGCTTAGGATAAGCAATTAAATTTATTATACTATTCGTGACCGAAAACTATCGCCACGCCCCCTTTGCATGGATCGCCATTAAAACCTCATCGTTATTCGTGAATTTGACTTTATAAATATTGATACTTGCATTAAAATATAATTTTTGAGTCGTTTTCTTATATTTTGATAATATTATTTAAAAATAACCTTATTATGACTTTTTAATTTGTCTGTAGCAGACATAGATCGGATTGGGGGGAAATGTACCAGCTAAAAGGCCGCCATTAGAGTGGAATAAATCTAATAAAACAAAACTAAATTGAAACTAAATGTGATCACGTGGCGCAACGTTGTCTGGTTTTTTTAAGTTCTTCGGTCGTTTTTAGAAAATGTGGAGTTTTAAAAATGACTGATTTATTATTTCAACGTTGACTATATTAAGTCACTTAAACAACTATGACAGGTCTCCATACCTCTACTTAAGTAGATGTCACGTCATTTTTTTTCTTTTGATGGAAAGATGGCGCAATAGCGTAGTGCATCCAGAAAGTACGTGCTGTCTGCTAGCTGTCACTTCCGTATCAGTCCCTCGTAGAATTGTGTATCTACATTATTATTATGCCATGCGAGCAGGCTTGGAAATAAGCGGTGGTCACTGGGTCAAAGACCAGTTTATTAATTACTCGGACCAGTTTTTTTATTCAAAAGCTAGGGGTTCACTGGTCCAGTGTCCAGTTTATTAATTCAAAATTATCTACCATATTATTAGCCAACTGGTCTACGTGACCACTTAAACAATTCAAGAGTTGGGAGTCACTGGCCAAATAGACCAGTTTAGAAATAAGCCTTATTTCCAAGCCTGCACGCTAGCCAACATCTCCCTACACTTACTATTACCATTGTCCTCTACAAGATTTTATTGAAAGGGGAAACCGAAGAACTCCAGGGAAAACCGCTTTAAGCAGTGAGGAGATAACTGGCAAACTCAACGCAGAAGACGTTGTTCCGATCTTTCACCAAAAGATTGGCCGCATGCGCAAAACTCTACTCGCTTATATCAATTTAATACCAACCGGCAAGACTATTACGAAAATACGAAAGGCAGAAAAGTTCATCCTGTAAGGCGCAAAAAAAGCTAAACTCTAGAAGAATTTAAAAACAATATAAAACTTTAAGAGTTACTCGAAACCAAGGGCCTTCGGGAATAAAATAAAGACGCAAAACTTGGACCTAATAGTAAAAAAAGAATGATTCCTTAATGGGTATTTATGCCTTTTCGCTTATATAAATGCTGACTACATCAGTAATGTTAATATCGATTTTTGTTGGTATAATGTTTTTTTTAACTTTAAACGTTTATGATTAAAATAGGTGCTTTTTAAAAAGACCCAGAGTTATTTTTTCGCGGGGGGCCCGGAGTTCCTAGTTACGCCACTGTGTCCATGCTTTAATCTAAGGCTTTATTTCGTAAATTTCGGAAAAAATTTTCACGGGTTGGGAAAATTATTTTTTCATCGGTACGTGGAAGGCGAAAAGTTTCAATGAAAAAGTTTGTAAAATTAAATTGTTTCGTTTGAAATTAAACATTTTTCACGAAAAATAACGGATACGACCCAAAATATTCAGAATTCGATGTTATACACCAGTTTGTACACTTTTTGAGGAAAATGGCCTGATCAAGGAATTTGAGACCATGGATTAAATTATTTGAACATTCTCACTAAAGAACATGCAACAGGATAGATGTATGATTTAGTTTACATTGTCAAAATTAAATTGTAAGACACACAGATAAATAATCTATATGTATAAAAATGGATGGTGGTATTATGTATAAGATGGATAAACTCCAACATTATTTTACCGATCACCATGGAGAAGGTTTTTACGCTATCCATTTCACTTTAACTCGCCACTAGATGGCGCTGCAGCACATCAACTTCTATACCGTTCCCATCGCCATGAAAATTGGTATGCGTGATATGCCAATTACATAGCGAATAGAATAGTCAAAAATATAGATCATTTACGTGAATTATTATTAACAAAAATTATATAGTTCATCATCAATATATACCAGTGTGTCAGAATTTATAGCCCGGCGTACCTAGTAACAGAGACCATACCACCGGAGGTCTATCCTCATAGTGCCCTACGCCAGCGTCCACAGCCCGGACAGGTGACAAATCCAGCATGGGTAGTAGTAACCTACTGCTGATGGTCGCACCGTCTACGCAAGCCACTCAACCCAGCAGAAGGTGCAGCAATGGGACGACCAGTCCCCACTTCGCACACAGCAGTGGGATTAAGAGTGGATGCTATAGCAACTCCAGCCGACATCCTACCTACGTAGGTAAAGAGTCAAACCCTTTTGAGAGAGCTCCTAAAGGGGATCGACGGGCACACAGCGGTCCACATAAACCGGCACAGCTGGCACCGGAGATCCCGGTGTGCTCCATAAGGCCGGGAAACAGGACCACCGTGCCCTCATACGGAGGCCCGCCGCCCCCCAGCAGGCTACCGAATCCCCCGAGGCGGCCAGTTTGCACGGACCCTCCCCGTTAGCCTGAGCTGCCTGAGCTGAAGCTCAGTTTCCAGACCAAACCTGACCAAAGTCGTAGATGGAGATAGGACCATTTGATCAGAGCTAACATCACCCAGTGCGCCACCGTTAAAAGAGGATAAATAAATAATCAGCTAGGCTATAATATCGAAGGCACCACCTTAGGCGAGAGATGGGAAGAAGAAGTGTTTGTACGTTTTAGAGGAGCCGAAATTTATTAGTCTTACTAGTCATCAACTTTTAATTGCGCAAGCATTGTTAATTAAAATATACTAAAACTTTAAAACTGTGCAAAATTGATTTGTTAAAAACATTTATAACCAGTCAGTTTTGTGGTACGTCTCGGAGATAACAAGGTCCCCGTCATCAACCGTATACCATCTAACACATTTCAAAAAAATAGGCTGACAGCGACATTAATCCAGAATTTTGCACCTATTTTTTAAAAATATATAAAGTTAGATACCCCATAAAAGACAACCAGTTATTTTTTAATTGACGCCTCAGTGGCGTAGACAAGGGGGATTTCCAGGTTCAGATTTCCCCTTTTAGCATTCACATAGTTTGACCCCCCTTGACGAATTTCTGGCTACGCCACTGTGACGCCTTGATTTAAATTGAGCTTGTGTTGGATTGGCAGCTCCTACCGGTTTGGCTGCTCATAACATAGGAGGGGTTACTCTACATCATTTGCTGATGTTGCCGGTTCAACGCTGCAGAACAGTAAAGTATTGTAAATTGGGTCCCGATTCCTTGCGTGTAATGCGAAACACTTTAGGCCATTTAAAGTTACTATTAATCGATGGAATTTCAATAGTCTCTTCAGCTTTGCTCGCTTACATTCATTTGAGATTTTGAGAGATAACTGGAAAAGAGGAACCATTTAATTGGTGGTATTTCAATTTTAGCCATAGGAGATTTGTTGCAGTTACAGCCTGTTAAAGGGGATTCCTTTTTTTTTTCATTTTATCACATACTTATTGGTTCAGTTGGTGGGTTTAATTTATTTCGTCAGTGTTTCAAATTTGATGAATTAACAATTAATAAGAGATAAAAAATATCCATGCTTATATAGAAATGCTTGCTAGATTACGCGTGGGTGAAATAACAGAACGGAATGTTGAAGTTTTGAAAACACGTTTAATTCCCAGAGTAGACAATGTTGAAGAGATTGCCAACTATTATGACAGGTTGTCCAAAGAAGGAAAAAAAACAGTTTGTTTATTACCAACTAACAAAATGTGCGACACCATAAATAACATTATGCTTCAAAAATGTGGTAACCCTATTTTCGGAATAATGAGTGATGACAAATACCACGGACACCAAGAAATCCAAAAAACAGTGAAAGATCAGTTAAATAAATGGGAAAGTAATATCTCGAATTAAATTAAAAGTAACAAACTTAACTTATTGTACAATAAAAGTTTTTATTTATAACAACGACGACTAGTTTCGTTACCCCTTCGGGAACATCATCAGGTCTCTATTACAGCTATTTCTGATGTGAAGTTCGAAATGATGACAAAGGTTTCGGTTCCAAGATCCCAGTTTCCCTTTGTTTTAGCGTACGGAGTTACCATTCATAAAATTCAAGGTATGAATGTAGAATGCGCCATGATAAACATTAGAGCGAGTGTTTTTCAAAGTGGAATTCCTTACGTAGCTCTTTCAAGAGTTACGTTTTAAGACGGTGTCCATTTACTTGATTTCGACGCTTTTAAAATATTTGCAGATTCGAAGGCTTTATCAGAGTATAATCGCCTCAGAGCTGAATTTAGGCCTGATTTGCCCCAAATCAAGTTATTTATAAAGGAGAAAACTAAATCAAATTTTGCAATACCTGTAGAAGTATTGCAGCAATCACGCATGGACATTTAAACGTGTGCTGAAGTTAGTCCTCCCAAAAACTACTTATGGTATTTTTATATATTATGTATAATTTAGGTTCAAGTTGATTTAGAATAGTTCCATTTTATTCTACAACACATTCAGTTCCTTTAGCACACATTGCCAGCAATAGATGGTTGTTAATTCGCTTTTCGTTTCAAGCCGATTCTTTGAAAAACGTGACGTTACTGGAGAGCGTGGTGCAATCTATTTATGGCAAAGGAGGTTAAAATTCGAAATAGCCAAATGATACCGTCGTCAGAAAGCCATTGTAGAGTATTATAGTTATACAACTTATCTTTATTTTGTGAATAACCCCAGATACTTTGATGTCGCCGTTTGGAATATAACCGCACGGTGTAGGCTATCAAATGAAAGCTTTTACGTCAAAAAGTATTAATTTTTTTAAAATTATAGTTTCAAAGGGTATACTTAAACAAAATAAAAAGTTTCCAGAGCCATAAAGTTAGAAAGGTTATATGAAACGATGCGTAATTAGCGGGCTCGCATAGAACGGGAGAGAGATAAGCGGCAGAATAAGGCAAAGGTCTCCGGTTATAACACCTAACTGTTACACGAATGAAAAACCAAATTTCAGGGCTATTATTTAGGGTCATGTGGATGGGCAGATCGATAGCGTTTGTTGACTTCGAGAACCTCGATTTATTTAGCAAAGACTTTCGGTCAGCTAAGGAAACGTTCGTTTTCTGGGGATTGAAAATTATTTTTAAGATGTCACGGGCGCCTAAACGTGATAGCTGTGTGTTTTGTAAAAAGGATACCAGAGAAAACCTTGTGGAAAATCCAGCAAATTCTACTTACGAGACTATATCTTCTTAATTGACGAAATATGCAGATCAAGAAGACGTTGACAGCCAAGAACTTCTAAATTTCCTGGATTGAAATGTAACAGTTGAAAACTTAAAGAAGCGAAAGGTAAAGTGGCATTTGACCTGTTATAAAAAATTTTCTCTGAAGTCTCGTGGAAGTCAAATTGAAAAACGTTTTCGAGAAAAACTGAAATCTGAAGCTAGCAAAGAGTCTTTAGAGCTAGCCGCTTCTACTAGCAGGGGTCAGACTGAGAGTGTATCATTGCCCTTTACGAGAAGCAAAACCCCCAAGTACTCTTCTTTCTTTGCTTCTTTTGTGATAACAAAGAAACTAAACGGCACCCTTTACATATTATATCTTATGATTCAAGCGGTGCATCTTTAAGAGAAGCAGTTGAGTTAAGTGGGAACGACACATGGAGGGTACGATTAAATGAATGTATAAATGAAACGGACGCATACGCAGTAGATATTATGTATCACTTGCAATGTTGGTTAAAAAACGTAACTAACGCTTTACGATCCAAGACGTTAATGGCTGTGAAATATTGTAAATATTTGTAGACCACATTTCTTTTATTTGTTGTGTTGTTCCTGGAAAGAATGTATTCCTTTGCCCGCGCCTGTGTTCAGTGGTCTCCCTTCACACCCTTTCCTCGAGTCACCCCTCTTTTTAAGGGGAACCTTTTGTCCAGTATGGGACAAGCGTATTCCTGACGCCAATTCCCGCGTCCCTTTAGATGTACGTGTGAAGGGGGAACCTATCTCCTGACCACAGGTTGCAATATTTGATCCAATTTCATGACGTAGATGTGTTTTTTCAATGGTAGATATTTAGTCTTTTAGTAGTTCCTATAACATTCCTTAGATTATGAATTCCTCCGACCGAAACGGTCCCTTTATTTTCATTAAAAAACGCGAAGTTAACTGCTGCCCTTTAACGTGAAATCCATATAGCAGTATTTTCGAATAAATTCCCAATTCTTTAAAAATGCGAGAAACGCGCTAGCGTGGCGCGTGTAAAAATAAAACAGTTAGTTTTTAAAATAAATCCGTTTGAAACAGACTGGTGAAGAATTTAGTCTTAGCGTAAAGATTACTAATTTTAAATTAATTCATTCTTCCAAGTAATTCAGGTTCCCTCAAACCCCTCGGTTATTTTTCAGTCGGTAATCGGACGGGGTCCAGTATTTAAGCTCTCCCACATTTTTGGTGCCGAAACCCGGGAACGGATTTTAAGATAATTTAATTTGCGAACTGTACGTGAAATTCCACCATGTCAGAGACAGTGGACGTTGATAAATTAATCAGAATTCGTCGTACTCTACGGACTGGTACCACACACATCATCAAAACTATCCAGGATGAATTAAAGAAAAGAACTCCGAATTTGGATACCATAGATGAGAGGATAATGCAGCTGAAAGAGAAAGAAAGAAAGTTACTACTAATGAACGATCCCATCCAAGCTGCCATTGACGAAGCCAAATTAGAGGAGGAGGTCATGGGAACTGAGGAGTGCCACGAGAAAATTATCACCTGTAAATTCAATGCTTTGAAAGCTCTTCAGAACAGAGGCAAGCCATCGGCCAACTCGTCGGACAAAGACGAGACCGAAGACGACCGTTCATCGCACCCCTCCCAGGCTCCCATGGTGAAACTGCCTCAACTAGAAATCAAAAAGTTTAACGGAGATTCCACAAAATGGCTAGAATTCTGGGATCATTTCGAAACGGACATTCATAAAACGGAAATTGATTCTTCAGTTAAGTTCACGTATTTGCGTTCCTACCTCGATGGCAAAGCAGCTAGAGCAATCGCTGGTTTACAGACCACCAGTTTGAATTACTGTACCGCTATCAACATTCTTAAAAATCAGTTTGGCAGTAAAGAATCTATAATTAGCGCTCATATGGAAAATTTATTAAAAATGCCAGCGGTTGAACAATCTAGCGATGTCGTCGCGTTGAGAAACCTTTATGATCACTGTGAAATTCAAATGCGAAGTCTGGAAAATTTAGGTCTTGCGACAGAAGCGTATAGCGCGCTGCTCTCACCAGTCCTAATTCAGCTAGTACCGGAAGATATAGCTATAGCGTTTAACAGAGAGCATGAAATAGACTCGGGATGGAAAGTAGACGATCTATGTAAATTCCTTTTACGTGAAGTTACGAGTCGAGAAAGAGTAGCGGCGCTATCTAGATCTAGAAAGACGGACAGCAAGGTCAAAAAACAGCAGTTTGACGCTAAAGGTATATATTCACGTCCAGATGACAAGAAAAAGGACGCTTTTCCGTCGTCCGCCTCCGCCTTAAGCGTCATCGCGAGTCCGAAGTTTTGTCTGTTTTGCAACCTAACTAACCATTTCACCACCGACTGTACCAAGCATACGCCGGAAGAAAGACGAGCCATAATCCAGCGCCAACGTCGATGTTTTAATTGTCTTAGAGAGTACCACAGAGTTAGCGAATGTCGCGCCAGAGTAACGCGGTGTAAATGGTGTAAGCGAAAGCATCATTTCACCCTTTGCGATTCCAAAGAGAGTGACAAAAGCTCAGATGCTAGAGAACAGGCAAGGATTCAACCTCCTAAACAGCAGCCAGCCACCAACGTTCTCTCGTCAATATCGAGTGGAGCGGACGTTGTCCTTCTCCAAACCGCATTAGCGCTCGTCCAAGATCAAGATGGCAAAAATTCCCAGCAGCTTCGCTGCCTACTCGACAGTGGAAGTCAATTATCCTTCATAAAACAAGAAGAATCACGACGTCTAAATCTAGAAGTGATTTCGGAAAACGAACTACTTTTGATTAATCATTTCGGTAGTGATACCCCCGTCTACGCGAAAAGAAGAAGGGTACGCGTCGTATTACGTAATGTCCACGATCCTACTAAGTCAGTCTCCATTAACGCTTTCGAAACGCCGCAAATATGCGGCTCAGTTACCTCCGTTCCGAGTGGTGATATAGTGCGGAAAATGCGAAGTAAAGGTCTAGTCATGGCCGATTACTCCGGTACCGAAGCTCAATTTAAAGATGGAGCCGCTATTGATATTTTAATAGGTTCCGATTTTTATTGGACGGTTGCAATGGATAAAAACGAGCGTCTCGGTAAATCAACGGTTGCGATCGAAACGGTCCTCGGATGGACCATCCAAGGTCCCGCGAAAATAAGCGTCGGACCTCCTGTGGTTGGTGTAAATTCCGTGACTGTCATGCGCGTCTCCGCAGAAACACTTTCGGAAGAAGAACTCGTCTCTCGTCAACTACGCGCCTTTTGGGATCTCGAAACCATGGGTGTTAAACCCGAAGAATTAGAATCCACCAACGACACCGACGTTTTAGAAGCCTTCAAACAAACCGTTCGGTTCACCGGAGAACGGTACGAAGTACCGTTGCCATGGAAACCGAACAAGGACGCCCTTGGAGATAATTTAGCCGCGGCTACGAAAAGAACCCTCCATTTATTAAACAAGCTAGCCACAAATCCAGTTCTACTTTTAGAATACGATGACATTCTAAAGAGCCAACTTCGAGAAGGTATAATTGAAGAAGTTGAACTCTCCGCTACTCCAAAGGTCGTATACTATTTTCCTCATCGAGCCGTCGTGAAAGAGAGTAGCGCTACTACCAAAGTTCGCATCGTATTCGACGGGTCGTCGCCTAGAGGAAAAGCTTTATCCCTGAACGATGTCCTAGAGTCCGGTCCGAGCTTAAACCGAGAAATAATCCACGTATTAATCAACTTCCGAGAACATCGAGTCGCGTTCTCCAGTGATATTGAGAAAGCATTCCTACAGATATCCGTTGAGCCCAGCGACAGGGACGCCCTTCGATTTCTCTGGACAACCGACATCAACAACCCGAGGAAGGCTCCACTAAAAACATTTCGAATCGCGAGAGTCCCGTTTGGAGCGACTTGCAGCCCGTTTCTCTTAAACGCAACCCTGAAGCATCATATCCAGAAGTACGAACACGAGTTTGAAGAGACGTGCAGAACCCTAACGTCAGGACTGTACGTCGACGATCTATTATCCGGAGCGGAGAGCGTAGAGAAAGCGTACAAAATTTCCGAAGAGAGCAAAATGATCATCAGTCAGGCTGGGATGAATCTCCGTAAATGGAATACTAATTCATCGGAGCTCCGGAATCTGTGGAGCCGTGAAATTCAGTCCGATAATTCATCTAGCAATTTATTAAATCCAGAGAAACTCAAAGTTCTGGGGTTAATTTGGAATAACGAAGAAGATACCCTGGGTTTTGAAATTAGCAGCCTGTTAGAATTTCTGGTACAAAAACAGGAGACGAAGAGATGGGTGTTGAAATCCCTAGCGAGAGTTTACGATCCACTGGGCCTCCTTTCTCCCTTCACAGTCCGAGCCAAATTCCTTTATCAGAAACTCTGGGAGTGGGAGGATTCTCGGAAGAAAAATAAACTCAACTGGGATGATCCTCTCCCCGGAGAACTGGCAACCGCGTTCAACAGCTGGTGCTCCGAAATCTCGAGCCTCCGAAAATTGAAAATTCCGCGATTTTATTTCTCCACAATCCAAGAAAACAGTCAAATTACCACAGAATTACATTGTTACGTTGACGCCAGTGAAAAGGGTTTTGCAGCGGTCGCGTATATTCGTTACGTAACTGACCGCGGAGAAATAGGAGCTACTCTCATCGCCGCTAAAACGAGAGTTTCACCTATCAAAAAGATGTCAATCCCTCGCCTAGAACTGATGGGGGCAGTCTTGGGTGCCCGTCTAGCGAAGAACCTACTAAGCGCCCTATCAAACAAACCTGAAACCACTTATATGTGGACGGATTCGACAATCGTCCTAGCCTGGATTAAGGACAATTCATCTACCTGGCGACCTTTCGTGTCAAATCGGATACGAGAAATCCAAACCTTGTCAGATCTGAAAAGTTGGAATTATTGCTCAACCAAGGACAATCCGGCAGATTTGCCAACCAGAGGAAAAAGCGCGGAAGACCTCCTCACTAATTCCAAGTGGTGGCGAGGACCTCCATATTTATCTGGACCAACTAATGAAATTCCGTTGGGAATAAAGCCGAATCACGAGCCGTATTCCCCTGAAGTCCTAGAGGAGATGAAAGCCGAAGTTCGCTTCGCCGTACAAGGAGCCATTACAGTGACTAATGTCAAACTAGAACCGTTGCTCGATCTCAAAAAATTCAGCTCCCTATCCAAGGTCATCCGTATAACGGCTCACATAATCCGATTTTCCAGAATTTGTAAAAAGGGAAAACATATTGGGCCCTTAACTGCCGAAGAAATCCAACGCGCCGAGCAAATCTGGGTGAAAATGGTCCAAAGAGAAGCGTTTCCGTCCGAAGTTACTAGACTACAGGCCAAAAAGGAAATTGACAGAGAGTCATCAATTCTATCTCTAGACCCTCAATTAGACGAAAATGGCCTAATTGTAGTCGGCGGGAGATTAAGAACCAATTCCCTGACGTACAAAGAGACCCATCCCTGGATTCTACCGAATAATCACCGATTTTCCGAACTACTCGTTCAACAATGTCACACGCGTTTGTATAACGCCGGGGTAAATGACGTGCTCGTTGAATTACGTGAAAACTATTGGATTACACGCGCACGCCAACTTGTCAAAAAGGTCGTTTCCAGTTGCATCGTGTGTAGGCGTTTCCGCGCCAAGCCGTGTGCCGCGAAGATGGCTCCTCTTCCCGAAGCCCGAACCACTCCCGCGCCTCCATTCAGCGTTACTGGTTTGGATTACGCCGGACCTCTGTACAACCAAAAGGGACAGAAGTGTTACATCGTTTTATTTACATGCGCAGTCACCCGCGCCATCCATCTCGAATTCGCGAAAGATATGTCCACCGAATGTTTTTTACTCGCGTTTCGTCGTTTCGCCGCCCGTCGTGGAATTCCATCCATAATATATTCCGATAATGCAAGGACTTTTAAACGAGCTTATGTAGATTTGAAAGAAATTTTCGATAACCAACGCAGTCCCGAAATTGTTAATTACTTTTCTGATCTGAAAATTACTTGGCGTTTTATTGTTGACCGCGCACCTTGGGTCGGCGGTTTTTACGAAAGATTAGTGCGCTCCGTCAAAAACGCTTTGAGACAAACTTTGGGACCCGCAAGTTTGACAAATGTAGAATTAGCTACAATTTTAACCGAAGTTGAAGCCACAATAAATTCAAGGCCGATAACCTTCGTTTCGCAAGAAGTAGGGGATCCCACCCCTTTGACTCCAGCTCATTTTCTTGTGGGTGGTAGATTAACCGTATTGCCATCCAGAAAATTCAATGAAAAGGACATTCCACATGATTCTAGACGAGATATAAGAATAAGATATAAGCATCAACAAGCTCTGTTAGAAAGACTGGACGAGATGGAAGAAAGAGTACTTGTTAGAACTGAAAACTGCTCATCATTTAAGTAAATCAAATCCAACCCCTGAACTTAAGGTTGGAGATGTAGTTTTAGTAGAGGAGCCCAGAATGCCCCGTTTATGTTGGAAGATAGCTGTCGTTGACGAACTATTTAGGAATCCAAGTGATAGAATGGGACCAAAATCAAAAGGGCCATTAAATTATTGTACAATTTAGAAATTACCGATTAACCCTGTCTTGAGCATAGCTCAAGGGGGGGAGTGTGAAATATTGTAAATATTTGTAGACCACATTTCTTTTATTTGTTGTGTTGTTCCTGGAAAGAATGTATTCCTTTGCCCGCGCCTGTGTTCAGTGGTCTCCCTTCACACCCTTTCCTCGAGTCACCCCTCTTTTTAAGGGGAACCTTTTGTCCAGTATGGGACAAGCGTATTCCTGACGCCAATTCCCGCGTCCCTTTAGATGTACGTGTGAAGGGGGAACCTATCTCCTGACCACAGGTTGCAATATTTGATCCAATTTCATGACGTAGATGTGTTTTTTCAATGGTAGATATTTAGTCTTTTAGTAGTTCCTATAACATTCCTTAGATTATGAATTCCTCCGACCGAAACGGTCCCTTTATTTTCATTAAAAAACGCGAAGTTAACTGCTGCCCTTTAACGTGAAATCCATATAGCAGTATTTTCGAATAAATTCCCAATTCTTTAAAAATGCGAGAAACGCGCTAGCGTGGCGCGTGTAAAAATAAAACAGTTAGTTTTTAAAATAAATCCGTTTGAAACAGACTGGTGAAGAATTTAGTCTTAGCGTAAAGATTACTAATTTTAAATTAATTCATTCTTCCAAGTAATTCAGGTTCCCTCAAACCCCTCGGTTATTTTTCAGTCGGTAATCGGACGGGGTCCAGTATTTAAGCTCTCCCACAATGGCAGCTCCACAGAAAGTTAAAAAGGCGGCAGTGGTAGCTTCGGGCATCGAGTTCCTTAATCTAGTTGAAGAGGACTTTGCACAGAATACAATGAAAGTCATATCTATGGCTGAACTTCATGCCTTGTACTTAAATATTTGTATTTCAAATGGTCTTGACCAAACTAAAGACGAAATTATGTCAAGAAGGCAACTGAAAGATTCTTTAAAAGATGAAGTACTAGGAATCGAGTTTTCTCAACCAAAACAAAAGCGCTCCTCGGAATTAGTGTCTTTGAGAGGCACTAAAGACGCGGCTTTAACCACTTTGAAAGACGAAGATAACCAAGAGTTTCAGGTCAGGAGTCTGTTCAAAGCGTCATCAGTAATACGGAAGTTGATTTTGTCGTCAGAAAAGTGGTGTTTTAATGGGTCTCTTGACATGGAGAGTGACATAATACCTCAAGAAATATTACTTTTTTTTCAATGGTGTATGATCGGAAAAGCTACTCTTAGTTCAAATGAAAAACGCGAAAGCGAAATCGACCAACGATCATTAAGATTGGCTCAAATGCTAATTTCTGAATGTTTATCTCCTCGTCAAGCATCTGTCACGAAATCGCAAAGTATAAGAAGAACCCGAGAAATGCCTTTGCAGTTGGGGGTCGGACTATCCATTCACAAGGAGTCACGAAGCTCAAAACTAGTTCAAATACTAAGTCATTTAGGAATTAGCGTCAATTATTCAAGAGTAAAAGACGTTGAGAATTTAATAGCTAAAAATGTGCTTTGTAGAATAAACGAAAACGGTGGTATCTATCTTCCACCGAATTTCATATTTGGAAGAGCAATATCGTTCGCTTTTGACAACTTAGACTTCCAAGAGGATACCCCGTATGGTCAATGTACTATGCACGGAACAGTTATGGTTATTTACCAAAAAGTCAAGTCATCTGATGCAAACGAACCATTTCTCTTTAAAGAAGAGGCACAAAATACAGAAATTCCACCGTTAATTTTCAAATTACTTCCATGCTCAGTTTCGAAGTCAATACTTAATAAAAGCGCAGTATTTCCCACTTATACCTAAGGTGTTGGAGTTTCTAGTCAAATGGAAAAAGCTTTCAATCACGATTTCATGTGGATTCTTTCAAGAATAGGTAGTGGAAAACAAGATGGTTTAGACCATGGACTCACTTGGTCAGCACACAATTCCCTTGTGTATAATACCAAAGAAATGACACGCATCGCTATTCTACCACTACTTGAAGCCCTCGAACAGGAGAATAGGAAGATGAAAGTTCTTGGTGGTTTAGTTGGTATTACCTTACGACCGGAAACTCTGACGAAATTCTTCTTAGTTGCTCCACACCTTTCGAGACTCTCAGAAGAAGCTAAAGCCATGGTTGGAACTAATTTGATTACTTGTCAAAAAGAAACGAAACACCACGAAAATAAAGAATCAGTATCGTCCCGGAAATTGAAGAACGTGACAAAGCTTATATCTACCATTGTCTAATCAATCTTGTCACCAAATCTGTTGCACCCGAAGTCGTATGCAAAGATGTCTGCGATATGTCAGATATTGGTTCGAAAGAATATCAGAAATTCGTTAAGGAACGCATTATAGATTGAAGTAAAAACCTCTGGGATCCGTTACGCTACATCAACCTGAAACTCTGGAAAACAACGGCGAAGAGCGTAAAGTTGAAAACAAAAGCTGGAGAGGTAGTACTAAAAGAAGACCGAAGTCTATTTCAGCGGCTGATTCTGTTGTGTCGGTCTCGACAAGATCTAAAACTAGAAGATGTAGTCAGTACTTTTGAATTGACTGTGGTCCCACGGGCATTGTTTGGAGCGGATGGTTCCTTAAACCACAGTGGTGATAAAGCCAAAGTAGTTAACCTCCTCCAATCACTAGTCAAATCGAGGGAAAGTCAGAGTGCTTGTCCTGAAGTCGAGCTAAATATCTCTACAAATATTATGGAAGTATTTGAGGTAGCGATAGTAGATGGAATGGCCGAAAATCAATCATTAACTTCCAAAAATCTGAACACTTGCGCTGACCTAGCCAGAGAGTTCTGCCATCGTATCTTTACTAAATATGGAACATTCTCAGAGATTCAAGTAGTATTCGACACATACTTAGAGAACTCGTTAAAAAACGCTACACGTTTGAGGAGACAAAAAGGAACAACGCCTGCGCAATATAAAATTGAAAACAACACCCAAATTCGAAATATTTCTTTAAAGAAACTTTTGTCTCACGTTAAAACCAAAGACGAACTTACAGTTTTCATTGGAAATGCCTTAATACAAGAAGGTAAAATCTTAAACAAAAACGTAATAGTGTCGTACAAAGAAGAAGCCAAATCTACAAACATTGATGTCTCCGATTTAAAAAGCTCTCACGAAGAGGCAGACACTAAATTAATACTCCACGCTATATATTCTTCGAGGAGAGGTGCTACTAGATTTTCCATATTCTCTCCGGACACCGATGTTCTAATTTTGGCTATACGTCGCTACCCTTTACTTTGTCCTCAAAGCACATTTATTCGAACCGGTGTAAAAAAAATTGTAATAAGTTTGAAATACTATTACAATGCACTAGGGCCACTGAGGTCGTCGGCTCTTCCAGGATTTCACGCCGTATCCGGTTCTGATGTGACTGGCTGGTTCGCGGGAAAAGCTAAAACGTCATTTTGGAAAGCATTTTTAGACGCGGACGAGGACATTCTGCACGCGTTAGCGTCACTTGGAGAAGGCGAAAACATTACAGAAGAATATTCAGTTTATTGGAGAAGTTTGTTTGCTTCGTATATCTAAAACCTACGAAGAATGTATCGAAAACAACACTGGGCGAGCTTCGTTGGTGGCTTTTTTCAAAAAAAGGTTTGCAAGGAGAAATGCTACCACCTACATCCGCAGCATTGAGACTTGCAATACGTAGGGCACATTATCAAAGCATGGAATGGGCAAGAGATATAACACCGCATCCCCGATTACCACCACCAGATAATTACGGGTGGTTCGTTCAAGATGGTACCTATCAACCAGTTCTGTGCGACCTTCCTTGCACTCCAGAGGACGTTTTGGATTTTATTAAGTGCAATTGTGGACGTGGCCGTTGCAAACCTCCCTGTAAATGTGCTTCCCACGCTCCTCGAATTAAATGTACTGAAATGTGCGCGTGTGGGGGCGACTCAGAAAACTGTGACAATTCGTACATAGAAAATGAAAATGTCGAAGACCTTGAAGATTATAGTGAAGATGATGACAGTGAAACGGAACTTTCTTTTTAAAAGGTGCATTCCCTTTTAAAAATGTTCATTTCTTTAAAAATGTGATATCAAATATATTTATCCATTATTGTTGTATTAAAATAGCTTAATAAATATTTATCTTTCTGTAATAGAAAACCCTTTTATAACCTGAAAAATTGCCTTAACTAATGCGCTCCTATATATTATAATTTTTGACGTAATAAGCTTTCATTTGATACCCTACACCGTGCGGTTATATTCCAAACGGCGACATCAAAGTATCTGGGGTTATGGTTTGACGC
The DNA here is from genome assembly GCF_980474605.1 of Leiobunum rupestre. Classification (NCBI taxonomy): domain Eukaryota; kingdom Metazoa; phylum Arthropoda; class Arachnida; order Opiliones; family Sclerosomatidae; genus Leiobunum; species Leiobunum rupestre. Next base: position 49,226,421 of record NC_143391.1, on the reverse strand, counting down.
GCCACCTATCTTTAATACTTTGCATAAATACACCCAGGGTTATTATAGTTTACATAGTATCAGTCTTGAGGTTATAAGCTTTAATTTGATACTCTACATCACGTGGTTTATTTCAAAAACTGAGTTAACTTCAAATGTGCGGAGTATATAGCGCCCCCTATCTAAAATACCTAACATATATTAGGTTTTGCTTAACTAGGGTGGTAATTAGGGTATATATGTAAGTTCTAAAGCATTTCAATAATAATTAATTAATTAGTTAATTAATTACTAATTATTAATCTCTAGAAAGCTATTGAGTGGGCTACCGCCCCCCCAGACGCGCCCCCCAAAGTTGTACCATCGATATTCGGATTCTCCTAATTTTTCTGAAAATTTGGGTACCACCCACCATACTCTTTCATTTACGTGCACACGAGAAACATAACGCCACGCACTAGAAATTTTAAGGACTTCGTCATGTGATGGTTGACTGACAGAAGTATTCCTAGCCCTTTCTCAAAGATATTAATTCACCAAGGCGGGGGGAAGATGGCGACAAAATGCGAGTCGTGGCCTTTCGTGGCGTTAATTAAATCTGAGAGAGGGGGTTACATACAGGGGAAAGAAAAAAAATAAAAAAATGAGGGGAGATTCGAATTCAGAATGGAAACCCTTTGTCGTTAATCAATCACAAAATCTTTATTTGACACTGAATTTTATAAAACACTAAATACAGAAATGATCAAATTGCGGGGGGATTGATGAGATAATTTTAGTTTGCTTCTAGTGGTGGTTAGGCCATCTCTACTATGGTTCTTTTAGCTTTTTCCAACATAAGAGGGGCAATTAAAACAGGAAAATATACACTCTTCGACCATTTATTACTTAATGAAACTACCGCTTACTATTTTCTATGGGATCAGTTCCAGTATCCCTATTCTCAGGCATCGTGGACTCAAAGGTCGAAGGGAGCAGAAACAAATATACACTTACACTAAATAATAAACACTACAATTGAGATACTACACTTTGAGATTCGACATTTAAATAATGGCACCGTTAACTGAAAAACAAACAAAACAAAAATGGCTACAACGATTGTACAATGCGAACGAAAAAACATAGTCCAAACTGCATAAATTCAAGAAGCAGAATGAACTCTCAACCTCAAGGGGGCTGTTTTAAACCTTTTTCTCGAACAATAGCGAGGGATTAAGCCTTCTTTCCAAAAATAATTATCTACGTTTTCACCGGCTATTTCGTATTTCGACCCTGGGTACTTGATTCGTGGCTGCTCTTCGAGTTACGGGTTTCCGGGTTACGGGAGCTTCCGGATTACGGGGTTCCGAATTACGCAAGACACACGCCCACGCGTTTTCTTTGAGGGACCCGCTTACGGCAGGGATGCCCGGATTACGGTAACTAACGAGCCGGATTACGTTAACTAACGAGCCGGATTACGGTAGGGATGTCCGGATGACGACGACGAACTTCATACAAGCGGCGTAGGTACTTCGGGTTTCAGTCTAAAACATCTGGTTAGGCGAAGGAATCGGTCTCGGTCATCTGGTTTTCTTCTCTCGGAACGTCTAGATTTTGGGTGATCAACAGGTGATTTGAGGGTGTTGAGGGCATTACGTTTCCCGGATTCATTACTGCTCGGCTTATACTCTTCCGGTCGGAATGTCCTGGATGTAGGTCATCTAGGCAGTCACTGAGGGTTGTTTCGGTCATGAGGGCTGCATTGAGGGTTAATTAATATCTAAGCGCGACTTCATCGCGCATTATTTTCTATTTATTTCGACATGGTCCTTCTCTTGCCAGAGAGGCCGAGTTCCGCTGTCCAGTTCTCCACAGTTCTCCTCAGTTCTCTCAAGTTCTTTCAAGTTCTGTCGAGTTCTGTCTTTTTGGGGCTCTGTCTCTTGGTTTTGTTCCAGGGATCTTAGGGCGGAGTTGAAAATAAAAAGCGATTGGCGACCTCCCATTTTATTTGGGTCATTGGTGCACCCAAGACTCGCGTCCTGTCATGGGATGTATGACGTTGTCCGACCCGCGAAAGGTCCCTTGGGGTTGGTTCTGCTTGATTGCGGGGGTCTCAGTGTTTGTGGGGGAGAAGATGCCAGGAAATCACGAGGTTATATTTATTTGGTTGTCAAGCGAAAATGTCCAGGCACACTATTGACCTATGACCTGGCCTTGGAAAATGTGCGCTTTTTGTTAGATTCGGGTTACCTGATAGTGGGCTAAAGGCCCGCTAACATGAGAAAGGTTCCATGGGATCGCTGTGAGTTGAGGGAATATTACTGGTTTAGTTCGACAAAGTTTCTGAGAAAAATGCGGGTGGGGTCGGTTCCGAGAGTATTGTAACACGGTAATAAACGAGGAAAAAGACACCAATTATCTCCAGATGCTAAGGGCTCTTAATTTTAACATTGCTGAAGGCAGGGATTTAGTTTATAATATATATTAAGTACCCTGTTTAATTAATTCTCTCAATTTTATATTTTATAGTGGGGTTCATATATTAAACTTGTATGTATGGTTCAAAAGTTATTTAAGTTTTTATTTATCATTAAATTTTATTTATATTTAACACTGTGATTAGTTTCATTAAATAGAGCTCGGAATCCTAAGAAATTTGACAAAAATAAGTATGCGGGGGAAAATGAACCTGAAGGGTTACACCTCCTACCTGGAGGGGCGTGAGTTCCGTGTAGTCCTTCCTGGTGCCTAGTCAGATGGGTATCCCGTCACTTCAGGCGTACCACAGGGCGAAGTACTTGGCCCTCTTCTCTTCATAATTTATGTCAATGACGTAGGCTCTGGTGTATTATCTCGTTTGTCCATTTACGCCAACGACGTCGCCCTGTCTCGAGCAATTTGCTGCCCTGGCGATAACGACACCTTGCAGCTGGACCTCAACCAAATCATGCTCTGGAGCTGCCACAGGAAGCTGAAATTAAACTTCAAAAAAATGCAAAGTGATAAGCCTTCACCGCCTAGGGTTTAAACCCACCTCCTTCGGGTACCAAGTTGAAGGCACGGCCATCGATCACGATCAAGAGTTCAAGTATCTCGGTGTTACTTTAACTTCCACGCTCTCCTGGGATGTCCACGTTTCTATGACTGTCTCTAGGGCCCACCGATCTCTCGGCTTCCTCCGCCGAACCCTCCACGGTTGCTCCTTTCCCACGAAAGCATCGGCCATAAAAACCTAAGTCACTCCGATTTTGTAGTACTGCTCAGCCGTGTGGTCCTCACACACCGCGGCGGAAACCCACAAACTCGAAATGGTTCAACGAAAGGCCGTCCGTTTTGCCACATCGGTCGGGCACTCGTGGGACATCAGTATCTCACAAGTACTTAAGAATGTTAACTGGCCCACTCTCGCATCGCGTCGCCGCATCAAACGTCGGGTGGCGATAAACTCCATCATCCATAAAGCGAATGGGGCGCTTTCACCAATCGCGCATACAATATCATCGTGGATGCGTGCCCCCCGCGGTTTGAAAACCGGCCAATCCTATGTTATCCCCTATCTGAAAACTAAGCTTCGGAAGCACGCATTTGTTCACTCGTCCATCAAGGACTGGAACTCTCTCCCGGACCACATGAAGTCCCTACCAAACCGCGTAAACTTCACACGTTACCTTCTCTTTTACTTTGACGTGATGAGCATCGCCTTTTGTCGGAATTAAAATACTTTAGAACTTTAGAACTTTAATATATGTGAAATAAAAGAATTAAGTTTACGAAGAACCCGTGAGTTAAAGATAATAATAATGTATATCTGTATTTTTAACTCACGGGTTGTTCTTAATAAACTTAATTATTGTATTCCTTACATTAATTGCTTTAACAACTTAATTAAAACACTATTTTGCGGGATTTTTTTAAGGCCTACACTTATGGACCTATTTAAAGCTGTCGCTTGCTTTTCTGCTTCAACGGCTTCTCTTAATTTCCTTTTTTTATAAAAAGAACCAGAATGCTTTTTTTTCTCGGACATCTTAATTCAATTCAACGTGACTCTAATTAATATCTATCTAACTAAAACTATTAAACTAAAACCATATGCTAAAACCATAGATATAGGAAACGTATAAAGGTCTAGATAAAATATTTCAAAGGGAGTAAATACGGAGGTGACTCAGTGACTGCTAGCAGAAACGCGTAATTTCTGCAGGCTATCCTTATAAGGCGCTATCTACCGGTAAGAAAGCTCGTGCTATCGTCACGAGAGCCATTGTCTCCTGCTTAAAAATTATACTAAAAGTCACCAACAGATGGTGTCTAAAGACTACGGCCTGCGGAAAGGTCAAGCACTTAGTACTAAAATGCTAAGAGAGCTCGCGCTCTTGGTCACGTGCCTTCCTCGGTGTCTGCTAGGTGTCAATTCCGTATTTTATGTTAGGCTTAGACGCGCCGAAATTTATCTAGACCTTTATATACATTTCTTATATCTATGGCTAAAACTAATAAATGGCTTTCTGCGCGTGCTCGTAAAAAAGGAGAGACTTAAGGCCCAAACACACATACGGTTCGCAAGCGATTTCGCCTGCGAATTTTCGCGCACGCGCCCATGCGCCATGACTTCCATTCTATTTAAGTCACGCGACGCGACCTTGGAGTAGATAAACATGGAGAGGAAATTAGAGCGCGTCATCTATACGGCTGTACTGTACCCAGAAGCCCTTGCGGTTTTGGTAGGGGCGCGTAGGTGTCGCCTTGGAGTAGCTCAAGCGGCATCAAACCTCAAGCTTGGCCTCAAGCATGGTTTTCTGAGGATGAGTATCAGCTGTTAAGCCTGTGATAATAGAATTTCTTTCGCGATTGTTTTTTAAAATGTCGTTTAAAAGATTTAATTTTGGAGATCATACGTATAGTATTTTATCTAAACAAATAAAAGGAGCATTAAAGTCTTCAAAGGGTACTTTTTTTCGTGAAAATATGGATTACCTGAGACAAATAGCTTCCCAAGAAATGAAATCAATCAGCACAGAACACCTTGGAGAGTCATTTAAGGTAAGTGTTGAGTGTATTATTTAATAATTAATGCAGTGAACTATAATAATATTTATATTTGTATAGGAGTGTATCAGAGAAATTATTGAAATGCCACAGAAAATAGTCATCACTGAAGAGGTATATGAATATCTTGATATATTTGAAGGGAACAAAGTTACGAATCAGTCAACCTACATATCTTGCATACACAGGTTAATGTCAAATGACAAATTTACTGATGCTATGGAAGATATTTTTTTGGATTTCAGCGTATGTTTTTATTTTATTTCCTTAGTTAATTAAATCTTAATAAAAATGCAAATCATTAACAGAAATTTTCCACATTGAATAAAGAAGAAAAATATCAGATTGTTCAATGTTTCAACCGCCGCTTCTTAAATGAAGGGTTAGTGAAGAAAGTACAGGATGATTGCTCCTTAATTAAAAAGACCAATCAAAATTTGGTATCCTCTTATCCGTTGATGTCAATTGATCAGTCCTTGAAAAAAGAAGATAACGTAGTTCATCACATTGGTGGATATATTCTTCACGAATTAATTTTGATGTATGGATACCAATGCAGTAACTTAGTGAAGAACTCTGTTAATCTTGCAAGCCAGACAAGTGAAGATTACGCGAAGTGGACAGAGGAATTGAGTAATGGGTCTTTAATTATTTTGAAGCCACAAGCTTTTGCTTTTATGAAAATGTTGTACTATCTGTCAAAACCTTATTTTAAAAAAGGGAATATAACCATAAAGGGCAGAGTGGAGTTAGTTAAAAACAATTTCGAAAGTAACAAAGATTTACTCAAGATTTGGTCAGATTTGTGGGGAAGTAATAAAGATGATATTCATGTCTGTAATCCTCCCTTCAGAAAAGCCTGCCAGATTTTCTTGAATTGTATGGGAAAAGGTTACTCGGGTAAATTGCGGAGTGAAATTCAAGTTTTAAAACGAGCTTCCCTAAAGTCTAATAGTTTAAGGAAACAAATGAAAAGTCAAAAAGCTTGTTTAAAATGTAAAGAAAATTGTTCTGAGCCCCAAAAAACTATAAAGGTGACAAGAATTTGTAAAACTAAAAAAGGATTTTTAGCTTAAAATATGCTATTAACTAGGTGAAGGGTTCCTATTTTAATGTCGGATAAAATGTTAAACTGTGATACAATATTTAGTTCCTATTTATTGTGTGGAAAAGTGATACATTTATAAAAAGCTAATTTGTGATAGTTACAGTTCATTGGTTATAAAGAAAGGTTTAAAATCCATATTTGTAATTTAATTTCAGTTAAGGCTTAAGGGCTTCTATGGAATTTTCTAATAAGATTCTACGTAACCGTTTAACTTTTTTGGCTTTCGTCGATATAATATTGCTTCTGTCAGCATCTGGAAAGCATTTCTTCATTCTCTTTATATTAGGAATACTTTGTTGGAAATGCAAAATGTTCGGATTGTCATTAGATCCAGATGCTGCTCGTTGCTTTCCAAAATATCTTTCCAGTGGATCCTGATTAAAATGTTCTGTTAGGACAAAACTGGCACCATTGTTAAGAAGATATTGGGTTGCTTCAATGATAGAATTCACGGTTATAATAAGCCCTTCTCGGGTTTCATTGCTAAGGAGCATTTTGGTTTTATCAAAGTCTTTAGGTACTTGCATTTTATCAACTTCTTCTTCCCATTCCTTGAAATAACCAAGGAATGTATCCTTGAGCCACTAAAATAGAATACAAACTTTAGTAGAATTCTTCATCTCACAACTTAAACAACTTACTTCAAATCTCCAATCAGTTACACTTTGGTATGGATTTCTAAAACTGTCATTGTTGTGTTTACCAGCATGAATATTTCGAACATTAACGGCATCAAAAAAGTGGTTAACCAGTTCAATAAATTTAACAGTTTCCGATGCTTCAGGGCCGACCAGCTGTTCGAGGGTTCTTGCCATTGTTTTACTAAGTACTTGAACTGCGTAGTTCACCTTCATTCTCGAAAATGAATTTAAATGGATGTGATCGTACTTCACTTTTGGCGCTAATTTGAGTCCAGTTTCCAATTCACAGTCCTTTTTATATGCTTCTTCAATGTAATGCCATGATAAAGATTTACCATTTTTCTTCAAAAGACGTGTATTTTTATTGGCTCCACTATTTTCCAAGCCATTCCGCAAGGTTTTCATCAGGTGTGGGACATCGGAAATGAAATATATGTAGTCTCCTTTCGAAAAAAGATTTTTGGTCTTATATCCAACAGGCTTACTTGTGGTTTTATTATATTCGAGAGCTTCGTTATCCATAATTGGTTCAACTTCGCAGCACATTTTAATGAGTTTCTGATTAATTCCCGCCTTGTCACAAACCACGGTCAAAATTTTAAATCCTCCCAATTGCAAGTTTTCTACGGCTTCCCATAAAATACTGTATAGTTCTTCAGACCTCATTTTATCGCATGGAAAGTAAGCATACGGAAATTTGAAATTTCCTGTCAAACTCCTAACCATAATTTGCATGACATGCGTTGCCAGTTCTGGAGGCTTGTCTTGGCTTTCTTTGAAGTTTTCCACTAATTTCTTAATTTTATTTTGACTATCAATTGAGTTTGTCAAGCCAACAATTTCACCAGTACTGACACGATAAATTAAATCTTGCTTAATACTCATCTCATCAATCATGATAGATAAATATTTTTGATGGTCTTTAAGCTTATGGAACTCGCAATCGTCTTTCATCTCTTGTATGGTTTCCTTGTGAAATCCACTTTCAGCCCTAAGATTTTTGGAATAATTATACAGTGTTCGTTTCGTAGGTAATGTAAATACTTGTCTAACAGCTTCAAATGTTGTGGCAGATTTACTCTTAAGGTACATACACCAATGTAAAATAGCAGGATGCCATTTCTTAGGGCGTTTACTCTTAGAATTAGCAATCTTAATTTGTTCTTGCAAAAGAAACCTTTGAAACTTTCTAGGCGTTTCAAATGGATTTTCTTCAATAGTGTTTTTTATATCATCACTTTCTTCCAAGGTCAATTGTACACCATCTTGTTGGATAAGATTGTTTATTTTCTTTTTCAAATTTCTGTTCTCACGTTTAAGAGCCTTGTTTTGTTTTTTCCTTTCAGATAGCCTAGCTTTAACTTCTTCAAGATTCAAATTTTTCAGAGTAGTCTTTTTTGGGAAATTAACACATTTTTTTTTGCGATTCACTCGTTGAAGTAAGTACTTCCTGAGGAGAGCGCATTTGCTACACCAACTTTGAACTCTGGTTTTGATAAACGAACACTTATTTGAGCGAAGGCTGTTTGACTGAGGGCAATATTTTGCACTCTTATGTGCAATGTGGTAGTATGGTTCAAATATAGTTCCAGAAATTCCCATGCATGCACCCCATTTAGTTTCAAAATTTGTCAATAACTGCAGCAATTGCTCAAACGATTTAAGATTTGACCCTTGTTCCGAGAGTACTGGACATTTTTTGTCTATTTCATTATCAAAAATTTTAATGCTGAAAGTCAATGATTCTAAAATTTCCAATCTTGTAGTTAACACATTTTTACTTCGTTTAGAAAGGACCAGTTTATCCTTTTCAATTGTTAAGGACCAAGAGAACGTAATTTTATTCGTCTCTTGATGTGTTAATAGTTTCTGTCGAAGTTGCTCAAAAGATATTTCAACAACGCCTTCGTTTGAAATAGGTTTAAAATGGTTTGGCTGAATATCTTTAGTTACAGTACTTTCGTTACACAAAATGCCTATTGATGGTGTGTTTTGGAACACTCTTGTGTCGACTACTTGAAGATCACTTTGATGGACCACTTCACGTTCAATCGTTGGAATATCTGAACTTTCATTATGAATTCCACCAGATATATGAAGTTCCTTTGATTTATCCTGAGGTAGTTAATGGTTATGTAAATAATATCATTTAAAGAAAGGATTTAGGTCTTACCATTGATTTCACGTTATATCTTATTTACTTTGAGTTCAAGTAAGGGTTCTCGATTATTATTTGGCTGAAAAGTGCTATCCTGAATTGGAGAGGGATTTTCAGTTGAAGGTCCTACCTTATCAACAAAATGTAAATTGCACACGTAGTGATGTTTCTTTACATTATAAACATTAATTGTTTCTCGGTTAATAGCACTAATCCATTTACGACAGAGTTCTAAATTACTATGATTCTTTCCAGGTTTTGGAACAGGGTGAAAAGTTACGTTTGTGTGATACCTTGAATCACTTTTACAGTTTTGAAAACAACAGTATTTTTTCATTGCAAAGACAACTAACTTTTGTTAAAACAGCAGCAATTAATTAAAACTATAATAATTCATAAAATTGAATTCAAGCAGTAAACTGTTATTGTAGTCGAGTTTGTATACGAGCAGACGATAAGTATACGTTTTTTCGAATATAGGTGTCGCCGAAACGTAGGACCCTACCAAAACTGCTAGGAATTATGGTAGTCCTTTGGTAGTAATGATGGGGGAAGACACTCAACGTTAGAGATACGGAATTTTCCCCTCCATGTTTATCTACTCCAAGACGCGACGCGATTTGCTAGCGAAATTTCGCGCGCGAAGGCTATGTGTGCATCCGCCTTTACTGTAACCACGGACACACGACAGATGAAATCGTAATGATAGACTGCTTTGGAACTAGCCATCGAAAACGGTTTAAATGCATTTTAGAAGATTGAATGCCGGTTCATAAGGGCCTTAAAAAAGAAATATAATTCTTGAAGTTTGTTTATTTATCATAAAGCTGGATAAACGACAACGAAATAGCAAGCAATTACATTGAAGTACTGTATTCCTTTGGGCTTCCTTCTATTCTTGTAGTATCGCCCAATCACTTTTTCTTCTTAATATTATATACCCTGGTTTATAATGAAAATACCAGGAAAATGCTTTATCCGTCAGAACTATCCACTGTAATTTAATGGATAATTTACTATTGTAAAGTAAATAGTAGAGAAAAAACGTTCATCGACGATGTTGGACATTTTCGTTGAGAAAGCGATTTGTATTTCTAATTAGCTAAAGATTTTTCGAATTATGTTATGCTTTCATTAAAATTTTTATAAACAAATCCAATTCTTGATAAACTAAAAAGGCGCGCAACTCAATTTCGGCGCCCCTCTCAAACCATCTACTGTCCTTGCTCAAACCGGCGCACCGGGCCGTTGCCCGGCCCTTCAGCCGCCTCTGACAATAATAAAAAAATCTTATTATTTAATTGAGATTGTTGCTTTGTAAAGTAAGTCTCGCATAATAATTTTAATATCGGTCCCTTGATAGCAGTACTATTTATAAGGAATAAATACAGTTTTTGAATAATATATCTTATCTTCATAATATGATCTATAATACCAGGGTGAAAAAGTGATAGATGTCTTCAACCTAAGACCATTTACACCTGGACTGGAGTCAAGATAGGCATTTCCGTTTTACTAGAGTCCCCGCTACCGAAACCCCACCACTGGCCCTCTTATGAAACTTACGCCCACAAAAAAAGAGGCCTGCGAAAACCGGTTTACTTCGTTATCTCTCTCCGTAAAATTTTGCGTTCGCGCATCCCGCTGCCATCGAACCGGACTACGGAGCACGAAGCGTTCACCGCTTCGGAAAGGGGGATGAAAAATAAAGGGGGACTAAGAGTTTGTGGCAGGTGTAAATGGCCTTAGCTTCAAATTTCATTGGAACCGAATTTCCCGCCATAAACGCGGATTTACGCATTTATTACTCCACTTGGCAATGTAAAATGAAAAACATTACAATTCATATTGTTATTTAACGATTTATAAACCAAATTTTCCTTATTTATTAGATTTTTTTTGATAAACTTATGGTGTCAGCTTACGCCTTAGAGCAAAACCACGAGAACCACCAATGGTCTAGAGAGTGAGGAGTAAAAACGCGAACAAGTAAAGAGGCCAAGAAGTGGGGGAGAAAACTAAGCTTTATTGGGGAACAATATGCGATACTTCGGCCGATAGGCCTTCAAGGCGAAAAACTTTATTAGGACTAACCGACAATTTGAAAATGTTTAAAAATATTAAAGACGCGAGGCGCGAGACGATAACACGCGACAACAAAAGGAGAAAACAAACACGCGACCAAAAAAAAGGGGGGGGGGGAACTAGAAAAGCTAAAAAGGACTGTCATAAAAGAGGAATGTTCGCAATAAGTTTGATGGACAATTATAGGGGGGAAAAACGACGAAAGAAAAACGAGAGGCGAGAGAACCAAACATCAAATGCAGTCCTCGTTCGAAAAAGACGACAATCGAGCAATGTCGAACGCGGGCGGGTAAAACACGAAGTCGGGATGACCGCAAAAAACACAACAATACCCCCTAAAAAACGAACCACCCTAACTAAAAACTAATTTAATGTTTAACCCCGACGGAAACTCTGTGGCTAAATTAAAAATTATGCGGTTTTCTTCAGTGCAGCGGCCTTTCGTGGGAAGATTAGTAGTTTTCATGACGCGGATGGAAACGTCATTGATGTTGTGAACGTGATTAAAATGTTGGGTGACGTGGTTCTTTGCTGGCGTCTTTCTAATGTCGTTGAGATGCTCCCTGAACCTGTCGGCAAGCCGCCTTTCAGTATCACCGATGTAGAGCATCGAACAGACTTTACAGATAAGAGCGTAAACGAGATTGGACGTCGTGCAGGTGAAAGACCCTTTGATCTGGAAATCTCGCTTCGGACCACGCACCAGTAGATCACCAGACACAAACGCGCAAGTGTTACACCGCGGGCGATTGCACTCTTGGGTACCCTCGTAAGTCGCGCTGGCGTCATGTCACGGCAAGGAGCTAGAAACAAGGATAGATCACACGTTATTATCACGGCGGTAACAAAATCTAGGCGGATCACTGAAAATATGGCTTGTGTCTGGGTCCATCTGTAAAAGGTGATTATCTATTAGATTGAAAAGTAACTATTAATACATATTGCACTTCAAGCTTCTTTTCGCCTGGAACTTGTTTTGAAAAACCAGCGGGAGCATGCGTGGTGCATGTATCAAGCGAATAACAATAGCAGTATTGGGAGGTGAACGTTTCTCCCTTATAGATATTATCAGAAGTTTACAATATTAATTATCAGAAGTTTACAATATTAATTATCAGAAGTTTACAATATTAATTATCAGAAGTTTACAATATTAATTATCAGAAGTTTACAATATTAATTATCAGAAGTTTACATTATTAATTATCAGAAGTTTACAATATTAATTATCAGAAGTTTACAATATTAATTATCAGAAGTTTACAATATTAATTATCAGAAGTTTACAATATTAATTATCAGAAGTTTATAATATTAATTATCAGAAGTTTATAATATTAATTATCAGAAGTTTATAATATTAATTATCAGAAGTTTATATTAATTATCAGAAGTTTATATTAATTATCAGAAGTTTATAATATTAATTATCATAAGTTTATAATATTAATTATCATAAGTTTATAATATTAGTTATCAGAAGTTTATAATATTAGTTATCAGAAGTTTATAATATTAGTTATCAGAAGTTTATAATATTAGTTATCAGAAGTTTATAATATTAGTTATCAGAAGTTTATAATATTAATTATCAGAAGTTTATAATATTGATTATCAGAAGTTTATAATATTAATTATCAGAAGTTTATAATATTAATTATCAGAAGTTTTTAATATTAATACATATCAAAATTTCCCAGATTTTTTATATTTTGGCAGTGCTATTTTAGTGAGAAATCGTCTTACACGCTGTCTGCTTCAAATTGGTTAACATTTGACACCTTGACAATTTTATAGGGTGGAAAACCATGTTTTTATACTTGTAGGAAACGCGAAAGCCAACTTTTATTTGAATATTCAAGTATGTTTATATTTATTTTGTATTAATGAAAATTTACATTGACCTTGAATAAGATTTTGAGTAATTAGGATTGGCTTCATAATATCTATCAAGGAAGCATTGGCTTCGCAGAGTATTTGATGGATGAGTATTCCCCATAGTGAAAGTTATTTTTTATCTAGAGAAGCTTTGGGTATATGCTTTGGGTATATATTTTTTTTAGTTTTCACATAAAATTTGTATAAAATTCCAGAAGACTCTGAAATCAAAGGGTTGGACATAAGTCACCACCTCAAATAGCTCTTTCTATAATATAATATAGTCAAAACATGTAAAAATTTATAATTTTTATTGCACGCACTGTTCAATTCTTAAATATAAGTTGACTAGCACAATTTTGCATGTGGTCTCTAAAATTTTAAAATATAACTTGCTCCTTAACAGTACAATAAAACTAACATAAACACATCACCTCCCATATTTTATAGAATCTCTTATTATCCACCTAAATATAGAAATCACCTTGAAAATAATGAAATAAGGCTAAATGTTGGTCCTTGAATATCAAAAACAGTTAATAACTAATAATCAGAATGATTAACTTGCATCTCAAATTATATTTTTGAAATCAACTTGAGATGCAAATCAGAAAATAACTGATAATATAAATCATACAATGTTACTAAAAGTCCTATTGTCTTTGAATTAATTTCTAATTTAGCTGCCTTTTAATGGTAATGGTTCAGTTGTTTTGTTTAAAAGATAAGCGATTTGTTAACACAAGGATACTCACCTTATGAAGGGACTTAAACACTATTAATCGTAGTCAATGAATGAACTAATGCTATCAAATAAACTTTTAAGAGATATTTCCAGTAAAATTAATTTTTCTACTACCATTTCCCGCAACAAATGGTGACGTTGGTTTATTTTATGCTTATTAGCGGAATGGTCATTGGCTAGAGTTTATGGGGAAGCAGTAACATATTTTGAATTATTTTTCGAGTACGAATTCAGCATGTATGCCGCTTCTCCTCCTTGCACTTCATTTAAATGTCATATAACATCCGTGATCTTATACATCAGCTCAAAAATGGAATACGTTTGTGATAACCAAATATAAATATAACCCATGTTAAGATAGAGCATTCATTTTATAAAAAGCAATTAAAAATAAGTTTTCATGTACGTGATAATGCTGTGTGACATTAAGGAATATAGTCTTTGTCTAAACGAGGTAATTACAACAAGAACACGTACACACTGAACTTTTAAATATAAAAAATCAACCACGCACTAACATCTTTCTTTTGTGCCTCTGTTTTGTCTCTAGCTTTCACATAGAACAATGATGAAATGTTAAGATGTTCCCTGTTAGTGGGGTTGGATAAAAGCCGACTTTTTTTGAAAAAATCCAGACCAGTGGTTTTAATTGGCTATATACCGTTTTTTTTTCGGTTATAACCGGCTAAAATATAAACAGTACCTTTTACTTATGTAAGTAGAAATTGTCTGCAGTTGTTGTCGTAAATAAGAAACTAAACAAATAAAGCGAAATAACTATATAAAATAACTGAATTCTTTTTATTTCCTCGGGAAATTCTCTAGTTTTTGTGTATGACAGAAGCGAGGCAGCAAACTTTAAACCTACCGAAAAACTGGTAAAAGTAAACCGGTTTCTATATATGAAACAAAAAATAAACTAAATTTCTAAATAAAAACTTAATTTACTAAATTATTCATATTGTAATTTTTTTTTAAAAAAAGCCACAAAAATCTGGATTTTTTCAAGTGGCTATAACTGGATTTAACCAGGTGGCTATAACCTGTATGGCTGGTTCTATGCCAACCGTCCCTTTAATGTCTCTCTTATGTGTTAAAAGTTACAATAATGGATTCGTGACTTTGGGAATAATGGGAATAAAATTTTTATTCCCTTTTTTTGGCTGTTAATGTAGTAAAAATAATTTTAAACTTAATTCTGTATTCTTGTACTTTCAGGGTGAAACTTTTTAGTTCGTATAAATAGCTTCATGTTCACAGTGTTGTAGCTTTTTGTTGGATTCAGTATGGTTGAACCAATATTTAGCTATCAGTTTAGACTTATACTAGTTGGAGACAGTACAGTTGGAAAAAGTACATTACTGCGTGCATTTACTGATGGCAAATTTTCTCCAACATCTGATCCAACAGTGGGTGTTGACTTCTATGCCAGATTAATTGAAGTTAAGCCAGGAGTGAGAGTTAAACTGCAACTCTGGGACACAGCTGGCCAAGAACGTTTTAGGTATTGACTTAGTTTTTAATTTTAGCCAGCAAATTTTTCTAGGTAATCAGCAGCTTCAGTTGAAAATTGCCAAAGGGGTAAGGAAAAATTTATGGAAATGGTAATGATAAACCTTGAAAAAAAAAACAATTTCAAATTGTACAGAATTATACAATTTTGGTTTAAAACCCATTTAAACACTGAACTGGACCTGACTAGGTAGGTAATGGTGCTGGGGGTGTGGTTGATTAAACCGCTAGTTGGTATCTTCATAATTATTAGTGAATGAGGTTAATACTTTGAACTGTAACCAAGTTGCCGGTGAAGCCAAATTATACTTTTAAGCCAATGGACCAGTTTATCCCTGACACATAGCCAATCTCTTACGAGATAAGTATTCATCGCTCTATCCTGCTATCGTTATTTGCTTTGGAATACGCAGGCTCCTGCTAATTTTTTTCCAATGCCTTTTCTAAGTAAACACAATTTGGGGCAAAATAGATCGTTTAGTGATTTTTAAAACTATTACATGCATATAAAGATTTACTTATTAGTACATATTCCTAACCAGTGTAATTTTAACATTTTAACTGGTTAGGAAAAGTAATATGCCATGACGCGTTGTACAAATCCGTATTCTGGGGGGTGATTCAAGCCCAATGGAAACTGCGTTGAGCCTATAAAGATACATAATTCATATTTATGGGCTAAATGAATACTTATCTCGTCAGTGATGATAATAATAACTATCAACTCTGTATTTCATAATTTAATTACTGGCAGAACTTACAATGAGAATTAAAATCTGTAAATTATATGAGGCAAATATTATTTCAATTTATGATGCGACATTAATTACTGCGTACTCTTTTTCTTTAAAGGTCCATTACTAGGTCTTATTATCGAAATTCTGTTGGTGCTTTACTTTTATATGATGTTACTAGAAGGTCTACTTTTGTTCATCTAGTCGATTGGTTATTTGAAGCACAAAGGCACATAGAACCCCAAAGAGCAGTTTTCCAAGTAATTACTCTGGGTGTACATTAAATAATAAATATTCTATGAAAAACTATCGCTGTTGCAGGTAGTAGCTTGCAAATGTGATATGGAAGAGGAGCGAGAGGTGTCAACACAAGAAGGACTAGATTTTGCAGATTTTTACCAGGTTAAATTTGTGGAAACATCAGCCAAAACATTATACAATGTAGAAATGGCATTTAAAACCATAGCGCAAGATATACATGCGAAAGTAGAATCTGGAGAATTTAGACTAGAAGATGGTTGGGATGGAATAAAAATGGGCTGCCCATCTCCCAAAAGGACTATTCAGACATCGCAACATGTTCTTGAAGCCGAACCAGAAAAAAGCACTTGTTGTTAGCATTTTTTTTATTTCTTGGTCACGAACTTCAAATGCTGCTTAATCAAAGGAACAGACTACCTTGCTCTACCAGTCAAAATTACAGCAGTTTCGAATCTTTACCTTTTTTCAGAAAAGTGAACAGTTATTAAATTGAAAGTTATTTATCTATAAAAAGTGATTTTAATAGTAATAAAATTGTTTTTTATGCAGTTAAGAAAAAGATTTGAAATATTTTATAAATTATACATGTAGAAAATGTATTTTGAAGTTTTGGAAACTTTTTGGTAAAGTTGCAAATGCTCATTGTTAAGTTATTAGAAAAAAGTGTACATTCCATATAGTTATCACCGTGTGTGTGCCATTGTATAATGTGATGTCTGCCCTGCACTAATATATAGATACACTGGTATCTAAAATATCGGTTTGTGAACCAGTGCTACTAGTCTGGAACATGTCATTTCAGTATTCGCTTAATAAATTTTTTTTATTGTCTGACGTTTTTGATTAATGTTTATACCAAACTATTAAAGGTTGAGGCCAGAGTGAATTTCCACCCATCTTCTCTTTGATGAGTGACTTCTTTCATTGATGTTTGATGTATTCTTTTCAAAACAACCTAAAATATCTAAAAAAATACAAGTTCAGGAGTGTGCGGGTTAAAATTTGTACACAAGTGGACTTTCTGGTCTTGGCCTTAAAATAAAAGCCCAAAACTGTCATTTCATTGCTTTATGATTTCATAAAATGGATAAGAAATTATCTAACTATATTCCTAAAAGAGCTTCCTTAATACCAGTTTTGGTTACAATTACTTCACAAAATTTTTGTTTTTAAGTATATTGGTTATGTTATCTGGCTTTCTGTCCCACCCCAAAATCCAGAAAGCTTATAACCACATAATGACATTTTAAGTCCAGGGTGGGCAAGTTTTATTAAAAATGTTTCAAACATTATTTTTTCAAAGAAGATTTTATATACTTCTCTAGTAAATCAGAGAAAAAATTGCTCAATTGATGCATAGCTATTGCGACAAGTAAGGTAAAGGACTTGATAATAAAGAGTTTGATTTAAAGGTTTGCTATGAAATTGGCTCTCATTTTAAGCCTATTTAAATGAATTTCATTAAGTCTTTGTCAACGTTGTGAAGAAATATAGTTTTCTATACGCCACAAATATGGTTTATACGAAAGCCTGGGGGAATACGGTACCGTTTTCCGAGCAGAAATTTCTGCTATCTGCTTCTGTGCCAATTACTATCTGGAAAAGAAAGGGGGGGGGGGGGGAGGTAAGTGAAATTTGCTAAGTAAAAAACAAAGTTTGTCAATTCGTCTAAGTTTGGATTGTTACGGTAAATTTCAATTTAAATGTTTTAATAAAATTATAATCGGTGGCGCCATCCGCTGTTAGCGGCGGGAACTAAAGAATATCACTTACCTAATTTGCCCTAAGTAAAAAAAACTAACATCTCCTATAGAAATGAATACTATTTTTATTAATTTTATACAATTGCCAAATTTAACGTAGAAAATGAACACTGAAATAATAACGGAACAACCAATATTCTCTATCACGCGTCTATCTGCCTTTCAATTTTATAAGGTGCTGTAGGAAAAATGACTATTTAAAAAGCTTTTACCACAAGGCTGAACTAAAGTTCCGACACACTAGCTACCTAGCATAGAAACCAGGTCTTGTAAGTTATACATAAGGAGAAGCAACTACATAGAAATCTCAAACATAGTTAATGATTTTAGGGAAGTAAATTGCTGGGAAATTCTAAATGATTTGTTGCAATATCGTTTACCATCGATTTAGTAGTTTTTAATTAACTAACATGTTTCATAATTTTTGTTGTACCAAGTCCACCTCGACTTGCAAACTCTACAAAGCTTTGGGGGGGGGGGGGGGGAACCTCCCCCCTGTCCCCCCCAAAGGTACGTCCCTGATGAAGATGCATTTAAAATGTATTTAATTTTATAGTAAATTTATACTAGCAGAGATTTATTAAGACCATTTATTCCTTAATTCATTTATAAAACAATTTGAATTTATAATTCTTTAAATACATACAATCTATATTAAGTCACATGTTAAAATGACTGCTTCAATGGGAGAATCACTATTGCCCCAATCTATAAAGATTTCCAATATTTTTTATTAGTAACCACAAAACTATTAAAATTAAAGTCAATAATTGTACAAAACAATTTCATAGACCGCTTCAAAAAGACTTCCCCAGTAAACCATTAACAATCAAACATCTGTGTAGGAAACTCTTACAGTATGTTTCTGCTGAAATCTATGAGAGGTGCTACTTTATAACATCTATAGTTAGTTTATTTTAACACAACGCAAATTTTGCAATATTTCTTTCTATAAAGTAAAGTGGCTCTTACGTCAGTCTTTTTTTCAACAAGTCTACAAGCACGCGCTACATTTGCGAGAAATATAGTTTTTTCTAGCGCGCGTGTGAAGAATATTCTAATAAAGCTGTGTCTTGTGATGTAAGAGCACCATATTCTATTTTTTACTTTTAAATAATTTCATTTTATAGAAACATCTGTTGCCATCAACATTTTTTCAAATAAAAATAGTTGCTTCAGTTGTGGGGCCAGGGATTATCCAAACAAAATAAGTCAAGATTAAAATTACCCACATGTTCTGTTTATTCTTTTTATGTTAATACTTAAAATATAAAACTTTTTCAGAGAAATATGTTGAATTCTTATTTAATAAATTAAATTTATAACTTTTTCAGAGAAATATGTTGAATTCTTATTCAATAAATTAAATTAATTAATTACAGAAGTGTAAGTCACATCACCAGTTTAAAATGCATTTTACTTATACAGCAAAGAGGGACGGCCCTTTCAAAATGTAATCTTCTCTAGTAACCCACATTAAAGAGCCAGGTGTCGGCTTATTTGGAAGAATAAAACTTTCAGCCACTCCCAAAATATCACTGTACAAAACCGGAACGTACATGGCACCAGTCACAGCATCCCAACTGTGACTTCCACTGCTTGACTTAAGAAATATTGAGTGACAATGTTGCGGAAAAGCTGCTTGGAGGTCACGAGCTAGCCTATGAAAAATAAAGGCCATTTAAATAAAGCTATTTAAAGCAAAATATCATTTTTTGCTGTTGTTAGTAATAGTATAAGTTACATAATGAAATAAGTATGAATGATTTTGGTTAATGATAGTCTGTCGTAGTGATTACTTAATCGGAAGTCTTTCTCTCTTTGCTGATGAAATTTCTGCCAAATTAGTTTGATGGCTATAAATGAGCAAAAATGTGTTAGTCTCAAATTTGAAAATAACCAACTAATATAATCATAAATTCCATAATCAATTGCTTTGTCAGTCCTTAGCCACATAATGATTTATATGGTGATTGGCGAAACAGACTATCATTAAAGAACTTAGGGTTGTGAGAATAGGAAATGTCATACTTATGTTTATAATGTTACTTATGGTAATGGTAAGTGACATTTAATTTAAAATACATCGAGGGAAAAATTTTTTTACCATCATTTTGAAAACTGGAAAGAGTGCTCTTCAAATTGTAATTTCACCTAACTTTCGTTTAATGAAGTTTCTGATAAACAACTTTGTGTAATATATTCATTAAAATGACAGTTAATTCTTCTTAAAGGGATAGTCATCCAAAATGGTGCAATGAGTTAAACCTGTTATATACTATGTGATTTTTTGAATTTACAAAGAATTTATTCAATTGGCTACTGCAAATATTTTATGATTCAAAATATTCCAAAAAACAAAATTGATCTAAAAATTTATTCCATTAAATCTATATTGCACCTTTTTATATCATTTCCATTTTTGGGCTTAAGCAAGCAAGATGGATCTCGTGCAACATCAAACCTTTTATTCATATAAAACTCAAATTTCTTTAATTAGATAAAATAGTAAAGAAAACCATGGGTAACAAATTTCAAAGAACTACCAGTTTGCTCAGTTATATATAGCCAATTGAAACTAATTGAAATGTTTAAAAATATAATTTTGTAATATCTTTTAACTATTAATCTCTGTTCAGTTATGAGTTTAGCCCTAGTTAGGTATAAATGCACTTTTTTTGTAGTGGGAAGTAAAACTGTTTTTTTAATAATATGAATTTATTACTGTGGTATTTATAGGTCTGTAGGTTGATTCAATATAACTCTTAACGTAAAAGAAACATTTATTTACAAGAGCTACATTAACATCGCTCGCTGTTCTCCCGCGTTCCCTTACATAACCCCGTTATCTCGTTTCTTATCGATAGATGGCGGGCCTGTATCAGATAGACTATAGTGGCGGTAAAATTAAAATATTCAATTATAGTTTATTTTATGAATATAGATCTAGAATATCACATCTCCCTTCTCTTTAGAGAAAAGTGTACTGCTTATGATAACACATTAATTAAATCAAATTTCAGTAATGAGTCTTTTAGGAACTATTATGTTAGATCGTAAAGCATAACGCCTTTGAGGCTGGGGTGATTCTGGAGGTTGATTATATGGTTGAGGAAATGAATGAGATCTTGAAGTCTGAGATGTTGGATTCGGAGGTGTTGAAATTTGAGATCTTGGAGTCTGAGACGTTGAAGGTTGAGATCTTGGAGTCTGAGACGTTGAAGGTTGAGATCTTGGAGTCTGAGATGTTCTGAGTAACTCTTGACCGTTCTGTTCCCTGAAAAGGGTTGTAGTAGAAGACGGTGTCAGTGCCTTATAAAATGAAGAGTTTCGCGTAAGCGAATGACCCGTTCTTTTGGCTGTGATCATTGGTCCTTTGGTCGCGGTTACTGTATACGGCTCGGGATCGAAGAAAGGCGCCATTTTGTGTGTTCGATTAGCTTTCACGAGCACAAGATCGCCTTTAGCGTAGTGATTGGTTTGTGCGTTTTTCTTGCGGTCGTGGAACGTTTTCATCTTCATTTTTGACGCATGGTCCGTCTGCTCTACTTTGGTGTTGGTAGTGTCCAAGGTTACTGGTATAGATGGTAATTTTGTTTTCAGGGCTCTGGAAAACATTAGCGTAGATGGTGGTACGCCGGTCGTGCTGTGAGGTGTATTTCAATAACTGGACAGGAAACTTTGAAGTTCGTCTTTCCAGTCCGTTCCTGCAACTTCAGCGGCGCGGATGGTTTTATTAAGAGAAGCCATGAACCTTTCTGCGCAGCCGTTAGCTTGCGGCCAATAAGGTGTTATTTTGCGGTGATGAGCTCCTTGGGTTGTTATATAATCGGTAAACAGACGAATTAAATGGTGGACTGTTGTCCGTCTTTACGACATCGGGCACGCCGAAGATGGAGAAGATTCGACCCAATATTTTGACACTGGGCTCCAATGATGTAGATGAAACGATTTCGGCGAGAGGAAAACGAGTACGTTCATCCACAAGGACTAATAGGTACTTGCCCTGTTTGAATGGCCCAAGATGATCAATCGCGATGTGTGACCAGGGTTGATTAGGTATCGTGGTCATTCTGAGAGGTTCTTTCACGAATGAAGGAGTTGCTGCAAGACATGGCACACATGCTCTTACAGCGTTTTCAACGAGTAGGTCCATTTTCGGGAACCATACTTTGGTTCGCATTAGTCGTTTCGTTTTTTCCAAACCAAGATGCCCTTCATGAGCAATGGCAATGACTTGTTGTTGAAGAGTTTCAGGAATATATATCCGGTGTTGTTTTAATATTATTCCATTCGCAATGGTCAGTTCTGCTCTGATGTTCTCGAATCTCTTGATCACGTCTAGATAAGGGTCGGAAAGAGGTGCTTCCAGTTGTTGGTCTGTAAACGTCGAATAATGTCTTGAACGAATGTATCAGCATCTGATGTCTGTTTGATTTCGTCGTAAGTAACGGCCTTTGGTATGGCATGATGGACAAGGAGATTGATATGTTGTTCGGTTGCTGTAGAGAGACAGCGTGTTGAGTCCAGCAATCTCACCGGGTTGCTGGAGAGGTAATCTGCCGGGTTGAACTTCCCAGGTTTGTATACTAGATGTAAATCATAAGGTGCGAGCCGAAGATTCCATCTTTCAATACTCGCTGACGTTTTCGCCTTTGGATTTCCCAACAAGGTAAGAAGAGGCAGATGATCTGTGACTACTGTGAATAGAGATCCATATATGTACAAGTGAAAATGCTCACAGCTCCAGACCACGGCCAATGCCTCCAACTCGGTTTGCGAATAGCGGGTCTCCACGTCTGTGAGTGCCTTACTAGCAAAGCTGATAATCGATAACTTGGAATTGTGATCGAAATAAGATAAGATTGTAGCATTTGCTAGGTGCTGTCGTAGCGTTTGCAAAGATGTGTCATGAGCCGCGGTCCAGGTCCAAGGTGTATCTTTTTTCGTCAATACTTGTAATGGAAGAGTAACGTCAGAGAAATTGGGAACAAAGCGAGAACAATACGTCGCTAAACCAAAGAGGCTACGCACCTCATCTGGTGTTGAGGGTTGTTCAAGGTGTTGCAACGACTTGATTTTCGATGGATGTACAGATACACCAGCTGATCCAAAAATATGTCTATAGAATACCAGCTCGGTTTTGCGGAAGTCACATTTGTTCAAATTAAGCGTGATCGTGTTATCGTTAAGCCGAAGTAACAGGTGATCGAGGATGCGGTCGTGTTCCTCAAAATCCTTGCCATAAACCAATATATCATCCGATATATTTAGTGATCCATCAATATCCTGTATGATACAGTATATCGCGTGATGAAAGATCGGCTGCCGAACTGATTCCGAAACTTAAACGCTTATAACGGTATAGTCCTCGATGAGTACTGAAGGTGGTGATTGCGCGCGACGAGTCATCGAGTAACAATTGATGATAGCCTTGGTTAAGGTCGGTTTCGAAAACACCGTGGCTCCGTTTAATTTCTGTATGACGTCCTAGATCGTCGGCATGACGTGACGAATACGGATGATGGCGGTATTGGCAAGGCGCATATCGACACATAGACGAAGTTTCTTTTTGGTGTCTGATTTTTGGATATCTTCGGGATTGGCAATTTGACCTTGAGAGGTTGGTGAAGATGGGTTAGGGGTACCTTTAACAACCAGTACAACAGGTGACACCCATGAACTTTGTCCAGTAACCGGTTCAATAATGTCATTTTTAAGTAATTGATCTAATTCCTCATTGAGCGCTTCTCTTAGATGAAAGGGTATCCTTCTATGTGGTTGCGCTACCGGGGCTACAGATTTGTCGATAGCAAGTGTGATCTTAACATTTTTAACCTGTCCTATACCTCTAAATAGGTTTGGATATTTTGCAGCGATGTCCTGTGACACGACGATATTGACGGTATGTTTGAACCGATCTTGCGAGGTGATAAGGTGCAAGTCACGTAAGCTTGGATATCTATTGATGGTGATGCTGAACCTTCTTCACTTGTGACATAGAAAAGTCCAAACGATCGATGTTTGTTGGTTTTGATGGTCACCCCAAATTGTCCAAGTAGTTTAATCGGGTTTGTAGAGCTATATGGGTATATCTTCAGTGAAGATGGACTGAGATCTGGTGGATTATCAAGTGATTGGTACATTCGCTTATTCAGGAGGTTTACACTGTAACCTGTATCCATGAGGAGAGTTAGTGTATTATCTCCTACTGTGACATCAAGTAATGGTAAGGAGTCTTGATCAGTGTGATGAAACAGCGAAAACAGAAACTCGGAATCTTAGTTTCCATCATCTGTGGTATCGGTGGCTGCCAGTGCGTTAACTTTTAGTTGTTGTTTGCGATTAGTCGACGGTTTATTATTTTTCGCCATGGACTGGCTACGCTTAAAGGTTTGAGGTGTCGCCGGTGAACGGCAAACTCTGCGAAAATGACCTAATTTTCCGCAGTTCTGAGAAGTTTTCCCCTTTGCTGGGCACGCATATTTAGTGTGAGGGTATTGTCCTCCGCATAGGCCACAGGAAGTGCCTTGCAAGAATTTGGTATTGGTGTTTGTGAT
Source organism: Leiobunum rupestre (assembly GCF_980474605.1). Taxonomy (NCBI): domain Eukaryota; kingdom Metazoa; phylum Arthropoda; class Arachnida; order Opiliones; family Sclerosomatidae; genus Leiobunum; species Leiobunum rupestre. The sequence continues at coordinate 49,201,963 of NC_143391.1, read as the reverse complement.
GGGACGAGACTGATTTGAGGGCGGTTTGCCTGACTGGTTGGCTTGATTTGGTTGATGGCGTACAAAATGGGTAACAGCCTGATTTGAAGTTGTATTGTTACTGGTTTTTTCGATGGTGACCGCTTGCGACTCTGACATCTCCATAAAACGCCATTTGTCAAGTAGTTGATTTAGATCTAGACCAGTATTTTCAAAAGCAAAACGTCGAAGTTTTTTAGATTTAAAGGTCTGAACAATATGGCGTTTCAATTCTGTATCCAAATCGGTGAAAGCGCAGAAACTGGCCAGTGATCGCAAGCGAACATGATATTCGTCGACAGATTCATCGTCTCTCTGTCGAGCCTCTCTGAATTTGAATACTTCAAAGTTGATATTCTGCTTCGGTGCAAAGTGGTTGGTTAGTAACGCTTTGGCTGCATCATAATTATTCGCGGTGTCATTTCCAGGCAACGCATAAAAAATGTCCTGGATAGAATCTCCTACACAATGCAATAAAAGAGCTTTTTGTCGAGAATCATCTCGAATACCTGAAGCCAGGAGATAGTTGTCAAATCGGGTTGTCCATTTCTTCCAGGCAGCATTTAGATTAGCGGCGTCCGTTTGAAGCTCAAAAGGTAGAATGGCTGGTATAGACAAAGCCATGTCGCTTACTGGAGTTTCCTAAGCCTTGGTAACAGACAGAGGGATATTTGTGCGGTGTGCACAATTTACTGGTGATGATGATTCCCACGACAGGTCAGAAGCAGCTCCGTCGCCAAATGTGGTATTTATAGGTTGATTCAATATAACTCTTAACGTAAAAGAAACATTTATTTACAAGAGCTACATTAACATCGCTCGCTGTTCTCCCGCGCTCCCTTACATAACCCCGTTATCTCGTTTCTTATCGATAGATGGCGGGCCTGTATCAGATAGACTATAGTGGCGGTAAAATTAAAATATTCGATTATAGTTATTTTATGAATATAGATCTAGAATATCACAATTACCTTGTAGAGAATCCTTTTAGTTCTGTGTTACTCCCAGTTAAAATCACATGTGAGAGTATTTCTTTCACCAGTGCAGCTTCTAAACCATCTAATGCAGTTTTCATTCTATTTACAACATCCATTGCTGTGTACATTATTTCAGGTGCTAAAAACAGTTCAGAACCTAGCCTAATTTCTTCCAAGTGAGGCCCGGGACCTTCCCTAAAAATTAAATATTAGAAGCATTACTTTCTGCTTTAATAAAATTTCAGATTCTAAATATCTTACTTCATACACCTCACGAACACTTTCCTTTTAGTTGAACTTCCCCTTTTTTCTTCTAAATTAGGATTTAAAGCCAGAAAACAGCGACTTTTAACTCTATCAGAATCAAGACTTGGGACATATACCTTGTAAAAAGAAATATATATTTTTTTATATTATACTATATTATATGTATACACTTGGAATATCTAAGAATCCATAGCCACCGTCTGGAAGCGTCTAGAAAAATGGCCAGGGTATTTACTACTTCGAAAGTAAGACTGTGTTTTTGGAAATTTATTGGCTTGCTTGCCATTACTATATACCATATTAAGTATTATTATTGAGTGGGGGTGGCAAGTCAAACACTTCGACCTGAGGTCCATTGTGCATCCCCAAACTGGGTGACTTAAATAAGTCCTATCGCCGACAAAGTTTAAAATCTGCCCGGCCGTGATATTAGAGACGTCATACGTCTCCAACCGATGCATACCCAAATGCTCAAACCTCTGGGCTGCATAGTAATCGCAGCTACAGAGTATATGTGAGGCAGTTTCCTCCTCAGCTAGACAAGCTCTGCAAATTGGGTCATCACTGACCCCAATGAGAGTTAAATGTCTGTTCAGGCCAATAACAATCCTAATACTAGCCCTAGAGAGCGAGAGTAATTCTCTGGCTCTCTCCCTAGAAGGGCCAAGAGTAAACTCTTTGGCCGGCCTTTGACCCTCAATCTCAGACCATTGTCTGAGTTGACGATCTGACATAAGCTTGGAGATCAAGCCGTGCACAAGTCCCCGGGAGATGGGGAGAGCAGGTTCTGGTCCAATGAACCTAGCCCTCGCACCCTCCTTGGCCAAGGCGTTGGCCCTTTCGTTCCCAAGATGCCCCTTATGCCCAGGTACCCAACAAAGTTGAACTTTATTGTGCAACCCAAGAGTGCAGAGGAAATCTAAGCAGCTAAAAACCAGTTTAGAAAGAATACTATACTGGCTGAGAGCTCTAAGAGCAGCCTGGCTATCTGAATAAATCTGGATAACCTTCCCATGATACCACTGATGTAAACAGTAAGCAACACAGGAGAAAATGGCAAAAATTTCAGCCTGGAATACCTAGGCTTTCATAAAAGCCAAAATTATTAGTAAGGCAATACATCCCCGCACCAGTGCCATAGTGGGTCTTAGACCCATCAGTGAACCAGACGATCTCTCCTCTGGTACGGAGGGTCAAGTGACTCCACTCCGCACGGCTAGGGAAGTTGACCTCAAAAGGTTTACTAAAGTGGAGTTTAGTAACCATCAGATCAGAACCCATTGTTAAAATCGGCATCTGATTGGAAATATTAAGTAACAATGTAACATTAAAAAAGAGTTTCTCATGGGACAGATTTATAATTTCACCAACAGATTTTGTTATAGATTTAACATTACACAAGTTTGATGGTTTGGTGTAGTTAAGTCATGTAAAATAGTAGTACTAGGGTTATGGGTCAATAAAATGTAAATTTTTTCATGATTTCGTACATCATGCATTTTTCCCTAAACAAGAACCTAGGAGCAACAAACACAACACCCCACAACAGGAGAACGCAACCTGTCAAAAGCCGTACAGTTTTCATTGGTTAGGCTCTTTAGCGCCTGCTGCCATCGGAAGGGGAAAATTACTAAATTGCCCCCCCCCCCACCCATAAAACGTTCAGTGAAAAGGCTCGTCTAATGAGATTTGTACACAACACTGCGTTAGCGTGATTAAAGGCTAGCTGCGTTCTCCTTGTGTTTGTTGCTCCAAGATAGAACTAAATTTATCTTTTATAGATATGAAATAAAAGTAGAAGATATAAACACTAAATTAGGGCATACATAAAAACTTTCATTTAGTGAAAAATAATATTAGTTACCATATTTTTTTTTAGTGTTGTAAGTCAGAAAATTTTCCGCAGAAAATGACAGAGGCCTTTTTTTTGGAAAATTTTCCGTATTTTTCCAAAAACAATAAAAAAAGGTTTCTAATACATTGTTTGCAAATTTAAATAAAGGGGCATTTTCGCCTCATTTTTTCAAATCTGAAAGTAAAACTAAACATCTAGAATAGTTTAAACTGATTAACAATGTAACACTATTAATGTTTTGTAGTATGTTTACTGATATTAGACATCGATAAAGAGTTAAAAACATTAAAAAGTAATTTATGTTTAAATTTTTTAATTTTCCGATTTTACTATCCCAGAAAATTAACAACACTATTTAAATTTTTCTACTTTTAAAATAAGCCTTTACGATTTAAAATTACGAGAACTGATCCAATAATAAACGAATTTAAACACATCTTACATCATTTTTTAATCCACTTAATTTTATAGCATCAGCAAGGTATTGAGCGATTTCTGTTCCTCCAATGGGGCAGTGTTGTGTTCGACCATTTTGAACTACTCCGTCAATTACTACTGTTACAACTGTGTTTCTAGCTCCGCTATCAATAACTATGCAAGTTCCAATTCCAAATAATAATGCAGTAGCTAAAGATTTATTCATGAAACAAACTCTAAAGGAGAAAAAGATAAGTAGAAAATAATATTAAAACCCAGACATAATAAAAATGTCAAGTTCAAATTTTTATATCAGATTCATGTTGAATAATAGTGATCAAAACAAGTATTCACAGGTAATACAAACAAGGCCATTTTATCCAAAGGGCACTATGCCGAGCACCTACGAAGGTTCAAAAAGGGTCTCTACAAAAGATTATGAGTTTGAAAAAATTCAATTAAAGAAATTCCTCCTTAGAATATGGACTTCAATTGGAAAAAAAGGATATCAGAGTGGGAGCCATAGCCAAATGTATGACGTGGCATCATGCGAATGGACCCATGAACATCTGATATGCGGCCCTGCAGAAATGTTAAACAATGGGACCCTCACTTGCTATAGCAACTGACCTATAGGCACCTATAGGCAGTAGGGGGAAAAATTAATACTGAGCAGGTTTAAACCTATAGGGTTCAGAACTTGATAACAAATAATAGGGGTTTGAGACGGAGCTATAACAAGGTCAAAGGCGCTCTATTAAAGCTCAATAGAATTTCAATACAAAAATTGTGCATGAGAGGTTTAAGATTAGCACCAATCTATGTAACTGAAAATAAGCCTATCTTAAGTTCCCCATAAGCAAAGGTCTAGGCCAAATATTTTACGATCACATTATTATTAAGAGGTAGGTATTCAAAATCTGCACCTTCTAGTGGCTATATCCTCAACTTAGCATTTCTGAAATAAATTTTGCGAGATGCATACGTTGTTTTTGTTTCGCTGGGCGAACTAGTTGCGTGTTGAAGAACGCTGCAGTGTAATGTTAAAGAAAAGAAAGGGAATGAACGTTAATGGAGGGGGGCGTTTCTACTTTCTAGTCAGCGAGGGTAAGTGTTGGCATCCTTCAAATGGAAAATCAAGGTTTTACTTTTAATTTGAAAGTTCTTCAATAGGCGGTATATACGTCATTGTCACTGCTAGTCCCAGTAGTCTGACTTCAGTACTCGGGAGTCGGTACAATCTGTGTCATTTTGTGCTTTTGTTTTAATAGATGTACAAGTCTTAATACTACTAGAAAACAACTCTTTTCAGGTGCGTGACAACGTTTTAACAAGAGTGGGGGTAAAAACAATATTATAAGCACAACCTTGTTAAATAGGCTGAGTTTGGAAAAATGCTGAGAGACAAAAAACAAAACACAAAGGTGTTGCATGTTTAGTCAACTTGTCAGGTTGACTAAAATTGCGACACCATAAGAGTCTGCAGCGGCGAATAAGTATAATGAGTGAGATACCACTCTGCGGAAAGTCTTCCCTGAGAAATAGTAGCCGGGGAAAGTCGGCCTCGTGGTTGGCACGCCCCTGACTCTTTAACTCTAGTTTATTCCCTTACAAAATTTTGGTAAAGGAGAGGGAATGGGACTACTTTTTGTAAATAGAAAAGGTCGGTAGCGAGAAATTACGGAACGGTAACGGACGGAAGAGGGATATTTTGATTGGGAGTGGAAAACCCAACAAAACTACAGGAATCGGAAAACCTACAACGGGAATTAATGGGAATGGTAATTTTTTAAATTATAATGCAGCTCTATTTCATACCAAGGTTAAGCTTACCTACTTTTTAGCTTGTAGGAATTCTATGAAAAACTTGGAGAGTCGTTGCCTGGTTTTCATGGTGCAATTATAAGGTTCACAAAATACAAGTGAATAATTGGCCTTTTTTATGTCTTCTACCACATTAAGTTTGAAGATCAAATGCAAAAGATATTGTTCCAGATAGCAAAAATCTTCTATCCCGAAAAAACATTGGGCTGGGTGAAATATTTCATGATCAATTTTAGCATCGCGCAACATAAATGAAATTTCCGACCACAGTTTAAATTTAGGCTGCATTAAAGGTATACTAGTCTTCGGTAAAGGAATGCAACTTAATCTTGGTCTTGTTAAATTAGGTGCAGCAGAATTTTGCCCTTCACTAGGTTCTTCCTCAAGGCCAAACCCTAATGCTGGTGAAATGCCTAACTTTAGCTGTTCAGTTCGAAATAACTGTGGCCCTAAAAGATATTTCTTTCTTTTGACATCATCCTGATGACACAATAAGCAATTTATCATCTTTGTATTACATTTAGAAGAATTTAAATCGTACGAATCGTTGTGAGATTTACCACTAAAATCAGATATTGGAATCACCAAAACAGAGGGATGCCTTTCTAAAAAGTATCCAGAAGTCATAATCCAGGTTATTTTGCTGCCAACATCAAATGCAAATTTTTTTTCTTCACTTTCTTTGCATTTACTTGAGCAACCAATTACATTGCAATTGTGATCATCAGGTAATGAAGTTATACCAATACCAGGTCTGTAGCATACTCGAAGTAATCGTTGACTGCAATGGTAATAATTTTCATATTCCATTACTTTTGAAGGTTGATCGATATTTATATTTGATGAAGTTACCAGGTACTTCCATTTTGATTTCCTAAACAAATAAAATGATATGATCATTTCATTTCATAAACTAAAACACCCTGACCAATTGGAATTTTGCTCAGAAGTTGAAATTTGTAGGTTGGAGGGAAAAATATGAAACAAACACAATGAGCGTTTTCACCCCCATTTATAAAACATTTGGATAACTTCGTTAATTATACGACATATGCATTAAAGGGAGTGTAAGTTATTCACTCCAGGTTGGGCTCTGGTAAACTATTAATTATGTACCCCAAGAAAGCATTTCAGGCAGTATAACGGGATAAGAGTTTGAACCCAGGGACCCCTAGGCTGCAAGGGTTCTGTGTAATTTGGATTGGCTATCTATGGGACACTTCTATCTTTGCCAGTTTCTTGCATTCCTAGCTAAGAATGCAGCCTAAAATCTTTAAAAGAAATTTGGATACTAACCAAATATGATCACTTCTTATGATTCCATTAAAAAGTTTACATGTTGCTGACAAAGAATAAAAACTAGAGAGCGGGCAAAAATCCACAATTTTTTCAATCAGCTCATTGGGCAGATCAAATAAATTCAATGGTTTATAAGCCATATGAAAATTAGTAGTATGGAATCTCAGATTCAATCAAGGCCGTAGCGATTTAGTTGTTCCTAATATGTTATTCATCTCCTGGATAAAAAGTCATAAAGCCTGTTATTCCTCTCCTGGAAAAGTCATAAAGCCTGAAGCCAACAAAATTGTAACAGAGAACATTGCAGACAGCAAAGGGAAGAGGATAAAAGTTTGTGGAATTAGCGCTGTACATAGTGCTTTAATTTCTTTTATAGCGCTTTACACAACCTAATTGTTGATAGTCTTAAATCTCCGAAATATAATAAATTAAAGGGAGCAAAAGAGGGGAGATGCTAAGCTACCCTTCCCGTTATCTCTCGTCACCTTGATATTTATCGAAAAGCCCGCAATGGTCATTCAAATCATTTGCGCACACTAAGACGGAAGTCTGAGGCTACTTTGTCCAAACTCATCACCAATAACCGCAAGTCATTTTACTCCCACATAAATAAATTCCGCGTGACACGTTATAAACTTTTTGAGGTCCAAAAATCTGACGGTTCCTTTACAGTTACTCCCAAGGAGGCTGCTAATGTTTTTAATAACTACTTCGCCTCAGCAGTCCAAACCCAACCGTTCATCCCTAGCCCCCCTCCCCTTTCCCTGTCCGTCACCTTCTATAAATTTAGTTGCGAGCCGTCGGATATCCTTTATCTATTAAACCAACTCAAAACTGATAAATCCCCCGGCTCTGATGCTGTCCATCCTCTGCTACTTCGCAACTGTGCTGAGTCTCTCACTTTCCCCCTTTATAGCTACTTATCTCTCTTTCCTCCTCGTGTTGTACCCTGCCCCCTTAATTCCTGAAAGGAGGCCAATGTGACGCCTATTCACAAAAAAGGTAAACGTTCTCTTCCCTCTAACTTTCGCCCTATTAGTGTTCTGAACCATGTCCCTAAACTCTCTGAATCTCTAGCCCACGACCAGTTAAGTACTTTTTTGCACTCCCCAAACTTCTTTTCCACTGCCCAGCATGGCTTTCTCCCCAAAACGCTCTTGCCTTACCAACCTCTTGTCCACCACTAATCATTGGTCGAGCTGGCTGGACCAAGGCTTTAGCGTTGATGTTATTTTTCTGGACTTCGCCAAAGCCTTTGATTCCCTCCCCCACCTGCTATTCTCTCCCCCCTTCGCGAAGCTGTTGTTTGTTTGCTTGGCTCAGTTCCTACCTCTAGCACCGCAAACAGCGCGTTGTTGTTCATGACGTCGAGGCATCTGACTGATTTGAAGTTCTATCCGGGATCCCTCAGGGATCTATTCTTGCGCCCCTTCTCTTCTATGTTTTAATTAACTCTCTCCCTGATGCTATTCATGAGGTCTTTACTGCACTCTTTGCTGATGACACCAAACTTTACCTTTGTATTAAAACTACTGCTGATTGCCTTAGGCTACAGTCAGATATAGTCGCCGTAGTTTCCTGGGCTTCTTCTAAGGGTCTCTCTTTCAACTCTGACAAATGTTGGAGGGGAAAATGTTCGGTCCCACACCTTGGAAAAAAAAAACCCCAACTATATCTACACCATTGATGACATCCCAATTAAAACCACGTTGTCCGAACGGGACCTTGGCGTACTGGTCGATCCTGATTTAAAATTATCTAGCCATATCAACTAGGACGTCTCAAAACCCGGAGCCGGCATTCTCGACAAAGACTTGAGCGGAGCGTGGGCGCTACGATAATCGTGAATTATTAGTCCAATTTTTTTTATAATTTATAATAAGTCCACTCTTTATTAATAGTGGAAAAAATGGAAAAATAATACGGGCGAAAAGCAAAAATCGCTAACTTTCAATGCGCGAAAGAATACCGAAAAATAATACGGTACGCGAAAAGCAAAACTCGCTAACTTTCAAAGCGGGAAAGAGTACCGAAAAATAATACGGTAAAGAATACGGGCGAAAAGCAAAACTCGCTCACTTTCAATGCGCGAAAGAATACCGAAAAATAATACGGTACGCGAAAAGCAAAACTCGCTAACTTTCAAAGCGGGAAAGAGTACCGAAAAATAATACGGTAAAGAATACGGGCGAAAAGCAAAACTCGCTCACTTTCAATGCGCGAAAGAATACCGAAAAATAATACGGTACGCGAAAAGCAAAACTCGAAAGAATAGCGAAAAATAATACGGTAAAGAATACGGGCGAAAAGTAAAACTCGCTAACTTTCAATGCGCGAAAGAATACGGAAAAATAATACGGTAAAGAATACGGGCGAAAAGCAAAACTCGCTAACTTTCAATGCGCGAAAGAATACCGAAAAATAATACGGTAAAGAATACGGGCGAAAAGTAAAACTCGCTAACTTTCAATGCGCGAAAGAATACCGAAAAATAATACGGTAAAGAATACGGGCGAAAAGCAAAACTCGCTAACTTTCAATGCGTGAAAGAATACCGAAAAATAATACGGTACGCGAAAAGCAAAACTCGAAAGAATAGCGAAAAATAATACGGTAAAGAATACGGGCGAAAAGCAAAACTCGCTAACTTTCAATGCGTGAAAGAATACCGAAAAATAATACGGTACGCGAAAAGCAAAACTCGAAAGAATAGCGAAAAATAATACGGTAAAGAATACGGGCGAAAAGTAAAACTCGCTAACTTTCAATGCGCGAAAGAATACGGAAAAATAATACGGTAAAGAATACGGGCGAAAAGTAAAACTCGCTAACTTTCAATACGCGAAAGAATACGGAAAAATAATACGGTAAAGAATACGGGCGAAAAGTAAAACTCGCTAACTTTCAATACGCGAAAGAATACCGAAAAATAATACGGTAAAGAATACGGGCGAAAAGTAAAACTCGCTAACTTTCAATACGCGAAAGAATACCGAAAAATAATACGGTAAAGAATACGGGCGAAAAGTAAAACTCGCTAACTTTCAATACGCGAAAGAATACGGAAAAATAATACGGTAAAGAATACGGGCGAAAAGCAAAACTCGCTCACTTTCAATGCGCGAAAGAATACGGAAAAATAATACGGTAAAGAATACGGGCGAAAAGCAAAACTCGCTAACTTTCAATGCGCGAAAGAATACCGAAAAATAATACGGTAAAGAATACGGGCGAAAAGTAAAACTCGCTAACTTTCATTGCGCGAAAGAATACCGAAAAATAATACGGTAAAGAATACGGGTGAAAAGCAAAACTCGCTAACTTTCAATGCGTGAAAGAATACCGAAAAATAATACGGTACGCGAAAAGCAAAACTCGAAAGAATAGCGAAAAATAATACGGTAAAGAATACGGGCGAAAAGCAAAACTCGCTAACTTTCAATGCGTGAAAGAATACCGAAAAATAATACGGTACGCGAAAAGCAAAACTCGAAAGAATAGCGAAAAATAATACGGTAAAGAATACGGGCGAAAAGTAAAACTCGCTAACTTTCAATGCGCGAAAGAATACGGAAAAATAATACGGTAAAGAATACGGGCGAAAAGTAAAACTCGCTAACTTTCAATACGCGAAAGAATACGGAAAAATAATACGGTAAAGAATACGGGCGAAAAGTAAAACTCGCTAACTTTCAATACGCGAAAGAATACCGAAAAATAATACGGTAAAGAATATGGGCGAAAAGCAAAACTCGCTAACTTTCAATGCGCGAAAGAATACCGGAAAATAATACGGTAAAAAATATTTGATAGCCCGAGACTAATTAGCGGCTGCGGGAGGGCGACAACCGGAACGGGTTCAAGAGAGAACGAGAGACCGACAGCGAGGGGGGAGAAAACTGGGGGGCGGTCGTCTACCGTGAATTTCCCTCTCTCTTCTCCATCTCGTTCAAAGTCCCTTTCTTTTCTCCCCCAAGTGCGACACACACACATACCCCCCCCCCCCACACACACACACAGCCAACTTTCCCATTGAAGTCACGACAGTGAGAGCTCCACTCACTCGCTTCGCTCGTTCGCTCCGCTCAATAAAGTATCTAAAAAGATTCGCTCAACCACTGGTATTATCCGACGCAACCTCCTTTTTCGTTCCCCCAAAATAATCCAAACTTTCTACAAATCCCTTATTCTTCCCCACTTAGATTATTGCTCTCCAATCTGGAAACCCTCCCTTTTATCTGACATCACTGCCCTCCAAATGCTCAAAATTATTTCGCTAAACTCTCTCAAAATTTGCTCGTCATCCTGCCCCCACCCGGTTACGCCTTCTTCATATGGACCCTGTCCACCTTCGTCATCGCGCTAGCAACCTCTGCTTACTCTATGATTTTTTCCATAATAATTTAACCCTGAACTTTTCCGATTTTTTCTCCATAAATATCTCCTCTACTCCCTAAAATAAGCTAAACCAAGGGTTTCCTCTGCCCAGAGCCAAAACCATTTTTCTTCCGGGGTCATTAACGACTGCAATTCTCTCCCACAGGACATAGTTTAAATTCCCAATCACCACACATTTCGCCGCCATGTATCAGATTATCTACGTAACGAATGTCTCCATTAATTTAAATTGCTTTTCACTAGTCATAAGTTTTATTTTCTCAAATTATCCTTATAATATTACTCAATTTAAAAAAAAATAATATATTTTTTATTTATTATTTTTTTTTTAAATGTTCGATTTATTACTCATTCCTTCGATGCTCCAAGAGAAGCCCACTATGTGGCTTATGGAGCCCTTTGTATAAATAAATAAATAAAGTAGCAAATTTATCAAAAAGGAACTCTGAAAAGGGCTGCGTTCATCAACTATCAACCATAGAAATCTCATAGGTAACTAGAATGCTGCCGTGTAACTGGCAAATGGGCCAAACGCCGTGGCAGACGATAGCCAGATCTCAGCCAATCAGAGCTCAAAGAGTGGTTCTGCCAAGAATTTAATGTCACCAGAGAGAATGACGTCACCCATCTCCCGCTATTGTAGCGGATCCAAGGAGGATTATTATCCTCCTTGGCGGAACCACTCTACTGCCTCTCATTGGCTGAAGGTTCAAGGCGAACTGGCGTCAAGCTCGGCCGTAGGCGGCAGCATTCTAGTTACCTATGAGATTTCTATGCTATCAACGGACAAAAACGGCTGAGTTATCGTTGAGTTCTTTTAATCAACGTTACGTCACAAAAATCTAAAAGTTGTTTTACGATTTATAGTTCGCTGACTTAACGAACAAAATATCGGCTGCTACCCCTCCTTTAACTTTGTCGAATGACGTCACGACACCGATGAGCAGCGGAAAAACCTGCTTCTCCGACCGCTGACTTCGTTGAGCAACATGACGTAGAAACCGGAAGTTAAAAAAAGCGTACAGTAAGCTCAACGCTCAGCGCTGAGTTCGCTGAGTCCCGCTGAACGTAACCCCGGTAAAAAAACTCTAAATAGGATCAAAATTATTTTTCCATACGTCGCGTGCCCTACTTTATCATAAAAGTTCGTTTCTCAATATTTTCTTGATGGAGATATTTGGGAAAGTAAAATAAATATCTGGTAACACTGTATAAATAATGAGGTAAACGGAATGCTTGCGGACTATCGCGGCATGTTTAAATTTTGGATTTTGATTCAAGAAGTATAAACCTCTTTGTTTGTTTGACCTACGTCCTCCTGATTAATTGTCTTGAATGTCATCTATGAATTTTTATAAATAAGATATCTGTTTTGAAACGGTTGGAAACATTATTGAAACTGGTAAGTACTACACTCATTTTATCCTTTTGCAGAAACTGACATCTAAAGTTCTTAAGTTTTTATACTGTCAAAATTTCATTTAGGGTTTTGGCTTATGAGATAAACTTTTCACTTACTAATGTTTTTAGATTTCTCATGGAACTTCCAATGTCGTTTTTAGCTTAAAAAGATTTTTTAAGGGAATATTCCAAAAAAGATTTTAACCAAAAAGTATTATTTGTAAAACTGTGCTACTAAGTCATCTTAACATTAATGTACTTCCCTGTGCCTGTCCTTTTGCTTGGCTTATATATGTGTCACAAGCCATCTACGGGAAGGGAAGTAGCCACCCATCAACCTATCTCTACAGTATTTTTTACATCTACACTTCTTTCTACTAGAGTTTTTTGCATTTTCATTAATTCCCTCACCTTGTAAAGGCTCACAAATGGGGTACCTGTTTTTCCATTACATGGCTTAACTTGCTAATAGATGCATGGAATTCATGTTAGGATATCTTCGTTATTGAGTTTCAGATTGAATCACATTTCATGAACTATTAACACCAATAACGTTTAGAAGCAACTGTTTTCTAGATATGCAAGTTATATGGTAAAACCGAAATCAACTATTGATTTCAACCCCTACCATCTGATAAATAATAAGGCTGTAAAAGAGTAATTCTAAATACACATTTTTGTAAGTTTGTGAATGACTACTTACAAATACCTTAGATGTTTGTTTCAACTTGATTGGCTGAATTAGGAGAAGCGAACTGTTAGGACATTTTATTAGTGTGACATGGCCACTATTTTGTTACATCAAGAATCCATAATTATAATCTAGACTGTTAGTAAAGAAAAATAGATGGTCTGTACTTTTGGTTTCCAGTTATCAAGTGTTCTAAAATATAGTCTCTGGTTTACGCTTGAAGATTTGATCTCTGGTCTTCAGCCTCCATTGGAAGATTTAGTCTCTAGTCTCCGTTGCTTTAAAGGCATCTCTGGTTTCAGGGTTTAAATTCTCCAGAAAAATAGTACTAGTCTTGGTGGAAGACTGGAGTGACCAATGTTTTCATTCATAGTTGGAAGGTATTTTAAGCATTTACATTCCACACAACAAGGGACCAAGCCTAGGGATGATCACTTAAAGTTTGCATGTACACCAATTATGTGGAGTACGCAGAGGTTATGTACTCATTACGGAAAGTGTGAACACCTTTTACGAAGAGTGAAATCAGCCACTCAGAATCAAAGGTACCACCCAAATTGAAAAAAAAAAGTTAACCTCAACAGGTAAAAAGATAGTTCAAGTATAACATGAGTGGCACAACAGAACAGCACAGTTTCATTTATTGGCAATTATTAAAAAAAAAACTACCATAAAATGTTTAATTTTTTGCATAAGCTTCTGCCAGAAATTGGTATCTAAAATGCTACAAACAATAATTTTCATGTGTTGTTTATTGAGTGAAAAAGTTGCCAGTTCTTCTTCCATTAAATTTTGGATTGTTAGCTGCTCTCTACCACATAATATCCAAGAAGTTTTGTCCATTTCTGTACCCTTTTATTTTACAGAAATAAACTTTAAAAATGAAGTTATCAGATAAATGGAAGCAACAGAAACAATGTACAAAATCAAGTTCCTCAAGTCATGTATGATATGCTCATTTAATGTGTTAAGTAATTTAATTAACCTTTTCAGTTTACATAGATCCACATAGCAGCTAATGCAGCTCATAAACGTCTGTATTTTCAGCCACTTAGCAGTTCTTAAAATATCTAAAATGTTAATTCTGTCTTAGACTATAGAGATATTTCAGTGGGGGAAAAAGTGATGTATAAAATTTGTCTACTGCTAATACAATGTCGATGCAATTGAAATTGGCCGTATGGTCAGAAAAAAAAATGTTGTTGCCATTTTGTGCGGGTGATTATGTTGTGCTGCTTATCATTAAACATGATAATTATAGTTTAATATGGCTCAACAAACCCAGTTTTCAACGTATTTAGAAAATTTAGGTGATAATAATGCCAAAGAAATATATATATATATATATCTAAAATTTTGATAATAGACAACGTTGATCCCTATTTTTTAAAACCAAAAAATTGTGCAAAGGTAAACCCATCCGAATGGGAAACATTTGAACTTTTACCACCAATTTAATTCCCTGATCTTTAATTAGTCTAAGGTATTTCCCCATTTATGATAGAAAAGTTTAAGAATTACAAGAGTATGCACTCTTATGCAGGGCTTGCCACCACCCTCCTACGCATTGTAACCCGGCCACCTGAATTAATGGCTTCAAAAGTCGCTTGATGACTTAGGCCTAAGGTGGTACCTCGGGCATTAGCCTAGCTGATTATTATTATAACTTACCATGATGGTTTTGGATTTGTGAGAGATCTGGTAGTAAAGAAATTTGATTAAAAAGTTCTGATTTGTTACTGTTAGTATGAAGATTAAGGGAAACGACCCTCAAGCCATGGGTTATTGCTGCAGATGATAGTACAGTTATTTCGGCTCATTGTACGTGCATGGCTGGCCTTGATGAGACCTGCTCTCATGTAGGGGCTTTACTGTTTTATATTGAATATGCCATTTGATACCGAGAAATTAAGACTGTCACAGGTGTTTCAGCATACTGGTCGGTACCTGTTATAAAGCAAGCCTCATACTCGGAGATTTGGATAATGAATCTTAGTTCTGCAACGGCTAGAAAGAAAGTTTTAGATGAAATGCTTCACCCCATGGTTCAGTTTTCTGTGATTGCTGTGGTAAAGGAGTTAAAACTTAAATGCTTATTCAAAAATAGAGACAAATCATGTAGGGATTTAGATTCTAAACATTGCTTAGAAAAAACAAATTTGGAAAAGATCTCACGATTACTTTTACCAAGTACAAACCCAGCTTTTTGTTACAGAAAGTTTATATGCAGATTTTTGTGTATGGACCAATGTGGATTTCCATGTAGAACGTATCTATCCTGATCGTGAATTTTGGGATATCATAAACTTTTAGCGAAATTTTTTACTAGAAGCTCTCACATTCCATTTTCAATTGATACTGTGATTGTAAACCCAAATTTGGACGATCTTACAAGTGTCAACCCAGACATGAACAACCACTCTACTAATCAAAACAAAGCTTCAACCTCAAAAATACCTAGACCAACAGGTAAACTTGCCACTACCTCAAAGACTGTCAAAAATGAAGAAAACTACAAAAAAACTATCTAAACAAAACTTAGCAACCACATCAAAAGTCTCCCTTGATTTTCAAAACCAAAAAAATATTATTGCCACAGTCATCCCAAAAGCTAACGGTGCTATAACCGACTTGCCAAAACCTACCAGTGATGCGCTACAAACTTGACAAAAGTAAAAAGTGCTGCGACTGAATTGCCAAAATCTACCCATGCTGTACCTTTCATTCCCATAAGTTCTATTTTATCGCCAAGTAAATCGCAAAACATTATTGTAACATCCATCATATCTGCAGACAAATGTTTAACCCCCAAGAAATCAAAGAAAGTATGTATATCACCTAAAAAACTAGGCTGTTCAAAGAGATAACTGCGGAATTTATTATCCCCTATTAAACATTCAAATGAAAACAATCTAGTTACTAACAAATGGTACTACTGTCAAGGTGGTGAAGATGGTGAGATGATATATCAATATATCATCATCACAATTGTGAAGGTGAAAACTGCCCAAATAATTGGTATCGTACAGAATGTCTAAAAATTAAATAGATCCCCAGGGGAAGGTGGTTTGGTCCTGATTGTGCTAAGAATAACAGAGAAGTCTAAAAGAAAAAAGCCAAGTATTAAAATAAATTTTTATAGGTTTTAAAAGGTTACACTATTCAAAAATTTATGTAAACAATTAACATGAATTTGGTTAATGGTACAGTTTTTACATTAAACAATTTTTGTTCCTCTACATTTTAATTTTTTGTTTAAGGGAATGACTCAAGGGGTAAGGTTATTCGGAGCAGAGCGAACTATGGCAATCTTATCCAGAATAGCTATTTCTTCTTCGGGAGCTACCTGATGCAATTCAATCGGAAGTGTACTAAATAAAATTGCATATTTTGTCTGAGCTGCCCTATCAAACTCTCAACATGAATTTTAACATTAACAAGTTTTCTAGTAGATTCTACATCTAATGGTGATAGCTGGCTCTTTGGTTGGGTACTTAATAGTTGCGTTGTATAAACCTACTGAATCATCAGCTTAAACTAACAAGTTCCCAGGTAACAATTTTCTCAAAAGTCCTGAATTTTCAGTGAGATGTTTGTCACTTACTCTACCTCCCCATCCCTTCAAAATGAAACTTATCGACCCTTGTGGTGTAACGCCAATCAGAATTAAATTTTACAGTATTATGGCTTTTGTAGTTTGAGTACGTTTTAGCCCTACTTTTTTAGCCAGAGCCTTCGCCTTTCTGAAGATAATTCTTTCGTTTTTTCATCTTGTTTTGTTATTATGGATGGTATTTTGAAAAGTGATATTCTCTAGTTTCAGCAACTTTTTTATCCCCCTCGCAATTAATAACATGAACTGAAGGAGTATGGTTCGTCTGCTGATGGCAGACATTGTGTAACACTTCTCTCCCAAACCTTCATAACAGCAAGCTGTTAATATCTTAATATGTAAATAAACTAACTATGAATTTTACTACAGTTTTATTTATTTAACGTAGTCGAGTTAATGAGAATCCTCAACAAGTGGTAGCGGAGGTCCGTGGTTATTAAAATACGACGATGTTTTTGGATGAAGACTTTGTTCCAGCCAAGGCTCATTAGGTTAATGTGAGTGAAGATTTACCTACTCCACTTACACCTTGGTTTAGTAGGCCTAATCAAATATGGCGGAAATGGGTTCAAGCCTTATTGGACAGTTTGACAAATTGGATTCCCATAATTATAATTCATGGAAGTATAATATGCAGTTTTTGCTTAGAGGAAAGGATTTATGGGATGTTGCTACAGGCCTTGAGGGTCATCCAGAGAAGACTGCTTCTATAGATGATGTGAAGTTGTACAAATCCAAACAGTCCAAGGCTTATGCTTTGATAGCTCAGGGTGTAAGTGAGAGATTGAGGAGTCTAATAACAGAGGTTGATACTGGCAGTTCATTATGGAAGGCGCTGTCTGATGTTTTTGAACCAAAGTCTTGAGCCCGGATATCGATGTTGCTTAATGAATTTTATGGATTGAAGTTTATTGAAGGAGAAAGTATGCCAGTGTTTATTGGTAGAGTTTGCCATGTTAAGAAACAGCTAGAAAATGCTGGGAAGGTAATTGATGATCAAGATATTTCATATAAATTAATTGGGACATTGCCCTCATCTTATGAGGCATTAGTATCGCAGATTTATCAACTGAGTGATGCAAAGTTTAAGCCAGAACCAATTAAGCAGATGATCATTGCTGAGTATGGACGACTGTCGCAGAAAA
Organism: Leiobunum rupestre; assembly: GCF_980474605.1. Classification (NCBI taxonomy): domain Eukaryota; kingdom Metazoa; phylum Arthropoda; class Arachnida; order Opiliones; family Sclerosomatidae; genus Leiobunum; species Leiobunum rupestre. The sequence goes on along the minus strand of NC_143391.1, from coordinate 49,184,058 downwards.
ACTTAGAAACTGGAAGTCACCCATCGGAATCAACATCGGATCTATTTATGGCCAAGTCTAGTGGAACTAGCTCATCGAAAGGAAATCATCGGGAGAGTCATTCCAATCAAGCAGGTTTTACCGGTATATGCAACATTTGTAACCGTATCGGACATAAAGCTCTGGATTGTCGACAGAGAGGACAGTCAAATAGACTAAGGTCTAGAGGGAGACATAGAGGGAGACATAGAGGAGCTGTACCACAGAAGTCTGAGACGGGTGTTTTTTATGCAACGGCGCATTATACGTCTACATTGAAGAAAGACTGGGTAATGGACTCAGCTGCAACTCGCCATTGTTGTAATCAACGAGGATGGTTCCATACATTCACCCCTTTGGATGCTCAAGTTATAGTTGGAGAATGAAGTTCTAAAATAGAAGGTCGTGGCAACATATGGTTAAAAATTAATGGCAGAGTTGGTAATAAATTTCTTTTGCAAGATGTTATTTATACACCGAATATGGGGCGGAATCTTATCTCAGAGCGATTGATGGACCAGGCCGGTTATACCGGGGTTACGAAGAGGTCTAAATTTACAGCATATTTCCCAAATGGGAATTTCGCTTTTGAGGCACCACTGTCTGCTGATAATTTCTATACGGTAGATGCAACGGTTCTACATGCTGAGGCTCCAGAAATTAAAGGAAATGAAGAAACAAACTCTATGGCCTATCAAGGCTTAAATGATTGTCACAACGATAGTAGTTTAAATCTTTGGCACATGCGAATGGGTCATATTAATGAAACAGATTTAAAGTACATGGCTACACATGGTATGTTGGAAGATTTGAAACCATTAAAAGGAGAAATTGGAAGTTGTGTTTCTTGCCAGTTGGCCAAGAGCACAAAGCAGCCCCACAAGAGTCTTGATTGTATTGGAAGCTCAGGAATTTTTAACCTTGTTCACTCTGATGTCTGGGGGCCAGCCCCAGTTTCTTCTGCGGGAGGCGCTATGTTTTACATAACATTCATTGATGATAAGAGTCGTTTCATCCATGTCTATCCTATGAAGAGGAAGAGTGAGGCGCTGGAATGTTTTAAACAATTTAAAAGGACGGCTGAACGACAAACAGGGAAACTTATCAAGGCGATCAGAACTGATAACGGCCTTGAGTATTGTTCCAGAGAGTTTTATAATTTCTGCCGTATGGATGGAATGGAACATCAGCGTACCAATACTTATTCACCGGCAATGAATGGTGTTGCCGAGCGGGTCAACAAGGACGTTGATGAATACTGTTCGTACATTTCTGCAAGATGGAAATTTACCAAATAAGTTGTGGGCAGAATTGGTTTTAACAGCGGCATTCTTGAAGAACCGCTCACGGCATTCGAAACTGGGTAATGAAGTTCCTTATGAAATATGGTGGCACAGGAAACCTCGTGCACATTTCTTGAGGAAGATTGGTAGTTTGGCATTCGTACATGTACCACAGCAACGGCGAAGAAGTAAATTGGATAGACGTGCGAATTTGGGAGTGGTTGTCGGATACGCCATTCATACCAAAGGCTATAGGATATGGCATCCTAAAGATGATAGTCATTGAAACCATGCACGTCACTTTTGATGAGACGAAGAAAGGGGTTGAGCATATCCAGCATGTTCAGAGAATTGAAGATGACGAGTTGGTTCCAATGGTTGTACCAACAAAACTGAATGAGGAACCAGATCAAAGGGATGTCCAACCTGAGCAAACGATACAAACTGAGGAGAATAGAGAGGTACCAAGAGAGCCTGAACTTCCTGATGGTTTTAGGAGACGTTAGTATCAGACAGAGTGGAGCCACGATAGGGCGTGTCGATATATATTATTACCACAATAACAAGCGTTTACGTTCGAGAGCAGAAGTTGAAAATTACTTAAAAGACAATAATATTACTACAGATATTAATGCATTTTATTTTTCTTTAATGACAATCATATCTGTAGAAGGTCAACATGAACCGTTCAAAGCATATTGTACTGAGGTAGTACTTCCCAAGATTTATGAAGAAGCCATTAACTCAAAGCAGGAGTATGAATGGCGAGCAGCTATGCAAGAGGAGGTCAATACATTAACAGAGCGTGAAGTTGCTGAGGTAGTTGAAAAACCACACCATCAGAAGATAGTAGGCTGTCGTTGGGTCTACGCTATCAAGAGAGACAGCTGAAATAAGATAATTAGATACAAGGCAAGATTGGTCGCTCAAGGATGTAGCCAGATAGAGGGGATAGATTATGATGAAACTTTCTCCCCAGTAGTAAGCTTTAGTCTCGTACGTTTCTTTATCGCTGTCTTCGTTGTAACCCTTGGTTGGGTGCATCAGCACTGGGATGTAAAGAACGCCTACTTATATGGGACCCTTGATCGAGATGTCTACATGAAGTTAATACCAGGTTTTGGAGAAACTGACCAGTCGAAATGCCTGAAGTTGAAGAAGTCTCTGTATGGTCTCCCAAAGAGTGGCCGAATGTGGTATTTGGAGCTTGATAAAAGTTTTAGCGCAAGAAATAAAACCATTTTGGATGAAATTTACCAAACACTCACTACCAAGTACCAAGTCAAACGTCTGGGGCCTATACAGAAACTTTTGGGCGTGGAGTTCGATATTAGAGTTGACGGGACCATAAAGTTACATCAGGAGACATATATCAAGCAAATGATAACGAAGTTTGGATTACAGAATGACATACCGGTCCATCTGCCGCTTAATCCGTCAATTCCCCTGACAAGGAGCGATTGTCCATCAACATCAGAGGAAAAGCTCGGTATGTCTGATTACCCATACAAGTCTGTGATTGGCTGCCTTTTATTCGTAGCGCAAAGGACACGGCCGGATATTCTTTTTGCTGTTATAGCCTTGTCGCAATTCAGTAACAACCCGGGTCATACTCATTGGGCACGGTTGTGTCACCTTGCACGGTATGTGGACACAACATCCGACTTTGGACTGATTTATAAGCAACAACCCGATCCTAATCTACTTGTCTACAGTGATAGTGACTGGGGCTCCGATAGGGATACAAGGAAATCACAGAGCAGTTATGCGGTCTTCTATGGTTCCTGTTTAATATCTTGGCGCTCCGTAAAACAGAAATCCGTATCTTAATCTTCAATGGAAGCCGAATTTTATGCAGTCACTGAAGCATCCAAAGAACTCTTATGGTTTTTACCAATCATTGAAGAACTCGGAGCTTTGGGTGTTAGCGTTAGTGACCCAATAATTTTGTGTGATAATCAAGCTACAATGTTTTTCGCACACAACAGCGTAGAAAAGCAGCGGTCGAAACATATAGATATGCGTTTCCATTTTGTTAAACTAAATATTTATAGAAATTTGTATAGATTGTTATATGTTCAGTCAAAATGTAATGCCGCTGATATCTTAACAAAAGCATTAGTAAAACATAATTTTATAACTATTAGAAATTTGCTTAACCTAGGTTGTTAATATGTTAATTAGTGATTAATGATTTGTTGTAATTTATTTATATAGTTGTCGGTTATATCAAAGAAGGGGGAGTGTTGTATGAATATATAGGCTTTGCTATAATAGGTGTTTAAAAGTTAATTGTTTAATTGGTGGAACAGTTCAGTTCACACTTGACTGAACTGAACTAGTATGGTTCGTCTGCTGATGGCAGACATTGTGTAACACTTCTCTCCCAGCCTTCATAACAGCAAGCTGTTAATATCTTAATATGTAAATAAACTAACTATGAATTTTACTACAGTTTTATTTATTTAACGTAGTCGAGTTAATGAGAATCCTCAACATAGCATCGCACTGACGATGTGAACTCATTCTTGACCGTAACTAACTCAAGAAAATTACGTACAAAATGGTGACGCAACAAATAATAGAGAAAATATTTGGAAACGCCTATAGATGGCAGGGAAATCACTGAATAAACCAACTCCTACCCATAAAGTGACGTTTCAAAAAACCTCTTTGAAATATCTCTATTGAAAACCTAATTTTGGGAAAGCAACAGACAATAGCACTCCTAAGGTGAAAAACCAATTAGTGTGATGTTTATGGGTAATTATTTCTGAAATCATCAGATTCTGCTGCATGATAGTAACAGATTTTAACCGAACTTTTTTTCTTCTACAATGAAGATTTCCGAAGTTTACCGGGAAAATTTAAAATTTTTTAAAAGTTATGTTTTTCTGAATTTTGAGTTTTTTTGCCCAATTTTGGTGTATGTTATTGACATTTATTTTAATATCGCGTACGCTAAAGGTTGGAAAAACCTAAAAGGGCATCCTAAGGTAAAACCGTACTGTAAAAGAGAATTTGAAATCTATTTCATTTTATCTGCTATGAATTTTGATGTACCAGCCAAAACATGGGGTGACACTTAAAATTTTACTCACTAGGCAGCACACCTCTAATATCAAGAAGCCTTTTTTCAGTGCATCATCTTATACACATATTTGACCAATTATTTATTGCAATTTTTTTGAAGTAACTAGTCATGGCAAAAGTGCTGGCGACAGAACAGGAGGTACGCTGAAAAGACTGGCAGCTTGTGCAAGTCTTCATTGAAATGGATAACCAAATTCTTACACCTTTGGATTTATATAACTGGGCATATGAAAATATAAAAGGAATGGCTTTCCAGTACGCTAAAAAATTGGACATATATTTATATCATTATAATATTAGAAACTGACTTGAAAGGCTAAAACAGTTCAAGGAATGCGCACAGTCACCACGCTTTTACCAAAAATAGACAAACCGAATCGAGAATTGGTTGAAAATGATAAAAATGTAATTTTTTTTATTACATATTTTACAAGAATGTTTTTGTGTATAAGATGATGCACGGAAAAAAGTCTTCTTGATATTGGAGGTGTGCTGCCTACCCTTACCAAAAAATAAGTTGGTTTTTAGTTGGTATTTAGTTGGTATTCACATTTAAGTTGATATTAAGTTGGTTTTAAGTGGTCAGCATATTTCAGTAAACTAGTTAAGTTGGTAATAAGTTGGTTTTAAGTTGGTGGGAAAATGCCTTTTTCTTTAAGTTGGTATTTAGTTGGTTTTTAGTTGTAAAAAAATTACATATTATTTTTTAAGTTGGTTTTAAGTGGTCTTTATTAAGTAACATTTTAAGTAAGTTTTTAGTTGGTTTTAAGTTGGTGTTAAGTTGTTTTTAAGTAGGTTTTTAGTTGGTATTTGTCTCAAATACAAACTTAAAACCAACTTAAATAGTTCTTAGACCACTTATTTTTTGGTAAGGTATAGTGAGTAAAATTGTAAGTGTCAACACACGTTTTGGCTCATATTTCAAATTTTATAGCAGATAAAATGAAATAGATTTCAAATTCCGTTTCAGCGTACAGTTTTACCCTAGGACACCCCTTTTTATGTTTTTCAATCCTTTAGCGATACTAAAATAAATGTCAATAACATACACCAAAATTTGGCAAAAAATTAAATTTTCAGAAAAACACAACTTTTAAAATTTTGGAAATTTTTCTGGTTAACTTTGGAAATCTTCATTGTAGAGGTAGATAAACCCACAAAAAAGTTTGGTTAAAATCTGTTACTATCATGCAGCAAAGTCTAATAATTTAAGAAATATTGGCCCTCCTCATACATGTACAACACCATAAGACTATCAACCCTAAGTTTGAATCGAGAGGCAGTGTTGGTTAAAGCAAACGAGTGGCGAAAGTACAGCGCTAAATCCACCCGGTGGCGGAAAAGAGAAACGTAACGCTTCCCGCAATGCATGATGCCAGCTGCTTTGGTAAGAGAGAGGTGCGTAGAGAGAGAAAGGGGGGAAGGAAGAAGCTTCAATTTATCTCTACCAGGTGCCGATACTATCGCCTGATTTCTTCTTTTTCGCCCGTCCAGTGGTGGTACAAAGGGCGCTATTGCACGTTTCAAACTAAGAGGTTATAGGCTTATGACAACACTTATTCTCTCCAGTTGAAGCTGTTGTGCTAAAAATTTAAGAAAACCAATGCTCTGACTTAAACAAAATAACACTGACAAATCAGGGTTCGCACTTTTTTCATTTTTTTAATAAAAATCCAATCAATTAATATTTTTATTTGAATCAAATTTTTTAACTGTTTTAAATAATATCGCCAAAATTCTGGGAGAAGTCATGCCTGGCACCGTTTCCCGAGAGAGGAGCGAGACACTCGGTATGCTCTTATAAAATATAATTCAGTTTGTGATGTTTAGAAAATATTGTTTCTTTTTGTACTAATACCTATGGAAACATGAAACGATTAAAATTAGCAGGAATATTACCAAAAAGGTCAGGGATATTGCCAAAAATTAATCGGGGATATCCTGGATGAGTCAGGTATTTGGAATCCGAAAATTTTGTACGAACCCTGTCATGTTATTTCCTAAAGCTTCAGTGTTATAAGTTAATTTGTTAGCTCTGCTGATTTGCGAGAATAATGTTTCTTTAACTGTAACAGTATTTTACGAAAATATTCAATATAGCGGGATATTCAGAAAAACAAAATGAACAAATCGATGGATGTTAATGATCTGAAAATTACAGAAATGGGTTCACCTAGGTATGTAATATTAACTTAATTAAATACTTGCGTGACAACCAGCTTTTTTGACAAAAGCATAGATATTCCCAATAAAGCAATTATTATTAGTTTAAATGATGTAATTACTATTTTTTCTAAATTCGCTTTTTTATTGAGAAACTTTTATGTCCCAAATGGGCATATGTACCTCACTGTTGATAGAAAACCAGGATTTAACTATTGTATAGGTATACATTTTTTTTCCAATGCTATACATATCTTTACGTTTCTATTTGCATGTTTTACGTATATGTATAATATAGAAGATAAATTCAAAGCATTATTTTTCAATTATTTACTTTTTTATTTCTGAGACTGAACCTCTCAGTACTTAGGAAGAATGACTATGTTGAGATGAACTGTGGACATTATGATAGTTTTAATCTTACATTAGTGGGTGGGAGAGGTAATAAGTCACTGGAATGAGCTTCGAACGTGTCCTCTTAGAACACGAAGGGGACTGGGAGCAGTGATCAAAATAGTCACTCTCCCAATGTATGAATAAATAAATGCTTGTTGTAATTTTAATGTATAAATTTTTATTTTTAAGATTTGATGAAAAACGACGAAAGTTGCATATTGTAGATGATAATTCTAAATGTAGTTCAACGGTATGTTTTTCTTTAATTTCACATTTTGTGTAAAATTTCCGCATCAGCAGAAAAATTCAATATTTGGTTGCCACAGGGCCTTTTTGTTATTGTGGCTTTGCCTAATTGCTAATATTAAATGGTTAGATGTTTGTTATTATGGGATTTATTATTTTATTTTATCCGACTCCACAATGACTGAGAAAAGATATGCCTTTTTACAAAAGTATCAATTTACTAAAATTACTACATCAATCATTTTTGTTAAAATTTTTTAATCTGAACTGTGAGGACTGACTTGTAATAGAATTTATGAAAGGGAAATTTTTAAATTCGCTCGATTTATAAAATCAACTGATATTATATTGTACTGTAACCTCCCAATATAATAATTAAAGGAATTAGAAACTTTGTAATGAAGATTAAGTAGCCATTATCTCTCATCATCATGGAAATGCTTATTTTTAAACATTAGTGGAAATTTATTTCTATGTATGAGTTACAATAGAGGGTGTCAGATTCATGGCCAGAGTCCATATTTGCTATGCACTCTTCATACAAGTAAAGAAATTGGACCTTTTTCATCTTTATATTTTTTTTATTGTTGAAAGTATCTCTTCATGTTTGTTATAACTTGAATGAAAATTGAGTTTATCCTGTAAGTGCGTTTATTCTTGCAGCACAATGTCTTGGAAGAAATGATAAATACCAAAATTTTGGATTTTTGTGATGAAGAACTATTTCATGGAGATCTTAGGACTCCACCAAAAAGTAAGCCATTTTAATTAATTCTCTTTTAGAGTTATGTGATTTGCGTAGTAAATAAACACTCTTATAAGTATGAAATTTATTAATTATCACTAACTATTATTATTAATAGTTTCACTTTTTTCAAATGCGTATTTTAAGTCTTAGAAAATAGCGCAGTTTCTAAAAGTTTCATAACGAAATAGCTTTGGGCATGGCTCAATTTCATGGTTTTAAAATTAAGAAAGGCGTTTATATATTTATGGTAGAAATGAATATATTTATGGTGACCCAATAGAAATGGAATGGTCTTTTGATAATTTATTTATACTGACAATCAAAAAACTTTGTAAATATATCATCAGTTTCATATACAACCATTTTATTTTGCTTATTTTGGTAATTTGAATTTTGTTTCATAAAATTATTGTACTCTTTGTTTCCTCTATTTTAATTTAAGTAACTAACTATCTTTTAACAAATTTTTATAAAATTTATGGAGAAATTTTGTTTGTACACTTATTATAAAATTGGTTTTACTGTTTTATGTATAATTTAAGGTAACAATGCAGTGAAGGGAGATCTTAGTCAGTGGGGTTTGCCAGACTCAGTAGTCAATGCTTACAGAGAGAAAGGAATAGCCCAAATGTTCCCTTGGCAAGTTGACTGCCTGTCTGTTAGGAATGTTTTACTTGGAGGCAACCTTGTGTATTCAGCTCCAACAAGTGCTGGAAAAACTATGGTGGCTGAAATCCTTATCCTCAAAAGAGTCCTGGAGAAGAAGCAGAAGGCTTTACTCATTTTACCTTTCATTTCCATTGCTAGAGAGAAAATGTTTTATTTACAAGTAATAACCTCCATACGTTACTTACTTTTTGAAAATATTTGAAACATTTTTAATGGAGTGCAAGTACCATGTTTTTGGGGATGGAATTTTATTTGATTTTGTCACCTAAAATACCAAATCAATATTTAAAATGTTGAGTAATTTCATGCTTTGGAAACCAAGTTTGACTCATTTTCCTAAATTAATTAGTTAAACCCGTTAATGTTTCATGCTTGATAAACAATTAGTTTTCCTTCCAATAAAAGGTAAAACAAATTCGAATCGCTTCCTCGCCTTGGGGGTAGGAAAAAAGGGAACATTTCGAAACCGCATGGCTTCCAACCTCAACGCTTCCCAGCTCCAATAGTCACTGAGGTCATTTCTACAGTTTTTCACATCTATCATGCTTCATTCAATTATTAATATGCCTTTTATTTATCAAGCTCAAAGTTTTTATTTCCACCCCCATCTTTTTTACGGTCTAGTGGCGTAAATAATATAAATACAATAATAATAATAAATAAATAATATAGACATTATTAGTAATAGCGTGAATTTATTTAACCCATGAATATTCAACTGGAATTCTGTTGGTCCCCTCTCGTGAGGGAGAAGGCAGAGCCTATTAAAAAGTAAAACACTGATTGACTATTAAGGAATAGCAAAAGTCTACAGAAACTAATTCTGTCAATTGCCTATTCAAAAATCAGGAGGAAAATGAAACTCATGTTTTTTTTTATGCTATATGCAAACTACAGACATGTGTGGAGAAGAAGTGGGACTTGGCCACTTCAAATCACTTCATTGGTCATGGGTGAGGGCACGAAAATAGACTCTGCCTTTTGCAATGAAGAGGGGACCATAGAGTAATGCATGGTAATTGTGACCTTTAATTGAGAGTGAATCCCTATTATTACTATTTATAATGCTATGGTAAACTTATCGATAGTTACCAGAAACGCCACCTCTAATTTTTTTTGTGTAAGAAATTATATAACTGTTTTTGGTTCAGTAAATTTTGAACCATCAGTTTCAACTGCCAGGGGTCTTCTCTAAAATTTCAAATATTAAAATTTTAACTTAGATTTTAATAGCAATTATTTGGTTTCTCTATATTAAGAATGAATTCCTGATTTTTATTTTGTATTAATATCGGTTCATAGTCCCTTTTTCAAAATGCTGGAATTAGAGTTGATGGCTATATGGGCACACACAATCCGGCTGGAGGGTTTTCATCAGTTGATATTGCTGTTTGTACCATTGAAAAAGCAAATGGTTTAATAAACAGACTTTTGGAAGAGGGTACACTAAATAAACTTGGTAAGTATTGAAATGTAATTTTTGAAATTGAAATATCATTCTTTATTTCTCTTTTTAAAGGGATTTTGGTAGTTGATGAACTGCATATGGTGGGAGACAATCATAGAGGATATCTTCTGGAACTTTTATTAACCAAAGTTCTTTTTACAAGTTTGGGGTAATTATTGCAATTCTTCTATGCTTTTAATTTTTACAGGGTGAAAGAGAAAATCAACAAAAAAAATATATATCAGATGTATATAATTTATTTTGTAGAGAGAAGTATCCATCTTACTATATTGTCAGCGCTATATTTGCTTGATTTCCAAAAGACATTTTGAAAAATGAAATAGTGCAGTGCCAAATGTAGTGACTTTTTTTTAAACTAAATTGGAAAGATTGGTTTTGAAATCCTAAGGAAGTGTAATTATATTTACATAAGTAATGTAAGTTAATTTCAGCCATGATGCAGTGTATGGATTTGCAGTTTCATGGGAAATTTGCACCCATTGGAATTTACCTGAAGCCAAAAAAAGATTTCATTTCATTGTTATAGCTTTGATGGATGCTTATTTAGTAAAGGATATATCCTTCATATTTGTTAGCATTGGTGTAGTAGTATGGGAAATGTTTTATTTTTAGATTGAAGTGTGAAATTCTTAAGTCACAATCTGGTGTAATGGATAATTATATCGCTCTTTCTCATAGTGCTTAGATTCGGTCCCTTTCCCTAATGTTATGTAGTAAGTACATTTATCTAAAATATTTCTTTGCCCATTTTTTAAAAGAGAAGAATCAACGTTAACATGGTTTAAACCTGGAAAAATAAAGCAGTTTTAAATCTTTTTTGTGTTCCATTGCTGACTGCATTCATACTTCATTGATGGCTGTGAGAAAGAGACAACTAAAGATATGGTCAGAACATATCTAGCTGGTAAAGGTAAAGAGACACTGGATATCCGAAGGTTGTTAAAAGTTGGAAGAGAATTCCAGGGCCTTAGTTTTAAAAACCAACAGTACTCCAAATGCAATGTTGCAAGAATAACTAAGGCTGAGTGGAATCTCATGTGCTATTCTCAACAAAAAAAAAATAAACAATTTAAGTATGGGGAAAGAAGGAGAAACTGTAATGTTACAAAGTGCCGAGACCAATGCCAAAATTTCAAATTTCAAATCAGGATCCCGATACAACTGTAAAAGACAAAGTAGATCATCTGAAGAATTACGATATTGGCCTAAACCAAATTGGCCAACAGGTGTAAGGATCAGGAGGTTTAGCTTAAACACTATGAATTCAAGTAGATGGTCACGAAGCCAACGCTTACTAAACAGACAATTATAGGTACCTCGATAACTCTCATCAATCATGTATTCACAAACATGCCAGACAGGATAATAGCAACAGAGGTTATAGAATACAACATATCAGACCACTATATGACAAAGGCAATACGAACGAGGAAATGCCCCAAATTAAGGAAAGAGTATAAGGTAATCAGTATAAAAAGATTGACGCAGAATTATTTATTAAAAATCTCCAAATAGAACTGGGATAGTCTTGATGTAAATGAGATGCTTGAATGTATGCAAAATACCATCTCCAAGCAACTTGACCTACATGCACCAAAAAAGGAAAAATATGTGTCTACACTAAATAATGCCCTGTGGTTATACCAAAATATCTAAATTATGATAGAAATCAGGGTTATTTATGATTGAAGATCAAACCTCACCCAAAACTATCAACACTACAAAGAACTATATATAGGCCAGTGAAATCTAGTGAACAACGAAATTCAAAATATTAATAAGAGCTACCCTAATGGTCAATTGATGGAGGCTAAAAAATTGAAAAATAATAAAGCATAAGTATTGTGAAAAATTATCAATCCATGTTTCAAACCATGTATTAAATAAATAAATAATCAGCATAATAACAATGCAGAGAATGATGACATTAGTGCCAAAAAGGAAGAAACTCTGGGGAAAAGGATAGATGGACAGGGAAAGTTCCCCAAATTTGAGGAAGTAACTGAAGATGAAATATTTAAAACATTAAAGAAAACAAGAAACAAAGCAGCCGTAATCATAAGAAACTTAGAATAAATTATTTCAGCGTTCCTAAAAAGATAATCAATAAATCCATTAAGACGAATTTTTCCTGAGAAGTAGAAAATTGTGAGAGTTGTTCCAGCATTTAAAGAGGGTGATAATAAAGACCCAAACAAATGCAGACCTCTCCGTACTGACAACCTACCACTTCTTATACTCCACTAATAAATTATATAAATATCAATCAGGTTTTCAACCTGGATATTCGAAAATAACAGCATTTTTTAATATCTATGAAGATATAATCAAAAGAATACTTTGTGTTCCTAGATCTCTCAAAGGCATTTGACATATTTAGACATGATAAATTGATATGGGAACTAGAAGCTTGTGGAGTATAAGATATGGCGCTAAAATTGTACTGGTGTAATGAACCTTTTTCTTCATTACCGAGTCCGTTTCTGATGAAACCAATGTTTAGAGCCCATGACGAGACCAGCGGTTGAATAAGGCAGGCAGACTTAGAAGTTAACTTAGACTTATTATAAAGACTTATTAAATACTAGCTACATTTTTGATAACCACATAACCTATGGAGGCTAGGTGTGGAGTGATGAACATTAATGAGGGTTTACTATGTATACCCATTCTTTATCTTATCTGCTGACCTTTACCATGAGACCTATTTATCTATGTCTACTAAGGGTGGCGCCATCTAGTGGCTGTAGATCTAATTTATTAAAACCGCTCGCAGTATGTAATTTGCAATCCAAAGAAATCCAGTAGTAAAATTATAAATTACGGGGTACCTCATGGGAGTGTACTAGGTCCCCTCCTCTTTAACGTGTATACAAGAAATATAAATGATGGAATTCCTAACTCAAAAGCTAACGATTATGCGGATGATGGAGCAACAATAATCTCTGTTAGCGTAGAAACATGACAAAGAAGACCACATCTTATGATAATAACTATTTATTAAAACTGGTTAAAACTAATGATTATTTACATAACTTGTATACTAGTACTTGCAATTAACTCCATCAAGGCATGAGAGAGACTGCTCCTTTTACATTAGTTGACTCTCATAAGATAAGGTTATGTGATAACAAAGCCACCGTGCTAAAGGTCACTACTCTTTAGATAGCTGATAAGATAAGATTAGTACAAACATTATTAGACCAAAAACGTTTTTTAGTGACTAACAACAATATTTAAAGATATTAAGCAAACTTATGTTTTTTTTCTTAACACTCCCCTATTTTTGAATATTGGCTAAATTATTTACTTAAATTTAATCTGATAACTTTAACATTCTAACCATATTACTAAAATTGTGCTTATTTAGTATTTTCGTAAACGCATTTGCTACATGGTTCTTAGATGTAACAAATCTTATCCTAAGCACTCCTTTCTTTAGTTCATCGCGTATAAGATGATATCGTATGTCTATATGCCTGTTTCTCTTATTTTGGATGGAGTTTTCGGAAAAAGCAATGGCTGATTCATTATCGCAAAATATTATCGGTATAGGCATAAGTACATAAAAGCTCTCTAGTTCTTTAAGTAATGGCTTAAGCCATAAAAGTTCTCTCACCTCTTCGGACATGGCGATATATTCGGCTTCAAATGTGGATGTTGAGACGGATTTCTGTTTGGCTGCACTCCAGGAAAAAGGTGCGGTCCCGATGTAAGCCACGTAGCCGAAGTTAGATTTCCTGGTATCCCGATCAGATGCCCAATCACTATCACTGTAGACATTCAATTCTGCGGTTTTTTGTTGTTGCTCGTAGATTAGGCCGGTCGATGATGTGCTTAGTAGATATCTCGTAAGCTGACAGAGGCGTTGCCAATGGCTAAGGCCGGGATTGCTGTTGAACTGAGACAGTAATGTGACCGAGAACAAGATATCAGGTCGTGTGCGCTGGGCGACGAACATTAGACAGCCCACCAGTGATCTATATGGTTTCTTCTTCATTTGCTGCATCTCCGCTTCTGTTGATGGGCAATCGTCTCGTGAGATCACGACTCCGGCGCTAATAGGTAGAGAGACAGGTTGTTCCAGAGAAATTGTAAACTTCTTGCCAATTTCCTTGATATACGAGGACTGATGAAGTATCAGAGCTCCTTCTTTAGTTTCTTCAAACTGGACGCCAAGTAGAAACCTGATGGGCCCCAGGATTTTAAGTTCGTACCTCTGCGAGAGTAGTCTATAGACCTCCATAATGACATCTTCCGTCTTCGTTAAAACGATCAAGTCATCCACGTAAACAAGTACTATGGCTTGGTATGGTATGTAATAAATACAATTAGTGCTGAGAAATTTCTTAAAACCCAAACTTTTGAATGTTTCGTCGAGTTCCATGAACCAATGACGCCCACTCTGTTGCAATCCATAAAGAGCTTTAATGAGCTTGAGGCAATGAGTACTACGGTTTCCTGTTTCGTAGCCAGGTATTTGGTCCATATAGATGTCACTGTCTAATTTCCCATAGAGGTAAGCGTTCTTTACATCCATATGACAGTGGGCCCATCTAAACGTCATGACAAACAGTGCTATAAAAACGTACAAGGTTGAAGTTTACTACTGGTGAAAAGGTTTCGTCATAGTCAATGCCCTCCATTTGACTGTATCCTTTTGCGACAATACGAGCCTTGTACCGGATGATTTTTCCTGCATGATCTCTCTTAATGGTGTATATCCATCTACAGCCAATAACTTTACAATTATAAGGTTTCGATGTAACTTCTGTTACCTCTCTTGCTGTTAGTGTTTCCATCTCTTCATCCATAGCCAAGCGCCATTGTTTTGCTTGCAGGGAGTTGACGGCTTGCTCATATGTCTTTGGTGCGGTGATCTCAGTGCAGTATACTTCGCAGGTTTCAGAGATATCCTCATCGTCTACGGAATTTATGTGGGATGCAGTCTCAGTACTTCGTGAAAAATTCCAAGCGGTGATATCATGCGCCAAGCCATGATTGTGTAAGTATCTCTGGACCTCGGGTTTGGACCTCAGCTTGTCTCCATCAGGGCTATAATAATATACATCAGCCATGCCTTTTGTTACGCCGCTCTGGCGTATTTTAACTTCTCTTCTCCACCCAGTTGGTAACTGTGGTGCCTGCGTACTGACTGGTAGAGGACCTGTTGCCCTTGACGGGATCTCCCTTGCTGGTTGGCATTCAGTTGCTTGAGGTACTGGGCTCGCAGACAGAGCAGGTTGTGGTGACTGTGGTTGGACAACAGGGATGAGCAACTCCGATTCTTGCTGGGATTCGTCCTCTTCCTGTGGCCAAAAAATACTAAGCCTTCGTCACGTTTTGATTTGGTTAGATACTCCATTCCCATGATCGACTCATCAAATCGGACATGCTGGGATTCTGTGACACTGCGGTCAGTAGGGAAATAGATTCTATAGCCTTTAGTTCTCAGGGCGTAACCAATTAGAACTCCCGGGTCTGGCTCTGATATTGAATTTGTGGCCACGTTGTTGCTTGGATACATGGATGAAGGCGAGACTCCCGATACGTTTGAGATGGGTGGTGCTAGGCATGTTTTCAACCCAGAAGCTCTGCGGCACTTTATCCTCTATCTTGAGATACGCTGCCGTTGTAATGAGTTCAGGCCATAGACTAAGTGGCAGCTTCTCATCCTCAATGAAGGTTCGGACAGTATTCAGTAGTGTACGGTTAACTCGTTCCGCTACACCGTTCATCTCTGGAGAGTAGGCATTGGTACGTTGATGTTGAATCCCCGATTCGTTACAGAAGGTCGTCATATCGCAATTACAATATTCAAGGCCATTGTCAGCTCGGAGTGCCTGGACAGTTCGTCCCGTCTGATTTTCCATCAGCCTAAGGAAGAATGTGAATTTCTCAAATACGTCGTTTTTATTCGCCATCGGATATACCCAGACACGCCGGCTATAGTCGTCTACAAAGGAAACATAGTATCGTGCACCTCCAATTGATCTTACCGGTGCTGGACCCCAAACATCAGAATGGATGAGACCAAGGATACGTTTACTCTGGATCTGTTCAATACTCCTGTGCACCGCCTCCGTACTCTTTCCAAGTTGACAAGGAACGCAGGTTGCTAATTCACCAGTTAAAGGCGTCAGACCTTTAAGCATGCTATGTTTTGACATGTACTTGAGGTCCCTCTCATTTACGTGGCCCAATCTCCAATGCCATTGCTCCAGCTCTTTGGATCCAGCTCGACCTTCGACTGAGTTTCCATACGCTCCGATGCGATTACCATCTTGATTCACAGCATGAGCATTGCGTAGAGTGTAAAAGTTGTCGTTTGTGAAATAAGAACTTGCCTTGTTGACTGGTGACAGTGTAAGTTGAATTGAAGATGATCGATCTGTAAGCAGCGTCGTCGATTAGGCGTCCAGAAATAAGATTTCTCCGTAATCTTGGGGTGTAGAACACATTCCGCAATAGATGATATCCTCCATTTCTACCCCGATTTGCAGCCGAATGTCACCTTTCCCTTCGATTCTAGACTTGCCTTCTCCGCAAGTGGCCTCAGCGTTGACTGGATTGCAAAACATGAAGAGATCCTTATCATTGCAAAAGTGATGGGTAGCTGCAGAGTAATTTACCCAGTCTCTTGACTGCAGTGATGAACATTGAGCCGATGCGAACATGGCGGATTCATTCGCCTGATCGCGCCTTCCTTTCTGCCTTGAACCGGATGATCCTGAACCATCATAATGCTTGGAACGACTTCGGCATTCGTTGGCCCTGTGTCCGTGCTTGTGACAGTAGGAACAGGTGAAGCGTGGGGCTCGAGCTGCGGACTGTGGCTTTGGTTCTCTCCCTCGGATTTGAACTGCCATGACATCGGACTTCGTATACACCACTTCTTTCTGGGTTTGTCTGCTATACTCTGCTAATAAAGTGCGTTTAATATTCACTGGTGTAAACTCACTATCCGGATAATGGTAGATCTGCTGGACTATCTTCTCGTAACTCTTTAGTAATTTGCTGATTAGCTGGTAAGATATGTCCTTGTCCTCCACAACCTCCCCAGCTTCTACTAAATTCTTCTTTATTTCATACAATCGTCCCATGAACGTCGGGATCGGTTCACCAGACTTACAACTAATAGAATAAAATTCCCCACGTAATGCTGCGATGCGTGCCCTTGATATTTGTTCCAAATACCAACTTAAAACCAACTTAAAACCAACTAAATACCAACTTAAAACCAAATTACAAATAATATGTAATTTTCTGACCACTATAAACCAACTAATTACCAACTTAAAGAAAGAAGTATTTTCCCATCAACTTAATAACATCTTAATAACAACTTATTACCTCTTTAACTAGTTAATTGAAATTTTCTGACCACTTGAGCCTACTTAAAACCAACTTAACGTCAACTAAAATTTGTATACCTACTAAATATCAACGAAAATCCAACTTATTTTTTGGTAAGGGAAAATAAACCAAATTTGTGATCTTCACGCCATCCATTGAAAAGAAACCGGAAGGTCTATAAATACCTAACTGTAAAATTATGAATAAATTTTTTTAGGTATCTGGGCATCTAGCTAGTTATTGATAAACATAATGACTACCTACATAGTAAAAAGAGACAAAGGCTCTGGATATTGTAACCCCTCAAAAATTCCCTGAATTATGAAAATCTAAAGATCCTAGTCAATGCCCCTTAACAAAAAATAAGTTGGTTTTTAGTTGGTATTTAGTTGGTATTCACATTTAAGTTGATATTAAGTTGGTTTTAAGTGGTCAGCATATTTCAGTAAACTAGTTAAGTTGGTTTTAAGTTGGTGGGAAAATGCTTTTTTCTTTAAGTTGGTTTTTAGTGGTCAGAAAATTACATATTATTTTTTAAGTTGGCTTTTAGTGGTCTTTATTAAGTAACATTTTAAGTAAGTTTTAAGTTGGTTTTAAGTTGGTGTTAATTTGTTTTTAAGTAGGTTTTTAGTTGGTATTTGTCTCAAATACAAACTTAAAACCAACTTAAATAGTTCTTAGACCACTTATTTTTTGGTAAGGGTGGTCTAATTAAGCCTTTATTTGACTACGGTAATATTTATTAGAAGCATGCAAATGTGTGACATAAAAACCAATTGCAGATACTGCAGAACTATATAGCGAAACTTGTCACAAAAGCAACTAAGAGATCCTCTGCAACGGAGGCAGGGATGAACACACTACAAGCAAACCCTAAGCCTCTTTATGCAATAAGTAAAAACCAATGAAGCATCACAATATATCATAGACCAGTTCCACCAATATACTCAGGAAACTAACTGAGGCTGGGCGAATAGCACTTTTACCCTAAATTTTTCTAATCGAATACCGAGACAAATAGTTCCCTTACCAAAAAATAAGTTGTCTAGGAACTACTTAAAGTTGGTTTTAAGTTTGTATTTGACTAGGTACTATTTAGTTACATAAGTTAGCAATGGGAACTTTTTTTCAATGTGTTGCCACCAATTATACACGTTGGCATGTCTATATATAATGTTTTCACGAAGATAAACATTTATTTCATCAATTGGCACATATTTAGCTTCGATTGGGGTAGCAATTCTTTTTCCCATTCATCCCACAAACTACTTTGTTTTGGAACTTCCTCTTAAGTACTTGGTTGAGATTCTGCCTCAGATGAGTTCCGTTGATTTTGTTGTCCTTCATGTATTCTTCGCGCATATATAATATCTACTTCCCTTACCAAAAAATAAGTTGTCTAAATACCATTTAAAACAACTATTACTTCAACTTGGTTTTAAGTTTGTATTTAGGGCAAAGGCATACTTAAAAGTAACTTAAATCATATCTTTAATAACCAACTTAATTCCAACTAGACCAGAATCAACCCCTTACATTTAACTACTTAAAACCTACTTAAAATTAATATGTAATTTTCTGACAACTAAAAACCAACTAATTTCAAACTAAATAAAATAATATTTTCCTACACCCCTTTAACTAGTAACTTGAAATATGCTGACAACTTGAGCCTACTTAACACAAAGTTAATATTAACTAATAATATGTATAAAAATTAAATATAAACAAAAATTCAACTAATTTTTGGTAAGGGCCCCTTAATCCAGGTGGAAGGCTAGTTACAATGGGGTTTCACCTGGTTCTCCGAGGGGATCGTTAGTGATACCGTATTTTGGCTTCCCCAGTACCATTCAGCCCTCAGCACATTACCTAACACCATGGCTTAAGGAAGAAGCAGTAGTGTTCGTACGGGGACCCCAACCCCGACCCCGAAAGTCGGGGATCCCCGACTTTTGTCCCCGACCCCGACCCCGACCCCGACGGTCGCAAATCAAGTCGGGGTTTTCCATTTTTCGGGGTTATGTTTTCGTAGTGTAATTTTAAATTTTCGCGCCGACGCACCCCGCTAAATCCTAAAAATATAAAATAGATAGGTTCCTTCTCTCTTGTTTTTCGTGGGCGACAATAGAATGATCCGAATGACGTTCGGCTGATGCCGCTGACGTAGCTCTCGCCTGACGCTTGACTCCGACTTGAGTCACTTTTTTAAGTTTTAGTTTCATAATTGCCGTTGTTTCAGACTCTCTAAGTCTCAGCTAAGGAGTGTGCCCTTACCAAAAAATAAGTTGGTTTTTAGTTGGCTTTTAGTTGGTTTACACATTTTAGTTAATATTAAGTTGGTTTTAAGTAGGCTCAAGTTGCCAGCATATTTCAAGAAACTAGTTAAAGGGGTAATAAGTAGGTTTTAAGTAGGCTGGAAAATTCTTATTTTTAAGTTGGTAATTAGTTGGTTTTAAGTGGTCGGAAAATTTCATATTATTTTTAAGTTGGTTTTAAGTTGGCTTTAAGTTTGTGCTTGTATCGCGAGAAGGTTTAAAATGTTTTGACGAATATTTTTCTACTAAATAACTACGCTCGTCCAAATATGCAAAGAACGTATTTATATTTCTAAGAACCTACGAGGGTACTTTGTAACGATCCGTCCAAGGGTCGCTCTTTAACAGAATATTTCCGGCACATTTCATGCTTGTGACTAGTGTTGTTCCAGCAGAGGCGTAGCGAGAGAAAATGGCGCCCGGGGTATTTAGCCGCTTTTGCGCCCCCCTTAATATATAGTTTTAAAGGGAGTATGTATGTGTATATTTTAGTAGTTGTTAAGTGGTTTAAAGGCCTAGGTTTGCTTCTGTCAGTCCGCCTTTATATTGACTTGCCTGCAGTGCAAATACCCTGGTGGTAGGCCACCCACTAAACATGTTGTTGTCTTTACTAAGTAAGTTTCAAGTTGGCTTTAAGTTGTCTTTATTAAGTAAGTTTTAAGTTGGTTTTAAGTAGTCTTTATTAAGCAAGTTTCAAGTTGGTTTTAAGTTGGTTTTAAGTTGCCTCCATTAAGCAAAATCAGAGTTGGTTTTAAGTCTACTTCTAGTTAGTTTTAAGTAGGTTTTAAGTAGGTTTTAAGTAGGTTTTAAGTTGGTATTTGTCTCAAATACCAACTTAAAACCTACTTAAAACCAAGTTTAAATATTTTTTAGCCAACTTATTTTTTGGTAAGGGTGGAGTTACAACGTTTGAAAATAACTTGTGAATTTATAAAACAACTTATTTAAACAATTACAATGCCTAAGCTAGAGACCTCTATTTTAAAATCTACCTATCTTATCTATTTTTTCTATAGTCCTAGTCGATAATTCAAAATAACAGTAAAAAAAGCCGCCGATCAGTTTTGTAAAATATTTTTGGTGGCGTAATCGTCGGCCATTTTCGGTATGGAGATACAGGCCAGAAGGCAGGCAAGGCTGCCAGATTTCAATAGATCGAAAACAACCAACTCTCTCAAATGTTTTCGTTTTGAAAACGAAAATTTTGCGGCATAGCTATCGACTAAGACTATTACTAATAGTCCCTAGGCTCAAAGGCTGGCTTACACAAGATACACTATCTAATCTTAACCCGTAAAATTGGGGTATTTTTATAATTTTTCTATTTTTAATAAATACAAAGAATTTTCCATCCCCGACCCCGACCCCGACTTGTTTTTCGCGGGGTTAGACCCACCCCGACCCCGACTCCGACTTTATTTTGACCCCGTACGAACACTAAGAAGCAGAGCCTTATTTGGCCAGCATGGTGGGTTACCCCTTCACCTGTTTCTCCCTTCCACTACATAGAGGTTCAAGGTTGGTGTTTATGGAAGGGTGGTCTTTACATAGTGTTATAAGAATTGGGAACAGCCTACATAAATAAAATCTTCAGAATACGTTTTTCAATAATGTATTCCTTTTACAGTACCATTAAAATTACTGCTTATGGAAATTTACTATCTTATCTCTGCTGTTGCTTTCATATCAAAAACCAACACACTTCTTAAATTTAATTTATTTTTAGGGAATTATATTTTAAATAAAATTTTAAATTTACAAATGTGTTTTTCTCAAAAAGGGGCCAAATCTTTTAAAGGTGATTTGCATGAAAACTTATAAAGAAACGCCAAATGAATTAATGATATGAACTCCAGAATACGCATTATAATATTGGGTATTTTATGAACAGGTTCAAATTTGTTTGTTATTTGTGGTGAAACAGGTGGTATATTCTCTTAATACTGGAACTTGGGATACAATTTCTTTATTGAAACCAGGGTCATATTAAAATTGATTTAAATTGAGATTAGTGATTTTTATCATAGATTTAAAGCACCTACTATAATGTACTTCAATGTATTTATGATATAACGTATGGCCAGCTAACTTAAATTTAGATTTCAGTGTGTAATTGAATGTAATTAAGTTAAGTTTACAAATTTTCATATTATTAAAGTATAAAAATATTCGAATCAAATAAATATATTTTTTGATTAAAAAAAGTGAAAACCCTGAATTGAAGCACCTATTAGAAATATGAATTTTCATTTTGATCATGTGGTTAATATTTTGGGGTAATTTAATCGTTGATTGCTTTGACTAACTGATTCATTTTAATTTGACAGAAATGCAAATTATTCAACTAGTATTATGTTCATGTGTTCTGTTAAATAAAATAGCTTTGTTTAATTTTTCACCAAAAGGAATAAAACTGAAGAGCTATCAACTCAAATAGTTGGAATGAGTGCCACCCTGCCAAATTTGGATATCCTGGCATCGTGGCTCAAAGCAGAATTATATCGTACTGATTTTAGGCCAGTACCACTGAATGAATATATTAAAATTGGAAATATACTGTATGATAGTGGAAAAATGACTAAAGTGAAGGATCTACCAAAATACATGTTATCAGCCACAGGAAAAGAGGATACTGAGCATACGATATTTTTGTGTTTGGAGACTGTTGTTGCGGGAAATTCAGTACTGGTGTTTTGCCCTGCTAAGCAATGGTGTGAAACGTTAGCTGAAAATATAGCTAGGGAAATATATGAAATTGGAAGAGCAAAGAATAGCAATGAAAACAGTAAGTGTAAGTGAGGCAGTTAATATAAAGTTTTTCAAGTTTATAAACTTTGGTAGGTCATATCTTACTAGATTTAATTTTCTATACCAAGAACCTTTTTCATTATTACCAAGAATATATTTATACTTAGATAGGGATTGTACAGTGTGAAATCTTAGTGGTGGTTGGATCAGGGAGAGAAAAACCCTTAAAAATCTGGGGTTTAATTAAAATTATTTATAATTTTTTAAACTTAAAAGTGTTTTTGTCTATTAAAGGCCGGGACTTTCAAGTGAGCTCTGAAGTCAATTTGAAATACGTCATTTGGTCGCCGTTCGTTGTTGTTCTCAAAAACGCCGCTTCACTTTCTGCGTAGAGAGGTGGCGCTAGTGTTCAGTGAAAATTTGAATTGAGTTGAGCTCACTTGAAAGACCCTTTAAACCACAGAGATTTCAATGTATTTCTAAGTGTCTGATTTTAACTCATTGGTATCCATGGTTTTTGCTTGATATCCTTCAATCACTTTCTCAATTTTAAAATTATTGCTCTTTGGTTGTAGTATAGAAATATTACCTTTAAATTTCCTCATTTACTGGAATAAGCCTGTTTGATTTATTATTTTCTTTCCTTTAGTAGAAACCATATTCTTGAAAAAAAAAAACATTTTAATCACTGATTTAAAATCTTGACTAAAAATTCTAGTAACCCAACCTGAGTCAGGTCAGAACTAAAGCCTGGGGATTCCAGACTTTCTCTTTCGGGTCCCCTTACGAACTCTATACTTGGGGAGAAAGACTATGTTGTGACTATTTTTAGCTTGGCTCCCTATCCCCCCTTACCAAAAAAATAAGGTGTCTAGGAACTTGGTTTTAAGTGTGTATTTGAGACAAATCCAAACTAAATATTAACTATGACCATACTTAAAAACAACATTACACCAACTAGATTACTGAAACCAACAAATTTCAAACTTAAAAAAAGTATTTTTGTGTCAACATGAATCAAGTGTTGGATTGACTTCAAGTAGCTCTTTTTCAACAGATGTCGTAATCAAAACAAGTTAGTTAAGCTACAATATTACCCAAAAGGCGGGTACCTATAGGTACCCCTCGCCTTTATTGGATCGTTTGTAAAGTAGTCAATGACATAAATTACAGTAATTTTAAACTATTTTTTACATGGGGTATATAGTTTAGGTTAAAGCCCACTAAATAAAGTATAAGTCGTCTAAATATAATACTCTACAAAGGCTCTGATGACAGTATCATTTGGTCAATTTGAATTTCACTTTCTTTGCCACCAATAGATGGCACCACACTCTCCACTAATGTCGCTTTTTTTCTAAGAATCTGATAGATTCATGGCCATCTGAAATAACCGGTGCCTTTTCATAATACAGGTGGCAATTATAGAGCCGACAGTTGCTTTAATAACAACTTATTTAACTATAGTTAAAGGGGTAATAAGTTGTTATATTAATATTTAGTTTGTATTTGTCTCAAATACAAACTTAAACCAAGTTCATAGACAACTTATTTTTTTGGTAAGGCCCCTAATGTTAAGCTCCTTCCTACCCAAAAAAATCAAATCAGCCTGTGGTACCTCATTGGTTCCCTAAAACTGATGTCTTCTATTACAATTGAAGTGGATGTTGGTGATGTATTTCCTTCCTTCTCCACTCGAGTTTAGAGAAAATTCTACCATGATGCCTGTGGATCAACTCAACTTAGTCAGTTTCTTTTGTTATCAATAAATATATCCTAGGTCAAAATATCATCATCCCACCTGTTGAAAATATAGAAAAAAATAAGTTGGATTTTAGTTTGTATACAGATTATTATGCATTTGTCCCAAATACAAACTTAAAAAACCAAGTTGAAATAATAGTTGTTTTTAGTGGTTTTTAGCCAACTTATTTTTTGGTATTGGTAAGGACATTCTCGTTATTACTACATAGGCAAAAGGAGCATAGTATTTTACTAAGGGCAGTGTTTGAAATACTTTAAATTAATTTGTTGTGTATCCTAATTTTCTCTCTGCCTTTTAAGTTTTAATGGTCGTAGTGATACTTATTGCAAATTTATAATAGGTAAGTCTGGTCCTTCATCAACTTGGGGACCCTTACTTCGAGAGACTCTAAATGGAAAACAACTTTCTGATGTTTGTGAGCAGCTAAGACGATGTTCAGCTGGTCTAGATGCTGTGCTTGCGTTAACGGTCCCTTTTGGAGTTGCTTATCATCATGCAGGTAGATAAATTCAATTAGTTAGAATTTACGAACTTTTGTTAAAATTTTGACTTTGGTTCAATGTATTATTTTCAAATATTTTCAAATTCAATTTTTAGGATTAACATTTGATGAACGGGACATAATTGAAGGAGCATACAGACATGGACACCTAAAAGTGTTAGTCGCAACTACAACACTTTCTTCTGGGGTTAATCTTCCTGCCAGAAGAGTAATTATTCGTTCACCCCTAGCACATGGAACAAGTTTGGATGTTCTTTGTTACAAACAGATGGTTGGTAGAGCTGGAAGAAAAGGAGTTGACACTTTAGGTAAAATATAATTATTACAAGAAATTTCAACGTGCATGTTTAAAAGCCTTATCTGGCACTGGTCTAAAAAGATATGGCTCCAGATAATTTTTACTGCAGCAGAATCTAAAGTCACTTAGAAGTTAGCTCCATCAATATTCTAGATTGTTCTATTCAGTGGCGGCCTAAGGGGGGGCGGGGAGGGGGGCGATCCGCCCCGGGTACCAGGGCAGCAGGGGGTGCCATCGAAGAAGCTCGAGGGGGGGGGTGCAAATCAGAACCATTAAACTTGAAGAAGACGGACCCGTGAAAACCTCTGCACGGTCCTGGGGGGTGTCACAAGTGATAATGTTACTGGATCTATGCCATAACGTCATTGGGGAAATATTTAGTATTAGTGGTTGGCAACCCTGTAAAAATCATAGCATCCCCATTCTTGTTTTTTTTTTGTGATCTTACTCCTGACCAAGCCGTTATATCGTTCACTCTACTGTATGTAAAATATATATTATTAACTATGCCTAATTTAACTAATTAAATAAATAAACTACTCGTTATTCATAAAGAAGTTATATTTATTGAACCCAGCTACAACATCACAAAACACTGCCGCCGCCCCGGGGACCCAGCCTTCTTCAGCCGCCACTGATTCTTTTATTAAAATTGAGGCTTCCATAGCCAATGCAATTAATTGAAACAATAGCGAATATTGAAAAATAAGGAGCTAATATTTTGGCCCTAGCTCTGAATTTTTGTATAAGCATTTTACAGCTCCTCAATGTTTTTTTTTTTTCACATATGGTTTTAAAATTGCAGGCGAAAGTATTCTTTTATGCAAAGAAAGTGAGCGATCAGTGGCAACTAAACTTGCAGTTTCAGTACCAAAACCAGTTCAGTCTTGCCTTGTCAGTTTGAAAAATAGTATTAGTCTTAGTTCCAGTCTTAAAAGAGCCATATTGGAAGTAAGTTTTGTAGAAATCTGAGTTTCCAATTTATGTTCATTAGCATTTTTTTTAAAGGAACCATCGAGACATTTTATAAATGCTATGTCCAATACAGATTATGGTAAAATCCATTCTGCACAAAACATAACCACTTTAAACACAAAAAACATTTTGCTATGACCCTGCTGCCCATCATTTGGTCCCATCAGCAAAATTTACCCCCTACCAACATGTAGCAGTTTGATTTAAAATGCTGTTTAATTAAAGCTACTTTGCTCATCCTAATTTCACTTAACAATGCTATCAAAAGTAAATAGGAAATACATTTTCTACTCCCATATATTACCTAACTCAGTGGCCAGTGTGCTCTTTAAAGTGTACAATTCCTTACACCTTTGATTAAGGAAGCAGAGCCCTTATTTTTTCTAGTTCTATTATAATTTATGATGAAACTGAGAGTTGTATTTTTTTGGATGATTCACAATTACTATAATGTTAAAATTGTGCCACTTGGATAGGTTATTGCCAGTGGATCTGCAAATACGCCTAAAGATGTTTCCATGTATGCGTCTTGCACACTTCTGGCAACATCGCTTGGATTGGAAATATTAGACAGTTTGTCACATGACAGAACTAAGGAAGCTGTTGACTTATGTATGAACTATTTAGTTGATAATGAATTTATAATGGTACACAAAAATGGTAAGTAGTGAAATTATGGTTGGTTTCATTTTAGTCACTGTTATTATATTTATTTATTTATTTTATTTTTTGTAAGATGAAGCTGATGAGATACGGTATGTTCCTTCACGACTTGGTAAAGCTGTATTGGCATCATCATTAGCACCAGATGAAGCCCTTTCATTATTAAGAGAACTCAAAAAAGCTCATAAATGCTTTGTTTTGGAAAATGAACTACATTTAATTTATCAGGTGGGTTTTTGGTGTAGCCAAAGAGAGTGAGGGGTTTGAGCAATAGGCAGTGTAAGAAAGTGAGCAATGAAAAAAAATAATTTTAGATAATTATGTGCGCTGGTGATCACTAAGATAAAGTGAGGGCTGCTACACTATACATACCATTTTCTTTTTAGAATGTTTGTTCAAATTATTAGTGATTGACCAACTTGTGTAAAATTATAAATTTAAGAGTTTGATGCATTACGCTCAAGGCTCATATCCAGTGAAAAAATTATTTCAAGCTTTCTTCGACAAAATCATTACATACAATGTTCCACATTTAAAGACTTGTTTATTTTATTTCTCGCATAAGTAACATAATAATAAGTATGACACTTTCTATTGTTTTTAAAATTGATATTGACTTTAAACCTAAGAGACTATTGGAAAGTTGTTGAAGATGTAACCGTTATCTTTCCTAATTGCAATAATTAAACGGAACTATGATAACCTCAGTTACAATATTTAATGTTCGGTCCTTAAGTCTGATTAGGCTTAGTCTTAATGTAAATAATGACGGCAATGGCTTTGACATGAATTAGAAAATCATTTAATTTGGAAAACTTACAATATATTCAAGTCCCTCAATTCGGAGGTTCTCCCAAGTCGAGGGCATGGTATATAAAACAAAAAAAATCTTTAAAGTCTTAGTATAATTATAACGTGGCCCGAGATCACTTGTCGAGGGTAAAAAGCATCAAAGAGAAAAAATTAACTTCTAACTCCTGCGCACCTTGCGCATGAGTTTTTATAGTTTGAACTGATTCCACCAAAAAATAATAATAAAAAATAATAGTCCTTGCAACGGAGCAGGCGACATCTGGTGGTGTCGGCTGGGCCGTTGCAAAGATCAATATTTAAATTATCGATTTAGTAAAAGTTAAACATAAAAATTAAATTTTTTTATCTCATTGATATTAGGTTACACCTCCTTTTCTGAGTGAGCAGATGTCAAGTTCTGTGAACTGGATGGAATATTTGACAATTTGGGATCAGCTTCCACTTGACATGAAAAAAGTTGGAGAATTAGTTGGTGTTGAAGAAGGATTTTTATTATCTTCAATTAGAGGCTTAAATAAAAGTCAACCTAGAGTATTAGCAGTTCATTTAAGGTTTTACGCTGCTTTGGCACTTCATGATTTGGTGCAGGAAGTAAAACTTACACGAGTCGTTGAAAAGTTTAAAATTCCAAGAGGCGTACTTCAATCTTTGCAGCAAAGTGCTGCTACTTTTTCAGGTACGTATAAAAGATTTTATTTAGATTGTGCTGTATTTTCAAAAGCGTATAAGGAGTTATATTACATTTTATGACTTACTTTTATAATCTTGTTTGTTTATGGTTTTCTTTTATCTTTCTTAAGGAGAGTAATGCGTATTCACGCGGGTTGGGTAAAGGAAAGATAACAAGTTGTGTATCTGTTATGATTCATTGTTTTTTATTCGATTTGTTTAAAATGTTTTAATGTCTACTAAATTACCAGAGTTACAAATCTTATCTTTAAGAAGGTTTCCTAAAATTTTGTACGTCCAAAAATTAGTTCCTTACAGTATCATAGCGAGTTGATAAAAGTACACCTGGTTGCTATTGCGTTTCTTGTTTTGTCTCCGTTGTAGGCTGGAATTAACTTTACTGTTAGACTTATCAATTTGCTAGACATATCAGTATACTCTAAAGAGTTTAATGTTTACACATTAGGGTTGTAACGGGGAGCTGTATCGGGAAGCCTCTGTGGGTTTGTTTAGATTTATAGTACCCTCCGGAGTGGAGAGATGGCGCCACCAGTCCGGCGGCGGTCGGCCTTATCTGGGGTTCAACGGTCAGCGACGGCGGGCTCTTTCGGATGCGGTATAAGGAACGGGTCGAGGAGGCTGGGGGTCACTTCTACTTTGGGTCCAGACTGGCATCGTGCTATCGGAAGGTCGCGACTCTATTGTATATAATCGGCTGGTTGAAATAAAGACTTTTAATCTCTTAAGAACGTGTTTTAATTCAATTTGCAAACGAAACTCAGTGATCAAACCTTGATCTCCCGTCCCCCTACAGGGTCTAGGCTGATTTAGTTGCTTCTGTCAAAAACCGTATTTTCATGGTTTGCATGTATGGGGTTATTACATCGTAGTTCGTAAAATAAATCTTTCTTCGAATTAAATTGAAGTTTACAGGTATGTTTTTTTTTAGGTATGGTTACAGCATTCTGTAATCGTCTTGGTTGGAAGAATATGGAGCTTTTAATTAAACAGTTTCAACACAGACTTCACTTTGGAGTTCAACAAGAACTTTGTGATTTAGTTCGCTTAACTACTCTTAATGGACAATTGGCTAGGATTATGTATGATGCAGGTTTTGAAACTTCATCTGCTTTAGCCCGATCAAGTCCTAAAGAAATAGAAATAATCCTTAAAAATGCTAAACCGTTTCAAAGGTAATATAAAAATTTTCAATAAGTTATTTCAACCTTACATAACCCTACAAAATTTACTAACTGTTAATTATTCAATTAGGGCTGTAAACAGATCTTAAAAAATTATTTATTACCATCAATAATATTGCTACTTTGATAAGTCTAGCATCACTTAATGTATTTCCTTAACAATGTAGTTAAGTTTTATAGCTTTATGTTGTAATAAACTCTTTTCAAATACTGACTACTGAATACTACAGAGAGATTACAATGTTAAATCCTAATTAGGTGCATTCTAATGTGTAATATTTTTCGAAAACTTGAAAAGACAATGTATCAAATATTACTGCTTTAGGTGAATATTACTGTATTTTGTTAATGATATATTGACTATTTGTACAGTGAGAAAGATCAACAAAATCAAAATAACAGCCAAGGATGTCATGTATGGATTACTGGAAAAAAGGGAGTGAATGAAATGCAAGCTGCGGAAATGATTGTCAGAGAGGCGCGATATGTAGTTGAGAAAGAATTGGGTATTGAGAGCATAGACTGGCATAATAGCAAACTGAAGAGTAATGTTACTTCTACTTTGTATTATACTCGTCGTAAATTACAAGATGGTGAGAACAAAAGTGATATTTCTAATCTTGAAGACTCTAATAATCGAAGAACAACCACTGCAGAAAATAGTGGTCAGATAGGTTCGCAGTTGAGAAAAGTATCACAGCAAGAAACTTACCAACAAAATGAGCTAAATCTAAGGAACTCCATTACAGTATCCAATAATGTTTCTTCAAGTGAAGTAATGCCAGGTTACAAACAAGATTATCTAACAAACAAATGTTTGTCAAACTTAAGTTGTGATTCATTTCAAAAACCTGTAATTGTAGTTCCTACTACAAATTCTAAAACGCCTATTATTAGTAATAGTATCATCCGTTTTAGCGATTCAATTGACTTAGGTGTAGACAAAACTTCAACTCCGTGTGTTCCTATTAAGAGTAAAATTCAACTGACAGTTGAAACATTTTCCAAAGCTGTCAGTAAAATTGCAACAAAACAAAGTGTTCCCTTTGCTGAGGCATTGAAAGAAATGTCAGAAGAAAAATTATGTACTGACAAAAATTATATTTCTTGTAAAAGTGATGAATGTTTAAATAGAAACGAAATGGATGATTTCAAAAATATGGATCTTGATTCTTCATTTTCAATTTTGGGTTCTCAGAATAGTAACTGTGTAGGAACTACTAAAATTTCACACAGGAATCAAGCTAAAATGGCAAAGGACATCTTCCCTTCTCATTGCGAAGACATATTTCTTTCGCCATTTCAGTTACATGAAAATTTTAAGTCTCATCAAGACCCCAAAAATGAAGGCGGTAACATGGTTGAACTTCCCTTAAACATAAATAATCTAAAAAGCAATGAACAGAGCAAAACAAATATAGTGGACCTTAATAAAAACATTAAAGGCGATTTAAGTGGTATTTCAGAAAATGATGAAGTAAATTTAAGAAAGAACGATGATCTTCGTATTGATTTCAACAGTTTTGACAAAGCTCAATGTAATACAAAATCTAACTGTACAGCAAATCAGTCAATAGACAGTGATGGAAATTTGAGTAATGATAGCTATGTACTGCATACCCAAAATGTCATTGGTATTGCTAAATCATTCATATCTGATATTGAAGGTTTGTCGTCATTTGAGAATTATCTAGAGAAAACACCACAAAAACCCCAAATTGTAATATCTGATAACAATTCATCAAATCAATGCACTGGACAAAATTCTAAGACCGAATCAAAAACTGTGCGTATGAATGATATTTTGACAACAGACACTCTTTGGAAAAATTTAAACACTTGTGATTTTAATGACTCTTTTAATGTGAGTGAGGACTTACTGGTGAAAAAGGAAGACAGTTTTGGCAAAGAGAGTGCAAAATCCAATAGGTCATCCTTTCCAACCATTCTTTCTGATGATAGCTTTAACTCTTTTCTTTTAAAAAATGAAGATATTGGGGATGACATTGACTCCATAGCGCCAACACAGGAAGAAACTGCAAAGTACACTTTAACATCTATTAAAAACTACAGAGGTCAAAGTTTCAGACAAACGAGAAGCAAATCATTTCTAGCAAAAAGTGTATGCAGTCTAACTCAAACGCCAAACGATGCATTTTCTATTATTGATGTATCATCTAGTAAAATTTTATTTAAATCTTTTTTTGATGAATGGAAGTGCAAGAATAAGTTTTCTCTCAGCATTGCTTGTGAAAAGCACTCAACTATAAATAAAACCAAACCAATTGGATTTAACATTATGAAAGGTATTTTCTAATTAAGTTCCAAGTATTGTACTTAAAAGTTTTTAGAGCATTTTGCTTTTACACAGAAACAAAACTCAACCAGGAAGAAAGCCAGGAAGATGTGCTAGTTGGATTTGCAATATCATGGGGAGATAAAGATGCTTATTATGTTTCGTTGTCAGATTCATTCGAAAATAACGGTACTGGTACTTTATAGTCTTTTTATTGATATTTAATAACTCCTACAGACCTTCCAAAAGAGGTTAATTTAAAGGTTGCTTGTGATTTCAGTCGTGACCCTCAAATAAAATATTCTATATGACAAATAGAAAATTATATAAATATACCCCTTACAAAAAAAATCAATAGAAACCATTTGTTTTTTACGCATGGGTATCAATTAGTTGGTTCCACTTGTATTTTTGGACCATTCCCATTTGTTTCCACATTGGTATTGTTGATGCCTTAAATTGGTTTGTTATGGGTTCTAAATGGGATATTTTGTTTTCCCAATTGTAGAATTTATTTTTTCCAATTGGTTTTGTTTATTGTATTTAAATGGGATATTTTGAATTTCCAATTGTAGAGTTAATTGGTTTTGCTTATTGGTTCCAAATGGGATATTTCGTTTTTCCAATTGTAGAATTTTTTTTCAAGTGGGATATTTAGATTTTCCAATTGTAGTGTAGAGGTTTATAGTGGTTTCAATTGGAGGTTTATAGTGGTTTCAATTGGAGGTTTATAGTGGTTTCAATTGGAGGTTTATAGTGGTTTCAATTGGAGGTTTATAGTGGTTTCAATTGGAGGTTTATAGTGGTTTCAATTGGAGGTTTATAGTGGTTTCAATTGGAGGTTTATAGTGGTTTCAATTGGAGGTTTATAGTGGTTTCAATTGGAGGTTTATAGTGGTTTCAATTGGAGGTTTATAGTGGTTCTATTGGAAGTTTATAGTGGTTTCAATTGGAGGTTTATAGTGGTTTCAATTGGAGGTTTATAGTGGTTTCAATTGGAGGTTTATAGTGGTTTCAATTGGAGGTTTATAGTGGTTTCAATTGCATTTCTCCAGTGGTTCAAATTGGTGTTATATCAACAAACCAGTTTGTTAACACAATTACGCGATTTGTACACGTGTCATGACACCCCAGTTTAAGAAACAAAAACATGTTTTTCATGTTACGTGGTTTTGGTACTCACACAGGAATTAAACATAGTATAATGAATGAACCACAACAATAATAACATCATAGTTAAGTAGTTATTGAACTGAGTCACACTTTGCCGATAACATTTAATTTTTACAGTTTACAGTAATGAATATGACTGTTACAATTCAAGAAATGTAATTAGGGAGACCATTCGATTGGTTACTGTTTGCATTTACCTTTAAGACGGATGAATTTGCATGGAAATATTAAAGAGAAATTTTATCTAATTTTATTACAGTCAGTTTAGTTGGTTGATAAAGCAATTCTGAGGAGACTATAATAGAAAAAAAAAGAGTTTGGTATTTGTTGGATAAATTAATTTTACTGGCAGCAATTATGTCTGAAAAAGTATGGCAGTGGGCTATCACTAACCCAGGGCTGTAGCTAGCATTTTCACTAAATTTACATTTAAAATTACATTGAAATATAATAGGTGATTTAAATCAATGATTAGAGCCCATTAGGTTTCCAAATGGTACCCTAAAGAAAACCCAGTTGCAGTCGGAGCCCATTGAGTTCCAATTGAAACCATTAGAACCCATTTGGTTTACAAACAAACTTTAACTGCTACCATTCGAAGTCTGGAAACTTCCTTCAGAAACCATTCTGAGCCTCAAAACTTCCATCAGGAACCATTCGGAGCCTGTTGACTTCCATCAAGAACCATTGGAGCCCATTTGATTTCCAAATGGTACCAACAGTGCCCATTAGAACACCATAGACCCCATTGAATTAATAGTTGTCCCATATGGACCACATTAGATACCACCAGGAAACCAAATGGAACCACTAGGTAATGTAATGGTACCACCTAATTCTTTCGTAAGGGATTGGATCCAAACTCCGGGTTGTTGGTCTCAATTGGGATACTATTTGAGGCAAAAGTATGAAATGGTTTAAAGGAGTCTATTGGTCATTATCACTCCAATTGGGGACCTTTTCATATCGAATTAGTTCCAATTGTGTTGCACATACTCCAATTGGAATTTTATAACTAGTTGGTTTCAATTGAGGTCAGATTGGTACCAATTGTAAATTTCATCTCCAAGTGTTCGCTAATTGGCCTCTAACATATCCAAATTGGTGCAAATACGGTCCCAATTTGAATTTGATTAGTTTCTAATGTTTTTTTCGTAAGGGACATTTTGAATGTCTATGCTCCATTGCTACCATACTACAAGCTCACCTGGAGTAACTATCACGGTTATACTACATAATGAGTATTCTCAAATTTATAGGCTGGACACCATGTAGGGGAAAACCCAGAAATTTTTAAATAAAAAAAAATTATACTCTAAAAGGTTGGGTACCGTGCCTTCTGAGTCCTAGAACGGACTACACAATAATTATCCTATTATAATAAGAGACTAATACTTCTTAGAAATTTCCACCAAGGGAAAAGTATGCAAACTTGCAGCCACTGCGGGAAATACTATAACTGACTAGCAGGCTAGCTGGGAGTTAACCATTCCCCTACTAACTCCTGACTGCTACTAACTACTGCTTCTCTCTGCTTACCCCTTTTATACTAACTTCACACTGGTGCCACCACCGGTGCCTTTGGCAGTTAGGCCTGATAAGATAAGGGCCTGGCCATTTGGCCTATTAACAATATGGCTGCCACTGACCAAAGTGTTTCTGCCCCATTGAGTCCTCCACTAAGGATATTGATTTGTACTTCCACCGAAATAAATTATATAAATAATGTATTCATGCATTTAGACTTTCTATTCGAGCCATTGTTCAATGTTGAAGGGGCCTAAAACTTAGCCTATCTGGTAGGAACTCTTGGCTATAAAC
The DNA here is from genome assembly GCF_980474605.1 of Leiobunum rupestre. NCBI lineage: Eukaryota > Metazoa > Arthropoda > Arachnida > Opiliones > Sclerosomatidae > Leiobunum > Leiobunum rupestre. Next base: position 49,149,375 of record NC_143391.1, on the reverse strand, counting down.
CAGACCCTTTTCTATGGAAATCATCAGGAAAATTATTTTCCTTAAACATTCAAAGTGAATATATGTAAATTTTCCTTATTCAAAAAGAGAGTGAGGTTTGCATCTCTCGTAGGTTTTAGTCATTTTGGGTTTAGGTTACTTCAAACTCAACCTGATCCGAAATGACACCGTATTTTTTAATTCTAATTTTAAAGTTTAAGTTTATTACTTTACTCTTTATTTTGAATTTTGTCATTTATATTTCAGAAGCTGTTTCAATGGAACTTCGTAAGCGTTCGTTGCTAGAGGGTTTAAAAAGAAATGAAGAAAGAAATACATCTGTTGCTATATTTGATTTTAAAAATCAGTTAAATATTCTTTGCCAGAGTGGAAACAATTTTTGTCCTTTATTTAACAAATTGGTCTGCATGGATCCAAAAATTGCAGATTGGTTATTAGATCCTTCATGTAAAGAGAAATCTCTTCATTCTCTAATCATTAACTATTTACCGATCTATACTGATTTATTAAAAAGTGAGTTTTTAAGTTATATTAAATACTGATTTCACCATAAAGTTTAGTTTATAGCTCTTGAGGTTTTTCTGGGTAGCTGATGCTCACTGAAAATTTTCAATTGGTGGACCAAAATTTTTTAAATATGCCATTAATTTGGATTAATTTCTTCTCAGACCTTGGTGGAACATTTGGTACGCGATGTATTGGAGGAACTACTTCAAATAAAGAATCTGGACGATTAAGAAGTAGCTTAGAAGCTGTACTTGTATTTCATTTAATGGACGCACTTATCATTAAACTTGAAGAAAATCACCTGATCAAATCATTTTGTAGTAAGCATTATTATTACAATTTTTTTTTATAAACATCTTAGGTTGGAAGTGCTCATATTGGTATTGAATAATAATATCTGTTAAGTCTGTTTTTTCAGTAGTATTTTTTTTATCCAGTCTACAAATTTTATTACCCTCATGGATGTTTCATGTTTTATGTGGTTATATGGTATCCACTGAAAATCTCAAACATTTTGTTAGGAAATTCGTCATTTGTGGTTGATTTATGTGATCTTATAGGAGCAATTTTTGTTAAAGAAGTAAACTTTGTTGAAAATATATTTAATTTTTTTTTAAATTGCAAATTGTACTCTTTAATGGAAATAGTTCGATAATTGTCCAAGTATGTGAATTGAGCAAGTCTTTTTGTCTAGGATCCACAACATCTTAACTTAAATCTGCGAGATGTGATAGGTGATATAAATAAATTTTATCAAAATACTTTTGATTATTTTATTAAAAGGTTAAAAAAATAATTGGTTCTCTAATGCTTAATTTTAGCGTTCTGAGTGAAATTCAATTTTTATACACCCAACTTATTATTCTCTCAAGAATCACAAACTTTCACTCTTAATGAACCCATTGGGGGACTCTTATTCTTTGGATGTTTTAAACCTAATTTGTTATAGATTTTGACTGAATAAGTGAGTTTTTGTTATTTGTACTATTTTGACATATCGGAAGCTACCTTATACGCCTACCTTTTGAGCACTACTGGCTCTAAGGGGTTTTCAACTCCAATTCAAAAAGGAAAAGTTTTTATTTATTTACTATTTCAGATATTGAAATGCCGACATTGCTTGTTCTTTCTACAATGGATCAATGTGGTTTTGGATTTAATCCAAATATAGCACAAAAGCAAAGGGATAGGCTTGTTGATCATCTGGATTTTGTGGAAAAAACAGCCTTCAAATTGGCTAAGCGTTCTTTCAACATGATTTCACCAAAAGATGTTTCTAAGGTTTGTAGACACTTGGAGAAATATCAGTAAAAAAATTGTGAACATTTTTGAAAATACATATGGTATGAACGTTATGCTTATTTTTATTTAATTGGTAGGTTCTATTTAAGGAACTGCGTCTATCAAGCACAAACTGTGATATAAAAAATTATAATGCTAGTAAGCGTGATTTGATGAATTTGAAGTTCAAACACCCTTTGCCCGGGCTTATCCTGGAATGGAGAAAGGTTTCCTGTACAATTAATAAAGTAAGATATTATTGAGTGTATTCCATAGTGCAATAACAATCAACACCAAACAGTAAACACCACCATAGACAAGCTCGCTGGTGGTATTACGAAGGTAAGATCACTCAAAGTGGGGAAGAAACTTTTAGCTATGTTAGACTCTGGGCCCTACTAACTACTATGTCTCATGAGAATGACTCTGCCAAATTAAGTAAAGATCTAAACATAGCTTCAATTGAATGTCCTGTAAACACCTTTTAGGATACAAGTTTGATAACGCTGTGAATTGCTGAACCGAGCACCAATTTGAGGTATAGGAATTGTGTTTGCTCTGTTTTAACCATCTTAAGTGTGTGAATTTAAGAGGAACTAGCTAAACAATTTCGTGGAAAACTTTTAACTTATCCCTGAATTTCAGTAAAAGAATGAATCGGGATTTATTAAATGCCTTTACTGAGAAGTCTCATTGGGAAATTTGTTTTATACTCAATGTAGATTAGATGATTTTTACGCATACATGAGTTATGGAATTAGGTCACTTTTACGCAGACACAATTACGCATGTGCCGTTGTATTAAAATTTAAGTAATATTCTAATATTTATTTGGTTTCCAACAGGTCTTAAACCCTTTGTTAAGAGAAAGTTGCAGGTGTGAAACTTTGTCGATGCATCGTATATACAGTGAAAGTCAAACCTTAACAGCAACAGGTAGAATAAGTATGAAGGAGCCAAACATGCAAAACATTCCTAGAGATTTTGAAATAGAGCTAATAGACAGCAACGGTGCCTCTACTGAAAATGAAATAGTCAGTCTAAGAAACGGATTCATTCCTAGTAAAGGTATAGTACTTAAAATTGTTAGTTATTAATAACTATTCATGTAGGACTAATTTGTTCTATAGGCAAATAGAACACTACTACCCAAAGTAGGTAACGTAAAATGTTGTTTTATGGATTTCCTGAAATAGCTCCATCCTTAAGTTCGTTAACTCAGTTATGTTGGAACTAATTATATATTGAGTTTATTTTATTAACTGAAATGTTTCCCTAGCTCAATGAATTGTGGTTATTACAACTTGTCACGTTTAAACAACATTGGAATATCTGCTGGAGAGTGAATTCAGTCTTAAGTTAATACAAGGATTGAATTAGGGTTACTATGGAAGCCCAGAATCATGGTGGAGGATGAGAAATGATTTAGGGGCAAATGGTCAAGTTAAAGAGATAGTGTCAGAATTTTCTACATATATGAAGTTTTTTCATATATTATTGAAAAATATAGTAAAGAAAATTATAGTTATAAAACATTTGGTATAAATATAATTATTAACGATTAATTTCAAATTTTTAAATAGAAAGATAGCGTAACTTTTTTTATCACATACTGTCTACGTCATAGATAGGTTGATGTTTATTGGTTGCTACTAGAGCGAGCTGGAGATATAATTTTTAGGGGATTACAGGAGGAAATTTTACTCCCATAGCTTTCGCACGCTTTAAGACCCTCATTCGATGGAAAGTAATGGAACGATAAGCCACTTTTGTTGTTATTATTACTGTAGGAAGGAACTGAACAATACACTGTGGCGCCCACAGTCTTCGGTGCTTTCGGTGGCATCTTTCCGTAGATTATAAATATTGTTATAATGACTACGTATAAGAAATAATGATTTTATTTATAAACAATACCATGTTATCGATTTTTTCTTCAATTTCTACTTAGAAAATTTTTTTTACACGTAGCCGGCTCGTGAAGTCGTGATTCGAGAATCTCGAACCACGTGGTCCGCGAAAAGAAAGTAAAAAAACGCGCTTACAAATCCTCTACGCGGTAGTAGAAAAATACTACTGGAAATTCCCCGCCGCTCGAGCGCGCTGAAATCGACCAAACTCATGACGTCAACAATCTGTACAGTTTTGACGCGGCTATTGAAATACCATTATTTTACATTAAATTATAAATAGATTTATAATTTAAAGTGCTAATATGGATATATATTCGGATTCAGCCAAAGAACATGTAACGGATCCGGTCGCCGGATGGCGTCCGTGTCCGTTACAGTGAACCCTCTTATTTTTTAAACAAACATTTTTTAGTTATTTTCGCTATCAGCCGCTAGAGGGATAGCAGTCTAAATGTCCTGCGCCACGCGATTTCATTGTCTCTTTCTCCTTGTCTCGCCCGGAGATGGTTGCCCGTGATGATTCTAGGTCAACGTTTTGTATCCCCTCGTTGATATGTTTTTAATCTTTGCCCCAAGAGTTCCCTTTGTATTATAAAGGTTTCCCCGAGATATATTATGGCTGAACGAGGTAGTTCCGATGTTATTGTAAGTGTAATTATTTGTCTAATTATTAAACCTGTTTTTGACCGAATCAACTCGTGTGGTGATTTTCACTTATAAGACTGGCTTAGCCCGAACCCTAACCTGTAACCGCTTACCCTAATCGTGTTACATCCTTAATGGGATACGATTTGGGAAGGCGAAACGGTTACAAACAAAATTTTAAATATTTCTGAGTTGGCACTATCTCTTTAACTATGATTGCGGAGGCCTTAGAACGTACTACACAATAAATCTTCTAGTATAATAAGAGACTAATAACTGTTAGTCATTCCCACCAAGGGAAGGGAATGCCACCTTGCAGCTACTGGGGGAAATACTTAAACTAACTAACCCGCTAACTGGGAGTTTACCACTCCCCTACTAACCCCTGACTGCTACTACAAACCATTGTTTCTCATTTCTCTATGCTGGTGCACTTTGGAATTGGGTCTACTATGATAAGGGCCTGGCCATTTGGCCTACTAAACAATATGGCTGCCACTGACCATATTGCTAGAGTGGATTTATTTTTCCGAAAAAATAAAACTAAAAATATTGAAAAAAAGTACAAAAATAATATAACTTTAAGTGTCAAATTGACATCTGGTGGTTTTCTTACTCCGTAACTCTAGATAAAGGGATTGGACCCAAAAACCATTATGAAAGTCGGCTAGCTGGCCCTTGTTATGGCAAGCGGCTGCATAACACAAATCGTCGGACCGGTGTGTTAGCTTCTTGAGTAGCACAACTTTGAAAACACCAGGAGATGGCTCGCACCTGAGGAAACCTTGATGTAATGAGAAGCACTCGAAACCAGGGATTTTTCCTGACTGCCCAGTTACAAGCCATTCAATGAGGGATTGACATAGCTCGTCTTGATGTTGTAGATCTATAAATACAGGAAATGGAAAGATCCTGTAACAAAGGAAAGTGTCATTGAATTGTCGATACAGAAAGGCAGCAAGTTCATTAAGGTGCAACAGGATGTTGAAAGGATATGATCAGTCACGATATCTGTAGAGTTAATATGTAGTGGTAAGTCTGTCAGCACAACATCACTGGTGTCATCTTAAAGAGGTACTGTCCCAGCAGCTTCAAATTTTGGAAATTCCCTTGGCACCATGGTAGCCTGCCCTCTTCTGATGACCCTTCTTGCTTGGAAACAACTTCAGAACAACCACATTTCAGACGCATGTTCATCATGATGCCCTAGTCATGTAGCGAAGTGACTGACTTGAGTCTGCTTGTCCCGTTTGTACTGTGATATCGGTCAGCTCTGCATAACTCCAAACTAAACCGACGGAATCAGTCTGAGTTGATGAAATTATGAAATCTAACTTTGTTTGACTTGATGACCCTTGTCTGGTAATGACAACCTCTGTCTGACATGATGACTCTTGTCTGGTAGCGATAACTTTGGTCTGACATCCAACAGAAGCAACCATACACCGAGTTTTCGACTGGGGGAAATACTAACTAGCTGGCTAGCTGGCAGTTAACCACTGACTGCTACTAACCACTGTTTCTCATTTCACTATGCTGTCCTGTCCAATCTCTCTATGACTTCTTTTTTTTTAATACTAACCCCACACTGGCGACCTTGGGAGTTAAGACTACTAAGATAAGGACTTAGCAATATGGCTGCCACTGACCATCTTGGTTACAAACTTGAAGAACTGGAAGTATGAAATGCAAATGGCATAAAGGAGTAAAGGACTAAGGTAAACTGTTGAAGGAACGTGTTAGAAATAGTTATTACTTTGCATAGGAAAAGTACTTATGTCTAGCCCTGTTCTAAACTGAAACTATATTTATCTGTCGTCTGCTTATACTTTTTTTGTTTTTACTTTCACTTTCTCTTTTTTGTGTTTTTAAGGTCAGTAGAGATCATACCTATTTTTGTATATTAGATTTAACTATAATTAAATAGAGATTTATAAATAACAAACTGTCTTGCCAATTCAATATAGATAGATCTTACAATTGGTAGCAGAAAGCGTGGTTAATATGGAATAAATAAAATAGAAAAGATTTATTTGTGAATTGGCAGTGTTTGAGTTAGGCTTAGCTTAGTGAAAGTGCAGAATGGAAATGAACAAAACAGATTAAAGTTAAAAATGGAAAAACAGAATAATTCCTTGACATCCCTTGGAACATCATTTTCATTTAATAAATTAAATGATGAGAATTATGTAAACTGGAAGTTTAATATGAAAATGGCTCTGCTAGATTTTGGGCTATGGGGGATCATAGATGAAACAGATGAAGAACCAAATGAAGAAGCAGATTCTAAAGTAAAAGAGAGATATGAAACCAGAAAACAAAAAGCTCTATCAAAATTAGCTCTGGCAGTAGATGACCAGCATAAGAATTTAGTATCACAATATGAAACAGCCGTAGAAGTATGGAACGCACTTAAAGACCTTTATGAACCAAAGTCACGAGCACGAATAGCTTCATTACGATTGAATTTTCTGAGTCTGAAATATAATGTACCTGAAAGCATGTCAGGATATCTTGGGAGAATCAGTGCTGCAGCGGAACAATTGGAATTAGCAGGACGTATTTTAGCTCCAGACGAAATAGCATACCAGATGATTTGTAAATTACCCGCCCAATATGAGAACACGATTCAAAGAGCTTATCAACTAAATGATGAAGAGTTTACTCCAGATAAAGTCAAAAACCTCCTTATAGCCGAATATGAAAGACAGAAACTAGTACACCAAGAGGAAGAAAGAACAGATATGAAGACTGGACTTATGTCCATTCAACCCAATCAGAATAATCAACAGAAAAATAGAGGTGCACAACAAAAGCGTGGAAATTTCAAAGGCTATCAAGGGAATCAGAATACTAGTCAAAGTTTTGAATGCTATAGATGTGGAAAAACTGGTCATATAGCAAGAAATTGTCATGCAAATATTCAAACTGGAGGCCGCACTGCAAATCAGAAAGGAAATAGATCAAATTATCCGAGCAATCAAAGGTCAGCTAATCAAACTAGAAACAGTTATGCAAGCAGTAGCAGCGATTGGGATAATGGAAATTCATATGGAAATGCATATTTAGCTACTACAATGATTTCAACATCGGATAAAGATTCTTGGATTTTTGATTGTGGTGCTACACACCATTTTTGTCATAGAAGAGACTGGTTCGTTGAATATCAGGAAATAGAAGTACCCATTGATATTGCTCAAGGTGAAGCAAAAGCTTTTGGAACTGGGGTCGTAAATATGGTGGTAAAAACACCTTATGGAGATAATCTCATTCATTTGACAGATGTATTCTATGTTCCGCAGTATAATAGAAATTTATTATCAGCCAGAAGATTTGATAATAAAGGATGTAAGATTATAATAGTTAATGGCTCGATTAAAGTATACGGTGTGAACAAGACGTTGGTTTTATCTTCCACCTTAACCGGAAACAATCTTTATGTTGTTGATGCATACATTCCAAGTAGAGAAGAACCCAGGAAGGAACTCTCAGTGAAGGGTGGATGTAACACGAGTCTAACAATTGATACAGCAAGATGGCACCAAAGATTAGGACATCCTTCAATCAAACGGATGAAGGAATTGCAGAGAAAAGATATGGCTCACGGATTACCAGAATTTAAAGGAGAAATTGACCACTGCATACCATGTAAAGTAGCAAAAGCAACAAAGGCCGCCTCAAAATCTATACCTGATATATCTACAAAACAACCATTAGAACTTGTCCACAGTGACGTTTGGGGACCTTCACCTGTTATATCTCAAGGTGGGTCACGATATTTTATCAGTTTCATAGACGATTATACTAGAAAGGCAATAGTTTATATTATGAAGAATAAAAGCGAAGCATATGATAAATATAAAGAATATAAGGCTATGTCAGAAAGACAAACTGGTTTGAAACTCAAGAAAATACGCACAGATAATGGCTTAGAATACTGTGCAAATTATTTCAAGGAAGGTTGTAAAAAGGACGGAGTTGTGTGTCAAAGGACGAACACATATAGTCCTCAAATGAACGGCATTGCAGAGCGATATAATCGAACAGTATTAGAAGGAATTAGAGCAATGCTTGAAGATGCAAGACTACCGCATTATATGTGGGGAGAAGTATTATATACAGTAGTGTATTTATCAAACAGATTACCTCATTCGAAACTACCAAATATCACACCAGAAGGGAGATGGAGAAACACGTCACCTTCATTACGACATCTTAAGCGATATGGATGCGTAGCTTACGCATTTGTACCACAACCTCACCGTAATAAATTTGAGAAGAGAGCGAAGATTGGTATCATGGTAGGCTATGCTATGAATACTAAAGGATATCGCATATGGTTTCCAGCAGAAGGAAAAGTTCTAGAAACCAAACATGTTTCTTTCGACGAGAGCAAGTTAGGTATTAAAATACTTAAAGAAACCAGAGAAGAAACATATGAGCCAGTGAAGCAAATATGGTCAGAAGATAATGAAGACGAATCGTCAGATGATGATAAATCGCAAGAGTCGGACAACTCATCGGACGATGAGAATACTGATGAAGGAGATGAAGTAGGAGCACAACCAGAGCCACCACCTCCACAACCCATAATACCCCGTTGGAGACGAGAAGAAATACTCAGAAAAAAGGGTGATCGAATTGACGTTTATCACTATGATAACATTACAAATCAGAAAATCAGATCAGAACCTGAAATGAAGCGATACTTAGCAGATAGAGGAGAACAATACAACCCCAAAGAATTTACTTTCAAATCTACTGGAAATGTTGAAGCCCGATGTGTAGTAATACCTTCAACATACGACGAAGCAATTGGAAGTCCAAATAGTGAAAAATGGCAAGAAGCCATGACAACAGAGATTAATATCATTCAAGATAGAGAAGTGTTTGAGATTGTTCCAAAACCAATTAATAAGAAGATAATTGGAGCAAAATGGGTGTACGATCTTAAGAAGAATTCTAACGGAGAAATCAATAGATACAAAGCCAGACTAGTTGCCCAAGGTTTTTCTCAAGTTCCTGAAAGAGACTTTAATCAGACTTATTCTCCAGTCGTAAATTTTACCCTGATCAGAGCATGTATAATGATATTTATTGCATGTCTCGGATGGCTACACTCCCACATGGACGTGAAGTGTGCATATTTATATGGATCATTAGAAGAAGAACTTTATTTAAGACAGCCAGCTGGATATATTCAAAAGGGAAAAGAAGATTATGTGTGGAAGCTAAAGAAGGCTCTTTACGGATTAAAGCAGAGTGGAAAGCAGTGGTATTCTGAATTAGATAATCAGTTACTTCAGCTTGGATATAAAAGACTTTTTGGATGCAACTGTATCTACAGATTTGGATTGACTGGACTATTGATAGTGTATGTTGATGACATAATTGTACTTGCATCAAATACACACGTTATGAAGAAATTAAAGACACAACTACAAGCAACATTCGAAATGACTGATTTAGGAGAATTAAGTTACTTTTTGGGGATTGAATTTGAATTTCCCTCAAAAGGACAAGTATATATTCATCAAAATAGCTACGTGAAGAAATTACAGGAAACATTCAAGATCAAAACTGAGAAGAAAAGGGAGACACCATTACCCGTTGGGATATCATTGTCAAATAGAGACTGTACACCAGAACCGAATAATAATTACCCATACAGACAACTCATTGGTAGTTTATTGTATTTATCGCAGCGTACTAGACCAGATATAGCATTTGTAGTAGCAAGTTTAGCACGTTATTCGTCAAATCCTGGTCAGAAACATTGGAATTACTTATTACAAGTGTTGGAGTACGTGTGTCAGACCAGCCATTACGGTCTTCATTATCATGGATTCAGCAAAGTTGATCTCAGTGTGTTTACCGATGCATCATGGGGATCGGATTTAGACGATAGAAAATCTACTAGCGGTTTTGTGATTAATATCTGTGACAGTCCAATAAGCTGGAGAAGTGTGAAACAGCAGAACATTGCCCTATCATCAATGGAATCTGAGTACATTGCCTTAGCAGAATCATCAAAAGAGATTGCATGGTTAACTAGTATTGTTAAAGAACTGTTAGAATTAGCCAAATTAGAAGAAACTTTTGGACAGCCGATTGTTTATTGTGATAACCAAGCGGCAATACAATTTTCTGAAAATAAGATAGAAAATAATAGATCGCGGCATATTCAGATGAAATATCACTATGTACGAGAGTGTATTGACAACAACTTATTCAAACTTAGTTATGTAAATACCAATGAAAATATGGCAGATATTTTTACTAAAATTCTTCCTAAGAGAAAACATAGTGAATTTTGTATGATGTTAAAGTTAACAAAATAAAAAAAAAGGGGGAATAAGTTGATATATATGTATATTTGTATATTAATTTTACCTATGTCAAAGTAAGGGGGAGTTTGTTAGAAATAGTTATTACTTTGCATAGGAAAAGTACTTATGTCTAGCCCTGTTCTAAACTGAAACTATATTTATCTGTCGTCTGCTTATACTTTTTTTGTTTTTACTTTCACTTTCTCTTTTTTGTGTTTTTAAGGTCAGTAGAGATCATACCTATTTTTGTATATTAGATTTAACTATAATTAAATAGAGATTTATAAATAACAAACTGTCTTGCCAATTCAATATAGATAGATCTTACAGAACGGAACTGCCAGCAGCTGATAGTGTTTGCTAATGAAGACACTTTACAGAAATTTAAGATAAGTAGATCCAAAGCCTACGCGATGTTGGATCTGGCCCTTAGTGAAGACTTACGCTGCATCGCTGTGGAAGATATCGCAGCAGATCATGCAGATGAGATATGGCAATTAAATAAAACGTTTGAGCTGGTGTCACGTGCCAGAATTGCTATGTTGTAGAAATAATTCTATGCGCTTACCTACCAAGCGGGTGAAAGCATTTTAGATTTTACCGGCTTCATACAGTGTCAAGAGACAAATTGTGAATGCACGACGGTCTGCCAGCAACGACGACGTATCATTATAGGGTTATATGAAGCGTTACCATATCAGATTTACCAGTCCAGTGGAGCGGATTTCACCCCAGAAAAAATTAAGCTATAAATAGCTGAAGAGGAACGACAATTGTAGAAAGAGAAAACCCAAGAGCAGTTGGTGCTTGGATTAATTAAACACTGGGATACACCGCTCCAGCTTAAAACTCCATTGTGTAGCAGAAAAGATTGTTACAAACCCTCTATCAGACGATATTGGCGAATAAACGGAAGTCCCCATTGCGCATGCACGAAAAGTGTGACAAACGTTGTCATCTTCATATTTTGAGCCAAGGCTTAGTGAAACCCCTTTCTATTCACCTAAATAATTTGGTGAAATCCTTATTAATGTACTTTCAGACTACAAACTTCAGTAATTACATTCTAAACATTGACTCGGTTGCTTATATTGATGGTTTTGATGGTGTAATACCTAGCAACTCAAATGTATGATCGCTAAACATTTTTAGTTTCAATTTCTATGATGGTGAATCGCCATGCCTACATATTACCGCTTGATCCACTTATCACGCATGCGCTTTAGTCATTTCCGTTTGGTTGCCGTTTTCACCAATAGAGGTTTCATAGCAATCGTTTCCGCGTTTTTGCTTCTGTGGGATATCCCTGTGTTTCATTAATCCAAGGTTGGTGGATGTATTCTCAGTTACGGCAAATAAAACCAACGGGAAATCAATTAAAAAGATCTGTCGCGGTCATTCTCTGAGATTTTTTTTAAATGTGGTCTTAAAGGCCATCGTGCGACGGTTTGTAAGAGGAAGATCAGATACAAACCACCCGAGTAAGTAAAGGACAAGAAAAGAGGCGTTTTTTTTGCTTCAGCAATGATAACCAGTGGCGTAGCCAGAAATTCATCAAGGGGGGTTCGAATTATGTGAATGTTAAGAGGGGTCGAGAAGGGTTGAAAATTTAGTATACTCAATGGTAGCCCTAGGGGGGGGGGGGTTCATGAGAGACGTGCTCTAAGTGACGTCTACCTAAAACATGCCGTCCATGACGTCACTAACGTCGACTGCTAAAGTTTAGCTAACTAAGCTCAGTTCAATATAAGCCTATGCCAATAAGTATTAAGTAAGAACATTAAAAGAATAATAGGTAAATAAGAATGTGTATAAAGAGATTGTTCTGGTCTCATAGGAAATAGGAATGTCAAGCTGTCAATGGTAAGAAACCTTACCATTTGCTTAGGCCTAGGCTGATGGAAACTAGGGTGAAAATCACGACGGTTGCAGTAATTACGAACGAAAACTGATCCGGCGATGTAGTTCAATAAAGACTAAGAGTTAACTGATTCGCCGTTTTCGATACGTGAAGGATTCTGAATTTCCTTTATTTTGGCGGGTGGTGTGTTCAATAAGATTTCGTCATTGGACGCGCACTTTCTTATATCAAATCCCGCTTGAGATGTCGCTTCCAATGATATCTTCTTCTAGTTTCAAAGCCGCCTATGGCTTTTTGCGCCTGACATTAGATCGTCCACATAGAAGTCGCTCTGCAAAATGCTAACATCTTCACCAAGCTGTTTCGAGACAATATATGTCTGATTCCATTCCACAAGTAACCATTAGCAGTTAGTTGTATTCGTATTGTTTCTGTAGGTCCGTGTCTTCTGGGTATACCCAAATTTAACGGAACATCTTAGTTAGGTTCGCCGTAATTACGATGCGGTGTTGATGAAAGCTAATCAGGAGATTGACCCAATCATCTTGTAGTCTTAGTAACATATCATTCAGTGAAACGCTGGTTGAGGATTTCGCTAAGGCATCGAAAATCACTCAAACCTTCGTATTAGTATTATCCTAGTTAAATACAGCGTGATGCAGCAAGTAGTAGGGCTGGTCCGAGTCATTGATTCGATTAATTGCATGTGTCCGAGTATTCTTGGATGTATTACCTGTTTTTTCATAGCTAAGAGTTTGCGCAGAAACGTCTTTCCATTTGTGTCGAATCTTCAAGAGTTGATGGGGTGACTTTCATTGGAAGTCGTACTGTGAATTTTCCAGTTAAATGCCGCGTTTAAGTTTATTAGAAAAATTTGTTCACTTTGAGTTTCAGTTTTAGTCAGCATCCACGAGGGCGAATGTCTTCAAGCTCCCAAAGTCGCTTCAGATTGTCATACAGTACAAAATGTACAGTGGTTAACATTTATGTCAGATTTTGTCAACGGAAATTTCCTATCAGAATCGATTTGTAAAGTAACCTGGAAGACCTTCTATGCCCTTGCTAAGGACCTCTTGAGCTAGAAGTCAAGGTACACATTTGAAGGCAGTAAGATATCCAAACCTTTATAATGCACGCCGGTTTTGGGATTGTCCGTGACCGTCAGAATAGTTTCGGTTATCAACTCCGACTTGTTATTGATACTTGATCAGATAGTCAGCGTAACACTGCAACGGGAGGCTTTCACTCAGGATACACGAATTCTGCCAATTGAGCCGTTGATTGTCTGCTACTTTGACTTGAACCGCGGCGGTAGCCAAAATAACTTGAGAGGTTCTATTGGTCTCATGGTAGGGGCACGAAATAATTCTAGATATAGCCGTGATCTCCGGTTTTTCCTTCTCTCAAGAATCTGGATGTAGAAGCGTGTTATGCTTCTACATTCAGAATCACATTTTGTGCAGTTCCTAAGCAGTTGAAACACGAAGAACTGTTCTTCACCATGTTTAACCGCTCATGTGAAGATGCGTTTAGTTGTTTCAGACATCCTTCATTACCCAAAGTACAAGCCTCTCGCAGAGAGCCTTTAGACTCTGTTTCTGATGTAACGGAGCATTGACCTTGATTGTTGCGGAAGCCAGTCAACATATCTGATCTACGTGGGACGTTTGGTGCTTTATATGTTTCGGCAGAAATTTGACGCGTTTGACGATTTGACTGAATTAATTTTCTGATGTCTCCTGCTTGAGCGAGGTTTGCAATGATAACTTGATAAATTTAATCCTAAGCATTCGATAGTTTTTCGACCTTTTCCACATAGTTCTTCAAGACGACATCAGATGGTCTGTTTAATCTTTGATCATCCACTGCTGTTTCAATCCTGCTCACTTGTCCCTTGAGAGCTCTCTGTTTAGATGAATATCGATGATGTAGATTCTTCAAGAGATTCGTCTATGCTGTGGATTTTGTTGGTGTTATCGATGAGTGTGGTTGCTCGGTACTGCAATTTTCGACGATAGGCCACAGTTGCTCACGGAAATGTTGTGCCGGGTCGAACGATTAGTAGAAAAACCTTATATAGTTGATATTGATCCGGCTCGATGTTGTTACAGCAAAACTAAGAGTCGCAATCGGTAGTAGGAAGAGCCAAAATCAAAGTAGACCGCTGCATTTGAAAAATTAAAATCGTGATATTTGGTTGGATCACATCTGAAGGTGTTGATTGTTTGTGTTTGAGAAAATCCACGAAGATTCCTCGAGAAAGAAGGGATGTAAAAGTACTCCTTCGCCTGGATTATAGGCTAAATACAACGGGCTGTCACCTTGTACCGCAGCACGATGCCTCACACCTTGCCTTTAGGAAGAAGCAGAGCCCTGATTGGCCAGAATTTAGAGTTTCCTCCCTACCTGCTATTCTCTTCCACTACGAAGAGGTTCATTGTTGCAGTTTATGGAAATTAATCGTTGCAGAAGATATTAGCACTTTCGCCTCGCAGCAAGAGGAGCTGGGTTCGATCTCAAGTTGTGGCACTGAGTGAAAACTCGGAACAACTCCTCCTGCGTTGAGTTTGCAAGTTCTCTCCCCACTGGCTTAAGCGATTTTCCCCCGAGCTCTTCGGTTTCCCTTCCTTAAAAATTTGTTGAGGTTAATGGTAATAGTAAGTGTAGGGAGCTGTTGGCTCGCGTGGCATGAAGGGCTTGCCACCACCCTCCTACGCATTGTAACCCGGCCACCTGAATTAATGACTTAGGCCTAAGCTGATTATTTAAAATCTAAACTCGTTTTCACTCTTTCTTATTTTTCGTCATTCAACCAACCTAATAGTATTAATTTGTAATTAGATAATATAATTATTTCCTAATTAAAAACCGAAACTCTTTTTTACTAGATACGGTATATTTGAGATTTTATAGGCAACAACATAATCCAACTTTTCATTTAACTTTTTAGGTTCAGTTTTTGTGTCAGCTGACTATTCTCAACTTGAGCTTCGGATTTTGGCTCATTTGTCCAATGAAACTAAATTGAAAATGATTTTAAATTATGGAGAGGATGTTTTTGTATCCCTTTCTGCCACGTGGCTTGCTATACCGAAAGGAAAAGTTACTGATAAACAGAGACAACGAACAAAACAGGTAAATATTGTGTGAATTGCTAGTTTTAAAGCTTTTTTAAATGAGTTGAAAATAACATTAATGAAAGTAAAACAAACAATTATCACTAATATTTTATTAATTAGTCATACAAAGTCAGTTTAGAAAATCCCTGTCCTGGAGCAGGGTACCAAAAAATTAAGGGCATTTTGGTGCCAAAATGAATTGGCATAATTAATCTATAACTTAAAGTCTGTCCTTATATTTATTTATTTATTTGTATGTCATGTTTCTAAAAACTCTAGAACGGTTAGCTCTAGAGCTTTGAAATTTTAACTCAATGTTCAGGGCCTGATTTCCAAATACCATACATGGTTATTAATCTAATTCAATTTTATTTTTATTTTACTCGACTTTGGACTTTCTCCTCTTTGCTTTTGTTATCTTTTTTCAGGATGGTTTTGGCTTTGTATTTTTTCTCGACTTCCTCCCCTTTGCTTCCCTTATCTCCTCTTTTGAATTCGCCTGTCCCGACCCTTTAACTTTTTTAACGGGTTAGTGTGAAATTCTCAGAAGGGGAATTTGTGTTAAATTCGTAGAAGGGGAGTGAAAGACTGGGACTTCGTAGAAGGGGAGGTTTAGTTGGGATTTTTAAGTAGTTCAGGACTTTTTGCTACGCGTGTTACGTGTGTTACGTTGTTGCTAAGCGTTTTGCTTTTTTGCTACCGTTTTTTACCTTCGCGTGTTGCGTTTTTGCTACAGCGTTTACCTTTCTTACATACAAATCAGATCTAATTAATTAAAACTAAGACCCCGGGCGAAGCCAGGTATTAAAGCTTGTGATCTATATTGAGAAGAGTTGGAATAAACAATTTAAGCAATTTCTCGAACATTAGAAATGTTTAACAATACACAAAAGATTCGTCAAAAACTTAACACTCGACTACTAGAGCTATACTTTGAAAATGTGACGAAGGCAGATTTATGTAACTGGGAATTTTTAGGCAGATTAATACCGACGGGAAAAGCATGCCGGAAATCCTGGATTTTGAAACAAATCCACAAAGTTCTAAAGAAATATCCGTAAATTAACCAAAACCAAAACCGTAGATTTTTTTAAATACTGTTGGATTTCTGGATTTTTTCTTGGGTTTGAGGAATCTATTAAATTATGTACTGTAGTTTAATTTTTAATTTTCACCAATCCACTAAACTGCGGATTTTTAAAAAATACATTTAATTTTTTTCCGAATGTTCATTGTTTATATAATAATTTTTTATGTAGATTTGCTACGGAATAATATATGGAATGGGACTGAAGTCCATGGCAGAGCAGCTTGATCTGGAAGAAGATGAAGCTCGAGATTTCATGGAATCATTTCATAAATGTTATCCAGGTGAGTCTTAAGTAATTGGAACTTGAGTAAGTGACAGGCAAGCAATTAAATTATAACTAAAATCCATTTTTCGAAAAAAAACTGAAAATTAATTCGCCATTAATGAATTGTATCTGTATCGGCTGCGTTACAGGGTAAGAATAAAACAATTATTTATTCTGCACTCACATTGTAGTGATACACCACAAGCAAAACCTATCTCAACTCTACTTAAGCCATTGTAAAAAGTACGTTTAAGAGCCAATTTGGTCGTGAAAGGGGGTTGCTGAGGTAGGGACGATAGAGAGTGCCAGTTGTGGTATCTAAGGTAAAAAAAGGGGACGGATTACAAAATAATATAAAATAATGAATCCTACATGTAAAGTAGTGGTGTGTTGCAGCTGGCTCGACGAGCTCAAACTTAAGTTTTTATCAATACACCACTGATGTAAAGTCTAATTTTGAGGCCCATCAGCGCTTAAGTCTGATAATTTCGTAAATATAAAACATTTGGTATACTGAACTTCTTATAATTATTATAATTAATTATTTAGGTATACAAGAATACACAGCTTCAATAATAGATAAATGCAAAAGCAAAGGCTTTGTTGAAACATTGTTTGGCAGGAGACGATATTTGCCAAACATTAAAAGCCCAAATGGTAGTGCCCGATCAGCAGCCGAAAGACAAGCTGTTAATACGACGATACAAGGATCTGCCGCTGACATCGTTAAAAATGCAATGATAAAAATCAACAATGACATACAGGCATTGCAAACTAATGAGATAACTTGTAATTCAAGTCTCGAAGGCAAAGGTCTCACTGTTAACCTTGTTCTTCAACTTCATGACGAATTAATTTACGAAGTTCCAAAGAGTTGGGCAGAAAAGGTTTCGCAAGTTATAAAGAGGAATATGGAGAGTGTGGCACCTAGAGGAATAAAGTTACCTGTTAATTTAAAAAGGGGTCCCAGTTGGGGATCTTTAGAAGTTTAAAATTCCTAATACAATCACCCTCTTTATAATCATTCTAACCACTTTAAATGTTATGTCTAGTACTTCTCGATTCTTTAAAATTTATTCTGTAGTAGCAATTTAGGTGTAACAATGCCTTGGCGTAACCAGATTTATAAGCTATACCGATTTTCATGGCAGCAAAACTTTACAGTTGCAAATGACTTCGTTGATCTTAGTCAATCCCGATTAACATTTAAAAAATTTATACATTTAACTCCCAGGCATGTTAAATAACTACATTACTTAAACATATGAAAACAACATTCAAAATCTTAACCGTCCTTAATACTGTCTAATGAAATTAAATATCCCTAAATTATTTTTTACCAAAATGCAATATTTTGCTAATCTACAAATTCCGATATTATACGGGTGTTTGAGTTCTCCTTTACAAACTGTCCTTTACAAAATTAGAGATTTCCAGTGATAAGGTATGACCTTAATCTTGATATTAAAAAATTTCATTTTAAGAAAATTGTCTAATGTAATGAAATATTCCCAAATAATTTAAAATGAAATGCAGTATTTTGGAAATTTACAAATTCCAAAATTAATCAGGCATTTGAGTGCTCCTTTTCGTTCAATATTTATTATCGCTATAATTATCCATAACTTATACACAATTTTACCATTTAAACATTTTCTTTTAAATTCGTCAAGTATGCTGGTATAATCGGGACTAAATTGGATTTAAAACTTATTCTAATCTAGCTTACTAATCGGAATTTTTCATTATGTTATATGGATTCAATATTATAGTCTATTATTATTACAATTATAATTCACTTTTTCCAATTAGAATTCTAAAATAGGTCAATTTTTAAATACTGCGTTTTATCTATTACCCTTTTTTATCAGAGTTATGTTATTTTAGCAATTCTACTAATTTTAAACTGCGTTTCTAATGTAAAAAATTAATGGTATTTGTTTGAAGAAATATTTTCCAAAATCAAAAAGTGTACTATTTAATAAAACCAGAATTTAAGTAATATTGTTGACCCACTTGGAATAAACTATTGGAATGCAATTCAATGATGTAGGCAGATATAAAACTAGCCGGGAACATAATCAACTGCTTGGAAGGCAGGTATGCTCACCACTATACCACCATCAGCCTTCGCTTTCGTGTCGGGAGGGAAAGGGTGATCGTTGTAATCGTCGTCTCCTAATAATCTCTGTAGATTTAAAAGTTTTATTTATACTTTCAAACGCCAACGGACTGTGTGATAACTGAGTATCGAACCCGGGTAAACTGCTTGGAAGGCAGCTATGCTCACCACCTTACCACCATCGCCGTTCTCTTCTCTTTCGGGAGGGAAAGGGTGATCGTTTTAATCATCGTCTCCACAATACAATAATATCGGTAGATTTAAAATTTTTATTTATCCTTTCAAACGCAAACGGACTGCGATGGCCGGGAATCGAACCTGGGTCAACTGCTTGGAAGGCAGCTATTTTTTTCCAACGCTCTTTTTTTTGTTAAAACCTTTTACTGTACACTGTTTAAAAAGACTTCGACAGGTGAAATTTTTGCCCTCTTTTTAATTATGCTAGAAAACTATAATAGAGAGATCGATGAAACCAATTGCAACTATTATTTATTTTCCAATATCGTTCGTTATTTATCGGTTTCGTCTGCCAAAAATTAATATTTTGGCGGGAACCGACAAAACTTATTTTTTACAACTTTTTAAATATTGGTTCTATGGTACTGACTCGCGCGTTTTTGAATTCACAGTGGTCGGTTCATATTTAGAAAGTGGAAAAATTATCCCTCTACAACCAACGGTTGAGAAGTTATCGCGTTTCCAAACTTTCGTCGAAACTAGGAAACACCTAAAATGCATCAAGCGATTAATAATTACGCCACTACGACAGCGATCCAACAACATATATTTAATTAAAGGCTGGTTTAAAATAGTGGTAACAATTATTAGAAACAAATTATAACGCAAATAGCTTTTTAAAAGCTTTAGCGTATAAAAAAAGGATATTCTTCAAACCACTTGCCAAGCTGTCCTGGGAATTTGTTATTTTTTAAACCTGCCTTTAATTAAATATATTTTCAATGTTGTTGGATCGCTGTCGAAGTTGCGTTATTTATAATCACTTGATGCATTTTAGGTGTTTCCTAGTTTCTACGAAAGTTTGTAAACGCGATAACTTCTCAACCGTTGGTTGTAGAGGGACAATTTTTCCACTTTCAAAATATGAACCGACCACTGTGAATTCAAAAACGCGCTAGTCAGTGCCATAGAACCAATATTTAAAAAGTTGTCAAAAATGAGTTTTGACGGCTCCCGCCAAACTATTATTTTTTGGCGGACGAAACCGATAAATAAAGAAAGATATTGGAAAATAAATAATAGTTGCAATTGGTTTCATCGAGCTATCTATTATAGTTTTCTAGCATAATTAAAAAGAGGACAAACATTTCACCTGTCGAAAACTTTTTAAACAGTGTACAAATAATAATAATAATAATAATAATCAGCAAGGCACCACCTTAGGCCTAAGTCATCAAGCGACTTTTGAAGCCTTAAATTCAGGTGGCCGGGTTACAATGCGTAGGAGGATGGTGGCAAGCCCTGCATGCCACGCGTACGAGCCAACAGCTCCCTACACTAACTATTACCGTTAACCTCAACAAGTTTTTATGGAAGGGGAAACCGAAGATCTCGGGGGAAAACCCCTTAAACCAGTGGGGAGAGAACTTGCAAACTCTACGCAGAAGGAGTTGTTCCGAATTTTCACCCAGTGCCACAAGCTGGGATCGAACTCGGCTCCTCTTGCTGCGAGGCGAAAGTTAATTAAGTATTAAAATCTTTGTTAAAAATAATATGGTATCGCGGTCACACATGTATGTTACGGATACATTAAGTTTGGACTATACATTAAAAGTTACCATTATTTTGCGACATTATCCAACTTTATCAACAACGATTAAGTCATTATGATATATATATTTTACGTTTTTATGAAAAAGTAATTTAAGGTGGCTAGTAAAGAATTTTTTGTTATTTGGCTTTGTAATTCGGTGCGCAGCAGTTTTGATAAATGGTCATTTTTTACAAGGTTAAACGCGGCCAACTTAATACGAGCTTTAATTTTCATTTCTAACACAAGTAAATTATTAATTTTTCCGAAGCTTATTAAACAACGACTTAACCAAATTTCTTGTTTGAGCACTGATACTAAATATCTGACAATTTTACAAAAGATTGCACCTTTTTCTTTATAAACTTGTTTTGGTAAAATAGAAAAAAATGCATAAATCACGTAACAAAAAAACAGAATTAAAAATAATACTGGGTAAACCAAATGTCTCAAGGAACAGCCAAGACCACCAACGATTTGACACTGGGTAACGGAGAAAGAAGTGTTCCACCGATTCGGGAGCGGAGGTGCAGAGAACGCACGTATAATCCGGAACAACGCCGAAATGAACCAGTCTAGTCTTCACAGGAAAGCCTTTGTGAATAAGCTTCAAATTCACGTCATTGAGCCGAGGTCCAAATAGAGAACAAGCAACCGTGCCCCATTTGACTTAGGGTAACGGAGCCGGAAAATAGCCACGCCATTGTTCTTCACCACGATACTCGATTGTACCGAAGGAGCGCACAATCAAGTGATAGAATGCGTCATCAACTGGCCCAGATCGACAATTACCCGATCGTGATCGCGGAGGAACACAACTTCGCCCGAGCAAACCACGTTAGGCCATGAAGGTTCCGTCTCGATGGCAGACCGCCACGACATCGGAAGAGCGGTACGTAACGATTCGTGCAGATGAGAAATCTTAACAAGCCGACTCCGCACAAGCGTCCAAAGAAAAAGAGATAATGACATGGGTAACGAGATTATCAGTCTGACATCTCGTTACCCAGATAACAATTGCCAGACTCCTCCCCCTCCCCCTTCCGCTTCAATCGGCAGATTATCTCCCCCCTCGTTACCCAGAATTCCATATCTAGAATTTTTGCTATAATTTGTTTCTCCGAACCGCTGCTTCCCCATCGTTACCCAGATCACAATCGCCAGACTCCCCCCTCTCCCCCTTCCCCTTCAATCGCCAGATTATCTCCCGCCTCGTTACCCAGAATTCGATCTCTAGAATTTTTGCTATAATTTGTTTCGCTTTCCGCTCGTTACCCAGACTGTAATTGCCAGATTCTCCCCCCTCTTTACCCAGAATTCGATCTCTGGCATTAGTTTCTCCCAACCACTGCTTCCCCCTCGTTACCCAGACGGTAATCGCCAGATTATCTCCCCCTCGTTACCCAGACGGTAATCGCCAGATTCTCTACCCCCTCGTTACCCAGACGCCAATCGCCAGATTATCTCCCCCTCGTTACCCAGATGGTAATCGCCAGATTATCTCTCCCTCTTCCTCCCCCTCCCCAAAACTCTATATTTATCTCTATATTTTTCCAATCGCTATAATTTCTTTATCGCTTCCGAACCCCATAATAACGAATCTCTAGAATACGAGTAATAAGAACAAGTTATTTAAATTTATTTATTTTTGAAATTTACATGATTACGTAAAATTGGTTCTACGACTAGTCCGACATTATATATAACCCGCTTAAATTGTAATTTATAAAAATAATAGTAATTAATTGGATCTTCATAAGGGATATAAACAATTTCATTTAAAGGGTTGAAACGAACTACCTTCTGCAAGCGTAACTTGTATAAAAAATTTAATTAAAAGTTCTACCTCACGACGTATGACCGCAATAGAGATGAAGTCTTCGTCCTCAGGCACAGTTGACTTTTGCGGTGCTGGGATGTCCCATTCTTGTGACAGGTACTTTTCGACGGACAGTTTGGGAAGAATCTGGCGTATTGAATTTCCCCAGTCTCCTAAGATTCCGTGGCAGCGATAGGCATCGTACATTGTCTCCATGTTGAATATAGTAACGTCCGGCAGCAGTTTTTTTGGTGACGTGTGGGTATTTTCCAGTGACGAAACGTTTCAAGTCGATACGCTTCGATATCCATAGCTGTAGTAGGCAAACATTTTCTATAGTTTCAAATGATACATTCTCTACCCCAACATGCTTGGCCTAATTTTCTCAATTTTGTTTTAACTGGTTAGGCCTAAATTTCTACACTAAAATTTCGAGTAAAGGGATATTTGGCGTTATTACGTAATAAACCTGGCTGGTGAGCTAATAAAATTTTGTGCATAATTTTAACATTCGACCCAGCACCCAAGTAGTCGGCGTTGACCTGGACGATTTTGACTTTGCAATAGATCATTGTCATGGCTAAATCGGTGTAAGAGTCTCCCGTACCCAGTACCGCAAATTCGATGATAAAACTGCTGTCGATAGACGAGATTGGTTGGTACCACATTCATTGTCCTATTTCAACTTTGAGTTGAGTCGGTAGTTCGTTGAAAATATTTAATTCGCTTTGAAGTACTTTCATTTTTTTCTTTAGAGAGCGAAAATATCGCGAACCGTACGCGTAAACTTGCGATGGATTGTTTTAGGAATGGTAATACAAACCTAGCTAGCGCGGAAAAGAAGCTACTAATTCCATGTCCTTATTGCCCCGCAAACCCCGAGAAATAAGGTAAATCTACTCCTCGACGTGACTGTACCAAACTGTAATGGCACGAATTCACCTAAACTAGTTCTTATATTAATGTCGATACTGCCAAAATAATTTCTACTCAGTTTAAGGTAATGCGGAGAATCGAAAGTTTCCGAAACGGTAGTTCCGTGGGAAACATTTTGATCTACAACTATTGTCCGTAAAAGGGGCGCTAACGTATCTACCACCATTAATTCCTATCAAATCGTAGTACACGAAAAAAAAAGATCAGGGACGAATAAGTTTAATTGCATGGGGTATCCGATCTGAATGCTTACATAGGGGGAATATTAGTGCCATTATCTCTAAATCCTAAAACTTTCCTTAATCCTTCGGATAATACGAGTTTACAATAATGTTTACTATTGGAAGTGTATTGTACGTGCCCGCTTTCTAAACTATTATAGTCCTATTATAGTCAATTCATTATCGAACTCTGTATTATCACTTTCTTCGTTTATCATAGTACTAACTGAATCCTTTAATCGACTGCTCAAAATTTTTATACTTTCATTAAGTACAGTCAAAGGTTCACGGGGATTTTTGTAGTATCCCTGATGTGTATATATCTGAAGTCGTATTTATATTTGTAAGTGTTCTGGCTGCTTCAGTAATAATTCCTTAATTTCCAGCCCGCACCCCAGATTTTCGCTTACGTTATAAAAAGATATGGGATAAATAATTTCTACCAGGGCAATTTCCAAATCTCCGAGTAAACTGATGGGTTTGGCCAACTTTGTAGAATACGAGCCTAGAGTATTTTCAGGTTTGTTTTTATTCTTATCTCTAGTATTATTAGGAAGAGTTTTGTAAATCCCAGACGTAATCTTGATTAACCCAACTATTAAACGAGGGAGGATATCCTAGCCAACTAACGTACAGTTGCTTAACTCCGTTTTTCGTTCTTTTCCGTAAAACTTTGTTTAAAGGGGCTCCAAAGCTCGGTGGAAAAAAAAAGGAAATTGAGTATGCTTTTCCTTCACCCAACCCCTCACTCGGCCTTGGCAGACGCGGGCAGAGTCAACCGTAAATTTCGCACTTTACTGACTTTACACACATTTTGTCACCGAACTTTGGAGCCCCTTTAGGTTGTACGAACGAGGTTCCGCGACCTTTTGAAGTTCTCTCGAACAGCGTGTCCCTTTTATATCGGTTCCCGCGAAATCTTTTATTTCATAAAAGGGAGGGTGTCTTAACTACAGCTACAATTTCAAATATTTCTTCGATGTAATTAGACTCAAACCCCTTTTGAAATATCATTTTAG
Source organism: Leiobunum rupestre (assembly GCF_980474605.1). Lineage (NCBI taxonomy): Eukaryota > Metazoa > Arthropoda > Arachnida > Opiliones > Sclerosomatidae > Leiobunum > Leiobunum rupestre. The sequence goes on along the minus strand of NC_143391.1, from coordinate 49,124,480 downwards.
TAGTATTTATTCTAACAAAATCCCCTACTTGGAATCGAGGTTTCATTTTCAGTTAATCAGTATAATATTTAGCGTAAATATTATTTTACGGTTTGGGTCCGTATTCGCAGTTCCCATTCCCACGGCTACCATTTGCGCAGTTCCCATTTTCACAGTTTTCTGTTTCCGCAGATCTCTCATTTGTGCAGTTTTCCGTTTCCACAGTTTTTCAGTTGCGCAGATTACCAGTAGCGCGAGTTTTCATATGCACGGCTTCTAATGACGTAAATATTGCGTATTAAGCCATTTTTCCTCGAAGGGTTGTTGGTGGTTATTTTTAATAAATAACCATGTTTAGCATCCACCTGACCTGCTCGCGTTCGAATAAGGTTCTGTCGCGCTGTAAATACCAATGATTTTCCATGCTTTCCTCAGGTGAAATATCGTTCGTCGAATTACTGTCTTGGGAATATATTTCTAGTCGAACAGCGAATCGTAGCTTCTCGGCCGTTTGACTTAGATGGAAAAATGGTATCTGCTTAGCTTAGGCCAGCAGCAGTCATCTTACCTTACCTAGCCTAAGCTTAACCTTAACTCAACCGGAACTATAGCCTGTACTACGGTGGAGATGTGAGATAATCTTAAGAATCACATGCCATGTATTAGCGCCTGACGGCGCCGCGCACTCACTTCGCTCGAGCGCTGGGGGCGCCCGGCGGCACCCCAACCCCATTCTTAGTATCACGATGGCCCGTCTACAACGCGACTTACAGGACAGTACCTAGCCATAACGAACCAAGTACCAAGTATTGTTCAACTTATTATTAACCTAACGTATCGTAAAAATTGAGTATATTATAAATCGAAAGGTTGTTTGCTTTCTAACGTGACTAGCGACAATTATACCTAATTTTTGCTAAACCTGTTTGCAGAAATGTGAAATTAGCTGGTCCCCATAAATAACAAGTCAGCTTATTTGAGAGTTGGTTAAATTTACTCAATAATCCCTAAATATTCTTATCCCTGTGAAGTACGATGTTCCCATTTAAGTAAGTGCTCATTTTTATCCCTGGTCCCCCCCGGAATGTAAGCTTAACCTCTACAAAATATAGCTGGATTAGGTCTAATGCAACTGTTACAAGTTCGATCCGAGAAACCTTTTCACAGCGTAACAGATACTACTTTTTCATCTTAGCCGGAAGACCGAGAAACTATGATTTGATGTTCGACTAAACATATATAGCCTAGAGGATAGTTCAACGAACAAAATAAAACCATAGAAAAACATTAAAATTATTGGTATTTACAGCACGACCGAACATAAAACACGGGGCCGTGCTTAGAGGTCTCGCGGCCCCGGGCGAAATGCATGAGCGAAACTGACAATTGTGATTTTAGCGGCCCTCCGGTATATACATCCCTATAGGAAAATTTTAGCGGCCCTGGGCGACCGCCCGGCTCGCCACCCCCTAAGCACGGCCCTGAAAAAACATACACTAGTAGTTCAGCTGGATGCTCAACAAAGTTATGACAAAAAACCGACACGAAATACCTTTTCCCAAGGAAAAAGGCTTAATATATATTATTTAAATCATGAGGAACCGCAAATGGAAAATATCTGCGCAAGTGGAAAACGCGCAAATGGAAAACCGGACAATTGCATATGTGCTAATGGGAACTGCGCAATTGGACCATTACCTCGTAAGATGCTAGTTTCTGAAACGTCATTAGGGGTCATTTTTATAGTGCTATGGTAAGAGGAATTGTACGCTTCGACCAAATCTAGTAAGACTTCCAATAATCTATTAGTGGAGTGATGGGTAAAATATCTATACATTTTTGTTTTTAAGTTCTATTAAATCTTTCTACGAGAGAGGCTTTTATATCGTCACTTTCGGTACTAAAAATGTATCTTAATTCTTTTTGAAATATCCTTGTACTTCTTTATTCCTAAATTCCGTGCCCTTATCCAATTGAAGTTTATCCGGAATTTCGTCTTTAAAAACAATTTTTATATTTTCCAAAGCCGGTAATCCTTCTTCAAAGACAACCTCGTATAGTGCTTGTTATTCTCCGTAATACCAATATATTTGAAATCCGGAACAAACATTTCCTCTTCGTGATTATTTATAGATTCAAATAAATAGTATTTGCCACTCTGACTCGGTTCTGCCGTTACGCAATTAAATAGAGGAATAAATTGCATGGTTGTCTCCCTTCAGGTACTAGTGTACGATTGAAGGTTAAAAATAAAATTCGGTTAAATTTATGGGACTCTTAATTTCTTCAGCGGGAGATAAAATAATCGAATAACCTATTTCGTCCCTTACCCCGTATAGGTTTTGGAATCACTTTAAAGTCGCAAGACTAAAATCCATTTAATGTCGCTAGACTGAAACCTATAAAAATTACTTTTAAGTCGCGAGACAAGAGGGTCACTTTTACTTCGGAAGAAGATACAAATTAGCGATTGGCAGCCACAACGCCCCCTTCCTCAGTACCAATTAGATTCGCTTTGTAGCCGTAGGGTACAGTAGTGAAGTCTTCCAGTAATCGTACCTTGTCTACGACGGGTCTATAGATTTTAGTACGGTCGACGGAAACGACCGTATGGGCAGGTAAACGCAAAATTTGTCGCGGTTGAGGCACGGTTACCGGTTCGTTCGGTTCTCCGTCGACGCCTATCAAACGTTTAAGCGTGTCCATATTTACTAAATCTTTAATCCCTTGATTTATACGAAACCCTTTGACCAGCTCGTAGGAGACTTTACCGGACTTTAAAGGTGTACTTTTTCGCTCCCTTGGTGGCCAATTCTTGGATGAACGTGCCTTTGCCGTACTTCTCCAACTCTTCAGTCATTTCTCTGAGATAGTTTCTCATCTCAATCTCTATCCCATCTCGTGGTTTTAGTTAAATGCAGGAATCCGTGTCATAATAATATGAAAGTGGACCTAATATCCTTAAGTAAGAGTATAACTTGATCCAAGCCATTGCTGTTGTATAGGCATCAATTATTGCGTTCGTGTTTGGGTAAACAAGATCGATATGTTTCAAAAACGCCCACTGGACCACGCAATGCGTTTGACTTAAGGGGATAACCGATTTAACTTCCATTTCAGGATCTCAAGCCTGGTTTTCATGGACGCTTGTAGCTTGGAAAAGAAGAGATTGAGAATTTTCCATTTTGTGGGAAGCGTATACTTAATTTTATATTTCGCGCTCAAGCTGCAAGGAAAGAGCTTCGCGTTTTCATGATGCAAGATACTTCTAGCATGCCGCGTGAGCTGGTGGCTGCCGCGTTTTTTTTTTGCCGAAATAAATATGGCGGCTCCGAATCGCATACGTCTTTTGATTAAGAAAAAATGTTATTACTTAAACTTTTAGTAATTATTAAAGCCAAAAACCATAAAAGAAGGTATAAAACAAAACGATGGTGGGTGCACCCTATTTACATAATTTTGCTCAATTCTATAAATGCAACATTCACTGCATCTCTGTCTCGGTGTTCTTTTAATTTTCGGTTCCAAATTATTGGGTTACTTTTTACATGGCTTATAATTGTTTTTCACTTCTATTTCCCTTTGTTGTTTTCTCTTCTCCTACTTATTTTTTTTGCTTTTTGGTTGTGGTTGAACTCATTGTTATTTGTTTCCAACAGCGTACAATAGTGTGATAAGCCTAGGTACCAACGCTAGCACATACTACATAACCATTGGCTGGCTGAAGTCACAGGACCAACGTCACGCGCGAAATTTTCGCTTGGGCGTAAAAATATCTAGTTGGATTTTATCGGCGCTAGAAGCGTGTTCCAATCTATTTCCACAAGCGCACGCTCCAAGTGCAAAATACAATCGTTCTTGAAAACAAGCGATTGCAGCGTGAGCGCTAACTTTAAACTATTTCTAGCTCAAGGCAAATTTTTTCAAGCTAAAAGCGTCCATGAAAACCCGGATTTAGAATAAATCGAAAATAAATTTGGGATCGCTAATAATAGCTGATTGATCTTTACGTGGGTTAAGACCAAAGCGTCCCCAAAAACTTAAAAGACAAAGCTACAATGTATCCCAATTGCTTCAAGCGATTTGTGGTAGCAACGGTTGACGCATATCGTGAATTATTTGTCTGCGTGTGGTCCCCGTAGGTTTCTGTTGATAGGAAAACACTTTTTACCGCCGTGATAATAACAGCCGTGATATTGAAACACTTCGTTACCGAGAAGTCCGTCTACGTTAATGTTAAGAAATCTCGGGTCAAAACAATTAAAAGCAGATTGAATATCCCGTTCGCGTTGGTGAGATTCCCATTCAAGCCATTCGATGGCGCCAAAACTCTGGTTGAAGTTCATACTGTAGCCGAAAGGGGGCGCTACACCAATTGTACCAGGCTGTAAAATGTTTTTCCTAAAGATAAAACTGCATACTCCCGCAATCGTTATCGCGGTTAAGAAAGGATCTATTTCGAATGTATCCATAAAAATAGAAAGATAAGATATACAGCATTGCAAAAGAATATTTACGTCCTGGCGACAGTACCGGATTAAATCTCTTTTATAATCAAAGTTGGGGGCCGAATAACTGCAAGCTTCGGACAGGGATTCGTTATACTACTGGATAAATTCATCGTAGTCTTTCCCGCTTAAACTATTAGGATCGTTTGCTTCGATCGGAGGCATGTCATTATGAAGTACGTAATTGGTTTCGTTCGAACGGGCTGGATCAAATTCATGTCCTACGGTATTAAATAATAAATGTAGAAAATGTCCCCTATTCAAATTATTATCTAAACCGAATGTGGAAACGAATTGAGAAAGCGCAAAGGCATAAAATTTAGAGAGTCTAAGAATTTTAATATTTTATACTGTACATTCATGAATTTGGTCCCGTCAGTTAAGACTTTAGAAGTCCAGTTTAAATCGACCATTTTACGTACTATAAATTGTGCATCGTAACCTTAAGCGTTATGGGCGATACATATTATCTTATCTGCCACTCTGTTAAGTGTACGAAGGTAGTCCAGAAAATATTATTTATCTCGGACCACCACAAAATTTACATGCTTTTTGCGAGAATTTTAAAATTGGTTCGTGAATTTGAGAATTGGCGTAAGTACGTTTTGTTTGTACGTATTCATTGTCGGAACGGGCGAATCCGACGCGATTGGGATCCGGGGAATACGTGATGAGGTAGTTAAAGCAGCACTAAGAGGCTCTGTAGATAATACATACCAAAGGGGTCTGAGTGGGCAGCCATGTCGAACGGACTTTCCAAGGCTGAAAACGTTAGTTAGGTACCCATTAACCTTGATACACGACTTCGAGGATCCGAAACCAAGGTCCAAATACCATTGATTGCAAAACCGCGAAGATATACAAACAGTTCACACTATCAAATGCTTTATGCAAATCTAATTGCATGACAATTCCTTGTTCTTCACGTGAGCGCAAAAGGTCTGACGTCCCCGACTAGGAGACGTGATACGGGGAAGAAGAGCCGAAAGTCTACTGGCAAGCACCTTGGCGATAATCTTGTAATCAATATTCAATATCGAAAAAGCCTGCAGTTCGTTAAGAGATTTAAATCCCCTTCCTAAGGCAACAAGATTATCATGCCTTCACGCATACTAGGTGGTAAAATGCCCTCCTTTTTAATTTGCGAGACCATTCGCATAAAACCGTCCTTGACCCTGGGTAAGACAAAAGACCATTCTTTCCCAGGCTCTTCCTACGGGGAATACCTTAAAGAACCAGCAACACCTCAGCTCACTTGACATGACGCTCTAAAGCCTCCATATCAGTCCCTTCTACCCGACCGGAGATCAGATGATAGAAAGTGGCCACTTGAGCTGAATCCACAGGTTCCTTCTCGTACAAGCTGTCGTAAAACCGAAAATTGCATTACGAATAGCTTGACTGTCATAAGTGATAGTGCCATATTGGGAAGTTGCAAACTTGAAGCCAATTATTATGTTGACGATACGTTTCTAAGCTCCAAATATATTTAATAGGCAGTAGCACCGCCAGCGGTAGGCACAAGTAGGCTCGTGCTTACGTTGAAAAATTTTGAGCCTTCTTAGGGGGCCTCCATTTTAAGAACTATAGGCCTACTTGGGGCCTCCAATTTAAGAAAAGGTGCCTTCTTGGGGCCTAAAATTCAACAGCTGCTTCCATGAGCCGCACAAGTTATCGTAGAACGTAAAAATAACCTCGGACCTTAGCTCCCCTCCACCTCGTGGCAAGTTCAAAGATCGAAATGTCTCCCCCCCCCCCCACAATATGCAAATCGAGAAAGGGGGCAGCCGCACCTGACACCTGTCCGTCCGAGAGCTACCGTGTTGTCAAGAATGTCGTTTGTTGATAAGCACAATATCGTCGTAGAAGGGGTGGGCCTCCACCATGGGGGTAAAACTGTAATGCTCCAGCTTATTTGGGGGTTTGTGATTCGCCCACTGGGTCACGCGTTCGAAAGGCCGGTGGTCACTCTTATCTTAACGAAGTTAAGACATTATTTTTACCAGAGTTTCATTTCATTTTGTGCCCTTCTTCAAAGCAGTTCTCTACATTTCGAGTCTTTCTCAGTCAGTTAATTTAGTGATCATTTTGTTTAATTATTTTTGGCAAGTGCCGACTTCTAGCTCCTAGAGGTTTAAAGAAACCATACTTCGCTTGTTTTAAATAAAAACATTTCGGGCTAGTTAATATAGTAAGTTGGCTTTTTTCAAGCTTTTTACCCCTTCTTTTATACAATCACCGTGTCTGTCGGTGATTGTATAAAAGTTTGTCCTGCGAACGCGTTCCGTGCAAAGGTTAATCATTGCGTACGCAGTTTCTAGAAATCTCTGCGTTCGCAGTTGCTAGGAAATAGGAAACGAAGTCGAAGGGTTGGCAAAACCACCGTGCGACGGTGAGCGTTAACGGATTAATTTGCGGTTGGGTTTGGTTTGGATATTTTATTCGTTGACGCTCACCGTCGCAACAGTTTTAACTCAGTTTGATTGGATATTTCGTTATTGTAATGTTTATGTGTAGGGTGTGAATGTTGTGTTTGTGTTATGACGGTTGTGGGTGTAGCTAAGGGCGGGGTGGGGTCTTGGTTATCCGTGAAATCTATTACTTCTATTACGGGCGAATCGGGTAATGTAACTATGGCTAAGGGTACTTCCGGGGTCTCTTGGTTGTCAGTTATATCAATTATTTCAGGGGAGCATAGTGAAATAACTTCAGGGGTGTCGGTTAAAATAACGTCAGGGGTGTCAATTAAAATAATTTCAGGGTACTGTAAACCTTTTAATGCCTATTTACTTTGAAAATAAAACCCAACTCCAAAATTATTATTAAGTGAAGATTGCCGGTTCAATGGTCCCCTTATATAGGGGAGAGGGGAAGGGGTAGAGGTAGAGGAGTGGATAGTAAGCTTATCTCTTATTCCCAAAGAACTTGTTCAGTTATCGATAATGTATAAGATTAGATCTTCCGAGGGTTAGGCTAGAATTTATACTTATTTACCAAAATATTCCATTTAACTTCATTTCTGATATGAACTCTGATGTAAAAACATCGGCAATAAACGCCGTCCTGAAACAACCATTAAAATTATTACCGTAGTGATAATTTTAATTTTCTTTTTAGAGTTCATTTTTGGTATTTTGAACTTGCTTCTACTACAAAATTGTAACTTTTTCACTGTAGCTCACAAAACGGTATAACAAATATTATAATTTAATGGAAATTTCTATTAATGGCTTTGTTTTCTAGGATATGATTGCATTACAAGCTCTTGAGACCTCTTCTTTGGGTTTTCAAGTGGGGAAAATTATATGACGTCAAATAATAGTGTTTTTTCCACTTTAAATATTCGAAGTGTAGAAATTATATGATATCAAAAAATGGGGTTCCACTTTAGATATTAATATTATCATCAACCAATGGGAATGAATTCTTAGTTGCGGTTTCGATATTAATCTTGAGAGATTTTAATCTCGAGTGTCTAGAAACTAGCTGATTATTTACCATCGCGTCATCAACATCATCGACTATCACGGCAACAACGTATCCATCGTCGCCACGTCAAAACACCATCAAATTAACCTCAGCTTACGGTCATGTTCTGGATCTGGGAGCTCGCGAAATCGGTGAGTTCCAAAAAATGGATTTTTTTCGGTTTCAAATAGATCTTTTAAACGAGCATAAAAATGTAATCGAATGCATCTACTTAGCTATTGATAAAAATTTTAAAAAATTCACGAAACCTTTCAATTTAACTCGTATAATAAAGTAAAATCTTATTTTGGCTGTTTTAAATCGCCTTCGGAAGTACTACAAGATTTTACCAATTTACTTGTAGATAATCAATAAACCTGTAAACTTAGCTAATTTAATTTGTTTACATGTACACTCTGTTTAAAAAGTCTTCGACAGGTGAAATTTTTCCCCCCTTTTTAATTCTGCTAGAAAACTATAATAGATAGATTGATGAAACCAATTGCAACTATTATTTATTTTCCAATATCTTTCGTTATTTATCGGTTTTGTCTGCCAAAAATTAATAGTTTAGGCGGGTACCGTCAAAACTCATTTTTGACAACTTTTAAATATTGGTTCTACGGCACTGACTTGTGCGTTTTTGAAGTTATCGCGTTTACAAACTTTCGTCGAAACTAGGAAACACCTAAAATGCATCAAGCGATTATTAATAACGCAGCTTCGATAGCGATTCAACAACATTGAAAATATAATTAATTAAAGGCTGGTTTAAAAAATCGAAATAACTAGGACAACTTGGCAAGTGGTTTTAAGAATATCCTTTTTTATACGCTTAAGCTTTTAAAAAGCTATATGCGTTATAAATTGTTTATAATAATTGTTAACATAATTTTAAACCAGCCTTTATTTAAATATATGTTGTTGGATCGCTGTCGAAGTTGCGTTATTAATAATCGCTTGATGCATTTTAGGTGTTTCCTAGTTTCGACGAAAGTTTGTAAACGCGATAACTTCTCAACCGTTGGTTGTAGAGGGTTAATTTTTCCACTTTCTAAATATGAATCGACCACTGTGAATTCAAAAACGCGCGAGTCAGTACCATAGAACCAATATTTAAAAAGTTGTCAAAAATGAGTTTTGACGGTACCCGCCTAAACTATTAATTTTTGGCAGACGAAACCGATAAGTAACGAAAGATATTAGAAAATAAATAATAGTTGCAATTGGTTTCATCGATCTATCTATTATAGTTTTCTAGCAGAATTAAAAAGGGGGCAAAAATTTCACCTGTCGAAGACTTTTTAAACAGAGTGTACATGTAAACAAATTAAATTAGCTAAGTTTACAGGTTTATTGATTATCTACGAGTAAATTGGTAAAATCATGTAGTACTTCCGAAGGCGATTTAAAACAGCGAAAATAAGATTTTAAACAGAGTGTACCCTCTTATGTAATATCTGATAGTACCTATTAACATCTAAACAAAAGATTTAAAATAATCAAACTAAATATAAATAACTTGTTATCATTCATCATATTCTAGAGATTAGAAATTAAGGGGTTTGTGGGGAAAGCAATTTATAGCAAAAATTCAAGAGATTGAATTATGGGTAACGAGGGAGAGATAATCTGGTGATTACCGTCTGGGTAACGACGGGGAAGCAGCGGTTGGGAGAAACAAATTGTAGTATAAATTCTAGAGATCGAATTCTGGGTAACGAGGGGGGATAATCTGGCGATTAAAGTGGAAGGGGGAGGAGTCTGGCGATTGTGATCTGGGTAACGATATATCAGACTAATAATCTCGTTACCCAGGTCATAATCCTTTTCTCTGTCCAATAATGCAGTAACCAGAAGAAAGAATTAACTTGTACGCGATGTCCTTTACGAGCAGAAAACCTGCTTGGATAAAATGTCACCTATCGGTAACCGAAATGCGTGGGTTTAAAATGAGAGGTTCGAGTGCGGTACTGGAATGTGGCGAAATTTACCACCCAGTGGCTGATAACAGTGCTGGCCAAGATGTTAAAAGGCTCGCGATACGAGGGGTCATGGCGCCGAAATGCTTTTTCGTGATAGTCAAACGAAAGACTTGATGGCCAAGACCGCGTTCGCGCCGTGCATCGAGAGATGCGCTGCGACGAAATCGACTTCATAAGACGTGGCTGTGGCAGTAAGAAGAGCCACAATTTTGTTTACGCAAACCCTAATGGGTGGTAAAAACCATGGCTTCAATTCTTCTTAGTACACCAAATACCAAATGCTCGAATATTCTGTAGCAAACGATAAAGTTTATTGTTTTTGTTGTCGGCATTTTTTAGGTGGCAGAAATACGGGATTTATTGAGGGGTTTTCGGACTGGAAAAATATAGCCAAAAAATTAGAAGAACACTTTACTTCGACTAAATCTTTACACCAACAGTCTTACAAAAAATATTCAGACTATTTGGAATCGAAATCTCGAGGCTCAATAGTATGTCAGGTTGATCAGCATCATAAAACAGACGTTGCTAGAAATAGAGATGTCTTAGCTGCTCACGTGCAGATAATAGTACTGTGCGCCCAACAAGTTCTCGCTCTTCGGGGGCATAGGTCGGACGATGAAAATGGGAACAGGGGCAATTTCGTAGAAATTTTAGATTTATTAAAGAGAAATTGTCCCGACTTAAAAGCCAAGTGCGAAAGTATGGCAAATAATGCTAAATACATACATAGCACTGTCCAAAATGAGCTGATTAACCTTAGTGGAAATTTTGAAAAGTGAATGATGGTAAAGGAGGTTCCGAACGGTGGAAAAAATGTTCGAATTTCATTCGTCCGAACCGCCGAAATAACAAATGTTTCAATTGTTCGAATTGGACAACTTGTTTGTTTCATTCGTCCAAATCGGTAGCATCACTTGTCCGAATTCTGTCGCTAAATTAGTTTTTCTTATTGCTGTTTTTTTTGTCCGGATTTTTTTAGTGCAAGAATAAAAAATAAAAAACTACATTGTAAATATCGTTGTTTGTTCAAGTTGTTTTTTCATAATTGTTGCTATATCTATATATTGTATATTTTACTTCATATTCGTATTAATAGCGATCAATATTATGGATATTTTAGGTTAGGTTAGGTTAGGTTCACGTTAATGTTACTATTTTCTTATATTAACAATATTTAAAAAACAACCAATTCCTAATGTTCAAAAAAACGGACAAATGATTATTCGAACAAATGAAATTCGCCAGTAAAGTTAACATAAACTGAACGACTAAATCATCTACAAAAGTTGTGATAAATGTTTCGGGCAAATGAAATACGTTTTCGGACATACGATCCTGTTTTCCGGCATTTGGACAAATGATCATTCGGACAATTATACCACCGTTCGGACGAATGAAATTCGAACAAATGTACCCAAATCAATGAATCAGGTGGTTTCTTTTCCGTAATTGCCGATGAGACTAGAGATAATGCGGGAGTAGAACAGCTGAGTGTTTGCATTAGGTATACTAGAAAGGAAATTGGCGTAGTAGAGCGATTTTTAGCATACACAGATTTCCATAAGTTCGACTCTGAAAGCATCAGCTTGGCTATAATTACCCTTTTGACGGAGAATGGATTGAAAATTGCGTTGCTCAGACTCATGATGGGGCCAGTGTAATGAGTGGGCACATAAAAGGGGTGAGGATTCAAATAGAGAAGGCAGTAGGTGGAAATTGTCCGCACGTCCATTGCTATGTCCATCGTTTAAATTTAGTTTTGGTTGAATGCTGCTCCAATATAGTCGCGGTTACGGAACTACTCGGACTAGTTCAAGCGATCTATAATTTCCAAAGCAATTCAGTTATTAGGAGTGAATGTTTTGATAATTCTCAAAAAGAGCTGGGCTACGAAATAGTTCTTAAAATTCCGCAAAGCAGCGACACTAGGTGGTGGAGCAAAAAAAAAAAGGTTATCATTACTTCAGAAGTAGATTTGATTCTGTTCTATTAGCATTGGAGAACTTAATAGAAAATGGTAAGCCCGAAGAAGCTGCCGAGTGTCGAGGGTACGTATTGCAATTACAAAACTTCACTAACTTGATTTTGATTGCGGCTTTAGATGAAATATTAGGTATTACCAACTCCTTGTCGGAATATTTACAAAGTTCGAGAGTCGTTCTGACTGAAGCTATCGCTATTTGCAAAGCTTCCATAACTACCTTAGAGGAAGTAAGGAACCCCGAAAAATTCGACCTAATGTGGGGCGAAGCTTCTAAGTTAGCAGAATCCGTTTTTATCACAGTTCCCGATCGCAACACTGCACCTTAAGCTTTAAGAAAACGAAATTTAATAAAATCGAAAAATTTGAAAGCGTAACAGACTGTTATCACCATCTAATGACGATGGAAGGTGGCTTTCCCGACTTAGTGAAGTTCTATAAAGTTCTGTGTTTTCCCGAGGCCAATACTATTTCTGAAAGGAGTTTCAGTTCCTTGAATAGAATTTAAACGCTTCTACGGACAACAATGCGAGAGGTTAGACTTTCAAACCTGGCCACATTATCCATTAATCGAGATTTATCGAATCATTTAAAAGAACATCCGATGTTAGTGCTTGATGAATTTGGGAAGAGCTCTAATCGCAGAGTGTCATTCATTGAGTGAAACGACTTTAATATTTAAAATAAAGGATTATTGGAATTGGGGATATTGGATATCTAAATGTTGGTTAAACTGGGGGACAAGTGAAAAAATTAATTTAATTTTAGCTTCACATAATTTTGCAATAAGAAACACGGTGAACTCTTTCAAAACGGAAAGTTTAGTTAAAAGAAAAAAACGTGAAATTATCGATTGAAATTATTGCGTAGAGGGGGGCTTCTAATTTCATCGGTGCCTACTTGGGAAAAAATCCTGGTGGCGCTACTAATAGTAGGCCACTCATCATCAAGTTTATGCTTCGTTCAAAATGGCACAAATTCCCCCTGAAACTCGTTCGTCACCAGGAACTTAAGGCAACGATTGGAGTATGCGAGCTCGTCCCCGTCAGCAACTGGAAGAGGATTTTAATTGAACAGTTCATTGATCCGCAGCTGAATGGCAGCTCTGTCTGTACGTCATCATATAGTGCAGAAAATGGTGAGACTTTGTAGGAACTACGATAACATTTCGGAAGATCAGCTGGTAAAGCGAACAAATAGTCAATGCAAGAGAAGCGGTAATGGCCCAAAGCAAAACCAGCCCAGGAGTAATAGTATAGGTCTTTCTCATAGTGTTTCCAAATATCAGAGAGCGACGTGGCACTCCGGGATAGTTATGCTCGATTATCAAAGACAGTAGTGGGGCGTCAGAGACTATGAATTATCCTTTTGTATTTAATTAAATTTAAAAACAATACTTTTGGAAATGTTTTAAAGCAGATAATTTACCTTTTCTTTGAACTGATAGTTTTTTTCAATTTTTTTACTTAATTTAAATGGACTTGGAATAATAATAATATTTTTTATCTGTTAGGCCTAAGGTGGTGCCTTGGGTATTAGCCTAAGTCATAATGCGACTTTTAAAGCCATAGATTTCGGTGGCGTGGTTACAATGCGTAGGAGGGTGGTGGCCAGCCAACAGCTCCTACACTATTATCGTTAACCTCAACAAGTTTTTACGGAAGTGGAAACCGAAGAGCTTTTGGAAAACCCCTTAAGTCAGTGGGGAGAGAACTTATAAACTTAACGCAGAAGGAGTTGTTTCGAGTTTACAACCACTGCCACAAGCTGGGATTGAACAGGCTCCTCTTGCTGGGAGGCGAAAGTGAAATTTTGCAACGGAAATTTAAAACAGATTAGCTGGAATTCGTTCTGGTAAATGTTTGAAACATTCTGTACATCAACTGGCGTCCTTTTTAAATCATGCTTAGATTCTCAGAAATTGATTTTTAACCTTTAAATTAATTGAAGTTGGTGTTGGGTTACGATGTTTTGCATGAACTTATTTTGCGAAGGACACTATGTCCCCAAAATAAACGAATTTGCTTCCTCCGGAAAACGAATTTTGCTGCTAAAGGGGTGCATCTTCACAATTTCTGCACTAAGTCAGTCCTAATAATTAACTTGATCTAATTTTGTGAAAATTATATGAAATGTTTCATTTTTGCTAAGAAATCGGCTCTTCAAAACACTGTGCGAGGGTGACTTTGCTACTCCACGACTAGTGTAAAAGTTAGTTCTAGTAATTATTTAGAAAAACAACGGTTTATTGTACACTATAATAAGTGTACTACTACTATAGTGTACAATAAACCGTTGTTTTTCTAAATAATTACTAGAGCTGTGCGAGGGACTTGTCAAAAGTATGAATGGTGGCCCAGAAAAATCAAAATTGCTCAAATCGGAAAATGTTTGATAAAGGTAGTTAGATATACTTTTACCTCTCCAGGGAAACCTTCATAAAAAGGCTAATAATGTAATTTTTCCTTATTTTCTTGCTTGAAATTTGTTATAACACTACTCGGTAAATTATTGTATCTGCTCCAATATGCTGTCTTCGTGCGGCTTAATAGTCATCTATTGACTTCACCGTTATTTATTAGAAATTCAGCTTAAGTGGATGGCATTGGATGCGTATATTAATAGTTAAAAGAGTTTTACATTTTGGTTTTTATATAAATATAACGAGATTTCGTATTAGATTTAAATTATTTCGTAGAGGATTTCAAATGTTGCCAGTTGTCTATTGAATAAAAATCAATACGGCGACCGAGATTTGAAATAGGGCCCTCCACTTCGTCAAGCGAGTGCTCTACCATCGAACCACCGACACATATTACTACAACGATATTTAGAGAAGTAACTTATTAAAGACCATTTATTCTATAATAAATTTACGTTTATAAGTTTATAAAAGTAAATTTATTCGGTAAGATTTTTATTATTTATAGATTAAATTAAAATTAATTGATTTCATTTAAAATACGGTTGGTGCCAGGAATCGTCCTCAAGCCATATTTTAAGCAAGCGGATATTTTACCGCCAAGCTATTGACCTTTACGTCAACAGCTTGAAATTACGCTATCACGAAATTTAGACGAACAGCCTTGGAGAGACGCCGTGTTCCATTACGCCTTTTTTAAGCTTATTAACGTCACTGTTTTCTATAAGTTATTTAAGATGTATAAATTAAACTAAAATTAATTATTTTAATTTAAAATACCATCGTGGCCAAGAATCGAACTCGGGTCATATTCCATATTCATAGCAGGTGGATCTTTTACAGCTGAGCCATTGAATTCTACGTCTTCAAATTGAAAATAAATAATATCATAGACAAAACATGGAGGAATAACAGGATAAGTTTAAATTAGCCGCGCTATTTAGGACAGTACGACAGCCAATTAACTTACATAGCCGAAAGGCTGAGTCGGCCCTCCTGTTATTTGTTCACGGACAGTCGGACGAACTCCTCCAAGGAGAGGTAATATTACGACCTTGGCCGACTTGTTATTGAAGTGGTTAGCACTCTCGCCTCTCAAAAAGAGGAGGTGGTTTTGATCCCAGCTTGTGGCACGGGGTGAAAACCACTCCTTCGGCGCGAAGTTTGTAAGCTATTTCCCTGCTGGTTAGAGCGGTTTTCCTCCTAGCTCTTCAATTCAACTTTCCATAGAAAACTTGCAGAGGTTTACCGTAATAGTTAGTGTAGGGAGCTGCTGGCTTGCCACCACCTTCCTACACATTCGAACCCAGACACCGTTAATTGGATTCACTTTTCACTAGTTCACTAGGCCTATGTGGTTCATTGGGCATTAGCTTTGATGATTATTATTAAAATGTTTAAAAATTAAAGTTTTGGATCAAATAAATACTTTCGCAAGGATTAAAATTTAATCACAGATATTATATTCGATCTTTTATTGCAAAGGGTAGTTGGTGAGACAGACTTAGCTGTTCTTCTTTTGATAGATATTCTTTTTGACCTCGGTAGATATGGTTGCAAGCTTTCCACTGGTGCCGTAATTGGAGAAAAACTAAATAAATTAGAAGATACACATCTCCGTTTTTGCCAGAAAATATCCCCGAAGATAATTTCATTAAAAATTTCCCGAACGAATATAATTTAAATGTTTTCGAAGTATCTCTGCAATCCGGATGCTATATTTCCTTTGAAAAGAAGATAAATATTATTTATTTTCTGAAAGGTTCTAGTGTTAACGTTATTTGTACAAATCACTTACCAACGTCCTAAATATGTGTCGCCAATATCGGATGAGCTTAATATATCCTCGACCGTGTCAATGTACCGTATTTGGCGGGTCGCTTGTTCCCCCTTCATGTTACAAAGGTAACACTTGTTCAGAACGAAAGCGGCCCCCAAAAGCCAGCCAGCCAGGAACAGCCTGCGCGACGGGCGTCGATTCCATTCTTCTTGGGCTGCAACGCAATTAAAAAGGCTTTACGAGTAGTTTAGTTGTGTGGATGCTGTTGGGACTCGTACGGTTGAGAAGAAGATGCGACATGAAGAAGAAGGAGCTGTCCAAGATCGCTGACATTTTATCGGTTCGTCTCTTGAAAAGAAATGTTGCGAGCAAAGAATGCTTATCGCGGCAGATTTTCGTATCGATGTGGCTGATGGGTTTTTTTTTGACGTCACTATGTAAACTTAACAAACAACTACGTGAGAGGGGAACGCGCGCAGAGGGAATTATTTTTATCGTAGGTGGGGCCAAAGCCGTCAGCGTGATCTTACCATACGCTATACGGCTGGATAAGAATTCCAAGTAGAGGTATGGATTCCTATTAGCGATAAAATAAAATTATTAAATTAGTCTCTCAACTAGCAAGAAATTTAGGTTTATGTCTGAAATGATTCAGAAAATTTCGGTTTTAAATGGAAATATTTATTAAGTGCAATATGTTGCGATTGTTTTTTTTACAAATTTTAAATGTTATTGTTTAAGACAGTTGGAAAAACAGATATAAAGTAAAATTAAAAATTAAACTAATTATATATAGAAAATAAATATATATTTTTAAACTTGTAAAGTCTTACTGGTTACTATTTCACATAAATTATTTTAGACCCTACAATCAAGAACAAACAATCTTTGTACAAAGAAAGATCAAAGATAAATTACTAATTTTGACAAATACCATTTTATCAAGTCTTGATCAATATATGATTCAAGATTGATCCTAATTTTAACAAATCTTGCAGTTTAGATATTGAAGTCTTTTAACTTAGATTTATTCAAATTTCGTTTAAAAAATATTTTATAAGATTTTTATTATCATTTGATCGGACCAATTTTTAGACTAAGAACAACAAAAGTTGAAGGAAATCATAATCCATCCATTATGAAATCTAAATAGAATGTGTATATATCTATAGTGGAAGGACCCAAACGGATAAAAAAATAATAGTCCGTTCATTTTAAAATTAAAATAAATATATTTAAAAAAATTATTATTATTTTTTTAATAAATAATTACTTGAGCTGATAATTATTAGTTTAACAACATTTAATTAATTGCAAAAATTAAATCAAAATTGTGAGGACTAACTATAAATTTGATTTCTTACATAATTATGATTTTAAAGTTTGAGAGTGTCTTTACAAATATTGAATTGATCTACCTGTCAGGTTTTCTATTAATTAAATTTTTTTAGTTGTTCGTTTCGTGTTTTTTGACCGTTCGCGGGGTTTAAGCTTACGGTTTTGGAGTGCCTGGTTGCAATACCAAACACAGATCTAACACTCTTGAATCGTGTAGATACTTATAAGGGCACTATTTGCCAGGGTAGAGTTGGTGTTTTCGTTGAAAAATTGCCATATATTAAATGTGCAGTGGCGGCGTAAGGGGGGAGGGGCGCGTTTCGCCCCGGGTACCAGGGTAGCCAGGGGTGCCATCGGAGAAGCTCGAGGGGGGGGGGGTTGCAAAACTAAGGATCCGTGAAAACTTCTGCACGGTCCTGTTGGTTGCCACAAAGCATTGGCGCCCCGGGGACCCAGCCTTCTTAAGCCGCCACTGCAAATGTGATATCTGTTTCCGTAATCTGGGGTGCGAGCTATTATTAGTGCTGCATAAAACGGTAAATTCTTGGCATCGGTGGCTGTTCGATCATCAGGCAAGTCTCTCTTTACGGAAAGTCGGCCTTTACTCTTAGCAAGTTTTTTTTCTTAAAGTTACAAATCTTAATCAATAATAAATTCTTAATGTAAGTTATTGTCCGGAGTAAGTTTATAGACCTTATTTCTACTTAGACACCGAGCGGATTGAAAAGTGATTCTACTTTAACAAGGATTTCGTGCGATTTAATTGACGATTAGTACTCCGCTCAGACACGAGCCTCTTCCAACCAACGCATAATTCCGCTGATTACAATCTAAGAAATAACAACGTCTTATCGATCTCTCTTGTAAAAACGGCAAAAAAACAAAATTCAATTTTCTACACGGGCATAAAAATATATAACGCATTACCACAGGAAATTAAATTTTTGTCTAATATGATAACTTTTAAAAAAAATGTTAAAAACTACATTACGTGTCTAGGACACCTCTTTATTAAACTACCGGTCTTAAATAATTAAATTTAACCATTCTGTATCCTGCCAGGACGGAGGCCTAAAAGTCTTCTAAGACTTGGCCTTATTTCGTTTGTATTGTATATTTTTGAATATTTACAATAAAGATAATTTGAATTTGTTTATTTCAAGCGACTGAAAAACGGGCTTGCCACATTTTCAAAATCTAAAATAATTTATAAGAGAGAGAAAGGCTTGATAAAATTTTTTCTCCTTCAACATGTTTCCTTAGTGTTATACCAAAGCCCGCCACTTGGTAGATATTGTAGATAAAAAGTGTTTTTTTACTTGAGTACATGACGCCATTTGATTAGTTTTATTTTTATAATTTTAACGTTCTAGAAGTTAGTATTCGAAGTTACACTTACTATCTACAGTTTTATATTAAGTGGTACAACAACACGCCGAGATCGCCCATAATATTTTACAACAATAATTCAACAGCTAGAGCAAAAAATGACACTGTGGATAAAGTTAACAAAATAAAAAATTCTGTTTGAAAATGTTTCAGAGTGAGAGTTTTTAAATCGTTAGAGGATTTTCTATATTTAGAAAGACACATTTTGGTTCGCCAGAGCACGAACCGATAAGTAACAAAAATCGTCCTGGATTCGAACATATTTTGAACGCTGTAGAGAGAAACGATACATGGATTATTAAAAATTAACAATAATAAATTACTTAAATATGAGCAAATGAACATACGTTTGCCTGAAACATCTTTCGAACGGCGCAGGAATATATTTCGCCATTGGAAATGCCATTTGGTTAGTGAAAATGGGGTTTAAGGCAATGTGGAGTTTGGTTTCGAATACTTCGCAAAGATTTAGTAAAGTGATGCCTTCCATCACGACTCTTCTTGGAAGGATGACAATTTCTTTGCCGTTTGCAATGTCGTAGAAGACATCAATAAAGTCCTCTTCACTCGGGTCCTTCGCCGTCACTTGTCTATTTATTTGCTGGACAACACCTTCTCTGGCGTTCTATGAAAAAATCAAATATATTTTATGTTGTTAATCTTTTTTTTCTTTCGCTTCTGTTAATTGTACGTGTTTTCGATCAAACTTTGGTACGTATCGCTGCTTTATAACAAAAATTGGTTATAGTCAATAATTTCGCCGCAACAGCAATGTACAATCACCGGCTGATTAGATATTATTTTGGGTATTCTGCCAACCTAAAAGTGAATGACTGAAGATATTTTACTGTCAGAGAGGTATGCCGTCAATACAATATTTTGATAAATAAACTTTAATTGTTTTTCGTATAAAATTAGTTTTAACCATAGAAATTATTTTAATTTTATTACCTTGGATATTTGCATATTTCTGCAATGATTATGAAGATTTTGTTGTTATATGACTTAATGAAGAGTGTCAGAATGAATTTGCCAAAATAAGTACGTACTGCTATTTCTCTACAAGCCCGATTTTTGTTACCATTAGAAAAATAATCGGAATTAGTCTTTTTCTCCTCTCACAGAATTGAATTTTAATATATATTAATTATTAAGTGCATGGATTCTGGTTTGTGAAGCGGTTTTTTCACGCTACCCGAAAATTGTTCCCAATGCGTAGGTTAAGTGAACAGTTTAAATCAAGTATTTCTCATACATATCACTCATATTTTAAAAACTCTAACTTTTTAAATTTTTAAACTAACCTCGAAAAACGGCTGTATCGCTGTATTTTTGGGAATGTAAACAGGGATATCAGGGTACTTCAGAAGATCTTCTAAATATTCGACATATTTTAGTTTAGGCGGTAAAGTAAGTCTTGAAAGAATCATTTCAGACAAAGCAAGTGACAAAATAAAACATGAAGTGCTCCAAGAAAACAATAGAAATGTAAGGATCCCGATAGCTGAACTTTTAAAATCTGAAATGAAATGTAGTTAAGCGACAAAAACATGAATATGAGATAAGACTTGGAATGATAAGGAAGATTTAAAACAATCAATTGAAGACACAAACCTTGCTTTAATGCAATTGAGACACACGATAATATCTTTTCTAGATAAAGTTGTATTGTGAAATCCGACATTTTTCTATTCAAACCGGGTTTAAAATTTTGGCTTTCCATGACAAACCACAGTAATGATGTTAAAAATAACATAATCAACCACACAAACCACACCTGAAATAGTTAAAAAATACGTGATATTCATTCCAGCATTTAATTTTCTGAGGCTAAAATAATATCTTCAATTAATCAAATAATTAAAAAAATCCTGTATGCAAAATGATCCCACGAATAAAATAGTTTTTAATTTGAAAATTGTTCCATGCTCATTGTAACGTTTCAATAATATTTAAAAACAAATCTATCGTATTAAAAATGTAATATTACTTTGGTTTCGAATGCGTTGACCCAAAAGTAGCGTGCAGCCAAGTATTCAATAGTGTTCTTGGAACTAATAATAACCCATTCGTCCATAATAATGTTGTTCGTGAAGTCAATGTAGTCGATGTTTTCACTGTGTGCCTCAATCATTGTGAATCCAATGTCGGCTTCCTATCGTATCAATTTCATTAAACACATTTTAGATTCTCAATATTTAACACATTGTAAGTAGACTTGTAAATTTTAATTGTTCTTTATGCTACCAATTTAAAGTTCTTTTTAAACTTTAATTTATATTCTATGTGACAAGCTTCGCAGAATTGCAGATTGTATTTGAATAGCATCAAAGTTAGTAGTTAGTAAATAATTGAAACTATTTTGGTTTAAGGAAGAATATTAAGCTTTATTTGGATGAATATTTCGATATTTTGAGTGTTAACTTTCCATGGTCTCCTTGTCTGAATAAATATTTTAAGAGCGTAATTATTTGAAAGTCTTAGCCCATTTTAACCAAAAGAAAACACAACATAAAATATAAATTAATTATCTGAAACATTCTTAAGGAAATGGTTTTAATGTATAACTTGATAAATTTTATCTGTGATTCAATTAAGATTGGTTGCACCAGTGTTTCCGTTATAATATACTTAAGGCAATTTAAATAAATTGATAAACGGTGATTTAGATTTATTGTACTTCCTTATTTATAATTTTGAATTGCTGGTTTTTTGTTAAAAGTTAGAGTACAATCCATGTTTTCTTCGAGATAAGACAATAAATCGCTAAAACAACATTAATTAATAAACCCATACGAGACCCTCATCAGTGCGAAGTAAAATTTACAATAAACGCTTGAGCAGATTTGATCCTAATGGCCCATGTATTCATACAAAACGTCTTGATAACCCGGAAGTCAAAGTTTTTGTGAAACAAAGTAGCGAACGAGTTGAATAGATTTCATTGGCTTCGTTATGACGGTTGACCAGCACATCAATATAGTGATGTTGTGGAACATCTACCCACCATTCTCGCTCCGAAATGAATTTGAATAATTATTAAGACACCGTTTGACTTTTTCCTGTTTGACTTGATCAGGTTTATCAGATGCCTATTAAAAACCTGTTGTGTTAAATCTAAAGGATGTTTAAAGCTTGCCATCTTGTAACTACGGATATTATTAACAGGTTGTTGGGTAAATTAAAAATGAGAAAATATCGAATCACATTTTGAAACATTTTGATTTTCAATCGCTAAATATTTGAATTGATAGAAATATTTTTGAATTTATCTAAAATTAACAAGTAAAGTAGTTGTTTTTTAAATACATACATCATATAATTTAATTATTAAAGTTTATTAACTTCATGACAGAAGTGGTCTGATCCAATAATTGAAAATTACCATTCACAAGATCTCAAAACGTACTTTTCTCAGCAGAATTCCGACGACCCCGGTGCCATTATTCTCACCGTATACCTGACCAAAATCAAACATTTCTTCTGTCAATGTTCCTTCGTAGCTGAAAAAATGCGGTTTTAAAATTCAAAATCATATAGTTTAAAATGTTCCCAATTACCCGGTGTTCATTTTCCATAATACAGTTTCAACAAGCGTCTTTAAGTGGCCTTCAACTTCTGCAGGGGAAGTTTCGTGAAATACTGCATACAGAGGTAGCTTGAGAAAAATGTGTAAATTACGATGTTTAATAATGGCAATGAATTTAATTGACTAACAAAGTGAAAACTGTAATCTTATGTGATAAAACGGTTTCTAAAATAAATTAATTTGATAAAGTTATTTTTTATAACTCGACAACATTTTAAATAATCGCCCTATTTAAAAAAATATTTATTCTTGTTAATTAAGGTTTCCTCTTTAAATAACGAGGGTAGATTTGCAAGATCGTTAAGTAAGGAGGATATCGTAAAATTAAAAGAGATGATATACGAAAATATAAAGTTAATACACGATATCTCGTTACGACGATCGTAAAGAAAAGATAGTGGATTTGCGATATCGTTTATTAATTAGACGGTGCATATTCTTTTTCCTTAAGATTATTTTGCGTTTTTATAAGTTAATCTACTCGATTATTTTTCTAAGCTCAAACTTTATTGATTGATCAATTGATTGAGTGCGCGCAGTGAGTGATTTATTCATTTTTAATCATTTGTATTTATTTATTAATTAAATGATTAATTTAAAAAGGGGTACTTTCATTTTATTTTCACCGGTTAAGTGATTTATGGTAGAAATGTTTTTAACCAACAAATAATTTGTATATTAATTTATATCACAAACGACGCATGCATCATCTTTTGTTTCGCAACATCATTAATAAATTTTCACGAGGCTAGGGTTTAGTTACATCTGTTGCGCAGTATTTCAAAGAAATTGACTTGTTGTTGTCCATTTTGAATGCTGATTCCAGGATTATAAAAATTAAAGGTTCTGGAAAATTGAGAACGAAATTAATTTTTGACAATTTTTGAAGATCTGTTCAAAATGCAAATGATATAAGCCTAGAAGTGGCTAATGATTAGATGTTTCTATATGGATGGAAATATAAACAGAATCTTACAGTAGTGAGGGACTTACTGGGGATTTCATTTCCTTGCTTTAAAAATGCATAATTGATTTCAATAAAAATTAAATCGTATTTTACGCCTCCTATCGTCGTTGAAGCCTAATAACATTGGTACCTTTTTAAATCTCCGAAATAATAGCATATGGGATGATCTATTTCAAGATAACTTTGCAGATCTCGCTTTCTCATAATTTTTCAAAACCTGTATGGACATCTAAAATTATTTTTTTCCTCTCATGGAAGTGTCTAATAAAAACAGTCAGAGCTCGATTAGTAGTAAAATTATCTGTGCTATTAAAAATAAAGACCGTCTGCACTAACAGACATCCTAGTGTCGCGAATACCGAATACTGAAAAATGCACAATAGCTGGAAATGTTGTTAATAATTTGGGCATAAATTCGAGGACAAAATAATTTAAAGATCAAAGAAACTTTCCAATGTACCCACGAATTCGAATCCCGACATGCTAGATGACTTGGGCCTTAAGTGGTGCCTTGGGTATTATTCTAGCCGATTATTTTTTACACCTTGAATACTTTTTTTTAACCCAGCTGACGTACATCAGAATAATACTTTGAATTGTTTTAACTCTTCATTGCAATTTTTTAAATGTGTTCCTAAAACTATGGTACTACTAGAAGTAACTGGAAATGGTATACTTTTGGCAGGCTTGGATGACGTCTCTCCCCGAATCTTAAAATAAGCGGAATCTCTATTGGTTGATACCCTTCAATTTCTTATAAACTCTTACAAGTAGTGTTAACCCCAGTTTACTTAAAAAGTATATAAATATATTGTAGCAATTTATCTCCAAATAGTTATCGACCTTTTACCGTATTGTCGGTATTTTCTCGGATATATGACTCGGGTTTTCAAAGAAGACTAACAAGTTTCAGCAATCAAAACAATTTAATAAATAGTTATTAATTCGGATTAAGAGAGGGAAGTGGAGTAGAGTCAGCTTTTAAGATGAAAACGAAATATGGATTGGTATCTTTTTGAACCTTAAAACATCAATCTTTTATTTGTGAAGCTCTCTAAAATGGGTATAAAAGGTGTACCCCTACATTGGCGTCTGCAACTTCAATTCGCGTTCTTTCTTTCGAGCGTAAGTTACTGTATGTCTTTTTTGGGTAACACCACACATTACAGCCTTAATAAACTATTTATACTCCAAAAAAGGGCTGTAAAAATAATTTTCAACCAACCGTACTATACTCACACTGACCCAATTTTCAAAACTCTAAACATTCTAAAAATATCCGAACTATACGATTATTGTATAATAATTTCGAATAAAAAATATCGTCGGCAAGAAATAATTTAAAGTAAAACTATTTTTATAACGCGACCAAAACTTTATTAAAATGTACCCACTTCTAACTGAATGTAAAAAGCGTTTTAAAAATTTGATAAGATGTAAATAAGATGTAATTTTCTTGAATTATCGCTCACTAGACTACTATAATTTTCGCGAAATTTTAAATCCATTTTTATTTTGGGTCGCACTTAAATATTTATAAATTAATCAACGAAATTTGTTTCTTACTTTAAACAATTTCTTTATTTTCTTTAAACTATTTCTACTATAACTATTTGCTAGTTTTTTAAGCAGCTACAAAGTTTTCTATCCGTTCGGATTCCCGCTCTATTCGATTCTGCCTCATTTTTCGTACGGGCAACAAACAAAAGTACAACACTAGCGGGAATTTTTGGTTTTTCCCCCTTGGCTAAACGGTTATCTACCGATGGAGAGTTTTCGGACCCCAACATTCTCAGCTACACAGTCCATCCAAAGATTCTGAGAATTTCACAATTTTATACATATATATTTTACAATAAAATACACTAAAGTTTTACAAATATAATAGAACATTTACAACAGTGAACTTGAATTTAATGAAATACAATATTTAAAGTTTACATAAAATAGTTTCTTTTCAACAAACAAATTAAAAATTTAATACAAAATCAATTTCAGTTAGAGTAATTTACTACACTGCCCCCGTGAACATCTTTACAAGTGTTCACAATTGAATAACGCGTCTTTAACTTCCAAATCGAATAAATACTGAACCGCTCTTTTAATAGTGTGACCGATTGCGGTCCGCAACATGCAAGATCTAATTTTTTAATCACGACCTTTTGGAAGTTTTTCATGGCGAATTATCACCACGTCGCCTTTAAAAAACATTTTACGACAGACTTTTGCCCCATGATAGGCTGAACGTAATTGTATCAAATATTCGTCCTGCCATATAGTCCAGAGACGATTTATCAAATTTTGCTTGTATGTCAATCTTTTAGTTAATTATAATCTATTTTGTGGCCCTTTGGTGTCTTTGTAAAAGGAGGGGGAAGAGCATTTACTTGTTTTCCTATTAAAAAGTCAGAGGGAGATAACAGAAATGGTTCTCGGTCATCATTATAAATATAAGTAATTGGAAGTGAATTTATTCCACTTTCCGCTTCGGTAACGGCTGTGGTAATTTCTGAGAAATTGAGAGAAGCCCGCCCGAGATTTAAAACAGTTTTGGTGGACCTCACCAGTCTCTCCCACCAGCCACCGTTCCACGTGGCACGTTCCACTATAAACCGCCATTGGATGGTTTATCGACAGTTCGGACATATCCCTTAGGTGCATTGAAATCCAGCGTGCGTAGTTTGTGTGGTCGAGTGAGAAAACCATGGAGTCAGCTCTGTAAGGGAATCGAGATACATTGAGAAATTTGACTCTCTCAGAGATCGAACGAAAATGAGAATAGTAAGCTCCAGAGATAAGACGATCGACCAGAAATGAAAGTGTGGCGACTGTTTCATTATCTCGATACTCCAAGCTTCGAAATACAGTACACGCGTATTTTCAAAATCATTGACGTATTTTCTATAAGCTCTATGTAAAAGTGTGTGTAAAGTGGCAGCAGTAATTGGATGTGCTCGTCGTGTGCGCGATACATGGGCAGCCCTTAGGAACGAATCAGCAGTACCAGAGTTCGCAATCCTAGCGCTGACTAATATTTCGGCCCAACCACTTCTCCTTAGCCATTCGACAATAGTTTTCAGAGCTGCCATGGTTTTTCTAAATTGGTTTGTAAACTCGCACGACAGATTTTTGTAAGAGTTATTTGCTGGCTCTTCGACGGTGACCATAACGCTATTCAGCCATTGTTTTTCTTCATCCCTATAAGAACCACAATTTATTTCGTGATAAAATATTGATTTCATTGGTGGAAGTTTTGACCCTCCAAGAGTTGCGTAATCGTACGGTAGACTTTTCACAGTCTTTTCATCGCTATCACCAGAAAGAAATTGAAATGTTCTAGAGATTCCGTCGTCAATATGTGTCGGATGTTGAATTAAAGAAACAGCGGTTCCGTGGAACGAATCCTTCGACGTTGTTGAACTGGGGTTGTGATAAATATTATCTACAGCAGCGGTTGTGAATACATTAGAACGTAAACTTGGAGGACAAACAACGCCTTCCCTTTCGTAATGATGCAAAACGCTGTTTCCGAGCTGAAACGAGAGACGCAAAACCCTATCGTATGAAATACAGATTCCAAAATGCGATAATTTTTCAATCAATTGTCGTTTTCTTTTAACTTCATTTAGTAGTAGACCAATATATAACGTAATAGGGAATTCTTTGAAAATACAGTGTTTTTTTACGGTTGAATCAGTGTGCGAGGACATTCACTTCCTGCTATTGAACTTTATCAACTATGCTATAGTTAGTGCTGCTGGTGATTCAGTTGTTTGTGTTTGGTTCTGTATATTTGGGCCTTGAAGTATCATATTGAGAAGCGCTAACAATATGCCTGGAACGCTTTCGTTTGTACACTGACTCCCAAATGAACCGTTGAATGGAGATGTATTTAAAAACAGTTGTCTTCGAATTATTTCGGCAGCACTTGCCAAACAAAGCGCCTCGCTGTCGATGTCTTCATTCAGAGACTTCTTCAGCGACTTAGCAACCACGTCCCTAAAAGTTAGAAGAATATATCTCCCTTCGTTGACGACCTCAGAGTCTAGGTTTGGAATTTTCTTCTGTAGGCGGTCTTCTAGTCTGGTTGTGTGAACCTTCTTGGCTCCCAATTTAATCATTCTGGAATCGTACAATTCCGCCAACTTAGAAAGTTTAAAAATACGAGGGCCAGCGCTTTCCACTCTGGTATCTTCAATGAAGCTAACCAGTTCCGCAAAAGCAATTCCATCAATGTTTTCACAATTATTGGCAGCTTCTTCTTTTTGAGACTTAACTGCTCTTGCTTTATTATGTAAATGAGCTAATCATTTTAAGTGATATTGAGCTTCAAGCGCTATCAGATCGCCAGCACTCAGAATTCCTAATAGATGAGTATCTTCCAAAAGCTTTGCACTTTCTCGAATGCGGTCTTCTATATCGGTGGTCGTTACGCTGTAGGATGCATCTTTGCCACAGAAAAAAAAGCCGTTCACCAATATTGTGAGAAAGCGATTTACGCGATCTTGTACTGAGTTAGGCATTGAGTTTATTTTGTACATTGAGTTCATTACCTCTTTTTGCTATTTCGAGAGATTTCTTGTTGTACTTTAAGCAGCAAGACTTGTGCCATTTCACGTTATTAGCTTTGAAAGTACTTTCAATACCTTCACCCTCATCATGGTTTTTAATAATTGATTTTGGAAACTTCTACATTTCATGGAACGCTATAAGTTGATCGGCCAGCGTTCAATATCCCATTCCAGCACTTTTGGCACGTCCTTTCTTAGGACATATCAAACTCTCGACAGACGTGTTTGATTGACAGAGAACACAAAGATCCCAATTGATTTTTGAAAATATACCTTCAGCCATCTATGCTTAAAATATTGAATATACAGGGTGTCTGAAAATATTCGGCATGGACATTTTTCTCGACGACCACTTATACTAAATACTAATTTTCAGGATATGTTCCCTAGTAATGGACCTCTATAATCGGTAAATTTCAGAAGAATCGGAATATATTTCGCAGATTTGGAAAAAGCATTTTTTCACTGGCATGTGGTAGACAAAAATGTTCAATGACAAAATTGAAGATAATATTCTGAAACTTTAGAATACATTTTGTTCTGTCTATTTAGGGCTGTTTGGACCTAGATAATAGGTCCAGAAAAATAACAAGTTGGTACTACCTAAATTATGCTTTTTGTTTAAAAGTACTTAGTTTTTAACATATGAAAAATAATTCGAAAGGTTATCAAAATTGAAAGTTTATTAATTTACAAAAATGGTTCGATGATTCCCCCTTCTGCTGCTATGCAAGTATTGCAACGATAAACCAGATTTTGGAAGGCAAAAATTTCAATTTCAATTCTATTTCAATTAAACCAAAATTTCGTAATATTAAATACGCTTCCGATAAAGCTGAAGGTCTAATTTTCAATAAGGCGTAACAAGTGTCGGTGGTTCTGTGGTAGAACGTCCGCCTGTCAAGCAGGAGGTCTCGGGTTCAAATCCCGCCCGATGCGATCGCGAATTGATACTAAGACGAATACCGTGTACAACTGGTGGAAACTCTGCCATTGGACGTTGAGAGGTAGCATTACACTCAGCACTCGGTCCGTCCCAAAGTCATTAAGAAGAAGTTGGAGAGAAAACGCCCATATAAACACAACAGACTCAACATGCACAACCATCAGAACACAAACTCAACACTCACAACCTACGCATAAACATTACAAATACGTAACACACCAACCGTCACGACGGTGAGCGAAAAAACTCCATCCAAACCAAACCGCAAATGAATCCGTTAACGCTCACCGTCACACGGTGGTTTTGCCAACCCTTCGAGAAACTGCGAACGCAGGGGTCTCGAGAAACTGCGTACGCAGTGATTAGCCTTTGCCCCGAAAATGCGAACGCGTTCGCAGGCCTGACAGACAGACCCACAGACAGACACGGTGATTGTATAACCCCTCCTAGGGGACTTTGTCCCCTCGGAGAGGTAAAAAATCAAACTCTAAAACCGATAATAGCGGAATAAAAACATTCCTTTAGCAAAAATTGGAATTAAAAAATTAAACGTTATCTGTATATATTTAAAAAAGTCGTAAAAATAAAGAACCAACGAAAGAGTACTATAAATATCCAGTGTCAAGCAAATTTGGGGTAATAATCACCGATTAATCTACTCGTTGTATCATTTTCTTAGTGCTACCGAAGAAATTGTACGATTAACAATATGATTGGGCTAATCGCTTTCCTGGCATTGGCATCGATGGTAATAATTACTAAATTTATATTTTAATGATATGGAATTGTTTATTATAAATGTTACATTTGGCTTCAGGTTTTGTGTCAAAACTCCATCGACGTTGAAACTCCGCATGCTGTCGAGATCACAGCCCCGATGCCCTTGGACATGGCTGCACCATTGAGCACTGTGCAGGAACCAGCCTTAAAATTGTCGTCTGCCGTCTTCGACATTCCTCAACCGTCCTTGTCTCTAGTCCAACCAACAATCGAGATGCCCAAGGATGCTCCCGAAGTTCACGATATTCCTCACGCGAACATCGGCTTCTCGGGGAATATCTTGAAGCAGAAGAAAGTGGTTCTCAACATCCCTTCACCCGTTATCGAGGCTCCTAAGCCCATCGTCCAGACCAAACCGGCCCTCTTCAGGGTGCCTCAGGCCATCTTCGTCATCCCCAGTCCCGTGGTCCAACACAAGCCCATGGTCTACAAGGTGCCCCACACGCTCATTGTGCACCGACCAGAAGTAAACCTGCAACAATACCACGTGGCTATTCCACAAATGAAGGTCGTCAAGGGATCCAAGTCCGCTTACTCCCAACCCATCCCCGAAAGCTACAAAGTCAAGACTTCAGGTTCCGTCTTCACGAAGGTTGACTCGAAGATCCAAGCTGTTAAGATGGTCGCTAACATGGAGGCTTCCAAGGCGGCTTCTTTACAAGTGGCCAGAGACATGGTGGCTCGCGTCTCGAAGACATTACACGGGGCGGTATAAACTTAATGTAGCGTCTTACAGCTTTGTTTTTCAATTTTTAACACTGTATTTATGCTTATAAATATTTATTATCCTGTAAATAGAAGAACTTGATACGCAAAATAAAATCTAGATTTTAAAACAGTTTCTTTTCTCACAAGTATTTCAACGTACCACCAAAATGCAGTATTGGAATTTTATAAATCTGACATTTTCCCTAATGAAATTCTTCGGTTATTCAATTAAAACCAATTAAACGTTAGATTAAAAACATAAGGAATTGGGTAAAAATTGCCGTACTTCGTCTATAACAGTACATTGTAGTTAAATAAGCCTGGGCCAATAAACGTATGTGTGGCTAAAGACATTCCGAAGGTGGTTAAAGACATTCCGCAGGTGGTAGGACCTGATCTTTTCGAATTCCACCTAATATTGATATTACCCAACGGGGTTCATTCACAGTGTTGCCGCTAGATATTGAAGTATGACTTAAACGGGTTGAGGGCTCTCCCAAATTGGCCCAAAATCTCACTGAAATTTTTTATTAATGCAAACGGAAGTAGTTCAGAAATGATCAGTGCTAACTAAAATTATAATATTAAACTAAGTCGCTCCTAATTTAAAGTGTCGGCTCTAGGTGAAGTAGCTCTTTTTTCAACAGATGTCGCTAGCGTCGAAATCAAAACAAGATTCTGAAGCTAAATTTTGACCCAAAAGGCGGGACATTAAAGTATGCTTCGCGTTGATTGTCTCGTTTGTAAATAACTTCAATTGTAGTAATTGTTTACAATATATTTTATATGGGATATATAATTTAGGTTAAAGTTCACTAACGAGGAGACTACCCAAGGTGATAATCACCGATTTTGTTGAAACTACGTGGGTATGTAGACCTTATGGTAACATGAAATTTCACCAAGGGAAAAGTTGCAATGGGCATTAGTTTTACCATGGCAACCGAAAATGTTTTTGACAACACAGTACGTATATTGTCCCATTGAAAATAACAATTGGTCAATTTTTACATATTTTGATCAAATTGACCAAAATTCATCAAAATATTATAAAATTCATTTCATTTGTCAATTTTGATGTATTTTTTTTTGGTTTTGAAATTTTAAATTTTTTAAAATTTTTCACAGGGGGTAAAGAACGCCATAACGTTAGTGTATTTGCTCTTAAACCGATACCTTATATTATTGAAGTCTTTTATTGGCGTTCTTCAAAGTTGTGAAATTCACTTAATTTAAAAAAATGTTTTTGTAATAACATTTTGAAAGAATTTGAGGCCTTATGAGTTCATATTGTACAAAAGAGTTTGCTTTTTTTCGTGGTTACAAGATTGTTTAAATACGAGTTCTCAATCATTTGTGAAATTTATTTATAAGTTCCTATGAAGTGAACCTGCATCAAAATTTGCATTATCGATTAGTTGGGGCAGGGTTGTAGAGAGATGGTTCGATCACTTAGCAATTCTACCATAGGAGAGTTTGGCTAAAGAAAAAATGACAAATAGATGGCGCGCCCGACACTGTGTAGCCCCTTCAGATACTTATGGACGTTCCCCCAATGCATAGAAGAACTGAGGTGCAGCCTAATTTATAGAGAGATAGCGGGAAATTTAAATTTTACAAGCTAACTGGGATCGCTTTAATTTCTGTGTCGTTATTACACGTGTGAATTTTAAGGACATTTATTTTTTTAATATTTATAATTAGCGAACATTAAATTTCAGTTTCTCAGATATTTATTTGAACTGAAATACAAATTCTGTACTAGAATTAATAAAGGAATAACACTGACCGTAGCTTACCTTTGCTTAGATTGTTTGCAATTTTCAAAAATTAAATTGTTAATGAATTTATAACAAAGCGACAATTAACTAATTTAGAGATCATAAAGAACCGAGATCGATCGACACGAAAACTAGGTAGTGTTCCCTTTCTGTAGGTACTCCAGTGTAATGAGGTAAAGCCCACAAAATATGTGTAGGGGCTACATAGCGTCATTAGCGCCATCCGTGGTAGAAAAATATTTCACCAAATAAAAAATCTAAGTGATTGAACCATCTCTCTACAACCCAGGTCTAGTCAAAATTGACGTTTAATGATTGTTAGAAAATATAAATTTAAATTAAAAAATTTATACGTAGAATTCGGTGCAGCCTCGAATAAAGGGTGTGTGTATTTATAATGAATTTTGACCCGCACGAATGTACCATGGTAATTTTAAATTATAACCTAGGTACGGCTAACTTCAATCACGATAAACATCAAAGTTGGACGTACATTTATAATATCCAGTATAGCCAAATTCAATTTCGCGCCTAAATGTTTTTGGACTACACCACTGAATATTATAGAATATAAATCGTGTGTCCACTACACTGGCTTTTATTAATGAATACCAATAAGTTTTTTCTAAAAAATAGTTCTTCGTCCTCTTGCAAAACATATTATGTTCATAATAATAATAATAATAATAATAATCAGCTAGGCTAATAACCAAGGCACCACCTTAGGCCTAAGTCATCAAGCGACTTTTGAAGCCATTAATTCAGGTGGCCGGGTTACAATGCGTAGGAGGGTGGTGACAATACCCATACTCTTGAAAATCTCCGTTGTAAGAACTTGCTCATTGTCATTATAGTAACCGGAACTTCTACGAATGAGAAATTCTGTTTCTGCTATTTCTTCCGAAATCAGTAGAGAGAGTGCTCTGATTGAGATATTGGTGTTGGCCCAGTTACATGATTTTATTCACTTTACACGTATTAAATAAATTATACCCGAATTTTACAATATTTCCATAATTTATCCAGTTTCAACCAAATTCAGGTTAATTTATAAATTTTTCACCAATCACTATCAATTTGTATAACTTCCCCCAAAATTTACCAAATTTACAATATTTAATCTATATTTTCTTTAATTCTACCAAATTTAGACAATTAATATTAATTTACACAAATTTTTAATATTTCAGTTAAACTTTCCCTATTTTTCCCGGAATGTAGGCAATTCAGATAGATTTGGTTAATTTCTTAAAATTTCGTGAGTTATTCGAAATTTTTGCATTTACCCAAATTTTCCCATTTTAATCACATAAACCCTAAACATTATCTAATTTAATTAGATTTTCTTCCCAATCAAGTTAAATATAAAAAAGTTATTTGATTAATTTTGATTTCACAGAACGTGCAATGACACTAATTATGAAATTAGGAAATTTGGCTACTCGAAAGCGGTCGTAGCACCTTGATATTTGTCTACGCAAGAAATTTTGTGGGCATGTAAAATATAACGTAGGAGCCTGCACTTTTAGAACGACACTATTTGTATAGAAAATATTATTAATTTTTGATGTTATAAATATTAATCAACCAGAGGAGACTTCAAAATTCAAAATGTTTCTCCCAAAATCAGGATCCCGAACCCGTCAATCTCAAAAGTTTCTAGGAACAATGGAATTTAAAAAAATGAACTCCGCATTAGTTAAAATAGACATAAGAAGAAATAATAATATTTTCAAACTTAAACTGAAAATTTTAATAATAATAATAATAGTAATATTTATTTCGCAAAGAAAAACCAATGCAGGCAACCACGGAGGCAAAGCCTTTACAGGGAGGTTACCAGGACGATACACAACACATAGTAATATAAATACAAATCAAAACACCTAAAAAATGAACAAAATTAAATTAAAATTAAAATTAAATTAAAATTAAAATTAAATAAAATTAAAATAAAAATAAAATAAAATTAAAATTAAAATAAAATTAAATAAAATTAAGAATTTGGACTGATCCAAAGTGCAAATAGAAATTCCGAAACCAGGGAATGAAACTGGGAAACAGATAGGCTAGTGGAAACATCCCTTCGAACAGATAGAGGTAAAAGATGGAGAGTTACGAGGCGCTGTTCATAAGGAATATGGCCAGGTGAATTAGATCGTGGAGTTTTCAGGACGAATCGAGTGAAGTTACGCTGTATACCTTCCAACGATGTAATATCTTTCTTGAAGTAAGGATTCCAAACAGGAGATGCGTAATCAAGGACCGGCAGGCACATCGAATGAAATAGAGTGGTAGAAGCGCGCGTAAAACCAGTTGTTCTTCGAATAAGGCCACATAGTCGACGGGCTCGATTTCCAATGTAACAAATATGGGATGACCATTTCAGATCTCTGGAAACAACGACTCCGAGAATTTTCAAATTGTGTACGCGAGCTAGTGGGACGTTGTTTATCGTGTAGGTGACGTCATCGAGAGGTTTCCTCCGAGAAATCACCAAAAAACTGCACTTCTTGATGTTGAGAGAAATGTTATTGGTAACACCCCAATGGAACATCCTATTGACGTTATCTTGCAGAATCAAATGGTCCGTCACAGATCGAATCGGGAGCGATATGTAACTGTCATCAGCGTACTGAGAAATAGAACCGTTGGGTGTCAGCGCAGACGTTAAATCCGAGACGACGATGTTGAACAGTAGTGGTCCTAATATCGACCCCTGAGGAACCCCAGAGAGCACTGGTAGGTAACTGCTGAATTCACCACGATATATAACACGTTGGAAACGATTAGATAGAAAGTTCTTTAACCATCTCAAAAGTTCTCCACTGACACCAACTTTCTCAAGTTTGAAAATCAACCGCTTGTGGCAAACCGAGTCAAAAGCCTTTGACCAATCAAACGCAACCACGTGAATGTCAGGCGGGTTACGTTCGTCTAAAACGGATGACCGCTCGTGGAAAGACTGTATAAGTTGGTGGGTACCTGAACGACCTTGGCGGAATCCATACTGTGACGTTGGTATTACGGAATTGTCATCTAGGAACTTAGTCAGCTTCTCGGAAACTATCGATTCGAGTAACTTGCCAACGACAGACGTCAGAGATATAGGGCGGAAGTTTGCAAGATCATTACGCTTCCCAGACCCTTTAAAGACTGGAACGACATTAGCCAGCTTCCAACTCGAAGGAAGAGAAGACGTTGAGAGCGACAAGTTAAAAAGCTTCACTAGTGGATCAATAATAGCTGGAGCCATCATCTTGAGAAGTCTAGGAGTAATACCATCCGGACCGCAGGCAGAGCCGTTCTTTAAACGCTTTAAGGCCAAAGCTACATCCGATGTGTTAACAGAAGAGAGAGAGAAACATCTATCCTGAGGTCTAAACGAGGGTAGAGTCAAATCTGTGTCCGGCATACTAAAACTGCGGTAGAAGAAATCTCCAAATGCAGCAGCTATGGCCAAAGGACATGACAATTGACGAGTCTGGACTTTAAATGACGACGGCGGTGGAAGCTGTGACTTAGAGAGGACGAAACTCCAGAACCGTTTGGGATACGCAGCGATAGTATCGTGCAATTGACAAATAAACCGATCGTAGGCGTCTCGAGTTCTTCTTCGAAGGACGTTGCTAAAATTTCTGTATTTTGTCCAGTCCAATTCTCTCCGTGATTTTTTGGCCTTATTAAAAAGGGAATTCTTAACGTGACTGTCATGGACAATATCACCGGTAATCCATGGCGAACGCTTTTTCCCACAGATGGAAATTGATGGAATATTATCTTTAACGCATGCCCAAAAAATATCCAGCCAAAGTTCCCAAGTTACATCGACATCACTTGAGTTAAAAACCATATCCCACGGAGCGTAAGACACAGTCTCAAGAAGATTTCTCTCAGACAAATCCTTGTAGCTGAGTATAGTTCGACGAATTCGCTGAAAAAATGGCCGGGGTAAGTTAAGGGTCCCAGAAACAGCAGAATGATCGCTTGGTAGGTTGGCTTTGCTTTCCATCTCTTTGAGAAAACGTTGGTCGTTTATAAAAACCAAGTCTAGGGTATTTCTTTTTCGAGTCGGAAATGTCACAGTTTGTTGTAGTCCCAATCCGAGAAGAGTATCCCAAAAAATTTGCTCCTTGGCAGAACTAGGAGATGGATTTACCCAGTCAACGTGCAGGTTGAAGTCTTCCATCAGGAAGAAAACATCATGAGGCGGAAGAGTCTCGTGCAAAAATCCTAAAATTTCACAGAGTCTGGCTACGTATTCCACGGAAGAACTCGGTGACATATAGGCGCAACCTGCCACAACAGTTCGTGTACCACATGTAAAAGTCGAAAAGATTGCCTCAATGACCACACCGTCATCAGTTTGTTTTAACTTGTTAAACTAGTATCATTACCTTATTTTAATAATAACCAATACAAATTATGAATATTCTGAACCGTTACTTCAGTATTTTCATAAATTTGCATTATTACCTAAAATATGTTTTGTATAACCACGGCCATCTCGAGTTCTGATCACCTGCTCAACCAAATAATAACTAAAGTTTCAAACGGATTTGTTGTATTGTAAATTTTTATTTTTTTGTCTTTTTTACTGTTTCACTTGATTTTAAAATATCAAGTTGACTTAGCTTTTCCAAAATATTAAATGTAAATTCCAAATGTAAGTTATGTAACTCAATAAATTTATTTTATTTTATTTATTTCTGAATTGAAATGGCCCATCGTCGTCGATACTTTTTGTGCAAAATAAACTTTATATTTTTTATGTTGCATTGATACCGTAGTAACTCACAATACAACCCGTGAAGAATTACTGAAACGTTTTGGAACTTAAATGATTGTATATTTCGTTCTACAAAAGCAGAAATACATGAACCGAAATTATCAACGTCCTATTCCTCTAACACGGGAGGCAAGTTCCCATCCCCACCCCCCTCTATTTAGTAAGGAGGAGAAAACCCGCCCTCGAAATTCAGCCTCTCCCGATTTCACCAAGGCTACTTGAGTACGCCACCTGGCTATTGATCTTTCCTCTCACTAGATGTCGAAGTAATCTACCCGTGATGCACTAGAATTTTTCTTCTCCCGCGGGCGGGCTGAAATCAGTTCGGTTTTTATTGCCTCCCTCTCCTTGTACTATGGGAAAATGCCCCCCAATAAAAATGAGGTCGTTGATAATTTCGGTTCATGTATTTCTGACAAAAGGAATTCACGATTACAGCGTTACTTATAGCGCCACAGTGGGATTTGCCGAACTGTTGATTGGTAAGATTAGCGGGGAAGAAAACCGTGTGGGGTATTGCGAACAGGGACGGCCAACTTCAGACGTGCGTTCGAACTTGGCCGTATCACAGGATTGCCGGCCGCAAGAGTTTATCCGAGTTATGGGCTGGTCGTATTATAACTCATTATGGTTTACCTGCTTTGAAGCGCCATAAAAATTCGAAAATTTGTTCAGCTCACTTCACCGATATTGATTTTAAGCCTTTGCTTCACTCTAAAAAAAAGTTTTTAAAACCTGGAGTCTATCCAACTGTTTTTCAACCACTACTAGATAAAAATGTAAGTTATTTTATGAAGTATTATGATTATAGTTTTTACCACACAGCTATCTTATTTTATGTATTTAGGTGTTATTTACTAAGAAGATCGTAATTCCAGTTATTAATGTCATCGATACTGAAATGAACGTAGAACAGGAGTCTGTAAATAAACAGGTATTGTAAATCTCTCTATTCTTTAAAATGTTGTCGTGTATTGATTGATAAAATATTTTAGGTTGCACTTGATGAACCTAATGTAGTGTTTGATGTTAACAATGAAGAACTAATAGAGGATCCCAAAGAATCTAGAGTGATTGAAGAATCAAGCCTGCCAGATACATCTGAAGCCGTAACATTTCCCCAACTCAAAACTAAACTTTCAGTGAAACTCGCTAAACCTAGAAAAAACAGTTCTGCCGCCAAAGATAATAACTCTCAAGACACCCCTCTAGAACCATACCATAATCAAACTAATGGAGAATGTAATTGCTCTAATTCCAAGAAAGTTAAAGACTTAGAAAAACAAGTGGAAAAGTTAAAATTGGATTTAACTGAAAAAAAATAAGGAAATAGATGAATTAAGACACGGGAAGCTCGAGATAGATTTAAATAATTTGAAGGAGGAGTGTGTGAAGCTCAAATCTGAAATTCAAGCAAATAAATTCAAAATAAATGCTTTGGTAGAAAATAAGGAAAAATGGAAATTTTATGCTGCGGAACAGAGAAGGCAACTGTTAAATATTTCTTTTGTAAAAGACAATCCAGAGGTCTGCGCTTTCTACACTGGTTATGGTTCGATTACGGTTAGGCATGCCGTTAAAGGAATTGGCAAGAATGTCTTCCATGTCTGAAAGCTCGATGTCTGTAATAATTACAACTTGGATATCTCTGTTATACTTCGAGCTGCAGGAGCTATATCCGTTCCCTACAAAGGAAGCTATAGATGCCACTCGCCCAGCTTATTTTCATGAATATCCAAATACTCGTATTGTGGTTGATTGCACTGAATTCAGAGTAGAAAAGCCGTCATCCATCGCATAACAGCGTTGTACATTTTCTAATTACAAGAATTACAATACATTAAAATGCCTGATTGGAATTTCGCCAGGAAATGCTGTAACTTTTGTTTCTAAACTCTACGGTGGTGCGTCTTCGGATAAATACATTGTTGATGACAGTAAACTGATCAGTCTATTGTCGGAGCCCGATGACATTATGGCCGATAAAGGGTTTGACATACAGAGCCTCCTTCCGAAAGGATTAACGTTAAACATACCCCCGCACTATAGGCCGAGCCAAAATCCGCAAATGCCTCTTGGTGACGTAATGAAAACCAAAAGCATAGCTAAAGCAAGGGTGCATGTTGAGAGAGCAATCCGTCGCATTAAGGTTTACCACATTTTTGACACCCCCATTCCTCTTTCTATGTCTGATATAGCTGGAAAAATTGTTGCGGTATGCGCTTATCTTACTAATTTTTGCCCACCTTTGGTAAGAGAAATGAATAACTCCTCTGTAACAGATGACTAGTTTATTGATGACTAGATTTGATATTTTTGGAAAACACTAGCATGTTAAATAAATTGACTTAACTTCACCTAATATGTCTAATTTTAGGTTTTTCTTATACGGTATATACTTTTCACCATTATGTCCAAACAAGGGCATTTTTTGTTGAACGCGTTGAAGGATTTTTTCTGGGATGAACGCGTACAAGAAAAAGTAAGTAAGGCTTTTTAGTAAGTTATCACAAAAAACAATGTCACGTTGGATTCTAATACATATTTGTTCACCATCCTGGTTTCCATTATACACGTAAAAATCACACCAATTCAAACCGGTCACCATCAGTTGGCCCTGAACTTGGTAAAAATAGTTGTGGGTCTTTTTAAGCGAAATAATGCCATCTTTTTTGACTAGGTAAAAAGTTCCACATTTTAAGCAATCTTCTATTTTAGCACTTTCTTTGAATAGGGGCACTTAACTTCTAATAATCCTTTATCTTCTGTTACGAACTCGAAAACCAGTCCGTCAGGTGAGGCTCCTAAAAATGGGTATTGTGCATGTATAACCAACACACTTTTAGAAACTCTTACTGGAGTTCCTTCATTGCTTTTGAAGTTAATGTAACTTAATATTGCTATAGATTCGTTTTCTTTCCCGTGCCGAATCGCTGGACAATTTCCTATCGCGTTGGATGCATAAAGGAGGTTTTGTAACCTTTTATCAGGCATTGTTTGACATTTTGAAAAAATTGCAAAATTTGATGCGGTCATTATTTTATTTCTTTCCTCTTTCCAAGCTGGGCTGTCTCCTTGATCTCTCGTTTTCAATTCTATAGCTTGTCTACCTTCCAAAGAAAGCTGAGGATAATTCAGTCTAACAAACTTGCTAACCTCTTCTCGGAATGTTTTACCATAAATAGCTATTATTTCAATATTACAATCGATTTGACTTCGATGTTGTAATGGGCTTGTTTGCAGCGAATGCGGTGATATTCTTGAAAATGGAATTCTTGGTGGTGTAGAACATAAAACTGGTGTTGATGTAATGATTGGCCTAAACGATGCACAGCTATTAGATGGTGTGAAAGGCACTTGCGATTTTTTAGTGGGTGGTGTAGAAGGAACTAATGATGATGCAGTTAATACTGAAGAGCTGGGTGTAGCCACTATTGAGTTGGTAGCGGATTTTGGTTGTGAATCTATAGATGGTGGTGTAGAAAGAGCCGATGATGCTACAGATAATACTGAAGAAGTGGTGGTAGATCCTAGAGAGTTTGATACACTGGTAACTGAGTTTGAAGATGTTGGCAAAACTTGCGCTACGCTGCAACGATCCATACCAGCTCTAATATGCACATCTAGCTCATAGTGTGTGATTAAAGGGCATAGCGGATTATATAATTTAACACTCTCGAATAACACTCGTCTAGCTTCATTATCAGGTTGGCGATCTCTTAGGCGTCGAGGATCAAAAATGGCTTTGAGGTGGTTTTTAGGTCTATCAATCTTTCCCGGTATACGTTTTTTTACATCGATATTTTCCCAAGGGAGAGAGTGACTTTTTCCTCCAGGTTGAATCCACTTACATAGTTGTTCCGTACATGTCAAATCATCTGGTATTTGATCCAAGTTCTGGCCTGATATATTTATCAAAGCATAGATTGTCGCTGCGATATGATGGCATTTTGCACCGTTTCTGTTAATATTGAGAACATTAGGACGTTATAGCTCATGTTAGTTTGAAAATGAAGGGAAAAACTCACCCAGCTGGACATTTGCAGTGTGCATAAACGATAATGTTTCCCTCTCGTTTTATGCCAAGTAACACTTGGTAGTTTACTTTCTTCATAGAAGCAAAACAGCTCGCCTGGATAGCATAAGCTTGTAATTTTTCAATATTGTTGGGCAAAGGCTTAGGGTGCATGAACATTTTTTGGACGTATTTTTCTATAAAAAATCTATAACCTTTCGTTTTTTTACTTGAATCGTCGAAATAAACGTCGAACTCATTTTGAGAAAATCCTGGGAATGTTAAAAGTGATCTAGTCCAACCATTATTCTTTTTAATTGCCCAGTCGACATTTTCCCAGTTCTTGGCTCCAAGCGCCATTTTGAAAACCGGATGTTTACACCGGAACTTAAACTCTCGTAAGAAAAGTTCATCCCCGTTTACACCCCTTACCAAATAGCAGTTTGGCTTTTCGACGCTAGTAGGCGCTTCGAATTCAGGCATGCGCGCTACGGATTACTAAAATGGTGAATTGAATACTTTCAATTACAAGGAGACATCCCGAGGTGTTTCTCCCCGATTTTCTTCAAACTCAGGGGTTTAGTAGACCTTCATGTACCTTGAGAGCTCCTAAAGGGAAAAGTTTCAATGGCCATCCGTTTTGCCACAGATTACAGATTTTGGAACAGACGACTACATACTAGTTTTAGTAGGTTTTGTTGGTCGCGTTTTAAGACAAAATGTTAGGAAAGACACCTCATTTCTCCTCAACCAAAAATCCAACATCCAAAAATAAAATAAGAAGCATAAACAAGTTAAAAGGTTTTTATTAAAAAAAAACAAAAAAAAAACAAAAAAAAAACAAAAGAACAACGACTAGTTTCGTGTTCAGTTCGGATGAGCCATCAGGACTGGACCAGAACGCGAAACTAGCCGTTATTCTTTAGATTTAAATTATTTTAAAATTATATATTTTTTTGCGTTTTTAAAGTAGTAATAACTTATTTTCCTTCTTATAAAATCAAGAATTCTCAAACTCATGATAGTGTGGAAATATGTGGAAGTGGAAATTATTTAATTTTCTAAATGCTAAGATATTGGGTACTTTAAGGATAGTAAAGTTGCCTTATCCGGAGTTATCCCCGACAAAGCCTCATGTAGTGATAGTTGAACATAATTTTGAGGGCGCTACAAAGCAGCTGGCGTACCTCAGTTAG
Source organism: Leiobunum rupestre (assembly GCF_980474605.1). Classification (NCBI taxonomy): domain Eukaryota; kingdom Metazoa; phylum Arthropoda; class Arachnida; order Opiliones; family Sclerosomatidae; genus Leiobunum; species Leiobunum rupestre. Next base: position 49,082,285 of record NC_143391.1, on the reverse strand, counting down.
CCTTCCGATTTAGGCCACGCCTACATGGTCAAAATATCGAGAACAGTGAGCCCCTTAGATTCTTGGTCTATTGTTATATGCCTTAAATTCTCGATTCCGATGGAAACTATCTTTCTTCTTAAAGCTTAAGGGAAAATTAAAACAATTAAAAAAGTAACACACCATTGAATCGGAAAATAAAATTTACCAATAACAAATACTCACTTTGTTTCTGAAGTAATATCCCAGCCTGAGAATGCTTTTCGGCGTTTAAATGGGTTTTTCCCGAAAAATAGAATTGGCAGTGAGCGTTTTCTCTTGAGTAACTTAATGCAAGGCGAATTTTTGGCCAACAAACTGAGTAAGCCCTATCGTGTTTACCTCTATTCGAAAAAGTAATTATAAAGCATATGGAATATTATTTTGGTACGCGTGATATTGCAACATAACGGCTTATTCTCAATCAATAAACTAATTTATGGCATTAAATACTGGGAGCAATCAAACTTAAAATGATCTCCCAACCGGTACTGCAGAATACTTATCTCTACTGGTAAAAGTCGTTTCCCCAAAATAGTTTCTCAACCTGGTACGGTGCCCGAACACGGCAGCAGCCACAATGGAGAAAGTTAATTTTCTACCCAACAATAATAGATTAATTTTGAATAAGAGAAAATGACTTTATTACGATCCCTTTTACCGTTACTCACAATCCTCCTTAAAATTAATTAGTTTTAATCCCTAACGGAGACTCTAACGCGTGACCCTAAGTCCGGAACATATTCGCATTATCCACTGCCTTCGGATTTCAAATGGCGTTGGTATTCGGTATTCCGAAAACCCGAAAATCGTGGCCAAGTCTGATTAATGATTAGCAAGAGAAAAAGCGATAAATAACGATTACGCAGTTACATCACGGTTAAATTGTTTATTACTTTTTTAAAAACTCAATTTCAATAAAATAAATAAACAAATTTATTTGTTTAAATAATATAAACGAACAAATTTATTAGTTTGAACACTAAAAATGAACAAATTTATTTGTTTAAATAATATAAACGAACAAATTTATTAGTTTGAACACTAAAAATGAACAAATTTATTTGTTTAAATAATATTTATGAATAAATTTATTTGTTTAAATAATAATAATGAACAAATTTATTCCTTTAAATAATATAAATGAAGAAATTTATTTGTTAAAATAATAATGATGAAAAATTTTAATTGTTTAAATAATATAAATGAACCAATTAATTTCTTTAAATAATATAAATGAACCAATTAATTTGTTTAAATAATATAAATGAACCAATTTATTTGTTTAAATAATATAATTAACAAATTTATTAGTTTAAATATTATAAATGAACAATTTTTTGTTTAAATAATATAATTAACAAATTTATTAGTTTAAATATTATAAATGAATAATTTTTTTGTTTAAATAATATAAATGGACAAATTTATATGTTTAAATAATGAAAATGAACCAAACTAGGTTTTTAAATAGTTTTAATAAAGTGAAATAAAATTAAATCTTTATTAAGAGTACACTACAACAGTAGAAAAGCACCAACAAGTTAGGACACTACAGAACATTGTACCAAAAAAAACCAGTAATTATGTGAATATATACAGCACAAAATGCAATAGTTTAAAAAAAGCGTGATGAAATTAAGTTGTCGCCATAAATTAATTACAGGAGCAATTGAATAAAATTTGATATTATTTACAACGTAATTGCAAGTTTGTTGCATACGCAACAGAGGCGTTAGAATTTGACGTGTAGAAAAAGTTTGTTTATTGAGAGTGGCGTGGGTCGGTATACGGAAATTTAAGGATGGAACTAGTTGCGGGAGGCGGGAATATTTAATTTGTCGCCAAATAAAAACCAAATCACGCTTCCTATCATGCATAGCTCCGAATAGGTTCCATAATCAGGTAGTTTTATAAGTGGGTGTAGTCGTATGGGTGCTTGGGTAAGGAGTACATGTGCACCAATTCGATGATTTTTTTGTACACTTTCAATGGTGGCAATAAGATATTCCGTTCAGCCTCCCCAGGAGAAAAGATCGTACGTTAGCTTAGACCTCACTAGGCTGTAGTAGAGAGTTTTAAAGCATCTTGAGGACCTCAAAACTCTGGCGAGCTCGAGAACGCAATAAAGAGTACGGTGCGTCCGACCAACAACGTTCAAAACTTGTTCCCGGATGTACAGCCTGTCAGCCCACTGTCGATAATTAATCCGAGGTCTTTTAGAGCCGTACTGCATCACGGGCGATATTATAGGAGCTAATAAAAGGCATCGCTTTCCTTGTGAATGAAATAACAAGGTTCTTCGAGCCATTGATGATGAGACTATTTTTGCCACACCAATCGGTGACACCGTTGAGATCGTCTTGCAGGGTCCTGCTATCGTCAGGACAGCGAACACTGCGGTACATTTTATGACCGTCAGCAAACTTCTTGATTTTAGAGTGATTTAACACCATGCAGAGGTCGTGGGCATAGAAGTTATAGAGCAGTGGACAAAGGGAGCTGCCCTGAGGGACGCCGCATGATGTGGGGTACGAGACATCGGTGATATAGCCGTTACATTTAATGACGTTTTCCCTGTTTCGGAGATAGTCCGCCAACCACAGAGAGGTGCTCCCGTGTAGACCATAGATCTTGAGTATGTTCAAAAGCGACGGATGCAATACGTGATCGAACGTTATTGATATATCAATGAACACCACATCAACTTGACTTCGCTGTAGCACGTGGGGCAATACATGGTTCAAATCTGTGACGTGGACGTGGTTCGTCTCAACCGAGCGCGACTGTAGGAAGCCGTGTTGGTGATCGGCGAAATTCGGCTTAAAGCACTCATAGATAATCTTATGCATAAGTGCGTAATGAACACATTTATTTGTTTAAATAATATAAATGGTTAAAAATATTTGTTTAAATAATATAAATTATTAAAATTATTTGTTTAAATAATATAAATTATTAAAATTATTTGTTTTAATATTATTCATCAACACATTTATTTATTTAAATAAAATAAATGAACAACATTATTTGTTTAAATAAAATAAATGAACAACATTATTTGTTTAAATAAAATAAATGAACAACATTAGTCCGCCAACCACAGAGAGGTGCTCCCGTGTAGACCATAGATCTTGAGTATGTTCAAAAGCGGCGGATGCAATACGTGATCGAACATTATTGATATATCAATGGACACCACATCAACTTGACTTCGCTGTAGCACGTGAGGCAATACATGGTTCAAATCTGTGACGTGGACGTGGTTCGTCTCAACCGAGCGCGACTGTAGGAAGCCGTGTTGGTGATCGGCGAAATTCGGCTTAAAGCACTCATAGATAATCTTATGCATAAGTGCGTAATGAACACATTTATTTGTTTAAATAATATAAATGGTTAAAAATATTTGTTTAAATAATATAAATTATTAAAATTGTTTGTTTAAATAATATAAATTATTAAAATTATTTGTTTTAATATTATTCATCAACACATTTATTTATTTAAATAAAATAAATGAACAACATTATTTGTTTAAATAAAATAAATGAACAACATTACTTGTTTAAATAAAATAAATTAACAACATTATTTGTTTAAATAAAATAAATTAACAACATTATTTGTTTAAATAAAATAAATGAACAACATTATTTGTTTAAATAAAATAAATGAACAACATTATTTGTTTAAATAAAATAAACGAACAACATTATTTGTTTAAATAATATAAATGAACAACATTATTTGTTTAAATAATATAAATGAACACATTTATTTGTTTAAATAATATTAATGAACACATTTATTTGTTAAATAATATTAATGCACACATTTGTTTAAATAATATTAATGAACACATTTGTTTCAAAAATATAAATGAACAAAAATATTAGATTGAATAATATAAATGAACAAATGTTTGTGTTTCAATAATATAAATGAACAAAAATATTAGATTGAATAATATAAATGAACAAATTTTTGTGTTTCAATAATATAAATTAACAAATTATTTGCTATAATAATAATAATAATATCAATTTAATTCAATTCAAACATTGTTTAATACCTGTAGACTCTACAGTGTAGAGTAACATATTTTTCCACACTTTGTATAACAATATAGGGTAATTTTTACATTTTAGTTTCTTTTATTTACAGATAGCTATGCAGTTTTTCTGCGCTGTTACGATACTATTTATGTTGAAAGAGTTAAACATCCTTAATTATATATGCTATATTTTAATCTATTAGTGCTTTAGTCCAATTGGAATAAATCCCTTTCATTTCACACATCACCTCTGTGCTATTGGTTCGATTTCGTTTAAAAATAAAGTTAAATTTAAAAATACATCAATTATAAATTTCAGTTTTTGATTTACAACAAAAAATGTCGTTAAAATAAATTGAAGTGAAATGTACATAGTTTTGATATAAGATAATTTGAGAGCAATTCAAACCATCTTGAGAAGTTATCTTAATTAATGAAACTAACCACGAAACATTACAACTAATAAACCAAGCTTCTGACAGAACGTCGATGGCGCGCAAACAGCGTAAACTACATCAGTCTCTCACTCACCAAATCATACGGTGAAGCCCTCGCCAAAATAGAAGACGGTGCAGATGGACTTAAGTAATAAGTCAGCTTTATGAAAGTAAGCTTGAGCGTTCCATTTTTGAATTTCTTTTAAAGGGTACATATTTTGATTTTTTTGAGTCCTGTTCACGGGTATTTTAATCGACGCACAATTAAGAAACTGTTTTTATAATTAGAAAGAAGCCAGGTGTCAAATTAACCTGTGGTTTTAGTATTGACCTAAAATAAGCCTTTTCCCCCGTGACTTTCTGTGGCAGGCATAGTCCTGCTCGGCCCGAAGGCTTCAGTGCAAATTTAGCAATGTTATAACACTGGGTGGCAGCGTTGTAATTGCAAAGTAACAAAATATTTATATTAATGGCATTTCCTATCTTCCCGACGCATTTTATTTCATGATTTTGTATTGTAGCAATTACTATTGACGACAAAGAATTTACCCCAAACAGTAATTAAGGTAAGGTTCAGAGGTTGGCTTACGGAAGCCATGTAAGATGGTGGCATTTATTTCAAAGCGCCAAAAAATATTTATTCTAGAGCTCCTCCGAAAATACCGTGTTGGTTATATTTCTATTTAAAGTGTTAGTTAAGAACAGCGTACGGTTTTTGATAGATCCGATAACGGATAATTAATGTTTGGTGAAATTTGACTTGGGTGGAGCCGTTTCAAAACTTGCAATTGCATATAATTTGGAAATTGCTATATTAACGCTGTAATAAAATATTTTCCAAGAGTATTGTCAAGTTAACTTGGTATTTCTATCAGCACTTTTAATTCTTAACGACGGTTTGTCAAGGTTATTTATCTTGAATCGGGCACTCCGTAATTACTGGCCTCTTTTACTTTGGGCCAGTATCGTTTGAGATATAAGAGTAGGTTCCCAAAGCCTGTCAAACCCCTTTGCGCTCAATAAACTTTGGTGCCGGCTCTATAAGAGAATGCCACGGAAACGACTTTTAGGAGGGGGCAGCTTAAAAAATATTTTAACGCAGTTTCTGCCACTGGTGGCGCTTCTTGGGCTACACAGTTAGAAAAAAGGGTTTCCATAGGTTTTATTAGGGTTTGCTTTGGGTTTAAAAAAGGTTTAGGAAAAAATTATAAACCCTTAAGGTTTGTTTTGGCAACTTGCATGGTATAAAAAGGGTTTAAATGTTTAAAGGAAACCCCTATAGGTCAATGGAAAACCCTTAGGATTCCAATTTAAGAACCTATAGAAAAAAATAATAATTTATCACTTTTTAAAACCCTTTTCAAACCCTGCACGTTTTAAACTATCTCACGCCATCTACGAAAATTTTTTATATCAAGCCGTATAATAATTTCATAAAACGTAAAGGAAGACGGACTTTCCCCAAAATGGTTTCTCTAAACATCGTGGCAATCATACGTCTTTCGGTGGTTCTGTGGTAAAATTCCCGCCTGTCGTGCTAGAGGGCTTGGGTTCAAAACGCGCCCGTTGCAATCGCCAAAATTTGTTATAAAGTCGTAAATTAAATTAATTATTTATAATTTAATCTATAATTACAGAAAGTGCTCATTTTTAAGCTTTGTGGGTTTGAAAATTTCCGTTAAAGGGTTTTGGAGGGTTTGAATTTGTGGAATTTTTTTTAAGAACCTTGGGGGTTTATAATCAAACTCTTTTTTCTAACTGTGTAGTTTAAGGGGGCATGAAATTCAAATGTTATTCTTATAGGATATATTTTATATCTATTAGAAACCATTGAAGATATAATTAAATCTGCTGCTATAGGTGCTGTATTCAATTATTAACACAAAATATTTATTTGAAAACTTCATTATATTTACACCTAAAAACACAAAATGTTTCGATGTTCCAAATTACTTGAGTGACCCAATTTAATCACCTTTCCCCACTCGCCGACTGTTCGCTCGCTGGCCAAAGTTTAATTCTAGGTATTTAATTTTAAATACTTACCCTAAAGCCGTAATGAGTGCGAAGCCTTTCCAATACTTCTGCCGTGGCTCTCACCGTATGGATTGGCGCTCGGTCGTGCATGAAATCGAAATTTTATAGAATATTAGAGGAATCGAAAGTTTCCAGCTGATGCATACCAAAATGCTCGGGTGGATCAGAATCAGTGCTGTTCGTAATTTTGGAGTCAGCAAAGTGTACATCTAACATATGAGTTAGAGTCTCCTTACCCGAAGAAGAATGGCTGCCAACTTTCAACTTAATGGTGTCAAGCTGTTTAGTCTTATCGCTGGCCATAATTTTCAATAACTAGGCCGTACTGGGAATATCAGAGCTATTCTCACAGATATTAATCCACGAGTCCCTCTTTGCCTCACGGATGGCCTTGTGGTAGGCAGTGAGAGTGTGCTTGTAGGCAAATGCCTCCTAGTCTCTTTGCGAAGTCTGCCAATCTCATGGTTCCACCAAGGAACTAACCTTGGCTGGTTGGTAGACTTCACCGGACAGTTGCGGTGGTAGGAGTCGACAATGGCATGTTGCACGCGATCAACAGCCAAATCAAAATCCAGCACCGATGACAGCCTAGGTTTATCATCCTTCAGATGAAAATTTAAATCATCCCTATAACTAAAACCAGCCCAATTGGTACGGCTGGGATTGCGAAGTTCGGTATAAACCTGAAGTTCCTGAACCACTTTCATCCTGACTTTATAGCATATGTGTCTGTGATCCGACAGTGATGGTTCACTAGACACATGCCAGTCATTAACTAGAGCTGCGACATTTTCTGTACACATCGTAAGATCAATGACCTCACTTCTGTTACGAGTAACAAAAGTTGGTTCATTGTTCTTATTAAGAATATGAAGTTTCGTACTAACCACGTATACCATTACTTTATCACCACGATCGTTGCAGTCGCTGCTGCCCCAGATAACATGATGAGCATTCGCATCACAACCTATTATGAGTTTCTTTCCCGACCGCTCACAGTGGTTGGCCAAATTGGTCAACTCCTGTGATGGTGGGGGCAGAGCAACATCTTAAGGAAAGTTAGCAGATGTCAGCGTGAGATCATCACTCCCATCAGTAGTAGGGGAAATGATTTTAACCACGGCGGTGTCCCTAGAGTGATAGATTGAGAGCGGAAGGGCATGAATGTCCTTGCGTACCAATACACAAGCTCTAGGTGAAACGGAATTATAGTCATAATAGACATTACCTGCACTATTAAGACCAATCCAAGGTTCCTGAATAAGAGCAACATCAATTTGCTCCTTCGCAAGCCTTCGACAGAGTACAACGGAGGCTGCCTTGCAGTGATGAAGGTTTATCTGCACCACCTTAATGCTCATGGCGACGGGACTAGTTTGGAGGTTGACCGGTGCCACCGGCCCCCAGTGGTGGGTGTGGAAACCACACCACTCCCGCTGGTTAGGTCAGTTCAACCAGTCTCCCTCACTCTTGCTCCACCTGACTGAGCCACCATGGCTTAGACCTCTTCACCGTCCGAAACACAGAGGTCTTTGATGTCCTCTGTCAGCGTATCCCCTTCCGAGTAATCGCTTAACAGAGGCTCTAAGTCCTCTTGTCCTGAAATAATCGAGTCGTTAGACTCAGATTCATTAACAGGTGTATAGGATTAACCACATCCTTTAAAACACTTACGACTGAGGTTTGATTTGGGTTACTTAGTATCTTAATGATACCCCTATCCAAACCTGTCTCTGCAACAAATCCTGCCGCTTTGATGGCGTTGAGCGACTCACCATCCATTAGAAAAATCCAACGAATGGCAGCCGGTTCCTCGGATTTGCCCAGCACCTTCCAACAGTTGGTGTTCAGCGCACCGTTGAAGGTTTGTAGACGCCTGAATAGAACTTTAGGGTCCTTCGTCCAGACGTCCCTTGTTCGGAGAAAGACCTTAAAAGGTTTCGGCAGGTCATTGGCCTTTGTTACCAAAAGCCTTGTTCCCTGGAGAACCTGCCAACTTCCTTAGTGTCTTGCGACGCTTGTTTCTCTTGCGAGTACGAGCCTTAGAAGCACTCAGTCGGAGTGTTGTCTTTGGTAGACCTTGGCTTCTGATGCTGGGTACTGCCGGAGGCAGACCCTAGCAACATCAGCTTTGTTTCTTCCAGCACAGACCCACGACCTGAATTTCTTGAAGGGAGGGTAGTATCCTGAGATACACCCTTCCAATGGCTAGAGCCGGGTGCTGTCGAAGACAGACCCTTGCCCGATATTTTTTGTGTGTTTTATTATTGGAACTCATAAAAGATCCCACGAATAAAGAAGAAAGTAGAAGGTCACCGCCCTTAATCCTCTGTCCGGATGGGAGGCTAAAATACAACGGGGTGTCGCCTGTTGCCCCGAGGGGATCGTTCACGATACCGTATTTACGCTTCCCCGGTACCACTCAGCCCTCAGCACGATACCACCCACCTTGGCTTAAGGAAGAAGCAGAGCCTTGATTGGCCGGCGTGAGAAGTTGCCTCCCCACCTGTTACTCCCTTCCACCACGAAGAGGTTCAAGGTTGCAGTTTACGGAAGGGATCGGTGGTCATAATCCTATTTAGTTCTTAAATTTTAACGCTAACTTCTCAAGGATTAGGTCAAATAAAAGTGGTCTTGAACCCAATTGTTTTCCCCACTTTAACGCCTGCTTCCAGGTTAAGTTTATATGTTTAATTGAATATTTCGATTAGGCTTAATTTTTCAGTTATAAACAGTTATTAATTTATTTAATAATAAACACTTAATTTGGTAAAGTCAATTCGGTGGGGTTTTACTAATTACGGTTTTTATTTTTCCACGTGGGAGACAATTTAACGTGCATAAACATTTCGTCGGAAATATTCTTTCCAACAAGCCCTCAAGCAGCTCTCTACGTCAAACAGAACCGAAATGGCGGCCAAATGAAAACGGCCGGAATCGTTTGTCCGGGATTGTAATTAGGTACAAAATTATTCAATCATTTAAACCATAATATTAAAAAATGAACTAATTTCCGAAAATATAAAAAACTGATAATTGAGTGGTTGTCAAAAACTGAATATTTTACGTCCAATTTTTGTAACTTTTATTACTGTTTGTAACAATAGATCAATCGTTTGTCCGGGATTGTAATTAGGTACAAAATTATTCAATCATTTAAACCATAATATTAAAAAATGAACTAATTTCCGAAAATATAAAAAACTGATAATTGAGTGGTTGTCAAAAACTGAATATTTTACGTCCAATTTTTGTAACTTTTATTACTGTTTGTAACAAAAGATCAATCCTTTGTCCGTGATTGTAATTAGTTACAAAATTATTCAATCATTTAAACCATAATATTAAAAAATGAACTAATTTCCGAAAATATAAAAAACTGATAATTGAGTGGTTGTCAAAAACTGAATATTTTACGTCCAATTTTTGTAACTTTTATTACTGTTTGTAACAATAGATCAATCGTTTGTCCGGGATTGTAATTAGGTACAAAATTATTCAATCATTTAAACCATAATATTAAAAAATGAACTAATTTCCGAAAATATAAAAAACTGATAATTGAGTGGTTGTCAAAAACTGAATATTTTACGTCCAATTTTTGTAACTTTTATTACTGTTTGTAACAAAAGATCAATCCTTTGTCCGTGATTGTAATTAGTTACAAAATTATTCAATCATTTAAACCATAATATTAAAAAATGAACTAATTTCCGAAAATATAAAAAACTGATAATTGAGTGGTTGTCAAAAACTGAATATTTTACGTCCCATTTTTGTAACTTTTATTACTGTTTGTAACAATAGATCAATCCAGTTAAGTTTTTTTTCTGTTGTCTTTTTAAATGCTCTTTGTTTACTTAATGTTAATTAACTGTAAATAGCGTTTATAACATATTATAATTAAAATAAATATTAAAAATTTTACTTTAAATATAAATAGAACAAAAAACCAAACAAAGCAACAAATGAGAAATAGAAAATACAAAATTAATATTTATTAGAACACTCACGAAACCTAAAATTTAAACGTGCGAGAAACTATTTTATAGACCAAAACCAACCCATTGTATTATAGGTCTTAAACAATCGGAACATGTACACTCTGTTTAAAAAGTCTTCGACTGGTGAAATTTGCCCTCTTTTTATTTCTGCTAGAAAACTATAATAGATAGATCGATGAAACCACTTGCAACTATTATTTATTTTTCAATATCTTTCGTTATTTATCGGTTTCGTCCACCAAAAATTAATAGTTTTGGCAGCTCCCGTCAAAACTCATTTTTGACAACTTTTTAAATATTGGTTCTACGGCACTGACTCGCGCGTTTTTGAATTCACAATGGTTGATTCAGGTTTAGAAAGTGGAAACAATTCCCCTCTACAACCAACGGTTGAGAAGTTATCGCGTTTACAAACTTTCGTCGAAATTGGGAAACACCTAAAATGCACCAAACGATTACTAATAACGTAGAACCAATATTTAAAAAGTTGTCAAAAATGAGTTTTGACGGTAGCTGCCAAAACTATTAATTTTTGGTGGATGAAACTGATAAATAACGAAAGATATTGGAAAATAAATAATAGTTGCAATTGGTTTCATCGATCTATCTATTATAGTTTTCTAGCAGAAATAAAAAGAGGGCAAAAATTTCACCTGGATGATAAAATACGCGAAAAAGTAGATTAGTCCATAATTAAAAGGGATAATATATCTAAATCCTAAACAAATTTGAAGAAATTAAAAAACTTACTAAAAACTCGTACCGATAGGTCTTCAAAAATTTCACCTGTCGAAGACTTTTAAAACAGAGTGTAGGTAAAACAAAAGTTAACGCGAAAGCAGAAACTATAAATGAAAGCACTAACAACAAGTTAGCAAGCCAAAATATACCTCTCCTCGGAAGAATTGTCCCTAGTGGTACTAATTTATCGAGATAACCCTTAAAGATATATCTCCGCAATTCAGAGTTATTTGCTAAAAATGTTATCCCAGTTCTAACCCGCCCAGTTTAAAATTTTAATTATAATTAAAATAATTGAGACAAAACGACCAATTTTAATTTATTCAGAATATTATAAATTAAGTAGTTACAACAGTGAGTTAGACGTACTTATAACAATGCACAATTGAATTAAACCCTTTTTACAGTACAAGTTTATCAGTTGAATATAATACGAAGCAAATTTTATTGAAAGAAATATCTACAGAGGGTATTTGTATTTTACTCGCTTACGAAATACTATAGCCACACCTTTAACGCTCATTTTATTTTAACACTTGCCCTTGATGAAGATAACGTAGAATAGCCATTTTCGACATCTGGTAGTGGACGACTCGTAGTCTTCCAGTTGACGTTGTGACACATACCGCATGCAAAAGACCAATGCTGTCCAATTTCCAATATCATATATTGACTCGCAAACCCAGGAAACCAATGACTGTATCAGGAATCGTAGATATCCAAATATCCACACCAAATGTATTAACAATAAGCAAAAACCTTACCATCAACAAAGCACCCTCGAATATCAATAAACGTTAAATGAACGCCTTCGCTGTATTGCAACTATTATTAGAAAACCCGTAAATAAATAACAAAAAACTAACAAAATGGATCACCCTTTAACCCTCTTATCTCTGCTGACTGCGCTAAAACAAGATTTGACCTTTAAAATTTCATACTTAAATAATGTAGACTTTAAAAACCATTAATATACTCTTCCGCTAAGCTGAGTTTATAATTTTCAAAGAAGCGTAATATGTATAGGTGGTTCTGTGGTAGAACATTCACCTGTCATATAGAAGGGCTCGGGTTCGAAACCTGGGCGACGCATTCTTTTTAATCAACAGAGAAGACGTTACATTAGAATATCTTCGATGCAATAATTTAAATGGAACACGAAATTTAGTTCTATTTAAAAAACCGAACTTTAATACTCTGTTAATTGGTAATAAACGCTTCCGCTTAAGCTGAGCTTATAATTTTATTTGACGCGTAACATGTATCGGTGGTTCTGTGGTAGAACACTCGCCTGTCATGCAGGATGGCTCGGGTTCGAATCCCGCCCGATGCGATCGTAAATTGATACTAAACTAAGACGAATACCGTAAACAATTGAGACTTTTATCGTAACCCTCAGCACTCGGTCCGTCACAAAAGTCAATAAGAAGAAGTTGGAGAGTAAACACCCATACATACAAAACGCAAACACAACAAACTAATCACCCACAACCGCCATAGCACAAACTCAACATTCCCACACTACACATAAACATTACAATAATAAAATTTCCAATGAAACTGAGTTGAAACCGTCACGACGGTGAGCGTTAACGAAAAAAAACCGCACCAAACCGCACCAAACCGCACCAACCGCAAATTTCTCCGTTAACGCTCACCGTCAGACGGTGGTTTTGCCAACCTTTAAACTGCAAAAACGGTTTTTCGACTTTGCTCCGGTAACGCGTTTTGCACTTTGCCCCGGTAACGCGTTCGCAGCCCACAGACAGACACACACACAGACAGACAGACACGATGATTGTATAACCTCGGAGAGGTAAAAACTGCGTGGGATCACCACTACAGCCTAACAAAGCCTGTAAAAATCAATGCAAATAAAAAATCGTAGACTTGAATTATCCCTCACATTATCAACACATTCGATAAAAGATTTAAATAAAAAATAACCAATAGAAAAAAATAATAACCCAACCAAGCAACAAGTTAATTTAAAACTTAGGAATCAAGAAAAAGGCAACCCAAATAACCACGGTAATGAAAATTGTAATAGAAAAAACCAAAAACCCCTTACCGTTAACAATTCCCGGCTTATAACGCACACAAAAAACCTAAACTGAATAGTGAAGGCTAAACAACAGCGCGTAACTCAATATAAATAAAACCAACGTAACCACATTAATGAAAATGTATCACAAGCCGATAAGAAAACATCTAAAATAAAGAACGAAGTTACGAGTAGGGTAAGCAAAACGAAAGGCATAAGAGCGCGTTGTATACAACTTGAAATTGTTTTCATAAATGACCTATTGCACTTGAAAAGTAAATACCGATAGACGAAAAACTATGTTGACCACCAAGGGTTTCTACTCTTTGTCCCTCTTATCTCAATATCTCTGCCGACCGCGGTAAAACAATATCTGACCTCTTTTATTTCGTACGTAAAAAAAATTTAAGACTTTATTAATACAAAACTCGGACCAAATAGATCTTGGAGTGAAAAACTAAATTAAATTAAATAAAATAGCCTTATATTCGGCTATGCAACTCGTTTTAAAATTTTTAATATTAAGGCTTAGTTTCTCTATTCGGTGTTATAGTCGCAAGCCAGATTTCCCGCACGGTACTGACGAGTCCCAAATCTATTTGGTCCGAGTTTCGCGTCTTTTTGTTTGCTCGAAGACTTAATTTATATAGTAACCAAATATATTTGGCTTACTTTTTGATATTTTTTAAGTCAAAATTATTTTTTAAAGAAATGGTTATAGGTAACTATAATTAAGCTTAAGAAATTGGTTATCGCATACACTTACCAAATACAAATAACTAATTATGACGTTAAAGTTCTATTTATAATGCAATAAAAATATTAAATGTTTTCATTGTAATATTTAATCACTAAAGAAATAAGTTAAAGAATATATCGCCAAATAAATACTTTTACGTTTACATTTTTTAATTTAAAAATAAAATTAAAAAGCCTTTTAAAATGTAATTAAAAAAATTATTTTTAAATCTTAATAGTTTTAAAACGTTTTAGCAGGTAAAATAAAATTAATTAATTAAAGATTTAGTAGATACTTCTTGATAGATGGCCCTAAAGGATTGTATAGCATGGGTATAGGCGAGTAACGTTGACCAAAGCTTTCCGTGTTTTCTCCGCGGTCTTTTCTACCGAACTTCGGAAGCCAGAAAGCTGCACTTGTTTTTCATCTCTAGGCTTCCTCGGGCATCAGATATTTTTTTGGTCAAAAAGTGGTTCACTTTTTTAACCATTGCATCTTGGCAGTGTGTCAGAATTCCTTTCCTTTCTCCGTAGGGGCACACACAAGCTAAAAGAGATACATCGTTATTTCTAGGAGGATTCAAGTAAACCTGGAGTGGTCGTCTCCCGTTTTAGGTGGGGCAGTAAAAAATTCACGGACATAACAAGTATCGCCATCTATCGTAGAACCTTTACACTTTTAATCGGCTTTTCGTCTGCTAGTTTTTCTATTCCCGTATTTCTAGTCCCGTGTTTTTAGTAGGAATAGACAATGAATTTTAATATTCGAAAACTAGCAGACGAATTTTTTAAAAACATGTAGAAAAGGTGGCGCTAAACTCGTATGTCCTCGATTCTGGCTCGTGCTGCGTTGCCGTAGAGAGAGAGAGGGGAGCTCGTAGTGGGGGAATACACTTTTCTATTCCAGGGTACCGAGTTTTCATATTCCTAGATTATTTAACCCAGGCAAACAGTGTGCCTAAACACTAATTTCGAAATTTTTAAGAAAATGAGCACTCACTTTCCTAATCGTCAGTCTTATTCCGCTTCCGACCATTCAGAAACGAGTAAAATCGAAATATTGTTGTAATTTGAATTATTTTAGAGATAAACGCTATTAGGCTTAAGTGACAAATAAAAAAATAGCAAGGACAAACATTAAGACTTAAATAGATTTATTTATTTATTTGTATGTCATGTTCCTAAAAACTCGAGAACGGTTATTGAAATTTTAACTCAATTTTCAGGGCCTGATTTCCAACTAAACGCGCCTAATTCCAAATACCTGACATGGTTATTAATCTAATTCAATTTTATTTTTATTTTACTCGACTTTTGACTTTCGCCTCTTTGCTTCTCTTATCTATTTTTGGCTGGTCTCGGCTTTCAATTTTTTTCTCGCCTTCCATCCCTTTGCTTCCCTTATCTGGTCTATTGAATTCCTTGAGCCCGTCCTGACCTTTAAACCTTTTTAACGGGTTAGTGTGAAAGAAAAGGACTTCGATGCAATTACCCAACTTCAGCAAGATCAATACCGATCCTCTTTAGGTTCCTTTATCCGCCCTTAGTTGGTTTGATACCGAACCTTTTTAAGTTTAATTGGCAACGCTACGTTAGCTCAATGCAGAACCTCTTTCGATGCAATTACCCACCTTCATCATCAGGACACAACACTGCAGAGGAACCGGCGGTTGACAACACCCCAGAAATCACGGATAACGTGGGTAATTGTGAATTTAAGGAATGTAATATCACTTATAAAATTCAAGTTACAGCCAATATCTTGCGACCACCCAAAAATGTTGCTGCGATTGAAGATTTAATTCCGGGGACGATGGAAGAAGAAGCAAGAATTATCAAGATACGGCAACAAAGTAGCACCTGCCTCTCGGTATACTGGGATCAACAATGGATTCTAGCCTGGATCGATACGGGCTCGCAACTGTCATACATCGACATGGACCTTTTTCGAGAAAGATTCCCACAACTTCCACTCCACAAATTGGGGACCGGAAGATCACAGTTAATAATAATAATAATCAGCTAGGCTAATACCCAAGGCACCACCTTAGGCCTAAGTCATCAAGCGACTTTTGAAGCCTTTAATTCAGGTAGCCGGGTTACAATGCGTAGGAGGGTGGTGGCAAGCCCTCATGCCACGCAAGCCAACAGCTCCCTACACTAACTATTACCGTTAACCTCAACAAGTTTTTTATCCAAAGGCATAAGGGTGGAAAGAAAAGGACCAATTAAGCAGTCCATGGGGATCAATTCACCAACTGGACCGAAATTCAAGTTTAATTTTTACCTTTTACAAGAATCATCGTTTCCTATAATTCTTGGACACGATTGGTTGAATAAGATGAGATCAGTCGTAGATTTAAATCGACGATATGTGTCAGTATATTTTAATGAGTATAATTGGACTTTTCCCATGGCCAATGACGTTCAGGATGAAGACTATCATAAGGAGGAACACATAACAGTACCGGAGAACCTGTCAATACATAAATGCAAAGAGCTCAACTCGAAACTCTAATTAATCAATATCCTAACGTCTATTCAAGTAAGCCAGAACTGACCAAATCTTTTTGTCACCGAATAGATACAGGCGATGCCAAACGCGTAGCCAGCCAGCCCAGAAGAACTTCGAAAGCTGAATAGAGACTTATTGAGGAGCATATTCCTGGGCCATCTAGTGGGGAAGGGAGGAATTAAACTAGACCCCGAAAAAATTCGAGCTCTAGAAGGCTATCCAAGACCAGCCAGTGTTAAAAGAGGTTCAAAGATTCCTGGGATTCATGGGATGGTTCAGAAAGTTCATAGACAATTTTTCAACAATTGCCGCACCACTCAATCAATTGAAGAAAAAGGGTCAGAAGTTCACCTGGGGCGAAAAGCAGCAAGTAGCATTTGAACAATTAAGAGATTGTCTAATTCAATCACCCATTTTAGTCGTACCCCAGGAAAACGGCAAATTTTACATTCATACAGACGCCAGTTCCGTAGGTCTAGGCTAGTGCTCCGCATGGCTCCGGCTCCAGGTCCGGCTCCAGCTCCGACTTAAACCCTATCGTCTCCAGTTGGCTCCAGCTTTAGTTCTGGTGAAAGCCGGAGCCGGATCTGGAGCCACGGCTCCGGCTCCCAGTGTTTTAAACTGGCTCCAGGAGCTGGCTCCTGAGCCGGCTCCAATACTTTTATGGTAATTTCTTATGTCTAAGCTTTGGGAGCGTCCATAAATTACGTGAGACATTTAGGGGAGGGAGGGGATAGAGCTGAATCTCACCCAATTTCACTTGGAGGAGAGGGAGGTTTCGGCAAATATCACGTAATTTTTTCTGCAAGAAACAGTGTAAAATTGCGATAAAACTGGGTTAAATTAACTAATTCAACCCTTGCACACCTTCATCAGCATGCCCTATGGCTTCTTTTTCCCAAGTGTACGTGGTGATCAGAAAAAGAGATGCTGCAATACATGCGGTATCTACTTTTCATCCCTCACAAGAGCTGCAGAGCACCGGCGTGCGGTCCACAGAGCACACCTGCACCAGCGCGCAAAGTGTGACCTTCACGGATTGTCACACGCCGAGTTACTGAGCTTCTGTGTGCAAGCGACAACGGTTTAAAGTGGCTAAATCAGAGCGAGGTTGAAGGAGCAGATGATTTTACTGAAAATCAGATGGACATGTTGGTTCCAGTAGTCACTCTTGAGACCACACATAAGTCCCCGTGGACTGAATTAGAATGAATATTCTTTTACGAATTTTAATAGTTCCTTAATACTTAAAATTTAGGTATTTTATTGTTCGATTTTCTCACTGTGATTCCAGACTATGTTCTGTCTATAATACTAGTCTTAACTAGTCTTAATTATAAATAATTAAGCAAATTGTGTTTTTTTTTTAAATAAATCCAACGCAATCAAACACAGATTAACGTATTTACACTAAAAATACGCTTTTTGAAAAATCCCAGGTGATATTAGGAGTGAAGGAGGGGGCGACCCAAATCTCACGACATCTCACCAAGGGGGGAGGGGGGGGTCGAAAAACCACCAAAATCGCCTCCCGTAATTAATGGACTCTCCATTTTTTGTTATGAATTTACGAGTCCTAGCAGTAGCAGTGGTACACTCCACTGGAAATTTTGTGTTCTATCTTGTGTAAAAATAAAATAAAATATTATTACTAGTATTGATGAATGATGATGCTGTGAAGTTTATTTCACAGAAATATTAGTGTTATCTTAATATTTACATGCGCTTAAAAATAATTAGTGCAATTGGAACCGGCTCCTGGCTCGGGCTCCGGCTCCGGCTCTAGGATTTTGCATCGGCTCCGGCTCCGGCTTTTTAGGGGAGCCGAGTTTTGGCTCCGGCTCCGACCTTGGATCCGGATCTGCGGAGCACTAGTCTAGGCGTAGTACTGTTCCGGAGCAAGATAGTTTTAAGAAAGCCATCCAAACGATCAGGAGATAAATTATAGCAGCACCGAGAAAGAATGTCTCGCGGTATTTTGGGCCGTCCGAAAATTCCGTCCCTACATTGAAGGGCTTAAATTTACAGTAATGATTTACAATGAGGCTCTGCACTGGCTAATGAAGTCTAAAGAACTTAGAGGGTGCTTAGCCAGATGGGCGCTCCAGCTACAAGGGCACGATATGGATATCATATACCGACCAGGAGTACTCAACCAGTTAGCGGACCCTCTGTCGACGAATTTCAAGGAAAAATCGGTAATTACCAAAATCACGTTACCTCGGACTAATCCCTCTAGTTCCAAAGTGAAAGAAAACGATAAAGCTTCAACCCTGGAAGTCATCGAGTCAAGCATGTGAGCAACGAAATCCAGCCCCGAAGAAAACTTGGCCGCCTTTCACATCAATGAATTACCAGCCGAGACAGAGGTCGAACTACTTACCCCTGCAGCACAAATGAATTGTTTCAGAGTCGGGCCGACGTCGACGAATTATTAAAAGTCTGTGGTCGGCCGACCGTACTATTTTGAGTCGAATTGTCCTACCCGAAAAAGGGTCGCCGACGGCCGGCCTACCTTTAACGTTTGACTGTATGCCAACTTTAAAAAGTAAATGGTACCTACTATAAACATTGTCGGGCCGTCTCAAAAAAGACCACCGTTAGACTTTTTGCCTACTTTTAAAAGTAAAAGGTACCTACTCTAATACATCATCGGGCCGTCTCAAAAAAGAGCACCGTTAGACTTTTTGCCTACTTTTAAAAGTAAAAGGTACCTACTCTAATACATCATCGGGCCGTCTCAAAAAAGAGCACCGTTAGACTTTTTGCCTACTTTTAAAAGTAAAAGGTACCTACTCTAATACATCATCGGGCCGTCTCAAAAAAGAGCACCGTTAGACTGTATGCCAACTTTTAAAAGTAAAGGGTACCTACTCTAATACATCGTCAGGCCGTCTCAAAAAAGGGCACCGTTAGACTGTATGCCAACTTTAAAAAGTAAAGGGTACCTACTCTAATACATCGTCGGGCCGTCTCTTGCATTTATTTATTTATTATTTTATTGGAGACTTAAAAAATAATAACAATTTTGCAAAAGCAAATAATAACAATTTTACCAAAAACAATTTCTAAAATATTTTAAATACAGAATCAAAGTCGACAGGATAACTTGAATCTGAAAATTGTGCTTCATTGCGGCAAAGATCACCACTGCCATCACTCTCTTGTCTTTGTTCTTCCACTAATTGTGGTTCAGTGCAATTATTCACATCTCAATATTCGAATTATCAGAAGAATTAACATTAATTTGGTCCAAATGATCTCTCACATAATCGGATCTTATTCATACCTTTAATGGTTAGATATTTAGTAATTCAAACGTTTTAACTGTATTCTTTAGTGTTAATACTTATAAAACTGAATATATAATACCGAAAACACGGGCACAGAAACAATAACCCGTACTCTTGTCAAAAACCGCCAAAAACAATTTCTAATTACAAAAAAGTTCTTTAGATTGCATGGTTATTTGAATTTTTTTCAAAATGTAAAACAAATGTATTCATTCTTTAATTATGGATTAAAATAAATAACAAATTATTATTCTGCCATCTATTTAAACGTAGGAACTTATGAAATACAATTTCTCAGTAAAGCCTATCGAAAGTCGGCAAATAGTCTAAAAAAATCGTTGTGCCAAATCAAAAAAAGACTCAATTCAGTACAAGGCTTAATATCTGTTTGAAAAATTATAAAAACGGCAGACTTTTTTGAGTCGGCGATTGGTCGTGGACTGGAAACCGACTTCTCGACCACAAACAGCCTCTAAAACGACTCATTTGTGCTGCTGGGGTAGTCGCCAAGAATGGGCAACCTATCAACATACGGATTTAAGTATACAACCACTCGTCGCAGAAATCCAAACCGCCCCCCGAGATTATAACTACGAACTCAAGGATGGATTAGTATATCGTAAACCTAAGCTTGATAGAGGTGTACCTACACTCTTGGTTCCTTCTAATTGTTATCCAAAAATTTTACAGACTTATCACGATTCCCGATTTGCCGGTCACATGAGAGTACAAAAGACTTTAATAAGTATTCGGTCTCGTTACTTCTGGAAGGGAATGCGCCAACACATCATTAACTACGTCAAAGGGTGCGTCATCTGCCAGAGAACCAAAATTGAACGAAGAAAGCCTCCAGGGTTCATGATGTCAACCAAAGTTCGTGGACCATGGAAATTAGTAGGCATCGATTTAATGGGCCCCTTTCCTCGTTCTGAAGATGAAAATGTGTATTTGGTAGTTATGGTGGACTATTTTACAAAAGCGTTAGAATTAGCCCCATTAAAAGTAGCAACAGCCGAAGAGGTAGCCAAAATGTTTCTAGGTCTATAGGTGGAATACCCTTTTAGACTATTCTCAGATAATGGTGTTCAGTTTGTAAGCGATCTAATGATACAGCTTATGGCGATGTTAAACATTAAACCAAATTTTACTAGCCTATATTACCCTCAAACAAACCTGGCCGAAAGATACAACCAAAATGTGGGTCATCTCCTCGGGACCTATCTAGGTTTAGATCATAGAGCGTGGGACAAAAATCTACATTTGATAAGACTAACTCTAAATACTATTCCGAATGAGAGCACGGGGTACTCACCTTATTATCTAAACAATGGCCGAGAACCCAGATTGCCAGGCGATTTACCCTATGAACATGACATCCTAACATTAGCTGAGCCTAGCAACGACTTTGTAACTCAATTACAAAAAGTTTACGAGCAGGTTAGATCTAATATTAGGTTAGCAAATGAAAAAATAAGAAGTACTATGATAAGTATCGAAGAGAACTATTTTTCGTAGTTGGACAACTTCTATGGGTACGGTCGCACATTCAGTTAAAGGCAGCTGATCATATTTCTAGTAAACTAGCACCGAAATATCATGGTCCTTACAAAATAAAACAAGGATTAAATGAACTAACCTACGAATTAGAGGACCATGATACCCATGATGCCATAGACAGATATCATGTATCAAAGATTAAGCTATATCAAAGTCAAAATTGACCAATAGTTGAGAATGCTACTGAAATTACAGCTCAACACAATTCTGATGTACACTCTGTTCAAAAAGTCTTGACGCGTTGTATTTTTGACGAATTATTGAAATTATTGTAATTTCTAGAAATCATAGAAAAATGGTGTTAAGAGTTTCAGAAAGAGAAAATTGAGGTCTACAAAGTGAATATTTTCGTTTTCTGTAATATGCACGTTTGGACTTATTTTCGTCTACTGATCTATATAACAACTTCTCTATTTGGAAATTCATCACATTTCTAATTCGTTTTTCATATTCCTTGGGGTCGATTTATATTGTAAAAGTGTTGGAATATTTGATTTTGGATCAATATTTAAAAAAATACCGCCATATGAAAATTCCACAGATATTCGGAATTAACTAGTTAATGAAATTAAGAAAATTGGCATATTTTATAATTGGTTACAAATGCGACGTAATAGTTTTCTTTTTACAACCCATAAATGTTAAAACCTCTAACCTTTGATATCAAATTTATTTTTGTCTATGATGCAGCAGATAACCCATAATTTCTATTTGATATAAACTTTAATTTTCGGTTACGTAAAAATGTCTGGTCTAATAAAAATACGGCAAATAAGATATTTTTCAATTCGAATTTGGTAGAATGGTATTAGGTACTATTAATAAAAATAAAACCATTTCGTCTTCATTGGCAACGCTACGAGATTTAAACTGGTTATACATTTATTATACTGTATTTTTATTTTTAAATAAAATTGATTAGTTTGAATAAGATATTATGGTACTATAAAATATAATACGTTTAGTTTGTATAAGTTATTATGGAACTATAAACTGAAGCGCTAATTCTTTAGTAAATCCAGTATTTTGTTGAAATAAAAGGGCGTAGAAATGCAATTTTCTTACGGATATTGTCGGAAGATGGGTCTACGTTCTCTCAGAATATAATTTAAATAAACATGCATTCAGTTTGCGGGAAATTGTAAACGGGATGAGGCAGATAGTGACGTCGTCGCCGTTCATCTTTATCGTCGGGTGGCGGAGTGGTTAGCACTTTCGCCTCGCAGCAGGAGCAGCCAAGTTTGATCCCAGCTTGTGG
Organism: Leiobunum rupestre; assembly: GCF_980474605.1. NCBI lineage: Eukaryota > Metazoa > Arthropoda > Arachnida > Opiliones > Sclerosomatidae > Leiobunum > Leiobunum rupestre. The sequence continues at coordinate 49,059,589 of NC_143391.1, read as the reverse complement.
CACTATTCCTTCTGCGTTGAGTTTGCAAGTTCTCTCCCCACTGGTTTAAGGGGTTTTCCCCCGAGTTCTTCAGTGTCCCCTTCCATAAATACTTGTGGAGGTTAACGGTAATAATTAGTGTAGGGAGCTGTTGGTTTGCATGGCGTGAAGGGCTTGCCACCACCCTCCTACGCATTGTAACTCGGCCACCTGAATTAATGGCTTTTAAAGTCGCTTGATTACTAAGGCCTAAGGTGGTGCCTTATTATTATTATGACGATTGATTATTATTATTATTACCGTCGCTAGGGATTTCGCTTGTTTCGTCTTACTCTAGCGCCAATTAGTTTCATTGGACATAATAAAATATGGAGTGCGACACATTTGAACTTAGCGCTAGAATGTGACCGAACAAGCGACACCCCTATTGACGGTAAGCAGAATCATTATGATGACTATTAGTAGAGTAGGAGTTATAATGACGTCCAATCTGTTCTTCTGTGTTTATTCGGTCTATAAATAAATATATCTATAATAGCGACAAAATCTATTATAAATACGGTGTATGTTTTATTTTCGAACCAATCGAACAATTATTCTTTTATAGAAAGTTACAATGGCAGGTCGGTTAAGCGAACAACAACGTTTACAGGTGATTCAGTTAAGAGAGCGAGGAGAAACATGGGCGAATATCGCAAATATAGTTGGATGTTCAAAACGAGGTGCGCAGCGGACTATGCAAAGATTTCAGGAGCATGGAACTGTAAAGGTAAACAAAAAGTTTAATTTTTTATAAACATCTTTAAACATTTAATACGTGATAATTGATATTATCGGGGGTATTCTTCAGACTTTCCTAGGAAAGTTGTGACACGCCTTCTTTCTTTCAACTTTCTTCTTGAGATTTCATTGGGCGCGAAATCACATGTCGCATTACGTCCACAGGGACCGTACAAATTTGACCCCTTCGCTCCGATTGGTTGACGTTACGTCATAGAATGACACCACGTGAGTGTGAGGCCATAATCGCCATCTATGCGACCCCAGAGGACCCAGTTCAGTTCAGTTCAGCAGCCAGACTCAGCTGGCCCGTGGTTAAGAGTTCTCATTGGCTGAAGTGGTCGTGACGTATGCCTATTGTAATTGGCTCCAGAAAATTAAAGCGGGAAATATTTCCCCAGGAAATTTGCCGTTATCTCTGACGCAATTCCGGGGGAAAAGAACTTTTAGCTTGGAAGGGGCTTCTGTCTTCGAGCGCGAAAACTAACATCATGAAAATTCGAACGGAAGTGAGTTTATCAAAAGGTCACGGTCAACCGGAAAGAGGGCTGAAGGTCACTTTAAATTTAAAAATGGCATGTGAAGCTGTGAAAAATGTCCCCCGAACGTGTGTGCTATAGTGTCGTGTATAAATTTGTAAAAATGTCGATAAAAATTATATGTAAACCGTAATTTACACGATCTGGACGTTGAAAAATTAGGTATGGAGTGAACATTTTTACGAAGAAGGTATATTTGAAGGTTTCAGGATAATGGAAGTCGCGTAGGCCTGTGACCCTTGCCTTATTTTAAACAAAACCTTTTTTGCAAGACGAGGAGGTTTAATTCTTAGACTAATTAGACAATGTACTGCGATTAGATTTCAAAAATGTGTGTTTTTGTTTGTACATAATCTTAAAGCGCAAACAAAATAACGGCACGGATAAGAATGGAAATTAATTAATACACGAAGAACTGGTATGAACTTTTTCATTATGAAAAGTATTTTTTATTATTATTATTATTATTTATTTATGTAAAGCAAGATATTTTTACAAGTACAAAATTTATCTTCAAATAATTACTTTCGACCCACTGTATATGCGTAAACGCGTGTGGGCAGCGGGGGTTGGTATCAAATACAACAATATATCAACCGTTCTGAGTACAAAATTAGTAACACAAATTACAATATTTAAGGTGAAATTACAATTAGTTTTCTAAACAATTACTAATTTCCCGATCATGGTCAATAATCCATTCATTTAATTCTTTTTTAAATCGGAAAAAAATTAACTTCTATTTTTAATCTTAAAGGTAAGTAATTAAAAAGTTTATATCCCAAGTATTTAGCCTGTTTTTGAGTTTTAGTTTTTAAAATTTTAGGGAGTGTAAAATTCATAGTATATGGAAACCTTGTGCTCCTACAACTTTAAATTAAACATTGATCATTATTTTTCAATTTGGAAACATTTGTTATGATGTTTTTAACGAATAATTGTTTCACAGTCATAACCTTAAAGGTAGAATATACAATATTGTTACACGTTTTTCCAAGTTTATTTTGGACCATAATTAATCATAGATTGTACAAGAGCATGGTAAACCATTCGCAAAAATCGCAGGTCAAGTATGTTACACAGTAATCTGAAGTTATACAAAAGGTATCTGAGGCTTTTACATAGATTATTGGTATGACTAGTCCACTTTCAATCAAAATCAATATTAATTCCAAGGTACTTAATACTTTTGAGATTTTAAATTTTTGGACAATTTGAACATAAGTTATTATTACTGATACAAATATCGTTACAATATAATATCAGATCATCAATTAATTCGTTAGGCTTACGATATCCAAAAGTGATAAACTTAGTTTTTTCCTCGTTTAAACTTAGTAAATTAGCATTTAAGACTAATATGTGCGAGCTAAACCATTTTTAGATTTATCCAAAACATCACTCCAAGTGTTGGCAGCAAAAACAAGGGCTGTGTCGTCAGCGAAGGCGGTTAAATAATCTTATACATTTGCATTACATAAATCATTAACATAAATGAGGAACAATATGGGACCCAGCACTGTACCTTGGGGTACACCACAGGCAACTGGTAAAGGCTTACTTAAACTTCGTTTATTTTAACTCTTGATTTTCTATTTTGAACATAACTTTCGAACCATTTTAAAGGCAAACCGTGAATTCCACAATTATCAAGTTTTTGTATCAATATATGGCGGCTGATGGTATCAAATGCCTTTGCCAAGTCCAAGAAAACAGCAATAACCTTTTGATTTTTATCAAGAGCTTGATGGACATAATTAGTGAAGTTATATAGGGCATCGTTAGTACTCTTATTCGACTGAAAGCCATATTGATAATTAGACAACATACTAGTTTCCTCTAGAAAATTAACAAGCCTTTGTTTCATTGCTTTCTCAAAGAGTTTTGATATATGAGTTAACAAAGAAATTGGTCTGTAATTAGATAATTTATTTTTTTCACCCGCTTTAAAGGGAATATAACCTGCAAGGCAATCTTTATGGAAGACCCCTTCAATTTTTCAAGTTTCCCTCTACAGTGGCGCCAAACTTTTTTAAAGCCAAAGGCAAGAGCGGCCAGAGCTGCAAACGTTGGTGTTCCACACCAAATACCTGAGGTTATATTCCCTTTAAATATGGGAACAACAAGTGCATTTTTTAAGACATCAGGAAAAATACCAAGCTCGAAGCTTAAAATAATTATATGAGCCAGAGGATGAACAATGTACCTACTAATTGATTTTAAAGTTCTACATTTATGCCATCACTTCCGGGAGCGGAATTTTTTAAGCCTTTTATAAGGTTGAATATTTCTATTTCCGTAACGGGATTAAGGAAAATACTTCTTTGGTTTCGAGTAACTCCAGAAAAATTAACTTTCTGATGATTCAAATCTATTATTTTCTGGGCCATTTTATCTCCTATTTTTGTAAAATATTTGTTAAAACCGTCCGCCACCGCATAATGAGGTTCATTTTTTGAATCCACTGTTTTACCCTCGATATTGATATTAAATTCATTTAACGCTTGTTTATTCTTTTTATCTGGACAGACCTTTTTAACAATATTCCAAATTTTTGCAGGATCATTATTAGCACAAACAATTTGTTCTTTGTAATAATTGCACTTTGTTAGACGTAATAGTTCAGATAATCTATGTCTATAACTGTGGTAAAACTGTGAAAGCTGTAGGTTAAACGGTTCTTTATTTAATTTCCGCTTTAAGCGGTCTCTTTTCCGGATACTTATAATTAAGCCCTTAGTAATCCAGGGTTTCAAAGGTTTAAATTTTTTGGAAGTGTTAGAATTATCAACTAAAATGTCTATTTTTTTCCTAGATAAATTAATATAAAACTGCAGCGTAGAAATATAATTATTCGTGGCGTTATCTAAATTATTTGAACTTAATACGTCACACCATGTTTCAAACATTATAACGGTAGATAATTTGTCGTAATCAATCTTATTTATTGTATTATGTTTATTACTCTGATACTCACGATGTTTTGCGTGTTTTGATTTCAAATTAGCAAGCAATGATCAGTTATATGTGTATCAAATATTAATGTTTCAGCATCATTTACTAGGAATGAATTCTTGATAATTAGAAACGCGTGAAAGAAATCCTTTAGACACCATCAAATCTATATAGTCTTCACTTACTGAGTCCGGTTTAGTATCTAAAATGTTTAAGTTAAGGTCACCCATTATCACATTACAATTATAATTATAGTGCTGTAATTCCACTTCCAAATCTTTTAAGAAATCTTCAGGGTCAGAGTTTGGTGACCTATACACGGCCAAAATTCGAGTGGCAATAGTATCCAAAGATTTATCTCTATCTTCATTGACTAAATCGATTCTAAGACAGTTATTTTAACATTTGTAATAATGGTACCAAAATGTAGAAGGTAGCTTGATGGTTTGGGTTTCATACAATGGCCTGGTCTTATTCTCTATAGAAGCAGTGTTTCTTTCAGAAAATTTTCTTCGGGGGGTTTCCCAGACATTCGGGGGTGCCGGTATCCAGTGGCGAGCGAAGCGCTCCCTGCACGCCTGGCAGTGGCGTCGGAAAAAGGAGAAGCTCCGGGGGGGCGGTAGACTTTTTCCAGGGGGGGGGCGCTTAGCCCCCCGGAGAGACGCCTGAAAGAAACACTGTATAGAAGAGGAAGAATTTTTAGAAGTGATGGTAAAAAAGCTCATCTTCTTATATTGATAATTACATATTTTCAGGCTTTTTTCTTGCAGAGTTACAAACTTACAGTCCATAATTGATACAATTGACTTTTTGCGTGTCAATATCAAATCCTCCGCAGTAAATAATAACAAATATGGATAAGAGAGGCGACTTTTTCAGCATTTTCTTTAGTGAACAATTTTTAAAAATAACCAATTGTTTTTACATTAGGAGATAATAGGCTACTGATATCGTGATTTGGTCGAAAATTGGTTCACGCATAAACTACCGATTTTACCCGTTACTGATATTTTCAAACTAATTTTATCAAAAACAAGGCAGATGGCGCCACTAAACTTGATATCGGAAAAATTCACAGATATATTGGTTATAATAGTATTGTACATTTTTAAAATCAGTATAGGTTAAATTACGATATCGGCTAACATTTATTTCTGTATTATTGCGGACAATTAAATTAATTGAACCATTAATACTATGTTGAGTTGAAATATTCTATGGTATTTTGTTCATTTTGTAACTAATTTACATATATGTTGGTGGCATTTGGTTTTGTTGGTAGAAAATTCTTAAATCTGCTAAATGTTTCAAAAACCTCTTATGTTTTGGCAATTAGGCTTAAAAATTCACAATATTGCAAAAGTATGTCTCTTTGGTAACGCAGCCCGTTGTAGTGAATCTCTTGTAAAACGTTCGCATTTGAATAGGTAGTGTCATACTTAAATAAATCTTATAGACGTAGGATACTACCAATGAATGCTTTCAAAACAATTTTACACAGAATTATTAATTATGTCACCGAAGAGAAAAGCATATTTATGAAAAGGTGATTAAGTTAGTACTAAATATATTCTAGTTTATATGACCCCGATAATACATTTACCCGCTGTTAAATCGGTAGCAATACATTTTTCAGTTTAATACTGATATTTTACGATGAATACCGTTAAGAACCTAGAAGTTAAACAATGCTTGAAAAAAAACGTAACTCTTGGATCATACCAACTTTCAAGGAAACTACGCCATCTATCCCTTATTTGAAAAAAAAATTAATATCAGTAAGCAAAATCGTATCAGTTTGAGTTTAAAAATACACTTCATATATTTTTAAAATACTAATTGACTTTTTAGATCTTCGTTGATTAAAAGCAATAAATATTATTTTTAAAGGATATTCTAATAAAAATAATTCCATATAATGTTTATGTAAATAAACAGAGTTCAGCTAGTCATTTCTAATATGATAATGCTTTATAATCACATTCTGGACGAATTGCGAAAATTTAAACAATACTTTATACTATTTTACCAATTGAACAAGCCATAAGAATTTCCAGTTAATTGAGCCTCACCATCCATAAAATATGGTAACTATCTTATTTAACTGGGAGGTATTGACACTCCTTACTCTAAAGAGCTTTTCGGTTAATTAAATTGAAGTGTCAATGAAGATTGAAACATTTATATCAATTATTCCCAAAGTAGCCCCAAGGAATTCCATTCCAATAACCTTGACATGGTTGCAACAGTCACATTAGTTGAACGAATCGAAGATACGTTTAGAGCTCTGAACTGGCAAGTTTGCACTTGCTTTATCGCTGTAAACAAGAAAAACTATTTTTGAAGAGCAGCTCTTAACAAGTTTGTGGATTACCGTCATTTTTGAAAAAAAAAATATCTTCGAAGGAGAATGAGAAGTGGTCCATCTTTGAAAATGGTGAGCTTACCCTGTAAGAAGAAAATTGGTTAGTTTTTCACATAGAGTTAGCTACCAAAAATATGGAAATCATACTTAAGCTCGATGTATAGCGTGAAATTTTCTGTTTTGATGCGTGCCAAATTTAAATAGAATCAACAACTTAATACAATTTGTTTAGTTAATGTTTTCATTCAGTGAAGTTGATATAAATGAATGCGTCATGGGTAATCACAAACCATCAAGCCATCTTTTACATTTTGGTACCATTATTACAATTGTTAAAATAAAAATACTTAAAAATGTTCCTACCAGTTCTTCGTGTTATTCCCATTCTTATCCATACCATCATTTTGTTTGCGCTTTAGGAATATGTACAGACAAAAGACCAAATTTATGGAATCTAAACGCAGTACATTGGCATGAACGAGATCTAGAAGTACTTAATTAGTCTAAGAATTAAACCTTATAACAAGTGTACTTCTCTTACTTTTGCAGATGAAACCTCTTCGGCTTGCAAAAATGGATCTTAATATGTTTAAAATAAGGCAACCTTGGGTTACAGGCCTACACTACTGCGCAACTTCCAGTAACCTGAAACCTTCAAATATACCTTCTTCGTTTAAATGAGCTCTCCATAACTAATTTTTCAACGTTCAGATCGTGTAAATTACGGTTTGCATATAATTTTTGTCGACATTTTTACAAATTTATACACGACACTAGCACACACATTCGGGGGACATTTTCCACAGCTTCACACGCCATTTTGAAATTTAAAGTAACCTTTATCACTCTTTCCGGTTCGAATTTTCATGATGTTAGTTTTCGCGCTCAAAGACAGAAGGCGCCTCCAAGATAAAAATTCTTTCCCCCCGGAATTGCGTCAGAGATAACGGCAAATTCCCGGGAGAAATCTTTCCCGCTTCAATTTTCTGGAGCCAATTACAATAGGCATACGTCACGACCACTTCAGCCATTGAGAACTCTTAACCACGGGCCAGCTGAATCTGGCTGGTGAACTGAACTGAGCTTCGTCCTTCGGGGTCGCATATATGGCGATTATTGCCTCACACTCACGTGGTCATTCTATGACGTAACGACAACCAATCGGAGCGAAGGGGTTGAATTTGTACGGTCCCTGTGGACGTAATGTGACATGTGATTTCGCGCCCAATGAAATCTCAAGAAGAAGGTTGAAAGAAAGAAGGCGTGTCACAACTTTCCTAGGAAAGTCTGAAGAATACCCCCGAATATCTCTATTTAAATACTTCTCAGAAAAATATATTTTTTAACTAAATCTTTCTTTAGGATTTACCAAGAAGTGGTCGAACCTCCATTACAAACGCACGTGAAAATAGTCTTCTTGCGAGAGCCGCAATAGCAAATAAACATCAGTCATTAAGGACGCTTAAGCAACGATGGTTGACTAACTACGGATTAAGATTGTCTATAAGTAGTGTTTGGAATAGGTTGAAAATATCTGGATTAAGAAGATACCGTTCGTTATGCAAACCCGTTCTTACCAGAGAGCAACGGCAATTACGTCTAGAAATGTGCCGCGACCTTCTTCGCTGGCCTAGGGAGCATTTGGCACGATTCATTTTATTTTCGGATGAAAAAGTAAGCTTTTTTACATTTGTATTTTTTGGAACTTATGTTATTATGTATGTTAGACTTTCCAAAGTTCTTCATCCCCGACGGTTTGGTAACGAGAAAGCGAGGATATATAACCGCTGGGAACATGTTACACAGATCCAAGACAGTGGCCGATTTTCTGTGAATGTCTGGGCATGCATTGGCGATGGTCAAGCGGGAATTTTACCTCGCGTTCAAGGAAGGTTGAAAGCTCAAAACTATATACGAATCCTAGAGGAATCGATGCTACCATCAGCAGCAACAATTTATGGAGTTGAGAATGGCGGCCGGTAAACATTATTTGCTTTATTTTCATTAAATTTCACTACTGTTTTAACAATTTTCAGAATGACCTTCATGCGTGACAATTGCCCTAGTCACAAAGCCAGAGTCATTGGACAATTTCTGGAAGAACAAGGCATAGATGTTTTAGATTGGTCGGCACACTCTCCAGACTTAAACCCTTTGGGCTTTCATGACCACAATCATCGAAAGAAGAATACCGGTGTCGCAAGAAGATTTGGAAAATATGGTTCAGCGTGCTTACGCAGACTACATAAGAAATCTAACCAATTCCTTTCGTCGACGATGGTTAAAATGTGTAAGAAGGAGGGGAGACGCCACACCGTATTAACGCCTAATATATAAAATCTGTATATGTTCAAAATAAACATTGGATGTGTTAAATATTTATATTTTTTATTCTGTCAAATGTCATGTATGATCACTAGTAAAACATAACTAAATTTCATCATCGGTGTTTAACTAAGCAATATTTGGGGAAATTTATAAAATATGACACCTTAAATTAACTTTTAAAAACTTCAATAATAAAGTTATAATAAAACGTAAATAAACTAAATTATTTAATTTTCCTTCAGAATTTTTTTCTTTAAAATCGAATAATATTGGACTTTATAAGTTTTTGAAAAATTACAGGCAAAATCCGTAAACGTTTGACTTATTTTGAAGTAAGCCAAAACAAGTGCAAGGATTTGAGAAAACAATGCGGCACAGTGATCTTTGCAAGATCACCACGACACCTAGAAGTGGAACCCAATGTGATAATTTCTGTGAAGAATTAAATAATCTCGTTACGGCAGCAAGCATTTGTTCGTAAATACCACCGTTCAAATAAAATTGTTCCCGACATGGTCAAGTTAAAAGCCAATAGTAGTGAGATAAATTCATCGCCCTAAAAACCAGTAGGACTCTAAACGTAGCTTTAAAGTGCGCAGTCGACAATCCTAGACGATTTCCGAGGATCCTATTTGTCGCTAAGATTCTATAAATTATACCAGAACCGTCCTTGTATGTCATTATTTGTTTCACCGGTTAAAACAATACAGAACTACAATTATTTTTTCAAATTGCTATATAAGCTTTAAAGCTGTAATTTTCTAACCCTTCTCGTCTAGTAAATTTTGACGATCATTTTTATAATTTACAATTGATTAAAACAAACGGCAGTTTAACGACCGGCATCTGACTTCCCACACTCAACCAGATTTGACCATACGAATCCTTCTAGTCAGCGCCGGCCCTAGCCCTTGGTCAGGGTAGAGCGAGATTGTTTTTCGATTGTTGCCACGCCGCCCCACGCCTCTCAAAGGGAATTTTGGAGCCCCTTTCCACCTGGCCGCTGTCCTGGCGCCTAGAGCAACCGCTCCACTTGCTCTACCCTAGGGCCGGCGCTGCCTCTAGTGCTTAAACTTATTGAGTCAGGCATTGCCTATACCACCGAACGTTTTTAGCAATCTGAAGAAAAGCCTCCGCTTCCTCCGCCGATCATTCTGTTTTCTCTCACAAGATAGCGACAAAGCATAGACCTTGCCTATAATTCAACGGCCTATTCTCGTTTACAAAGAATTATTGTTCTTCTCAAAATTTTGGGAGGACTTCATAGTCTTATGGTGACCCTGTCTGCCTTCTCCCATACAATTTCCACATAAAATTAATTTTAATTATATTCTGAGACAACGTAGACCCATCTTCCGACAATATCCGTAAGAAAATTGCATTTCTACGCCCTTTTATTTCAACAAAATACTGGATTTACTAAAGAATTAGCGCTATAGTTTATAGTTCCATAATAACTTGTACAAACTAAACGTATTAAATTTTATAGTGGCATAATAACTTATACAAACTAAACAATTTTATTTCAAAATTAAAATTACAGTCTAATAAATGTATAACCAGATTAAATCTCGTAGCGTTGCCAATGAACACGAAATGGTTTTATTTTTATCAAATATTCCAACACTTTTACAATATGAATCGACACCAAGGAATATGAAAATCGAATTAAAAATGTGATGAATTTCAAAATAGAGAAGTTGTTATATAGATCAGTAGACGAAAATAAGTCCAAACGTGCATATTACAGAAAACGAAAATATTCACTTTGTAGGCCTCAATTTTCTCTTTCTGAAACACTTAACACCATTTTTCTATGATTTCTAGAAATTACAATATTTTCAATAATTTGTCAAAAATACAACGCGTCAAGACTTTTTGAAGAGATTGTACCTAGCACCTCTACTGGACGTTTACCGCAAACTCATAAACGGAAACAACTCTCACCATTAAGAATTCACCGACCGAGGAAAAGAAAGGCGAGGACAAATACAGTTGATTCCCAATCGGAACAACGTAGTAATGATCCTTGTTTACTAGAGACTAGCAACCTTACAGATCCTTTTTGGATCGCCTGTGACCAGTGTGATCAATGGCACCACATCTTTTGCATTGGAATGGAAGAAAAAATGCATAGCAAATGACAAATTTACCTGTGGTAAGTGAAGTAACTTAGACTTCATATTTGTTCTTTCTAGAATGGCTGACAACCGAGGGGTAAGACAGTCTCAGATAATCTGTACACCGAGTTCGTGCATTTAGCACTGTTAAAGGTACGGCAGTGTACACCGAGTTCGCAGAGTGTCTTACCCCTCGCTGACAACCAAACTAAATCACCAAAGCAGGAGACTGGAACTTGTAAAACTCGGGACAAGCAGCCCCCAGGAAAAAGGTACTAGACTTCGAGACCAGGAAAGAACCCTGCTTTTCAGTCTCAAGTCGAGTCCCAAAGCAAAAAACCAGACGACCAAGCTGTAATTATCAAACACAAACACGACCCGCCGATGATCATTGCCCATAGGATCTTCCAGGGGGCCAGAGAGAAACCGATTTGTACGGTCTTTGATGAAAGCGGCAGACACCGTAATGCTACCTATACAGAAGAGGAATTGAACCCTCAATGGTAGTACACCAAAAAGCACATCCTAGACAACCGAAGATACAATCCCGTAATAGACTGGTCCTTGTCTACAAAACCGCCGGACTCCCTAACAACAGAAGCTAAACAGCAGCAAGCCATCGCCTTGGCGAAAAAAATATTTATTCAAATTTACCCGCAGTGAAGGATGGTCAAACGGTCATTGATTTCGACTGTCCGCTACCTGAAGGGGTTATGCTCACGGAGACGTGGAGGAATTTTCTACAGCCTCATTACGGGTCTACAATCCAGATGATAACAGTCAAAAAACAAAAGGGTGATTGTATAAAGGTCTTTGGTGACAATGACTCTGATAACTCCCTGCATTCTCAGGATTTGCAAATCGAAATCGTCCCAACTAAACACAGGTCGCAAACTATATATACCCCCAACACTTATTTCTTCAACCCTCGGAGAAAGGAAGGCAACACAAGTACCGCGGAAACCCTTCCCTCTGGCTTCTTTTCCTTCATTTTTGCTGCCAACGTATATGACACCAATCAGCGCTATAGCTCGAGGGCGTTTTCTTGCTGGCCTGAGGACTCCCTTGCCTCAGACAGTAGATGAAACATCCGCCCGGACTCCCGCCATCTCCGTTCCCCGAGGCCTAGGACGATCACTATCGACTGGACCGACGTATCCCTCTCGTCAGCCAGAGACAAGCCCCGATTCAAAGCCCATCGTTCGTGGAAGAGGACCCTTAATGAAAACAGCCCAGACCAAGCCAAACAAAAACCAAAGTCAACCTGATTTACCCATGCCACCAAACTCAAGGCAGCGTAACCTCTCCACCGTGGAAGAATCTATGATGGCCACCATCCAACTAGCAGGACCACCACTTCCAACGCTGCCTTCTGTTCCTAAAATAAATCATCACAATTTATTTCTTATCCCAGACAATCCCTGGACTTGAAAACAACTCAAACGACCACACTGACATCATTATCCTTAGCACAGATGACAACGTGGACGACGACCTCGAGCTAAGTTCTCTGGTTATATCCGAAGACGCCCATAGTAGCAACCCAGAAATTGTTGACCCAGATGATGTCATCAACTACCAGCTTAAAGACCTAAGCCAATAGACAAATCTTTATTGGATTTCCCCAACAAACTCAAGGAATGTCAAAAACAAGATGGATGTTCAACACAGACCCTTAGGTATTGGGAATGCCACAATTCCCATCGCGACGATCCTCGTTATGCTGCAGCTTAAAATGTCAAGAACACGGACATCTCATAGCCGAGTGTGGACCGTCCAAGTCGATGGCAGACGTCAATGGTAAACCTTGTAAAACCACCCAAACCATCAATGCCAAGGATCTCAGATACAAATCAATTCCTTCGCCAATACTAAGGGTAAGAAGAAACCTTCTAAAAATTAGAAACCAGTAAACGACAATCAGTAAAAGTGCAAAAAAAAATTGTTTTTACTTGTGTATTAGCCCAATAATCGTTTTGTTTTTTTGTTTAAATTCGGGACGAACTTTTAAAAAGCGGGGGTTATATAACGAAATCTTATTAAAGTTTTGGAAAAGAATTTCATAAACCTTTTCTATTTTTCTCATAATTGTTAACCTTTTTTTTTCTATACCATAGTACTAATTCATATTGCCGCGCAAAATATAACAAGATGGAACAGTGTCGCCCTCTAGTATTAAAAAATTGAATATGTTAACCGCGACGCGATAAAGTTCAATCCCTGTCATACCGAGTTTTATTTTTTAGTACTTTTTCGTTAGTCAGACTATAGTTAAAAAACCAAGTCATTCTACTCTAAAAGGCTAGAGCATTTCGAAAATACCATCATTTTACGAGTCTCGGTGCGTAAGACGAATCTCTGAAGGACGGGCTCCTGGTGTCGCGGAAGTGATGGGATAACTTCGTATCAATATCAAGTTTCAATTTTTGGTTTAATAATTCGGTCGTCGGTCGAACGAAGTTTCAAGGTTTAAATAGGTGATTCTAGAAAGTTCGAAAAGGATTCTGGGTAAACGTCCCCTTTTCAGTTTATTCTAAATCAGTTCAGTTCTACTCTCTTCGGATCCTTAATCAGGGATTCTCCCTGCGCAAACGAACCAAAGAAATTTCTGCTTTTGGCCTTTTGCTTTCAATTCTAGTGTCGATTAGGATAAACTTTAAACCTTAAAGTGTACTTATAATTATTGTTGTACTAAAAGTGTAAAAACTAACTTCAGGTATGCTATATTTTGAAATCTATATAAATTTGCTAGGTTTACTATAATTGGTTGAGAATTTTTATACAGTTTCAGTTAACCCTTGGCTATATTCAAGCCTGATTACCGTTACGATTTGAAAAAAAAAAATCATGGGTGGACGACGATGTTGCATCTCAGGGTGTAAAACTGCAGCAATCAAGAATCCTAAAGTGACATTTAGTCCTTTTCCAAAAAACCCCACTCTACGTAACGAATGGATACAGGGCTATTGAGAGTAACCTATCAGATTATTTATATAAAATTATCGGAGCAAAGACCAAGGAGTACACCTATGAGGAAACCATTTGGTCTGAAGTATCAACTTATTATGTGGCTATCATTTTAATAATTCTGGTAGAAAAGGCTACGATAACAAGATACCACGGTATTTTAATAAACTGTATGACGGAGTTATACCAATCCCATCTCATGAGATTGAAATATCCGAAGAAACTGAAACTAGTCTCGTTCCACTGATAGATTTTGGTCAGCAACTGCTATAAAGATATGATGCAGCATTTACCCTTCCACTACAAAATGCATATGGTATTTTTATTTAACCCACTTCTTTTTTTAAATCATATATATATCAGTGGCAGCGATCTCATGGAGGCGGCGGGGCCGAAGCCCCCATTGGGGAAAATCAATAGGGGCTTGGCCCCCATTCGTAAAACCGCCGATGTTAAAGGCCGTTTACTTTTAAGCATTGGTGACGACGTCAGGCTGACGTCCAACAGCCATCAAACTAGTGACAATGACTGGTCAAAATGTAACAGTCGGTCAATACACATTTTTTAGTCGCGATGATTGTACCTTCTGACTAAATAATGACTCCTTTTACTATTTACTTTAACTGAAACCAATAGTTAGATTGCGATATGCTCATGGCTATTTATTTATGACAAAAACAATTGCTCAATAAGCATAAGGTGGGCTTTTGTTTGAGCATCGTTACAGAAAGACGCAAAAAAACCAGACCGATATAAAATAAAAATAATGACGAAAGGAGATGGGATTTTGAGAATGCTAAAAAAAATAAATAAAGGGAGAGACGAAAACCAATGAGTAAATTAGGAAATAGAGGTAAAGAATCAAGTAACGCGAGAGGAATCTTTAAAATGAAAAAAGGCAGAGACATGGCGGCGAAACGTGTGGCGATTGGGGATCATTAACAACACTACAGGAAAAATTATTTAGACGCTGAGCGGTACGAACTCGGAGCTTGGAGAGTTTGAGTGAATGGCCCCGAGTTTGGGAGGAACTAAGAGAGAAGAAATCGTCAGAATTTAGCGTTAAGTTATTATAGAAACCATCGTGAAGAAAACAGAGAGCATTAATACGGTGTCGAAGATGTACCGGATCGATGCGAAGGTACTGCAAGCGAGAGGGGCAGGGAGAGACGAAATTTTGTGTGGAAGCTTAGCGAAGGCATTTTGAGTTTTTTGGAGAGCAAGGATATCCGATTGGAGACGAAGGCTCCACATTGGGGAACAGAAATACAAGTGGGGAAGAATTAGGGAATTATATAGGGTACGAATTAGCCTAGGAGAGCGGAAGAAATTATTGCGATGGACAGCACCAGTAATAGAGCGAATTTTCTGAGAAATTTTGTTAGCGTGACTCGAGAATTTCAGAGAAGGATCCACAATAATGGCTTAATCGCGTTCAGAGAGAGTGGTGTTAATTGGGGCATCCCTAATAAAATATGTGTGATTGAGCGCATAACGAAAAACATCAGGGAGGGAGTTAATTAAGACGTTAAACAGAAGGGCACCAAGGACAGAAGCCTGGGGGACACCGAAATGGACATCAGCCCAATCAGAGACTTCACCGTGAACCACAACACGCTGTTAACGAGAAGAAAGGAAATCTGCGAGCCAATCAAGCGCATCACCCCAAACACCGGCGTCTTGAAGGGTGGAAAGAAAAGCGGCGTGGGGGAGGGAGTCGAACGCCTTTCTAAAATCCAGAAGAATTACGTCGACGGCAAAGCCCTGATCAAGCCAACTTGACCAACGGTTAGAAGCAGACGGGAGGTTAGGTCGAATTACTGAAAAACATTGAGGAAGAGAGGAAGCTAAGCAGCTGTTCAAAAGCCATGGTTTCAGACAATTTAGAAACCTGGTTTAAAACGCAAATGGGGAAAAAGTTAGATGGAAGAACGCGGGGACCCTTTTTGTGAATTGGCGTAACATTTGCCTCCTTCCAAGAAGGAAGCAATGAACAATTCTAGAAAGAGAACGAAATAAGAAGGTGAAGGGGGAAAACAAGCGAAGGGGCACAATTGCGTAATAAGAATGGATGAATACCGTCGGAGCCCGGATACTTGTCAATTTTTAGTTTCCCAAGTAGACGACTATAGCTGATCAGCTGGCGTACAGGTAAATTTGTCAAAAGTAGAGAGAGAGACAGCGCAAGAGGGAGACGGGACCAAGGGCAGAGGTTGAATAGCAGAGGCAAAATACTGATTATAAACATTGGCGGCCTCCAAGGAAGAAGTCGTAGAGGAGCCACCAGATTTTTTAATTTCAATTATTTTATGGCGAGAAACGCGAAATCGATTGACGTGAGAATAGAAAGCTTTAGGGTTGACCTTTACAAGACTGGAAAGAGCTGTCTTAGATTTTCTCCTCAAATTACGCGAGTGATTAGTGTGGCCGTTAGGAGCCTTACGATAAGAGGCAACATGTCCAGAGATAACTGACTGGGAAGCGTGTCGTTTATTAAATTGATTTAGGCGACACCAGGCTATAGATTTAGCTTTTCTGCTTAAGGCAGAGCGGCGGTTAGAGGTACTATTACGATGCTTCGGCTTGCTAAATGGGATAAAGGACGAAATCCCGGCAGTTAAGAGGGTATGAAAGGCAACCCAAGAGTCAGCGAGGGCGTCACGGGAAAGCGTCCGAGAATTATCAATACGACTTCTTCCTTGGAGGCCGCCAATGTTTATTATCAGTATTTTGCCTCTGCTATTCAACCTCTGCCCTTGGTCCCGTCTCCATCTTGCGCTGCCTCTCTCTCTACTTTTGACAAATTTACCTGTACGCCAGCTGATCAGCTATAGTCGTCTACTTGGGAAACTAAAAATAGACAAGTATCCGGGCTCCGACGGTATTCATCCACTCTTATTACGCAATTGTGCCCCTTCCCTTGTTTTCCCCCTTTACCTTCTTATTTCGTTCTCTTTCTCGAATTGTTCATTGCCTCCTCACGACAATTCACAAAGGCATGCATTTAATAGGCCCCTTAATAATTTAATTTTTATACCCTTTTTTAATAACAAAAGACCTTCATTGATTTGTACCTTTTTTTTAAAAATTAAACCCCCTAAAAAATCATTTACGACCCTTTATCTATTTTGTCGTTACTTAAAATAAAGTAACTACCAGTAAGAAACAGCAAGACGATTTTTTGAACATTTATTGAACTATTAATGCTTTTTTCGACATGGTCGGTCTACCGCGTTTTCGTTTTTGGCCAATCGGCACAGTTTTCACTTCGTCAGGAGCGGCAGTTAATTTTTGATGTAACGCTATTCCAAAGATATGTTTGCATTTATACTGTTTTAGATACGTAGGGCATGTACACATAGCAGAACGCCAGTTATCGGAATCCATAGTCACAACCCATAATCTAGTTTAAAACTTTTTAAACGTATTAAATACTCCTTGAGATTTTGTAAATGTAAAATGGGTGAACCTAACAAGAGAATGACTTATAAATAAAAATATATTCAAAAAGTTTACTAACCAATTTTTTTTCCGAATCTGGTGCAAGTAATTTGGTACTTGTGATGACTTAGGTTCTTTAAACCCTTGGTCACGTAACGCTTTTAGGATTAATTTTGGCTTGTCTATTTGAAGACTAACAAGTCTCGTGATTTCCAACTTTATGTCTTCATTTAAACCCCTTGTTTTAGTGTTGTGGATGTGACTGTCAGTTGTCTTGAACATAAAAACTGCATCGTCATCAGGAGATAGTTGCAAGTATCAAATCCTCTCCCGATTGTCCGTGTCTTCAATCTAACCTTAACGCTGTTGTTCTCTTGGCTGACTCGAAGGGGTTATATTTTAACACCGACAAATGCTCCGTCTTACACTTAGGAAGGAATAACCCCAATCACACATATTTTATTAGGGATGCCCCAATTAACACCACTCTCTCTGAACGTGATTTAGGCATTATTGTGGATCCTTCTCTGAAATTCTCGAGTCACGCTAACAAAATTTCTCAGAAAATTCGCTCTATTACTGGTGTTGTCCGTCGCAATATTTTATTCCGCTCTCCTAGGCTAATTCTTCCCCACTTGTATTTCTGTTCCCCAATCTGGAGCCTTCGTCTCCAATCGGATATCCTTGCTCTCCAAAAAAACTCAAAATGCCTTCGCTAAGCTTCCACACAAAATTTCGTCTCTCCCTGCCCCTCTCGCTTGCAGTACCTTCGCATCGATCCGGTACATCTTCGACACCGTATTAATGCTCTCTGTTTTCTTCACGATGGTTTCTATAATAACTTAACGCTAAATTCTGACGATTTCTTCTCTCTTAGTTCCTCCCAAACTCGGGGCCATTCACTCAAACTCTCCGAGTTCTTACCGCTCAGCGTCTAAATCATTTTTCCTGTAGTGTTGTTAATGACTGGAATTCCCTTCCCCAAGAGATTGTTTCTATCCCCAATCGCCACACGTTTCGCCGCCATGTCTCTGCCTTTTTTCATTTTAAAGATTTCTCTCGCGTTACTTGATTCTAAACCGCAATTTCCTAATTTACTCATTGGTTTTCGTCTCTCCCTTTATTTATTTTTTTTTAGCATTCTCAAAATCCCATGTCTTTTCGTCATTATTTTATTTTATATCGGTCCGTTTTTTTTGCGTCTTTCTGTAACGATGCTCAAACAAAAGCCCACCTGAGGCTTATTGAGCAATTGTTTTTGTCATAAATAAATAGCCATGAGCATATCGCAATCTAACTATTGGTTTCAGTTAAAGTAAATAATAAAAGGAGTCATTATTTAGTCAAAAGGTACAATCATCGCGACTAAAAAATGTGTATTGACCGACTGTTACTTTTTGACCAGTCATTGTCACTAGTTTGATGGCTGTTGGACGTCAGCCTGACGTCGTCACCAATGCTTAAAAGTAAACGGCCTTTAACATCGGCGGTTTTATTTTGTATGATTTTTCCCTATGGGGGCTTCGGCCCTGCCGCCCCATGGGATCGGCGCCACTGAAAGACACGCTAAAACAAAAAAATATTGCTCTAAATATTCCACCTTTTTTTGATGGTAAAGCCCAACTATGTGAGCAGGGAGTGATTTACACTAGAGAAATTGGAAGTGTACGAATACATGTAGAACGTGTAATAAGAGCGGTAAAGGAATATTACATTTTAAGCACCATTTTTCCTAACTCCATGTATAATCAGCTAAACGAAGTTTGGAAGATTTGTGCTTATTTGGTTAATTTTTGTAATGAGCCCTTACTAGATTTGTTATTTTATTTGAAATATCATTTTAAAAGTTGAAATTGCAAAAAAAAGAACTACCTCTACGCTTGCGTTATTATGAGCGTGCGAAAAACCACAGAACTCGGATAAGCATGAAACATAACCTGTCTTATATTTTACATGCTCATAATGAATGCAAGCGCAGAGGTAGTTTAAAAAAAATATTACAATATTGAACTATAAAAATACATCTTGTAATTTGTTTTATTAAAAAATGTTTATCTCTTGAAATATTTTTTAAGGTAAAAACATTTACTTTGTCATTGTAATTTTTAAAAATCACAGCAGCTTAACCTAGTTAACACATTAAAGATACCAAATGTTTAGATCTTTAAAAATATTATATTCTAATTTGAGATATTAACTTATTTGTTTAATATCTTAGTTAAATCTATCCTAGCTTTTCACTAAACCTAAGCCTAACGCAGGCTCCTACGTTTTGAAAATAGTTTCACCGCAAAGCTTCTTATCTAACGTCAAATTTGCTCGATCTGCGCAGGCGCGGGACCGCTAAAACAAGCCGTCCAGAGGTATTAAAAAACTTAATAGAATCGGTTTGGTTATATGTGCGTAGAAGCGCGAGTGCCTGAACATTCCGCAACTACTTGAACGTGTGCGTGATAGTGCTTGTGTGTGAACTGTTTGAAGGACTAATTGTAAGAGCAAGACGTCTAGAAATTTAAAACTACAAAAAACCTGTTAGACTTAATTTTTTGTTTTATTTTACGCTGGATGGTTCAAATGGCAAATTAATGGAAATAAAGTACAAAGTTCGTTAAGTACCGTCAGGCTGACGGTGGGTTTTTTCTTTTGTTTCAAAACTGTCCAAGCTAACCAATTGAACTTTGTGATAAATAAAAAGTATATTACAATTGAAATTGTTTCCGCTACTTTTTCCAACTCACTCTTACAACCTAGCAGTTGGGCAATCCCGAATCAAATAAATTTCAATACAACGGCAACGAGGTGAAGGTCTTGTCAATTTATCGCGCGAGGTTGGTAAAGTTTCTTGTTTTTTATAACTTAAGCCAGTTTCTTCCTAATTCGGCACGATTCCGCCCAGAAATCTTACAAAAAACGAACGGCCGTTATAGTAGGGCTATTCAAAGAGTAACCTCTGCTATAATTGAGTTCAAACTCAACAGTTGAAGATGCAAAGGTATATTACAATTTCTTGTTTGTTTGTTATGGCTTGGAAATAAATATATTTGTATTTTCAGAGGTCTTTCTTGAATAGATGTGTGCTACCAAATGTCCTAGGCGCGGTCGATTGTACACACATAAATATAGAGGCTCCGAGTGTGAATAACCTCGAATATTTGGATCGTAAAGGGAACTATTCATTAAATGTACAGCTGGTTTGCGACAATGATTTGCGGATAAATGATATCGTAGCACGTTGGCCGGGTTGTACACATGACTCTTTTATTTGGCGTAACACGGGATTATGTAAGCGATTTCAAAAAAGTGAAATGCCCCCAGGGATATCTACTTGGTGACAATGGATATTGTCTTCAGCCTTGTCTTATAACTCCATTATTAAATCCGGTCACACCGCAACAGATAGAATTTAATAGGCGTCATAAACGAGGTACATATATGAATATTTTTATTATTATTCAGCGTCATTAAAATCATTCGTATTTAAGGGGGAAACGTTATTGAACGTGTCAATGGAATATTGAAATCTAGGTTCAGGTGTCTTGACGTAACTGGAGGTAGTCTATGTTATGAGCCACCAGTTGTTTGTAAAATAACTTTAGCCTGCTGCCTCTTGCATAATTTCTGCATTGAGAACAGTATTTCTCGTCCCGCTGCACCGGGTACAAAGAAAGTAGTTAGTGTTGGACAGCTATTGTTATTTGGCCTATCTTTTCCGCTACCGAGTTCTTCCCGTTATTATAAATAAAATTTACTCAAAAACAAGGTGAATGACGCCACTAACCTTGACCTTTTGACTTCGTGAATTAGGTTAACACAGGTCAACGAGTATTTAACGTGTTTCGGTATTGGATATTTCTCAAAATTAGTATCGGAATCAGTAAAATTACACTAACGGCCAACCCTAAAAATATAAATATGTTAAATAATATACCACTTAAACCTTTTATGACCTTATAGCCGAATTAGCAGGTGATATACTACGGATTGCCACTGCACACAAAATGCAAAATTATGAATTGCACCAAGTGAAAATTGGAAACAATTTCTTAGCTCAAGGACGCATTCTTAGGCAAAAACTTGTGGACCTGTGTGTGGTAGCAGAAGTGGTAAATTAAAAAACCTAATTTTATGTGGAATAGAAAATAGGCTTATTTCATTTTCACACCACCCATGAGGTAGAAATAATGGCGCGTTGTGTTTTTAATGAGGTTTCCCATCACCTTAAATTAACAAATAACTTAGACTCAGGCCTACCCTCAGGCGTTTTAACCAAAAAATTAAACCTCAGACTCATTTGTAACGAGAGGCTCTTGCCGGACCTGTACCAGACCACCAGTAAAGGCTGTGACGAGTTGCCACAAAGCTCCGCTTTTCCTCCTCTCAACCTCTACATAAGCTTCAAATGTATTTTTAGTATCCTTCAAAGTCTCCACCAGAGATTCTATGCCAGGAGAATTTCTCTGTATGGCTGCTGTCATTTCTTTTTGATTTTCGTTAATTTCGTCTAAGACAACGATGAGCTCCTTTTCATCGTGGACAATTTCTTCCAAGGAACCACTAATTTGGTCCTTAAATGGTCGTTTCCTGGTTGATGAACCTATCGTAATATCAGTTTTAGCTTCAAGTGGAAGTTACCCTACCTACAACTGATGACGGCCAAGCAGCCAGAAACTGATTTGAGGAAAGCGTTCTCAAATCAGCCTTGTAGTGGCAATCTATAATGTCTCGGATTATAGGTATTGGTACATCCTACATTTTGTACTATTATATTTGGAAATTAAAAATCTTTACTACTAGATTGTCCAGCTGAAACTTCAGGCTGATGGATTGCAACCGATGATCCAGCTGAAACTTCAGGCTGATGGATTGCAACCGATGATCCAACTGAAACTTCAGGGCTTGAATCATCCACTGAATCGACACTCTGAAAACTGGCCAATGATTCTTCGCTGATGCCTTTACAATATATTAAGTAACATAGTTTAATTTAAGTAGCGAACTATCATGCTGGAAACTTACCAAAGATTTCATGCTGTACAAAATCAGCTATCACTTTATCCGCGATATTCAGGGTTCTGGTTGCTCCAAATGGATCCTTGTCCCTTAAAAAGTAATGTAGTGTTAAGTTAAAATTAATTACATAATTAATAGTAATTTATTTAAAGGGAAAGCTCTCCGTGATCATCAAAATAACTTTATCTAGTTTTCTCCCTTGGAACAAGAATTTGCAATATTTCTAGGGCTGTGCAGAGGGATGGTAGCTGCAAGAAAAAGGTTCAACATCATACTTTGGGACCAGAAACATCTCTGCACAGCCTTGACATAGGATTTGAATGGTTACGTGAAATATTTCTCAAATTAAGCGTAATTGTTTGAATCACTAATTATAATTAGTGAACTCCAAGGTTCTTTATGGTAATATCAGTTAATCATCATATCATTACCCTACGATCAAAGCTTCACCAATCTCAAAACTTCGTTCTCCTGAAGTAGTTGGATTGTCAATGTTTGAGCTGTAAAGGGGGAATTTTAAATCAACTAGCAATTGTTGATGGTGTACTCATACTTACATATTTGCAGATGGTTCTAATCTGGCCCCTGATGAGGTGGAAATGCCACCTGGAACTCCTGCGTAGGAAACTTCCGAAATAATCCCCACAATTCATTGTTCGAAAGGGGTCAGTATGGGGACATCCGAAAATGATCCACCACCTGTTCTCAGTAAGATACTTCTTATTGCCGCAGCTTTATTTCTGGCAACAGTCTTGAGATTGTTCCATTTTTTTCCTCAAATCCCCTGTGGAACTGTTATGATGTCCAACCATATTAACGGCGACTGTAATTTCGTTCCATTGATTATGTAGCTCGGTTTTTAGAGCTGTGAAATAAAAGCTTCCACCTCGTCCACAGAATATGGAGGACCTACCTGACCTTTAAGTTTAGGCCCCATAACAATAAGGCTTAATTAAATATTTAATACACGCTTATGAAAGTTGTTTACAAAATTTGTTTTTGTTTTAACTACAAGAATCAAAACCAAAATGAATCCAAATTTATTTCACTAAATTGTATAGTACAACAACTTTCAAATAACACTGTGATAAAATACTAAAACACCCATATTTGTAGTTTTTGTTTGTTGTAGATTAAGATTTAATTGTATAATTTAAATGACTTAAATCTACCATGGGGTTAAACTTTTGGCCGGTGTTTTTAGTTGAATATTCTTTTCTATTGGTTATTTTAGTTGTTTAATTTTATCGAAAGTATTGATAGTGTATAATAAATACAATTTTGGTATTTGGATTGACTTGTACATGCTTCGTTGGTTGTCGTGGTGAATCGACGTAATTTTGTTAAGAGCTTCCACTTATAATTTAAGACGATTCGAGAGGCTAGCGGACTGCCGAGCGGGACCAGTAAAAGAGAGCGCGGGGCTACAAGTGCAGTTGAGAGTCGGTGGTGATGTGTCTTCAAAAGTTTAAATTATAAATTTTTAATACCTGTGTTGTGTTTGGTGCACGGTCGAAATATCAGAAAAGAGAGCCTGAAGAAATACATAAGACTAATTTCGATTAACTTTTAAGCTTTCTAAGAGAATTGATGCTGTAATCGAACAATATAAATTTCGATTATAACGGCGGACGAGTCACAGTCTCGTTTAAATTATTTGTGCGGTAGCGGCGTATTGAAAGAAATTGTAGATCTCTGCTACAACGTTGGCACGATTTTTCCTGAATTTTCGCCCCAAAACCGAAACGTCGTTACAAAGTGGCGCAGTCGGCAGGATAACCGATTTAAAGCTATTGAACCACAGTGATAATGAAAAGTTAGTTTCAAGGTATTAGAAATTTATTTTGATGGGTAGTACACATAATTAAGAGGTTAATGTTGCCATTGTGTCAATGCTCACAATATAAACACCCTAGACACACTTGAAACATGACGCTGGTATTTAATCTACAATGTACAGAAACAAATGGTTTAGATCCTCGATCTTCAGTTACCCTAAAATTAGCGCATCCAAGTTACTGTCGATTCCACTGTGTTGGGGACGTTTAATGCTAGGTTTTTTTATGTGGTGTATATAATTAGAAGTAAGCATTTCAATTGTTTCTATTGTCGAACTACAGTTGCTCTAATCATAGTCGAAAAAAAATAGTCAAATAGTTTTGTAGGTCGATAAAGAAACAAATAAATTGTGTCGACAACACAGGTATTAAAAATTTATAATTTAAACTTTTGAAGACACATCACCACCGACTCTCAACTGCACTTGTAGCCCCGCGCTCTCTTTTACTGGTCCCGCTCGGCAGTCCGCTAGCCTCTCGAATCGTCTTAAATTATAAGTGGAAGCTCTTAACAAAATTACGTCGATTCACCACGACAACCAACGAAGCATGTACAAGTCAATCCAAATACCAAAATTGTATTTATTATACACTATCAATACTTTCGATAAAATTAAACAACTAAAATAACCAATAGAAAAGAATATTCAACTAAAAACACCGGCCAAAAGTTTAACCCCATGGTAGATTTAAGTCATTTAAATTATACAATTAAATCTTAATCTACAACAAACAAAAACTAACAAATATGGGTGTTTTAGTATTTTATCACAGTGTTATTTGAAAGTTGTTGTACTATACAATTTAGTGAAATAAATTTGGATTCATTTTGGTTTTGATTCTTGTAGTTAAAACAAAAACAAATTTTGTAAACAACTTTCATAAGCGTGTATTAAATATTTAATTAAGCCTTATTGTTATGGGGCCTAAACTTAAAGGTCAGGTAGGTCCTCCATATTCTGTGGACGAGGTGGAAGCTTTTATTTCACAGCTCTAAAAACCGAGCTACATAATCAATGGAACGAAATTACAGTCGCCGTTAATATGGTTGGACATCATAACAGTTCCACAGGGGATTTGAGGAAAAAAATGGAACAATCTCAAGACTGTTGCCAGAAATAAAGCTGCGGCAATAAGAAGTATCTTACTGAGAACAGGTGGTGGATCATTTTCGGATGTCCCCATACTGACCCCTTTCGAACAATGAATTGTGGGGATTATTTCGGAAGTTTCCTACGCAGGAGTTCCAGGTGGCATTTCCACCTCATCAGGGGCCAGATTAGAACCATCTGCAAATATGTAAGTATGAGTACACCATCAACAATTGCTAGTTGATTTAAAATTCCCCCTTTACAGCTCAAACATTGACAATCCAACTACTTCAGGAGAACGAAGTTTTGAGATTGGTGAAGCTTTGATCGTAGGGTAATGATATGATGATTAACTGATATTACCATAAAGAACCTTGGAGTTCACTAATTATAATTAGTGATTCAAACAATTACGCTTAATTTGAGAAATATTTCACGTAACCATTCAAATCCTATGTCAAGGCTGTGCAGAGATGTTTCTGGTCCCAAAGTATGATGTTGAACCTTTTTCTTGCAGCTACCATCCCTCTGCACAGCCCTAGAAATATTGCAAATTCTTGTTCCAAGGGAGAAAACTAGATAAAGTTATTTTGATGATCACGGAGAGCTTTCCCTTTAAATAAATTACTATTAATTATGTAATTAATTTTAACTTAACACTACATTACTTTTTAAGGGACAAGGATCCATTTGGAGCAACCAGAACCCTGAATATCGCGGATAAAGTGATAGCTGATTTTGTACAGCATGAAATCTTTGGTAAGTTTCCAGCATGATAGTTCGCTACTTAAATTAAACTATGTTACTTAATATATTGTAAAGGCATCAGCGAAGAATCATTGGCCAGTTTTCAGAGTGTCGATTCAGTGGATGATTCAAGCCCTGAAGTTTCAGTTGGATCATCGGTTGCAATCCATCAGCCTGAAGTTTCAGCTGGATCATCGGTTGCAATCCATCAGCCTGAAGTTTCAGCTGGACAATCTAGTAGTAAAGATTTTTAATTTCCAAATATAATAGTACAAAATGTAGGATGTACCAATACCTATAATCCGAGACATTATAGATTGCCACTACAAGGCTGATTTGAGAACGCTTTCCTCAAATCAGTTTCTGGCTGCTTGGCCGTCATCAGTTGTAGGTAGGGTAACTTCCACTTGAAGCTAAAACTGATATTACGATAGGTTCATCAACCAGGAAACGACCATTTAAGGACCAAATTAGTGGTTCCTTGGAAGAAATTGTCCACGATGAAAAGGAGCTCATCGTTGTCTTAGACGAAATTAACGAAAATCAAAAAGAAATGACAGCAGCCATACAGAGAAATTCTCCTGGCATAGAATCTCTGGTGGAGACTTTGAAGGATACTAAAAATACATTTGAAGCTTATGTAGAGGTTGAGAGGAGGAAAAGCGGAGCTTTGTGGCAACTCGTCACAGCCTTTACTGGTGGTCTGGTACAGGTCCGGCAAGAGCCTCTCGTTACAAATGAGTCTGAGGTTTAATTTTTTGGTTAAAACGCCTGAGGGTAGGCCTGAGTCTAAGTTATTTGTTAATTTAAGGTGATGGGAAACCTCATTAAAAACACAACGCGCCATTATTTCTACCTCATGGGTGGTGTGAAAATGAAATAAGCCTATTTTCTATTCCACATAAAATTAGGTTTTTTAATTTACCACTTCTGCTACCACACACAGGTCCACAAGTTTTTGCCTAAGAATGCGTCCTTGAGCTAAGAAATTGTTTCCAATTTTCACTTGGTGCAATTCATAATTTTGCATTTTGTGTGCAGTGGCAATCCGTAGTATATCACCTGCTAATTCGGCTATAAGGTCATAAAAGGTTTAAGTGGTATATTATTTAACATATTTATATTTTTAGGGTTGGCCGTTAGTGTAATTTTACTGATTCCGATACTAATTTTGAGAAATATCCAATACCGAAACACGTTAAATACTCGTTGACCTGTGTTAACCTAATTCACGAAGTCAAAAGGTCAAGGTTAGTGGCGTCATTCACCTTGTTTTTGAGTAAATTTTATTTATAATAACGGGAAGAACTCGGTAGCGGAAAAGATAGGCCAAATAACAATAGCTGTCCAACACTAACTACTTTCTTTGTACCCGGTGCAGCGGGACGAGAAATACTGTTCTCAATGCAGAAATTATGCAAGAGGCAGCAGGCTAAAGTTATTTTACAAACAACTGGTGGCTCATAACATAGACTACCTCCAGTTACGTCAAGACACCTGAACCTAGATTTCAATATTCCATTGACACGTTCAATAACGTTTCCCCCTTAAATACGAATGATTTTAATGACGCTGAATAATAATAAAAATATTCATATATGTACCTCGTTTATGACGCCTATTAAATTCTATCTGTTGCGGTGTGACCGGATTTAATAATGGAGTTATAAGACAAGGCTGAAGACAATATCCATTGTCACCAAGTAGATATCCCTGGGGGCATTTCACTTTTTTGAAATCGCTTACATAATCCCGTGTTACGCCAAATAAAAGAGTCATGTGTACAACCCGGCCAACGTGCTACGATATCATTTATCCGCAAATCATTGTCGCAAACCAGCTGTACATTTAATGAATAGTTCCCTTTACGATCCAAATATTCGAGGTTATTCACACTCGGAGCCTCTATATTTATGTGTGTACAATCGACCGCGCCTAGGACATTTGGTAGCACACATCTATTCAAGAAAGACCTCTGAAAATACAAATATATTTATTTCCAAGCCATAACAAACAAACAAGAAATTGTAATATACCTTTGCATCTTCAACTGTTGAGTTTGAACTCAATTATAGCAGA
Organism: Leiobunum rupestre; assembly: GCF_980474605.1. NCBI lineage: Eukaryota > Metazoa > Arthropoda > Arachnida > Opiliones > Sclerosomatidae > Leiobunum > Leiobunum rupestre. The sequence continues at coordinate 49,031,350 of NC_143391.1, read as the reverse complement.
GGTTACTCTTTGAATAGCCCTACTATAACGGCCGTTCGTTTTTTGTAAGATTTCTGGGCGGAATCGTGCCGAATTAGGAAGAAACTGGCTTAAGTTATAAAAAACAAGAAACTTTACCAACCTCGCGCGATAAATTGACAAGACCTTCACCTCGTTGCCGTTGTATTGAAATTTATTTGATTCGGGATTGCCCAACTGCTAGGTTGTAAGAGTGAGTTGGAAAAAGTAGCGGAAACAATTTCAATTGTAATATACTTTTTATTTATCACAAAGTTCAATTGGTTAGCTTGGACAGTTTTGAAACAAAAGAAAAAACCCACCGTCAGCCTGACGGTACTTAACGAACTTTGTACTTTATTTCCATTAATTTGCCATTTGAACCATCCAGCGTAAAATAAAACAAAAAATTAAGTCTAACAGGTTTTTTGTAGTTTTAAATTTCTAGACGTCTTGCTCTTACAATTAGTCCTTCAAACAGTTCACACACAAGCACTATCACGCACACGTTCAAGTAGTTGCGGAATGTTCAGGCACTCGCGCTTCTACGCACATATAACCAAACCGATTCTATTAAGTTTTTTAATACCTCTGGACGGCTTGTTTTAGCGGTCCCGCGCCTGCGCAGATCGAGCAAATTTGACGTTAGATAAGAAGCTTTGCGGTGAAACTATTTTCAAAACGTAGGAGCCTGCGTTAGGCTTAGGTTTAGTGAAAAGCTAGGATAGATTTAACTAAGATATTAAACAAATAAGTTAATATCTCAAATTAGAATATAATATTTTTAAAGATCTAAACATTTGGTATCTTTAATGTGTTAACTAGGTTAAGCTGCTGTGATTTTTAAAAATTACAATGACAAAGTAAATGTTTTTACCTTAAAAAATATTTCAAGAGATAAACATTTTTTAATAAAACAAATTACAAGATGTATTTTTATAGTTCAATATTGTAATATTTTTTTAAAACTACCTCTGCGCTTGCATTCATTATGAGCATGTAAAATATAAGACAGGTTATGTTTCATGCTTATCCGAGTTCTGTGGTTTTTCGCACGCTCATAATAACGCAAGCGTAGAGGTAGTTCTTTTTTTTGCAATTTCAACTTTTAAAATGATATTTCAAATAAAATAACAAATCTAGTAAGGGCTCATTACAAAAATTAACCAAATAAGCACAAATCTTCCAAACTTCGTTTAGCTGATTATACATGGAGTTAGGAAAAATGGTGCTTAAAATGTAATATTCCTTTACCGCTCTTATTACACGTTCTACATGTATTCGTACACTTCCAATTTCTCTAGTGTAAATCACTCCCTGCTCACATAGTTGGGCTTTACCATCAAAAAAAGGTGGAATATTTAGAGCAATATTTTTTTGTTTTAGCGTGTCTTTCAGTGGCGCCGATCCCATGGGGCGGCAGGGCCGAAGCCCCCATAGGGAAAAATCATACAAAATAAAACCGCCGATGTTAAAGGCCGTTTACTTTTAAGCATTGGTGACGACGTCAGGCTGACGTCCAACAGCCATCAAACTAGTGACAATGACTGGTCAAAAAGTAACAGTCGGTCAATACACATTTTTTAGTCGCGATGATTGTACCTTTTGACTAAATAATGACTCCTTTTATTATTTACTTTAACTGAAACCAATAGTTAGATTGCGATATGCTCATGGCTATTTATTTATGACAAAAACAATTGCTCAATAAGCCTCAGGTGGGCTTTTGTTTGAGCATCGTTACAGAAAGACGCAAAAAAAACGGACCGATATAAAATAAAATAATGACGAAAAGACATGGGATTTTGAGAATGCTAAAAAAAAATAAATAAAGGGAGAGACGAAAACCAATGAGTAAATTAGGAAATTGCGGTTTAGAATCAAGTAACGCGAGAGAAATCTTTAAAATGAAAAAAGGCAGAGACATGGCGGCGAAACGTGTGGCGATTGGGGATAGAAACAATCTCTTGGGGAAGGGAATTCCAGTCATTAACAACACTACAGGAAAAATGATTTAGACGCTGAGCGGTAAGAACTCGGAGAGTTTGAGTGAATGGCCCCGAGTTTGGGAGGAACTAAGAGAGAAGAAATCGTCAGAATTTAGCGTTAAGTTATTATAGAAACCATCGTGAAGAAAACAGAGAGCATTAATACGGTGTCGAAGATGTACCGGATCGATGCGAAGGTACTGCAAGCGAGAGGGGCAGGGAGAGACGAAATTTTGTGTGGAAGCTTAGCGAAGGCATTTTGAGTTTTTTTGGAGAGCAAGGATATCCGATTGGAGACGAAGGCTCCAGATTGGGGAACAGAAATACAAGTGGGGAAGAATTAGCCTAGGAGAGCGGAATAAAATATTGCGACGGACAACACCAGTAATAGAGCGAATTTTCTGAGAAATTTTGTTAGCGTGACTCGAGAATTTCAGAGAAGGATCCACAATAATGCCTAAATCACGTTCAGAGAGAGTGGTGTTAATTGGGGCATCCCTAATAAAATATGTGTGATTGGGGTTATTCCTTCCTAAGTGTAAGACGGAGCATTTGTCGGTGTTAAAATATAACCCCTTCGAGTCAGCCAAGAGAACAACAGCGTTAAGGTTAGATTGAAGACACGGACAATCGGGAGAGGATTTGATACTTGCAACTATCTCCTGATGACGATGCAGTTTTTATGTTCAAGACAACTGACAGTCACATCCACAACACTAAAACAAGGGGTTTAAATGAAGACATAAAGTTGGAAATCACGAGACTTGTTAGTCTTCAAATAGACAAGCCAAAATTAATCCTAAAAGCGTTACGTGACCAAGGGTTTAAAGAACCTAAGTCATCACAAGTACCAAATTACTTGCACCAGATTCGGAAAAAAAATTGGTTAGTAAACTTTTTGAATATATTTTTATTTATAAGTCATTCTCTTGTTAGGTTCATCGATGGAGCAGTCGATTAGGCGCGTTAAAATTATCGAAATCGAATATGGGGGCTGTCGTTAAGTTAACCCCCCAGAAAATATTTTATATTTTTTTAAAGGGTTGGAAAAAGCAAATTCAATTATATCTCATAAAAGGGTATGGTGCAATGAGAAATCTCTGCGGTGCATGGTAGTGCATCGTTGGTGCATTCTTTAAGTCACGTTTTAATTATCGAAATTGAAAGTGGGGGGGGGGCTGTCGTTAACTTAGCCCCCCCAGAAAATATTATCATTTTTTAAAAAGCTTGGAAAGAGCAAATTCAATTATATCTCATAAAGCGGTATGGTGCAATGAGAAATCTCTGCGGTGCACGGTAGTGCATCGTTGGTGCATTGGTTTAGCCACGTTTTAATTATCGAAATTGCAAGTGGGGGGGCTGTCGTTAACTTAGCCCCCACATTAATAATTTAAGTTTTTTTAAATTTCCCGCCTTTTTTGACGGTGCAATAAAAAAATTGCTGGTGCATACTGGTGCACCATTGGTGCATTCGATTAGACTTGTTGTTTTTATCAATACCAAATATTAGATATTACGGTCATTTTATTCTTTTTTTAAATTTCACGCCTATCATGACGGTGCAATAAAAGATTTTGGTGGTGCACGATAGTGCACCATTGGTGCAATAGATTAGGCCCGTTATTGTTATCAAAATCGAATATGGGGGGGCTGTCGTTAATTTAGCCCCCCCTTTGTTTTTTCAATTTCCCGCCTTTCCCCGATGGTGCATAAAATATTTTTGGTGGTGCACTACGGTGCACGATGGGTGCAATAAGGTGCACTAATTAATTTGAAAATTGCTTTCTTGGGGGGGCTAACTTAATGTAGCCTTCAACTGGAGACCCTAATCCCAAATTTCTTTACGGTTGTGATGAAGTAAAAATTTCTTAAGAAGTTAGTTTTATGGAATTAGATGCAGAATATAGAGGCCTTCTGCTAAATAACTAAAACATTCCCGAATGCAAAAATATTTATATTACAAGAGCTAAGTGTGCATGGTCATATTTGCAGGCCTGGAATAGGGCTATCGTGATCTCCTTTAGAGGAAAATTTACCTGCTTTTGGAATTTTGGACACAATATTAGCCATTGGAGATTTTAATTTTTTATAATTAGACCATCTGATACTGTACAGTACACTCCACACTTAAATGCATATTATGTTCAGTTAAGTAATGCTATGGTTTTATTTGAGAGAAAAAGCCTGGAAAATCCATGGCCTCTTTCACTTAGAAGATAGAATGACCATTTATATTTGGTAAACAAGTATAGGGTCAATGGAGGTAAGTGTGATCAGGGGGTAAGTGTGATCACCCCTTATTATTTCCCCAAATAATATTATAACATAATATTTGATGAATGGATATTGAAATATACTTAATTGTACACATTTTGTATATTTTCAATATTAATATGAATTAAATTTCGTTTTTAAAAATTTTAGTTGAAAAAATGTTATTTTGAGATTTTATGCCCAAAAGAAAAGTTCTGTAATTTTTTTTTCTAACTGACAAACCGATTTTAAATTTTGGTATTTTGTAGTCTGCTTAACCTTTTACCTGCTAGGAAAATTTGGTGTTTTTGCTAATATTTTGAGGTTTTCAAAATTTAATCTGAAAAAGGTCTTTCAAAATTTGCGGTGCGGGGTAAGTGTGACCACACGAAGATATTATTTTACAGCTATGAAAAAAATTGAGCATTATTGTAACACCATATTTATCCGCTGTATACAATTTCATTGCGATTGATCAAGGATTTCACAAGATCACAATTAACCAACCTTCCTATCAACTTGCCCCGCATTTTGGGGGTATGTGTGACCACACGAAGATATTATTTTAGATCTACGAACAAAATATAGCTTTATTGGGACACCATTTTTAACATCTGTATGCAAATTTATCGCGATTGGTCAAGGATTTCAAGTGATCACAATTACCCAACCCCCCTATCACACTTGCCCCGCATTTTGGGGGTAAGTGTGATCAGTAACGGAGTTAAATTAAATAATAAATATTTATATCACTATTTAATTGATATTATATTTGATTGCGTGGTTGTGTAGGATAAAGAGGCCGTATTAATTGTACCAATTCTTAAGAGGGTGCTATTTTTAGTTTAAGAGTAATTTCAGGTAAACGCCAAAAAATATTTTGATCACACTTACCTCCATTGACCCTACTTGTTTTTTGCCATAAATTAAAAAAATTAGTTCATATGCCATAATTTCAGTAACACTTTTTGGCAATCCACCGTTTTCGTTCATTTAATTATTTATATGAAAAAAATTAGTTTGTAAGTACACAGCAAAACAAAATATTATTTAATTTTTTTTAGCAATTTGAGCTATAGTGATGCAGGAATGGTTTTTCTTTTCATTAAATGCTATGTTTGTATGAGCAAAACCAAATTCCAGAAGATGTATTATTTATAGCATAAGTGGTACCCAAGTTCGAACGGGTTCTATGGGGGCCATGCGTGTCAGTGTGTAATACCACTTATGTTTATAGCTTACGCAATACCAAATTTTAGAACCACCTTGACTAAAAGTTGAACAATTTGGATGTTAAGTAAAAATATAGTACATGGTTCATAAATGCAAAATTTAACCATGGTTAGTTTAAACTAGTAAATTGTAAGTAATATACTAAAGAGACAGATACTTCATGGTTTAAAATAAACTTTTATTAGTACAGGGTTCCCTTATGAAAAAAATAATTGGAATCCAATTGTAAAATTTTCCAATTTGTTTCTTATTAGAAACTAATTATGTTTTTGGACATTTCCCAATAAGTTTCCAATAATGATCCCCAATTGGATTCCAATTCGCCAATTTTTCCAATTGCCTCCCAAGTATTCACTTTTTCCACTAGGATTTCAACAATTGGCACAAATATACCAATAGGGTTCCAATTGACAGAAATATTCCAATAGGGTTGCAATTGGACTATTTTTCCAATTGGCTCCCAATCAGCCAATTTTCGTAATTGGATTCCAATTGGACATTTTTCTAATTGGATTCCAATTGGACATTTTTCTAATTGGATTCCAATTGCGCAAATATTCCAATATGATTCAAATTGAAGTAAATATTCAAATGGAATTCCAATTAGCACATTACTTAAATAGGAATTCAATTTGGCCAATATTCCAATATCACAAGTGGGTTAAATAAATTTTAAACAAATTTAAAACCTTAAATTTTTTTATTTATTTATTTTTCAAAGTTTTTCTGATAACACAGATTGGTAAACAAATTTAAAACCTTAAAATTTTATTTCTTTATTTATTTTTACAAGTTTTTCTGATATCACAGATTTTTTGAGTTAAGGCAGAATTTACGGCCTTAACAGCGACATCTTGTATTTCTATCGAGCACCCTTTCCGCTCAGCATAATATCGAACAGCAGCTTATGAATTCAAATCAAGTCATTACATTAGGGTTCAAAAGTCAGCTAACGCCAGGTTTCACAGTGCATTTATTTGCCCGCAATAAACTTAAAGTGTTCCCACACAATATTACAAGAAAACAAACTGGTATTTTAAAAACTAGCATTAGGTTATAAGAAATTAAAAAAAAAACATTGTCACTTAACTGGGAATTTTTTTTAAATTATTAAAAAAAGGCTACCATTTTAACATTTTCGACCGAGAAAATATTGGGTGGGTAACACTTAAAAAAAATAAAATAAACATTCTTCTAATACTTTGCAATTTCCGAGGAGTCAGACATGGGCGAGGCGCATCTCCATTAACGTTTTTTAATCTATTAGAAACAGATCCAGTGACACTACGGTTTGCCAGTGTGGCAGTTCCCCAATTAGCAACAGCCAAATCTTTGATAAATTTTGAATCCGTAGGTGCCGTCAAACAAAGATCCCATTTTGCCTTCGGAATTAAAACGCCATTATCCAAATAAACCTAATAAAAGAATAAAATTGCTTGAAATCCAAGCATCTGTTAATGATTTTTTAAATGTTTCACATTTTCATCAATGATATCGCAGAACTTTTTCCACTGGTATCAGCATTGTCTTTATCATAGCCTCCTAAGTCGCTGATTTTCTTTTTGTGGCAAATACACGTGCGTTTCAACTCATCAAGCTCTTTCTCGATTGCTTTCGCCTCTTTCAACAGCTCCAGATACTTCCTTTTAGCATTCTTGTATTTTCCTGCAATCAGAAAAATAATACCTATTAAATACATAAAAAAGAAAACTAAAAGGTTTTAAAAACAATTACCTTCATAAATGTTCGATTTTTCATTATCACTGTCACTGAGGTTGCTATAAGTTTGGTTCTGTCTGGATTGCTCCTTTCTGCGTAGATCTTGTTGTAGTAGTTCCTTTCTCTTTAGTTCACCATCGCTGCCTGATTCGCCGTCTTTGCCTGGTTGTTCGTCCTCGCTGGGTAGTTCGTCTTCTCCAAATAATTCTTCTTTGCGTAATTATACATCTCTGCGTTGGACTCTTCTGCGTATTTCATCCCTGATTCTTTCTTCCTCTAGGTGTATTTCCTCTGAGAGGTGTTTTTCTCGTTGTTCTTCTTCCTCTTTGCGTTGATGCTCTTCCTCTTTACGTTGTTCTTCTTCCTTTTTGCGTTGTTTTTCTCTCCGCTGTCTTTCTTCTTTGCAGCGTTGTTCCTCTTCCTCTCTGCGTTGTTCTTCTCTTCTTAGATTTTCTCTCCGCTGTCTTTCCTCTTTGCGGCATTGTTCCTCTTCCTCTCTGCGTTGTTGTTTATCTGGCAGCTCTACATTCAAAACCTTCCATTCAGGGACATCCGTGATTACTTCTTCAACATGAAAACCTATTTTCAACAAAAAATATATTTCAAATCAATCGGCCCCTCGCAACATGGCTGAGCTAATGGATAAGTTTATTAAATCTAGTGTGGTATTTTACTGTTGGCGCATGCTCCTTTAGCTCAATCACAAGCAGGCGAGTGTTCTGAGAGCCAAACAAACCAACCTTTCAGTGTGCTTGAACCAGCTGAAATATTCACATCACTTTGTTTTGAACTCTGAAATAAAGTTTTCAAAAATTAAAAAAATTAAAATTTTGCAGTAGCAAGCAAAAATCTACTGGTTAATTAAGAACTGCCTAATCAGCAGTTTATTATTAATTAACTTACAGATAAAAACGTATTTTTTGAGATTTTAATTTAGTTGTTAAAATTTTTTTAGGAACACGCATTATTGAAAGAATTGACTACGACCAATGTACGAACATTTGTGTAGGTTTTGTAAGACCTCTTCAAAGTCACGGATTTCCAAACCGAGAAACCATGTTTTTTTAATCTTACGAGTGTGTTGAGGAGTACTTTCAAAAGCAATCTAAAGCCAACATTGCTTACGTTTACGTTGCGCAACCTTTACATCCCAATACTCCTTCAATGTGCCTGTGCGTTTTCGGAACGGACAATAAGTTCTCAAATGTAGATGTGTCTAATAGATGGAAATTTTGGAAATCGGAATGTTCAAAAGTAGGAATCACCGTTTTATCGTTCGCCAGTGACGGAGACCCACGACTGCTAAAAGCAATGGTTAGCGAATACAAAATATTTGGAAATACCGTCGCGTCTAGCTCGCCTCAACTTACGAAAGACTGGGATTGGCTTATAGGAAAAAAGTTAGACCCCCCATTCTTTTACCAAGACCACGTACACGTAGGAACAAAACTTCGGTGCAAGTTACTTAAACCTTCTGTGGTCCTACCGTTTTATATTTGAAAATCATGAGGGCTGTCACAACGACTTTTCTAAACAAAGAAATTCCTTTAATTGAACGAATAAGACCGGTGTGGTTGGCAGTTTTTACATTACGTTTTTGGAGATACTGGATCGAAAATTCAACTTTTTATAATGTGACGGATAATTTTCTTACGGCTAATTGTTACACTTGCATCGATATAAACGCGCAAAGTCTAGTTGCTTAATGTTTGACTACCAACGAAGGTAAGAACACCTTACAGCCCCACCTAACTGGATCTCAACCTTGCGAGAAGACATTCAGAGCGGCGAGGAGCATGACAACCGTGTTTTCAACTATAACAAACTTTTCACTTTTTGAATTTTTAAATCGCGTACATCGACTTGACGTACAATCTCAGTTGGCTTGCGAAGATGTTTTCAAATTTCCCAAACAAAAAAAAGATGGACAACGCTTCGCGGATAAAAGTTCAACCAATCTTATGATAATTCCAACTGCTAGAGAAATAGAAGAAGCCATTCAGTGCGCTAGGCAAGAGGCGGTTGAATCAGTCTCTTCTCTCGGCATTTCACAAGCGACCCATGCAACAGACAAAGCGCTTGTCAAAAGTTTGTTACATACACCACGAACGACGTCGAAAAAAATCATCGACGATGACGACGAGAGTGTCGCGGTTGACCAATTCACAAACGTAAACGAAATCCCTCAAGATGATCCCAGCGGCCTAGCGGAAGATTTGCAAACAATCGCTATAACAACGAATTCGTGTGCCCGACTTAAGTTGGTGAAAAATGCAGAAGCAAGTGGTCGTACAACCCTTCCACAATATGAAATTACTAATCAAGGCGAAAAACTTTCCGAATCTTCTCCGTTTACGGCTTTTAAGATTAAAGATAAAACGGTCTATATAAGAAAAAAAACGGCGTTTTGGTTATTAAATTCGACTGAAAAACTTTCAAATGACAGGCTACTTAGAGTAAGAGAACGATGCTCAAATGCAATTCCAAATACACAGAGCGACAACAATATTAGAAACACTTTTTCAGAAGCGCCTACTAAATCAGAAAGTGTACACGTTGGTGATTTGTGTGCGTTTCGATACAAAAAGACGTTTCTTGTGGGAAGAATTCTACAGTTTTCATACTTAGCTGGTAAGACAACCGCAAGTCGAAGCTATTCTAGTACACATGCGAAAAGGAAAGACGCCAAAAAAATTGGTGTTCTCCGTAATTGGTATGAACTAACAGAATATGTGAAACTATTCCCGGGAGAAACCGTAGACCAAACGGAGTTAAAGCTTTGCGATACATTTAGTCATGGCTATTGCGAGTTAAAAAATTACTTGTGTACTCTACCCGACAGTAGTTTTTCTTATATAAATTTGAACATATATTTACTGAACAAAGTCATTGTTGGAATTTCAAATTTTTTAAAAAAATAAGTAAATAATATGTTCATGTTTTGAAATAAAAATGTAACGATAGTAACACTTAATTTCATATTTATCACGAGCTAAAATAAATAAATAAAATGTTTTATGTTCTGAAATAAAAATTTAAGGATAGTAACACTTTATTTCATATTTATCACGATCTAAGCATATTGTAGATTTATAAGAAAACGACATGCGAAAAGTACTCGCAAAAAATACACAAATCCATCGAAAAATCCACGAAAAAAATCCACAAAATCCATGAAAAAATCCGACAAATCCACAAATTTTACAAATCCCATACGTTTTTTTATAAATGTCTGGCCCCTGGGGAATTTTCATGTCTCGACTTTATCATGATTCCTGCTTCGATATAAAACCGGCTGCGCGACTCTACTCTCTAGAGAGGCCGAAAGAGAACCAGTTTGGGAAAACGCGACGCCAGTTGCGCCCACGTGTGACGTCAAAATCGAGCTACAAAGTGTCTCTACCCCCGACTTAGAAAACCGGCTTTTGGGCGATTTTTGTGAAGCGGGAATGCTCCAACCTAATGGTATATTTTTCTCTACTTACCTTGTTACCAGCCTTGTAATTTTTGCCAGTTAAGTAATCAGCAATCAATGTCCCCGTATATGGTTTACCCCACTTCTATAGCAAGATCAAATAATATGTCAAACTGTAGAGGCAATCCACAATTATCAGCCAAACATAAACCGGTTATGCCCTCTGTTATACCAATCCAAGCCCAACCACAATTACTACAGCCATCAGTTGCCCCTAGTCAAAGTTACTGGCAAGTGCCGGCTTCGAGACCACCTAAAATCCCTCATATTAGGTTTAGCGGGGATGAAAATTCTGATCCTAAAGTAAAGACTTTAAGATAATTTACTCGAATACCAAGATGCCATACGTATAGCCGTAGATGATCTACTTAGAATTCTGCCACTACTATTCGAAGGTGAAGGCAAGACCTGGTATCGTAGAAATAGGGCAATAATTCAGTCATGGAGAGACTTTGAAACCCTTTTTGATCAACGATTTCTTACTGGCTTCTATAATAATAAAATCTTGTGTCGCATCTATGATTCCCGACAGAAAGTTGGAGAATTGGCAGAAAAATTGATAACCTTATATAATCAACTATCGGATACTAACCGCCCCTCGCAAATTACGACCATTCAACAGATTCAAATGGGTCTATTACCAAAATATAATGCTTTATTACAGTCTAATGCGATGTATACCTCACGAGATTTACAGATGGCCGTCATGAATGCTGAGCCGATCGTACAAGCATTTGGGGGTCCTGAGCCTTACCAGGCCACAAATTGGGTATAATACTAACCAGCAGTTGCAAAGACCGACTAGAGTATCTGCACTTAAATTAAAGGAAGCTATGGGGATATTGTTAAGTGGGAGCTTCGAAATTCTGATCGCAGATGCGTAAAGAACACTTCAAAACTTTTTTACTTGTTCGTTAAATTGGAAACATTGAAAGTAAGTCAGGCTATCCAGGTTTGTATGAGAAAATCGGAAAAAAAGGATATTTCTTATTATACAGCCGGTTATCTTTCGTCTGAGGGTGCTCTTGACACGCTTGTAAAGGAAGATGATGGTTTTAGAGTGCTTGAAAGATTACAGTCGTCTCCTTCGTATTGGCAACACCGGCAGAAGGAAATGTTAGCTTTGCTTAGACAATTGGTAATTGCGACGCTGTTCGTCACGCTTTCTGCCGCCGAAAGTAAGTTGCCAGAACTTTGAAATGTTTTGCGCGTAACTTTTGGACAAAGACGTTTGGAAGATCGAGAGGCTTTGTCTTTAGGCTCAGAATGATCCAGTTACTTGTGCTGATTACTGTTTTCGAGCTCTGCTTAAAGCTCTTCAGTAATTTGGTGTCATTGAAGATTACCAACATGGGTAAAAGGGGCACCGAAACTGAAGGACGATTTGTCTAATGCCAAAGAAATAGAAGACTTTATTGATAAAGAAATAGTTTGCGCTGCTGATAAAGTACATTATGAATGTTCTACAGAAGTGGCTTCGCAAGATATTTTTGATTAAATTACATAGCTGGTTTTTACTTTTTATCGTAATAGCATACTCGAGTTGAAGGGTGGTGGGAAACAGCGTGTGGGTAATGAACTAAATCCCCTCGAGGAGAGGTAATATTACGGGCATGACCGACTTGTTATACTCATACTTTCGTTTGTTGGCTTAGTGGACGCTTCATTTTGTATACTAAATAAATCATTGAGCTTCTTGTTAGGAAAAATGTTTAGCTGATCAGAAATGAATTATTTTTTTCTGGAGCAAATGTTAAATCTATAGTGTTGTGACTGGGGCGCCTCCTAACCAGTTTAAATTTAACTAATGAATTAAGCAGATTATTTGTTAGTTAGTCTTTGACATACCAACAGGTTCTATGGTTTTGCTTAATGAATTAAGCCATTATTCAATTATTTATTGGAGTAATTTGTCATTATTCTTAAATAACAAGTAAAAAAGTGTGGAGTCAGGAGGAGAGAGAGAGGCCTTAATTTCTTGTGTGGAACAGCCAGAGTATGAGGGCATTCGACTGTATAAAGGGGGTCAACTGTCATCAAGCCAACATAAGCAGTGGCTACATAAATTCAATTTGCAATCAAGGTAGAAGTGCAACTGATGTGAGGAAAAAGTGGATCAATGAGAAGAGCGTTGCCCGGAAAGCTGCAGCCCAAGTTAGTATATCCCTGCGGAAAACTGGTGGTGGTCCGAAATCGGACACGTCACAAATGTCCCCATTAAAGGACAAGGTGATGGCTCTGCTGTCTTCAGTTGCTTATGAAGGAATGAGTGGTTTTGACACTTCCTTCCCTCGAATTAGTGCCAAGTAAGAGTTGTTTTTCTAAAAAGGAAAATTAAAATTCTAATTGGATTTCAAAATGAATCTCAGTATTGCCTCGACAACTTATGAGAGTTTGATTGATGGCCAAAGGTATAAAAACGGAAAACAAATTGAACTTAATGAAGTTTTGTTTCAGTCAATCTCTACCAAGTTTCAGTTCGGCTCCTCAAGCAGGATTGTGCCGAGATGAAGCAAGGTGAGGAAAATTGGAATGCAATTGATAACCTGATGTATTGCGCAATCAGGGAATGAGCCCTAGCTTGCGCTCCCTTTTCACACTGATTCGTCCTGAGTACACAAACTTCACAAAGTGCATGAATTCGTATTTCCTACCAGACTTGGAAATAGCGAGAGTCCTGGGACCAATGGCTCTTAAAAAAATCAGGGGCAGAGTCAAAGCTTTGGCAAATCGAGGTCAACTTGGCGAAATGAAGAATACCTCCATCAGCACCCCTCCCCTTGAAATTTTTCCCAACCGCCGAAGTTATAGTTGGCAAAATCATGCGTTCGCCTATAATGCAACCCGTTCCGTTACGCCCCTGATCAGGGGGCCCGTAAAATAATTCATTCGAACGATGGTCGTGGTCCCTGCCTATTTTTATAAAGTTTCCTCCATTTCAACTCCCCCCTTAGGCCAGTGGCCCTAAAGAAAAATAAAGTTAAGGGGAGTCAGGAGCCTGTAGGGTCTCCATTAAAAATATCACAATTCAGTAGCGGTTTTAGTTTGTGCGAGGCCCGGTGCAAAATTGAAAGCGCGAGGCCCCTTTTCATTGTTTAAATTCAAAATAGAGAGCTGTTCTTTATGACTAACATCTGGAGTGCAGTCCATGATCACAGAGAAATATTTCGCTGTTCTTATCGAAGAAAGAATTTTCGACAATATTTTATCTGATATTAAATGAATCATTTCATTCTGAATATCCTTTCCTAAATAGCTTCTAAACCTATCCTGGTTATTTACACGCCGCAAGTGCTCTGACATTACAGGGTCAAACTTAGCCTACAATGGTAATGATCTTTCAGCTTAACTTTGAATTATAGCAAATAGTCTTTCAAGGACCGCTCGCCAATGCTTTTTTTCATTATCTAACAATTGCTGATGAGCCACATCGATAGTGCTTTGGGTATTTAAAGAATTAGCAAGACACTTCCACTTTTGCATGCGTATAACGTGTTCTGGAGTCGTATCATGATCTTTCAATTTTTGACTTAAATGTATCCAATCTGAAAAGCCTTCCTCTGACGAGAGAGATATCACCTTTGCAGAAAATAGTTTGCAATAAAAGCAATAGACAATCATTTTGAACTGAATAAACAAGCCAACTTCGAGAAACCTTTTCACCGTTTGATAAACTTCTATTATAGTAACTTTCCGTAAATCGACGCCCTTTATTATCAGAAGGAAAATCTATATTTTTAACCTGGTCCTTTGTTAATTAAATAAACTCATGTAGCAGGGTCAAATCCTACCAAAACTCAATTGACACTTACTGGTGGTGCCAAATCTGAATCATTATCCAATTCCTGGTTTAAGTTTTTTCGAGTAGTCTGAGACGGGCTCAGCGAAGATTCAGAACTTGAAAGATCGAGAAATAATTCATCACCTTCATCGCCTACTTCTTCAGGATCGTTTGCAGAATCAGCCGAATGGCGCATTTCACTATCAAGTTCATTTTCGGTTGAAGGCGGAACATTTTGTACTAATTGCTTAGATGAAAAAAGCTAGTCAGAGGTTTATTTTTTTTTATATCTGGGGCTATTTGTTTGGCCTTAAGGCGCTTTTGATAACCTGGCTCCCATTTTCGCCCCATATCGTGGTCTCGATGACTCATTTCTTAGACAAAACTAAAATTAACTTTGTGTAAATAAGACAATAACCTGTCCGCGTCAGTAATCAAAACCATTTGGTGTAACCGTGTAAACGACCGATGGTCTTTGCAATTAACTTAGGGGCTGTTCACAAATTAAGTAACGCAGAAAAACCACTTTTTGGACTCCCCCCCTCCCCCTCGTAACAAAGAGTAACAAATGGAAAGACCCCTCTTCTTAAATTACGTAACAAATTTCAAACCCCCCCCTTAAATTATTATAGTACGTAACAACTAATATGCTGGTAATAAAGTACTATAAGATCAGGTACTAAATTTTGTTGTTTGTAATTTACATTTGAAATTACAACTGTATTTTTATGTAAACCAATGAAAATGCTTATGTTTTTAATAATTGCGACTGTTTCTGAAAGTGATGAAAATTTTATTCTACGATATTAAAAATAAGATGTGTTACGTAACATTTTAGTGAACCCTCCCTCCCCCCCCCACGTAACAATTCGTAACGCTTGCCAAACCCCCCCCTACCACGTTACGTAATTTGTGAACAGCCCCTTATCATGGTAAATTTTGTATGACCCAGGGTACACGAAACAAAGAAAAAAAAAAGATTTTTACAATAAAGTCTGCCAAGCATTAACATCGTAGTATAATTCTTCATCAATTAAAAGGAAGTAAATTCAAGTAATATTTATAAAACGAATAATTACGAATTGTTTTATACATAAATTGGAAAATTTTGCGAAATTCAATTCCTAATAGAACTAGTAACTAACACTTAGTCTAACTTAAGCTATTTTGTATTATTAATATCGAATATCGTTATAATGTACTCTGCTGCATCAATTGAAGTTGCTCCGGCGGACAGACAAGAAAAAACTAGTTACGTAAATAAGCTTTTGCAGAATTTTATAGATTATATTTGGTCTGATTCTAAAGCAGAGTACATAACGAGGGCATTCTTCTTTAAGCCAAACTAAAACAGATATATTTTAGTTCATTCTTGCGAACTGAATCTTGGAAATGGAGAGTTTTTTTTGCAAGGTCGATATAACTTTGAAGCGAGAAGCCCATAGAATGATAGATGAGCGAGGCCCCTAGAGGCGCGAGGCCCTGTGCATTTGCACCGGTTGCACCTTCCTGGTACCGCCACTATCACAATTTCCAATTATGTTTCCCACTAGCAGCTTATTTGACTTTGAAGTTGAAAGTGCAATAACACAATTTTTGAAGTAGCGATCACCATCAAAAATAATTGTTTTTAAATTGATTAGCAGTTACTTACTTAGCATAATTTAGCCTGTTTGCTCATATTACAACAAACATTTGAAAGGTTTCTTATTTTGAAAATATTTTCAGACAAGCAGCTGGAAGGTGCCGGTGACAGTAAATGTGGCGAAAATTCAAATTCTCAAATGACCTTACAGGAATTTTCATTTCACCCTTCACCATCTGAGCCAGCTTCGGGTGACAATGATTTTATAAATAAATATTGTTGAGGTGAAAAAGCTTTTTGAAATGTAAATTTTAACGTAAAAAGGTACTGGCTACAGAACTATTGAGAAAACGTACCTTAATAAATTCTGGCTGATTGACCGTTGTCAGTTGAAAGAAGAAAGCCTAATAAAGAAGCATTCTTTTAGTTTCAAGGAAACACCAACTGAATCCCTCAATGAAGTTATACAAGATGGGAATTGGTACAGCCACGAAATCAAAGCTTTGAGGTTGTCTTTGGATGCGTTGGGTGATAAATTTGACAAAAATACAGCTTCAGCAAGCGTTATCAAAGACATCTCTTTTTTCTACCTCCTGGGTGGTGTGGCAACGAAAATTTTGTACATTTTGTGTTTTACACTGTTTAAAAAAAGGGTCTAACAGTACCTTATATTCAATCACACTCAGGTTACACAGTTCTTTGGAACATACCACAGTGAATTGTTAATCTTCCATCGTTATTAGCTCCTTGAATAAATAAAATACCATTGAAACATTTAAAGTGTAATTGTTTTTGCTGTCCAAATATTTTGAGATCATTGGATAGCATGTGTATTTGGTAGGTGGCACCACATTGAGGAACACATCTGCGAATAAGCATAATTGTGTTAAGCTGATTGAGCTATTTCTAAAAACAATACTTTCCTTTGTACACTGTTTAAAAAGTCTTCGACAGGTGAAATTTTGCCCTCTTTATAATTATGCTAGAAAACTATAATAGATAGATCGATGAAACCAATTGCAACTAATATTTTTCGTTATTTATCGGTTTCGTCCGCCAAAAATTAATATTTTGGCGGGAACCGACAAAACTCATTTTTAACAACTTTTTAAATATTGGTTCTACGGCACTGACTCGCGCGTTTTTGAATTCACAGTGGTCGGTTCATATTTAGAAAGTGGAAAAATTAACCCTCTACAACCAACGGTTGAGAAGTTATCGCGTTTCCAAACTTTCGTCGAAACTAGGAAACACCTAAAATGCATCAAGCGATTATAAATAACGCAACTTCGACAGCGATCCAACAACATATATTTAATTAAAGGCTGGTTAGAAATTGTGGTAACAATTATTATAAACAAATTATAACGCAAATAGCTTTTTAAAAGCTTTGGCGTATAGAAAAGGATATTCTTTAAACCACTTGCCAAGTTGTCCTAGGAATTTGTTTTTTTTTTAAACCGGCCTTAATTAAATATATTTTCAACAGCGCCTCTATTTTTTTCATTGATGTTCTTAAACAAAATATAATGAACTGTACTAAAATGTTTAAATGCAAGTACTCTCACAAAAAACAAAGCTAAAACCCTGGATAACAACGGCTTTACATCTAACCGAAAAAGAGACGCTATCGCAAAAAAACTTAAGAAACAACCATTTGATAGATACTTAAAAAACTATTATAACTGGTATAGGAACAAATTGACCGGACTAATTCGCACGGTTAAAAATAATTATTATAAATCCAAAATTTCCAATTGTAGTTTAGACCCAAAACAAATCTGGAATGTTATAAATACCTCAACAAATTGACAAGATAAAACCTGATAATAATGTCTATGTAGCAGAAACCCACCCTAAAGAAGTAGCAGATGCCTTTAATGAATACTTTTCGTTAATTGGATCTAATTTAGCTAAAGATATTTTTAATTAATAAGAATCTTGGAACGCAAGCCCATGCTAATAATAATGATAAAATAAATCCAAATACAATGTTTTTTTTTACCTGTAATTCCAAGAGACATAAAAACTACAATTACTTCTTTAAAAAATTCAAATTCAAATGGGTTCGATGAAATAGGTACAATCTGTCTAAAAAATTGCTACTTAAATCTCTATCCCTCTAGCACATTTGATAAATTTATCTTTATCTAAAGGTTATCTTTAAACGTGCAATCATTATTCCAATATATAAAGCTGGAGACATGTCTGATATTGGTAATTATCGACCAATATCTCTACTTAGTAACATTTCCAAAATGTTTGAAAAAATTGTAAAAAACCAATTAATTCAATTTCTTGAAAAAAACAATTTTCTCTCAAATAATCAATATGGGTTTAGGAAAGGACTCAGTACTGAAGATCCTATTTTGAATATTACTGAACAATTATACAAAACAATAGACAAAAATAATAAGATCATAGGTATTTTCCTCGACTTAAAAAAAGCCTTTGATACTGTTTGCCATTCAAAGTTAAATTGTAAACTGGAAAAAGCTGGCGTACGGGGTATTATACTTAATTGGTTTAGGTCTTATATGAGTGGTCGTGAAACGGTCGTAAAAATAAATAATGTATACAGTAACCCCTTAGAAATGAAGTTTGGTATTCCTCAAGGTACTATCTTAGGTCCAATTCTTTTCCTTGTGTACATAAACGACCTATGTAATATGAATATTGACGGAAAGATCATTTCGTTCGCCGACGATACCGTATTATTAATAGAAGGCTTAACATGGGAAGGTACTTTTCGTAAAGCTCAAACTATACTTGATAACGTCAAATATAAATTAGAAAACCATCTCTTAACACTCAATATTGAAAAAACTAAATATATTTGCTTTGCCTCTAGGTCTGTACAAAACTTAAACAATAAATTAATAATCCATACTCACAATCATTTTATAAACTGTACTGTAAAGTGTCTAGAAATTGATCAGGTAGAAAAAATTAAATATCTTGGCATTATTATAGACGACACTTTACCATGGAATCACCATATTTTGTACCTAAACCAAAAACTACGTTTCTGTCTTTATAAATTTCGTGTAATTAGAAATTGTCTTCAAGTGCCATGGCTTAGAATGGTTTACTATGTATTGGTACAATCAATTATTCTATATGGAATTATAGGGTGGGGCGGTACCTATGCTTCTATTATAAATCCGTTGGAAATAACCCAAAGAAGTATATTAAAACTCTTTGAGAAAACAAATCTATATCCCAGTAATCTACTGTATAATGATTTTAGAGTCTTCTCTGTCACCCAATAGACCCATGATGAAAGTTGGGGGGCCGAAAATTAACATTTTTACCTGGCAACTCAGCATTTGGACGGAACATCCGTTTCCTTACTTCCGCCTGTATATTTCAATGGCGGTCACGTGGTTCAAAACGTCACAAACAGGATGTTCCGTCCAAAGGTCTCACTTAAGCCTCGTCTGCGGCCCCTCTTTTGTTATGGGTCTATTGTATGCGAAATCTATTTTAATGTATGCGTTTAAAAACAAACAAAAGTATTGAGAGAACTTATAAAACTATAGGTAAAAAAACATGCAATGTATTTAGGCCCGAAATTAAATTCTGATCTGAAAAAATGTGAAAAATTTAAAACGTTCAAAAATTTAATCGTAAAATGGCTTATTGAAAAAGGTTACAATAATATATGATATCATACGTTGTTAATGTTAAATTGTAATATACTAACTACATATTTTTAAAAAAAAGTCCGTGGTAACAAAAACTGTTAATTTTTCAATTTACTAAAAATAAACTTTTTGTACGCAGTGTAAAATAACTACAATATCCTTCCACGCACGAGCACTTTTTGCTCATGTGGTAAGGATGAGTGATGTACTATGAAATTAATGTAAAACCAAAAAAAAGACATCAATAAATTAATTAATTAAAAATAATAATAATAAGGCCAGAGGCCAGAAGGCGCGGTTTAACTTTCCTGGGAAAGTCTACTGAATTACCTCAAATATGACATCCAATGAGACGCCGCTTCCTCCGATACACCACGTGTCGTCTCGGAGCCAATGATAACGCCAGTGGCAAGAAGGCGCGGTTTAACTTTCCTGGAGAAGTCTACAGAATTAGCTCGAACGTTACTGACCTTTCGACATAATTGCGTATGTATTCGCAAAATAAGAATGTTTATCGAAATATTTGTACTGTTTGTTACGAGGGACACCGCACACCGTCTATGGAAAATGTTCTTTATGCCACTTTTTCTGAAATTTGGATATGATGTAAGTAGAAGGAAAGTGAGGGTCTGGCGCCGATTTAAGGGGTGAAATTGGGGTAAAATCGTCGAAAAGTCAATGTATTTAAGGTATTTCTCGCGACGATTTGTTTTTTCGTATATCAACATATTGTGTCCAGGCCAACTTGTTTATTTATCTACGCTTATCTCGAAAGACACTTGAACGTATATCTTATCACGTTTTATCATACGGAATAAGTTGAAATGATGTAAAAAGTGATAACCTAGGCGACGCGCGCGCAGATTCCCCGGGAGGCGCGGTTAATTTGAATTTAAGAGTGTTTTGACGTCATGGAATATTCGTTGTTAAAGTAGAATTAAATTAATTTTAAACTCCATTTAATGTCATTATGTGTCTATTTTAATCAATGAGATAGAATCGTTAAGTACTTTGTGGGAGTGTTTTGACGTCATGGAATATTCGTTGTTAAAGTAACGTAGAATGGAATTTTTTTTAAACTTAATTTTAATATCATTGTAGTACTTAAATATGCTTGGCACTTGAACCTATCTCACGAGTATTTCAAACGAATATTTCAAGTTTAAGTATGAGAAACGTATCGTTCTCAAGTATTATAATTGTACACGTGATTCCGTATGAGGACCGGGTAAATTCCTATATACGTAACGCGATACACTTCAAAATGCGTATACGTGGAATTGAATTAATTTTAAACCCTATTTTAATAAATAAGATATCGAAGATAAATAATTTCAGAGTATAAAAAGGGAAAACCGTATAATATTAAGACCATATTTAGAAAGTTCACCATCTGAATTGTATTGGAAGTGACTCCGAGGAACCTTAAAATGTAAGTAGGAATACTCAATGATAATTCTTAACTTTGTCTTAATGTATTTATTTTATAGGAATTGTTCATTTCCTGTGTCTGGTGATAAAGGGTTAATCGTTTATGCAGATGAAACCATCTACTGCGGTCTATTAGATTTAACAAAGGGCATCAAACTAACAGAAGCGGAACTGCAAGAGCTATGGACAAAGAAAGATGCCATTGAAGCTTATTTCAATAACGAAGCTGAAACTTCGTGGGTTTTCACAGGTTCTGAAACCAAACGGTTTTCGGTTCATAGATTTGCCGAACAAAAGGTTTTAGATGTTAGACAAATGTACCATGGTTATGGGGTAAACTATGGAAAACTGATACCGACTAAAGAGGGGGTAGCTTTCGCTCAATCTTCTTGGTTGAATTTCCTCGACCAGTACGAGTCTATTCAGAAGTGTTTAAAGCAAATCAAGGAAATAAAGGGGGCGATGACTAACGTTGTAATTAAACAATTACACGAAGCTCTTAAGAAAGCGTGCAATGGCTGTCAAATTGATCATCCATCTCAACTCCAGCATGATTGTATCATTACGGATTATTCTAAGCGTGTAGATTTGCATTTTTATGAAATAATTATGTCGGTAGATTGTGAAAATATTATTGAAATGTTTACTATTCGCTGTGAATTGTCGAAAGAAATTTTAAATAATATAATGTCACTAATAATATGCAATGCTAAAAACTTGTTAAAAAACTAATAAAATTGATTGCACTAATGTTCCGATTCTCATTAACCATTATGGATTTAAGCTTACAACATCCAATGAATGGGCTTGTTGCCGGGTCCACCCAATGCGGAAAGTCATTCCTGGTTGGACGGTTGATTCAATATAAGAAGACCTGCATATCCCCTCCTCCGGAGAGGATAATATGGTGTTTTACCGAGTATCAGCCGAAACTATTTCAATCAATATTAGAACACACACCTTCAGTCGAGTTTCACGAAGGGTTACTCGATGTTAATATATTAAACCCGCAAATTAGGAATTATCTAATAATAAAGATGTAACTAATTTATTTATTCGTGGATCTCATCACAGAAACACCTCCGTACTAATTTTAATGCAAAACCTTTATTACCCCGGAAAAGAAATAAGAACTTTAAATTTAAATGCTCATTATCTATTTATTTTTAAATCACCACGAGATAAATCAACAATTTATCATCTCGCGAGGCAGATATCTCCAACCAATAGCAAATACGTTATTGATGCGTTTCAACAAGCTACGTCACGGAAGTTTGGGTATTTATTAGTTGACTTGAAACCTCACACCCCAGATCAGTATTTACTACGAACAAGTTTAATACCGGGTGAAGAATCGGCTGTCTTTATTCCAAAATGAAGTGTATTATAGAAGGGAATTTTTTTTAGGGTTAATCGAGAGTGGATTATTAAAGAATTAGCTTACGTAGTATTAGAAACTGAAGAATCGGAAGTGTTTACTTTCAAATCTCCATGCCCTTTCAAAGAGCTTTCAAACGAAGATAAAAGACAATGCAGATGGATATCTTATAACATTTGTCATCTTCGATGGAATGACGGCGAACGTCCTTACAGAACGAGACGTGACATTTGCAATCAGATAGCGGAAAAAGCGACTTCGTTTTTCACCAAAGGTTTAGAAAAAGCTGCAGTATTATCGACACTCCTCGGTGTTCCAGTAACTAACATCGAAGATACCGGTTGTCCTAAATTATCAGTACTAGAAGACGTTGAATTAGACTGTCCTTTTCATTCCGAAACTGTTCATTGCGCTTTAAGAAAGGCTAAGAAAATCTCTAAATGGATGTCTCAAAACGAGTTAAGAAAAACATAGACTTTCTACGTTTCCTAACATCCTGTAATCTAAATCAAAGAAAGACAGCTATTAAATACGCTAGCAAGGAAGCTATATTGGCTCTCGTTGAATGTTGTATAAATGTATTGCACGGAACAATTGAACTGTCAGAACGTCATCGTAAGCGGTTAAAGAAACATAGCGCGGTTATACGAAACGTGTCGAAGAAGAACCCTTTATCAAAACGACGAAAGATTCTGGTACAAAAGGGTGGTTTTCTTCCATTTTTATTAGCGCCACTGCTATCTATCGTAAGCTCAGTCGCCGGAAGTGCAATAAGCCGAGCTATAAACCGATGATGGCTCGAAAAATGCTTTTAGTACCTGAAGATGTAATGCAGAGATTAAAAAACACTACACCTTCAAAAAGAGAAGACACTCGATGATGAAATGAAATCTATTCTAGATAATCCAGATTTAAACGAATCAGAGAAATTAGCATTATACAATCAAACTCTCCAACGACGGTTAACTTACGTACGTAAAGAACAAATCTCTCCCGTTATTGAAAACTTTGAACGACCTAAAACCTGGTTCGCGCAAATATCTTATTCTCTACCTGCAACTTATGTTAGTGATGCAATTTCATTATACCGAGCGACTACGGAAGATCCGAGATATATTAGATGGGCTAACTCAGGAGAGCTTTCTATTCGAGGACAAGTGATTGGAGGATCTAATATAATCGATCTTTTGTATGACGCTGTGAGAAAAACGCCTGGAACAGCGATTGATCCTATAGGAGAGTAGGAGTGTCTAACGTCTTCAGGGTTTTTCAATGTAGAGGTAGAAAGGGGGTCGGCAACGGAAATCCCCGCTTCCTTCCCCCCCTGTGTGTAAACTAGGTCACTTCCGGCAGGTGGCGACATTGTGGGCGTGGCCACGGGTGTCAGGTTACTCCCGCCAGGTGGCGCGCGCGCTGATTGGCTGGCGCGGGGACCACGTGGTAACTACGCGGCGCGGGAACCACGTGGTTACTACGCGACGCGGATACTGCGCGCTAATTGGCTGACTCGAAATTATTCAAAATGGCGCCGATTGGTTGGTATTTTGGCGCGAAAAGGGGTCAGTACTCCTTTAAAGGAATTCCCAGGCTCGCTATACTCGGGCATTGTTAAAATGGTGACAGGTTTGATTGATTGAGCAGGTGTTTATCGAGGAATGCGCCGTTGCTAGGTTACCCCGCTCGCTGTTAGAGACTCGGGGAATGTGTGACCTTGTAGCTATATAATAAAAACATTTTTTGGCGGGAATTTAGACAAAGGCTTAACATAAGTTTGTAACTCTCTTTTAACGGTTATTATATGAACTCTTAGTAATTTGGAAAATTCACGTGATTTGGCCGCCATCTTTAATGTCGCATATTCAAACGGGTAGGGTGACCATCTTTGTTATTTACCATAATTACGTCAATTTTTTAACGCTTTTTAAACAAGTTGTTCCTAACGGATTTTTATATCGTTACGTACCTAGATGGCTCGAACTTGATTATTATGACATATACATCATATATTACCGTCACTTAACCTTTAATAGCGACGCGAGGGAAAGCTTTCTAATTTATATTCAATACATTAACACTATACGAAATATTTACTTAAATTAAACAAGGTCGGTTCGCGCTCGTGTAATTTAAATAAACGCAATAAGTAATTACATTGGTATAATAACAAACAAAACGGATTATCTTACATCCTTCTATGTTTAAAATAAAAAACTCTGATTTAAATTTAAACTTTATTTTACAACATTTGTTGTTGACACAAAGGAACTATCGTTAATAACATTTAACACGCTATCAATTAAAACCACTAACTCGTCTATCGCCTTTAAGAATCCAGTTTTTGGGGGTCGTTCCAAATGCATTTCGTGAGAATTATGCTCTTTTTGAAAATATCTCATTCTTTGTGCATTCAAATCCATTTCAAGTTGACGATTAATTTTTTTCAATTCTTTATTTATATGTTTAATCAGTTCATAGTCCTTGTTTTCTTTATAAGTCATTATTCCACAACAAAAACAAAGCGAAACTAGTTTGTATAAAACGCGATGTGGTTAGTTCAGTACAGGTCGGACACAAAGGAATCTGATTACTGATCTATCTCTCTACGCCGTTAGAGCTCCTCTGATTACCGCGAACTATATCTCTCTCCACGGCGTTAGCGCTCCTCTGATTACCACGAACTATCTCTCTCTCCGCGTTTATCTCCATTGTTGATTTATTTAGAACAGGTGTTGAGCGGAGAATCCCCCGTTGCTATGGTGACTTCGGCGCGACGTTTATTTGAGTATCAACAAACTTAGCAAATACCTTTAGATTGTTTCAATGTTAAATTCGTTAACCTCGCAGTTTGAAACAAGTTGTCCCTATATTAAGAATCAGCTTGGTATACAATTTGCAGATCTGGCCTTATAAATGTTTCACTGTATACAATGTCTTTACCCACATTGTGTACATTTAGTAATATTAGTTTACGTATAACCGTAACCTTTAGTTATACCAATCGACCATGGTTAGGTAAATATAATGCATTTATAAGTTCGCGTGTTGAACACATAATAGTATTCAGAACTTTCTAATTAAATTGAATACATTGCCAATATACGAAATATTTACATACATTAAACAAGGTTGGTTCGCGCTCATGAAATTTATATAATAGTAAACTTTGTAGGGTAAATTACTTGACTTTGTAATGGATATTTCAATAACCGTTCATCATTTTAATAGACCAATGACGGTATAATTAACAACGTCTGAATTTTCGTCGCTAAAAGATATGTCCATAAAGATTGATTATAAAAAGTTTAATACGCAGGTATCTATGGATTCGGATTACCTAAACAAGTCGCCCCTATATGAACTTTTAAACGGTTATTCGTGTTAAACGTGTACATTAATACTATAACTTTTTCAAAAAGCAGCAGTCGATAAGTATGACATTCTAATTACCGTCAAATACAGAGCTAGAAGTTACTTGGTTAACCATTTTTATGGTCAGTTATTGAGCGTTTAACTCCTATACGGTTCAATGGGAATTATTATTGATCGCTATTGTCAGTTATAATAAGAATGAAAATAGAGTTGCAATTTATTCCGGCGATATGTACTTTTAAATTTTAACAGATTTGACATACATTATAAAGTCTAGCACCTTATATCCTATGAACAATATTTTTGGAAAAAGTACAGCTAGATAAATGGCCAAAAAAAAAATTTACATAACCGAAATACTACATTATTATAGATAATAAATAATACTATAAATATAGAACTCAGTTAATCAAGTTATTTTTTAACGAAACATGCAAACAATTACCAGCCTATCAATTTGATATTTTAATTATTGTTATTGGCAATTAAACTTTGGGGTAATTTCACCGAAAATCATGTTTTGTTATCACAACAACTTGAACACAAGTTTTTTAACTAATGTTTGATACCTATTTAATGTAAAAGTAGCTTCATGATTTGTGGCGCTTTGGGTTTAATTTAATAGACTAGTTTCTTAATCTTTCAGGACTCTTTTGTTAGTAGACTTCTGTAGTTATTTGTCATAATATCGCGGTAAAGAATACGTTTCTCGGTATAATAAGCAAATAAGAAAAAAAATCGTTGTGTTTTACGACTACCTATCGCGGACTAAAGGAGTAGAATCTACAAAGTATAGCAACCTTGTAAATTAATCCTATAATTCTTCTCTCCTACTTCAGTCTTCTGAATTGAAACGTCGTTGTCCTGTTTCTCCAACAGATAGCTATCGGGATCGGCCAGACCAGACACGACCGACTTCGAAGGACGATAAAGAAAACCATATATAAATAATGTCAAAAACTTGAAATATTCCCTAGGCTGGTTTATTTTTCCAAGACAGAAAGGGCTCTAAATATAGTTTATATGAAACTTAAGGAAAATTTAAATATAGTTTATATGAAACTTAAGGAAAATTTATTAACACTCCACATAAATAAAACTAATTACATTTGTTTCTCCGCGAGAACGACTATAGATTTGTTACATGAATAAAAAATTCACGAAAATAATAATTGTAGAGAAAATGTTTAAAGTGAGAAAGAGTAAATAAACTAAAATATCTGGGGGTAATAATAGACAGTAATCTAAAGTGGAATGAACATGTGACCTATATCACTAATAAAATTCGACTATGTATAAATTCCGTGAAATTAAAAACTTTTTAGAAATACCGTGGTTAAAAACAGTATATTACGCCCTAATTCAATCAATTATATCATACGGAATAATCGGCTGGGGTGGTACTTATGAAACTACAATCGTACCATTGGAAATATTACAAAGAGAAATTCTACGCATATGTACGAAATTATTATTACCCAAATCAATTACTATATGATGAATTTAAAGTTTTTCTGCTAAAGAAATTTTATTATACCCTTTCAAACACAAACAACTTATCGACTTGACTAAAACTTACGACAACAGATATGTAGAAGTAGGAAATTTATTTACGCCAAGATCCTATAAAACTATCGGTCAAAAACATGCTCGCTATCTAGGCCCTAAAATATATAAGGCAAAAAGTTTTGATAAAGTGTAACAAAAGATGATAAATTTGGCTGTTATTTCCATTGTTAACAGGGTTTGATTGAGTGATAAGGAAAATAACGAACTGAGGTACGATATTACCCAAAGGTACGACTCATATAGCGGTGAACTCTTTGTAGCGCGTGCTACGAAAAAGTGGTCGAAAATTACAATTTGAAGGAGGATAAAAGACTGTTTTCGATGTACCCATTTTTGAATTGCGAAAATTTATCTACCGGTATAAGCATTCAATCATTAGCGTTTATATCTCTTCCGATTTTAGTCGCTAACGGTTGAGTATTGTACGCGGTCTTACTATTAATTAGTACTCTTTTAATATTATTACTATTTAGTAAATATATATTTAGCAGGACACCCTATCAGCATTGTCGTCATATTTCAAAAAACATCATGAATTCGGATACCAGAGAGCCCATGCCTAACAAATGCGACGTGTGTAAAAAAAATACGACTTGCACAAAAAAGGATCGAGATGACGATGGACAGTGGTACGATTTGTGTTGCAAATGTAGTTCTATTCATCAGTAGAAAAGAAAGGCTCGCGTAGTAAAGTGCGAACATCAAGTGCCGTAGTGGTGAGAATGACGCGTCGGTCATGGACACGTTTTCTCCAAGCGTCTCCGTCGAAAAGACTGCGATATTTTTGTTATGGTCTTGACATTATAAATCCAGCGCCTGTAATTATTACTGGATATGTATGAGTTTTCTTTTTCTTTGGTTAATAAAATATTTGGATCCCAGCAGTTATTGTTTTTTTCCGTGGGGGAAAATTTTCGAAAAACTTACTAACAATATATTTGAAAACATTGCATCTGAATTGTTGTCTGTTTAGCGTGAAACTTATTCCATCAATGGGCACTTTACGCTGTAACGTGTAAAGGAACTAATAATGGAAGAGCGCAAGGGCGTTATTATTAGACAACTCGAAATACATCTCCAACGTATTTTGCAATGGTTTAATTCGTACGTTACATCAACCAAACCCAACCTAAACTTGAGTTTTTAGAGTGGCATTGTTATTTTTCACCACCAGGGGTAAATTGAACTTTTTTAAAGTACCAACGTTATTTAATTCGTTGACCGTGGGTATGAAAGACCATTATTGTTTTGCCATTTTAAATTAAGAACTTAGTGGCACTACACTGATTGTAACGACTGCATTATTGAGAATGTAAGCATTGTTTAAATACTTATCTTTTAGCCTAAGAAATGCCCCTTTTAGTTTAATGTTGATATTTCGGTAACCCTACGAAGCCAGAATTACACATTTCATTTTACAGAACAAAATTGGACGACAGTTGGATAATGAGTGATAAGGAAATTAACGAACCGTGTACGGAACTATTGAAAAGTATCAATATATTGAAAAGCAGTCAAAAACAAAACTAAAAAAGTAATTGAAATTACTGTTAATTTTACTTGCAATAGTAAAATACTAAACCAAATGTATAATTTATATTTTGTTTTATTTAATAAATTTAAACTATAATACTAAACTTTTTCAAAAAAAACTTTTACAAACAAAATTTAAAATACACATTTTTAAAATTTAACTACACTAGCTCCAAGTCAGCTAGCGACTTTTTTTTTAAGTAACTATTAACTACAATTAAAATCAAAGAATCTGCTATATTTTTCATGCTTTGAAAACAATTCATTAAAATACATAGAAACGTAGAATTTCTTAGTGCCGAAAATTCTCGATAGGGGTAGCCATTATCACGTTACAACGTGGTTCTTGCTATGGAACTAATGACAATAAGGTATAAACTTGGCTTATCTTTGATAAAAACGTCTCTTATTCCAAAGAACTTGTATAATTATCGAGAATGTACTTGCCCTTTTAGATATTTTGTTTGTAAAAGTTTTTTTTGAAAAAGTTTAGTATTATAGTTTAAATTTATTAAATAAAACAAAATATAAATTATACATTTGGTTTAGTATTTTACTATTGCAAGTAAAATTAACAGTAATTTCAATTACTTTTTTAGTTTTGTTTTTGACTCTGCTTTTCAATATATTGATACTTTTCAATAGTTCCGTACACGGTTCGTTAATTTCCTTATCACTCATTATCCAACTGTCGTCCAATTTTGTTCTGTAAAATGAAATGTGTAATTCTGGCTTCGTAGGGTTACCGAAATATCAACATTAAACTAAAAGGGGCATTTCTTTGGCTAAAAGATAAGTATTTAAACAATGCTTACATTCTCAATAATGCAGTCGTTACAATCAGTGTAGTGCCACTAAGTTCTTAATTTAAAATGGCAAAACAATAATGGTCTTTCATACCCACGGTCAACGAATTAAATAACGTTGGTACTTTAAAAAAGTTCAATTTACCCCTGGTGGTGAAAAATAACAATGCCACTCTAAAAACTCAAGTTTAGGTTGGGTTTGGTTGATGTAACGTACGAATTAAACCATTGCAAAATACGTTGGAGATGTATTTCGAGTTGTCTAATAATAACGCCCTTGCGCTCTTCCATTATTAGTTCCTTTACACGTTACAGCGTAAAGTGCCCATTGATGGAATAAGTTTCACGCTAAACAGACAACAATTCAGATGCAATGTTTTCAAATATATTGTTAGTAAGTTTTTCGAAAATTTTCCCCCACGGAAAAAAACAATAACTGCTGGGATCCAAATATTTTATTAACCAAAGAAAAAGAAAACTCATACATATCCAGTAATAATTACAGGCGCTGGATTTATAATGTCAAGACCATAACAAAAATATCGCAGTCTTTTCGACGGAGACGCTTGGAGAAAACGTGTCCATGACCGACGCGTCATTCCCACCACTACGGCACTTGATGTTCGCACTTTACTACGCGAGCCTTTCTTTTCTACTGATGAATAGAACTACATTTGCAACACAAATCGTACCACTGTCCATCGTCATCTCGATCCTTTTTTGTGCAAGTCGTATTTTTTTTACACACGTCGCATTTGTTAGGCATGGGCTCTCTGGTATCCGAATTCATGATGTTTTTTGAAATATGACGACAATGCTGATAGGGTGTCCTGCTAAATATATATTTACTAAATAGTAATAATATTAAAAGAGTACTAATTAATAGTAAGACCGCGTACAATACTCAACCGTTAGCGACTAAAATCGGAAGAGATATAAACGCTAATGATTGAATGCTTATACCAGTAGATAAATTTTCGCAATTCAAAAATGGGTACATCGAAAACAGTCTTTTATCCTCCTTCAAATTGTAATTTTCGACCACTTTTTCGTAGCACGCGCTACAAAGAGTTCACCGCTATATGAGTCGTACCTTTGGGTAATATCGTACCTCAGTTCGTTATTTTCCTTATCACTCAATCAAACCCTGTTAACAATGGAAATAACAGCCAAATTTATCATCTTTTGTTACACTTTATCAAAACTTTTTGCCTTATATATTTTAGGGCCTAGATAACGAGCATGTTTTTGACCGATAGTTTTATAGGATCTTGGCGTAAATAAATTTCCTACTTCTACATATCTGTTGTCGTAAGTTTTAGTCAAGTCGATAAGTTGTTTGTGTTTGAAAGGGTATAATAAAATTTCTTTAGCAGAAAAACTTTAAATTCATCATATAGTAATTGATTTGGGTAATAATAATTTCGTACATATGCGTAGAATTTCTCTTTGTAATATTTCCAATGGTACGATTGTAGTTTCATAAGTACCACCCCAGCCGATTATTCCGTATGATATAATTGATTGAATTAGGGCGTAATATACTGTTTTTAACCACGGTATTTCTAAAAAGTTTTTAATTTCACGGAATTTATACATAGTCGAATTTTATTAGTGATATAGGTCACATGTTCATTCCACTTTAGATTACTGTCTATTATTACCCCCAGATATTTTAGTTTATTTACTCTTTCTCACTTTAAACATTTTCTCTACAATTATTATTTTCGTGAATTTTTTATTCATGTAACAAATCTATAGTCGTTCTCGCGGAGAAACAAATGTAATTAGTTTTATTTATGTTGAGTGTTAATAAATTTTCCTTAAGTTTCATATAAACTATATTTAAATTTTCCTTAAGTTTCATATAAACTATATTTAGAGCCCTTTCTGTCTTGGAAAAATAAACCAGCCTAGGGAATATTTCAAGTTTTTGACATTATTTATATATGGTTTTCTTTATCGTCCTTCGAAGTCGGTCGTGTCTGGTCTGACCGATCCCGATAGCTATCTGTTGGAGAAACAGGACAACGACGTTTCAATTCAGAAGACTGAAGTAGGAGAGAAGAATTATAGGATTAATTTACAAGGTTGCTATACTTTGTAGATTCTACTCCTTTAGTCCGCGATAGGTAGTCGTAAAACACAACGATTTTTTTTTCTTATTTGCTTATTATACCGAGAAACGTATTCTTTACCGCGATATTATGACAAATAACTACAGAAGTCTACTAACAAAAGAGTCCTGAAAGATTAAGAAACTAGTCTATTAAATTAAACCCAAAGCGCCACAAATCATGAAGCTACTTTTACATTAAATAGGTATCAAACATTAGTTAAAAAACTTGTGTTCAAGTTGTTGTGATAACAAAACATGATTTTCGGTGAAATTACCCCAAAGTTTAATTGCCAATAACAATAATTAAAATATCAAATTGATAGGCTGGTAATTGTTTGCATGTTTCGTTAAAAAATAACTTGATTAACTGAGTTCTATATTTATAGTATTATTTATTATCTATAATAATGTAGTATTTCGGTTATGTAAATTTTTTTTTTGGCCATTTATCTAGCTGTACTTTTTCCAAAAATATTGTTCATAGGATATAAGGTGCTAGACTTTATAATGTATGTCAAATCTGTTAAAATTTAAAAGTACATATCGCCGGAATAAATTGCAACTCTATTTTCATTCTTATTATAACTGACAATAGCGATCAATAATAATTCCCATTGAACCGTATAGGAGTTAAACGCTCAATAACTGACCATAAAAATGGTTAACCAAGTAACTTCTAGCTCTGTATTTGACGGTAATTAGAATGTCATACTTATCGACTGCTGCTTTTTGAAAAAGTTATAGTATTAATGTACACGTTTAACACGAATAACCGTTTAAAAGTTCATATAGGGGCGACTTGTTTAGGTAATCCGAATCCATAGATACCTGCGTATTAAACTTTTTATAATCAATCTTTATGGACATATCTTTTAGCGACGAAAATTCAGACGTTGTTAATTATACCGTCATTGGTCTATTAAAATGATGAACGGTTATTGAAATATCCATTACAAAGTCAAGTAATTTACCCTACAAAGTTTACTATTATATAAATTTCATGAGCGCGAACCAACCTTGTTTAATGTATGTAAATATTTCGTATATTGGCAATGTATTCAATTTAATTAGAAAGTTCTGAATACTATTATGTGTTCAACACGCGAACTTATAAATGCATTATATTTACCTAACCATGGTCGATTGGTATAACTAAAGGTTACGGTTATACGTAAACTAATATTACTAAATGTACACAATGTGGGTAAAGACATTGTATACAGTGAAACATTTATAAGGCCAGATCTGCAAATTGTATACCAAGCTGATTCTTAATATAGGGACAACTTGTTTCAAACTGCGAGGTTAACGAATTTAACATTGAAACAATCTAAAGGTATTTGCTAAGTTTGTTGATACTCAAATAAACGTCGCGCCGAAGTCACCATAGCAACGGGGGATTCTCCGCTCAACACCTGTTCTAAATAAATCAACAATGGAGATAAACGCGGAGAGAGAGATAGTTCGTGGTAATCAGAGGAGCGCTAACGCCGTGGAGAGAGATATAGTTCGCGGTAATCAGAGGAGCTCTAACGGCGTAGAGAGATAGATCAGTAATCAGATTCCTTTGTGTCCGACCTGTACTGAACTAACCACATCGCGTTTTATACAAACTAGTTTCGCTTTGTTTTTGTTGTGGAATAATGACTTATAAAGAAAACAAGGACTATGAACTGATTAAACATATAAATAAAGAATTGAAAAAAATTAATCGTCAACTTGAAATGGATTTGAATGCACAAAGAATGAGATATTTTCAAAAAGAGCATAATTCTCACGAAATGCATTTGGAACGACCCCCAAAAACTGGATTCTTAAAGGCGATAGACGAGTTAGTGGTTTTAATTGATAGCGTGTTAAATGTTATTAACGATAGTTCCTTTGTGTCAACAACAAATGTTGTAAAATAAAGTTTAAATTTAAATCAGAGTTTTTTATTTTAAACATAGAAGGATGTAAGATAATCCGTTTTGTTTGTTATTATACCAATGTAATTACTTATTACGTTTATTTAAATTACACGAGCGCGAACCGACCTTGTTTAATTTAAGTAAATATTTCGTATAGTGTTAATGTATTGAATATAAATTAGAAAGCTTTCCCTCGCGTCGCTATTAAAGGTTAAGTGACGGTAATATATGATGTATATGTCATAATAATCAAGTTCGAGCCATCTAGGTACGTAACGATATAAAAATCCGTTAGGAACAACTTGTTTAAAAAGCGTTAAAAAATTGACGTAATTATGGTAAATAACAAAGATGGTCACCCTACCCGTTTGAATATGCGACATTAAAGATGGCGGCCAAATCACGTGAATTTTCCAAATTACTAAGAGTTCATATAATAACCGTTAAAAGAGAGTTACAAACTTATGTTAAGCCTTTGTCTAAATTCCCGCCAAAAAATGTTTTTATTATATAGCTACAAGGTCACACATTCCCCGAGTCTCTAACAGCGAGCGGGGTAACCTCGCAACGGCGCATTCCTCGATAAACACCTGCTCAATCAATCAAACCTGTCACCACTTTAACAATGCCCGAGTATAGCGAGCCTGGGAATTCCTTTAAAGGAGTACTGACCCCTTTTCGCGCCAAAATACCAACCAATCAGCGCCATTTTGAATAATTTCGCGCCAGCCAATAAGCGCGCAGTATCCGCGCGTAGTAACCACGTGGTTCCCGCGCCGCGTAGTTACCACGTGGTCCCCGCGCCAGCCAATCAGCGCGCGCGCCACCTGGCGGGAGTAACCTGACACCCGTGGACACGCCCACAATGTCGCCACCTGCCGGAAGTGACCTAGTTTACACACAGGGGGGAAGGAAGCGGGGATTTCCGTTGCCGACCCCCTTTCTACCTCTACATGGAAAAGTGGCAAAGACGTTAGACACTCCTACTTAGGAGTTACAGAGTTTTACGAGGGCATTCATAAGTCAAATATTTCAAAACGTTTAATTTAAAATCCTGTAAGATTGACACTGTTAAAAACATTCGCTGTATTTCATACACCACCAAGTAGTTCAATGTGATCATCATCTACACCTAGTCCTCTAAGATCTTCGATACATACTAAATAAAATAAATTAACCTGATAATTTTGTTCTCATTTCATAGTATAAGCCTACAATGGAAGGTTGTACAGAAACGGTCTCTTTAGGACTTTTAGCCTATTTATCAAAATCACCGAAAATTATCACAGCTGTATTAATTATCATAGTTATTATAATATTAGAGTTATTTAATTTCCTTTTTTGGCGTTACATGCCATTACATCAAAATATTACCCGATATGGAGAAAGAACTTGAGAAAATCTATACTAATCCCGCAGACCCAGGGTCATTCGCCGGAGTTCGAGCGCTCTATAATTCAGCTCGACATAAAGGTTTAAAGATTTCATTGGAAAAAGTAAAACAATTTCTAATAAAGCAGGATACATATACGCTGCATAAACCTGCTAGAAGACGATTCAAACGAAATCGAACTATTGTTTATGGAATTGACGAACAGTGGCAAGCGGACTTGTCAGATTTTCAGAAGCTGTCTAAATATAATTCAGGATCTCGCTAAGTATTATGTATTATCGACATATTTAGCAAATACGCTATGGCTGTTGCGGTTAAAAATAAGAAAGGTGTAACAATTTTAGAAGCGTTACGTAACGTTTTTGAAAAAGGCCGTCAACCGAAAAGAATTCAAAGTGATCATGGAAACGAATTTGTCTGTCAAGAAGTGCAGAGTGAATTACAGCGAAGGGCTATTAACTTTTTCGCTACTCGATCAGAAATGAAAGCGTCCATTATTGAAAGATTCATTAGAAGTTTTACATCTCGTTTATATCGCTATTTCACGCAGAATAACACCCTTAAATATATCGACGTTTTAGATGATATTATAAACGCTTATAACAATAGTTATCACAGATCAATTAAATGTAAACCCGCGGAAGTTACTCTAGATAACTCTGCTAAAATATGGAAAAATCTTTACGGTTCGGTAAATTTTTCTCCTCCGTTAACATACGCGTTTGAAATTGGAGATATTTGTAGAATAAGTAGAAATTTATCAATTTTCGATAAGAAATATAACCCGAATTTTACTACAGAATTGTTTAAAATAGCTGAGAGACTACCACGTGACCCACCTGTATATAAGCTGATGGATTTAAATTCTAACCCCATTTTAGGAGTATTCTATCGAGAGGAGGTTCATATTGTTGTTCGAGATTTAAAAGACTGTTACTTCATAATCGAAAAAGTAATATATTACCAAGATAATAGCATTGGTAAATTTCGAACGTATTTAGCTGAACCGTTAAGATTTGAGGAACAGTACGAAGTTGGGTTAGCGGAAATAAGCTATCCTCGGACATGGCATAACGTTCGAAAACCTAATCTATTGGTTATTAAAAACCCTCTCGAATATGATAAAATGACTGATAACCCTCTAGTTAAAGACCCTCTCGAATATGATAAAATAATTGAAGTTCCCGCGGGTTTTTATAAAACTCCGGAAGAACTATTACATGTTATGAACGTCCACAACCAAGAAGAACAAGTTACATTCGCTTATTTAAATTATTCTAATCGAATTAAAGTTAAATTGCAACCGAAAATCAGAGCTGTAATTGGCCCCGATCTATCGATTTTACTAGGTTTTAAGGATAGAAGAGATAATGATTTCACCATTTTAAATTCAATGATAACCCCCTACCCAATTGATATGAACGCTGGGTTACATTCCTTATTCGTTTATTCTGATCTGGTTGAAGATAGCGTTGTTGGAGATAGTTTAGCACCTCTATTAAGAATCATAAGCGTCGAAGAGAAAACCGAGTCTAATGGGAAAACAGCTACAAAAATATTTTCACAACCTCATTACCTACCAGTCGTGTGTAATAATATTAAGACTATAGAGATTAATATAACAGATGATTTAGGTGAGCCAATACAGTTTCATAGTGGAAAAGCTCACGTTGTATTACATTTTAAACCCCGTAAAATGTGGACTTCACTATAAACCTTTAATCATTCAGGACACACCCTCATTCTAGCTTAAGAGAGCGAACAGTTAACATCATGAGGTCTGAATATTCACCCTCAAGATCTGATTATGAATGTTACTATCTAAACCAGGTTGGTTTCGGTGGAATACCTGTATATAGAGGTTTAGCCGTGCAAAGAGGACATGGACTAGGAAATATATTATCTTCTGCGTTTAGATTCGCGGTACCTTTACTGAAGAAAGGCGCTTCTTACTTGGGAAAAAAACTTTTAAGTACCGGAGCGAAAGTAGCGACCGATGTTGTTAGCGGAGTCCCAATTAAAACAGCGCTTAAATCGCATTATATTAACGCTGGAAGGGAAACTTTAGCTTCAGCAGCTGATGAAGCCATGAGACTAACATCTTCAGCTACGGATCATATTAAAAGAATGACGGGTTCCGGAAATAAAAGGAAACGAACTCAGTCGAAAAGCGCCATTTCAACAGCAGGCAGGATAGCGAAAGGACGGTTCCCTAAACGTTCCGATATATTCTCATAATGTCCCTTCTACACCCGCACTCAGTTGAGTGTATAAATTCCGAGCTAGATTTGTTTCAAGTACCTATGACACAATCTTCGATTATTGGTGGTGAATGGGTTGAGTATAATCCAATATCAAATATAGTTGATAACGCATCAATTATATTTTCTATCAACGGTAACTCTGAAACGTATATAGACCTTTCACAAACTTTGTTGCACGTTCGAGTTAAGGTAACTAAAGATAATGGTCAACTACCGCAACCCGCGGTTCCAGGTGTTGCGGGTGGGGCAGCCGGAACTCCAGCCGACAATATCGCCCCCGATAATTTGTTTCTTCATTCGCTTTTTAGCGACGTACACGTATTTCTTAATGAAAGATCAGTAACACCTTCCAGTCAAAATTACGCTTATAAAAGTATGATACAAACTTTATTAACGTTCGGAGATTCTGCGAAAAAAGTTATTTAACCAGTTCACTTTTCTATCGGGATACGCCTGGGAAGTTCGATTCATTTTTCGATAACGATGGTTTCTCTAAACGAGCGAGTTTAGCGCAAAAAGGGGCGATTGACTTGTTAGTCGTAGTCCATACTGATTTATGCCAACAACCACGTTTTTTATTAAATATGGTTGATTTGAAATTTAAATTCGATAAAAATAGAGCAGCTTTTTGCGTTCACTCCGATGTAAAGTGGAGATTTTATCAGCTTCCCTTTATCCGAGGAAAGTTAAAGTGATACCGGAACTATCGCTCGCTCAAGCCAAGGCGCTACAATATGGAACCGCTAAATATCCTGTAACTCGTTCGGAGTGCACCTCATTTTCTATACCCGCTGGTCTTATGGCTAGTGTGCAAGATCATTTATTTACCGGACAAGCACCCAAGAAAGTTGTTATCGGGCTTGTGGAACAAAAAGCGTTTCTAGGAGATTTGAAAAAATCACCGTACAACTTTCAACATTTCGATTTATCAAGCATTGGATTGTACATTGACGGTAGCAGCGTCCCTCATAAGGCGTTATCTCTAAACTTTGAGGAAAATCAATATATTCAAGCGTATTGCAATCTTTTCATTCAAACTAATCAGTGGAACGTAGATGAAGGGAATCAGATAAGTCGACAAGATTACCCTAACGGAAATTGTTTATTCGCGTACAATTTAACCTCGGATCTTAATAACAACGCTAATCACTTGCATCTTGTAAAAAACAGTAACCTGAGATTAGAATTAAAATTTGCAAAACCGTTACCGGAGACGATTTCCATTCTAATTTACGCTGAGTTTCAAAGTTTGATTGAAATTGATAAAAATCGAACCGTGATTTTCGATTACAGTAATTAATGGATTCGCTACAGATAACTAAAATACTTGAAAAAGATTTAAGTACTAAAAGTATATTTCGAGGCGTGTTCGCGGCTGACAAGCTACCTAAATACGTAAAAATATTCCCTTCTCTATTTATTGTAAATACCGATACGAGTGCTGAACCTGGAGAACACTGGGTTCTAATATATTTTTCTCAACATAAAAATTGTGAATTCATGGATTCCTTTGGAAACCCGCCAGATTATTTTAAATTTAATGACTTTATTGAACGAAACAGTAAAACTGTTACTTTTAATTCTAATCAATTACAGAGTAATTCTAGTAATACGTGTGGAGCATTTTGTATCTATTTTGCTATAAACAGGTGTAAAGGAATAGAAATGTATAACATTGTGTCTAGGTTTAAGAAAGATAAATATGTAAACGATAAAATGATTAAAGAGTTTATGTGCAAAATGTATTCAATAAAATAATTTTTTATAATTTATAGCAATAGCAGTTTTTTATATATACATAAATACAAGCATTCATTATAATTTTTCAATATCTTTATGACCGTGCGCTAATGTACGAACCCCGCAGGGTAGAATATATCTCTTATCATCATTTGGTGATAAACAAAGTTTTCTAGTATTTAAAGTAAATAGCTCATACTTGAAACTAGCTATACGCATCATCTCGGCTGACATGGTTTCTTGATTAAAAAGACAACGTTCATAGTCTTCGTGGCGGATGACGTTTCTAATAACGTTCATGACAACGCCCTTACAAACCTTTTTATGGTTTAAAATTGACTCTAAAGATTTCCCCAATCGCAACTCCTTTTCTATCTCTTCAGCGGTCTTAGACTCCCCGTACAATTTAATAGAATAAAGCTTTGGACGAAGTCCTACAAAACTTTGAATTAACTGTGAATTTTTCTCGTCTTTAAAATAGCCGAGAGCTTTTTTATTCTGATTAGAATGAAGGAAATGCGAAGGTGGATAATCAGAGAAGTCAAAGCGGTTTTTATGAACTTCAAAGTCTTTATAAACATCATCCGTCTTAATGTTGTACGTTAAACTGTCTGTAAATATTTTATATATTAGTACTATTTAAATAAAAAATTCATATTAAATTAAATTACCAGTGTCTGTAAATAATAGTGATGCTTTGTTCCCGTACGTATTTTTTATGAATCCATAATGGACCCGATACATGAGCTCCTTGGATAAATCTAGAATGGTGAATCCGGTAAATATAGGCCGGTTAAGAACAATTTTAGCTCTCTTCTTATGAGCGCCGGCTAACTCTACATTAAAGATGGTAAAGTGTTCAAACTGCGGGGAACTTGTAACTTTTAACATTCTTTCTGGTTTATGAATCAACTCGAAATTTATATGCTTCCGTAAATTTTCCATTGTTTTTCTAAAGAATTAAATGAAGTAAGGGAAAAAAACAGCAATAAATTATTTAAATTGATTTACCCGAAAACAGAGTTAACCATAAGTTTCTAGAAATTCTTTTCAAATGAGCTCTTGGATAATTTCCTCTGTTCAGTGTTGAATCTAACATATTTTTCTAACCATTTTCCTTGAGTGAAGGTTAGAGCTCGATGAACCTTGGTTATTTTCAAACCTAATTCTACATAATATTTTAAATTGCGGTAATGTACTATGTATTTCTCTTTATTATTTAAATTAGGAAGAAGTTTTGGTAGACTTTGATTCTCCTTAATATTTAATTTTCCTAAGAGATCTTTGGAGTATGGAGATAGCATATCACGTGTAATAACTTTAGATTCCACCGCTACTGGGAGATCGTTATGTAAGTCATGCAACTCTGGAGAATATTCAAGATCCACCTGCAAAGGAAACAATTCTTTAAAAATATAATTCAATAATTATAACACTTGTTATTTACCTCTAAAATGTATCCGTTTTCAACGTTATTGGGAATACTCAGAATATTTTCACCGAGTGTTTGCAAATCATCCTCCTGCACCCACTGGAAGTCGCCTAGCGGTAGTGGTTCACACAACAGCACCGTACAAATTATTCGCATCTTCAATTAAGTTAAATTAAGTTAATTAAAATAATTAAAATTAAAATAATTAAAATTAAAAAATATTAAAAAAATTATTATTTTTTTTTAAAATGTAAATTACCTAAATAGCATATATAACTGCTCTCTTTAGACGAATCATATGTGTCGGGCATATATTTGTTATTCGCTTCAGAATAACGAGTTGAGATCATTGAAACACCGCCTCGAATACCTAAAAATTCAATGTAAATACAATAATATTTAAAATATCAAAAAGCGTTACCCTTTTCAATAAATAAGTGTTGATCTATATCAAGTATGAGATCGAGGCGAACATCGGTCATCTTCAAAGCTGCTTGCCAGGCTAAACCTGGTGCGGTGTAAGCGTGAGCGGGATCTAATTTATAATGAGTTATAGATAATGTTCTAAAATTTTCAAAAATGTCGGCTAAGAGCAACGCATCGCTTTTCTCATAGAGGTCGGTGTATTCCCCTACGAAAACCGAGGTTAAGAGATTTGAAATATTCATACTATAGTAATTTTACCTAATGTTTGAATATTAAACGCTGTCCAAACATTTTGGGCGTGTAAATAATCGGATTCTAAAATATTTTGATTTTTCAATGAACTGAAAAACCCTTCTCTAGATGGTAGCATCGTCTCGTCAAATTTCTTTTCATCGTCCATATACTCGTACGGGTAGACTCGCTTCCGCAAGAGGAGCTGAACTTTATCACTTTCAAAATATTTCTTAACAATCTGAAATTTACTGGCTCCTTCCAAAACGAGATTAGATACTAGAGCATCGAGGCTATCACTTAGAAATCGATAAGAGTCTAAAAACCGAAATCTCCCTAAAATAATAATAAAATTAATGTTAAGGCTAAATTCATAATTAAATATATTTTACCTAGTTTCAGCGAAATATAATTTTCACTAGTGGAAGGAATACAGTCAAGTGTCTGTTCCTTAAAATGACCAATCTCCTGACATATAAGATGTAAATCGTATCTATGAAGATGAATTATTATTATTATTATTATTACTATTCCTGGTTAATTAAATTAATAAATTTACCTGCTAAGGTTATGAAGGAAAATGGGAATAAATTCTGGAACTTTCTTCTGAAGATTACAGATGTTATGCGCTGGCCCCCTATATTTTCCGCTGAAATGACAATGATCTCGAACAGCGGGCATATTTCCCTGATTTAGCTGCTTCTGACAAATGTAGCAATGCGTAGCAGCTTGAAACTGCTCCTCCTCCTCCGGGGTAATAATCATTGGTACATTTGTCTCAATTAGTTCCATCAACTCCTTCTCTAATTCCAGAATAGACTCCAGAAATCTTCGGGTTGCATCTTGTCCTCGATAGCAATCGGTTCGAACAGGTACACCTATAAGTATCCTATTGTAATATGTCTAAAAGGGAATTTTGTCAAATAACTTACCGTTAGGTCCAACAAGCACCCACGAATACGTGCAGCTGATGTGCATGTTTACTTTGCTGGTATTTAAATCGGGATCTAGATCACATCCTTGAACTCTCGGTAGGATTGCTTCAAAATCGGCGTAAAATACATACTGCACCTAATAATTTCATTTCATTAAGAGTTAAATTAAATAATTTTTATTTTTACTTTTTCCGTCCACTCATATTTATCAAAATAAAGCGTCTTCTTCTTGGTAGGGAAAACTGTTTTTTGGACGCCGTGAGTGGCGCATTCTTCGATATGCGCATCACGTCGCTGTTCAGCGTTGTTTCCGCTGAATCGGTGAAGACACATTCTAATACAGACAATAATTAGTAGATTGCAAACTAATATATTGGAAATTAAATTACCTGCAATAATAACTTGTACTTCTGTGTTTTGTTAGATGCTGTAACAGTTTTCCTAGGTCTCGTATAAGACAGTAATGTCTATTCCCATCGTCAATATCTTTAGTTTCGTCGGTGATGTATAGCAAATCAACCTCCCTTTCCTTACCACACTTGTTGGAGCTTACGTAAAGAGGGAATATGTCTCCCGAGAAGCCGAACACAGATATTGATAAATTATTCGTTAATTCAAATTTTTTAAGTTCCGTAGCGTTTAATTTGAAAGGAAAAGATATATCAGTGGTATCAAGTTCGTTTTCATAATGTGTATATTTGGAAACCCTGTTAGCGTGATGAAGCTTAGAAACTGGGTGAAGTTTAGCTAAAATTGACCAGAGAAAACATTTCTCATCATTTTCGTTTCTAATATTAAGAATCGCACGACGTCGAGATAGTTCCATATACGATGACCCCCGCAACGGTTGGTAAGATGCTACATTTAATTCTACATACAGAACACGGTCAATTACCCAACCCGATCCTATCAAAAATATAATGTTTTAGTTCAAAATATAACTTACAAATTTAAGTACATACCTGTCGCTTCAAAGTTTTCCGCTGCTGACTGTACTGTTTCAATGCAGTCATTCAGCTGGCTTTCAATGACGTCGGGCGTTAATGTTGTTTGCATAGTGCTCCGGAAATATGGTCGTACTTCCGCTCTTTGTTCCGCACCCCCTAAAGGTCTCATATAAACGGATCTTACGAGTAAGAACCATTTAATTCCACGTTTACTGGTGAGTCTTTCCATTAGAAATTTACTGAAAGCGGCTCGGTAACGTCCGATAAACATCGCCGCATCAATATCATAGTCTTCGGCATTATAACGAATAGACGCTAGCGTATCATTCAAGGCCTGGACCATACTTGGGGATGCTGGTGGTGTTTCATCAAGTATTGGTGAGGCGGGAACCGGTGATGGTGTTAGGTTGTTGGGTAAAGCTGATGTAGATGGTTGGATAGATTCCAGTTGAATGTCTTGAAGCAGACTAGGTGATGGTGTACGGGAAGATGCTGGTAAACGTTGCATTGGTGACGGTGTGCGAGACAGGTCCATGGGTTCGGAGGGCCGGGTGCGTTCAAGTCATGAGTTCGTTGATGGCTCTTGAAATGTTCCAATCTAGCCACATTCTTACCACATACTTCACAGACAAACTTATGTCTATCACCGTGTACTTCTCTAACATGCCGATTTAAGTGGGACTTGGTAGAAAAACTTTTCGCGCATGTAGGGCAAATATGTTGGGCTTTAGGCATCTTGAATATAGCTACCGCAGTTAACCGTGGAATGACCTCCCACAACGCTATACAACCCCTTTTATAGTATATTCAAGTATCATTTGAGAACGATACGTTTCTCATACTTAAAATATTCGTTTGAAATAGTCGTGATATAGATTCAAGTGTCAAGTGTATTTAAGTACTACAATGATATTAAAATGAAGTAAAAAAATATTTCCATTCTACTTTAACAACGAATATTCAATGACGTCAAAACACTCTTAAATTCAAATTAACCGCGTCCCCCGGGTAATCCACGCACGCGCCGCCCAGGTTATCACTTTCACATCATTTCAACTTATTCCGTACGATAAAACGTGATAAGATATACGTTCAAATGTCTTTCGAGATAAGCGTAGATAAATAAACAAGTTGACCTGGACACAATATGTTGATATACGGGAAAACAAATCGTCGCGAGAAATACCTCAAATACATTGACTTTTCGACGATTT
Source organism: Leiobunum rupestre (assembly GCF_980474605.1). NCBI lineage: Eukaryota > Metazoa > Arthropoda > Arachnida > Opiliones > Sclerosomatidae > Leiobunum > Leiobunum rupestre. The sequence goes on along the minus strand of NC_143391.1, from coordinate 48,986,975 downwards.
TACCCCAATTTCACCCCTTAAATCCCGGACCCCGATCCCGACCCCGGGATCGGCGCCAGACCCTCACTTTCCTTCTACTGATGTACTTTAGAGAATGCTGATTAAAAGTGTTGCTGGGCCGAAAGCTCAAAAATCTATATTTTCGTCACCATTGCCATGTCAATGTCATTAACTCGCAAGAAGCCTCTTTGCCAAACCCATTGTAGCTTCGGGGACTAAAAATAAAAGGATTGCGCACACGGAAAATACGATAAAGCAACCTCAGGCTGCGATTAGTTAGAGAAAGAGAGGAAAAATAGCTTTTTAAATGGTATTAATAATAAAAGGGGGATAAGATATTTAATGCGTTGTCTAGGGAATATTTAATTAATTAGCCTTATAGCTTAGGTTAATGAAACTGTCGACATTAAGAAATAATTAAAGGTTTATTTATACAAACATATTAAAACTAACTTAAAACTAATCTAACACCAACAGTAAAATAATTTACATCTAATCTTAAAACAAAAAGAGAATTTTTGGCTGTTTCCCCATCTTAATTAAAAGTTTATACGGTACCGTAGCGTTTATCGTTCGGCGGTTGGACGACGAACTCTTAGAGATGATCTCTCGATCCGTAGCGTAGAGGTCCAGTCATAATGGCGGCTCGTTGGCGTAGAGGTTCAATTGCAGTCGGTTCCGAGGTTATTCTTTTGCGGGATACCACGTATCACTCTTTCTTTCTCGCGCATAAATTTAACCACGAGTTCGCGAGAACATAGCTTGACTTTTCAGTACTCCATCCAAACCTCAACTGCCTGACCCTTTCTCCTTTTTGGTCCTTCCTTTCTGACCTCCTGCTGGGCGCTCGGGGATGACCGCGCGTTCGCCAAATATCTTGGTGTCCGAGGATTCGAGGGAGAGCGGAAATTTACTCTCCAGGTGCGGATGCGATGCGTTGACGTGTCACTTGTCATCACCAATGTTCGGTTGATATATTTTTAAAACGTTTAAAGGGAACCAGCTTTTAGGGGGGAAACTTACTTAATATATCCATAAAAACCGTTACAAGGGATTATTTGAGGGTATTAAGAAAACAATAATAAGAGCACGCGTGTTCTAATTAGTAGGTTGCTTTATCGTATTATACGTGTGCACTATCCTTTTATTTTATTTTTAGTCCCCGAAGCTACAATGGGTTTGGCAAAGAGGCTTCTTGCGAGTTAATGACATTGACATGGCAATGGTGACGAAAATATAGATTTTTGAGCTTTCGGGCCAGCAACACTTTTAATCAGCATTCTCTAAAGTACATCATATCCAAATTTCAGAAAAATGGTTGAAAGACCATTGTCTATAGACGGTGTGCGGTGTCCTTTTTATGGGGGTGTTGTGGCCGATTCTATTTTACGGGTATGTATGAGCGATCCTGTTTATTGTATTATACAAAGTATATGAACCCAAGTTGAATTTCGAGTTTACTAAGTGTGTTGTGCGGTGTCCTTTTTTATGGGGGTGTTGTGGCCGATTCTATTTTACGGGGTAGTTGTGGCCGATTCTATTTTACGGGGGTGTTGTGGCCGATTCTATTTTACGGGGGTGTTGTGGCCGATTCTATTTTACGGGGGTGTTGTGGCCGATTCTATTTTACGGGTATGTATGAGCGATCCTGTTTATTGTATTATACAAAGTATATGAACCTAAGTTGAATATCGAGTTTACTAAGTGTGTTGTGATTAGAAGTAAATAATCAGAAATTATGGAAATGACTGCGAGAAATATCCTCTCATTGTACACTGTTAGGAGTTATAAGTAGCCTAGCTGAAAAAAATTCACCAAAAGAGTTTGTTTGTATAGAGGGCTGTAACGTAATTGATTTAATTTAGATTATGTGAACTCCGTTCCGTGGGGCTTGAATGGAATCTAAGAGATACTTTTCAAAGAGTATAACGTAATAGAATTGTACTGGAATTGATAACACTATAGCTACGGTTAAGGATTAGGTTTGAAACGGTTTGGAGCGGTGATGTACGTGGGAATTGAAGTCTTTCTCTTTTGTATCGGTTCCGCAGCAGTCAGCACGATACGATTCCAGAAGGTACAAATGTAAAGAATAAATTTGGCTGTCGGTCATATGGCGGAAGAAAATCAAAATATGAAAACGAACTAGCTGTGGCACGCCGCACGCCCGTAGGGCGGGCCTTCAGCTAGTTGCTTCCATTTAGTCGAATTTTCCCTAAGCGTTGTTTCCCTTAGTTCCCTCGTAGAAGTGTAGTCAACCGGGAGAAAAGTCAGATAGAACAAAGGCAGTTCGAATTGCGTTAAAGTATCAAATCGCTGGCGTCGCACCGAGAAAACATCGGTGACCCACGTTACTTACTGCTAATTTACTTATGACACAAAGGAAATACGTTACTTAATATTTAAAGTAACTTACGTAACTCTTTTTGAACATTTTTTATAAATAAATTAAAAACGCAAATCGTAGTATACGTAAAAATACCACGCGTACGTAACGTGCGCGCGAATAAAGAAACAAAAATTGTCGACGACCTGACTGACGAACGAACGAACCACCCTACGTTTATTATATATAAACGAACAAACCACCCTACCAACAGCTTTTTATTATATAGATATTATATAGATGTATCTTTCTTTCTATTGTTATTTTTATACTGACACGGTAGAAATTAAACGTTTAATTGTTAGGCCAAAAACGCATCGCAAATCTCGTGTGAACAAATCAGATTTAAATCGTTTCGGAAACGGTTTTTTCCCAAATCGATTCAAACCGATTCAGACCAATAGTCTGTTAACGGACCAAAGTCGGACCGGAATTTTTAACACTAAACGGTACCGGATTTTAACAAAATATGAAACGGACCGGAATGCTTTTTTCTCAACGCGTAGCTTTCAGCCCTCCACGATAAGCAGTTGCAGTCAAAATATTCGAGTAGAGCTCAGGGGCGGATCCAGACCCATCTAGTAAGGAGGGACGATCATAGGCGCCCGCAGACAATTTTGTAGGGTGGGACAGAAAGGCTGAGCTCGGCGACATATAATTGCAAAATAAATGGAAAATTCAATATATGGAGCGCGAAATTGTAACAAGGGCTGGGGCTCTAATTTTCGTTAGCAAATAGTATGCTCTAGTCTTTAAAACTTGAAAAAATTTAATAATAATAATAATAATAATTAGCTAGGCTAATACCCAAGGCACCACCTTAGGCCTAAGTCATCAAGCGACTTTTGAAGCCTTTAATTCAGGTGGCCGGGTTACAATGCGTAGGAGGGGGGTGGCAAGCCCTTCGTGCCACGCGAGCCAACAGCTCCCTACACTAACTATTACCCTTAACCTCAACAAGTTTTTGTGGAAGGGGAAACCGAAGAACTCGGGGGAAAACCCCTTAAACCAGTGGGGAAAGAACTTGCAAACTCAACGCAGAATGAGTTGTTCCGAGTTTTCACTCAATGCCACAAGCTGGGATCGAACCCGGCTCCTCTTGCTGCGAGGCGAAAGTGCTTATCTTATTTAAAGATAAGTAGACAGAAAAGCCGGAACAAGTCACGTGTTTGGCTGCCACTTTACTCTGGTATTTGCCTACGCAAATACACAACCACAACCAATCAAGGTTTTAGACACATTACTACATTGTAACAACTTAAAACTAAACTCTGTAGTCTTCATCAAATAAATATACTTCAATAACCTGAAAAATTGATAAAAAAAATGTTTTGCAAGTATTCTAAGTGGGGATCGAGAAGCTAAATTATGTATTTCATGAATAATAGGTTTGAAATTAATGAATTTCCCATTTCGTCCAAGTACTATATATTCTTTTTAATTTTAGCAGGTTTCTTTGAAACTGAATAGATTGGAAAACTACTGCTAGTATTCCTGTTTTTATTTTGCCATCTCTTACCAATGAGGTTTTCAGTAAACTCTGCCATTCCTAAATGTTTCCGAGCAAAACATTTATGGCTACATGGTAGCTGATTTTGGTAATGAAATGAGCATGAGCATTGGTCTATCTGATTGGTCAATGTATATTCAACTCACTTTTTACATTTAACTGTAATTGGTTTATGTTTAATGTGTAAGCATCAGTCCGAATTTCCCGACTAACTGTTTAAAAACCATTCGCGCAACTTCAGATGTACAGCATGTCGCAATTTGTTTGTGAACAGTACTCTGTATACCTAACATCTATAAATTTCTTAGTTTCCCTATAATTTTGATAACTTATGTCATACTCAATGGCTTGGTAAATTAAATTAATTCTTTAACTGTTTGTTGTAGTTTAAGAGTTGACTTAAGAATTAGTTATAATTTTTGTTTATTTCTCTCTAACCTATTAATTATTGAAAAAAATGTTAGAACTCAAAGTATGTAATGGGAATCACGAAGAAATATACAAAGATATTTTTAAACAGAAAGCCGTCCCAAATGGTGTAAATTGGTGGTCTACCAATTCCATCCGACACATTTCATGTTGCCTTCTAAGCCAAATGAAGAGATGTGGAAGTTGTATTAAACTACAAAGTTACTTTCGTGGTGAGATATTTCGGCAGAAAAAGGAGAAACGTAGAATATCATCTTATAAAAGTATAGGCAATGAATCAATCCTCGGTGAATTGAAAAAGACAAAGGCAGATGTAAGAAACCTAAAGAAAAACTTAGTCGAAGGGAGAAAAACAGGAGAGACTACTGGTGAAAAAGCTGATGATTGGTTAATCAATGTTCTTGAAAAACATTTCACGGAGAATACAGAAAACCTGGACTTTCCAAAGCTCTTTTTGGCAACTCAACTGAAAATGAACCAGTTAAAAACTAAGAAATGTAGGCGATGGGACCCTGTGGTAGTTCATTGGTGTTTGTACATGTACCATAAATCACCAACGCTATACAAGTCACTGGACTCCTCGGGTATTCTTAGCTTACCAAGCTATTCAACTTTGCTTCGACATACACCTGATGTAGGGAGGAAACCCAACTTCCAACCAGCTACGTTTAATAATTTAGCAGAAGACGTTAAATAACATACGCTGTTAGACTACCAGAAATATTTTTCGTTAGTGATAGACGAAATGAAGATCAAAGAAGATTTGATTTAGAGCAAGGAAACTGGAGACTTAATCGGCTATACCAAAATCAGCGATCCATTGGTAAAATTGCCACAGTTGAGTATGAACTATTTTTTAGGAAAGAAAAACCAATCGCAACACATGCATTGGCATTTATGGTTAGAGGAGCCATGACGAATTTCAAATTTCCCTTGGCTCATTTTCCGACAGATACGCTTACCGGTGATGAACTTCATTTTCTTGTGTGGGGAGCTACATGTCTTGCCCTGCTCGAACTTAAGAGGTTTAAAATGATTGCGGTGCGTCCACAAATAGAAAGGTTTCCACGAAGCATGATCAAGGAGGAGATTGTTACAAGTGTACAAACGTTCGTGCTTTTGAGGAAGATAGATCAATTTATTTTATTTTCGACGCCCCACATTTCGTCCAAACAGTTCGGAACTGTCTACTAAACAGCAGAGATGGTTGCAAAATTCATTTAATGTTTAAAAATGGACAAAATTTAGTATGGAATACTATTATGGATTTATTTGAACGTGAACGTAACCACTCAACACTGAGGGAGGCCCATAAATTAAGCGATAATCATGTTTACCCACAACCTCAAGCTAAAATGAAAGTGAGATTAGCTACACAGGTTTTGAGCGAATCAGTGGCAAATGCAGTTGAACAAGAGTTTGGTGAATCAGTGTCAGAAACTACATTATTTCTGAGAACATTTAACCACTGGTTCGACTGTATGAATTGTAAGAACCTCAAAAAGGGACACTATTCACGTAATCCATGGGTAGGCCCATATGAAAGTCCAAATGATCCAAGACTAACGGTAAGATATTGCCATACGTAACTTAAACACTCATAAGTATGTCACAAAGATGTTTCTTTTATGAAACCTTGATAAAGAAAGAAATATATGATTAACTTAAGAAATGGGGAAACTCTCAAAAATTCCTGAAATTTCTATGAAAATGTTGAATAAAAGCATACTAATGAGTCATTATGTTTCATGTGATATTAAAAAAACCATCACGGTATGTGTTTTTACCAATTAATTTTTTTTCAAAAGTGGTTAAGAAATGATTTTCTGAAGTACCTCGGCGATTGGGAGGATGATGTCTAAAATAGAGAAAGTAACCAAGACAAGCCTTACATCAATGAACAGAGAAAGAAAATGCTATTAAGTCAGGAATCACTTTCTGGATTGCAAAAAACAAGTTTGTGATATAATATACTTCTGACTTTAAAATGTCATAAAAAATAAAAAAATTACAGCTACAGGAATGGTGGCAATTATACCCTTCTTGCTTTCAAAAGTAGCTAAATTTATACTGACTGCTAATTTCAACCAAGATCCTCTAGAAAACGAATTCAGCCGCCATAGGCAAGCTCTTGGATCCGGTCAGAATCCCACATATCAACAATTTTGCAATAATGGGCCTAAGCTATCAGCGATTAAAATGGGAAATATTAAAATAAAAGCATTAGGGAGAAACTGCAAATGAAAAGTTAAAAATAAGAAATAGGAAAACATTGAATAAAAGACTTTGATTTAAAAACGTTGCTTTGTTGACATTTATTTTCGCTGTAAATATATCACAGAATAATATGACTTGGAACTTTTCATTTTAGGAACTTTGTTATCACCATTTTTCCCTATACCACAATTGCTGACATCGGCTAATCCTGAACGTAAACTTGTCTTTGATCTTGCTTTTGTATTTTATACTCTCTGTTTCTCCTTCAAATCATCTCTTTCATGTTTTACATGCCCATTTGCATCTGTATTTATTAATTTGCCAATGATCTTCTCTAAAATATTTTTTTCTTTCGCTTCTGGCACCCCACACATTTTGCAAACATGTTCCCAGTGATTTTGAATTTCATCATTTTGATCCAAACTTTTTTTAGCTAAAGATTTTCGGTCAAGTTTTTGCTTGTTGGTTTTAGAAAATAAGTTGGAAACTATCGTGTGCATTTTTAGAAAAAAAAATGTAGGTTTCTTGCTTAGCATAAATTAAACCGCCCCGATCTTGCATTTCCGTCCATTTCCTAATTTTAATTCCAACGCAATCTTTGTCATCTTTATCACATGACATTTCTTTAAAAATTAGCAGACCTTCGGGAGTTGCTCGTAGGGATCTAAGTAGACTTCCAACAACGCAATAAAAAGCGCCAAGGCTTTTTCCCTCATCAGTTTTTTTCCATTTGTCACCAATTCAGGGGGTCCATCATATCTTAAGCTTTTTACAAATATTTCCCCTAATACATACTGGATTGCAACACACTTCTGCTGATTAGTTAGTTCTTGCTCCTTAACATGACACATAGTTATCGATAAAATTGGTTGAGAATTTTATGGCATTTGTTCTAGCCACAAATTTGTCTATACTTGTGTTTGTAAGGAGCTCCTGAAGAGCATATTTTAGGACTGGCTCACTTACATCATTTTTTAATTTTAAGGCCCATGAAAGTGCATGAACAATTTCTGTTCCTAGTTCCATACTTTCAATTGCAACTTGTAACGATCCCAAAGCAAAATTGAAAACATTATGAAACATTCGGTCATAATCTTTTAAATCCACAATTCGTTCTTTCGGTTTCTCTTTCTTGGCTTTAGGTGGTGGTGATGCAGGTGATGGTATATGTTTCGCTTCATTGGGATCTGTCTTTGGTGGATCAGTTCTATTTTTTAGGTTTAGTATTTCTGGTTTTCCTGGTCTGTGGTTTCTTCTTCTCTACAGTCTGGTCGTTTTTTATCCTTTTAGGCTTGTTCTTGGGTGGAGTGTTTTCACTGGAATTTTAACACTATCTTAAAGACTAAAAACCCCTTTTAAACTGAAAACTGCCATTCCTTTATAATTATATTAAAAATTGAGATGAAGAGTTGGGTTGCTCATTATCGTCAGATAAAAGAATTCCAGTTGAACTCTTCTCTGAACATTTTCCTACATAGTAATTAGTTTGACTTCTTACTCTAAAATGAGTGTTAACGTAATTAAATCCATCAGGAAGTCGGACGGTAATCTAACGTCTGATCAATTTGAAATTCTCTCGGAAGCTTCAAACTTTTACACTAACCTCTTTCAAAAATTTCAAATTGATCGCGATAAAATTTTGGAATATACACGAATTCTACCAAAACTTGATACCATTAGCAAAGCCGCTTGTAATAGCGACTTAACTATAGAAGAAATTGACAAAGTACTTAGCACCCTAGAAAATAATAAATCGCCAGGGTCAGACGGTATTACAAATGAGCTTTTAAAATTTATGTGGCCAAAAATTCGTATCATCTTCTACACAATTTACAAAGCTTCTATCCAATACGATACTTTACCCGACAGTTTTACAACATCAATAATAACTTTAATTTATAAGAAAGGTGATCAATTGTAACGACTTAATTTAATGTCTTAACACTTTCTATTAATTTCGCCAAAACCTATATGTCAACAGATTCGGCCTTGTAATTCTTTAATTTAGGACGGTGGATATTTTCAGGCGACCCCTAGCGGCGGCGCTGGCCGTTGCGGCGAAGGGTATCCGTGGGAAGGTATTTGAAGTCTTGTCTCTTCGGGGGGGTCAAAGGTGACCTTGTTGCCACAGGTAGCCCGAGCACCCCCACGTTTTCTCTCTCTGGCTTTCTTTGGGATTAGCGAGTTTCGTTCCTTTTATGAACAACCGCCGCTGGTTTTGGGATACAGCGAGGTCCCGTCCATTTCCGTATATTCCCCCCGAGCCCATTAACCCTTTCACTCTTTGCCCCAGCTCCAATATTTTTACTGTCCGTCCTAATTGAGGGTTGCCAATTATCAAGTGTTTTCTTAAAGTGACATGTTTTTATTGTGAATAATGTGTGATATATGACTGGCGTCTTGTTGGCGCCAGCTTTGACATAATTTGAACCAAAGATTTATTGGTCAGGTAACAACTGATCCTTTGAGGTGTCCCGCTCGTGGGAACGAGAATAAGAAGACGAAAGTGGTGACGCGCGTGAGGTGATTGGTTGCGTCCTCTCAAGACGTTTGGTCCCGAGCCCGTTGATTGGGGTGAAAGTTCGCGCCATCACGAGACACGTGACTTTGGCCAGAAACAAAACTAGGGTGTTCGCCCTTTTTGAGACAGAATCGCCCTGGATCTCAAACGTGCCGAAAACTAAAAAAAAATCCTAATGTTTAAAAGGTGCGGACTTCGAAAATCGAAGCGGGAGATGGCAAGCTGCCTAAACCCGCGATAAACTCTGTCGCGACTAACGGGTAGAGTTGTCATAACCGGTAAACCGAGTGATCGGGCGATTATGGCCGGAGCCGGGTTCAACTATAGTTGATACCATATACGGTAAAGCCTGCGCGAATTGGTGCGCGTTCCGGACATCAATCCTGTGCGGTAGAGGCCACCTCGAGCAAGGACCATCCACCTGGACCAACCACTTAAGTATTTAGTACTAAACGTAATTATTAACGCCGCCTAGCGTCATCCAAAAACTGTCTTTGTCTCAATTATGTACATTTAAAACTATTAACGTTCTATCATTTATTGTGTTTTTAATATGTCGTAGTATTGGTAATTTTTATTTGTAACAGTGCATTTAGTCTTGTTTTGCTTTCTGTCCCTAATTAAATGTTTACGATTATTTTGGAACTTCAATGGCAACTTTCAATTTAGCAAATAAGCAAATAATGACCCCTAGACAACCCTATTCAAACTCGCTAACCCCGAAGGCTACGCGGGAGGGAGGACCTTTTTTTTAATTAATGTAGGAGTGGTCGCTGGGTCTCCTTTAGGCTAGGAGGGCGACGTAGGATTTTGGGTAGAAAATCCCCTACACCCCATGATTTACAAAATTTCAGACCAAACAATGATTCTAAACTGCTTCCCAAATGCTTCTCGTTAAAATTAGGCCCAAACTTGCAAAATATTATCCATGAAAACCAAACTTACTCGCTACCAAATAGAACTATACATAGCAACATCAACACTTTAAGAGACGTACTAGATTACATATCCGACAACCCTGATGAAGAACTAGCCATTGTATCCCTCGATCTGGCGAAAGCCTTCGATAGAGTGGATCACGAATACCTACTAAGCATTCTCTCGCACATAGGAGTTTCCGGTCATCTATTTAAATATATTCAATTGAGTTACAATAACGCCGCAGCGCGTCTCAAAATTAACGGTACTCTCATCTCCAAATTCGCTGTTAAATCCGGCATCAGACAGGGTGGCCCATTATCAAGTCTCTTGTTCAATTTATCGCTTGAACCATTCCTACGAAACTGCAGCAAATCCCTCGCGAACCTAAGCTTTAAGCCACCTATGCTTTGCTGATGACCTTAACTTACTGATAACATCAAACGAAGGCTTTTTTGCGCTAAATAAAGAGATCTCACGTTACTGCGCGGTAAGCAACGCTCTATTTAACATGGAGAAAAGCTATGGCCTTTGGCTAGGTGCGTGGTCAAATAGAACAGACTCACCCCTCTCTCTTTCTTCGTCCAGTGAAAAAATTAAAATTCTAGGAATAGAATTCTCAACCATCGAAAATTGGCAAAATAAATTACTAGATAACTTTCTTGAAAAATTTCAAACAAATTTATTATCAAAAACCTCTTTCGTGGAAAATCTGTCCTATAAAAGCAGAGCCTTATTATGTAACAATGAACTATCCAAATTATGGTATCTCTTACCTGTATTAACCTTCCGGAATCTTCAATTAAAAATATTAATTCCACGTGTAGTCGTTTCGTCTGGAACAACAAAAAAACACTGGTTACCTCTAAATATCATTACTGGACCTAGTAAAGATGGTGGTATTGGCCTAACCGATCCACTTATCCAATCTAAAAAATTCCACATCCAAACAATAAAACGAATCATCAATAAACAAAACCTAGCAGAAACATAATTATTTATTTACAATGTCAAAAAGGGTAACCAATACTCTTACGGAGTAGAAGCCCTAGCGTATAAACTTAATTACTCAATGAAAAACACTCAGAAATTTTATTGGTCGATCATGGATACGTGGAATAATTCTGGCCCGGACATATCCCTCCCAACCGATTTTAACGAAATTTTAAGCGAACCTCTACACTGTAATCCCTTTTTAGACGTCCACCTGGAGCCAACGTGGCTTCACAACAAAATTAACTTTATAAAAGACTTAATCAACGTCTCCGAAAAATGTTTCAAAACGTTCGAAGAGATCTTCCTAAAAACTACACCAAGGGCTAGACACGCCAACAATCAACTTGACCATATTATTACACAAATATCCATATTAGACCGTAATTTTAAAACACTAATTAACGCAAACCATTAAACCCATCACCAATAAACCTAGAAAAACGCCTTATATACTCCAAAAATAATAATACGAAACCTATACATTTCATAACAATATCAAAAAAACAAATCTCTAAAATCTACTCAAACCCAACAAACCGAAGAGACCATATCTTGCCAATTTTCGATATAGAATACGATACTATCCAATGGAACTATTCCTGGTCTAGCTCATACAATGCCCAAGAAAATAACCTAATATACCGATTTTTCTTTGGAAAAATTTTAACCCCTCAAACCGCGAGTCACTTTATTCCAAACTTATCTGATTCATGTCCACTCTGTCGCACTGAAAAAGATACAATAAAACATCTTTACTTTACTTGTAATATAACCTTAGAATTTCTAGACTATGTTAATAAATTTATTAAATCTTTTGACGGCAACTTTGGGATAAACCCAAAAATTTACTGGCTTCTCAGCAAAATCAGAGAACCCAGCACTTCCGCTAAATTTTTAATACTAACCTTAGCTAAATTAACTATTTATTCACTATCTCTCTGCAATAATCAACTTATCAACCCGCTTTCATATTTAAAAAATCGCTTCAAAGAAAAATTAAATAATCATATCAGTATTGAAAAACAAAAGAGAAATCTCAATTTCAGAAACTTTTATAACGAACTCGAAGATTTTATAAACATCGATCCGGGTTAGAAAAAAATATAACTATGTGCTACAAGTAACTAAAGTGTAAAAAAAACAAAAGTTAAAATGTGTTAAATTGTAAACTTAAATAATCTAAGACTTTAATCTTAGAATGTGTAAAAATGTGAACTTAAGATGTGTTAAGATTCAAACAAAAACTATGAAAATTGAACTGTAAAAATATGCACCTCGAACTCTATATATATGTATAGCATCAAACTGAAATAAAACACGTCCTAACAAACAAAAAATAATCTAACTCTCATTAACCGCAGCTTAAATTGCATGAGAGGAACTGACTTGGAGTTGACTACGGAAACAGTCTGGGTAGAACTAGAACAAAATTTTATCCATACTAAATTCCTATCCCCACATCATTCTAATTGTTGGAGACTTCAATTTGCCAGGTGTACAATGGGACATGCTTAACATCAATAATTGCAACTCTGGCGTGAAACCCAGAGCCCAAGCTCTGATGGAAGTAATTGGTACTCTTAACCTCGCACAAATAAATAACAAGCGGAATAGCTATGGTAATATTTTGGATTTGATCTTAACAAATAACGACTGCGTCTCTGTAACAGCAGACGTTCCCGAAATTCTGAAAATAGACGAATTCCATCCGCCTCTGGAATTAACCATCTCTATAAAACTAGCGCATTCCAACTGCCAGAATCTGGACCGCAGCACCCAGCTGGACTTCAAAAAGGGGGATTATAACAGTCTGTACACTGCCTTGAGGCTCACTGATTGGTCAAATCTTTTAAATATTCGCGACATCGATACGGCAGTGGATTTTGTAACAAACACGCTCAATTCAATTATAGAAAAGCATATCCCCAAACGCAAGCAAAATAAAATTGGTCTCACCAACATTACTAAAGGAAAGTCGCGTTATCCTGCATGGTTTAGCGACGAGCTAAAGAAGATCCTTTCTCGAAAACTATATTTCCACAGGAAGTTTCGTAGAAAAGGAAATGACGGCGATCTCGCAACTTTTAAGGACGTCCGAAAACAATGCCAACAACTCTTAAAAAACGACCGACGGAAGTACGAAGAATCTATAGTAAACGACTTACGTTCGAACCCCAGCAAATTGTATGAGTATGCCAGTGAAAGAATTAAAGGCAGCAGGAGAGACATCATTCTAGAGAAAAAGGGCGACTTTATCACGGGTAACTCGGAGCTCTCCGAAAAATTTAAACATTACTTTTCGAAGCTAGGGGAAACGGACTCCAATCAGGCCAGCTTCGTTGAAGTAACGTCAGAACACTGCAACGCGTTCTGCAGCCTTCGAATAACAGAAAACGATGTCAGAAAATCAATTACAAAGCTTAAACCGAAGAAATCAGCCGGCTTTGATTCCGTACCCGCAGTAATTAATAAAGGCTGCCAAAACATATTTGTTCCCGTCCTTTGCTACCTCTTCAACTTATCGCTGAAAACCGGCAAATTTCCTTCTGCATGGAAGACCTCCATTATTGTTCCAATTTTTAAAAAGGGTTACAGAGGCAGCATCGACAACTATCGACCGATCTCAGCGTTTTTTCTAAAATCTTCGAATCCATAATTCATAACTATCTGGCAACCTGGTCTACACCTTTATTAAATCCTAACCAACATGGTTTCTGCGCGAAACGCTCGACGAATACTAACCTGATTTCATTTCTGAATGACATTTTGCCCATCGTACAAACCCAAGGGCAAGTAGACTGTGTATATTTAGACTTTAGTAAAGCCTTCGACCGTATGAGTCACTCAATACTTATGCAAAAACTTGAACAATATGGCCTGGGCGGCTCTATCCTGAACTGGGTGTCCTCATATCTTTCCAGCAGGCGTAACATAATTAAAATTAATGTCTCCATTACTAACACAAGTTATGAATAGTAAAACGATTTAAGTCCATGGTAAATATAATAATTTAAAATCTTAAAAAGAAGAGACTCATGGATAAAGGTTAATTAATTCCTTTAATTAAGGAAACAAATAGGGTGTACAGAACCCATGTTAAGAGAGAGTAAAATTGGTCAGTAGAAGCTCTAATACTCTGAAAATATGTTAAATAGACCGGTTAAAAAAGATACCCCTGTGAATGAACGGACTGGTGTAGTGTATAAATTTGGTTGCAGTTGTTCTAAAAAATATGTTGGCGAAACTAAACGGAAAGTGAAGACGAGGATGAAAGAACATAAAAGATGTGTATCTACGGGTAATTTTGAGAACGAATTGCCCACCACATGTGGAACTGTAATGGAGACAATCAAAGCATGGATTGGGAAGGTGTAGAATGTATTTACTCTGAGAAAAATTGGTTTAAAAGGAAATTTGTATATATTAAAAAACATCCTAATAATATGAACCTAGACGAAGGCTGTATAGAGGCCAGATTATGGGGCGACATTGTATATAAAAAAAACGTACTTGTATAAAAAAACATTGCTTTGTATAAAAACCTGACATTATTGGTATTGTAATTTAGATTGATAAAGGCCTTACGAGGCCGAAAGCTCTCTCTTAACATGGGTTCTGTACACCCTATTTGTTTCCTTAATTAAAGGAATTAATTAACCTTTATCCATGAGTCTCTTCCTTTTAAGATTTTAAATTAACACAAGTTATATCTCCAATCGTGGTGTCCCGCAGGGCTCATGCCTCAGTCCGCTGTTCTTTATAATATTCATTAACGACATTAACCAATCTATTATTAACCCCACCAAACTACAAACATACGCCGACGACAACAAAAACTACAGCTCCATTCAAGCATCAGACGACTGCAAGCTCCTTAACGACAGTATTGGAAACATTTATTAATGGGGAAACGCCAACGATCTGCCTCTAAATAATATATAAACGGAAGTAATTACAATCACTCGGAAATCCAATAATATTTTGTATCCAATAATATTTTGTATCCATACAAAATAAACGACGTCTTATTAAATCGCAAAGACTACATTAAAGACCTGGGAATCTATTTCGATAGAAAGCTACTCTTCGCGCTTCAGATCAGTAATTTAAAAATAGACTGTACGAAAAAGCTATACGCCGCTCTAAAAATTTCCCGAAACTTAAAGTCTCCCAAAATATTCTTAACACTCTATATGTCATTAATCCGCTCCAAAATTGAATACTGTTGCCAAACCTGGGCTGGTAGCAGTCTTTACTTACGTAATGTCGTCGAAGGCATACAAAACAAATTCGCCAAACTCTACTCCCTAAATTACCTTCCCGTCACTAACTACAGGTATAAAACTATACTAGAAAATTGTAACCTCCCGTCAATTGGAAACCGAATCCTTTATCACGAAACTATGTTCCTTTATAAACTTATAAATGGACAAATAGTCTGTGCAAACTTACTGACTCGCGTTAATTTTAGAGTGCCGACTTACTGGTTAGAAGTGTAAATTCATAAAACGCCTGCAGGAAGACCAATTTTTAGGGTGTTTATAAATATGCACTGTGTTCTGCAAAAATTGCTTTCTCTTTGTTTGTTACACTACCGTTGTTCAAAAAAAAAACGTTTGGTGGCGCCACAAGTTCGGTTGTTTCTCCCGCTAAGCGCTTATAACTCGATTTGAAATGTCCTGTGTTTCCTGGTCTGTGATGAGGCTCAGAATGATTACCCCTTATCCGTGTGTTCTTGGCCATTATTAATTTATTGGCCAGATTGTTTTTTGATATTCACCTTCATATTTTGTAATTGATAAATCGATTAGTATTCCCTAACTAAATAGTGGTTAGCTGACCACTTCTTATTAAAAAAGAGTAATGTTACAGAGTTTGTGTTGTGACGTGTTTGGGTGTTTGTTTGTTTGTACGGGGTTTCTTATCTACAACTTTTTTTTAACTTTTGGGACGGACCTTGCGCTAGGGTTACACATCGAAATGGCAGGGTTTCCACCAAATGTTTACGGTATACGTCTTATTATCAATTTGTTTAGCACCATGCGGATTTCGAACCCGAGCCCTCCTGCATAGCACTACCGACGCTTAATATACAGTGTAGTTATTTCATATTTCAAAGAAACATCCTTTTAACTATCATCAGCTCGTTTTTTCTCATTTAGCGTTTCATTTTAATGTAAGCATATGAGAATTTTCTGATTGGTTTCCAATTCTTACTCTAATAACATAATAATAATAATAATCAGCTAGGCTAATACCCAAGTCACCACCTAAGGCCCAAGTCATCTATATTATGCCTTTAGACAGGTGGCCGGGTTACATAACATTCGAGTTGACGACGTGTGGGGAATGAACTAAATCTCGTATTTTTTAAATACTTTTTCCCTGGCACATTGACCTTAATTTATTAGCACGTATCACATTTATAAAAATTTTCATTATTATAATGCTTTTTACTCAATGTGAGTCGTATTTACCCAAAATTACTCGCGTATGTGTTGTAAGTCGGAAAATTTTCCGCTCAGTTGCTTATTTCCAAAATTTCGGATCATGTTTAAGACTGCCGATTAATCTCGACTCTTTGAAATAATGTACCTGGGAATAAATAAAATCATTGTGGGATTTAGCACACTTCTGCTTGTCAATAATGCACTTTTGGCATTTGCTATTGGGTTTTTCACTTCACCGGTAAAAAAAATGAATAATAATTGGATACAATTGGGCTCAAGGCAGAATATCGAACTTCATATTACTGGCTATTTCGTTGCTTCGGGGCCCTGTTTTTATGGGCCTTAAACTCTGAAACAAAGCATTTTGAATAATATGGATCCAAAGAACACGCACTATAATTTATGACCTACTTATCCGTAACAACCTGGTATCTTTTTATCTGTATCTTCGTTCTGGTTACGGATAGTTATGCGTAGTGTATAGTTTTACATCTAAAACTGTTTGCTTTTCCGAGTGTACCGTGCTCGATCATTTGGGGGCCAACACTTGGTCCCCAATATACCATGTCTTAACATTCGTGGGCCCCACAATGTCATATACCGTGCTTTATTGTTTTTTGAAGCCCGTGCTTGTGGTCAAGGTCAATAAAGATTAGGCTTTCTTAGACTCTTGCCTCGACGAGCGACCTTCAAAAGGTCTCAATAAAGGAGGGCTGTCCTAAGGAACCGGTTCGCGAGTTACCCGCGGCCGCTCAAGGGTGAATTCCCTTCGCGAGACTCGGCCACCTATTCGGTCTCTTCAACATGCGCATCTCCATGGACCCTCGTAATCACGGTATCGTGTGAACTTTGATGTATACAATATTAGTCGGCCACAAACTAGTACCAAACGATCGCTCAATTATTTGCTTCTCGTTATTGTTAACTGAAGCATTAAGTAAGGAGTTATAATTTGAAACTATCGTATCTATAGGGCAATTTTAAACATTATTAATTAGCGTATGAAAGTGGTTTTAGTACCTCAAGGAAGTGCTATTATATATTTTTTTCTGGGTTCAAAATTGTTTTAGTTACTTTAAGTACAAATTATTTCTAAAGTAGGGTATCAAATTGATTTAAAATGTAAATTGACAATTCAATGAGTACAACTTTATTAGTTTTTGTTATTTTATATTTTATTGAAATAAGTTTTGAAAAAGAAGTGGTGATTTATATTGTTTCGTGGCTTTAGTCGTGGCGTTTTTTGTTTTGAGTAGAAGCACTTGACTTTCAATTCGCTCTTGGCATATAACGCTTCCAAGTGCCAAAGCTCGAGTTACAGAAAGGGGTTTCAAAGTATCTTGGAAATGAACGGTGTGGTAATCGCAGCGGTCATTTTTAGCGCCCTCTGTCCTACGAATGCTGGAAGTAAGTTGTATTGATAAGGTTTTTTCTAATATGTATTTCCAAATGTCTGCCTTTCTAAAGACTATCCCGCATTTTCCCTAGTGCGCCAAACCTTTCAAAATTGCATTCAATGTCAAAATTACGTGAATCGCTCTAAGGTTTTCATTTATTTGCGTGTGAATGGAGAATTTGAAATTGGAAACCATAATAATCTCTAATGACAGCCTTCAAAAGCACACTCTACGATATAAGAGACTTTAAGAATGTAAAATCTAGCCACTTGGATTTCACAATTTACTTTTCGCCTGCCAAACTCTGCTTATTAAGCGTTAGTCTAAAGCCCCGTTTTCAATAACGATAAATTTTAGGCTTTTCGCTTTTGCTTTTTGACGCGCTTTTATTTCAAAATAAGCCTATATCAAATCCATTTAGATATCTGCTTCTCGTGACAAAAAAGCCGACAGAGAAGCTTCTCGCGGTTGGTTTTGACGCAAAAGCATGATTTTTGTTCGGAAAAATAGTGAGTGAAAACGGGGCTTAAGTAGGTTTTTGTTAGTGTTATGTAGCCTAA
Source organism: Leiobunum rupestre (assembly GCF_980474605.1). Taxonomy (NCBI): domain Eukaryota; kingdom Metazoa; phylum Arthropoda; class Arachnida; order Opiliones; family Sclerosomatidae; genus Leiobunum; species Leiobunum rupestre. The sequence goes on along the minus strand of NC_143391.1, from coordinate 48,968,591 downwards.
AACTTTTAACTCGCCTGTTGATGAAATGTATCGAGGTATTAATTATAAATAAAACTGAAAGTGAAAAGAGTCCGGGGAGGATAACTTTTTTCGTCCCCGATATTAATGAAGGAGAAAAATTGCGGCTAAATTAGTTAAATTTGTTTTTGCACTGGCAGCCGCAAAGGGAAGCGTATTTTCAGGGTAGGGAAGCGAATGGCACGTGCTTTCTGCTTTTCTCGCTGTACTGGCAGCCGCAAAGAGAAGTGCGTACACAGAAAAGGGAAGCAAAAAGCGTGTGCTTACATATCAGGTTTCATCGCTGGCAAGCTTGATCACTTTTGTTGAAACGAATAAACATTCAATTTATTTTGTAAAATTTTAAAAAGCATCTTTTCGATTGAATGAAAATAGAAACTCTAATTAATGACAAATACGTTAATTTCCGATTATCAGCTGACTTTGTAGTAAAACTGCTGTTTTTTAAGAAAAACAAGGAATTTTCTTGAAACATTTTGTGGATTGAGTCAGCGACAAAAGTTTAATTCGGCTTTGTTTTAAGTAATTATATAAAACGCGGATACGAAACGGACAGGTTAATGGTGTAGTTCGTCGTTGCTGGTAGAAATGAATGCATTCGGGTTCAATGTAGTTATTTTGGTCTTTATATCGTCTGCGTGAAAGAAGCACAAAGCAGGGAAACTGAACAAGGTCCTTTGTTAAGGCTTCTACGGAACTATTCTCGATGACCTCTCGGATCAAAAAACTATCTCAACGTTGGCCTCCGCAAAAGTTTTGCGTGATTTAATAAAATATTTAAGAAGGCTCTATAATGGACATTAATACTTACTCGCTATTCTCATAAAATCATTCTACTACTACAAAAAATATGATTTTTAGTACGCTTTACCATTAATAAATGGAGGTCATACCACTTTCGACCTAAATATTGGCTGAAGGTGCTTCTACATAAAAGCGCTTTCTTTAAACGTTTTGTCAATTTGTGTGTTTTTCACATTTTTTTACCGGAGCCGAGATTGGCTTTAAATGTGTTTTCAGCTTAAGACAAAGCGTTGATAATTTCTGTTTTCATTAAATAGACTGTCCGGATCACGAATTCCACAAATACCCCAAGCATCGTTGTACGGATATGCATCATTCCTGTTATGGACGGACGATGCACGTATGCACCATTCCGTGTAAAACTGGGGGAATCAAATCTATAATATGCGACGACGGAAAGTGGCTCGGACCCTTCGATCACTGCGGGGGTAAGATTTCACACTGAATGGCGCGATAGTTCGGAGCCAAGTTCGGAGCCAAGCACCACCATTTTCATATTTGATCATTTCTATATAGATTCATTGATTCATCTCTTAGAAACGTTTCGAATGCTTTTTTTCATTCTCTATTGCAGCAACTTAAATTATTAGATTTTGAAGATCAGTGGATGAAAATTACATCCCCCTTTTCGAGCGAAGGCTCACTTCTCATACGTCACGACGTCGTCTGCTCCGTCGTCTTCTTCGCTTCTGTTACCAAATTTTTGGAATACGACGGAAAAGAGGACGTTAGACGTAGGGGAACAAGCTCTTCACACGATAGGGAGAAGAAAATTTTATGTATCAGACTTTTAGAATCGACCCGTAGTGTTAGAAATCTGCCACATTTCAGGCTCTATCTTAATTTTAGGTCAAGAGCGCAATCTCTTGAACGGGTTACGAAATATTACACTTCAGAATTATTATAATAATTATTAGTTATAAATTTAATTTTAATAAGCCTTTGTTTTATGTGAATTGAAGTCTTCAAAATATATTTAAGTTAGAATTACAAAATTTTCATGGTTTGGGTTTTTATTAATATCTCAATTTCAAAGAAATTAAAAGGTTCACGATTTCACCAGTAGATGGTAAACTAAAAGTCAAAAAGAAAGTAATTGGGTATACTCAAAAAGCTGAAAACGAAATTACCGCTATGGAACATTTCCGATTTCTCACTAGATTATGAAGTCATAAAAACATTTTCATTACAATTCAACCATTTCCCATTTAATCGGAATGTAGGCAAACTTGACTTCACAAAACCAGTTTGGTCGCGTTGCAACGCTGTGTACAACGGATAATTTTCATTTTTAAAGCGAAACCTTCTTTAGCTTAAATCAGTGGCAAATTACTCGAGTCTAATCAATATTATCAAGTACGCTTCTTCATTCTAACTATTAAAAAAATGGTAGAATCATTATTCAGCTATAATTAGTCAATACTAAATACAGAAATGAACAAATTTCGGGGGGACTAAGGTGATAATCTTAGTTTGCTTCTAGTGATGGTTAGACCATCTCTACTATGGTTCTTTTAGCTTTTTCCAACAAAAGAGGGGGAATTAAAATAGGAAAATATTCACTCTTTGACCATATATTACTTAATGAAACTATCGCTTACTATTTTCTAGGCAGTCAGTGAGAGTTGTTTCGGTCATGATGGCTGCATTGAGGGTTAACTAATATCTAAGCGCGACTTCATCGCGCATTATTCTATATTTATCTCGACATGGTCTTTCTCTCGCCCGGGAAACAGAGTTCTCCGGGTAATGAAGGCGGACTTCCTTCCTTCCTGGTACAAGTTGAGTTCTCTCCAGAATCAGAATTCTGTCTTTTTGGGGCTCTGTCTCTTGGTTTTGTTCCAGGGATTTTTGGGCGGAGTTGAAAATAAAAAGCAATTGGTGACCTCCCATTTTATTTGGGTCATTGGTGCACCCAAGACTCGTGTCCTGACATGGGACGCATGACTTTGTCTGACTTGCAAAAGGTCCCTTGGGGTTGGTTCCGCGTGATTGCGGGGGTCTCAGTGTTTGTGGGGGAGAAGATGCCAGGAAATCACGAGGTTATATTTATTTTGTTGTCAAGCGAAAATGTCCAGGCACACTTTTCACCTATGACCTGGCCTTGGAAAACGTGCACTTTTTGTTGGATTCGGGTTAACTGATAGTGGGCTAGAGGCCCACTAACATGACAAAGGTTCCATGGGAACGCTGTGAGTTGAGGGAATATTACTGGTATAGTTCGGCAAAGCTTCTGAGAAAATTTGGGTTGGGTCGGTTCGGAGAGAGCTTTTCACGGTAATAAAATGACAAAAAAGACACCAATTATCTCCATATGTCGAGGGCTCTTAATTTTAACATTGCTAAAGGCCGGGATTTAGTTTATAACTTATATTAAGTACCCTGCTGTTTAATTAATTATCTCAATTTTATAGTGGGTGTTCATTGAGTTCTATTAGATTTATAAACTATATTTAATTTGTATGTATGGTTCAAAAGTTATTTAAGTTTTTAATTTATCATTAATTTTAATTTATATTTAACACTGTGATTAGTTTTATTAAATAGAACTTAAAATTCTAAGATGTTTGATGTAGGGGGCTTAAAGGATACTTAACAATAACTGTCAATGTAGAGGCTCAAGAGTGCGGGGGAAAATGTAATGACAAAAGTAAATAAAACACAGAAAAAATAAAAAAAATATAGGTATGCGGGGAAAGTTAACCTGAAGGGTTACAAAACATACAAGGTCTTAGAACTATAAGCGCAGTCATAAGTTTTTTTAAAAACACAATACTAAATAGCTTTTAAATGTAGGTTATAAATGAATTTAATCTTATAAGACCCTTTTTTATATAATGTTAATGAGTTTATTTTTTTTCGTTTCTGTCTGTACTCTTTTGTTCTTTTTTTATTTTTTCAATTTTGTGATATTTTTATTTGGCGACAAATAAAATATTCCCGCCTCCCAGAACTAGTTTCATTCTTAAATTTACATGTACCGACCCACGCCACTTGCAATAAACAAACTTTTTCTACGCGTCAAATTCTAACGCCTCTGTTGCGTTTGCAACAAACTTGCAATTACGCTAATTATCGATTAATTTAATTGCTTGTGTTATTCCTTTATGGCGATAACTTAATTTCATCACGCTCTTTGGTTTTTTTTTAAACTATTGCATTTTGCTCTGTATATATTCACATAATTACTGTATTTGTTTGGGTACAATGATCTGTAGTGTTCTACCTTGTTGGTGCTTTTCTATTGTTGTAGTACAGTCTGTTACAAAAGTCTTCGACAAAGGGAGTTTTTGCATTTATCCTAAATTTTCTCGGAACGTGTAAATGATAGCAAAATGAAACCACCCAGCAAACACAAATCGTCCCTGGGACGTCCCAGCATGGTACATAGAGCCCAGCTTGGTCCCGTCCAAAATTCGTCCTACGGGACTAATAACGGACGTCCCATTTTAGTCCTCGTAGTACCAATTTCGCGACATCCGATATTCAGCCCAATCGACGTCGCATGGATATCCACTATTCGTCCGAAATGTTTCGTCCATCAATGCTATCTAGAGGCGCGTTTATCAGCAATTAATTTTAATTTGTTTCACCTTTATTTGTATTTGAGCTGATAATGGTTAATGAACCACAAAATATTAATTTTATTATGAATATTATTATTTAAATTTACGAGTTTATTTAACGTGAATTAATGAAATTACGTGTTAAATCAAAACTACTTAATTATTTAATTAATTTTATCTGTTCTTATTTTTTATATTATTTTTTTTAAAGTTTTATTTCCATTATTTTCATTTGATGAATTATTTCTACAATGACAGCCAATTACAGCGAAAAAGCTGATCTAAGTTGGCCGCGCTAAAGTCCTTTTAAAATATCTGGTAGCCCAGTTAGTAGTTTCTTTTGTACGACGCCATTACTCGATAGTTTGTCCCGCGGAAATGGAGCTGGCTGGCTAAAAGTATCCGCACATTGTTTTTCTTTTATTGGTGGCTTTTGAACGCTATTGAAGTTTGCCGAAGTTGCGAACTCAAAGACTGCCCCGTAAATAAAGGTACAGAGTTAAATAACTCGTGGATTCAGTGCATCATGTGTCAATTTTGGTATCATGCTGAATGTGTGAACATTAAACCTACTGCAGACCGGAGGATTCCGAAAGGTATTGCAAAAACGTTTAATTGCTCTGTGTGTGTAAAGGCAGATGCTGCTGGTCCCATTGTTATTTCTGATACAAAATTGGATTCTAATAGGGCGATTATAGTTGCTGGTAATGCCAATAAGAAGTTGAACATTCACTTCCAGCGGGTCTAACACTAGAAAGCATCATGGCTGGTATGGAGTTAATTATAGATCGAAAACTCAACAACCAACAGACAGAGGTTTTGGCACAATTTGAGGAGCTCAAACAAGACAACAAAATAATGGCCTGTAATTTGCAAACTTATGTGGACAATATACAGAAACGTATTACGACGGATTTAGTACAAATGGATAATGCAATCAATAAAAAAATTATAGCCATAGAGCAGCAACTACATCGAAAGACGGATGATGATGCATATCAGCAATACATGGGAGAAATGTCAAAAGACCTGGATAAGTTGAAAGCAAGAGTAGAGGAACAATGTCGTACAATACAAGCTCTCCATAGTAATACAAAAGTAGAGGGAAACGGAACTTCTGATGAGGATCTCTCATGTAATATTATTGCGTACAAGGTCGAGGATGAAATTGAGGAACCAGATGATGTTAAGAAGTGGCTCATTGATAAACTTGGACTCAAAGTTAAGTTTGATGTTGTAAGCAGTTGTCGTCTGGGACATAGTCCATCTCTCAAGTATCGTCCAATCAAAATTACTGTTGACTCTAAAGAAACTAGGAACCATATTTTGGAGGAAGCTCGCAGGGTGAAAGAATCTGAGGGTGCCAAACCACTTCCATTTTCTCTGGCTACTGATCGTCCCTTGATACAACGACTTAGCCATCGTCTTCGACAATCCTATTTTCGAGTTCGTGGTCAGAAGCCCCATCGTCGACCAAACAGCAAACAGGAGACAGCCATCACGGAATGAAAAAAATGCTCAACAGGGTCAACAACACCAGTCGTCATCGTTGAAGACCCTGAACAATCATTAGAAGTTAATGCTCAGTTTAGTACTCGTGCTCCCTATAAGATTGGGGAGTACAAGCTTAGTAGAAATAAAAATGTATACAAGACTGTAGTCAGGGTTAATAGGATAGACTCTCCGTTTTCCATACCTAGTCAGATAAGTGATATTTGGTCCCAGAGAAGAGATAGTAGACCCATAAATGTTATAAATGTTAAAGTGCAAGATCTATCAATTGAACCTACGGCTCAATGTGGAGTCCATGCTTCTTCGAAGGTCGGAGAGTATGACCGAATTAACTGTAAAAATATTTCCCCCCCCCCCCAAATCCCCTAGTGTTTCTAGTGTTTCTATGTCTAGTCAGACAAATGTTTTCTATACCTCAAAGGTAACTAGTGATAGTACAGAATGTACAAGTGATAAGTACCCTGGTAATTCTTTGATAATTCATTCCCAACATGACTCTAATACTCCCTCTAAGGTAGAGGAAAAATTTCTAAATAATGTTAGTAAAAGTGTTGTTAAGAGTGTATATACGAATGTTAATACCTTATTTCCTCCAATCGCAGCTAACTTGCCTACCTGTTTTGATCTGGCGTCCACCTCCCAACTTCCTACTGTTTTTGTACCTAGCCAATTTAATAGTGCTTGCCCCCTTATGGTATCTAGAGGTCGTACAAATCTTATTGTTCGGAGAGGACGGGATAGTCGTCAACGTAAGAAAAGCCGCTCTTTATATATAGGTCTTTTGAACATCCAAGGTGGTAGTGTAATTAAATGGGCGGAGGCTGGGGAGGAATTTCGCGATGGGAGATAAGATATGTTACTGTTGACGGAAACCCACCTACGTGATGGCCAGCTTCCTCCAATTGCCGAGGGACTGTGTTGGGCAGGTTTGAATCGTAAAGATAAAGCCAAGAAAGGTGGAGGACTTGGAGTTTTGTCCCGGGATAATGATATGGTACATATCTTGTTAACATGTTTTGAGCACATGTGGATTCAGCATAAATTGTATCCGGATTTGGCGGTAGCGGTTGTATATTGTGCCACTGGTGAAGGGAGCACTGCTTGGAATGATAAAATTTATAAATGCCTTGAAGAGGATATGATTAATCTGCGTCATAAAGGTCTTTCTAAGTTCTGTATCCTTGGCGATATGAATGCCCATCTAGTGGAGCTGGACCAATACGAATGCTCAAATGGTAGCTTACTTCGGGATTTCTCGAAGCGACATGGGTTAACGATCGGCAATCTTTTAGACAACTGTTCCGGCAAGACTACTTGGAGCCGAGGGGACAGAGCTACTTCAATTGACTATGCACTATTTAGTGAAGACCTCACCCCACTAGTGAAGAGCATAGAAATCGATGAAGGAGGGCAGCATAGTCTGGGCAGTGACCATAATATGATATCAGTTCAAATAAATTTCAAGCCGGGCCCTCTAGTAAAAGTTGACAAAGTGGTACCAAATGGATCTAAGAAAGAATTTTGGGACTTTGAAGATCACGACAGGCTTAATGATTATACAGTCGATATGGAGAGCTGGGTAAACTCTTTAGAGGATTCCCCAACATATGATCAGTTTACTATGGCCATAAAAAGGGTAATGGATAAAAACTTGAAGAAAAAGAGGGCTAGCCCAATTATTAAGCGGGGTATAATTCCAAAGAAGTGGTGGGATGCAGAGGTAGCTATGGCTATAAAAGAGAGGAAAACTGCGTGTAAAAATCATAGGATTTCCAAAAAAAAAGGAGAGCCTCCTGATATTATTTTACAGAAATGGCGAGTATATCTCCAAAAGAAAAGAGATGCTAAAGAAGTTATTTTAAAGAAAGTTAAGAAAGTTAATAAGAAGGTAGAGAGGGACATTTTAGAGGCGGGTAAAACCCAGGGTCGAAAATTTTGGAAATACTTGACCGGTCTACGTAAATCTTCAGAACAGACTAAACATAACCATTTCAAAGGTTTTTATTCTAAACATGGGAAACTCCTGATGGCAGATCGACTAAATGAATATATCGTAGACTTAGAATCTGAATTATTAAGGTGCCCTACCTCTGAGGAGGCTTCGGACCATGTACCTCCAAAATCATGGAACCATATCTCCCCTGACCGACTGGAGGATCCTTTTCATCAGTGCGAACTTGACATGGCGATGAAAACACTACATAGAGGCAAAACTGCGGGGACAGATGGTATATACCCAGAAGTCATTTTAGCATTAGGACAAAATGCAAAAAAAATGTTTGCTAAAGATGTTAAATAATGTTATGTGCCGAGAAGATATACGGCGTACGTGGAAAGAGTCAAGGGTAACTATGGTTTTCAAAGGCAAGGGTAAAAAGGAGGAAGACTTAGACGCTTATCGTCCTATAGCTGTTACTTCGATTTTATACAAACTATACGCGATTTTATGGAAGGAAATAATTAGTGGCTACTTTGAGCTCAATGACTTGCTACACGAGTCTCAATATGGGTTTCGCAGAAACCATCGAATGTCGGAAAATCTCTTTATCCTGTCCCAACTCATAGAACTCTACCAAGCAAAGAAGACATTACTTTATACGGCTTTTCTTGACCTGCATAAAGCATATAATAGTGTTCGGCAGCCAAAGTTGTGGGAGACGCTGGAAGGATTTGGGTTAACGCGAAGTGTTATAACTCAGTTACAAAAATTGTACGCTGATAGCTCGTGCGTCTATAAAGTTCAGGGAATAGAGAGTACCCCGTTGAAGTCCAATGTTGGTCTACGACAAGGTTGCCCTTTGTCTCCGGTTTTGTTTATAGCCTATATCAATGGACTTGCTGAGAGCTTGACTGATTCTGCGGTGGGAGCTGAGGTAAATAAGGCCAGAGCAACAAGGAATGAACCAACTATGAAGATACGTATACCTTGTTTGTTATTCGCGGATGATATTCTGCTCTTGGCAAACTCCCCGAGTGATTTACAAATTCTGCTGGATAGGTGCTCTACATTTGCCAATTCTAAGGGGTTAAGGTTCAGTGCAGCCAAGTCGAATGTCATGATCTTTGGTGAGCATTCGGAATCTGATGTGCCAAAATTCACACTACAAGGTGTTGGTCTGGATCTAGCGAAAAATTACGCCTACTTAGGAGTTACGTTTTGCGACAAGACAAATTACACGGAGAAGTATGAATCGATGTTGGTTGCCAAAGCAACCCGTATGCAGTGGGCAGTGAAAAATATGTCTAGCCAATCGTACAATAAATACACAATTTCTCGTACCCTTTGGAAGGCTGTTGCGAACGATGTGTTGACGATTTCTCCGTCCGCTTTATAAGCGTTTGACTATGCCCAAAGGGAGGTTGGGCGTTTTGCCCTGTCTGCGGGTCCGTTTGCAGCTAACGCAGCTATCAGGGGCGAAATGGGCTGGAACATTATGGAAGATAGAGAAGCGGCTAGTAAGCTAAAATGCCTTGGTCGGCTCATGATGATGCCCCCGACCATGTTACCTGGGGTGGTATTCCGCTCGCTGAGACAAGAGGGCGTTGAAACCCGTTTATTCAAGAGGATTGCTCAATTAGATCGTAGTTATGGCAAGTTGACGACACGGGGAAGTGCTTCTACAGAGAGCCAGTGGTGTAGTATAATCAGTCGTGAAGTTCGGAAGGCAGCTGAGCTACGTTGGCAAACGAGGTAAAAAATAAGGAAAGCTTGAGTTGCTATAGGGCGAAGCCAAAACCCAAAGCTGAAACGTTTTACGATGGATCGTGGAGAGCGACAAAAGAGATTGGCGGGCATCTCCCCCGAGTGCAAACTTTGCGGATACGAATCGGAAGACCTGGTCCATGTACTGTTCAACTGCCCTATAAATGAAGTGGATGAAGATGTCAGAGAGTGGCGAGCAACTAATGTTGGTTCGTCCTTGGAGGAAGTCGTGGGTCTATCTGAGATAAAGGTGGAGTTGGATCTAGTAAAACATATTTTGGCCAGAGATGGGCAAAAAATCATTTGGCGAATAACGAATAATTTTTTTTCGTGTCAGTTGTTATTTATAAATAACGTTACAATTAATTTATTTAGAGAAAAATATTTTAAATAAATGTAGGAAAATATTTTTTAATAAAATAAGTTTATAAATAAAAAGGTCAAATATCTGTTTTATTAAATCATTTTGAAATAAATGCATTTTGCAAATAAAGAAGACTGCAATATTTTGTCATCAGATATTTCGGGTTGGCGTAGTTTACAAATAGATCGTCAAAAATAGCATCCGTTTATTTTTTATTTAGTAGATAACGAATTATTTGAGAGGGCTAGACTCAAGGAAAATAACTGAATATATGTCCAATTTGTAAGAAAATACAATACAAATTCCAAAGACTAAAGTTAATTCTGGTGTCAGAGACGAAATACCATTTTCAACACTATTTTTATTTTAACAAAGAGTATCAATATTACCCAGCAATGGTGGTCACTATTTAATGGCACAGCGAAGTTACAGCAGACCTGTCGGAGGGGAGGCAGCGACATGTGAGCGAGGCCCCTTCTCACAACACACATGTTTTGCGAAGGAATAAATGAGGGGCCAGAATAAGTGCCTCAAAGTACGGGAACCCCAAAAAGTGCCGGACCTCAATAAGTGCCGCTAAGTAAGGGGACCCATAAAAGTGCCCTTAGGTGGGGAGACCACAAAACGTGTCGCTAACGAGGAGACTACCCGAGGTGATAATCACCGATTTTGTTGAAACTAGGTAGGTACGTAGACCTTATGGTAACAAGAAATTTCACAAAGGGAAAAGTTGCAATGGACATTAGTTTTGCCATGGCAACCTAAAATGTTTTTGACAACACAGTATGTATATTTTCCCATTGAAAATGACATGGGAATCTGAGCACTTCTAAAAAATAATGATAATAATTCTAATTAAAATTATTAATTTTGATCAAATTCAAACAACTAAATTCTTTTTTATTAATTTTGATAAAATTCATTTATTACCGTCGATTTGGCGATTAGTTGGTAAATACAACTTTTTATTTTTATATTTCGCTTTTCTCCATTTTTACCGATTCTGATCAATTTTGATCAAATTGACCAAAATTCATCAAAATATCATAAAATTAATTTCATTTGACAAATTTTGATCTATTTTTTTGGTTTTGAAAATTTTCACAGGACCCTTAGAAGCGCTCAGATTCCCATGTTATTTCAATGGGAAAATATACATACTGTGTTGTCAAAAACATTTTCGGTTGCCATGGCAAAACTAATGCCCATTGCAACTTTTCATTTGGTGAAATTTCATGTTACCATAAGGCTACATACCCACCTAGTTTCAACAAAATCGGTGATTATCACCTCGGGTAGTCTCCTCGTAAGTGCAAGGCCCTAGACGCTCGCCTGCTCTAGCGCCGGCCCTATAGCTACACCACTGTAGCTATTAATTATTTAATTAATGCTACTAATTTTTACTTGAAACCATCATTTACCTTTACTATATACACAAAGATATGTGAATTTGGTTTTCACGCGATAATATGACATTCCAAGATTGAAACTCGTAGATCACGAGAAAAGGATTGTAGCAGCACTTGGTGGAATAAGGGGGAGGACTGACCGCCTCGGGTGCCAGGGTAGCTCGGGGTATCATTTACCCAAGGCAAAAAGTACGGAAGGGCAGTAAATTAATATAAACATTAATCTAATACTGCCGATCCCATAATTTACGTAGCATCGTCCAAACAGTGGCGTAACTAAGGACCCGCAGACCCAGGGAACGCGGGGGGGGGGGCTTTTCATTTTCACAAACTTGGGGGCCCTTTCGTTTTAAGTATTTTTACAAGAAAATCTTGTAAAAATGGAGAAAATGGGTTACGGGACGAACAAAAGACAGGCTTTAAACAATACTAAAATTCAATCTCACTCAATATCCTACGGTCGAAATCGTAAAAAAATATCTAAAGGTAGCTTTTGAATATAATATTTTAATTTTCAAATTTTAATAAATGAAATTCGCGGTTTTTAATTTAAATAGACATATAATATATTGCATTCCGTTTACTACGACACTACCAATACTTTATAACAAATACATTTTTTTATAAAGGGGCCTTTTGATATCCTACGGGGGGCTCGAAATTTGTCATTACGCCACTGCGTCCAAAGCTTCTAACTGGAGGTGCTTTCTCGGTGGCATTAGCGTTAAATGTTGCCATTATCAAGAAGTCAAATATCCCGCAACAGTTTAGTGCGATAAGCATTTTTTACGAACCTTGCGTTTACTCGATTAACTAAAACAAAGAGAACAAAGGTCTCCTTATTCGTTATTTAAATTAAAGAAAATATTTCAATTTTTTTATTCCGCGAAAAAAATGACTGAAAATATTTTGTAAAAAAACAATTTACCAAATGAATGTTCATGAAATATTCGTAAAATATTATTTTCCAGATAATAGTCGAAAATATTATTTTTTAAATTATTTACCAAATAAGACCATGACAAAATATTTGTTTAATTGCCAAATAACTATACCTAAAATATTTAGCCCTGTCAATCGACGAATAAATATGATTAGATATTTTGTTATTTAGTAATTTATTCGTTATTCGCCAAATAATTTTTTGCCCATCTCTGATTTTGGCCTCGTGGAAACAAAATAAAGAAAAGTGGCGACGAATAAATTTACCCAATTAAACATGTCTTTGGGTGTGTTTTTCTCCCTAGCCTCTCGTCCCTTTAATAGTTAAATTTTATTTTTGTTTTTTGTTTTTTTTCCTTTTGGTTTTTGCTAATTACTTAGCCAAATGTTGTGTTGATTTTTTGTTAATGTAAACAAACCACAGAATGTGCTTATGTCCTTTTTCATTGTTTTTATTTTTCTCTAACTGTGCTCCTTTAAGTGATGCCGCTCCGATACAAAGGGGTTGTACTGTTGTACAGGTTGAAATTAAATCTTGAATCTTGAATCTTGGAATCGGTCACCATAAAGTCCATAATGCGTTCTACACAAACGTTAAAGATTATAACATAGTAATCTCTAGTATTGCTGATAATATATCATAAGAGTAAGTATTTTATTAAAAAACTGTTTCATTTTTTTAATGATTTTAATTCGATTTTTTTTAATGTGTCTTTTACAAAGGTAGGAAGAAAATATGTTTGATCAAAGTCTATTTTGACTCGTTACCTTTATGGAGTATTCATCTTCACTCTCACTGAATGGTGGACTTATAGCTCAAATGTGTTCCGTGAATAGTTTAGTGAATTTGTATTTCCAAAAGTAAAATTTGCAGTGTATTCTCCGAAAGTTAAGGAAGGTTCGCTGTTTTTAAAGTTCATTTTGGACCTGTACATGTTTAATTTAACTTTTTAAGTTTATTATTCATTACTCTCACTGAACGGTTCGCCTAAAGCTTTATTTCATACTGTTATATTTTATATATTGAATTTGGAATTCCAAAAGTAAGATTTGCGTTGAATTCTCCGAAAGTTAGGGAAGGTTCGCTGTTTTTAAAGTTCATTTTGGACCTGTACATGTTTAATTTAACTTTTTAAGTTTATTATTCATTACTCTCACTGAACGGTTCGCCCAAAGCTTTATTTCATACTGTTATATTTGATATATTGAATTTGGAATTCCAAAAGTAAGATTTGCGTTGAATTCTCCGAATGTTCGGCAAGTTTCGCTGTTTTTAAAGTTCATTTTGGACCTGTACAAGTTTCAATTTAACTTTTTAAGTTTATTATTCATTACTTTCACTGAACGGTTCGCCTAAAGCTTTATTTCATACTGTTATATTTGATATATTGAATTTGGAATTCCAAAAGTAAGATTTGCGTTGAATTCTCCGAATCTTCGGGAAGTTTCGCTGTTTTTAAAGTTCATTTTGGACCTGTACAAGTTTCAATTTAACTTTTTAAGTTTATTATTAATTACTTTCACTGAACGGTTCGCCTAAAGCTTTATTTCATACTGTTATATTTTATATATTGAATTTGGAATTCCAAAAGTAAGATTTGCGTTAAATTCTCCGAAAGTTAGGGAAGGTTCGCTGTTTTTAATGTTCATTTTGGACCTGTACATGTTTAATTTAACTTTTTAAGTTTATTATTCATTACTCTCACTGAACGGTTCGCCTAAAGCTTTATTTCATACTGTTTTATTTTATATATTGAATTTGGAATTCCAAAAGTAAGATTTGCGTTGAATTCTCCGAATGTTCGGGAAGGTTCGCTGTTTTTAAAGTTCATTTTGGACCTGTACATGTTTCAATTTAACTTTTTAAGTTAATTATTCATTACTCACACTAAACAGTTCGCCTAAAGCTTTATTTCATACTGTGATATTTTATATAGTTAAATTGTAATTCCAAAAGTAAGATTTGGATAGATATTAAAATTAAGCTTCGAGAAACAGCAATTTCTAGAGTACATTTTTCATCCGATAGTCTTAATTTTTTTTTAAGGAATAGTATTAATTGGCTTAATTTTATTTTTTTTTACATTTGTAAAAGGAAGGTTATTTAATTTTTTAATAGTTTAGTTCGAAATTTGTTTTGTTATATAAAAATTAAATAACTATATAAGTTTTGTAATAAATTAAATAACCTTATAAAAATTAAGAATTTAAATTTATTATATGCAGAGTTCGTGTTAATACAATCACTTGTTGCTGGATTTTTCCCATTATCTTGTATTTTAATGTTTTGAATAAAATTTTAATATCAAGTTTGGCTTTTTAAATTATTTGTTCGGAATACGATATCCAACGAACGTCCTAGTTTCATCCCTATTGAGCCATGATTGAACCAAATTAAAGGCCGAAAGACATCTCTAGGTTTTATAGAAAGACATCCAGGGGACGACCGCCGTAATCGCCGTTGGACGTCCGAAAACTCGTCCCCGGGATGTACTACGGCTATAGACAAACCGGACATTTGGACGTCCTTTAACGTCCAACCGACGTCAACCCCGGATTTTGGGATGTTCTACGGACGAAGGCAAGATCCGAGTGAGACGTCTATTGGATGTCCAAAGGACTTTTTTGTGTTTGCTTGTGCACAAGCAATTTTTAATACTTTTTATTTCCTTTCACGTGGAGTTGTCGTATTTTGCAAAGCGATAATAGTTACGTTACGGCGGAAACGCCAGATGTCGTTTTTGACAACTTTTCAAATAATAACGTTACGCCCCTGAAACCAGCATTTTCGGATTCAGGGTGGTCAATTCATATTTAGAAATTGTCACTGTCTATGCTCTACCACCTACGGTTTAGGAGCTATAGCCGGTTGCAATTTTCGATTCTATTTGGGAAAAACTAAAAGACGTCAAATATCCCTTGTGGCATTAACCCGATATTGCAGAACCAAGGAACAATTAATTCTTTAACTAAAAGAGGAGCAATTATTTCAACTCAGTTCTTACTCTTGACCCTAGAATGAGCAGTAGCCATAATCCAAGCTTACATTTTCATTGTTTTAATCTCTTTATACTCAACAGAAATTCACTATGAAGAACTTTCACCCCTACCATATTGTAGATCAAAGCCCATGGCCCTTAACAACATCATTTAGTATCCTATTTATAACTTCAGGTATTATTAGATGGATATACCTAAAAGTTAACTTTTTGCTATTAACTAGACTAATAATACTATATCTATCAGCCTACCAATGATGACGTTACATCACTCGAGAAGCCACATTCCAAGGAATGCACTCTAACAAAGTTATAATAGGGCTCCAATGGGGAATAATCCTATTTATTATGTGAGAAGTATTTTTCTATATCTCTTTCTTCTGAGCTTTTTAACATTATTATCTCTCAATATCGAAGTAGGAATAATCTGGCCACCACAGAGAATCCAACCTTTTAACCCTCTCCAAACCCCCTTACTTAATACAACAATCCTTCTATCTTCAGGCATCTCAATTGCATGAGCACATCACATACTACTACATAATAATTTTTCACAAGCTAAATCAGCCCTCAGAATCACCCTAGCACTGGGGGTATACTTCACGCTACTACAAGCCTGAGAATATATTGAAGCTCCTTTTACCATCGCGGATTCAATCTATGGGACCACATTTTTTGACTCAACATGTTTTCATGGATGACATGTAATCGTGGGATCAACTCTCCTACTAATCTCTTTGCTACGACATAACAACCTTCATTTCTCAAGTCTTCATCACTTTGGATTTGAAGCTTCAGCTTGATACTGGCATTTCGTAGATGTAGTTTGGTTACTACTTTAATCAATAATCTACTGATGGGGCAGTTATCTAATTAGTATAATCAAAGTACAATTAGCTTCCAACTAAAAGGTTTAAATAAATTAGATAATCATTGTTATACTAGTTTTAATCGCTCTAATAAATATAATCTTAATTATATTTCTCACCTCTAATTTAGCCTTTACCCCCCACAATGCACTAGAGAAGATTTCTCCCTTTGAGTGTGGATTCAACCCTCTCTATAAAAACCGAGTCCCGTTCTCTACAATTTTGTTTTAATTGCATTAATTTTCAACGTATTTGATATCGAAATTGTCATTATAATCCCTATCCCTATTTTAGACTTTCTATCAACCTTAATAGTTACATCTGTTATTATTCTAATACTCATCTTAATACTAGGATTATTGCACGAGTGGAACCAAGGGGCACTTAATTGAACTTAAGGTTAGTATTTAAAAAATAAAATTTAATTTGCAATTAAAATTGTAAGTCTACCTAGCCTTAACCCTTTAATAGTAGTATAAAATTACATTCAGTTTCGGCCTGAAAAAAGGATAAACCCTATTAATTTAATAGAAACCAAATAGAGGTATCTTATTGTTAATAAGAAAATGGAAAACACTCCTATTAAAGAATTAAACGACAAAACTGGTAAAAAAGACCGTATATTTAATAAAAATAAATCGCAGTACTTCGGCAAAATATGCCTTCAAGGCGGTACAAGATTTGAAAGAAGACTAAGATTTGAAAAATTAAAAGCACGCGCGGTGGAATGCCTAAAGAACGCGAGCCGTAAAAAGAGAGCTAGAAATAACTACACAGAAAAACTAAAGGGGGAAAAATATTACAGAAATAGAAAATTTAACGGAACGAAAGCTTTTCGTTCAGTCCGGCTGGGAATTCCGTTCCGAATTTGAAAATCAGTCGGTTTTCTTCAGTAACTCTAAAAGGTCGGTCACCGTTAAGAACCTTGAGAACGCGGGTAGAAACGGCAGATATGGTGTGGACGTCGTTGAAGTGTCTAGTTACATGATTTTTGTCGCGGTTGCTTCTGATATCAAGTAAGTGTTCGCGGAAACGATCAGCGAGGCGTCGACCAGTCTCGCCGACGTAAACTTTGTCGCAAACTTTACAAGACAAAGAGTAAACGAGGTTGGATGTTATACAGGAAAAGGATCCTTTAATATGATAGTTCGATTTAGGGGTTGTAACCACCAAGTCGGAACTAACATAAGCGCATGTGTTGCAACGAGGGCGATTGCATCTCGTGGTGCCGGAATGAGTGCCGGATGGATCATCTTCGGGTAACGAACTAGAAACGAGAATCGACCGAAGATTCTGGTCGCGACGGTAACAGAACCTGGGCGGTTCAGTGAAAACATCCCTCGTGTCTTGGTCGATCTGTAGTAGGTGAAAGTTTTTACGAAGGATGTTTTCGACCTGTCGAACTTGTGGATGGTAAGTTAGAACCACCGCGGGACGATTTGTTGGTTCAGGACGAATTTTGTTTGCGAGAGCTTCGTTTCTAGTTGTCTTGGATGCACGATTGAGAGCCGATGTTAACACATTCTCGTTGTAGCCTCTTCTCATAAAACTATCGCGCATTTCCAAAGCTTGGCGTTGAAAATCGTCGTTGGAGGAGCAAATACGTCGAAGACGTAAAAACTGGGAGTACGGTATGGACCTAGTCGAGTGTCGTGGGTGACAAGAAGATGGTAAGAGGTAAGAGCGACTATCCGATGGTTTGCGATAAATGCTCGTGGAAACGCCGTCCCCATCGACAGAGATAGTCATGTCCAAAAAAGATATTGAGACGTCTGATACGCTGATAGCGAATTCCAAAGAGGGGTGCATGTGGCAAAAGGCGTCTAGAAAAAGATCAAGCTCCTGGCGGCTACAAGAGGCGAGCTGGGCGATATCATCGATGAAGCGGGCGTGAAATTCAGGAATAGGTTCCAAGTAACTAGAGAAGAAAAGTTCTTCCGCCCAACCGACAAACAAGTTTGCGTAACTTGGGCCCATTTTCGTACCCATCGCGACACCTCTGACCTGCTTGTAGAACTTTCCATTGAAAGTGAAAGCGTTAAGAGTCAAGACAAGCTCAGCCAATCGTACCAACGTTTCTGTAGGAGGGTAACGGTCGGGACGACGGTCGAGGAAATGTTGAAGCGCTAGTAAACCATCGTTGTGCGGAATAACGGTATATAAAGATTTTATGTCCAAGGTAATGAGCCACCGGTGAGCCCCGATGAATGAAAATTCCGATAACTTACGAAGAGTGTCACTGGCATCCTTCACGTAACTTGGCAAGGCAGCGACAATTGGCTGCATAATCTCGTCCAGGAAACTCGAAATTAGCTCTGTCGGGCAAGAGCAGGCCGATACAATTGGACGTCCGGGGTTCCCTGGTTTGTGAATTTTTGGAAGGAGGTAAACCGTGACGTTCGGTAGTTTTCCACAATAAGTTTCTTAGCACCGGTAGGTAACTCATAACTCTCTATACACTCGTTAATATGACTTGTAACCTGATTTTGAAAATCGGGAGTAGGATCCGTCGGTACTTCCAGATAGAAATTCTCATCGGAAAGTTGATGAATGGCTTCAGCGATGTATAAATCTTTATTCCAAACGACGACAGCGCCACCCTTGTCAGCTGGTTTGATTACAATGTCCGATCTAGCACGAAGAGAACGGATAGCAGCTTGCTCTTCTCTTGTCACGTTCTGGCGATTCGAACCGGAAAGGTCTAAATTCTTGATTTCATTTTTGCAAGAAGCGATGTACAGGTCCAAGGATTTATGTTTCGTTGTTACAGGATTGAACACTGATCTTACAGGCTTAATCTTCTGAAAAACATTAGGAGGCGCTGGCGGAGGAGGATGGTGATCGTGAAAATGTGAACGAAGACGTAGACGTCTGTAAAAAGCTTCAAGGTCATGAAGTATCTGGAACTCATCAGGTTGACGTTTTTCTGGTACGAAAGAGAGGCCTTTCGAAAGGACGAGTCGCTCACTTTCTTGTAGAACGAGATCACTTGGTATAGTTACCACGAGTCTATTCAACTAGTCTGGCGGTTTTACTCATCTTGATTTCACGCAGATAATTGTAAATAACCCGATTGAAAGATCGGACAAAAACAATCACTGTGTGGTAAAGAGCCTCGTTAAAGCCACAAAACGTTTTTAAGTTAATTTTCTCAGCGACAAGATCCCGTCGAAGTTGAAGTTTCTTTCTGTCAAGATCAACAAGGAAAGATCGTACAAGTCGTTTCGATGTAGCATGAAGAACTTGAGAAGAACGTCGTTTAAACTGATTGAGGTTCGTACCGTGACAACGTAAACGGAAACCGTTGGGAACAACGTTTTTCATTAGGCAATTACGTAAAAACGAAATATGACTCGATGTCTTGGTAGAGGTAGTAGTTAGACGGTATATTTCAAGTGCTGAACGAAAGACATTCGGTGGAACTGGTGGAATTCCCGGTGGTGGTCCAAGATGGTGAAGACAGTAATCCGATACTTTTGATATCACTCCTATTAAAGAGACTAAATAGTAAAAGCCGCTAACTTTAAAAATGTTAATCAATAACATTGTCTTTATTTTTATGGTGTAAAAACACGTGGGATTTTCAGACCCAAACTACCGCCGGTTAAAAATTCTTACCCTGGGCTTCAAAACTATATTATAATTAAACTATGCATGTAATAAAGAAGACAGCAAACTATAACTAATAAAATGAGACCTAGCTGTGCCCCTAAAAAATGAAACTGGTAATTTTGCATTTTTACTCTCATTTTACCTAAAACCCTAAATACACCTACACCCCCTATCAATTCATTTCAACCTAAATCCCCTCTACCCATTAATCCCCCAATTTTACAGGGGGTAAGAACTAACCCAGCTTATAAATCAGATTCCCAAACAAAAATTTAATACCAGATTTACAAATTTCATTTAAAAACTCCCATAAAATACATTTAATACTACCAAGAAAACACAAGTAAGAGTTAAAAAATTTCTTCAAAAAGATAAATAAATACTGGAAGCATAGTCTAATTAATGACTTATATTAGACTCCAATATAAGTCATTGAACTGCCCCCCCCCCTAATCACATCTTATAGCCCCAATTGTAAAGTTTATAGTACCATCCTCCTTATAGCTAATTAGACATCCACCTTGGTAGGATCTTATACATAAATAAAAAACCAAACGAAATCTGTAAATTATAGTCATAAAAACACCAAAAAAACCCAAAAACAATTAAAACATTTTTAGATCCTATAAGATTCAACTCAATAATTAAGTCTTTAGAGTAAAACCCGCAAGAAAAAGAATCCCACATAATCTTAAAAATCTTACTAATAACCCTAGACCAACAAGAGGGGAACTCTGTATCAACCCCACCAAAAGTCGAATATCCTGATAGCCGAATATACTATGAATAACAAAACCTGCACTCAAAAATAGTAAAGCCTTAAAGATAGCATGAGTCAAAAGATGAAAATAAGCTACTTCTCAAAGAGAGCGTAAATACTATCAACCCTAACTGACTCAAAGTAGACAAAGCAATTACTTTCCTAAAATCCATTTCCACACAAGCAACTACACCCCCTATAATAAGAGTTAACAAAGAGACCACAAACAAAAACGCCTTTAACTCCAAACTAAGCATCCCTTCAGAACGGATTTATAAAAATACACCCACAGTCACTAAAGTAGAAGAATGTACTAAAGCAGAAACATGTTGTCAGAATTTATAGCCCGGTGTACCGGTAAAGAGAACCACACCACCGGAGGCCTATCATCAGAATGCCCTACGCCAGCGTCCACAAGCCCGGACAGGTGACAAAACCAGCATGGGTAGCAGAACCCCACTACTGATGGTCGCACCCTCGACGCAAGCCGCTCAACCCAGCAGAAGGTGCAACAATGGGACGACCAGCCCGCCACTTCGCACACAGCAGTGGGATAGAGAACGGATGCTCTAGCAACTCCGGCCGACACCCCACCTACAAAGGCAGGGAGCCAAGCCCTTTGGAGAGAGCTCCTAAAGGGGAACGGCGGGCACACAGCAGCCCGCATAACCCGGCACAGCTGGCACCGGAGATCCCGGTGGGAGCCCAAAAGGCCGGGAGATGGGTCCGCCGTGCCCTCATACGGAGGCCCGCAGCCCCACAGCAGGCTACTCAATCCGCCGAGGCGGCCAGTTTGCCCGGCCCCTCTCCATTAGCCTGGGCCGAAGCCCAGTATCCAGCCCACACCTGACCGAAGTCGGAGGTCGGAGATAGGACCCTTTGGACGGAGCTAACATCTCCCAGTGCGCCACCGCCCTTACGGGTTACAAGAGCCGGACCCCGACTCCCCGGTAAAGCCACCAGTTATTGCACACTCCGACCCCTTGAGGGCCACTAAAGCAGAAACAGGAGTAATGGCAGCTATAGTTGCGGGCAACCAACAAGAAAAAGGCTTCTGCGCTCTCTTAGTTATAGCCCCTAAAATAATTAAAGCCCCAACGATACTTAAATTACTACCCAAATCTTCCGGAAAAAGCCAAATAAAATTCCATCTCCCTCTTGAAGCTAGAAAAGAAATGCCCAATAAAATACCTACATCCCGCACACGATTCACTAGAACCGTGATTATCCCAGAATTATAAGATTTCATATTAGGATAAAAAAGTATTAAGCAATAAGAAATCAACCAAGCCCATCCCACCCCAACAACAAAGATACTAAATTAGGACTTAGAACAAACAAACCCATTCTTAAGACAAATAAAATTACCAAGTAAGAAAACCGCCTAAAATTTAAGTCGGCCCCTATATTTCTTCTATAAAAGAGGACAAATCTTCTGATAGTCAACACAACAGAGAGAAAAAATAAACCTAACCAATCAAACCGGAGCATAAAACTTATCCCAGCACTACGCTCATATAAAGAATACTCTAAAACAAAACTTTTACCACTTATTAGTAAATTTATCCCAAAAAATAACACCCGCAAACAAAACACGCTCAATAACATAAATCAAAATTTAAAAATATTCACTACCTAAAAACCTCATATTATCTTCAACACCACAAATTTGAAATTTTTCTTAAACTATTTAAGGCTAAAAAACATCTAACTTCAAAATTAGGTATAAAAGAGGAATAATATGTACTAAAATAATAAAACTCTCTCTCTTAAATCAAGACAACCAAAGAAACTATAACTACACAATGTTGGACCAAAGAAAAAAAACAAAGAATATGCTGCACCCAAAAAAATATTAGGCCCAAAGGGACTATACAGGGTCTTTTTTTTTGCTCGGAAAAGTGTTTTTTTTCAAAAACTATTTATAGTACCGATTTCAAATTTGGAAGGTCAATTCTCTATACCGGGGGACATCAGTTTGAGAAATTTGAGCGTTTTCGGTAATGTTTTTCACCAATTTTGAAAAATTATTTTTCGACCACTAGGTGCGAGATAAAAAATTTCTATTATAAAGTTGTAGGCCGTCATCGAAAACCCTTAAAAATTGTTCACTCGACGAAAAACAACTTATTTATCAGTGAAAATTCGAGCTTGAAAAATTTACAAGTTGGTGAAGCCAAATTACGATTGTTTGAAACGATAATTGAAAAGGGAACAAGTCTAATACAAACGTAGTAGAGTTTTCACACTTGAAAAAATGTACACGTTTGGTTTTTAAATGCAGATATTTTATTCACATAAATTTTTACAAAACATTTTCAATAATATCACCATTGGCTGCAACACAGGTTTGTGCGCGGACAATTAAGCTCTCAAACGCTTTCTCTACCATTTCTGGTGTGACGTCTCGGCAAGCACTGATTATTCGTCTAATGAGTTCCTCCCTAGTTTCAATGGGCGTGGCGTATACCTTTGCTTTAACGAATCCAAAGAGAAAATAATCCAGCGGTGTTAGGTCAGGTGACCTTGCTGGCCAATGCACTGGACCATTTCTCCCTATCCACCTTTCAGGAAACTCGTTGTTGAGGTGCTCAGTTACTTGCCGGGAAAAATGCGGAGGGGCGCCATCTTGCTGAAACCACAACTGACGTCTTTCAGCCAATGGAAGGTCGTCGATTGCGTCACTCAGTTCGTTCTGTAGAAAATGTAAATACCTTTGGCCGTTGAGGTTCGTCGGCAGGAAAAAGGGACCAATCAAACGGTTTCCAACAAGTCCAACCCAAACATTGACCCGTTCAAATTGAACCTGGTGATGATATTCAAAACCCCAATGTGGGTTGATGTCAGACCAAAGATGGCTGTTTTGATGATTAAAGGGCCCATCTCTAGAAAATGACGCTTCGTCGGAGAACAAAACATGGCGCAAAAATTGTCTATCTTCTTGGACAGCATTTAGTAACCAGTTGCTAAATTCATAACGTCTTTGATGGTCTCCGTCAATTAGTCCTTGGTGGAGCGTAGCTCTGTATGGGTGATAGCGATTCTTACGAAGAATTTTCCACACACGATTTGCAGAACAACCCAAATCAGCAGCGGCGTTAGCGCAACTGTGACGAGGATATGCCACAAAGTACGCGAGTACATTGTTCTCGAAGTCTAAATCCGGTTGACCCAATCCGCGAAACCTAGGTTGCAAGTTACCAAATTGATTGAAATCGTGAATTGCTCGTCCTACTGTATTTACAGATGGTGCTCCATTTGGATGTCTTTCTGCGAAGATTTCAGTCACTCTTCTAAGGTTTTGCGCTGCTTCTCCATAGTAAATGGCAACTATCTCGGTACGCTCAGCTACTGAATAACGAGGCATTGTTCGAAATATTATCAAACACTGATAATAATCTCCCAAAGTTTTCCTTTAAATACCCAATGCATGTTTAGGATTGACCTATAGCCTCGTGTTTTTTAAATCCGGTCGTTTTTTTAACCAAAGTTTCAACTGGATTAGGTAATTCGGTTTCAATTATCGTTTCAAACAATCGTAATTTGGCTTCACCAACTTGTAAATTTTTCAAGCTCGAATTTTCACTGATAAATAAATTGTTTTTCGTCGAGTGAACAATTTTTAAGGGTTTTCGATGACGGCCTACAACTTTATAATAGAAATTTTTTATCTCGCACCTAGTGGTCGAAAAATAATTTTTCAAAATTGGTGAAAAACATTACCGAAAACGCTCAAATTTCTCAAACTGATGTCCCCCGGTATAGAAAATTGACCTTCCAAATTTGAAATCGGTACTATAAATAGTTTTTGAAAAAAAACACTTTTCCGAGCAAAAAAAAAGACCCTGTATATAATCTTTCAACACCCAAAATTACAAAATCAACTCTCCCGCCAAATTCAGAAATGGGGGAGCAGCTATATTTCTTGCACTTAAAAGAAACCATAATAACCCCATAAAAGGGTTTACCAACAACATTTCAGGAATAAACATAAGACTACGTGAGTGTAGCCGTTCATAGACCATATTAATTAAACTAAATAACCCAGAATATGTAAACCCATGGGCAATCATCATAATCACCCCCCCCATTATACCCATATACTCTCAAACTAAAAATTACCCCTAAAAACATTATTATATGACCAACAGAAGAATATGCTACAAGAGATTTTAAATTTCCCTGTGACAAACAAATAACTCTAGCCAAAACACCACACACAATAGAAAAACTTACTACTAACAATTTAAGTCTAAAGAACCTTTAAGTACATTTACAAAGAAAGGTAAAAATCGAATAAGACCATAACCCCCCCCCCCCCCCCCCCCAATTTCAATATAACACCGGCTAGTACTATATACCCAAAAACCGGGGCTTCCACATGTGCCCTAAGGAGTCACAAATCTACCATATATGCAGGCAATTTAACTAAAAAAGCAAAGAAAATTAAAGGAAATATAATTAAATCAAAATCACAATTAATATAATACAGATAGCTATAACCTAAACTCCCCACATCTAACCCAATTAATAAAATCCCAACTAACAATGGCAAAGATCCAAAGATAGTATAAAATAGCATATAAAGGCCAGCACCAACCCTCTCAGGCTGTGAGCCATACCCTACAACAATAACTAAAAGAGGGACCAAAGACACTTCAAAAAAATATAAAATAACATTAAATCATTCACGCTAAATCTCAAAAATTAAAAAATTATAAGAACAAGACCCAAAAAAAGAAACGTCTCCCCCCATTTAAAATAAAGAGTAAGAGCTCAATAAACTTAATACTGTGATTATAACCGTTAAAAACAAAAGAATACAACCTATACTATCCAACCCAACTCCAAAGGAACCCCACTCCCCCAAAGGATAAACGGAAACTATCAATATTTGTCGTGAATAGTGAAATAATAGACGCGCGTTCCTTGCCAATAAAACAGTAAACCTTTAATTATAACGGAATTTTATGGAGAGTCAAAAATCTACACTTCTTATTTGGAAGAAAAACATTTTGTATCTTTTTAAAAACTAAAAAACGTTAGCTGAAAATACACGCGATTTTATCCTCGCATTTTTAAAACGTGCGCGATATAAATGTAAGATCGCGCGGTGGATAAAAATACGAAAACTTTAGGTACATGTGTTTGGAGATTATAAAGTTATATATACAATACTAAACAATACTGTTAAAAGTAATAGATAGGCTACAATAATATAGTACTCTAACAAACCTAAAAAAGGGTCAAAAATAATCTGCATAAAAAATCTTTAACATTGTAACAAACTCATTAAACCAATTATCTCTCCCCCAAATCCTTTAACTAAACTAATCAAAATACCTAGCCCTAAACAGCCTTCACAAACAACAACAAATAGCTACAAAAAGAGAACTAAGCTATCTAACAATATAGGTATAACCAACTCTATTCACAACTATAAGATAACCACTTAATATTAAAAACTCCAATCTCAAGATTATAGATAACAGATGAGAGCGACTTAAAACTAAGCTTATAAACCCCCCAAAAAATTAAGTAAACAAAAAGATTGTGATTTTCCATAATTCTGCTCTAGTAGTTTATTAAAAACATTGGTGTTGTAAACCGAAATTGGCCTTCTAGCTAAACTCAGAAAAATCTAAAATTACTTCAATCCCCAAAACTGATATTATATATTAACTATTTTATGATATTAATCACCCTTCTTATTACCTTTACTCTTCTACTAATTTTATTCTCAAACCACCCTATTACACTAATTGTAGCATTAATTCTTTTTACAATTAGTTTAGCTGTTAAGGCATTTTTTTAACTAAAATAAGACTTATCAGCTACATTATCATCTTATTCCTACTAGGAGGACTAATTATTTTATTTTTATATATAGCTTCTCTTTCACCTAACGAGCCTTTCTCAACAGCACAAAATAGGTACCTATTAATAACAACACTCTTCCTCACCCCTACTATTACAATCTTCTATAAACCTCTTCCTTTAAATACAATCACAATCATTAAAATTAACTCCCTAATATTACACCTTGCATGGATAACAAACACACCCTATTCTAAAAAAATTAAATTCCGCATTAATTGATTTACCAGCTCCCTCCAACATTTCTTATTGATGAAATTTTGGGTCACTCCTTATTCTTTGTCTAACCATTCAAGTAGCCACAGGTATTTTCCTCGCAATACATTATACCCCTGACAGTAATAGAGCTTTCAATTCTATCTCCCATATTATACGAGATGTCATCTATGGGTGACTTTTCCGTTTTTCACACGCCAACGGCGCAAGACTATTTTTTGTATGTATTGATATGCACATTGCTCGGGGCATCTACTATGCTTCCTATAAAAACTTAATTACATGAGTTACGGGAGTTGTAATTCTTCTTCTACTAATAGCCTTCCTAGGGTACGTTTTACCATGAGGACAGATATCTTTTTGGGGGGCAACAGTTATTACTAACCTATTTTCAGCAATCTCTTATATAGGACCTAATCTGGATTTGAGGGGGATTTTCAATTAATAACGCTACCCTAACTCGATTCTTCACCTTACATTTTCTATTTCCCTTTATTTTAATTGCCCTAATTTTATTCATATTGTATTCCTCCACCAAAAAGGCTCTTATAACCCATTAGGACTAATTAGAAATTAAGACAAAATTCCATTCCACCCTTATTTTTCAATTAAGGATATTTTAGGCTACACAATTACACTCTCAATTTTTATTATAGTCATCCTAATTGATCATAATTTCTTCAATGACTCAGAAAACTTTAATCGAGCTAAACTCCTTGTTACACATCCCCATATCCAACCTAAATGATATTTTTTATTTGCTTATGCTATTTTACGCTCAATTCCTAATAAATTGGGGGGCGTTCTAGCTTTAATCTCTTCGATCTTAATTTTATTAACACTCCCTCTAAGCAGGGCCGGCTCAAGAAATTTTATACACCCGGGCAAGGGGGATTTTAGGCGCCCCTTTTATTTTGAGACTAAATTAAACTACCCCCCCCCCCGGTAAAAAACATTCATTGCGGTAAAGCGGCGGGCTCTGATGGAATTTACGCGGAGTGTTTAAAAAATTTGGGTCCCAAAGCAAGAAGCTGCCTGTTACGTTTGTTAAATACGTGTCGAGAGGACCGAACGGTCCCCACTGAATGGACCGAAGCGCGAGTTACACTAATCTATAAAGGGGGCGACAAACCCAAAGACGAATTGAACTCTTATAGACCAATAGCTGTTACGTCGGTAATTTACAAGATATACTCTATGATGATACGGGAGCGACTGAGCACAAAACTTGAAGACAACAATTTATTACACGAGGCGCAAGGTGGTTTCAGAAAGGACCGGCGTATAGCGGACAATCTTTTCGTGCTCACTCATTTAATCGAGATTTCCAGGCACCGCGGGTTAAACCTTTTCCTAGGTTTCATTGACATTGCTAAAGCGTATGACAGTATCGACCGACCTCGCCTATGGAACAGTCTCGAAGGGAAGGGAGTTACCTCGGAGAGTATAGAGTTATTAAAAAGTCTCTATAGTAGTTGCAGTTACACATACACCCTTGATACTTTCTCCACTGGACCCATTGAAAGCAAGATCGGATTACGCCAAGGGTGTCCACTCTCCCCGTTACTTTTCGTCATTTTTCTGGATGAACTAGCTATCAAATTGTCCTCGTTAAGAGTGGGTGCTTCTCTTCCTAAGTACGACGACCAGGAATACTTAGTTGATGGCGAATTCACTGTCATACCATGCTTAATGTATGCGGACGATATAGTTTTGTTGGCCAACGGTAGTGCTGATTTACAGTTGTTATTGGATGAGTGTTCAAGGTTTGGAGAGGCGAAAGGGTTGTCTTTTAGTATTGAAAAATCGAACGTTCTGCCGCTCATTTCAGCGTCATCTACCTGTACTCGCAATTTCGTTCTACAGCGGAAGGAAATAAAAGTTGTTGATTCGTATAAGTATCTGGGAGTCGTATTTTCATCAGGAATAAATTATTTGGAAAAATGGGAATCAGGCTTGGTGGCTAAAGGAAACAAACTCCGCTGGATGACTCGAAATTTAGCTTCAAATTCGTACAATTCCTATTCGGTTGCGAGAACTCTGTGGAAGACTGTCGCTGTCCCCGTGCTCACCTACGCCAATGAAGTTCTTGACATTTCGAAAACGGTGCAAGACTCTCTCGACTACGCTCAGTGCGAGGTCGGTCGTTACGCGTTAAGTGCTGGACCCATGGCGGCGCACGCGGCCATCAAAGGTGAAATGGGCTGGAGCCTCATGGTTGAACGTGAAGCCCGAAGCAAATTGAAATACCTTGGACGGTTGAAGTTTATGTCCCCAAGCCGGATTGCTAAGAAGGTTTACATCGTCGCGCGTAACACGAGCCATTTTGTCCCCCGTTTTAAACGACGAACAGCTAATCTCGATCGGGCTTATGGTGTTGGTACGGAACGGTTTAAGGCACTCACGGAGGCTCAGTGGAATGTGTATGTCGATCGAGACGTAGACAGGAACGCCGAAGCAAAGTGGGAAAAAAAGGTCGCGAATCACAGGTCTCTCCAGATTTACAAGAACAAAGCCAAGCCGAGCAATGAAGATTTCTACGACGGGAGTTTGTCGAGTGGTCTTCTCTTTCAAGCGCGGACAGGAGCCCTTTTAACCGGCGATAGGTGCGAACAGCTCTTTGGCAGCTCCAGTCGTTGCGTACAGTGCGGAGCTGAAAGAGAAACGCTAGAACACGTCCTTCTGGAACGCCCGGCCCTGGCGATTTTTCCGGAGATCGAAGACTGGAGAGAGGGGTCCTTTTATCTGCCCTTGGAAAACATCATGGGGTTTACGGATAGCGAGTGGAACCCGCCATTTTTAAAACATCTCCTCACTAAATGGTTCTGGCAAAAGAAGTCGGCAAGAGATCTCGCTGAGAGTAGCGGATGAAGACTCTAAATATTTCTTTTTCTTTTTATCAATTGTTACGTATTGTATTTTTTAAATTTTGCTCCTCAAAATAATTGCTGGTTGTGCTCCCCAAAGCGGAGCCGCCCTGTTTTAAAAGGGCGCGTTGTATACCGCGAACCGAATAAATCCATTCATTCATTCATAACCATGTCCATGTTATAAATTTACCGTTTTCATAACAATAAATAATCCCTTTAATCACTTTCTCAATACTTTGTGTAAATAAGCAAAATACTAGTCTCAAATCCATGGGTTTAAAAAGAAACTTAGATCATGAAAATATTCTTAACCCCAAACGTACTTCAATACCTAGGGTCCCTCCTACAGGCTACCACTCCTAAAAGCATATGTAACATAATTACTCATAAGTATGCCACTAGCATTATTTCTTCACTAACGGTTTGTTTCACAGATATTGAGTCATACATACCCTTCGTAATATTTGATATCATATTTTATGTCATATTTGACGTCATCGAATCTCAAATGCCGATAATACCGTCGCCCAAATAGCTTTACGTCTGATAAACCGACGGCCATTATTTTAGTAAACAAACCGGTTTGAACAACCAAGGCTTGGGAGCTAAAATATAGTGTCAAGTTCTGCTAATGTAATTATTTTGCCAATTAATTAAGTTCTAAAATAAATTTGCATTGTCAAATAAAAGAAGCAGGTTTATTGGAAAAAATAGTTGAAATTCAGGTTGATCTTTTCTGGCGCATTTAAAAGGTTGGAGTCTTTGCAGATTCTTTTGAGCCTAGGCCTAACCGGGCCTAACTCTTCTAGGCTTGGTATGGGATTTAATAACGCTGGTGGAATATCCCACTTCGACTACTTATTTCATTTTCGGAAAGTGATCTCTGAACCGAACCGTATTGGTCATTTTCCTTTTATTTTTCTAAACTACTCAGTATTTAACTTCATCCGCACAAACCGAGCGAGTTTATAAATTTCAATAAAGCTACATTGGGCTGACTAAAATTCCGACGCAAAAAATTCCTTCTCAATTTAGAGGTTTTCCATTGGCTTAAATAAATATTTTAGTAGCCAATAGTGTGATTCCCAAAATTACTGGGATGAATAAAAAGGTTAAAATCTAACGTAGACACGTAGTCCACCTTTTTACTGGTTCGTGGTGAAACAAACCGTTAGTGAAGATTTTTGAATGGAATAAAGGTACAGTGGCATACTACTGAGCAATTATGTTACATATGCTTAAAGGTACGTCTCTAAAATATTCATATAAAGACAGGATATAAGCCAAATTCTCTTAAACCAAAGAATAACAAACTTTGTTAGTCCTGATGAACTAGCTCTATAGTCTGTATGAAACGTTTGGCCGGTTTTGGGCCTATTTGATAGAACGCTTTATTGCTTTAACAACTTAATTAAAACAGTATTTGGCGGGATTTTTTAAGGCCTACACTTAAGAACTTTTTTTAAGCTGTCGCTTTCTTTTCTGCTTCAACGGATTCTCTTAATTTCCTTTTTTATAATCTTAATTCAATTCAACGTGTCTCTAATTAATATCTATCTAACTAAAACTATTTAACTGAAACTAATAAATGGCTTTCTGTGCGTGCGCGTAAAATAGAAGTGACTAACGCTAACCACGGACACACGACAGATTAAGGGGGAAGAATACAGTAAAAGCCTCTTTTTCGTTCAACGTTTAACAATTACATAATTGAATTATATTTTTATTATTAGGCTGAACCTTCCTCTAGTGCTTAAAATAATTTTGATAATTCTGTTCCTGTTTCTCGGCCTTTTGGAGTCGCACCGGGATCTCCGGTGCCAGCTGTGCCCGTTTTATGTGGACCGCTGTGTTCCCGTCGTTCCCCTTTAGGAGCTCTCTCCAAAGGGTATGACTCTTTACCTACGTAGGTAGGGTGTCGGCTGGAGTTGCTATAGCATCCACTCTTAATCCCACGGCTGTGTGCGAAGTGAGGATTGGTCCAACCATTGCTGCACCTTTTGCTGGGTTGAGTGGTTTGCGTCAAAGGTGCGACCATCAGTAGTAGGGTACTACTACCCGAGGGGCTAACCACTTCCCGTAATCGGTGTTCACCCTAACTGTAATCTTCGGTAATCTTTTGAACTCATTTGTAATCCCGTAATCATTTGCAATTTTCGTACTCATCTGTAATCACGCGTATTCATTGGAATTACCCCGTACTTAATTACTCATCTGTAACAATTTTAAAGATTTGGGTTGCCTGTTTACTCATCGTAATCATTATGTTCTCATCCTAATCATTCTGTACTCATCGTAATCATGTGTACTCATCTGTACTCATTATTGATTACGTAATTGGTGTACAGGCAAATTCTTACTGGCTAGCCCCTCGCTGGATTTGTCACCTGTCCGGGCTTGGGGACGCTGGCGTAGGGCACTATGATGATAGGCTTCCGGTGGTATGGCCCCTGTTGCTAGGTACACCGGGCTAAAAATTCTGACACCCTTCTATTCTTGTACTATCGCCCAACCACTGTTTCTTCTTCATATTATATTCCCTGGTTTATAATGAAAATACCAGGAAAATGCTTTATCCGTCAGAACTATGCACCGTAATTTTATGGTTTATTTACTATTGTAAAAAAATAGTCGCAAAAAACGTTCATCGACGATGTTGGACATTTTGGCTGGTAAAACAGTTTGTATTTCCAATTAGCTAAAGATTTTTCAAATTGTTATGCTTTCATTAAAATTTTTATAAACAAATCCGATTCTTGGTAAACCAAAAAGGCTCACAACTCAATTTCGGCGCCCCTCTCAAACCGGCGCCCCGGGCAGTTGCCCGGCCCTTGAGCCGCCCCTGCCTCTAAGAAAAAGAAAGTTTCAAGGGCTTCAATTCTACCCGTTAAACCAAATTATATTCTGAAGTTTTCTTACGCTATCGCTAGTTATTCTACTAAATGTATTGGGGCCTCCCCAATTGAAGAACCTTACCTCAATTTAGGACAAATTTTTACAATCGCATACTTCGGCTTCTTCTTATTAAACCCTCTAGCTAGAAAAATTCAAGATAACAGACTAAACTAATCGTTTAGCTTAATAATAGCAATTTGCTTTGAAAGCAAAATATAGGTAACCTAATGATGTATATGATTTCAAACTAGATCTCAAAACACCCTCAGGAAAAGAGATATAGGAAGGAAAAACATTCTTATACTATTACCTGACATAAGCCCTATTTAAATTCTAAATTTAACTCAATCTATCTGACAAAGTAATTTAAGAATACTTAAACTAGCACCCTATACAAAAATCCAAAATAACCCAAAACTAAAGGTAAGATACACTTTCAAGCTAACATTATTAATTTGTCATAACGATAACGAGGAAAAGAACCCCGCACCCATAGAAAGAAAAAAATAACCATGAATAAAACTAAAAACAATCCATATTAAAAAACAAGTAGCAGCTAAGCAAACTTATGAAGATAATATGACCATACTCTGCAATAAAAATTAAAGCAAAACCCCCAGAACCATACTCTACATTGAACCCAGATACCAGTTCAGATTCCCCTTCGGCAAAATCAAAAGGGCTACGGTTAGCTTCTGCAAGACAAGATAAGAGCCACACACCCAATAAAACTAATAATATATAATAATATATATTTTTTTCTATCAAACGTCCGAAGCTTACGCAATAAGATCAAAGACTAGACAGTCTTCAATGATGAACATTTTGACGTATTTGGTCTCACTGAAACTTGGCTCGACTCCTCGGTACTGGACTCGGAAATCTTCCCTCACGACTACGTTACCTTTCGTAACGACCGCCCTACACGTGGAGGTGGTGTTCTGCTTGCCATTCATGACTCGCTGCATCCTCTTCCAGTCGAAATTCCCGCCGAGTTGCTAACGACTGACGATGGCATTCATATTGAGGCGGTTTTCTCAACGTGTACATGTGGCACACGTACTGCTGTTGCCGGCTGCGTTTATTGTCCACCTCGAGCTTCCGTCACTTACATGGCCGTGCTGTGTGACCTCCTGGGCTACCTGCATGAGGCACTTCCTCCCCACGACGTTTTCATCTTATTGGCAGATTTCAATCTCCGTGTTGACTGGTCGAATCCGAACCCTCATACGGCCCAGGAGAAACTATTTACCGATACTGTGTTGGGCCTTTGTCTTCAACAAACTGTAGCGAGTGGTACGACTCATAAATAAGTCTGCCTAATATTTAAGTTCAACTGAAATTACGCTTAATCTGGATTAGGCAAATCGATCCCTGCCACAAAAGGTAATAAAATCCGGGTAATAGCCAGGCTTTCACCATTTGGGCCTGCTACTAAATATAAAATAATGTCTAGGGGTATGTTTAGGTAATAATAGAATACTAGTTATATGAAGGTTGCCAAAATACGTTTTAATAAAAAGAAATAATAAAGTTAATTAACATTTACGAACATAAATCCTACTTCTAAAAGCTAACTTAAGAACAACGAGCATTACGCGACATTTAAATAGAAATACCGACAATAACTGAAATCAA
This sequence comes from Leiobunum rupestre, assembly GCF_980474605.1. NCBI lineage: Eukaryota > Metazoa > Arthropoda > Arachnida > Opiliones > Sclerosomatidae > Leiobunum > Leiobunum rupestre. The sequence goes on along the minus strand of NC_143391.1, from coordinate 48,934,537 downwards.
TTAATATTTAAAACATTTTAGAATGAATGGAGTTCGATCGAATTAGTTGAAATTGGGTTACGCAGCTTAACCAATGTAATCAACGTGTGTGAAGAGTGGTTTGATACTTAAGTTTGCACTGTGGTCATCTTGAGTTGAACGCCGTCCCGTAATCACTGAAATCCTCGAAAGTATGTCGGGTTCCACGGCGGTTGAACACGCTGGATTCGGCGTCGAGGCGTAGATCACCGGTCGCGTCTTGTAGGATCGCGAGGGTTGTGGTCACTTTTCGTATCGTCCGGCCGACGGCGAATTTTTAGAAGTCCCGAAATAGTTCGCGGGAACATCCGCGCGGCACTAGGCTACAGCCGCAGTCAAAGAATTAGCACTCAACTCGAACCAGGGCAAGACTCTTCTTCCCTTCTCTTTTGTAAAAAACCACCGATCAAGACTCGGTTTTTGTTATTACCCCAATCGGCCTTCCCGTTGGACAGGGGATTTCGGCCGATTGCAACACAATACGGGTGTCTGTGTTTCCCGCGTACTTGAACTCTGGTAAAACCACTTTCTCTTTACACACAATCACGCGACACTCTTTATATATATCTACAACAAAATACAGAAACGGTTTGGCAACCTTCATTTCAAGGATCTAAGTATACGAGGGGGGGAATAGCGAAAATAGTAAAGAAACCGTCAATCCCAGAAAATACCCATTAGTACAGGAAATTGACGCACCTGGCCAGATAAGCGTAAATTTCCAACAAGTTGGCAAGCCAAAATATACCTCTCCTCGGAAGAATTGTCCCTAGTGGTATTAATTTCTCGAGATAACCCTTAAAGATATATCTCCGCAATTTAGAGTTATTTGTTAAAAATATTAACCCATTTCTATCCCGCCCGGTATAAAATTTTTATTATAATTAAAATAATTGAGACGAAACGACCAATTTTAATTTATTCAGAATATCATAAGTTAAGTAGTTACAACAGTAAGTTAGACGTACTATAACAATGCACAATTGAATTAAACCCTTTTACAGAACAAGTTTATCAGTTAAATATAATACGAAGCAAATTTTAATGAAAGAAATATCTACAGAGGCTTTTTGGAATTACTCGCTTACGAAATACTTGCCGCATCTTTAACGCTCATTTTATTTCAACACTCGCCCTTGATGAAGATACCGTAGATATCTGGTAGTGGACGACTCGTTCACTTCCTGTTGACGTTGTGACGCATACCACATGAAAAAGACCAATGCCGTCCAATTTCCAATATCATATAATGACTCGCACACCCAAGAAATCATTGACTGCGTTAGAAATCGTAGATATCCAAATATCCACACCAAATGTATTTACAAGAAGCAAAAACCTTACCATCAACAAAGCACAGAGAGCCACTTGACTAACCGCCAGCTCTTAAAGCAATTAACGTTAAATTATCTCCTTTGAATTAACAGAACTATATATAGGTCGTTAAGAAAGTGGACCACCCACAGGGTCTACCCTTTAACCCTCTAATCTCGGCTGACTGCGCTAAAACAAGATTTAACCTTTAAAAAATACCAGATTAGGCCTTCATAAATTCATTAATAAAATAAGACTTTATTACCTATTATGCTTACGATGCCTGTCTTAATTTCAGTGAATCTAAGCAGCTATCGGTGGTTCTGTGGTAGAGCGCTCGACTGCCAAGCCGAATGGTCTGGGTTCGAAACCTGGGTGGCGCATTTGTTTTTAATCAATAGAGAAACGCTAAATTAGAATTTCTTCGATGCAATAATTTCAATTTCAATTCTATTTCAATTAAACCAAAATTTCGTACTCTATTAAATACGCTTCCGATAAAGCTGAAGGTCTAATTTTCAATAAGGCGTAACAAGTGTCGGTGGTTCTGTGGTAGAACGTCCGCCTGTCAATCAGGAGGTCTCGGGTTCAAATCCCGCCCGATGCGATCGCAAATTGATACTAAGACGAATACCGTGTACAACTGGTGGAAACCCTGCCATTGGACGTTGAGAGGTAGCATTACACTCAGCACTCGGTCCGTCCCAAAGTCATTAAGAAGAAGTTGGAGAGAAAACGCCCATATAAACACAACAGACTCAACATGCACATCCATCAGAACACAAACACAACACTCACAACCTACGCATAAACATTACAAAAACCGTAATACACCAAACCGTCACGACGGTGAGCGAAAAAACACCATCCAAACCAAACCGCAAATGCATCCGTTAACGCTCACCGTCACACGGTGGTTTTGCCAACCCTTTGAGAAACTGGGTACGCAGTGATTACACTTTGCACCGAAAATGCGAACGCGTTCGCAGTCCTGACAGACAGACAGACCCACCCACAGACCCACCCACAGACCCACAGACAGACACGGTCGTTGTATAACCCCTCCTAGGGGACTTTGTCCCCTCGGAGAGGTAAAAAGGGGCTAAGCCCAAAATCTCTTTCAAATGACCAGCATTCAGAAAGAACTAAAATAGGCCTAGTCCAGTAGCTAGGATTTAACTCTGATTTAATTTGACCTAATTTCACGTTACAAAACAGTAACTACGCCGACTCGAGGCGTTAATTTACTTGACCTGGTTTTCATTAACGACCTGCGATTTATCAATGACGTTCACACAAGAGACAACCTGCCAGGATGTGATCACTTTGCGGTTTCTGGGACCTTAAACTTCCCGCGGCCATTTGTGCAGAAAATTAATCGCACTATCCTCAACTACAAGGATCTATCACCGGGTGACCTTGTTTCGACCGTCTGTTACACTCCATGGGACATTGCGTTTTCCTCGAACGATATTGATGAAACTTGGGAACTTTGGCTCGACATCTTTTGGGCATGTGTCCAGGACACTTTACCTTCTGCTGCCATTCGCGGGAAGAAACGTTCGCCCTGGATTACGGGTGAAAGCCACGTTAAAAAATCGCTCTTCACGAAAGCTAAGAAAACACAAAGATATTCTGATTGGCTGCGTTACAGGAACTTTAGCAACACCCTACGAAGAAAGTCCAGAGAAGCTTATGACCGCTTTGTGTCGCACCTTCACGACACTATTGCCACGTATCCGAAACGATTTTGGAGTTTCGTTCGGTCAAAATCCCAGCTTCCTCCTCCATCGTCTTTTAAAGTTCAGGACAGACTACTTTCGTGTCCGCTGGCCATTGCGACGGCCTTTTGCGATTTCTTCTATCGAAGCTTTACTAAGCCGGACCTTGATTTGACTCTCCCTAGTCTTGGGCCGAGTACGGATAGTTTCTCAATTGGTTCTATTGAATATTCGGATGTTGCATCTGCCTTGAAACGTTTGAAAACCGGATCCGCCTGCGGACCTGATGGTATAACTCCCAGGCTTCTACAGATAATGTGTCCTGCTACATGTATAATTGACCCACTTGTCAATTTATTCAATTTGTCTCTCTCAACGTCATCCCTTCCTTCGGCCGGGAAACTGGCTAACGTCGATCCAGTTTACAAGAGATCTGGCAAGCGAAATGAGATATCCAACTACCGCGCGATATCTCTGACCTCCGTTGTTGGCAAATTACTGGAGTCGATTATTAACGATAAGCTAAATAAATACCTGGAAGACAATTCGGTTATCCCGGCCTTTCAGTATGGTTTCCGACAGGGTCTATCGTGCACGCGTCAGCTCCTTCACTCGTTCCACGAATGGTCGTCGTTACTCGATGAGCGTAACCCGCCTGACATACACGTGGTCTCATTTGACTGGTCAAAGGCAATTGACTCAGTTTGCCATAGGCGTTTTTTGTTTAAACTCAAACGAGCTGGTGTCAGTGAGGTCCTTCTGAAGTGGATTAGAGATTTCTTAAGCAATCGCTTCCAACGTGTTGTTTATCGCGGTGAGTTCAGTTCTTAACGACCGGTTATTTCTGGTGTACCTCAAGGCTCGATACTAGGACCACTACTATTCAACTTGTTTGTCCCTGATCTTCCATCAGCTCTGACTGGTAACTGTTCCCTTTACCAATACGCCGACGACAGTAACATTTCGATCGCGATTCGTTCTGCGGCTGACCGTATATTGTTGCAAGATATTGTTTCTCGGGTCTTTCAATGGGGAGTTGCTCAACATCAAGAAATGCAATTTCATGGTAATCACTAGAAGAAATACGCAAAAGGACGATGTCTCCTACAAAATCAGCGGTGTGGCTATTACTTGCGTTAATAAAATGAAGATCCTCGGCGTCTTAATATCGAGGGACCTTAAATGGGCGTCCCATGTCAACCACGCTTGTAATCGGGCCCGTCGTTTGTGTGGACTCATTCGTCGTACTACCGGTCATACCCGCGCATCCGTCACGCTCTTTCGTTCAATGTGTTTACCAGTTCTTGAATACGCCTCTCCTGTTTGGAATTCCTATCTGAAAAAGGACGTTGCCGCGTTGGAACGTGTTCAGCGATCGTTTACTCGTTTTTACCTGAAGTCGCCGTAACCAAACTACCCTGGCCATGTCTCTTACGATAAATCACTAGCGACCATTTGTCTTTTACCATTATCTGTTCGTAGAGATGTTTTTGAAATTGATCAGAGATACGACTTTCTATCTAAGCGACTTTATGACTGTCAGTATTCGACAATCTGGCCCTTCATACTACATCAAGTTTGCTAGATGCTTAGCCCTGGATCACTCATTTTTCTTCCGGAGTGCTAGAACCTGGAACACGTTGCCCACAGACATCATTGAGGCCTCTGCTCAGTTATCTATCCTGCATTTTCGCTCTTTAGTGTCTGAATTTCTTTTGACAAATTGGCTGAATCAAAATTCTTAACTTGCACTCTCCTTTTTTATTTAATTCTTAAATTATTTTTTAATTGATTTTGTATCTATTCATTTCGAATATTTTTTTTATCTCTTGTTTGTTTTGTCCCGGTAACCACCACGAATAGGCTTTGCCTCTGTGGTTGCCAGCAATGCTTATGTTTTTGCAAAATAAATATTATTATTAAAAGACCTAATACTAAAGAGAACTCCCAACTCTCTACCAAATTAAAGCTACCAACTAACTGAACAATACTTAATAAAATTAAAGCCAAACTTACCTCGTAAGAAATGGTTTGAGCCACAGCTCGGTAGCAACCTAACATTCTATAAATAGATTTAGTTCTCCAACCAGCCCCCAAAAGAGAATAAACACCCAAACTCGACAAAACTAGAAAATAAATAAAACAATACTGGTAAAAAAAACAACGCCCCCTAAGCTAAAAATAAACCTACTACCGGTCTTAAATAAAAATTCATTTTATTTGAATACAAGGGCCAAATCTGCTCTTTAGTTATTAATTTTAAACCATCCGAAAAAGGCTGTAAAAGACCTGAATATACCCTAAAACTTTACGTTCCAGTAAAGTAAAGAAAGCCACACTCACTAGAAGACACACTAATATCCCCACTGGTTTAAGGGGTTTTCCCCCGAGGTCTTCGGTTTCCCCTTCCATAAACACTTGTCGAGGTTAACGGTAATAGTTAGTGTAGGGAGCTGTTGGCTCGTTCGCGTGGCATGCAGGGCTTGCTACCACCCTCCTACGCATTGTAACCCGGCCACCTGAATTAATGGCTTCAAAAGTCACTTGATGACTTAGGCCTAAGGTGGTGCCTTGGGTATTAGCCTAGCTGATTATTATTATTATTATATCGAAGTATAGCTTAAAATTAACAAAATTATTATAAATGAAGCTAAAATTCAACGCACTAATCGGCCATATTAACCAAATAAATTTTTACTAATTAGTCTATAAATAATTCATAGATTCTGGTCCTTTCGTACAAAGAAACTTTTTAAAAACTATAAATAGAAACCAACCTGGCTTAAACCGGTTTGAACTCAAATCATGTAATTTTTTAATAGTCGAACAGACTAACTAGTAAAGCTTCTTCATCTTACAAATTAATTAATTCAACATCGAGGTAACAAACATACTCTTCGATTAGAACTCCAAAAATATATTATACTGTTATCCCTAAAGTAACTTAATCTTATTTCATTATCTTATCTTCATTAGTTTTAATTGAACTTAGTTTATTAGCTACCGCCCCAGTATAATTAATGTAGCTATAAAACTAAATCAATTAAGCTTTATAGGGTCTTATTGTCCCATAGACTAATTCTAGCATTTAAAAAAAATTTAAGTTCAAAATATTTGAAAAAGACCAGATCTCAATTAAAAACCAAATGATTATGATACCTTAGCACAGTCAGGCTACTGCGGCCCTTTAGTTCAACCAGGGGGCAGAATTTACTTTAAATAACTATTCTTAAATAAATGTTTTTGATAAACAGTTAAGGTAAATGGTTGCCGAGTTCCTTTATTAAACTTAAATTAAAACTAATTCAACTAAAACTTAACCAAAAAATAGCAAGTTCTTATCTCTACCAATTAAATCATTATGAACAATTTTTTTAAACTAAAATCTTCTCTTTATAACCCTTTAATTCTTAACAAAAAAAATGTTATTAAACAACAAGCCACTATTACAATATTTTGATAGAAACAGTGACTAAAGGTTTTAACATTGAAACAATACTAATAGAGATTATGTTACTTGTGGTAAAAACGAATTTGGCAGAATCTGTTGAGGGGTTAAAAGGCGGAAACCTTTTGCTACACCAGTGATTACAGTTTTCTTCACCTATTATCTACTTTAATTGCTTCCATTCTCGTCTCTTTTCCTATACAATATTAATTGTTGTTGAAATTCTCTGCTTTATCGGAGGAATGCCACAAGTTATATTTGACGTCTTTTAGTTTTTCCCAAATAGAATCGAAAATTGCAACCGGCTATAGCTCCTCAACCGTTGGTGGTAGAGCAATGACAGTGACACTTTCTAAATAGGAATCGACCACCCTGAATCAGTGGCGTAGTGAGGTTATTTGGCGCCCAGGGCCAAACTCCCAAATTTGCGCCCCCCTCCCCCCACCTACGCCGGCCCCAATTTCCACCATAAAATTCCTTGTTTTTAAACGAAACCTAATCATTATCAATAACAAAATAGAAGTGAAGAGAAGCACATTGTGAAAAACTAAATGAAAAGAGACTTAAACGGTTTTAAAATTCATCGGGGATTTTTACAAGTCTTGTAAAAATCCCTGAAGAAGGAGGAACAGTTCCTCCGAAACGTTGGATTTTTAAATAAATATATTGTGATTTTTAAAACCGTTTAAGTCTCTTTTCAATAACAAAATAAATATTAATTTAATTGATATATTAAAAAATTTTCAAGTTTCCAATATCCGCTTTTATACTTTAGGCGCCTCTTTGGCACCCCCCTGACCATTGGCGCCCAGGGCGTATGTCCCCCCCCCCCGCCCCCACTCAATACGCCTCTGCCCTGAATCCGAAAATGCCGGTTACAGGGGTGTAACTCCATTATTTGGAGAGTTGTCAAAAACGACATCTAGCGTTTCCGCCGTAACTATTATCGCTTTGCAAAATACGACAACTCCACGTGAAAAGAAATAAAAAAGTATTAAAAATAGCTTGTGGTTTCATTTTTCTATCGTTTACACGTTTCGAGAAAATTTAGGATTAATTAAAAAAATCCCTTTGTCGAAGACTGTACACTCTAAATAAAGATTTCATTTTATTTCATGCCTTTAAAACTATTTAAAAACATAATTTTGGCCATTTCTAATATTTAAACTATTAAATTTTTTTGTTATTGTTACAAATTTCTTTATTTATTTTATTTAAATTAAGATTTAAAAATAGTAGTTAACAATTTTACCGGGATTTAATTGCATTATCGTTATTAATCGCTTGTAATGTTCTCTCGCTAATCATTATTTAGACTTGGCTACGATTTTCGGGTTTTCGGATTCGGAATACCGAATATTAAGTAGTGGATAATGCGAATATGTTCCGGACTTAGGGTCACGCGTGTGAGTCTCCGTTAGGGATTAAAACTAATTAATTTTAAGGGGGATTGTGAGTAACGGTAAAAGGGTGTCTTAATAAAGTCATTATCTCTTACAACAATTTAATATATTTTTGTTTGGTAGAAAATGTACTTTCTCCTTTGTGGCCGCTGCCGTGTTCGAGCACCGTACCAGGTTGAGAAACTATTTTGGGGAAACGACTTTTTCCAGTAGAGATTTGTATTCTGCAGTACCGGTTGGGAGACATTCTAGGTCTGGTTGCTCCCAGTATTTAATGCCATAAATGAGTTTATTGATTGAGAATAAGCCGCTATATTGCAATCTCACGCGTACCAAAATAATATTTCATATGCTTTATAATTACGTTTTCGAATAGAGGTAAAAACGAAAGGGCTTAATCAGTTTGTCGGTTAAGATAGTCAAGAGGAAAAGCTCACTGGCAACTCTATTTTTCGGGAAATATTTAAACGCCGAAAAGCATTCTCAGGCTGAATAATTACTTGAGAAACAAAGTGAGTATTTGTTATTGGTAAATTTTATTTTCCGATTCAATGGAGCATTATTATTTATATAATGAAAGAAAGTAAGTGTTACTTTTTTAAATCGTTTTGATTTTCCCTTAAGCTTTAAGAAGAAAGATAGTTTCCATCGGAATCGAGAATGAAAGACATATAACCATGGACCAAGAAACTAAGTAGCTCACTGTTCTCGGAAGGAATGGCCTTAATCGGAGAGGTAAAAACTAGATCCGAAAAATAAACAATGGAAAGAAAGAGGTGCAAGTCGGAACCAGCGGGGACTCTAGCATCCACTCTATGGGTATCCGTAATGGAGGGTGGTGCTGAAACGGGAGAAAAGAGTCGATTTAAATAAAATTGAATAAGTAACCATGTCAGGTATTTTTAATTAGGCGCGTTTAGTTGGAAATCAGGCCCTGAGCATTGAGTTAAATTTCAAAGCTCCAGAGCTAACCGTTCTCGAGTTTTTAGGAACAGGACACTTATAATTATAGATGCCACAGCTTAATTAGAAAGCCGCGAAATACAGGCGTTTATGGAAGCCTATGATTTCTCCTTAGCAGACAACCCCGCAGAAATGGAAAGCACTGTCAACTCTGAAATTGATGTACTAATCGGGGGGGGGGGATTATTACGGGGAGGTAGCCTCCTCAAATTTTCATAGGTTTAACCAAAGCTAAATAGACCAAGAAACAAAATTGGGGTGGGTAATTAAGGGTCCAACTGGAAGATCCGCAGAAACCACGGATCCCAAATCCTCTTATTTGACAACCGTTATGAAAATTATGATAAAATACGCAAAAAAGTAGATTAGTCCATAATTAAAAGGGACAAAATAGCTAAACCCTCAACAAATTTGAAGAAATTAAAAAACTTACTAATAACTCGTACCAATAGGTCTTCGAGCAAACAAAAAGACGCGAATCTCGGATCAAATAGATCTTCGAGTAATAAACTACATAAAAACTAAATAAAATAGCCAGAAATTCCAACGGTAGACCGGTTTTGTTCTATTTGAAACTCATCAGTACCATGCGGGAAATCTGGCTGGCGACTGTTATATCGAAAATAGAAACTAAGCCTAAACATTAAAAATTTCAAAACGCGTTGCATAGCAACGGAAAGCCGAAAAGGGGGGAGTGTATTCATTATGGACTAATCTACATTTTCGAGTATTTTATCATCCTTCGCAAAGTCCATAGGTGGTTTCTTCTAACTTTACTTATCGTATATACTATTCTCCACCCCACTCCCCCCTTTTCGGCTTTCCGTTTCTATGCAACGCGTTTTGAAATGTTGCACATTTATATCCAACTAAACAACGCCCTCGTATTAGCCTGGCAGTAACCAGTTAGCAACGAAATAATTGTCTCTTTCCAGTCTATTCTAGGAGAGCTTTTCCAGTACACAAAGTTAAATTTCCGCTTTACTTAAGTGAGAACGAGACAAAAGTCCTGTTTCTGCTTGCCACGACCCTTCAACACGGTTTAACCCAGCAAATTAAATTAATGGCCTTCATGACTTAGGCTTAAGGTGGGGCCTGGGGTTTCAGACAATCTGGTTATTCTTATAAAGCACCTCTGCTATAATTTATACATAATATGGTTATTTTAATGTGCGTTTATTTCCAAATTATTAAATTTCAAAACAATTTGGACAAGGCTAAGTTGTAATGAACTTTAAAGCCTTAGCTTATTTCGATACAAATACCAAATTGTGCATTACTGAGAAAAAATTAAAAAAGGGAGTTATAAAGCAAAAAAATTACATGATTCAAGATTCCATTATTGGTCTTTATTGAAATTTACGCTGATTAAAATTGATATTGTGTTAAATTTTTAATTTGTTTGTTGAAAATAAACAATTTTATGTAAACTTTCAATATTGTATTTTAATAAATTCAAATTCACTGTTGTAAATGTTATATTATATTTGTAAAACTTTGGTGTATTTCATTGTTAAACAAAATATATAAAATTGGGAAATTCTGAAAATCTTTGGATGGAGTGTTTCATGCATCTGAGAATGTTGGGGTCCGAAAACTTTCCATCGATAGATAACCGTTTCGCCAAGGGGGAAAATCCCAAAAATTTTCGCTAGTGTTGTACTTTTGTTTGTTACCCGTTCGAAAATTGAGCCAGTATCGAATAGAGCGCGAATCCCAACGGATAGAAAACTTTGTAGTGCTTAAAAACCTAGCAATCGTATAGTTATAGTAGAAATTGTTTAAAGTTTGAATCAAATTTCGTTGTTTAAATTTAAATTAGTTCTTGCCAACTATATTTTTAGTTCGAAATCATTACCTGATAAAGACATACAGTAACTTACGCGCGAAAGAGGAAACGCGAATTGAAGTTACAGACGCCAATGTAGGGGTACACCTTTTATACCCATTATCGAGAGCTTCACTTTTAAAAGATTGATGTTTTAAGGTCCAAAAAGATACCAATTAATATTTCATTTTTATCTTAAAGGGCTCCTTCGGGAGCTTGGCGGAAGTTGGCAGTTGGCCCCGCGGTTTTACACCCCCCCCCCCCGCGTTTTTACACGTCGGGTACTACCTTTCTGAGTGGATGGGGACAAAATGTTTTAGGTAGTGAGTAGGCTGATTGCGAAACGTTGCGAAACATGTGGTACCGGCAACGTGGGGTTATACTTTTGGAAAACAAAACACGTCAAAATTACGGTATCGCGCCATTTTTATATTTGGTTCCTTAGAAGTTATTACATAAAACGTGGAGAATTGTGTACTTGCGGAGAAGCTATTTCATGTTCTAATGGTAAATCAAGCTATGCTGAAAATAAACAGATGTCATGTGACTACTAAACAGTCCAAAACTTCGCGACAGATAAACGTGGATAAAGTTGTATTAAAAACAGATGATAATTATGAACCACTAAGTCAGATATCACCACCGAAGAAAAACTAACAGGTAATCAAAATAATGTTTTAATGGGATTACATAAAAATTTTAATTTCGAATAAATACATTTCCGGTTCTTGACCAAGAAACTCCCAAGGCAGATGATAATTATGAACCACTAAGTCACATATTACTACTGGAGAAAAACCAACAGGTAATCTAAATGTTATAATGTTTTATGAAATTACGTACAAATTTGAATTTCTAATAAATACATTTTAGGTTCTCGACCAAGAAATTCCTGGGGTAGACAGTTTAGACGATTTGAATGTATCAGACTTGACAATATCAGAAATGAAGCTAATTTTGAAGGAAATAAAAAAAGAACACCCATATATCCGCTTACGTATTTTTTTTGGAAGATGAAAGACACAAATCAGATGCACCCAATCAATGGGAGAAAGAGGTCGATGAATTTCTACAAGCCGAAACTGATAGAAATCCTCCTCCACCTGCACCAGGTGGAGATACTGCTTTTCGGTGCAAGTGCAAACCAATGCCAACGCGGCTAGAAAAGAAGTGTTGCGCTAGACGAGTGGGGGAAATTTGCATAACCAACTATGAAAACTTTGACAACATCATTCTAAATAGAGAAGTTCTAGAAATACAAATGGAGCTGCGTCAAACTCTGCTGCATCTTCTAATAGAAGATGGTGATTACAACAAACGTTATCGTTACGCAGCCTACCGACAATATATTTATTGGCAATGGGGTAAACTCGGTGCAGGAAACAAAAAAGTTATTCCTTCATGTGATGTGTGGAAAATACGCGACCATTATCCAAACCCAACTGGAGAGTACACTGGCTACAAACCAAATAGAGTATTGTAAAACATTAATGATGATTTATTTCAATTCAAATAAAAATATTTTATAGCATAAAACATTACTCTACTTTTAATTTGTCAATTCACATTTTGTCAAAGTCAATTTCCTCGTGGTTCATGGCAGAATCAAATTTAGAATATTTTTCCCGTGCTGAAATCAATTCGCATTTAGGAGGGCAAGGGGTCTTTGCAATGTTTTTACGGTTCATTGTTGGTGCGGGATCTTGGGGAAACATGTCAGCAACATTACGTACAACTTCCCCGACATAGTCAGATGCAGCAAATTTTTCGCATATTGGTGGGTTTTAGGGACTTTTACTGGCACTACTGTCCATCTCGAAGTTACTTTTGAAAATTTGGCTTTGGTTCTGAGAAAAGAAAAACCACTTCAATTTGATACATACATTAGGTAAAATTAAAAGTAACCGAATTATTCCATTTTTGTCAACCGCTACTGGTCGGAATATGTTGCTGTTGTAATCAAGAACAGCCAAGACATTTCTGGCAATATATCCTTTCCAACTAAATTACATACATATTAGAATTAAATATAGATTATATATATATATAGAATTAAATGTTTTTAAACAAAAAACACCTACGGATAGTTAATTCTTTTAGGAACATATTTCAATAACATGCTATGATAAGATTCTAGGGCCCCGGTATGTCTGTAATGGAATAAGAATGAATGAGTACTCGTCTTACTATCTTCAATCCTTAGGTGAAACCTATTCACCAGTTTCCCAAAAATCTAAAGACAGTTCATCGATAGTCAAGAGATTTCAGTGTGAATAGTGGTATTTCTTTAATAATCTTTAACCTGAAGTTTATACATATAATAAGGAAAATCTTTTCAAAAAGTTTTGTCACAAATTATTTTTTGGGGTTCCCTGAACGGTACGCTTGATTTCTGTAGCCAGGGCTTTGTACGGTCATTTTCATCCAGTTCATCATGCCTGCATTGACCCAATGGAAAATCATGCACATTTTGTACATGGTGCAAATGAGAAATCCAAAGCATCTAAATAAACCATTGCGAAGATTAATGAATTAATATAGTTAATGCTTTAAGGGATAATGAAAAGCTAATAACCCTTTTTAAATCAATTCCGACCCTAAAAATTAGCTCAGAAATTTGAGTTCCTCGACTAAATCTACAGAGAAGCACCACTGATCAATAACGAAGGACCAATAATATGCCGATAAATGAATAACTGCGCACTCTAACAAATAATAAAAAATCAGTTGTGATTGTTCAGTAGAGATATAGTTGCCATGCAGTTTTGATCACCAGACCCTTTTAAGTTATTAATTAATTAGGAATTGAGGTTTATTTGGAGTATAGATCGTCAATTTATAGGACCAGGTTATATCGGCTTTTCACAATTAATTTCAGAAATCTTCCATACTATCATAGTGTTAGAGCTCTGTTCACAGTTTTTCGCACACCACCAAAAGTGTGTAACAATATTGTCAATCCAATTTGATAGCACCTTACAACCGTCTTGTTTGGAAACCTGTAAAATATAAGATTTCCATTAAAACAGAGGTTAAATTAACTAAATGTACTAAGAAAGAACTCACAGCTGCGATGCGCTTCTTCAGAATCTTCGCAACATGCCAAATGTCGTTAGAATGCTTCACGTGAGGAAACTCATTTCCTAACAGAAAAAAAAATTATATATTATATTATATATTAAAATATTTAACGATATTAGTATTACTCATAATCACCTTTATCTCTCTGTGACCATCAGTCACAACTTCCGCTACTGTGCATTTTCTTCTAGCTTCTTTAGAAGCCTTCGAAAACACAGAGCTTCCATATTAGGACTTTTATTATCGGTAAGGCGGCAATCAGCGAACTCCACAGCTATTATTTTTTGCGTTTTTAGGTCAATGGCGGTCTATGTACAGTGTTTAGCTGAATATCCGGGAGAGTCATTACATGCATCGCAGGATATAATTAAAGGTTCTGTGTTGTTAGCCAGCATTGACAACTAAAAAACAAATGTATAATACTGAACCATATAGAAGAAACTAACTTTAATGCCATACTTGCTCTGTATCCCAGAGTTTCATTATGGCAGGGTAGCATCCATTAATTTGCTGTTCAATAACTGTCGTTGTTCCTATGCCTTTAAGATCAAACTGAAAGGAAAATGGTTTGGAAAATTACAATGTGCATTGCAAGTCATAGTAATCAGCAGACTTGGAATTTTATTTTATTTTTTTCGAAGGGTCCTCAGAGCCACTGACCCCATGAAGGCCAGAACCCAAAGGGTCAATAAAATTACTCAAGAGAGACTAGAAGATATTTATTAAAAGGTCACGGTGACCCTTTAACTCTTTTTAACGTATTTGTAGGGTCAATAACCCGAGGGGCAGGTCACTTCCTTGATTAATGACGCACCCCTCAAAAGATTTATGAAAATAATCACGATTAAATCAGATTTAAATTCAATTAAATCACAATTAATCATGATTAAATCACGATTAAATGTTTATATCTGATTTAATCATGATTAAATTAAATCGTGATTAGTATGATTAAATCGTGATTAAAAATTTAGAACGAGAATCAAACACAATTGCGATTGAACCATCAATATTAATAATTAATATTAAATTATCGTACTTTAGTTTTGATTTTAGTTATAAAATCTCTATTCAACCGATTATATTGATTACATCGTGATTATAATGATTAAATCATGATTAATAAGATTTGATCATGATTAGAATGATTAAATCTCGTTTAAATCGTGATAATCGTGATTATATTGATTAAATCGTGATTAGAATTTTAGAACGAGAATCAAACCCAATTGCGATAGAACCATCAATATTAATAATTAATATTAAATTATCGTACTTTAGTTTTGATTTTAGTTATAAAATCTCTATTCAACCGATTATATTGATTAAATCGTGAATAAAATGATGAAAAGCACTTTCTCTTTGGTGAGAACACTTCGCCATTGTTGATGGGAGTACTGCAGCTTGGGTACTTATTTTCAAATTTTTCTCATTTTTAATAGGTGGTGCAAGTGGCTTAGAGCTGCAATCCCCATGAACCTGCTGATCAACCAGTTCTGAAAGATTATAAAAAGCCCGATGTTATTTTACCATACCAGCGAACAGCAGTGTGTCATCCTCGTAAACGATAATCAATTTTCAATGTACATGTAGGTCTACGTAGCCTCAACAGAGATGAAACTAAATAAACCAGCTATTTAAAAATACTTCACCCAAATTAACGTCATCTTCAACAAGTTCAAGTAGCCTCGAGTCATTCAACAGGTCTAAAATCGGAATTGGTGAACTTGGAATTTGTTGCTCACTGGAGATTGAAGAAATATCATCATCACTTTCATCTCCTTGTGGCAGAATTTCTTCTACAAAACTGCTCTGTAAATTTGCTAAATTGCTAACTGAATTTAACGTCCTGCGTTTCCAATGAGCCTGATCAACGATTCCTAAAAAATAATATGCCTCATCTTCGTAAACGATAATTTGAAATAGATGAAACCAAGAATGGATTCAGGTTCCTAAGAATATTGGACGATAGGACTCTGAGCCCCATCATCGCAGATTTTCTAGCTTAAGTTCGTCTGCTTTCAATTTTCGTGTCTTTCACGCGCGCTATCTAGTAAGATCTATTGCTACCGTAATATTCCGTTTAAAAATGGAGCCATCCACGAAACGCGGTAAGGCTAAAAAAAACGTGAAATCTAAAGAAACGGTCGTAACAAATGTTAATTATTTAGAAAGTATAAATGAAATAAGGGGTTTTAGAACAGGAAAATAAGTTTTTTAAATGAAGAAATGGTCCTAAATCAAAAACAAACACGCAGAGTTGCTAAAATTATGGCGCGAAGCGCCTAGGCTTAGTCCATTGTCACTTCCGTTTGCTAAGAATGTATATCAAAGTACAAAGAATGCTATAATGAAAAAAGAGATTCAGAAATTGATAATTGAAATCTGAGAGCTTCGTGGCGTGAGATAGAAGACAACTCGCATTTAAGCCCTTTTGGGTTAGACTCGGCCATTTTCACGGAATAAAACTAATTTTAAAACGCCAGAGTGCGCTGTAGAGGTGATGCAAGCAAAAAAAGCAGACGACCTTTCTCTATAAAAGCGGCGAGGATGGTACCACAGGCTAATGCTATGCTCCAATATTCTTAGGAACTTGAATCCATTCTTGATGAAACCAGAAAATTAAAATAAACCCTTCTGGGAAAGTATTCCAATTCCCATTAAGCCCGTATAATTTTGATGAAACATTATTCTTAATCAGTTCGTAAAACGTGAGCACTTCTGATTGGTTGGTACGAATTTAAAATAAATATAGTACGGGAGGATATCACGTTACGGTTTTTTCCTACCTTCCAACGACGCGTGAGAGCGGCGGAATATTAAAACCGCAATTAGTCTTGAGCTGTATTCCGCAGAGTTTTTAAAATCCCCTGAACTGACGTAGAAGGATGTTTCAACATTCTGCGGAATTGGAATACTTCCCCTGAAGGTGTTTATTATAAACTTCTGATGAAGCTAAAAGTACTTCACCTGAATCACTAGCAGAAACAGAATTAACGTGATCTTCATAGGAACAATCAGTTGGAGTGTTCAATTTGATGTTATCGAGGCATTTTTTAATGTTGATCCGCTTTTTCCGTACATCCAACTTTATTTTTTCCAAACAAGAAATTTCTAAAAAAAAATAAAAATGACGTATTATGAAAATGGAGTTCAGAACCTTCGCTTAAAATTAAATAATTACATTACCATGAGTACGAGCCATGAATTCTTCTTCAGTTTCTGATGCAATATAAACCGATGATTCTAAAAAATTAGACAAATTCCTATGCCCAGCTGAACCAAAATTCACGTTATCTTCAACAAGTTCAAGTAGCCTCGAGTCATTCAACAGGTCAACAATAGGAATTGTACTACTTGGAAATTTTGACTCACTGGAGATTGAAGCAATGTCATCACCACTTTCATCTCCTTGTGGCAGAATTTCTTCTACGAAAGCACTCTATAAATTAGCTAAACGGCTAATTGAGTCTAAAGTACTGAAATTCCGGTGAACCTGATCAACGATTACTGAAAAATGGAAATAAATATGCCCGATGTTATTTTGTTTTACCACCAGGCAGCATTGCCTCATCTTCGTAAACGATAATCATCTTTCCACGTCCCATTTACTGAGATGGAACTAAAAATGCAACTTCAGTTATTAAAAATAATTTACCTGAATCACTATCACGGCTTTTGTTAATGTTGATCCGCTTTGCCCATACATCAGACTTAATTTTATCCAAACAAGAAATTTCTAACAAAATAATGCTGTTATATGAAAATGGAGTTCAGAACTTTCGCTTCAAATTAAATAATTACATTACCATGAGTTCGAGCCATAAATTCTTCTTCAGTTTCTGATGCAATATAAACCGATGATTCTACAAAATTAAACGTTTTACAGTACACAGAACTATTGTATAGATAATACACTATATGGTTTATACCTTGTCCTTCATTGCAAAAGCACTCGCTGCACTCCTTTTCATGTAACTCCAAGAGATGTATGGCAAATAATAGTTAATTTTTGGGTTGGAAACGATCTTTATAGCCTTTTTGGAATTCTTTTTAGTTAATTTTTCAAAAAAAAATTACTTCCTTTTGGCTTTGCAGCTGAAGCCTTGGCCCAAGTCCTAACCTCTTTTTCACTTCTTCCAAATTTAATACCAACCCATTTTTCCAGTTTGGTTTTCCATTCCTCCTTAGCGTCTAAACGATACACCTTTGATTGCTCTCGATTTAATTGTAATAAACGTCGTCTTTCAAGATTAAAAAATTCGGACTCACTAGAGGAGCTCATCGAATTCACCATTAGCAGAACAATAAATTGAAACACCAAAGAAAACCAGTAGCCTTCGGTAGTGCTTTGGCGGAGCACTTTCACTTTATCGCGGAGTAAAACAGATGCTCACGCTAAAAAGCGCATGCCGGAAGTGAAAGACGATCTTCAAGACGAAGGGGGGATGTAAAACCGCGGGGCCGATTGCCAACTTCCGCCAAGCTCCCGAAGGAGCCCTTTAAAAGTTTAAAATATTTTTATACATGTGTCCCAGGGCCGACTCTACTCCACTTCCCTCTCTTAATCCGAATTAATAACCATTTATTAAAATGTTTTGATTACTGAAACTTGTTAGTCTTCTTTGAAAACAAGAGTCAAATATCCGAGAAATTACCGACAATACGGTCATAGGTCGATAACTATTGGGAAATAAGACATCACCCTTTTTATAAATTGCTTTAATAATAGACTTTTTAAGTAAACTGGGGTTAACACTACTTGTAAAAGTTTATAAGAAATTGAAGGGTATCAACCAATTGAGATTCCGCTTATTTTAAGATTCGAGGAGAGACGTCATCCAAGCCTGCCAAAAGTATACCATTTCCAGTTACTTTTAGTAGTACCATATTCTTATTAACACATTTAAAAAAATTGCAATTAGAGTCAAATCAATTCAAAGTATTATTCTGATGTACGTCAGCTGAGTTAAAAAAGGTATTCAAGGTGTAAAAAAATAGTCGGCTAGGATAATACCCGAGGCATCACCTAAGGCCCAAGTCATCTAGCATGTCGGGATTCAAATTCGTACGAACATTGGAAAGTTTCTTTGATCTTTAAATTATTTTATCCTCGAATTTATGACCAAATTATTAACAACATTTCCAGCTTATGTGATTTTTCAGTATTCGGTATTCGCGACACTAGGATGTCTGCTAGTGCAGACGGTCTTTATTTTTAATAGCACAGATAATTTTACTACTAATCGAGCTGTGACTGTTTTTATTAGACACTTCCATGAGAGGAAAACCATAATTTTAGATGTCCATAAAGGTTTTTAAAAATTTTGAAAAACCAAGATCTGCAAAGTTATCTGGATATAGATCATCCCATATGCGGTTATTTCGGGGATTTAAAAAAAGGTACCAATGTTATAAGGCTTCGATGACGATAGGAGGCGTAAAATACGATTTAGTTTTTATTGAAATCAATTATGCATTTTTAAAGCAAGAAAATGAAATCCCCAGTAAGTCCCTTGCTACTGTTAGATTCTGTTTATATTTTCATCCACATAGAAACATCTAATCATTAGCTACTTCTAGGTTTATATCCATTTCATTTTAAACAGACCTTCAAAAATTGTCAAAAATTAATTTCGTTCTCAATTTTCCAGAACCTTTAATTTTTATAATCCTGGAATCAGCATTCAAAATGGACAACAACCAGTCAATTTCTTTGAAATACTGCGCAACAGATGTAACTAAACCTCGTGAAAATTTATGAATGATGTTGCAAACAAAAGATGCTGCATGCTTCGTTCGTACAAACATTTACTGCACGCACTTAATCAATCGATCAATCAATAAAAATAATCGAGGAATGATAAGTAGATTTACTTATAAAAACGCAAAATAATCTTACGGAAAAAGAATATGCAGCACCGTCTAATTAATAAACGATATCTCAAATCCCCTATCTTTTCATTACGATCCTCGTAATGAGATATCGTGTATTAAATTTATATTTTCGTAAATCATCTCTTTTAATTTTACTATATCACCAATCCACACTCTTTACTTTACGATCTTGCAAATCTACCCTCGAAACTTAACGAGGAAACATTAATTAACAATAATAAATAATTTTTTAAATAGGGCGATTATTTAAAATGTTGTCGAGTTATAAAAAATATCTTTATCAAATTAATTTATTTTGGAAACAGTTTTATCACATAAGATTCTCGTTTTCATTTTGTTAGTCAATTAAATTCATTGCCAATATTTCACATCGTAACTAACAAATTATTCTTAGCTACTTCTGTATGCAGTATTTCACGAAACTTACCCTGCTGAAGTTGAAGGTCACTTAAAGTCGCTTGTTGAAACTGTATTATGGAGAATGAACACCGAGTAATTTGGAACATTTTAAACCATTTCAAAACGATTTTGTGTTTTAAAACCGCATTTTTTCAGCTACGAAGGAAAATTGACAGAAGAAATGTTTGACTTTGGTCAGGTCTACGGTGAGAATAATGGCACCGGGGTCGTCGGATTTCTACTGAGAAAAGTACGTTTTGAGATCTTGTGAATGGTAATTTTAAATTATTGGATCAGACCACTTCTGCCATGAAGTTAATAAACTTAAATAATAAAATTTCATGGTGTATATATTTAAAAAGCAACTACTTTACTTGTTGATTTTAGATAAATTCAAAAATATTTCTATCAATTAAAATATTTAGCGATTGAAAATCAAAATTTTTCAATATGTGATTCGATATTTTCTCACTTTAAATTTACTTAATAACCTTTTAATCATATCCCTAGTTACAAGATGACAAGGTTTAAAGATCCTTTAGGTTAACCACAAAAGGTTTTGATAAACCTGATAAAGTCAAACGGTGCCTGGTGTTGGGATCTTTTCAGTTATTCAAAATACAAATTTTTTTCCGAGGAAAATCGCGGGTAGATGTTCCACAACATCACTATATTGATATGCCAGTCAACCGTCATAACGAAGCCAATGAAATCTCGCTAACGAAACGGGTATAGGTGGCGCGGCAGTCGCTGCCCCCCCCCCGCAGCTTGATTTTCCCGCCTACTTCGGTGATCAAAAATAAACATGGCGGGCGTTAAGGCTAGGGTTAAAGGAGGTAGAAATTGTGCTGTACCTTCATGCAAGAGTACCGCGCTAAAAAATATAATTAATCGTAAAGAACAAACTTCAAACTTATCGTTTCACAATTTCCCATCAAACCCTCTCACTATTTTCTCGTCGTGTATCCCGCTGTAGTAAAAAATAGATACATTTCATCCTGACGAATACTAGTTGTTGTTCAACCAAAGATAAAATGGCCGGGTGGGTTTCGTTAATAACACAGGAGACAGCTCCCGTCTCCTCGCTCCGAAAACGCGACCCTTCAAAAGCAGTATCGCAGCGCCACTACGGGAATCTTTGGATAATAAATTAAAAATAAATAAAAAACACGTTGTCAGTTTGGCTTTTGGTTACATTTCAAAAGGTAACTCAGTTTTTAATTAAAAATATTTTTTCAGAATAGTAGATTAGTTTTAATTTTGGATAATGTATTTAAAAATCGGATCCTCGAACTTTAATCTTGAGTAATTTAATAATGTATAAAGAAGTAAAAGCATAACATCCCTTGCCATTATCCTGAAGTGAAGAAAATGAAGTGTTGTCTTTATAAATCGTGCAAGAACTATTCTAATGGAAACCATTGACAGTTCTGGCATTTACTTTATACCTGTGCCTAAGCCAAATAGAGACTTAACTAGATGTATCATGTGGCTTGAAGTGGCTGGTAGATGTGATATAAAACAGGAAAATGTGAGTCGCCACCACTATGTTTGCTCAAAGCACTTGGTCGGGGGTTCTGGACCTACTAAAGAATTTCCAGATCCGGTGGCTGATGAACAAGTTAAAAAGGTGTGTACCTCTATCTGAAATAAGGCTGTTGTAAATGTATTTTTAATGTTATAAATTGTGTTATAGAAGTTCAATCATATTGATCATTTATATGCAAAAGTTCAAGGTTTGTAAAGATATATAATATTAAGACAAATATAGTGAACTAAATTTACAGTTTGTTTCAGATGATCAAACGCTCTTAAATGATGTTCCAGATGATCAAACGCTCTTAAATGTTGTTCCAGATGATCAAACGCTCTTAAATGATGTTCCAGATTATCAAACGCTCTTAAATGATGTTCCAGATGATCAAACGCTCTTTAATGATGTTCCAGATGATCAAACGCTCTTAAATGATGTTCCAGATGATCAAACGCTCTTAAATGTTGTTTCAGGTGATCAAACGCTCTTAAATGATCTTTCTGATGACCAAACGCCAGTAAACAATTTACAAAATGTTAATTGTACAACAGGTACAACAAATTTCGTAAATTTATCATATCAAACTAAAACTTTTCCATCGTGTTCTTGGAATTTAATTACTGACAAAACCCACTCGCAAATCAACAGTTTAACATTTGTGAAAACAGTAAATGAAACTATTTGCGTACAAATCAAGCTCTCCGTCTCCTTGGCATTGAACGTAGTTGTTTATGACAAAATTTTGAGTAATGAACATGCTGTTTTCAGTTTTGAAAATTTTGGAACACAAATAATAAAGATTAGTGACTTACTGAAGATTATGCTAGAGCTTGAAAAATGGAATATTTGTGAAGGAGTGAAAGGTGATTTGATTAAGCACTTTGAAACGAAGCTTCCCAAAACAGCTGATTATTGCAAATTAAGTGATGCACTTAGGCCAGGAAAATGCCAACTACTTTTTCATAGCCAGCAAACCAAACTTTGTATCGAATGCAGGAGAATGGCTTCAAAAGTCGCTTGATGACTTAGGCCTAAGGTGGTGCCTTGGGTATTAGCCTAGCTGATTATTATTATTATAATAAGAAAGCCTTAAAAAAGAGGTTTAAAAATGATAAGATTTATGAGAAACTGAAATGTCACACCAATAAAGGGCCGATTAAAAATCGAATAGCTGCTTTAAGGTTAAAGAATTTAACCTTAAAAAGAAGGATGAAATCTCTCGAAGAAAAGATTAGAAATCTGATAAATAAAGATGGTGTGAAACTCAGCGTAGGTGAGGGAAAAGATTTTGCAAAAATTTTAACACAAAATCCATTCGAATGTAAAAACACTTTCCAAAAAATGTTTCTTCGTGAGCAAATAAGAATTCACAATACAAAAATTTCAAGGCCAAGGAAGTGGCACCCTGCCATAATACGGTGGTGCTTATATTTGAGAGCTAAATCTTCTACTACTTATGAAGCTTTAAAACAAACTTTAGTTCTCCCCTCTCAAATGACACTATAACTATTCGAAGGAGATTATCGGGAAAAGTGGTTTCAATGAAGACATTTTAAAAGAAATGAGAGAAAAAATTAATGTAGAAGCTGTAGATGAACATCAGCGATACTTATCTTTAATAATAGACGAGATACATACGAAAGAAGACATTGTTTTTAACAGCGGTACAGGAGAACTTATTGGTTTTACTAACTTAAATGATTTCCGAAACACTTAATAATTTGGAAAGCAAATTTAATGGATCATTTAATGATAAACCAACTTTAGCTAGCAGTGTTTTGTAGCTAATGGTGAGAGGGCTAACAACGAACTTTAAATTTCCCTTCGCATTTTTTCCTGTGGCCAAGTTATCCGCAGATGATCTGCATTCGATAGTGAGTGAAGCAATTGAACATCTCTCTGGTGCTGGACTTAAAATACTCGCTATAGTTTGCGATAAGGCAGGTGTGAATCAAAAAATGATTAAAATGTTTACTGAAAGTGAAAGGGTGAAATGTGGAGATTTAATTGGTTACAGAGGTGTCAATTACTTTAATAATGGTGAACCAATATTTTTCATTTCGGACATCTGCCACCTTATTAAGACTGTGCGAAACAATTAAGCCAACAGTGGTAAAATGAAAACATTAAAAAACAAACAGAGAAGATATATCCGATTGCTTAAAAAATAACAAATTAATAGTGTGGAAACATGTCTTTGATACTTTTAATATTGACAAGCAATCTCTTTTAAGAAAAACGCCTCGTGTAAAAATAGAACATGTAAAAATAACACCCTTTGGTGCCATGCGTGTGAAATTAGCAACGCAGGTGCTATCTTCGAGTTTTGCCAATGCAATAGAAGAACTTCTTGGAGATAAAGCCTCAGAGACTGTAAAGTTTCTGAGGCTTTTTGATAAATATTTTGATATTTTTAATGTCTCCAACCTGACTGAAGGGAAACATGCAAGGAAACCAGCTCTGGACCCCTTCAGAAGTTTGAATGATTGGCGCTTCAAAGTGAGTATTCAATTTTTATTAACATGTAAAATTATATATTTAACAAAAAGCAATTATTTTAGTGGCTTAATGAAATATTTCTAAAATATTTATCTGATTGGGATGGAGAAATATCTGCTCTGGAAGATGAATTAATTCCAAATGGATTAGATAAAGAAAATTCAAGAATGCTTATGAGTAAAGAAACCATTCTTGGTTTGCGAATGACAGGTACCAGTAATTATGATTATTTAAAGGGCAACAAAAGTGGGGAATGGGGATAATATGGCATGATTTAGTTCAAAATAGTTCACCGGTAGCTCTGGCAAACAATGCTCAAGATATGAGCTTTAAAGTCCGGTTGCATTTTGAGTAGTGTATGCCGTGTAGATTTCCCCACCCACTTTTGTTGCCCTTTAATATCACGTAAAACAATGACGTTATGAAAGGTGGCTTACTTATTCCATTACAAAATTGTTCCAGTCAAATCTGTAAGCGAAACAGTCAAATTTCTTTTTCGTAAGGGTGCCAAATACGTTCTTACCTCACATTTTAACCAAGATCCTTTGGAGAGGTATTTTGGGAAACAACGTTCCGCAATTGGATATGGTTCAAACCCAACAATTTCACAATATGGACAAAGTGAGAAACGTTTGAAATTAATTGGTTCTCTAACTATATGTCCAAAGAATGGAAACTGATAATTGAAAAGAAAGAGTGTTACGAAAGAAGGAAGCCAGAAAACGTTTGAGATTGTAAATTATTTTAATTAAATGTTACATTAATGACACTATATACAAGTATTCTGGAAATAACGCACTTTAGGTCTCGTCACAATAAATATATATTTTTTTAATCACAGGCTTTTGGTTGAACTTTCAGTTGACTCCTCAAAGAATTTGTATTAAACAGTTGTTTTTTCTCTATTTGAATATCAATAATAATGTGTTCGTTAATGTTCTGTAAGCCAACTTCTGCGCTTTCATTGCGATATCGAATTTTTCACCCCAAAGCTCAAACCATAATGTATTTAACTCTACAGAATCACCCAGGGTCTTGAAAATAAAGTGATTCCGGTTTTTATTGTCTTGAAGAATTCCATGGCAATTTACTTTAAGACAGGATTTAATAATTTTGGCAGTGGTTTTAAAAAATCCAAACCCTTTGTCAGAAAGGTAAAGAAGGCCACACCGATCTTGCTTTAATAGTTATTCCCCATTAACTCTTCTTTCTTTAAAATGAATCCTTCAAAATCAAAATGCTCATTGGTATCAGAATCAGAATTTTAATTATTTTTTTGTTGTACAAAAATATGACATTAGCGGGCCAAGTCTTCTTGCGACTTATAGCCCACAAAAACAACCCAAATATTCCACTGCTTCAGAAGACAAATATTTAATTTTGATTATCCTAATTTCTTCAAAACAATTTATGACATAATTAGAAGTTTCATTTAAATCAAGGAATACCTCTGCGTATTGTTCCATACCAGAGTGACTGAGAAAAATCATATCACCTCGGGTAGGAATCGAAAATACGACCTTTGGGTTACCGTCCCAACGCCACTACCATTGGACTACCGAGGCCACGAATGATCAGGCCTCGGACATCCAATTTAAGAATGACTCGATCTGGTTCACATTATTGGCGGGATACATTTAACCCGTTGTTGACGGTGCCGTAGCATTTCACGTCAACTAATTTATAACAGTACCTTGATAGCCTGTAGTCATAACATTGAGAATTTATGACATCTTGCGATTTTCCCGTATTAAAAACGTTTTTTAATTCTGATGCGTCTTCTAAAATTGATCTTATTTTATTTAGAAGAGTTCTCTATTATAAATCCCCCAAAATAACGCTAAATTAAAAATAATTAAATTAACACCGTGCTTAAACTATATATTTGACTATTTATAATACACAAATTATATATTTACATTTTTTAGGTTTCTTTCCTTTTTTGATTTAGTCTTGAAATATTTATGATCAGACTCCATCTTTTAAAAAAGAACGCGTTCGATCTTCGTTTGAATCGCATGTTTTTCCCGGCTGCGAAGATTCCCGTAGTCGCGCTGCGATACTGCTTTTGAAGGGTCGCGTTTTCGGAGCGAGGAGACGGCTTGGAGAATAGAACTTATCTGGAGGGGAAAAGTTTCGGTACCCTAGCCCGGGAGTCCGGGACGGAGGCGGTCGGACGTCAGTTTAGTGCTGCCACCTTTTATCGGAATTTTAAACTAAATTTTTTTTCGTTCTCCTAACCTATGACCTTGACCGATAAAGAAAAACACGTGCTTGGAGAACAAATTTATGTAAAGGTGGTTTATGAAGAACACAATTACTCCTGTGTTTCCAAAAGAAAATGCCCAGGTAATTAGTAATTTCCGTAAATTTATAAAATCTTTGGGCCCAAGCCTAGATATAAATCTTAACCTACCTAATTTCTTTAATGTTATAGAGCAACAAAAGAAAAATCCTAAAAAGTCCAAACAAGATACCTTTTTAGGCAACATTCTGACATTCTAATTAAAAGTGCTTTGGAACAAATGGGAAGTATAGATATCACATACCTCAGTGAAAATTTAAAAGTAATTTTTCCAACTATTAAATAACGAAAGCTAAAGATTTAAAACTTCTTTCCATTTTTAGGCTAGCATTAATCAAATAATTGCAAATTCGGGGAAAGTGCTGTTTTCTGAAGAACTATTTGAACTCCTTGATGTCTTTGAAAATAAAAAAGTGAATGACCAAGCTGCATTTGTAAATGCTATTGCTAAATTAGTCGTCCGAGATGATTTTTCCAATGCTATGGAATCTTCCTTTTTAAGCTTCACTGTAATTTTATTTTTATTAATTTTCAATTGTTAAATTGATTTAAATTTCTTAATTTAAAATTTGCAGGAATTTACTTTATTAGACGAAAATGAGAGATACCTTTTTACTAATTGCTTTGTGCGAAGATTTCTAAATGAGGCCAAGGTTAAAAAAGTTGAAATCGCTAGCAAAGCGTTTGCTTTAACAATGCCTAACAGTCAACAGATTGGTGGATACATTGTACATGAGCTTATTTTAAAATATGGCTATTCTGCAAGCTATTTTGTGAAAAATGCATTGAAATTGGATAGTGTAGAAACTGAAAACTATGCACAATGGACAAAAGAACTTAGTAATGGGGGGTTATTATACCTAAGGAAGGAAGCATACGAGTTAATTAAAAGAATTAATGATCTGGGCAAGCAATACTACAAAAAGGAAAATGTTCCTCAGAAAGATAGAGTAGAACTAGCTTTAAATAGTTTGACGAATAATGCCTTTATTAAAAGTACCCCTGTAGCACACGGGAGTCGGTTACGGGTCGGTCTTGGGTTGAAAAGTCGTTTTAGGTCCATGACCAAAAGCCGACCTAAAAAGTCTTAATCTTTAAAAAAATTTATGTACGTATTTCAGACTTTTCTTAGTCAGGGTGCCGACCGAAATTTATAGTGCAATTTCCGACTTAAAAAGACCTTAAGTACACTGTTTTCTGATAATTGAGATTTTTGGCATCTTATCGGTTTCATGAACCCAAAATATTACCAAAAATACTGTGCTAACTTTTTGAATACGTATATAGATAAACGATTAAATCAATAAAATATACAGTGCTAGCTTGTAATATTTTGTTTATTTTTAAATAAAATTAATTGAAAAACTAATATGCATTGTCAAATTTCTTTACTTTAATCGTGTACAAGATTAAAGATAAAACGAGCTGGCGAACAGCCGAACACAGTGATCGACAAAATGACTAACAATCTTTATCTTCATACTTTTCAACTGACTTATTTTTCTTTAATTCTTAAACTCCACTCGTTTGGTTCTAACACCATTAAGTACTTTTTGGGTGTAAATAATACTTACCCTGTAGCACGAAGAGTCGATTTAAAGTCGATCTTTAGTCGAAAAGTAGCTTTTCGGTCCTGGTCCAAATACCGACTCTAAAAGTCCTAAACGTTTGTGAGATAATACGTACCTTGTAAAAACGTTTTTGGTCGTTTTAAAGTCGGTATGGCGACTCAACATTTTGGACCACTTGCCGACTCTAAAAGTCTAAGCATTGGAACTATTTAGAATCCGAACGCCGACCTTGAATTGTTATAGCTGTCGTGACTTGAAAAAGACATTACACATTTATAGCCCAACAAAGGTCGACTTATATCCGACATTTTATTTGCCAATTAATCCCTCAAAACTGTGAAACTTTTGCGATTTAATAATACAAATTGAAATATTTTTAAAATAACATCTATTCTGTATTATATTTTTTTGAAAAAGATCGTATATTCAATCTGAGAATGTTTCCTTATTAAAAAATCTCTCAACTCAAGTAGGTTATATTCATATAGCTAAATATTTTAGGGTAAGATATTTTCAATGCAGATTTACTAGTTATTTGACTAAGCCCTAAGAAACTATAGAACTCTGTACCCTAGATTCAAGAGCTTTCCGACGGAAAGAAATTCATTGCTTGACTCCCGTTCATGGGACATCACCAATTACATAAATATCAAAAAAGGAAGTCGGCCCGACTACCTGACGGTGTCGGGCCGACGTCGTTTCGACGTAATTATACAGTACATTCTTAGTCGGGATGACGTCGGTAATTTTGGGTATTTATCTTGATCGTCGACGTCGGCCCAACCCTACTTTGCCATACCGGCCCACCGATGTTTCGGAGTACATACGACGAACATTTAAAGTCGACAGAAGTCGAACATACGACGTCGGGCCGACCCTAAATCAAGTAGGACATTTCGACCATAAATAGTGCAGTGGGCCAACGTCCACCCGACTCCGCGAATTGCGTCTCCCGCATACGTCGGCCCGACTCCGATTTGCTACAGGGGGTTTTTTAGAATTATGGGGTAAAAATGAAGACCATTATGGTGCCTTAAAAATGGCTTGTAAGATATATTTGAATTGTTTAGGGAAAGGTTTTGTTAACAAATGTAAAGCCGAAGTCCAAGTTATGAAGAAAGCCTCTCTTAAAACCAATAGCCTTAGAAAAGAGCTGAAAAATCAAAAAGCATGCCCAAAGTGTCGTAATAACGGTTGTAAACCTACAGGAGATAACGAGGATAATCCTAAACTGAAAGTTCCTAAAACTCGAAAGGCCCCAAAAGGCTTTTTGGGATAATACTAGTCAAGTGTAATGGTAAAAATTTTAATGCATAACAGTATTGGTAATTAGAATATAACTGTGATATACTACTATAGTCTATATTCCTATTTACTAATTTTAGTACAAATTAAAGGCTTTATTACAAAACTTCCAAAGACTCCTTTTTTACTCACTGGGTTGGTTGGAAGTGCTTTCTATCAAAAGCCTTCTTAATATTTTAAACTTTTTACTTTTGGCAGTGATATTTCCATTCAAAGGAGCCTTTACTTGTTTTCCAAGACCTTTTAGGTTCGGGATGCTTTGTTGGTAATTGAGGAGATTAGGATTATCGTTCGATGCAGTCGCTGCACGCTGTTTCCCAAAATATCTTTCTAAGGGATCTTGGTTCAAAACGCTCTGTGTAGACGAATAGTGCTCCTTTATTGAGTTAAAATTTCGTAGCTTCAATAATTGAGTTAACAGTTATCCTCAATCCTTCTCGGGTGGCTTGACTTAACAACATTTGTGATTTATCAAAATCCTTAGGCACTACCAAATTTTCTACTTCTGCTTCCCACTCATCGAAATATCCCTAAAATGTTTCTCGGAGCCATTTCAATCTCCAATCGTCTATGCTTCGATATGGATCTTGAAAACGATCCCGTTGAAATTTACCAGATGTGGAATTTCTAACATTCACCGCATCAAAAAAATGCTTAACCAGCTCAATAAAAGTAATAGTTTCGGATGCTTTTTCCCCAACAAGTTCTTTCATTGCACCAGCGAAAGTTTTGCTCATAATGTGAGCGGCATAATTGACTTTAATTCTAGTAAATGAATTTAAATTGACATGGTCATGTTTAACTTTTGGAGCCAGTTTCAGCCCTGACTCAAGCTCTCTATCTTTTCGATAAGCTTACTTCACATGCTCCCAAAGTAAATGTTTGCCATTTTTTTCAAAAGTCTTTTACTTTTTTCCCTTCCACTGGTTTCAAGACCATTTCGTAAAGTTTTTATGAGGTGCGGTACATCAGATATAAAATAGATATACTCGCCTTTAGAAAATATATTTTTGGTCTTATAATAAAATTTCTGAAGGTTTTTCATCATCACAACAGCACATTTTTATCAACTTTTGGTTAATGCCAGCTTTATCGCAGACTACGGTCAAGACCTTAAATCCTCCAATCTGCAAAATTTTCAATTGTTTCCCATAGGGTGCTGTAAAGTTCATCTGCTTTCATGTTATCACAAGGAAAATATGTGTACGGATATTTAAAATTTCCAGTTAAACTTCTCAGCATTAGTTGCATAACATGAGTAGCTAATTCTGGAGGTTTATTAGGATCATCGTCTGTTACTTTAGTTAGTTTATTAATCTTATTTTGGGTATCAATTGAATTAGTAAGGCCAACAATCTCTCCGGTACTAACTTTGTAGATTAGATCCTGTTTGATGCTCATTTCATCTATCATAAGTGAGAAATATTTTTGATGCTCGCTAAGTGTGTCATATTTAATAGCGTCTCTCATTTCTGGTATGACATCCTTCTTAAAACCACTATCCGCTTTAAGGTCTTTGGAATATGTGTATAATGTTCTTCGAGTTGGAAGTGTGAATGCCTGTCTTAAAGTTTCGTAGGTGCAGGCAGATTTACTCTTAATATACAGACACCAATGAATGATGGCTGGGTGCCATTTTTTAGGTCGACTACTTTTGAGTTGGCTAAGCGAAGCTGTTGTTGCAAAAAAAATCTTTGAAATTTTCCTGGATTTTCGAAAGGTTTACTTGCAATCGACACCTTCATTTCATTGCTTTCTTCCACAGTCAATTCTACTCCATCCTTCTCAATTGAGCTATGAATTTTCTTTAACAATGACTTATTTTTTCGATGAAGAGCTTTGTTTTTATTTTTTAGAGTGGCATTTCTAATTCGAACTTCTTTTGCTGTTAAGATTTTAAGATTTGTTTGTTTTGGAGAAACAACTCTCGCTTTCTTGCGCTTGACACGTTTCAACAAAATTCTTCTTACTAAAGCACATTTTGGACAATAGTTATATTTCGTTTAGCAGTTAAATATTGGCAGTTGTTGGAACGGAGGCTATTCGATTGATGACAATAGTGGGCAGTACGTGTATAACCATGAAATTATGGTTCAAATATGGCCTCGGTATTTCCCCGGCACGCACTCCAATTCAATTCAAACTGATTCAATAACGTAAGAAACTTATCAAAAGTAGAAATATTAACTCCATGCATAGCAAGCAATTTATGATTTGACTCTATTTCTTTGTCAAACACGAAAATTGTCATTGACATAGTATCTGAAACCTCTAATCGAACTGTAAGGACGCTTTGATTTCTCTTAAAAAGGATCAATTTATCACTTTCAAATGAAACTGCCCAAGGAAACGGGTTATTTACTTGATGCCTTAATATTTTTGTCTTAAAAGTTTGAAAATCCAACTCTTTTTCATTATCTTGAACTGATTGATCTGTGGAATTGATCTTTTCATCTATGTCTGAGATAGTTAAATTATCCATTAATGACGGTTCTTCTGAAGAAAAAAACTGGTGGTGTTCTCGTCATTGTCCGGAATTGACTCGTGATCCATTAATGATGATCCATTAATGATGCAAAGTGTTTTGATATCAATAGAAGGATGATTCTGAAAGAAAATTTAAAAAAATACCCATTTTTACCTCTGACATAGTTTAATTTTGTTTAAAGTTTACGGAGTAGTGTTTCTTACTTGTTGAGTAACATTTACTTCCACTTTTGTTTACTTTTAGTTCAAACAAAGCTGGTCGTACAATATCTGAATCGTTAGTAGAATCCTCTGTGTATGGATATGGATATGTATTTTCTTGCGTAGGACCTTGCTTACCAACGAAGTGCAAATTGCAAACATAATGATGTTTC
The DNA here is from genome assembly GCF_980474605.1 of Leiobunum rupestre. Taxonomy (NCBI): domain Eukaryota; kingdom Metazoa; phylum Arthropoda; class Arachnida; order Opiliones; family Sclerosomatidae; genus Leiobunum; species Leiobunum rupestre. The sequence goes on along the minus strand of NC_143391.1, from coordinate 48,902,389 downwards.
TTTAAATTGGTCACAGTTATTGTATCTCGGTTGATACTTGATACCCATTTTTGGGTTAGTTCTAAATTAATATTATTTTTTCCTGGCTTTGGTACAGGATAAAATATTATATTCTTGTGATATCTAGAATCACTTTTACATTTTTCATAGCAGCAATATTTCCCCATAATTAACCATGAACGTTTAAAAAGTTGAAAACCGTTACACACCTATAACTCTCTCAGCCTAACTGGAGAAAATAGCAGACTTCAATTTAATATTTTTTTCCGCCACTATGGCCCCTAGGTGATACTTAAAACGTAAGTCCGACCGAAATATTCATCCCCTCTAATTTCCCCCTGTCCCGAGGTTGGGTACATACCGCCCGTGTTAGAGGTATCGTATTTTCCCCTCCAGATAAGTACTATTCTCCAAGGAGACGGGAGCTGTCTCCTGTGTTATTAACGAAACCCACCCGGCCATTTTATCTCTAGTACCCGTGGGCCTTTATACTCTTTGGTTCTACTGAACTGCTTTGAAAAACTGGAATTATTCATACCCAAATATTACATAAACAATTCAAACACTTATTACCGAAATATTAACGTAAGAACCACCAACACTGTATCACACCATATGATCACACGTTAATTTTACCCAACGCAATTTTAGGAATATTGGCTTGTGAAATTTTCACTTTCCTAAAGAATATCACTATAATATTCACGACTTACCTAATTTACCCTAAGTAAAATAAACTGTAACATCTCCTATAGAAATTAAAACAATTTTTATAAATTTTATACAGATTGCCAATTTTAACGTAGAAAATGAACACTGAAATAATAACGAACAACCGATATTCTCTATCACGCGTCTATCTGCCTTTAAATTTTATAAGGTGCTGTAGGAAAAATGACTATTTAAAAAGCTTTTACCACAAGGCTGAACTAAAGTTCCGACACACTAGCTGCCTAGCATATAAATCAGGTCTTGTAAGTTATACATAAGGAGAAGCAACTACATAGAAATCTCAAACATAGTTAATGATTTTAGGGAAGTAAAATGCTGGGAAATTCGAAATGATCTGTTGCAATATCGTTTACTATCGATTTAGGAGTTTTTTGAATTAACTAACATGTTTCATAATTTTCATTTTGCCAAGTCCACCTCGATTTGTCAACTCTACAAAGCTTTGGGGGGGGGGGGGGCTCCTCCCTATCCCCCCCCCCCCCAAAGGTACGTCCATGCTCGTTCACTTAGTTTCGCAAAAACTTTGACGGTCGGGTTATCAAGACGTTTTGTATGAATAAATGGGCCATTAGGATCAAATCTGCTCAAGCGTTTATTGTAAATTTTACTTCGCACTGATGAGGGTCTCGTATGGGTTTATTAATTAATGTTGTTTTAGCGATTAATTGTCTTTTCTCGAGGAAAACATGAATCGTACTCTGAAAGTTAACAAAAAACCAGCAATTCAGAATTATAAATAAGGAAGTATAATAAATATAAATCACCGTTGATCAATTAATTTAAATTCCCTTAAGTATATTTCAACGAAAACGCTGGTGCAACCAATCTTACTTGGATCACAGATAAAATTAATCGAGTTATACATTAAAAACATTTCTTTAGGAATGTTTCAGATAATTAATTTATATTTTATGTGGTGTTTTCTTTTGGTAAAATGGGCTTAGACTTTCAAATGATTACGCTCTTAAAATATTTATTCAGACAAGGAGACCATGGAAAGTAAACACTAAAAACATCGAAATTGTCTTCCAAATAAAGCTTCATATTGTTCCTTAAGCCAAAATAGTTTCATTTATTTACTAACTACAAAGTTTGATGCAAAATTACAATCTGCAATTCTGCGAAGCTTGTCACTTAGAATATAAATTTAAGTTTAAAAATAACTTAACCTTGGTTGTATAAAAACATTTGAAATTTACAAGTCTTCTTAAAATGTGTTTATTGAAATTAATACGATAGGAAGCCCACATTGGATTCACAATGATTGAGCCACACAGTGATAACATCGACTACATTGACTTCACGAACAACATTATTATGGACGAATGGGTTATTATTAGTTCCAAGAACACTATTGAATACTTGGCTGCACGCTACTTTTGGGTCAACGCATTCGAAACCAAAGTAAAATTACATTTCATAATATGATATATTGGTTTCAAATATTATTGAAACAGGATTTTATTAGTTATTAGATTAATTGAAGGTTTTATTTTGGCCTCACAAAATTATATACTGAAATAACTATCATGTACTTTTTCATAATTTCAGGTGTGGTTTGTGTGGTAGATTTTGCTATTTTTAACATCATTATTATGGTGTGTCATGGAAAGCAAAACTTTTAGACCCAGTGTCAATAGAAAAATATCGGATTTCACAATACAACTTTATCTAGAAAAGATTTTATCGTGTGTCTCAATTGCATTAAAGCAAGGTTTAGGTCTTCAATTTATTGTTTTAAATCTTCCTTATCATTCCAAGTCTTATCTCATATTCATGTTTTGTCGCTTAACTACATTTCATTTCAGATTTTAAAAGTTCAGCTATCGGGATCCTTACATTTCTATTGTTTTCTTGGAGCACTTCATGTTTTATTTTGTCACTTGCTTTGTCTGAAATGATTCTTTCAAGACTTACTTTACCGCCTAAACTAAAATATGTCGAATATTTAGAAGATCTTCTGAAGTACCCTGATATCCCTGTTTACATTCCCAAAAATACAGCGATACAGCCGTTTTTCGAGGTTAGTTTAAAAATTTAAAAAGTTAGAGTTTTTAAAATATGAGTGATATGTATGAGAAATACTTGATTTAAACTGTTCACTTAACCTACGCATTGGAAACAATTTTCGGGTAGCGTGAAAAAACCGCTTCACAAACCAGAATCCATGCACTTAATAATTAATATATATTAAAATTCAATTCTGTGAGAGGAGAAAAAGACTAATTCCGATTATTTTTCTAATGGTAACAAAAATCGGGCTTGTAGAGAAATAGCAGTACGTACTTATTTTGGCAAATTCATTCTGACACTCTTCATTAAGTCATATAACAACAAAATCTTCATAATCATTGCAGAAATATGCAAATATCCAAGGTAATAAAATTAAAATAATTTCTATGGTTAAAACTAATTTTATAGGAAAAACAATTTAAGTTTATTTATCAAAATATTGTATTGACGGCATACGTCTCTGACAGTAAAATATCTTCAGTCATTCACTTTTAGGTTGGCAGAATACCCAAAATAATATCTAATCAGCCGGTGATTGTACACTGCTGTTGCGGCGAAATTATTGACTATAACCAATTTTTGTTATAAAGCAGCGATACGTACCAAAGTTTGATCGAAAACACGTACAATTAACAGAAGCGAAAGAAAAAAAAGATTAACAACATAAAATATATTTGATTTTTTCATAGAACGCCAGAGAAGGTGTTGTCAAGCAAATAAATAGACAAGTGACGGCGAAGGACCCGAGTGAAGAGGACTTTATTGATGTCTTCTACGACATTGCAAACGGCAAAGAAATTGTCATCCTTCCAAGAAGAGTCGTGATGGAAGGCATCGCTTTACTAAATCTTTACGAAGTATTCGAAACCAAACTCCACATTGCCTTAAACCCCATTTTCACTAACCAAATGGCATTTCCAATGGCGAAATATATTCCTGCGCCGTTCGAAAGATGTTTCAGGCAAACGTATGTTCATTTACTTATATTTAAGTAATTTTTCTTGTTAATTTTTAATAATCCATGTATCGTTTATCTCTACAGAGTCCAATATATGTTCGAATCCAGGACGATTTTTGTTACTTACCGGTTCATATTATGGCGAACCAAAATGTGTCTTTCTAAATATAGAAAATCCTCTAACAATTTCAAAACTCTCACTCTGAAACATTTTAAAACAGAATTTTTTATTTTGTTAACTTTATACACAGTGTCATTTTTTGTTCTAGTTGTTGAAATTATTGTTGTAAAATATTATGGGCGATATCGTTGCGTTGTTGTACCACTTTATATCAAACTGTAGATAGTAATGGTAAGTTCGAATACTAACTTATAAAATGTTAAAATTATAAAAATAAAACTAATCAAATGGCGTCATGTACTTAAGGAAGAAACACTTTTCATCTACAATATCTACCAAGTGGCGGGCTTTGGTATAACACTAAGGAAACATGTTGAAGTAGAAAAGTTTTTATAATGCATTTCTCTCTCTTATAAATAATTTTAGATTTTGAAAATGTGGCAAGCCCGTTTTTCAGTCGCTTGAAATAAACTAATCGTCAATTAAATCGCACGAAATCCTTGTTAAAGTAGAATCACTTTTCAATCCGCTCGGTGTCTAAGTAGAAATAAGGTCTATAAACTTACTCCGAACAATAACTTACATTAAGAATTTATTATTGATTAAAATTTGTAACTTTAAGAAATAAAAACTTGCTAAGAGTAAAGGCCGACTTTCCATAAAGAGAGACTTGCCTGATGCTCGAACAGCCACCGATGCCATGTGCACATCATTTTTGAGGAATCTACCGGTATAGGCAGCACTAATAGCTCACACCCCAGATTACGGAAGAAGATACCAAATTTGTACGAAACTATTATCTCAATATACGGCAATTGTTCAACGAAAACACAAACTCTACCCTGGCAAATAGTGCCCTTATAAGTATCTACTCGATTTAAGAGTGTTAGATCTGCGTTTGGTATTGCAACCGGGCAGTCCAAAACCGTAAGCTTAACACCCGCGAACGGTCAAAAGACACGAAACGAACAATCAAAAAAATTTAATTTATAGAAAACCTGACAGGTAGATCAATAAAATATTTGTAAAGACACTCTCAAACTTTAAAATCACAATTATTTAAAAAATAAAAGGTATAGTTAGTCCTCACAATTTCGATTTAATTTTTGCAATTAATTAAATGTTGTTAAACTAATAATTATCAGCTCAAGTAACTATTTATCAAAAAAAAACAAAATACATTTTTTTAAATATATTTATTTTAATTTTAATTTTTTTTATCCGTTTGGGTCCTTCCACTATAGATATATAAAAATTCTATTTAGATTTCGTAATGGATGGATTATGATTTCCTTCAACTTTTGTTGTTCTCAGTCCACCCCTTACGAAAATGGTTGACACATTTTAAGTCAAATGATTTTATGAAAAATTGGTCCGATCAAATGGTGATAAAAATCTTATAAAATATTGTTTAAACGAAATTTGAATAAATCAAAGTTAAAAGAATTCAATATCTAATCTGCAAGATTTGTTAAAATTAGGATCAATCTTGAATCCTATTTTGATCAAGACTTGATAAAATGGTATTTGTCAAAATAGGTAATTTATCTTTGATCTTTCTTTGTACAAAGATTGTTTGTTCTTGATTATAGGGTCTTAAATAATTTGTGTGAAATAATAACAAGTAACACTTTACAAGTTGAAAAATATATATTTATTTTCTATATAAACAATCGCAACATATTGCACTCAATAAATATTTCCTTTTAAAAAAATTCTGAATCATTTCAGACATAAACCTAGTCCTCTTGCGAGTTGCGAGACTAATTAAATGATTGATGCGTATTTTATCGCTAATGGTAATCCATACCTCTACTTGGAATTCTTATCCAGCCGTATCGCTCATGGTAAGATCACTCTGACGGCTTTGGCCCCGCCTAAGGGAAAAAAATTCCCTCTGCACGCGCTCCCCTCTCACGTAGTTGTTTGTTAAGTTTACATAGCGACGTCAAAAAAAACCATAAGCCACATCGATACGAAAGTTTGCTGCGATAAGCATTCAAAGAAGAGGTATGGATTCCGGTCACTAATAAATAAATTGATGCTAAAATATTAATTTAATCCACTAAAATTCCGATCAAGGAACAATTTTGCGGTTTGAGCATTTTCTGCGTGCACTTAAAAATTAACTCTGTCTTTTTCCAAGGGAAGAGCAGAAGCCGTTATTGATGATTGAAATTCAGGAAAAAAGTCCGAAATCAGTGGTTTAAGCATCGAGCACGCTTACCAGACAAAGAATCGAGATATTTAATACTGGCTTCATATTAGAGTTGCAAGATCTAGGAATAATATCACAGGTTTAAACCTCCTGAAGATAATGAAACTATTATACCTTACAACCAAACAGGGTGAAAAGTTGATCATCTCGGATGCTCCGTCAAGAGCAAGTTTATCAGCTACGTCGTCAGAAAAGGATCTACACGAAAAAGGGGTGTGTAGGCAGTTGTTAAAGCAATGTTGGTGGCCATAAAAACTTTACATTTTAATATGAAAAACAGCAACCGATAAATTCCAATAGAAAAACGAAACAAGTCATCATCGAGGCAAACACAATAAACTTCAGTATTTAATATTAACCATGACCACAATCTCTCATTAAAATTTGTTCATGTGCATTTAATATTGAACATTCAATTTTGATTATGCTATTCTAGTGAAACGATATACAATTTTAGCAATCAAAATATCTATAAAACCATCTAAGGCTGATAATAAACATTTTTTGAACACGTTTTGGCTACAACCATTTTTTGCATGGGCCAACGAATAATAATAATAATAATATTTATTTTCCCTGAGAATCCCTTTCAGAACAGTGAGGAACCATAAAATGATTCGCGAGCACAAAACATTACATAGTAAAAATCAATTTACCAAAAATAGCATTCAAAATAAGAAAAATAAAAATTTAACATTTCAACCACGAAAGTGCGACATTCGAACGTATGCCGCACGCTGCTTCAACTTTGCCCATAACAATAATAGTTTCTGTGTATCATTAATTCGTTGGTAACAAGGGGCTGGCTCGAATCCCAACGGAGAAAGAAAATCAATCGGCTCTGAATTCGCCACGTATCTCCCTTCAGAAAGCTTCTCACACTCGTATCACACATGTCGAAGATCTTCTGGCTTTGATCCACACAATTTACATCCAGAATCACCTTTAAAAAATTGTGACAGGTGAGAAGCGACAGGCACACAGTTCTTGCCTGAAACAATAGGTGGCTTCCCCGATAGTTACCGTAAAGATTTACCATCGAAGGAAGTTCCTTAATTTCTTATATCGTTAGACTCTGCTGTTTTTCTAATTAAACTCTCCAATAAATATTCGAAGAATCATGAACAGCCCTTCGAAAAAACGCGTTCCATACACAATGAATATTCACGTTGTGTCTTCGAGTACTTTGGCCGTATTTGCTATCAATGAACGTCAAGCGATTTATCCATTTGGTCCTATGACCCATCGTTCTCACGTAGTCATACACCTTCTTAGCCAAACGAACTTCAGACGTTAACCGAAGACGCCCCAAGTAAAGTAATTTTCCAGCGGCTTCTCGTTCCACGAACAATGACCAACCAAGTTCTCCTTTGATCGCCGCGTGAGATTCAAGAAAGTTCCCACCTACAGGCGTTTTTCCCACTAAAAATTGCGCCTGGTCTAGTCTATGGTGTACAACAGCCGAATAACAGAGTGCATCATTCGAGTATGTCAGACCAGGGACTGCGACTGCTTTTCATAGAGTGCGAGTGACAGAGCAGCGGTTTTAAGAATGTCCGCCCATGTGTTTCACAGCAACCATCAATTTTACCGCTTTACGCCACACTTTATGGTTTTGACTAAGCAAATAATGAACTCCCGAGGAGAATTAAACACCAAGATATTCAAACGAATCTGTTCGCCACATTTCTTCGTTCTGAATTTTGAAGTTGACGTGAACATCATCGCATTTCTCTCCCCACTTTGAGGGGAGATGCTGTAATTAGTCGCAAAATACCCACATAGAGTTCAAAGAAGCGTTTGCAATTCATTAAAAATATTATCGGCAGAGAAAAGACCAGCTATTCTACAATCAATTCTACCACTGGAAGGATGCTTCAGACGGAATTCAGCGGCTGTTTCCCTTAATTTTTGTTCCAGAGTTGAGATAAAAAGGGCGAAAAGCAGAGGTGCTGATGGACAACCTTGCTTTAAGCCATGTGTTACTTCGAATGTAGTCCGTTTCCGTAAGCCCGAAAAAATACTTTTACTGTGTATCATCATAGTTGGCCGCCAAATGTCGAACAAAACCGCGGCGAATTCCAAAAGCAATGAGGGTATCCAAAAGTGTCACTCTATTAACCGAATCATAAGCTTTTTCCAAGTTGAGAAACGGAACATAGAGGCAACCATTTTCAATACGAGCGATTTCAATTCGATTGAGAAAGCACCAACAAGTTACCTGTTCCCCTTCTGTCAAGATGAAAACCATTGAGAATTTCACCCAATAGGCAACGCGCTTCCACAAAAGATTCGAGTCTTGACTTAAAAATCTACGCATACAGTTTCGAGAGATACTGAGAAAGAGCAATCGGGTGATAAGAGTCCAGTTCTGGGGGATCTTTACTCCCTCCTTTCCAAAGAAGCCGGCTTATGGTAACTGACCAATCGTCAGGAATTCGATTCGAGTGAAAAATATCGTTAAATATCTGGGAAAGCTTTTTCCTCGCCGATGGAACCAGGCTTCTAACTAATTTTTTCGATATGCTCTTATTACCAGCCGCTTTACCACATGAAAGACGTTTTAAAGCAGTGTCTAGCCCAAACGAAGTGATATCGTCCAACAAGGAGAAAACAGTTTCGTTTTGAAATTCAATTTCTTGATCAAACGCTGGAACTGTAAGGCGAGCGCTTAGCTTGTTTTCTCGCACATATTCTTAAAGTCGGTTTCTAATATCATTTTTATTATTAAAGATGGTGCCGTCTGTAGCTATAATGGGTCAGAGTGTGAAATAACTGGTGGCTTTACCGCGGAGTCGGTGTCCGGCTCTTGTAACCCATAAGGGCAGTGGCGCACTTGGAGATGTTAGCTCTGATCAAATGGTCCTATCTCCACCTCCGACTTGTTTCGGCTCAGGCTAACGAAGACGGTCCGGTCAAACTGGACGCCTCGGATTATTAGGTAGCCTGATGTGGTTAATTAGCTAAGCTGAATGGTTAATTTTTAATAAAATAAAGAAATTTCGGGAAATCGAAAAGCGTGCGTCCGCCGCGACACCTGGTGAGAAGTCGGTGAGACAGAAAAACAACGTAAAAGCTCGCGCTGCTGAAGACGCAAAAATTTGTTTTGCACGCGCGGCGCGTACCAGTTATATAAGACCTAAGCCTAAATTGCGCGATTTTAAAAGTTAGGATAGTTCGCAAATCGTCCTTACGGGGTTAGGGGCGCTGGCGGCAGCCCCTAAGATGGCGACGAAAATTCAAACCCAAACACTTGGTGTTATTTTTCGTTTCAACTTGTTGGGTCAAAAGCTATTTTTTCAAGACAAAAAAAGGTACGTGTTAGTATATTGAACGTCTTGTTAATCTTTTGATACGGAAATAAGGCCATATTTGGAAAAGCTTGGCCGTTCCCCTTTAAACTTGTACGCCATTCCCTCCTTCAACGCTGTGTAAGAGTTGAAGGAAGAAACTTCGATCACTTATTGAAACTTGTACAAAATACAAATTTTCCTACTCGGTTCTTCTGTGTTTAATTGAAGTCATTGCACATTTCTTATTTAATCATGTTTTTTGTTTTTTTTTCTCAATTCCCACGCATTCGCAATGTCATTGTACCCCTGAAATCGCATTTCTCTGCTGCTTGGTTTTGTGCTTGTTGCAGCTTACTTCCAGGGGCTAGTAGGCCACACTTGGAAGCTCTCTGGCGCTCTTTCAACTCATCGTAGGAAAATGAAAAAAAAAAAAAACAGGTATACTTCTCAAAATTGTTGCCTTCACTTTTGAAACACCGTGTATAAAAATTCTAAATAGTTTTAAATTTTCTAGCTCTCTTTTTTTATCACGCCAGAATTATCATCTTTCCGTAAAAAAATCTTTCCATTATTTATCTATACATATTTGAACTCCTTAAATTTTGCTACTTGTTAAGTTTCAAAAATATTTTTTTTATTAAGCGGTGTTAGGTGTTTCGTTAATATAGACTTCATTATGTTTAAATGTTTTATCAATGTCAACGTTCTTAATCGATTTTTTTAATTTTATATTGTTTTAGCCAGATTAAACTTCAATTAAAAGTGACTCTAATAGGCGCTATTGGTTTTTTGCATTTATGGATTCAAAAAACATCTACGCCTAATGCATTAGCGGTAGCTTCTATTACAGCAAATAGTTGTTCATTTTTAGTTTTTTTCAATGCCTACTGTTTCAAGGTTATATAAAAGTTGTCTGGTTTTAACTCAATAATTTTAATTTCATGATCATAATATCCAATTCATTGTTTTTAATCCATATTTAGACATTTTTTTTAGTTGAATCCGTAATATCTTTATAATCACGAGTAATTTTCATCTAACCATCATCTATCTTATCACTACAAAATTTTACAGAGATGTCAACTTTTTTAAATTAGCTTCTATGTTAGGGATCTTATTGACTTGAGTTTGAATATCATCTAGTTTATTTAGTTGGACATGGATATAATTTATAGTTTACATTATTGTTTGAAGACTTACTGAATTTTACATTACTGTTTCTGATTCTTCTGATCTTCTGGTTGCAATTGGTCAGATTTAGTTGGCAATTTAATTTTACACAACTCACATTTCCAGGTGACTTTACGCGCACCCATTTTACGAAGCACTGCTTCTTAAGACTTTTTAGAGCATCAGAACATTTAGTTCATTTAGACCAATTAAATTTGCGCGTTTCAGATAAATAACAGTAGTTACGGACACAAAATTTATTTGTTATAGACTTGTAAAAATCCCTGAAGAAGGGGGAAGAGTTCCTCCGAAACGTTGGATTTTTAAATAAATAAATTGTGAATTTTAAAACCGTTTTAAGTCTCTTTTCATTTTGTGATAGCTAACCTTTTTTGAAATTTTCAGTGCGACTGTAATAGGCGGTGGTTCGATGGTGATGTAACTTAAAGAGTCTCGTTATTTCGCTGAATGTTTGTTCAGGAATTCGGTACCTCGGTCAGAGATGAGATGTCGGGGGTCCCATATTTCGGAATAACCTGGTTCGCTGTAAACCAGGCGGTTTCTTAGGTGGTGCCACGGGGAATCGCGGCGGTGAGGATAATTCTGGAACAGTATTCTATACAGATGAAAACTTGAACGTTTCCGTCGTGAGACTTCGGAAAATGACCAATTTTATCGATGCTAGTTTGGTGGTAGAAGGAATCGGCTGCAGGAGACCAGCCATGCTGGAAGGCACAAAATTGTTCACGTAGTAAAGCATATTTGGCCACCAATAGCGAGCCCAAGTGTGGTGTAGTCCTGGTTGGTCAGCTTGTATGTCGTCATGGAGCGCGTATTGGATCGCAGAGCGCATTTTCTTGGAAGCAGCGAGGGCCTGTAGAAAGCCAGTGGAAGTGTAAGTCAAAACGCGATGTAGCACGTTGAAGGGTTTTTGTGACAGGGGGGTCAAATTTTTCAAAATATTGAATAAGCGTGAAGGGTTTGGATGTCGAAGCAATTCAATCGTTTGAAGGAGATATATCAGCCACCAGTTGACGTGTTTCCGGGAAGAAGGAGTGATTCGGCGATATCTAGTGGAAAATCAGGGCCGGCGTTAGGGGGGGGGGGGTTAGCGGGGCAAAAGTACTCCGGGCCCGGGCCTCCGAAAGTGGCCCGCCGGAACGGGTGCCTAACTAAAATTATCTGACTATTTCCAAAAAAAACAAATTTTGGAGTAAAAATTACCTGGGGCCCGAAAATCCTAGCGCCAGCCCTGTGGAAAATCAAAGGGTGCTCTGGAAAGGGCTTCAGCGTCGAGATGTCTACGTCCGTCTTTGTGCTTGATTGATTGATTGAATTAATTTATTGATGCTTTTTTAATATGCATTGGTAACATTTTATTGTATATTAGAAAAAATTATATTTAAATTAGAATATAATCCATTTTCGTTTTTTAAAAAAGAATTATGATCACTCTGAAGCTTAACAATAAATAAATTTGAAATTATTAGTCATAAATTTAAATGTGCGATTATTAAAAGTTAGTTATCAAACTTATCATATAATTACTCTATACCAACATTAATTAACCAGTTAATAATTATGGATTTAAACCCGTTTACAGAATTACAGGATTTTAAATTGTCTAATTTATTAAATAGTTTAGGCCCCAAATGGGTTATACAGTTTTGGCCAATACTTTTGTTAGTTCTCTCACTATTTACATTAAGGGATCAAACTCCTGTAGTGTTAGTGACCACCGACCAAGGTGTCCGTTAGGTTTCTTGACAGATGCCAACCAACATAGTCAGTGACTAAGGTAACAGATTGACCGTAAATATAAGGAAGACATTTTTAAAAACCATAACCGATAGCCAAGCATTCCCGCTCAGTATGGCGGAGTTGAACAGACAGTTGGCAAAGCCGATGACCTGCTCAGTCTGGTTGATCATCTGTTTCAAGATAACGCTAATGCCGTTGGCCGATGCTTCGGTAAAATCTCGAATGGCTGGTCCTATCGTGGATGTTGGATGACCGTTCGAGTGAGGAGACAGGAACGAAGGGCCTGAAATCCGGTGTCTGCTTCCGGGGTCCAGACGAATGGTTCATTCATGTTGGTCTAGTTAATGAAAGACTTAGTGGTTTCGGATAATCCCCTGACGAAACGACTATACAAGCCCGCTTAACCAATTAACTGCTGAACTTGACAGTGGGTTTTCGTTTGAAGTTAATTTTCCACAGCGACCAATTTCATCGGATCGGGTGATATGCCATCTCCATCAATGATAAGGCCCAAGAGCCGAATACGGGTTTGTGAAATAAAACACTTAGAATAAAACCGTTAGAATTGGCCTGTCACAGGCTGGCCAATAAATGGACAAGGTAACCAGATGCCAAGTCCAGGTTAATGAAAAGTGTAAAATAATGAAGCACGGTACTTCAACTTTGTTCTACTATTGTTTAAAACAACGTTTTTTGCGCTTTACACTGAGAGTGTAATTGAAATCTTATAAATCTTTTTAAAAGTAATTTTTTTCGAAGTCCGTCCGTCCTTTCGCTGGTCCGTCCGTTAATTCGTCGGTCGGTCCGTCCGTCGTTTTTCTTACCTTACTCGTTATTTCGTAATTTATTTAACGTGTTTTCTTATCGGCTTTAAATGTGTGATACATTTCGGATAATGTCGTTACGTTGGTTTTATTTATTTTGAGATACGCGGTGTTATTTAGCCTTCACTATTCTATAAGGGTTTTTTGTGTGCGTTATAATCCGGGAAGTGTTGACGGTAAGGTGTTTTTGATATTTATATTACAATTTTCATTACCGTGTGTATTTGGATTGACCTTTTCTGGATTTATAAGTATTTGAATTAACATTGCTTGGTTGGTTTATTTTTATATATATTTTCCTATTGGTTATTTTTCATGTTTTATTTCGTTTATAAAAAGTAATTTATACTGGCTTCGTTGGGTTGTCGTGGTGAGCCCACGTAGTTTTTACCTCTCCGAGGGGACTTTGTACGAAATTTTGGTTTAATTGAAATTATTATTAAAATAGAACAAAATTTCGTGTTCCATTTAAATTATTGCATCGAAAATATTATAATGTACTGTCTACTCTGTTGATTAAAAACGGATGCGCCGCCCAGGTTTCGAACCCGAGCCGTCCTGCATGACAGGCGAATGATCTAACACAACCTACAGATAAGTCCAGCTCTTAATTTATTTGGGTTATAATGCCCGGGGACATAGGCCTGAGCCCCGTTATCAAAGACGCCCCTTTTTAGTTCCACATCTATATCAATATATACAGTGTGTCTGAAAATATTCGGCATGGACATGTTTCTCGAAGATCACTCATACTAAAAATCTGAAATTTTCAGGATATGTTCTCTAGTAATGGACCTCTTTAATCTGTAAATTTCAGAAGATTCGGAAAATATTTATCGGATTTGGAAAAAGTATTTTTTCACCGGTAGGTGGTAGACAGAAATGTTCAAAGACAAAGTTGAAGAGAATAAACTGAAACCTAAGAATACATTTTGTTCTGTGAACTTTGGGCTGTTTGGACCGATATAATGGGTCCCGAAATATAACAAGTTGGTACTACCTAAATTATGCTTTTTGTTTAACACATGAAAAATAATTCAAAAGGTTATCAAATTTGAAAATTTATAAATTTACAAAAATGGTTCGATGATTCCCCCTTCTGCTGCTATGCAAGTATTGCAACGATAAACTAGATTTTGGAAGTCTTTTCTGACCATATCAGGTGTGACCAAACGGAAGGCTTCAATTATCCTTTGGCGTAAGACATCTTGGTTGTCGACAGGCGTCTGATAAACGTACTCCGAGACGAAACCCCACAGGAAAAAGTCAAGCGGGTTCAGGTCGGGTGTTCTAGGTGGCCCTTGAACCGGACCATTCCATGGTCAGAAGAACTTTCCAAAATCTCGTTTTTCGTTGCGAAACTTGCATAGCAGCAGAAAGGGGAAATATCAGACCATTTTTGTAAATTAATAAATTTTCAATTTTGATAACCTTTCGAATTATTTTTGATATGTTAAAAACTAAGTACTTTTAAACAAAAAGCATTATTTAGGTAGAACCAACTTGTAATTTTTCGGGACCCATTATCTAGGTCCAACCAGCCCTAAATTCACAGAACAAAATTTATTCTTAGGTTTCAGAGTATTCTCTTCAACTTTGTCATTGAACATTTTTGTCTACCACCTGCCGGTGAAAAAATACTTTTTCCAAATCCGAGAAATATTTTCCGATTCTTCTGAAATTTGCGGATTTAAGAGGTCCATTGTTAGAGAACATATCCTGAAAATTTCAGATTTTTCGTATGAGTGGGTTTAGAGAAACATGGCCAGGCCGAATATTTTCAGACACCCTGTATAGAGTGGGACTATTGTTTTCGTTAGAATGTTGTGAAGTGTCGTCGTCGTCGTCGTCCAACTTTTAAACATCTTCCATATCTTTTGAACGGGTTGACAATACCCCGCCGTTTTTTCTAAGAATGCTTAATATGGTTGCCACTATCAGCACAACCAAGTTTTACGGGTTACATTTAGTTAGCGGCGCTTTGCCAGCCCCTTCTATCCGACCCCCCTTAGACACTTCTAAAAAAAATACGCAGTCTTACAATTTTGGATACGATTGACTTTAAAATTTCGTTTAAGTTTTAATCTATATAACCGCTATACCTCTAAAATGTGTGCAAGTATCAGCTCTGTCGTGGAAACAGGGGGCGCACGGCCCCCCTTTTTTCCGATTGTGGGCGTTGATTTACGCACGCTGATTATTACCCAACTGAGTGACTTAAAAATTTAATTTCTTTTTTAAATTACGTATTTACTTTGGCTCTAATGGTTTGCCAGGTTTCGGTGCCCTAGAAAAATTAGGGGCCCTTGGGCGCCGCATAAACCACCTTACTGCTGACGTTCGTTTTTGCCTTACGCGGAGTGCGTAACTTACTTATCGAAGCCGCGTATGGCCAGAAGAAGTAAATAAGTGTGACACTTGGAGTGCGTGATTTACGTATCGAAGCCGCGTATGGCCAGAAGTAACAAATAAGTGTGACACTGACTTATAGAAGCCGCGTATGGCCAGAAGTAACAAATAAGTGTGACACTCACTTATCGAAGCCGTGTATGCCCCACGCTATTCGCGTGCGATTTGAGGTATAACTTTGAAACTTGATGTAGTTATTAGGATGGGTATTGCGGATATTTTACAATAATTAATTTTATTTTAACCAAGGCTTAACATGCTTTGGTCTAATTTTAACGCTATTCGCGTGCGATTTGAGGTATAACTTTGAAACTGGATGTAGTTATTAGAATGGGCATTGCGGATATTTTACCAAACTTAATTTTAATTTAACCAAGGCTTAGCTTGCTTTGGCCTAATTTAAACGCTATTCGCGTGCGATTTGAGGTATAACTTTGAAACTTGATGTAGTTATTAGGATGGCATTGCGGATATTTTACCAAACTTAAATTAAATTTAACCAAGGCTTAGCTTGCTTTGGCCTAATTTAAACGCTATTCGCGTGCGATTTGAGGTATAACTTTGAAACTTGATGTAGTTATTAGGATGGGCATTGCGGATATTTTACCAAACTTAAATTTAATTTAACCAAGGCTTAGCTTGTTTTGGCCTAATTTTAACGCTATTCGCGTGCGATTTGAAAGTTCATGTAGTTATTAGGATGGGTATTGCAGATATTTTACCAGACTTAATTTTAAATTAACGAAGGCTTAGCATTTTTACGCAGTCCTATCATTTTGGATCCGATTGACTTTTAAATTCCGTTTCATTTTTAATCTATATTACTGCTATACCTCTTCATTGTGTGCACGTTTCAGCTCTGTCAGGTAAACAGGGGGCTCAACAGCCCCCCTTTTCCGATTTTGAGCGTTGATTTACGCAGAGTATGAAAGTTCCAAAAAATCTCCCGGGTAAAGCGTTATTAATAGATTAGTTTCTATTGGATTTGAAATAATGAACCCAAACTTAGAAAACAGATAAAGAAGCTTACGTCTGACGCTATGCTTAACCCTTTTGACAAATGCCAAGGCTTAGAGAAAAATGAATAATCTTCGTAGTTCCTATTGGATTTGAAATATGGGGCTTAAACTTCAAGTATAGGTAAAGGTGGTTACGTTTGGCACTATGCTTAACCATATTAACACGCGCCAAGGCTTATCCTACATGCATTTTCTTCGTAGTTTGGACTGGATTTGAGATACGGGGCTCAAACTTTTAATACAGTTAAGAAGCATAAGTATGACCCTATGTTTAACTCTTTTAACCCGCGCCAAGGGTTAGTGAGCGTATGTGAATTTTCTTCGTATTTCCTATTGGATTTGAGATACGGAGCTCAAACTTAGAATACAGATAAAGAAGCTTACGTCTGACGTTTTGCTTAAACCTTTTGACACGCGCCAAGGCTTAGAGAATAATTAATTAATTCATCCATGTTGAACTAATATTACGGCCTTGGCCGACTTGTTTCTACCTCCTTTGGTGGTGTGACAACGAAAATTTTGTACATTTTGTGTTTTACACTATTTAAAAAACGGGTCTAACATTACTTTATAGTCAGTCACACTCAGGTTACACAGTTCTTTGGAACAGACGACAGTGAATGATTAAGCTTCCATCCTTTTAAGCTTCCTTGAAAAAATAAAATTACCATTGAAACATTTAAAGATCTTTTGATTTTGATGTCCAAATACACGAGGGCGTTTCGCTTCTCCATCACTATGCACATGTTGTCCAATGTGAATGAGATAAAACGACACAGAGTTATTAACATTCTTGATGTAATATGTATTATTTTGTACACTAGAGGGCGCTTCCCCTCTATATGCCAGGCTGACAGGGGGTAGGATGGGAACTCGTCAGTTGCCAATGTAAGCTTCATGAATAAAAACCAGTTTATCATTTCATGTTATAAAAACCTGGAGTCGTTCATTAACAACATAACATGGTGTCAGAAGTGCTGCATTGAGGTGATGTACTGTCTCTTATGAAATATAAAACGATCGATTATTGTGAATTTGTTGGATTTGGCCTTTGTGCGATTCGGGCCTTGGCTTCATTATGTCCCACCCAAGATATCCAGACCCTTTTGCTCCTGGACCCAACCCTGCGGAATCATGGCAGCTTTGTAAAGAACGGTATGAGATTTTGGCGTCGGTGGTGGAATTGGATATCGTGGGAAAAGAAAACCAATTGCGGAACGCTATTCTACATGCTATTGGTCTGGAGGGATTAAAAATTTGCAAATCTCTTCCGATTATTATAGCACCCGATAATAGATCTCTAAAGAACATTACTGATGCGTTTGATGCTCATTTTCAACCATATCGTAATATAACTTGTGCTAGATATAAGTTTATGACATTAAAGCAGGCCTCACAACAACCCTATGATGATTTTTTATTGGAGCTGAGAACACTAGCTGATAACTGTGACATCCTGAATGACTCAATCATCGCAACAGTAATTACAATGGGTATTTCAAATTCCGAAGTTCGAAAGAAGTTGTTGCGTCGTCCTCTACTGACTCTACAGGACACTATAGTAATTTCTAAAACTGAAGAATCTGCAAATCAACATTCTAAATATATAACTATTCACATACCACAGTAAAGGCTGTCCCTTTAGAAGTTATTCAGAAACAACATATCCAGCGGTCACAGAATCAGCGGAGTAGAGATTCTTTCAGACCTCGGGCTTACAGTGACAATCGTAATAATTCGCATCTGCAAAAATTAATCGCCGTGATAGTGTACATGACCCACAACAATGTCCGGCCAGAGGGAAACGTTGCCGAGGATGTGATGGTTTGAACCATTTTATTTTTAAATGTCGTACAATTAACTCTTTGGAATAATATCTTCCTTCAGATCTGGATTATGATTTTTCAACAGCTCTGGCTCCTAAATACGTCAACTCTATAACAGAACTACCCATATCGCATTCAGTCATGGAAAAAAGAATGGATGATCCTTTCTTAGATCTGTATACATTGATGGTTGACATATGTATCCTTATAGACGTGTCAACGCTATAGCCACTACTGATCTCTGGACAGCTGATTTAAAGGTAGATTCGATTCCTATTTAATTTAAAATTGACACTGGTGCGCAGGTTAATGTACTTCCAGTGGAGATATTGAAAACGTTCCACCGAAAGTTTACATTACAACCATCAAGGCATATTATTAGAGCAAATTCAGGCCATAATATAGAAGTTTTGGGTACGGTCTCTCTAAAGGATGTGAAATTCTACTATTTGGGGAATGGCAGCGGTTCAGTTGGGCTTTATTGCACGTTTGTTCGCCAATATGGATATAAAACAATCCCGGCCTGTAAAATCAAATATAGTGCAAGCTGATACTCTTACATTTAATAAAACCAAGGACAATTTTAAATCAATAATGAGATCACCGGACTTATTAGATGAATACAAACATTGTTTTGATGCAATGGGGAAACTTCCTGGAAAACACACCTAATTGTTAAACCTGGGGAAACCCCATATATATCTCCGCCGCATGCTGTTCCACAGAAACTTAAGCCAAAAGTACAATTAGAATTGTAAAGAATGGAAACAATGGGCGTGATTGTACCTGTAGTTGAGCCAACGCCTTGGGTTCATCCTTTTGTTATCGTTAATAAACCCTATGGCGAAGTACGCAAATGTCTTGATCCACGGCGGTTGAATGAAAGTTTACGTAGGAAATATTATCCAATGCCAACAGCCCAGGAATGTTTTTTCTTATTTACATAACGCAAAGGTTTTTACAGTATTGGATGCCCAGAGTTCCTTTTGGCAGATAGAGTTGGATGAAGCGAGTTCATATCTTTGCACATTTAATACTTGGCTTGGGCGGTATAGGTTTACACGATTACCTTAATTTTCTATTTTTCAATTTGTTGCTTTAATTTAATAACGTTTTTGGTCTCAAAATGGTTTTTTGTTTTATGGAGGTATATTTGGCAAGCTTGCCAACTTATTTAATAAAATTGAATTAAAGAGAAACGATACTTCATGACTGATTAAAATTGTTTATTTACAAAAAAATTACGGCGAGCTTTCAAGCCGTGGCTCCTTTTCTAGCCGAAGTCTTAATAGTGAAATTAAAATAAAATATCAACTAAAACCTTTCTACAAATCTTATCACGGGACAAATCCTTTTTTACGTTCTTTTGGCACATAAAATGGTGATAATGAATGTAGTAGATTACGTAGAAAAAATGGAAATTGTGTTTAAAGGGGATGAATTTAAATTACTTAAAAACGATCCTACTGACGCAATGGAAATAAAACTTGTGTCTCTCATAAATAAAGCGGTAGGGAAAAATAAATATAAAATAAACAAATAACCAAGCCAAAATAAACCTCTCCTCAGAAGAATTGTCCCTAGTGGTATTAATTTATCGAGACGACCCTTAAAGATATCTCCGCAATTCAGAGTTATTTACTAAAAACGTAATCCCGGTTCAATCCCGCCCGGTATAAAATTTTAATTTTAATTAAAATAATTGCGACGAAACAACCGAGTTTAAGTTATTCAGAATAATATAAATTAAGTAGTTACAACAGCGAGTTAGACGTACTAAAACAATGCACAATTGAATTTAACCCTATTTACAGAACAAGTTTATCAGCTAAATATAATACTAAGCAAATTTTAATGAAAGAAATATCTACAGAGGGTATTTGTATTTTTCTCGCTTACGAAATACTTGCCGCATCTTTAACGCTAATTTTATTTCAAAACTCGCCCTTGATGAAGATACCGTAGAATAGCTATATTCGACATCTGGTAGTCGACGACTCGTAGACTTCCTGTTGACGTTGTGACACATACCGCATGAAAAAGACCAATACCGTCCAATTTCCAATATCATATAACGACTCGCACACCCAGGAAATCAATGACTGCATTAGGAATCTTAGATGTCCAAATATCCACACCAATAAAAAATGTATTAACACGAAGCGAAAAACTTACCATTCACAAAGCACAGAAAGCCACTTGACTAAACGACAGCTCGTATATGAATAAATGACCGTAGACGGAATAGTCAGGGCTCTTTATAAATAAAAACGAACGAATCCAATTGATAATCTGTATTAAACATCTTAATCAGTCGAGAAAACGTTTAAAATAAATTAGGAAGTAATGACGACCCAGTTAAAAACCAGACCAACATAAGTGTAAGAGCACTATGTATACAACTCGATATTTTCTTCATAAATGAACCATTACGCTTGAAAACTAATACGCTAAACACACAATATATAAAAGTATACGACTGAAAAAACGAAATAAATTACAAAAACCTAACGGGTTCTACCCTTTAACCATCTTATCTCCTGACTGCGCTAAAACAAGATTTGACCTTTAAATTTTCATACGTAAACAATTTAGACTTTAAAAACTATTAATATACTCTGAGCTTATAATTTTCTTTGATTCGTAACATATATCGGTGGTTCTGTGGTAGAACACTCGCCTGTCATACAGGAGGGCTTGGGTTCGAATCCCGCCCGATGCGCTCGTAAAATGATACTAAGACGAATACCGTAACCAATTAGTGTAAACCCTGCCATTTGGACGTTGAGACGTTTATCGTAACGCTCAGCACTCGGTCCGTCCCAAATGTCAATAGGAAGAAGTTGGAGAGAAATCACCCATACATACTAAACGCAAATTAAGTCCCGCCGCAGAACAAGATTTTTTATACCGCAAAATAAATATTTTTATCCACGGATGAAATCTGCCTCAAATCGACTTTTTAAAGCCGCAAATATTAAAATTTGACCTCAGATAAAATATTAATACAGAAAAGAATATACATTTTTATTTTATTTTTTAAAAGACTTTTAAAAGTAAATTTGACCATTTTTAATTGCAATACTAAAGCTTTACGGGCCATTTGAGGTGTATCGTTCCAATTTAATTTGTAAATTGCATCTACGTGAATAATTCGAGATTTCGGTATGAGGGACAATAGGTTTTTAGTGGTAATGAATATACCAAACTTTTCTTCATTAATTTCAAATCTTAGGATAAATGGGGTGTCCGTAGCATCTGGTTCCTCGGATTTCAGCAAACAAACTTTTCTGAGGTCAGCCATTGACAATATACTCGGACCTGTTTCCTTTCTAATCTTTTGCATTAGATTCTGATTTAAATGTTTTCATTTGAACCCATTCGGTTTCCAGACCTAGAAACGTTTTGGTGCGTTGCGGCAAAACATCTGGTCCACTGTATCACTGTAACTTGAGTTATAAATTGGTAAAATCTCAGATTATCTAACTTAATGCCGAGGTGAAAGAGTTACAAATGAAAATTAATCAAACTGCGGATATGTTTTTTGTAAAGCGGTTTTTTAAATTCCATTTGCGGTAAATAACATCTGTGAAAATTAATTTTTATTTGCGGTAAAAAAATTATTATTTTGCGGTGAGCTAAATTCCATGCCATTTATTTTTTATATTATAAATAATGTTTTTTATTGATGAGATGATCTAGAAGAAAGAAGCGAAGAAGAGATGAACTGGCATAAAGTCCCTAATTATTAGTAGAGTAGATTTTGAGAATGGAGTTTCGCAATTTAAATGAGATCTTATATAGCAGGAAGACTTGAAGAATTTGATAAAGACGAAGATGACCATGAAGATGAGACGACCCGAAGGTAAGTGCAGAAATATGCCTTTTTTAGGAAGACTGTGAAGAGAAGAGCGACTTGAAGATATAATCAAAGTCGACTATAGAGAAAAGAGGACGATGATGAATATAATGTCTAGATGATGGTCGAATTAGATTATTGTGTCTTTTTTTTTGGACGTCGATGAAGACAAGGACTACTTGTAGATGTAGTTGGTTTGGTCGTTTAGTTTTGTATTCATAAGTATGAAAATTAGGATGATGAGGTGCGGCGACTACTTGAAACTGAAGAGTGTCGCTTATATTTTTTGGACGACGAGGAAGACGCTGACGACTTGAAGAGGAGTGACTAAAGATTTATATACTCCCGTACCGTAAATAAATACATACCGAGGAGTGACTGGAGATATATCATGCTTTTTCGAGAGACAAATACCCAAAACACTAAGAGAAAGGGCCGTACAATCTAAGGCCTCTTGAATGTGACGCCGCAAGACAGAAAGCGAAAACCCAGGAAGAAACAAAACCATATCATCCGCATTGATGGCGACGTCAGGCAGAGCCTAAAGAAGGTCATCTAGAAGTAAGCTAAACAACAGTGGACTTAAAACACCACCCTGAGGCACGCCGCGAGTAACAGCATGGACCTCAGAGCTCCCAGCCAGACGAACCCGAAAAGTACGGTCAGTCAAATAGGAAAAAAAAAAAACCGGAGGTAGTGGTCGGAAAGACCCAACGATGTAAGCTTGAGCAGTAGCTGGGAATGATGAACACTATGTCTAGGAACACAGCCAAACAGGAGCCTTAAGGGATAAAGAAAGACGCGCGACGTGAGTAAGAGACATACGATTATCAACACAGCCCCGCTCCCGTCGAAAGCCGGATTGAAATAGAGTCCACTTGGTAAGTAAATATTAAACTATTTAATTAATAATGCAGGTAAAAATTTACTTATTTACAATACAAATCGAATGAGTTTTTCGGACAGTGAAGTCACAATTTCAATTACTTTTCGCATAATTCAATGATTATTTATTTCTTTTAATTTTATTTTTTTTTGCTCAAACTCAAATGGATGGCAATCTTCGAATCAAATTAATAAATGATTTAAACAACAACAAGTGGGCCACCACTTGTAATTTATCGTTGGGCTGGGCAATTTGTATTTATGAAAAACGATTTTCATATTTTCGGCTTCAATTGGGATAACCGTTATAGTATTTCTTTATTAGAAGCCAGAAATATAATTTTTAGGGATTTTTGGAGTAGCAATCGGACCGATAAATCCAGCCATAAAAAACAGGCTTGCGAAAACTAAGAATGGAGACGTAGATTTCTTGTGTACAGTCTGCCCCTTCAAGTTTCCCTGTCATATTTTCTGTGGGAACTACATTAACAATGACTTCAAAATATTTTATATATAAAATATACATTAAATATTGAAAAGATAATTTAATATTATTTTCGCAAAAAAAAATAAACACCCATTTACATTCGACATGCAGAGGCCTGCATAACGTCCTATTAAGCGCGTTTTAGTTCATCTTGATGAGCTGGCTCGTACTGATCTCAGAGGATCTTCTAGCTCGCCGAGTTCTAAATTGCAGCTCGGCGCGTTGAAAGTAGCCCGGTGCGCTAAATCATAAGTCGTAGCGTTGAAGATAAACCGGCGCGCAAAAACATTGCTCAGCGGGTTGAGAGAAGCTCGGCGCTCTAATCCATACCTTTATTGTATACATTTCTTCTTTGTTAATATAAATTCCCTGAATTTATTTTATTTAAATTTCGAAGAAATCATTTTTTTATTATAAATCTGCATTTAAGAAACAAACATACTTCCTAGCGCGAGTTGTGGTTAGGACATAATTCGTAAGAGTCGAATCATCTGTTATATGCTGAGAGGTTATTGTTAGATAGTGCGTCTTTGCATACTAATCGGTCGAAAGGTCACTATCTAAAGCACATTTTCCCTCTTCCATGGCCTCTCGTACTTCGGGAACGATATTTTCTCTGATGTTTTCAGATACTGCTGCCACGTGTCTGGCAATGGTAAAGGATGGGGTAGAAGGGCGTTTCAATTAACGCGTACAAATTCTGCTCCAATGTTAATGAACTCTGGCAGAATGTTTCGGAATCCTAAACCTCTGATAATATTAAAGGGGCGTAGATTTCGTCACTAATCGATCTTTTACTTCATCAGGGACATGTCTGGGTTTAGATGATTGTTGACCAGGTTTGTTGCAGGAATGTCGTTTTAGTGTACTGGGAGATGATCAAGTTTTAAATGCATAATTTGTTTCGCATCCTTAACATCTGACGAAACCAATGTAAATCCTCGTTTGAACATCGTGAACGGCGACAAATTTGTTCCACACTGGAGATATCCCTTTCTTGTCTTCTAAGACATAATCAACAGACGCTAATTTTAATCTAACCATGCCTTTGGTAATATTGGGACTTGGAGCCAATTGCTTTTTCTTCGACCCACTGGCTCTCGACATATTGCGCGAATAACGCACAAGTACCACAAAGGAAATTCGACCTCTATAATAGCTAAAACAATGTCTGAACTATATTGTCGTGTTTTTATATTTATAGACTTTTAAAGAAATAAACGTTATTCAATTAAAACTCATTTTAGTCCTTTTTAATGCTTCTGATATAGCGACGTTTTTCACGTGTTTTAATTAAAAAAAATATTATTTCCCAAGAGATAGGTGCAGAAGCTCACAACTTGTCGGTTAAAATGTTTATTAAAGGTACTGATATCTGCTACTTCATGGCTAGAAACAATTTTAGTTACTTAAAAAAACTTACGGACTATGACTAAAAAACTACCCTGGTTTAAATGCTTCCTTGTGTAACTAAAATTGTTTCTAGCCATGAATTAGCAGATAGCAGGGTCTTTTATATAAAAAAATTCACTGATTATTAATACCATTGCCCAAAGTTGTATGTTTCAAATTTCCCAACCAGTCTTATTGCATCTTGCTTCTGTGTTAGCGTTTCTTCAATATAGTTCTAGTCCTACGATACGCAAGGCTTGTAATCAGTACACTGAGCTATCTCTAACACGACAAACTGGAATTAACGCGCCGAGTTAATATAAGCTCGCCAAGTTATATATAACCACGCCGAGATGGAATTAGCATGTCTAACGCGCTGCAAACAGGCCGAGACAACTCGCCATCGCGAGCTCGGTAGGAGTCAGCTAGTCAAGACGAGCTAAAACGCACTAAAAAGGACGTTGTGCAGCCATCTGTCGACATGCAGCCAAAATCCCTCCAGTAAAAAAATAATCGAAAGACTTACTATTTCAGTTATATCGGTGCATTTCACGAAGAGCCGGATATTGATTTTTAGAATGCTGATCATATATTTTAATTCTTTTTAAAGAAGGAAATATAATTGCATCGAAAAAGTGTAAAGTTTTCATTGCCTGTTTCATTTTTTAGCTAAAAGTTAAAGAAAGATCTCTTACCCTTAAAATAGTATAATATCACCAAAATTAATCAAAAGTGGCACTTATACTCAAGGAACGTTAGAGATGACGTTCAAAGAACCTATAGTCCGTACAAATTTCATTAATGTAAGCTGTTGAAAAAGCAGCAAATGATTAATAATACTATAAATAAATATAGCAGCACGAGCTCCTAAAACTGAAGCATAATAGCAGTGTATTAAATTTAACACTTCTTCTATTTTAAAAACCACAAGCATACTTATCGTTACATTCGGTAATGTGTAAAATACAGCAGATTTTTTCGTTAAATAACAGCAAGAATACGTATTCGATAATGTGGAGGCCAGATAAACTATCTCGTATCCATGGAGACAACACTGTCTTTGGAGGGCGTGGCCGATGAACAGTTAATTAGCATGACAAAATCCATTTTTGACATATGGTGGCTTATGGTGGCTTATGGAGGCGGGGCACAGTCTGGCTCGTTGCGCCAATGGCAGTTCGTCAATTTGTTGTTCTAGCTCATTTCTCAAGAAATCTAAATAACTTTGGCCATTTAGATTTTGCGGTAAGAATACTGGACCAATTAACCGGTTTCCAACAAGACCAATCCAAACATTCAAGCACCCAACAACAAATTCAACAAATTTCTGACTTTCTTAAAATTACACTACTCTCCCAATGGAATTCAAAAAAAGTTGTTTTAGCTTGCCCAACTTGTCACTTTTTCAAGTCGTATTTTTTCAGTGAAAGAGACGTCTATTTTTTTCGCGCTAACGCTATTTGTACGTGACGCTCTACAATTTTCTCATTGAGAATTTTCTTAGAGCACCTAGCGGTTAAAATTTAAATTTTCAAAAAACGTGAGAATATTTTTCGATTTAGATGCAATTTTGGTAGAAAGTGTCCCCCGGCACGTATAATGTACAGTACAAATTTCAACTTTCTAGAAAATCACCCTGTATATCCTATATTTACAAAATACGCTTTTGGTATTAATGCCACTTAAAACTATTTTAATCGCGTAATCGTCTTTAAAATTGGAAGACTCGAAGGTCGGCTTATTCGGGGTATATAAAGCCGCAGAGACCCCGCAAGGAGGAGTATTAAAACCTAGGACGTTAACTCGCGATTTATAAAATAATTATTCGAGATTTTATAACGACCCCGCAACACGTCCGACAACGTGCGTATGGTTAACCTTAGAATATAAATGAAATGTAGTTATATTTTTGTATTTATTGCAGGGAAGATATGAAAAGGTTCCTAATTTCCCCGATGAAGGCGATCGCCGTTACCTCGATTGTTTCATTCGACTCGGGCGGTGATTCTGGTAGGTCATTATCGGAGTTTAATCTTAAGCAAGTGTGGATGGATCGAGAGCGAATTACAACTTTTCTCGAAAGCGAATCCACACCACCGTTCTCGTGGTTTTTAGAAGGATCCGGGACTAGGAAAATTGACTTATGTATTTATTAGGGTCGAAGAATATTTAATATCCGAGAAGTTATACGCGGGGTGGGGGTGAATTACAAAAAGTTTTTTTCGACCAAGTGTAATGCGAAATATCAAATTAATAAGAAATATACCATCCCCTTTCCCCCAAAATAATTGCTGGTCGAATATTTTGGTGATTGGGTGATTCGGTTGTTGGTGTTTTACCCCAGGTAAGGGAAGGGCCCGTCCTTTTACCGGGAGATCTTTGTTTTTGTGGGATAGCGAGGAGATCACAGCGCCCCTTTGACCCCTTATTGATATGCCGACGTGTCTAAGACCAGTTGTTTGATAGTCATTTATATTTCTTATACATTATATATATTATAAATTATTTATTGTGTTAAAATATGCTTACATGTATTATACATATTTTTACGTTTATATTTATTCTCAAAATTGAAGAGTTGGAAAATAATACGCGAGATAAATAACGCGAGTTTTTTTAATAACGCGCGCTCGGACGCGAGCTAAAAAAAAGAAATAGTAACGGTTCGGAATTTGATTTGAAAAGGACTCCATTTTATGATCGGAGCAAAATAATTGATATTTCAACTAATTTTGGACGTTAAAGTCGTGTTTTGTTTAACCTTCGAGCTGTAAACGTGTTGACTTCAAGATAAGGACAGGAACAATCTATATTGGCCAATTCGTTATGCCCAACCATCCAGCGGCTACATTCAACATACCATCGCCACCAACATAAATTCTGTGTTCCGCTGTTCCGAAACGTCAACAACGTCGCTCAGATTCTTCCACGGCTCCAACCGGACTCTGCCACTTCGATAAAGTTTCCGCAGTTCAACTGAACATTTCGGAATGAACTTTGTTAAGTAATGGTTGCAACCTAGATTTTACATTTCGTTAATGCCGCGAGCACTGGCCAGTTGCTTAGTTTGATAATATTTCATTTAGTTTAATTAGTGTTTAGGTAGTTTTAAGTTAGCTTAAATGTTTGGTTAGGATATTGAGTTTAAATTAAATCAATTAGTGTTTGGCAATCTAACAACTGGCTTGATACGTTTAATAACAAATTTCTCCTAGACACCAATTTAATACTGAGGACCCTCGCTAACCCCACCATATCACGTTACGCGAGTAGTCCCGGGCGTATTCAGTCATTATTATTAATTGTAGACGGGTACCTTAGGGGTTCGCTTAAGTCGATTGTCCCTAGGTTGAGATCTCCAACATTCGACACCCGCGCTACAATTTGGGGGCCCAGCCGGGATCTTTTATGTTTAATGGAAGAGTAATTTTGTTTCCTCTTATAATTTGGTAGTCAATTGTTAGTTGGTAGCTTTTATCAAAATCTATCATTTCTCTCTGGTTGACAACGCAATGATATTTGTTGCTATTCCCTATACGTAATAGGTGTGTGTGTGTGGTTTTTTTTTTATTATTTTAAATTCGTCGGCTATTCCAGAAAGTTAGCTAGATTTGATATAGAGTCCCTAACCACTTATCTGCATTTCCATATTTTATTGGTAAGATTTATATAGCTTTATGAGTGGTGATTACAGTCCCACTTACCTTGAATATTGCAAACGACAAAGAGAAGCTCGTTACCAAAAGCGAAGCGCAAATAGAGACGCGTCGAATACTCCCGTATCCGCGAACCCCGCTAGCTTAATACCTTGTACGATGAATACAAGTAGTGGTTCCGCCAATCAGGTCATCGCACCTATCCCAACGCTATCTCCAGCCGCAAGTAATGTTGCTACCTCGGGCATTGGTTATACTAACCCCCTGTCTCCGAGTAATGCTAGTGGTAGTGGAGTTAACGTCCCACCGGACGTATTGACCAATATTTTAGCGCAATTGCAAGCTTTAGCGACACAGCAGCAGCAGCTTCTAAACGCATTAACCCAACTCCAAAATGCAAGGCCGCCCTTAGCGCCTCCAGCGTCTTCTGCACCTGCCATGGGAATTATTACTTTACCGGCAACAATGCCTACTGTAACTTCGGCGCAACTGGCACTTTCTTCGGTTAGTAATCTAACTTTGCCCTTGGCATCGACAAGTGCATTTCAATCTCCCACGAACCAAAGTCCGTCACCATTGGCATCAACGGTTGCAAATCAGAGTCAAGCAATTCCACCGGTTGGTGTGAATCAAATTGTCCCATCCTTGGCTAATCTCAGCCTCAGTATGCCTAGCTCTTTATCGTCACAATTGGTAACAACTAATTCAGGGAACCCGATGGTAACCTCCTCAGTGCAACACTCTGCTTTTAATGTTCAAGGTCAAATGCCAGCCGCCCCAATGAGTCTGGCGCCATTTATTTTCTCAAACCCATTTAAAACTCCTACCTATTCCGGTAAACCTACGGACACAGGTCCGAAAGATTTTCTCAGACGCGCCAAACAAATGCGTATAACTAGCCGCTTAAGTGAGGACGATTTCTTGGAACAATGCATTCCGGCTATGTTAGATGGGGCCGCGCTCGACTGGTTTTGTGATAACCAGCCTTTTAGTTCGTGGAATGATTTTGAATCGGGTTTGCGCGCGCAATTTGAGCGTACAGCGCACGACGATCACGTAAAGGATAAAATTTTCGATCGCTTCCAGTACGCTCAGGAAACGGTTTACGAATACACTGAACAAATGCAAAAACTTTTTAGTCAGTTGAATATTTCCTTGTCCGAACGTGAAAAGATTAGATATGTAGAAAGAAACATGAGAGATGACATTAGAATTCATTTAATAAACCCGCGAGGATACGATACATTACGTGAACTTATTGATAGTGCTACCCAGGTGGAAAGAATTGAGAAAAAGTATGGACGCCGTAAGGGTGAAAATAGTTTTCAGGCTGAATCTGGCTCCTCGAGAAACCATGATTTATCAAGCAACAACACCTCTTGGGGTAATAGTAACGCTAATGGTTTTCGCAACCAGAACTCTCGCCGTAATAATCGGGGTAATCACAGTTTTAATCACACTAACCAAACTGAGCACCAAAACCATAATCAAAGCGCTCATAATAATACCCACTTGCGTGGTTATAGCGGGCAACAACCTAGCAACCTTGGTAGTCAGGCTCCAAACACTCAATCCATTAATGGTAGACCAGGACCATATTTCAACCCGAACTTGACTTGTTACGGATGTCAAGAAGTCGGCCACGCAAGAAATCGTTGTCCTAACCTTAGGAACCCTCCGAATCCGGTTCAGGGAAACGGAGAAACGGCCTCTGCCGCATTGACAGGCAGCAGGCCGCCATCTCAACAATAAACACAACCCAATTAGCTAGCGCGGCCGTTTCTCCACCAGGGTACCCAGATATTTTTAATATGGGCCAAGATTTATTAGACATTTATTTGGAAACTGTTCCGTGCGTAGCCCTCATTGACCCTGGTTCAACACATACGATAATTCATAGTAGTCTCAAACCCTTATTAGAAAATTTAGGTTGTCAAACTTCTCAATCTGTTTTAGGCCTTCGTCAACCCAATGGAACCCTTTTACCCACTGATGGGGCAGTAACCGTAAATTTTGGTTTGCCTAGAAAGCTGGTAAAATTTGAGGCAGTCTACTGCCCAAATATTCCCTACACTTG
Organism: Leiobunum rupestre; assembly: GCF_980474605.1. Lineage (NCBI taxonomy): Eukaryota > Metazoa > Arthropoda > Arachnida > Opiliones > Sclerosomatidae > Leiobunum > Leiobunum rupestre. The sequence goes on along the minus strand of NC_143391.1, from coordinate 48,871,689 downwards.
TATTTTAGGGAAAGATATTTTAAGGCATACCGGCATGGTCGTAGACCACGAGTTGAGTAGTTTTTATTGGAAAGATCAGAGTAATCATTTATTGAAATTTAAGGGTGGAATTAACTGTAGTGACTCCTTTAGGTCAGGTAGTTGTTTTCACTTAAGCGTTCAGCAGTTAGTTGATGATAAACCACCATCCATAAGTATTTATCCCAAGGAAAATTTTAGTAACAATTCAATTTTCAACTTAGCAGTTACCGAAGGTTTAATTGATGAAGACGAACTTTTTAAAGCGTTAGAAGCCGCCCCGGTCAATCTAGAACAACGAGAAATATTAGAATCCCTAGTTAACAGATTTGAACCTATATTTTCTACAGTACCCGGACGCACTGACCGCGTTCAACATTATATTGATTTGACAAATGATAGGCCAATTTCGACCGCCCCGTATAGGTTCTCTCCCGCAAAGCGTGCCGAAATTGATAGAATCATCGACGAGATGATTACTCTCGACATCATTGAGCCCTCTTCTGGTCCTTGGGCCAGTCCCACTTTGTTGGTGGGTAAGAAAGATGGAACCCAGCGACTCTGTATAGATTACAGAAAAATTAACTTAATTACAAGACGCGACGTCTATCCGTTACCACGGATAGACGATATTCTCGATTCGCTACACAAACCCAACTTTGTTACGACCCTTGACATGCGTAGTGGTTACTGGCAAATGCCAATTTTTGAGGGTCATAGGGACATAGCTAGTTTTGTAACCCATAGAGGATTGTTTCGGCCTAAAGTACTCATGTTCGACCTTTGTAACGCACCCGCTTCCTTCCAACGCCTAGTAAATTCGTTATTTTTGGATATGTCGGGACGTGGCGTATGCGCGTACCTTGACGATATTATTGTAGCATCTGCGAACTTTGAAACACACATTAAAACATTGGAAGAGGTGTTTAACCGGTTTTCAAAGGCGGGCCTAACTATTAAAACTTCAAAGACGCAATTCTGCCAAAAAGAATGCGCTATTTTAGGACATATAGTGAACAACTCCGGAATAATGGTCGACCCAGCAAAGACTGAAACGATGCGAAATTTTCCAACTCCGAAAAATGTTAAACAGCTTCGGCGTTTCTTAGGAATGGCATCCTACTACCGACGTTTTGTTAAGGATTTTGCCAAAATTGCTAGCCCTCTGAACGCGCTGTTGCATAATGACACTCCTTGGAAATGGTCTGCTCAGCGAGAAAGCGCTTTTAACGTTTTGAAAGAGCGCTTGTCCTCAGCCCCGGTTCTTTGCACCCCTGATTATAATCACCCATTTAAAATTTTTACCGACGCCTCACTGACAGGCCTCGGAGGCGTCTTGGCTCAGCACATCGATGGTCAGCGCCGCGTTATTCAGTTCGCGAGTAGGTCACTAAGCGTCACTGAGCAAAAATATTCTACGACGGAGCGTGAGTGTCTTGGAGTTGTTTGGGCCATAGAGAAATTCCGCCCGTACGTCGAAGGCACTCACTTCGAAGTCTACACCGATCACTCGGCACTAAAATGGTTACATCGTGCTCCTGACCCAACAGGCAAATTCGCTCGTTGGAACGCTAGGTTGCAGGCTTTTGACTTCACGATCCACCATGTTCCAGGCAAAGATAACGTGGTAGCCGAGGCGTTATCGCGGATCCCCGAAGGAGAAGTAAATGCCATCGTCGGTGTACCGAACTCTACCCCTATAGTTCGGTTCGATAATAAAGAATTAATCACCGCGCAGCGAGCTGATGAAAAATTAGGAGCGTTAATAAGATATATGGAGGATAATGAAATCCCAGCTAACGGTTCAATCAGAAATTGGGTTGAAAAAGTTGCGCCCCGTTGCGATATCCGCGATAGAATTTTATACCAAGACATCGGTAAAGCCAACCCAGTCGAATGGGAAACATTTCGAGTTTTAGTACCTACATCCCTACGCTCTAGGATTTTGCATCTTAGCCACGATATCCCATCCGCGGGACATTTCGGCGTCAAAAAAACATTAAAACGCATCCAAAGTCAGTATAGTTGGGATGGTATGACTCTGGATGTTCTCAAGTACTGTCGTTCGTGCGATGTTTGTCAAACGCATAAGGTTTCTCATCAGGCGCCCCCGGGTCTAATGAAACCCAGCGCTATTCCCCAGCCATGGGAAGTAATTTCTATGGACCTTAAAGGTCCTTACCCGCGTTCCAACCGTGGCTTTCGTTATATATTAGTCATAACGGACTACCTAACCAAGTGGATAGAAGTCTTCCCTCTGCGTAATGCGAGTAGCCCCGGGATCGTTCGACATTTAGTCGACGATGTATTTTCTCGGTTTGGACTTCCCGCAGTCGTTGTCTCGGATAATGGAAGTTCCTTCGCGTCTAAGTTAATGGCAGCTGTTTTCAAAAAGCTCCATGTTAAACAGCGGTTTACTTCATTTTATACACCCCAATCGAACCTCACCGAAAGGTTCAACGCGACTATAGGTATAAAAATTTCGGCCTATGTGACAAACAATCATAAAGAGTGGGATAGCGGATTACAGCAATACGCTATGGCTATGCGAACCGCCCCCTCTGAAACCACCGGATACACTCCGGCCGCTTTGATGTTCGGTCGTGAGCTCCGAACTGCACTCAGTATACAAAGCGAACACGATCCCGACCACTTTTTGAGCGCTGACGTAGAAAAAGTTCATTCTCTTAGGGTTGTTAAAGATGTAGCCAAAGCACTAGAAAACGCCCGTAAAAATATTGAGAAAGCGCAAGCTACTCAGAAGGCTTCTTACGATAAGCGTCATCGGGATGTCGAATTAAACGTTCGTGATTTAGTATTAAAAAAAACGCACTTTCAATCGAGCAACGCGGATAATTATGCCGTGAAACTTGCGCCGAAATTTGATGGACCGTACAGGGTGGCCGCGAAGTTGTCCAAATGGACATATAGGTTAGCGGACGGTAAGGGAAAACTTTTGAAAGGGACCCATAATATCCGCCAGTTAAAACCATATGTACAGCGAACGGATTTTATTTTAAGGGATTCAGATATAGATGGAAATGTCGATGTCCCTGTAGTTACTAGTTCCCCGGCAAGATATGGTATTCACAACCTTCGTCAACGAGATCCCCAAACTGGAAGAGTCCGACGATAGTGTGCCTGATATTTGTTTTTATTGGTTTGTTGTAGTTTCTAAAGGCCTGTTAAAATGGTGCACCAGAAGATTTGTAGTTATTTCATTTGAGCTCATATTTTTTTAACTTTATTTTTTTTTGTTTATCTATCACTGTTAAAAAAGTGGTCTCACGGGGACGTTCGACTTAAGTAGGGGGGGAATTGTAATGCGAAATATCAAATTAATAAGAAATATACCATCCCCTTTCCCCCAAAATAATTGCTGGTCGAATATTTTGGTGATTGGGTGATTCGGTTGTTGGTGTTTTACCCCAGGTAAGGGAAGGGCCCGTCCTTTTACCGGGAGATCTTTGTTTTTGTGGGATAGCGAGGAGATCACAGCGCCCCTTTGACCCCTTATTGATATGCCGACGTGTCTAAGACCAGTTGTTTGATAGTCATTTATATTTCTTATACATTATATATATTATAAATTATTTATTGTGTTAAAATATGCTTACATGTATTATACATATTTTTACGTTTATATTTATTCTCAAAATTGAAGAGTTGGAAAATAATACGCGAGATAAATAACGCGAGTTTTTTTAATAACGCGCGCTCGGACGCGAGCTAAAAAAAAATAGTAACGGTTCGGAATTTGATTTGAAAAGGACTCCATTTTATGATCGGAGCAAAATAATTGATATTTCAACTAATTTTGGACGTTAAAGTCGTGTTTTGTTTAACCTTCGAGCTGTAAACGTGTTGACTTCAAGATAAGGACAGGAACAATCTATATTGGCCAATTCGTTATGCCCAACCATCCAGCGGCTACATTCAACATACCATCGCCACCAACATAAATTCTGTGTTCCGCTGTTCCGAAACGTCAACAACGTCGCTCAGATTCTTCCACGGCTCCAACCGGACTCTGCCACTTCGATAAAGTTTCCGCAGTTCAACTGAACATTTCGGAATGAACTTTGTTAAGTAATGGTTGCAACCTAGATTTTACATTTCGTTAATGCCGCGAGCACTGGCCAGTTGCTTAGTTTGATAATATTTCATTTAGTTTAATTAGTGTTTAGGTAGTTTTAAGTTAGCTTAAATGTTTGGTTAGGATATTGAGTTTAAATTAAATCAATTAGTGTTTGGCAATCTAACAACTGGCTTGATACGTTTAATAACAAATTTCTCCTAGACACCAATTTAATACTGAGGACCCTCGCTAACCCCACCATATCACGTTACGCGAGTAGTCCCGGGCGTATTCAGTCATTATTATTAATTGTAGACGGGTACCTTAGGGGTTCGCTTAAGTCGATTGTCCCTAGGTTGAGATCTCCAACATTCGACACCCGCGCTACACAAGGTTGGATTTGCCATCTACCTTTATACCTGGGAAACGTTTGTTATCAAGTACGACGAAGTTACGGCGTACCTCGATGAGGTTAAACGTGTTTACGACGAAATAAAAATATCGCAATTAATCAACTCGAAGACTACGTACGAAAAAAGTGCGGTGGTTGCGAAATTGATCATCCATCCCAAATACAAAACGATTGTTAATGTTAACGTGGATTGAACGAGTAGAACTGAATTTCTATAATTCAGTTAATAATTTAAGTTACCCCGATATGACTTCTCCATTCATGTATAACATTTTTGGGCGTTGATTTCTGTGTAAAAATATTATCTCATGTAATATGTAATGCCAAGAAAATGTTATTACGTGAAAATAAAAATGAATAAAAAATTATTTGATTAGCGATAAATCTTTTACATCCAAATTGGGTTTTGATGAAATCATAAGTAATATAATAATCATAAGTATGACACTGAACAATTTCGTTTAATTTTTATGATATAGCGGCATTTTCATGGTAAATATATATAAAAGTGGGTGGTATATATACACCCGCGGTATCCTATATTTACAAAATACGCTTTTTGTTACGATACCGCATTATGTTACTTTAAACCATTTTAATCGCGCAATCATATTTATGTCATTGGCGAAACAGACTATCATTAAAAAATGTGTTGATTAATTAAAGGTGAAATGTCATACGTATGGTTATTATGTTACTTACCATTTTATAGAACGAAACAGCTTAACTGTTACGTATAATTCTGCCCAGTTACTTGGTATTTCTAGTAAGGCTTGCGGTGGTTACTGAGTTTATTTTACTCTCAATATGTGTAGGTATAAGATGTAGATAATAATTCTGTCATCCAAAAATATTTTAAAATATTTTAAACAGTGTACATAAAAATTTTCAAAAAGATAGGACACCCTTATTATAATAGTTTAATCCACTTCGTAATGGAACTTGTAGCTAATTTTAAGAGACTTTGTAATTGGTACCAGCTCCGGCTTATTGTACAATTATTTTAATCCACAAGAGACCGTTAGTCGTGCATTCAAAGTCTTAACAGACATAGACGCTTTGTCATCTGTTAAGATTCGCCTAGATTTCGAAAAACCTCATTCTACATCTGCCTTCCATGCGATAAAGTTAAAACTTGCTTTAACCAACACTGTTATATCGGGATACTTTCTTTCAACCATCAAATATCAAGATAATAATTCCAATAATTTTCAATTCTGAGATACACAGGCTTTGCTTGTTGAATTTTCATGATGGTTGTAATAATGACAGGAATTAAGTAACAAGATGTGACTCCATCTCCTTGCAAAAGGTCAGTTGCCATCTGAGTTGGTTTTAGTAATTCAAGAAGCTCTCTCATAAGAGTCTTGTAAATATTTTTAAGAATATATAAAGAAAATCAGTATGAGCAGCCGTCCCACAACAAAACTTTGTTACCTGTTGATGTTCGTAGGTGCATTCAACTTGAGGTTATGTTTTGCAAAAGCACTTAACATAATCTGCTGAGCGGCAAAAAATACTTCATCCAGAAAATAAGATACTGCAACTTATGGAAATAATGCCTTTTAAAACAAACTTATACCTCTTTTAGTAGTTGGATCGCAAACAAAATCGAATTTCATCTAGTTTTCACTGGTAAAATTAAATCTTTCTTGTTTTTTTTCTGAGCTGGTCTAAGAAAAAATTGTATGCTTTAAATGTAATGTTAGTTAGATCCTTATGAAAAGGTATTCAACTTACTGCAGTAATATATTGAACGTCGAAAGAAAACGATTATTTTTGTTACATAATCAATGAGGTCTTCAGCTATTTTGACATTTTTAACTGTATCTTTTACACCTAGTTGAATAGTATGCGCTGCACATCGTAACCTTTCTCCAATTATTTTACTAAGGTCTGGTTCAAAATCATATAAATATATATTTATCAGTTTTTTGATAAATCGTAAATAATAACTAGAAAATTTACCTTCAAGCTCATCATCTTCATCACCGAAAATGTCATCGTCTTCGTCGTCAGAGTTTATTTCAAGATTTTCATATAGATCAATACCTACGTCCATCCAAGAATCGAAAATTGCTTTATTGTCATCTTTCACGACAAAAGCTTTAGTTATATTTGAAGCATTGTCAGAAATGATTTTTCCAACCTAACAATTTAAAATAAATAGTTTTGTTTTTAAAAATTTACAAATTTTAATTAATTACTTTCATAGCTTTAATGTCAACTTCGTTTCATACTTTGTCCACCTGTTTTTTAATATTTTCAGCAGTATGTCTATCATTGAATGCCAAGAAACCAATCGTTCTTGCTTGTAACTCAAATGAACCATCCTCAAAGTGACCTCTTACCCCCATTACACCTTCCCATTTCCTCGTTAAGCCACATCTCTCACGGTTATGAAAGTTTTCTTAAGGTTATGTATTACCAGTTCTTTAAAGATTTTCGAAAGATTACGGCACAAAGTTCTTCTAGAAATGAAGTTTATTCCAGGTGCAACACCATTCAACAGTAGTTTAAATCCAGGTTGATCTGGTTGACATAATGGTGCCCCGTCTAAGCAGACCATGTCTAAAAGAGCCCTTTCATATTTCTTTTGAACCACACTGTTTGTTCCATGCTTTGAAATTTTTGTTGGAACGACAAACTGATCAAGAGTACTCTTTTGCTCGACTGATGATTTCTTTTTCCAACATCAACCCACGGATAACTAGTTGGATGTTGGGTCTAGATTGATAAACCAAAATCAACAAAAATTACAAATTTGCAAGGATCTGATAAAACTACTTACTTCAGTGTGCCTTTTAAAATTTTAAATGCTGTCGCCGGTGCTTCTTTAATTAGTTTATCACAGTAAATACAGATCAATACAGCAGCAGTTATTTTATTCTGGTTAAATACATGTCCATAGTAGGTATAGTGATGTCCAAGCTTTTTGCCTAATATTGGAGGCAAAGGAGGTTTTAGTATTCATCTATTGGTTTTATTGTTACTGGTTTCTTGATTTTCTTATTCTCCGAGTTTTGGGAAGATTCAGAAGATGTATCTGCCCAATCATCTGCATCGTAACAATGTCTAAACCGTCGGAATACACAAAATCACTTTCACTGAGATAATGGTCCTCAACTATTTCTTCTGCCGCATAACTACAAGCACTGCTTTCGAAATATTCATTGTCATTTCCATCTACCGGTTCTCTGCTTCCAGTTTCAACGCAATCATCATCATCAGAGGTGGCACTGGCAGATACGTTGTTGTCATCGAAGTTGATCATTTCGCTTAGACTCTTCCAGTAACGACTATTTGATGGCTTTTTCACTTTCGCTGACATACCCTGTCCCTGAGTGATAGACATTTGAGATTCTTGAGAAGTTGTTGAACTCGAAGTTGACTCAGTTGAGCAGCTTGAGCCTCCTGGTACTCGTTTAAGGTAGTTTGTAATTGGCGTTGAGTTTGACATTATACACTGAAATTGTGAACAGGCCAGGCCCCAGCCCCAGGCTTTAATGAAGGCAATTATCAAATAAAAATTTAAAAGTAAAAACGCGATGAAAACTTTCTAAAAGTTCCCACTTTTATAAATATTTACTTGAACAAATTGCCAATTTGCCATTCGCTATAATTGCCAATGCCATCCGAGTCCGACTACTAACTAAGCCGTGTCAACCCGGCAACCGAGGTCAACTGACTGCCTAACCTTATCGTTAATATCTCGTTTGTCTGAAACTTTCGATTTAAAACCGAAACTAAAACTTTCGATAAAACATCAACACGTGATAGAATATCTCCTCAGCAGGCTCACGCCGCACACCTCAGTGACTCACTGAATTTGTGTGTGTTTTTTTTTTTTCAAATCTGCAGCTAAAGGCTAAGAACACAGTATTCAGGAACCACTCCCACCAATTTTTAGGATGGATCAAAACCGTTTGAAGAAGTTTTGTAATATCATCCAAAGTTCCCCCCACTAACCGCCCTTTTCTCCATGCTTCAAATATTTATAAAGGTAAATAAAAACTTTCAAATAAATTTTATAGAAGATCAATTTAAAAAACACGAATAATATTTTTTTAATTATTTTCGCTTTTTTTTACTATGAGATCGCGCCAAAACCATATTTCGCAATACCAATATTTACCCCAAAAACGCTCAACCTCTCATTTTGTTATTTTTTAAGTTAAATTTACGACTCCTTTCAAGTGAAAATCTATCATTTTTCAGGTGAATTTTCGTCAAATATATCAAAGAATTAAAGCCGTCGCTGAGATTTCAAGAAGTATGAATTGTCTATAAATCACTATCAAAAATTTGATTTCCTATCATAACAAGTACCAAAACAATCAAAAGATATGATAGTGTCCAACTTTGAATTCAAAATTCAGTTCAGATCTTTACTCAAAATTATGAAGTTCAACTTTACGAGAGGGGTCTCATTCCACAGGAAAAGAGAACGAAAGTTCTCTCATACCCCAACCGCGAAGTGCGTTAGCGCGGTACGTCACCCCCCTTCTTAGAATTTCCCCCTTCCTTCTTTCTCTATGCTAGGCAGTCCAGGCGACGACGAAGATTATTTCAATTTAGCCGAGCTCGTGGCGCCACTTATGTGGTAAATTAAAGCTATAGACGTGAATCAATACAATTATGGTTCAATATTTTAAGCCGATAGTACTTTTCACCAAATGTACTAGAAATAAGGTGATTTAGTGACCAAATCCCAAGTTTATGGTGGTTTAGGGACATGGTGGGAGCCCGGCACTTTAGCCCAAAAGATAGGGTGCATTTATCGCTTATTATCGCAAGGTTTAAGGGATATTTTTTTATTAATAGTAAATAACTCATGTTTTTCGCTGACGATTCTATTTAAGGAATTAATAGAAACTTTCCCGTTCAGCAGACAATATCGATAGTAACTATTGTTCGTTTTTACACACAATCCTTAGGATTTGTGTATTAGTCTCACGTACAGTGTAGCCGATGCCGCTGTGTCGCGCATATCTCTTCAACGGTTAGGGCTAGAATAGTCAATGATATCTCGTTCGAGTGTAGATATCTCGCCATTGATAGCCTTTAAACAAATTTGAAATCGAAGCCCCAGAAGTTGGGCATTTGCCCAATTTACCGTTTTCGGTAGTATGGCGTTGTGTGGTAGATATTTTGTTAAAAATTAAGTCCAGTAACGTTAAAAAAAATATTTTTGGATAGGTTAGGATTCAGCATAACTATTCCTTCGGTTATATCAGTAAATATTAATTTTAAGTATCGTTTTCGGGGTAATTTAAGGGACCCCAATGTTCGTGGTTTTATATTTCCGCCTGTAAGTCGACATTACTTTCCTTAATTTAGGTCCGATTTCCATGAAAGTTATATTTTTGAATAGCTGTATACAGTGGCGTAAATCGGTGCTATTTAAAAGGGCTCCGAGTCGTTTTTCGCGGGGGGGCGGGGTTCCTAGTTACGCCACTGGCTGTATAAGTATACGTACCCCCTTCAACTTCCAACATTGTAAATCCGCGTGTTTATAGAGGTCTACGCACCCGTTTCCTTCTAGCGTTTTTCAAGGCCGTTCAGAGTGCGCCGCGCTTTCAACGTATGAGAAGAAGTAACAATTAAGTATGACACAGATCGACCTAGTCTTCGGCGTGTGATCAGAAGTAACAAATACGTTTGAAACTGATCGAACTAGTCTTGGTCGTATAACCAGAAGGAATTAGTCTGACACTCAACGGCTGACTAGTAGTAACAAATAAGTGTGATCAGAAGTAAAAAAAAAAGTGTCACAGATAGAGGGAATCTTCGATGCTTTCAAAGTATGACTAGAAGTAAAAAATAAGCGTAAATATGCGTGACCGTGGATATATTTTGATTTTGATACCGGCGTTGCAGGTTGCTGTGAATAGCTCAAACAAACTTAACACATTAGAAGGATTGTATGTATTCTGACCGTCGTACGTCTTGTTTAACAGTGTGATAAAATACGCGAAAAAGTAGATTAGTCCATAATTAAAAGGGATAATATATCTAAATCCTAAAACAAATTTGAAGAAATTAAAAAACTTACTAATAACTCGTACCGATAGGTCTACGAGCGAATCTCGGATCAAATAGATCTTCGAGTAATAAATTACATAAAAACTAAATACAATAGCCAGAAATTCCAACGGTAGACCGGTTTCGTTCTATTTGGAACTCATCAGTACCGTGCGGGAAATCTGGCTGGTGACTGTTATATCGAAAAGAGAAACTAAGCCTAAACATTAAAAATTTCAAAACGCGTTGCATAGCAACGGAAAGCCGAAAAGGGGGGAGTGTGGTGGTGAATAGTATATACGATAAGTTAAGTTAGAAGAGACCACCTATAGACTGTGAGAAGGATGATAAAATACGCGAAAAAGTAGATTAGTCCATAATTAAAAGGGATAATATATCTAAATCCTAAAACAAATTTGAAGAAATTAAAAAACTTACTAATAACTCGTACCGATAGGTCTACGAGCGAATCTCGGATCAAATAGATCTTCGAGTAATAAATTACATAAAAACTAAATAAAATAGCCAGAAATTCCAACGGTAGACCGGTTTCGTTCTATTTGGAACTCATCAGTACCGTGCGGGAAATCTGGCTGGTGACTGTTATATCGAAAAGAGAAACTAAGCCTAAACATTAAAAATTTCAAAACGCGTTGCATAGCAACGGAAAGCCGAAAAGGGGGGAGTGTGGTGGTGAATAGTATATACGATAAGTTAAGTTAGAAGAGACCACCTATAGACTGTGAGAAGGATAATAAAATACGCGAAAAAGTAGATTAGTCCATAATTAAAAGGGATAATATATCTAAATCCTAAAACAAATTTGAAGAAATTAAAAAACTTACTAATAACTCGTACCGATAGGTCTACGAGCGAATCTCGGATCAAATAGATCTTCGAGTAATAAATTACATAAAAACTAAATAAAATAGCCAGAAATTCCAACGGTAGACCGGTTTCGTTCTATTTGGAACTCATCAGTACCGTGCGGGAAATCTGGCTGGCGACTGTTATATCGAAAAGAGAAACTAAGCCTAAACATTAAAAATTTCAAAACGCGTTGCATAGCAACGGAAAGCCGAAAAGGGGGGAGTGTGGTGGTGAATAGTATATACGATAAGTTAAGTTAGAAGAGACCACCTATAGACTGTGAGAAGGATGATAAAATACGCGAAAAAGTAGATTAGTCCATAATTAAAAGGGATAATATATCTAAATCCTAAAACAAATTTGAAGAAATTAAAAAACTTACTAATAACTCGTACCGATAGGTCTACGAGCGAATCTCGGATCAAATAGATCTTCGAGTAATAAATTACATAAAAACTAAATAAAATAGCCAGAAATTCCAACGGTAGACCGGTTTCGTTCTATTTGGAACTCATCAGTACCGTGCGGGAAATCTGGCTGGCGACTGTTATATCGAAAAGAGAAACTAAGCCTAAACATTAAAAATTTCAAAACGCGTTGCATAGCAACGGAAAGCCGAAAAGGGGGGAGTGTGGTGGTGAATAGTATATACGATAAGTTAAGTTAGAAGAGACCACCTATAGACTGTGAGAAGGATGATAAAATACGCGAAAAAGTAGATTAGTCCATAATTAAAAGGGATAATATATCTAAATCCTAAAACAAATTTGAAGAAATTAAAAAACTTACTAATAACTCGTACCGATAGGTCTACGAGCGAATCTCGGATCAAATAGATCTTCGAGTAATAAATTACATAAAAACTAAATAAAATAGCCAGAAATTCCAACGGTAGACCGGTTTCGTTCTATTTGGAACTCATCAGTACCGTGCGGGAAATCTGGCTGGTGACTGTTATATCGAAAAGAGAAACTAAGCCTAAACATTAAAAATTTCAAAACGCGTTGCATAGCAACGGAAAGCCGAAAAGGGGGGAGTGTGGTGGTGAATAGTATATACGATAAGTTAAGTTAGAAGAGACCACCTATAGGATTTAGATATATTATCCCTTTTAATTATGGACTAATCTACTTTTTCGCGTATTTTATCATCCTTCTCACAGTCTATAGGTGGTCTCTTCTAACTTAACTTATCGTATATACTATTCACCACCACACTCTCCCCTTTTCGGCTTTCCGTTGCTATGCAACGCGTTTTGAAATTTTTAATGTTTAGGCTTAGTTTCTCTTTTCGATATAACAGTCACCAGCCAGATTTCCCGCACGGTACTGATGAGTTCCAAATAGAACGAAACCGGTCTACCGTTGGAATTTCTGGCTATTTTATTTAGTTTTTATGTAATTTATTACTCGAAGATCTATTTGATCCGAGATTCGCTCGTAGACCTATCGGTACGAGTTATTAGTAAGTTTTTTAATTTCTTCAAATTTGTTTTAGGATTTAGTTATATTATCCCTTTTAATTATGGACTAATCTACTTTTTCGCGTATTTTATCATCCTTCCCTTGTTTAACAGTGTGTTAACTAACCCCTTTTAAAGATTTTTTCTCCCCCTTTTCGGACAATATGCTGTAAATTTTAGGTCTTAAACCGATAAACTCCTGAACTGGGGTACTTTACAGTTCGTCTTTCATAGTTCCCAATTTTCTTTGGCTTGATGGGTCGTAATTGGGATGGTTTTTAAGGTAATCCGAGAAGTCAAAAATTAAGGTGCGAATGTTGCTTAAATTTCCGCATATACGTCCTCGGTTTGAATGTCATAGGTTAGGCTGTGAATAATAGTCTCGCGGAATTTCCTTACTCTTTAATTAAATCGTATTAAAATTTATACATAAATTGTGTCGACAAATCCAGGATAGCGAAACCTGTATAAATGGGCCGATTCAATTTTAGTATTTTTTTCAACATATGTATCCCCACAAGATCGTTGTTAAATATCGTTAACTTCTGAAACGCGGGTGATGAGGCATTTTTAGTCGCCATTTTCAGTAGAAGGGTAACAAGTTGGGGTTCGGAAAAGGAGTTGAGGATGGTGAAGAAGATTGATGCACCGCCCATTGCTAAGTTTTCCACTAACGTTTCCAGCTCGGAGGGTAAAAAACGTATGTAGTCGATATATCTCAAGCGACCCAAAGAAAAACTAATGTAGATTTCAGAAGAGGTAGGGATGCATTTGATCCTATTTTCATTACGAAGTCCAATCCTATCCATAATGAGATGCGCGTCATAGTACGACAAATTATAGACAGCTACCGGAATGTTGGATCCTACACGCACGATGCGCCATACCTCTAAAACAACCTGGGAAATAAAAATTGTCAGTGACATGTAAATCTATAAAGCGGGTGATATAATGCACCTGAGTAGTGGTCGTGATCTTTCACTTTTGGGTCCTCTTTCGTGAACATATTGAAACAAATATAACAATTCGTTTCAGTTTCACCCATTTCTCAGGAGTTAATTTCATCGGAATATTCTGCTTCAACGCGTTTGAAATAACCTCTTCTTCGACATATAAGCTATCTAGCAAAACATCCACCGCATCTAAACCCCGATATACAACCGGATCTCTTGGTTTACCTACGTCAGAGAAAAATCGTTATACAATACTCATATACGATAAATATTTGTTAAAATCTTTACCGTCAGGACCTACGACGATATAACAGAAACCACACGCAACATGCTCGGAGAGTTTCGTAGTTGTGGACGCGGATTCGTCGGGTAAACAAGTATCAATTTTCTTTAATGAAGATTCGAAGTCTAGATAGATTATGTACGGAACCTGTGAAAATTAACCTTTAAAGTTAATAAAAATATAAAATAATCTCGCAAATTAAACATACCTTTTGTTCCCATTATCTCTTGTCATATTTTAGAATGGGGTTTTTTAAGGCATATTCACACGTTGTGGGTCGTGTAGACTACAATCTTTTACGTGTTCTTTGTGGTTGAGTTCCACGTTAACCCCGCTCTGTCTATGCAAACAATATCTATATATGTAAATTTTTCCGTTGTGCTTTGGGAATTAACTGACGAGCTTGCTTAAGTCAGTTATCAGACAAAAATGATTTGTACACTCTGTTTGAAAAGTCTTCGACAGCTGAAATTTTTGCTCTCTTTTTAATTCTGCTAGAAAACTATAATAGATAGTTCGATGAAACCTATTGCAACTTTTATTTATTTTCCAATATCTTTCGTTATTTATCGGTTTCGTCCGCCAAAATTAATAGTTTGGCCGGAACCGTCAAAACTCATTTTTGACAACTGTTTAAATATTGGTTCTACGGCACTGACTCACGCGTTTTTGAATTCACAATGGTCGATTCATATTTAGAAAGTGGAAAAATTATCCCTCTACAACCAACGGTTGAGAAGTTATAGCGTTTCCAAACTCTCCTCGAAACTAGGAAACACCTAAAATGCATCAAGCGATTATAAATAACGCAACTTCGACGACAATTTGGAAACGCGATAACTTCTCAACCGTTGGTTGTAGAGGGATAATGTTTCCACTTTCTAAATATGAACCGACCATTGTGAATTCAAAAACGCGTGAGTCAGTGCCGTAGAACCAATATTTAAACAGTTGTCAAAAATGAGTTTCGACGGTTCCCGCCAAACTATTAATTTTTGGCGGACGAAACCGATAAATAACGAAAGATATTGGAAAATAAATAAAAGTTGCAATTGGTTTCATCGAGCTATCTATTATAGTTTTCTAGCAGAATTAAAAAGAGGGCAAAAATTTCAGCTGTCGAAGACTTTTCAAACAGAGTGTACTGTGGTTAGAAATTAATAAAAGGTCAACTTGACATTCTTCGCTCACTCTATTGCTACTCACATAACGTGGAAAAATTCCATCCTCGTAACTGTAAACGTTTATAGATAATGAATTTACTCTTTCAAAATTTTGAAGTTGCGTGATGATAAGGGAGACAGGGAATTTTATAACAGAGCAATCTAACTCGAATTCGTATTGCTTGTATCTACAAACTATTTTTGATTGGAGCTTGAATGGTGGAGTTTCGCGAGAATACCCCAAAGGAAGCATTATTTATCCTTATTTTGAATGTTCAAGACTCCTCGGCCATTTCGTAATTCCTTAGGTAACTCGACAAATGAACCACCTACCAGGGGGAAAGATTTTATGATATCCACTTGCAGAAACTGAATTTCCTGTATAACCCAACCACTTCCTGTATCTTGAAACTCCTGCATTGACTTTGCAATGTGTGTAACGCACAGATTTATTTGGTTGGGGATAGCTTCGGGTGGAAGCGTGGCGTGCGTTATTGAACGAAAGTAAGCGACTGCTTCCACTTCCTCTTCGTCACCGTGGATAAAACGTATATATTTCACAACAATGAAAATATACCATTTCATCACCTTCTTTTCGTGCAGTTTTCTTTCCAAATACTTAATTAACCCCCATTTTATTGAATTCATGGAAATTTCGGCATCGGTTTGTTTTACGTTCGGATAATACTTGGTGGTTATCACAGCCCCGTCTAAAGCATAACGGTGATCGGCGTCATTTTCAAATCTATCCACTATTTCGCCTGTGTTCATATCCTGCTCTACATGGTTTTCGTCGATAACCACGGGTTTCTGGGGCTTCCGCATTTTTCGATTTTTGTTGACTTATTGATTCTTGATTAACCCTATCACGCGGATGTTATGTTGAATACCGCGGTATTATGCTAGAGTTTAATGTACTTATAATTTCGGAAGAATTTGACGCTACGAGTGGAATTTCAACATCCTCCCGCGCAGGTACATTATGTCCTTGAATGTGTTTAAAAATTGAGCAGCCTGGTCGTCTTCCTCATCCGTGATCGAAATATCGCGGTGATCAATCTGATTAAAAATATGAATTAATTAACACAGACCAATGTTTATGCAATAAAAATAAAGTAGAAATAGTAACATACTCTTATATAGTTGCTCGAAGCGGGTCGTAATGGGTTGAAAATATTACGAATATTCGGAAAATACGGCAAATACACAACTTTTTCACCTCTAACCTCGTTGGGGACCATTTTAACGAAAAACCCTTTATGGTATTTCTTCACAATAATTTCCATCAACCGGAAACTGAAACTAGGGAGATCGGGGCGGTTTGGTATAGAACAGAATACCCCTCGATACTGAATCGCCGCAACGGCCACATTCAAATCAACTGTGGCGACCTTCTTGTTTTCCATGTTGTCGTCCTATTTTTCGTTTGTGAAAAGCTGCGAGACAAGAACCGCGAATGTGTTTGAACTGTCCGTGCGCTACGTTTTTATAAGGTTCATGGATCCTTATCACGTTAATGTGAAGGATTTAAAATTTCTATTCTTTGAAAGCAATTGTGAAACAATCAAATAAATATATCTTTCGAGAAGAAATTCGTAAAACACTTTTAATATTCAACAACACTTCAACGTACCCATTTTACAATTTGATGTACTTTAAATAGACAACAATTTGATTCTTTGTATACATGGTCTTTACAAAAACCGGAGGGTAAGCCGATATTTTTAGACAAATCTGAAAGCTTAGGACAAAAATTAACACATTTATAATTTCTTTCCCAAATAGTTTCGAGAACAAAAGTGACTTTTCCAAACCCTTAGTATAAAATTTTTACGTCGATACATATATTTTTAAAATCCACGAAATTAATTTCGCCGTCATTCTAATGAAGATTACAAATATTTCCCGTTACCCACGAGCACAATCGTTTATCTTTTTTTGATCGCTCGCAATATCGAAACGGGCTTTTGAAAGAAAATAATCTTTTTCCCCAGTGTTCGGTTTAAGGTATGTCAGTTCTTTCACGTAATAGGTGCCATTTGCCCTGAGAAAACTTGCCTCAACAAAGCAAATTTCCGGGCACCATTATCGGACACCCTAAAATAATTGAATTAATATTAATATTATTTAAATATACATATGGATCTAGCAAAACTCACAAAGTCTAAGTGTCGGACTGACGGTAGAATAGCCGCAAATAACTATTTTATAGTTAACCCCGAATAAGCTGACCTTTGAGTCTTCCAATTTTAAATACGATTACGCGATTAAAATAGTTTTAAGTGGCATTAATACCACAAGCGTATTTCGTAAATATAGGATATATATATATATTTATTCATACCATGAAAAATACCGGCATAACATTAAAATTAACCGAAATCATTCAGTGTCATACTTATGACTTTTTTTACTTACAAAACAAACAAAACTTTTTTTTTGTATATACAAATAGACAATCATACCGACAAAAATACCGTGCCGTACACCCAATTCCAATACATTCGCGACTTATTCCATGTTCTATTAATAAAAACCTAAGATATTCGTTTTTAACAAACAACACGGACCCGAATTTAGGTTTTTTACACGAAATTAGATCCCGCCGTAAGCGGCAAAACTTGCTGATTTGCGGGAAAAACCGTGGAAAAACGCGCTGCTACGCGGAAAAACTACGCGGGGAACGCGCCCGGGTGCGGAAAACGCGTCGGTGGGCGGAAATTTTGTAAGTGTACGATACCACAGGTTTATATATATACCATCATACCATAAAAATACTGTATCATATACATAAATCTCATTTCCCCCCCTACTAATATCTTTCATGTAATGGTTGTATAGTTTTAAATTTGTCCAAATTTTATCATTTTCCAAAAATTTATCCTCTATCGTTTCTAAATAAATATTGGCAATTGCTCCTGAAATACAACAACCCATACCAACCTTTTAGTTGTTTATAAATTTTTCATTAAAAAGGAAATATGTATTATACAGACAAATCCGCTAAATTCATTATTATTATTATTATTATTAATGAAGGGGTGAAGGGCTAATGACATGCCCGTTCGCGCACGTCGACCAGAGGTCCATTGTACAAACCCGAACCTTAAGACTTAAAAAGTCCAATATCCGACACAAAACGGAGAATCCTTTTGGCCGGCATATTATAGAAATCAGAAGTTTCCAGTTGATGCATACCAAGATGCTCGAATCTTTGGGCCGCGTAGTAATCGCACCTACAAAGCACATGACAGTCTGAGGAGGAAACCGCCTCTCATGCCCTACAGATTGGATCAACACTGATTCCAATCAGGTGAAGATGTCTGTTAAGGAGACAGTGACCTGTTAGTAGGCCAATGACCAACCTGATATTAGATTTGGAAAGCGAGTGCAACTCCTTAGCTCTCTGCCTAGAGGGGCCCGAGATAAACTCTTTAGCCTGCCTTTGGCCATCCATCTCAAGCCAAAGCTTGAGTTGACGGTCAGTCATGGAGTTAGAGATAAGGCCGCGAACTATGCTAGATGGGATAGGAACGGCAGGTTTAGGACTAAAGAACCCAGCCTCTGCCCAATTCTTGGCTAAGAAATCGTCCCTCTCATTACCATAGTACCCCGGATGGTCCAAATTCATGATAGTATCGATACCTAGATTTGTTCGTTCTTATAAATTTTAACCTTCTTCAAGTCTTTTTCGTAAGCCTTCTAGAGCTTTATTAAGTGGAATGCTAGGGTACATATTGACTACCTCCAGGCTAGCTAATTCGTCCCCTTCATCAAGTTCAATATTTTTATATTATTATACATTTTATTGATTTTTTAACTACCTTATTAATAAGTCCAATTATCGGTTTTATATATTTATACAACATTTTTTCAGTTTGACCAGTAACACTATTTATTAACGATACTATTATTCTTCAAGGTTTTTCATCTTTATGTAGCTTAAAGGAAAAGTTTGGTTTCAAGATTTCTAGCGCTAAAACTTTAATTTACACTCTTAAGAAGGCCATGCAAATGTAATTTTTTATCGAACCTTAATAATAAGTTAGGATTTAAATTCAATTCATTAACGCTGAAATTTGGGTGCCGCCATTACCGATTTCAAAACCATCTAGCGATCAATCATTGAAGGCACCACGCACGAAACTACAGAGCCTGAGTCTCTTGCTCTATCCGAATAGAAATAAAAGCAGGCTTGCCGTTGTACATGCTGCATTTTCAGCGTGATTATCTCTTTGTGGTCACATAACTCACAGACTCCTCAATCATTGGCCATGGCGAACGCCTTGCCATCTGACGGAAAATATTAAATTAAAGAGTAGAAAAATCCAACGTTGCTAGATTTTACCAAAATGCCTAATTGTATGATTGAAGGTTGTAAAACAACTTCAAAACAATCTGGTGTTAGTCGCTTTAAAATTCCTTACGTGGATGAACATTTAGAATCAGCTAAAAAGTTGATTAAATATGCCAAAGAATCGGTGAAACAAAAGTTCGAAGAAGTTATAGCAACATTATAGTCTAAGCCTTTGTCAAATATTAACAGGGCTGACAGGCGATTAATTGTAAACCGATTTTGTGATTCTTCTCGAGTATATCAATTACATTTCACTCAACAGTGTTTCAATACTGTTGAATTTGGAAAAGAATTTTCGAAGCAGAAGTTAACCCTGAAGTCGGATTTTGTGCCACCACTAAACTTACCAAATGTAGTAGAAGACGTGATAAATATTTCATCTGGGGAAGAAATTCATGAAAAATCAGCCAATGAGACAAGTGATATTACATTTCCCAAAACCATAGAAATAGGAATACAAAATAATCCAGAAATAAGTAATAAAACCCACTACATCCACCAAAATAGTAAAGAAGTTGCTATTCAGACTGACTGTTTTAAGATTGACAACTTCACTGAAACTTGTCCGCAATAGGACTTTCCATAAATTCGCTACGATTGCCCAACTTGTTCTTGAAATTGTGCAGTCAAACCTATGGACGAATTCACTCGCTCTCTTTAGTGGGAGAGATGGGGTAGCATTGAAGAAGTGAGAAAAAACAGTAAACAATAAGGCCACGTTAATTTATGGAAAGGCCTATTGGAAATATAAATGTAAATTTTAGCTCTACAAGAGAAAAATGTTGTAAGTGTCAAAAGATCATTCTTACTCTACAAGTTCTAAGAATATAGATGACGATTTACCAGATTTTGATTTTAAATATCCTTCACCGTCAAATAATAGTACCCCAACAAGAACCTACGCTTCACCACAAGGATATTCTAATGAAACTTATTCATCACCCGCAGCCCTAAGTGGAATCTCTGATAAATCTAAAAAACCTTCAACAGGTACTGCTTCACTACATGAACCTAGTCCACATTCAACATCATTGTCCAACTATTCATCTACACTTACAAAATCTATTCCCGAGGACATAGTTGAGGAAAGAAAATATATTGTTTTTGAAAGTCAACTGAAGCATTTGCTATGTAGCCTAGCTGTGGGGAAAGTGACTGCGAAAATGCTTTTGATATAACAGAAAATTATTGATATACGAGCTGACGTTTAGTCAAGTGGCTTTCTGTGCTTTGTGAATGGTAAGTTTTTCGCTTCTTGTTAATACATTTTTTATTGGTGTAGATATTTGGACATCTAAGATTCCTTACGCAGTCATTGATTTCCTGGGTGTGCGAGTCATTATATGATATTGAAAATAGGACGGTATTGGTCGTTTTCATGCGGTATGTGTCACAACGTCAACAGGAAGTCTACGAGTCGTCCACTACCAGATGTCGAATATAGCTATTCTACGGTATCTTCAACAAGGGCGAGTGTTGAAATAAAATTAGTGTTAAAGATGCGGCAAGTATTTCGTAAGCGAGTAAAATACAAATACCCTCTGTAGATATTTCTTTCATTAAAATTTGCTTAGTATTATATTTAGCTGATAAACTTGTTCTGTAAATAGGGTTAAATTCAATTGTGCATTGTTTTAGTACGTCTAACTCGCTGTTGTAACTACTTAATTTATATTATTCTGAATAACTTAAACTAGGCTGTTTCGTCGCAATTATTTTAATTAAAATTAAAATTTTATACCGGGCGGGATTGAACCGGGATTACGTTTTTAGTAAATAACTCTGAATTGCGGAGATATCTTTAAGGGTCGTCTCGATAAATTAATACCACTAGGGACAATTCTTCTGAGGAGACGTTTATTTTGGCTTGGTTATTTGTTTATTTTATATTTATTTTTCCCTACCGCTTTATTTATGAGAGACACAAGTTTTATTTCCATTATTTCAGTAGGATCGTTTTTAAGTAATTTAAATTCATCCCCTTTAAACACAATTTCCATTTTTTCTACGTAATCTGCTACACTTATTATCACCATTTTATGTGCCAAAAAAACGGAAAAATGGATTTGTCCCGTGATAAGATCAGTAGAAAGGTTTTGGTTGATATTTTATTTTAATTTCACTATTAAGACTTCGGCTTGAAAAGGAGCCACAGCTCGAAAGCTCGCCGTAAATTTTTTGTAAATAAACAATTTTAATCAGTCATGAAGTATCAGTTAGAAGTTTCATTTAAATCAAGGAATACCTCCTCTCAAGTATCGTGTCTCTTTTATTCAATTTTATTAAATAAGTTGGCAAGCTTGTCAAATATACCTCAATAGAACAAAAACCATTTTGAGACCAAAATCGTTATTAAATTAAAGCAACAAAATGAAAAATAAAAAATTAAGGTAATCGTGAAAACCTATACCGCCCAAGCCAAGTATTAAATGTGCATAGATATGAACTTGCTTCATCCAACTCTATCTGCCGAAATTAACTCTGGGCATCCAATACTGTAACAAGCCAAAATATACCGTTCCTCGGAAGAATTGTCCCTAGTGGTATTAATTTCTCGAGATAACCCTTAAAGATACGCAATTTAGAGTTATTTGTTAAAAATGTTATCCCAGTTCTATCCCGCCCGGTATAAAATTTTAATTATAATTAAAATAATTGAGACGAAACGACCAATTTTAATTTATTCGGAATATCATTAGTTAAGTAGTTACAACAGTGAGTTAGACGTACTATAACAATGCACAATTGAATTAAACCCTTTTTACCTCTCCGAGGGGACAAAGTCCCCTAGGAGGGGTTATACAATCACCGTGTCTGTCTGTGGGTCTGTCTGTCAGGCCTGCGAACGCGTTCGCATTTTCGGGGCAAAGGGTAATCACTGCGTACGCAGTTTCTCGAGACCTCTGCGTTCGCAGTTTGTCGAAGGGTTGGCAAAACCACCGTGTGACGGTGAGCGTTAACGGATTCATTTGCGGCTTGGTTTGAATGGTGTTTTTTCGCTCACGGTCGTGACGGTTGGTGTGTTACGTTTTTGTAATGTTTATGCGTAGGTTGTGAGTGTTGAGTTTGTGTTCTGATGGTTGTGCATGTTGAGTCTGTTGTGTTTGTATGGGCGTTTTCTCTCCAACTTCTTCTTAATGACTTTTCGACGGACCGAGTGCTCAGTGTAATGCTACCTCTCAACGTCCAATGGCAGGGTTTCCACCAGTTGTACACGGTATTCGTCTTAGTATCAATTTGCGATCGCATCGGGCGGGATTTGAACCCGAGATCTCCTGCTTGACAGGCGGACGTTCTACCACAGAACCACCGACACTTGTTACGCTTTATTGAAAATTAGACCTTCAGCTTTATCGGAAGCGTATTTAATATTACGAAATTTTGGTTTAATTGAAATAGAATTGAAATTGAAATTTTTGCATCGAAGAAATTATAATTTAGCGTTTCTCTATTGATTGAAAACAAATGCGCCATCCAGGTTTCGAACCCAGGCCATTCGGCTTGGCAGTCGAGCGCTCTACCACAGAACCACCGATAGCTGCTTAGGTTCACTGAAATTAAGACACGCATCGTAAGCATAATAGGTAATAAAGTCTTTTTTTATTAATGAATTTATGAAGGCCTAATCTGGTTTTTTTACGAATGAAATTTTAAAGGTTCAATCTTGTTTTAGCGCAGTCAGCCGAGATAAGAGGGTTAAGGGTAGACCCTGTGGGTGGTCCACTTTGTTACTTTTTGTTATTTATTTACGGGTATTTTTAACGACCTATATATAGTTGTGTTAATTCAAAGCTGATAATTTAACGTTTATTGCTTTAAGAGCTGGCGGTTAGTCAAGTGGTTCTCTGTGCTTTGTTGATGGTAAGGTTTTTGCTTCTTGTAAATATATTTGGTGTGGATATTTGGATATCTACGATTTCTAACGCAGTCAATGATTTCCTGGGTGTGCGAGTCATTATATGATATTGGAAATTGGACGGCATTGGTCTTTTTCATGCGGTATGTGTCACAACGTCAACTGGAAGTCTACATGTACGAGTGTTGAAATAAAATGAGCGTTAAAGATGCGGCAAGTATTTCGTAAGCGAGAAAAATACAAATACCATCTGTAGATATTTCTTTCATTAAAATTTGCTTAGTATTATATTCAACTGATAAACATGTACTGTAAAAAGGGTTAAATTCAATTGTGCATTGTTTTAGTAAGTCTAACTCGCTGTTGTTACTACTTAATTTATAATATTCTGAATAAATTAAACTCGATTGTTTCGTCTCAATTATTTAAATTAAAATTAAAATTTTATACCGGGCAGGGTTTGAACCGAGAAAACGTTTTTCGTAAATTACTCTGAATTGCGGAGATATCTTTGGTGGTCGTGTCGAGAAATTAATACCACTAGGGACCATTCTTTCGAGGAGAGGTATATTTGGGCTTGCCAACTTGTTACAGTAAAAGTTTATCAGTTGAATATAATACGAAGCAAATTTTAATGAAAGAAATATCTACAGAGGGTATTATAACGACCGTTCGCTTTTTGGTTTATAATTTTAACGGAATCGGGCCGATTTTAATTAAACGATAGTTATCGAAATTTTGTTAAAAGAATATTCCCTAAGGCCGCGCGATAAATTTACGAGAATAATTTCCCGTCGCCGTTATATCGAAAATTTATTTGATTCGGGATTGCCAGAACTGTAATGTTGTGGGCGAGTGATTAGAAAATAAAATGGCAACCAGAATTATGCAAAATTATAAATGTGTATTTTTATTCAGAACAGTCTATGGAACGTTCTAGATTTAACTTTCATCAATAACCCAACAATATACAGGGTGTCCATTTTAATCGAAAAAGTGATTTTTCTCAATAACCGTTGTAGTTAGAATTTTGAAATTTTTTGTGTGAATTGTCAGTACCATAGACATAGGAACTATACTTATACCTAGACGGAGTATTGCAGATTCTGAAGGCACTAGCTTTTTGTGCCCGGTTTTCAGTCCCACGCGCGTCTCATGTGTGATATGGACAAAATTCCGTGGCGCCACCAAATCGTTTGGTGGAGAATGGAGAAACTATAAAAAGCGGAAAATTCTAATGCTGGACGCAAAAACGTATTTGCTTAGCGAGACTTGTAAAAATTGTTTAATTTTCGAAAATAAAGTTAGTTTTTGGTAAAATACAACGCGAAATAAAATATTTTACGTAAATTTAAACTTCAAACAATTGAAAATGGTACAAACTTGTGTGGCTTCCAATCGTCAAAGTCGGTCACCAAAGGAAAAAATACCATTTCACAAGTATTTCTTGTTTTTATCATAACAATTTCAGGTCTTTGTTTAAAACCTTGTATTGTCCATTTTTCACAATAAAGATTACCTCAATCTAACTTAAACTTGTGCTCAAAATATCTTAAGGCAATAAATCGATTGAACTTAATACCCGGAAAGTATCACTTTGTTTGTGGAAAACACTTTAAAGAATCAGATTATCATATTGGCAAAAACGCGAAAGATCTCACGCGGATAATTCTTAATGAAGACTCAATTCCTTCGGTTTTTGCGAGCGGAAAAAGTGATCTAACATTCACCTTAAAAATTTATAAAGGAAATTGAACAAAATTTTATGTAAATATTTAGAAAATCGAATGGGCATATATTGCCATCCTTCAGAGGTATCAAGAATATGAAGGATTAACGTTGGTTAACAAATTATCAAAATTTCATATACAGTTTAATGAAAGTCAACTTGGCCGCACAAACAGTTAGCAGTTCTGTGGCAAAAAGCATAGAATTTTTGAAAGAGGCTGGTGATCCAGTGTTTCAAGGAAGCGGGCCAACATCTAAATTTATATCAAAAATTGATCGGTATCTACAAAAAAACAATTTTTAAGCAACTTTTCTCCACAATTTTGACACCGTATCTTACCTCACTGTCCCTTGCAGTTTGTTTGAGGTATTGAACTCTCGAAATCCATGGGCTAAAGGTTACAAGGCACCAATTCGGCTTTCCAACCTTGAAATAACCAAATGTTACATAATGAAGACTAAAGAACTTCTATTCAATTTAACAGACCTGGAAGGCAACTTGATTTTTTAAAGCCAAAGAAAGACAGCCATTATTGGTTTTGGTGTCACAATTCACAGTGTTTTGGACATTGGAGAGAAGTACATTGTTCCCCCTGATGGACCACTGAAGTATATTTTTTAAAATACCAGATTTTGCAAACAATTGTTTATTTTTTAAGGTACCTTTTAACTTAAAAACTTTCGCAGGACCATTTAGAGTTATATTTTAAGTTTTTAACACAATTCGTCAGCGAGGAGGTTGGAACAACAATCCTACTTGTAGAAACTTCACTGCTGCATACAAAAACACGTTGGTTACTAAAATTGAAAATCAAAAAAGTGGCCACTTAATTGCTTTGGACAACACTCATGTTCCAAATTTGTGCATGGTGCCAGTTCCAACCAACGAACTTAGAGTTATTAAAGAAGAATCTCTAGAGGAAGAAATGGATGACTTTATTATGTTTCTTACTGATGAAACATCAACATCCAACATCTTACGAGAAAACATAATCCGTTATATGGCTGGTTTTGTTGTAAAGAAATTACAAAAAGAATTAAAATTCGAAACATGTTTACACGCTTTAAACGAAAGGGATTCCTCACTATCAAGTCAAAGCTATGTAAAGGGTGATCCAACCAAACTTCTTCTCCTTTTAAAGGACAATGGTGGATTATGTCATCCGACAGCTAGTGTTCTCAAGATTTGTAGCTTGACCGAGAAGGCAGTGAGATACTTTGGATCAATTCAAACTGTGGCTAAAAACATTGACTTAAAAATAGAATGTTTGGTTCTGCGCCAGTTAGTAACGGACAATATTTTTCCAACTCTTACTGAACACATGTTTGATGACGAACTTGGATCACAACACCACGTTAATGTTTTGATGAAAAAGATTATCAAAATATACGTTAACATAAGGCTGAGGAAAATAAGCAGAGACATAAACAATCAAATGAAGAAAGAAGCTATTCGAAAAAGACTCACCAAGCTAATACTTTTTCAAGGGCAATAAGAGTTCTTTAATCCTTTATCACTGTGTGTAGAATCCCTTCCACAATTATACCTCCCTTTTACATCCTTTGATTGCAATGTCAATAGCCAAATACTCAGACACTGTTTATTTTTATTCCTATTATCATGTATTTCTGCTATTATTTATATTAATATTGAAACTAATATATTCATAAGTATTACATTAACAGATAAATATCATTAATATTTACTCACATTTCATTATATAATTTGGAAATTTATTGGTACATTCCTCCATACTTCCTTTGCTTACATCTTACAGCTGACTTACTTTTTTTAGTATAGTCAAGGCTATAGCCTAGGTATAGTTAGCCGCGCGTAGACGCCGTAGGCGGCGCCACATAATTTTGTCCATATCACGCATAAGAAAGCGCCATTGCTCAAAACCGGCCTCAATTTCGTAGATCCAGCAGTTTGTCTAAGTATAAGTATAGTTCCTATGTCTATGGTCAGTACCGGGGGCCATTGTTGTACATAATGTTTATCGATTTTAAAATAATATTTTAAAATTTTGAAAAAATAAATTTTGATGTATTGGAGCTCGTCAAATTTTGTCAATGAGAAAAATGTAGAGCGACGTCGAAAACATAAGAATAACGTTTGGTTGTTGAAAACACAATCATTTTTCACGAAATTACACGCATTTGAAAATTGACTTAACGGGTGAACAAAATAATTGGAAAAATCAAAAACTAGAATCTTTTGGATGCAGTGGAAGTCGTAAGACAATATTATTTTTAGGATGAACTAAATATCATTTTTACTTATTTATTGCAAGATTCTAAATTTCTAACTCTCATTTAAATGTTATATTACCATAGCACATTTTCGTTCAGTAAATACTCGGGGAACCTTCAAGATTTCACGTTTCTTATTTCGGGGATATTGTTTTTGGACTTTCGGTTATTTTTCATTAAATTAAATTTAAATAAATAAAAGTTATATTTAGTTCAGTCTAACAATAATATTGTCTTATGACTTTCACTGCATCCAAAAGATTCTAGTTTTTGATTTTTCCAATTATTTTGTTTACCCGTTAAGTAAATTTTCAAATGCGTGTAATTTCGTGAAAAATGATTGTGTTTTCAACAACCAAACGTTATTCTTATGTTTTCGACGTCGCTCTACATTTTTCTAATTGACAAAATTTTACGAGCGCCAATACATCGAAATTTATTTTTTTCAAAATTTTAAAATATTATTTTAAAATCGATAAACATTATGTACAACAGTGGCCCCCGGTACTTAGAATTTTTAAATTTTTTGTGTGAATTGTAACTACAACGGTTATTGAGAAAAATCACTTTTTCGAATAAAAATGGACATCCTGTATATCCCTTCTACGTAATTGTACAGAACTGGTACTCAAGTGTCTAAGACTAGATTTGTCTTAGTTCATCGTGATTGAAAAATAAACCAAAACACACTTACACTTAAGTAAATATCATAAATTATACTGAGTAATTTTAACTAATTTCAAACTACCTAACTATAAACCGTCTTAATTAACAGCTGAGAGCTGTTCGCTACTAATTACTTCCAATCTACTTAATTGAGTTGATAATTTCAAGGGTATAATTAGGTTATTCCAATTCAAAAAAATAATAACAATCAATTTTATCTTACAGCTGACTTGAGTTAGTTCACAATTACTTTAACACTTTCAATCTTAAACACGCACTGTTCATACACTTAAGTCCATTCACTCACGTTCCATACGCGAAACACAATTTAACTCTTTTCTTGACCGAAGACCGAACATACTAATTAAAACCGCAAAGTTACCTCATAACTTTTGACCGACACCAGGACCCCGTCCTTTAGTAGTTCGTCTGACAGCCAAGAACTAAGATAGACTATATCTTCTATATTGACGGCAACGGCCTTATATACTTTAATATTGTGTTTTTTTGAGCCTTCGAGATTTGACTAAAGTTCGAAAAATTGAAGAGATTATATTTTTTACCCGGTTTGATTGATAGTTCTCCACATGGTGGCGCTATATTATTACTTTGATATAGTTTCCGCGGGAGTTTTGAATAATTATCATTTTTCTAAGCGTTATTAAAAGGTAACAATGAACTACTTTTTGCGTTTTAACAAAACAAAACCCGTACCAAAGAATAAACAAACAGAGTTCAATAAACAATATATACCGATATTGTATTAATCTGTTTAGTAAAAAAACCCGCCTTATTATAATGGTTCCTTTACTTTAATAATTTCCCTAAGGAAGTCAATGGCTCGGCGGTGAACTATCCGCATTGTTACAATACGACCCGAGTCCAATTCCTGATCACGATCAAATTTTACATTAAAATACTAAAATATTTAATTAAATATAAAATTAATATAATTTATAAATATTTAATTAAATATAAGATTAATATAATTTTTAAATATTTAATTAAATATAAGATAAATGTAATTTATAAATAGGTAATTAAATAAGATTAATATAATTTATAAATATTTAAAATGATGTAGAATAAATTATAGTACCTAACGTTATAACTTTGTAAAGGACATTCGCCAAAGCTGTTTTTTTAGAAAAACACCGTAAATTTACAAGCGTTGGTGGCTGAGTGGTTAGAGTACATCTCTTGCACGAGGCAGACCCGGGTTCGATTCCCGGCCGGCGCCAATAAATCACAAATTGATACTAAGACGAATACCGTGTACTATTGGTGGAAACCCTGCTATTGGACGTTGAGAGGTTGCATAACACTCAGCACTCGTTCCGTCCCAAACTCATTAATTAGACGTTGGAGAGAAAACGCCCATACAAACACAACAGACTCAACATCCACAACCATCATAACTCAAACACAACAAACTCCACATTCACAACACGAACTCAACATTCACAACGTACACATAAACAAAAATATCTAATCAAACTGAGTTTAAACAGCCGCGACGGTGAGCGTTAACGAAAAGCAACAACCCAACCCAACCGCGAATTTATCCATTAACGCTCACCGTCACACGGTGGTTTTGCCAACCTTTCAACTTCGTTCGCTAATTCCAAGCAATTGCGAACGCGGATTTCGAGATAATGCGTACGCAATGATTACACTTTGCTACACAAATGCGTACGCGTTCGCAGGAAACACACACAGACACCCTGACAAACAGACAGACACACAGACACGGTAATTGTAAAACCCCTCCTAGGTTACATAGTACCCTTTGAGAGGTAAAAACCTTTGCGTTATGTAAATAAGCAAAAATTTCCTGAGCTGTTGGCATTGGATAATATTTCCTACGTAAACTTTCATTCAACCGCCGTGGATCAAGACATTTGCGTACTTCGCCATAGGGTTTATTAACGATAACAAAAGGATGAACCCAAGGCGTTGGCTCAACTACAGGTACAATCACGCCCATTGTTTCCATTCTTTACAATTCTAATTGTACTTTTGGCTTAAGTTTCTGTGGAACAGCATGCGGCGGAGATATATATGGGGTTTCCCCAGGTTTAACAATTAGGTGTATTTTCCAGGAAGTTTCCCCATTGCATCAAAACAATGTTTGTATTCATCTAATAAGTCCTGTGATCTCATTATTGATTTAAAATTGTCCTTGGTTTTATTAAATGTAAGAGTATCAGCTTGCACTATATTTGATTTTACAGGCCGGGATTGTTTTATATCCATATTGGCGAACAAACGTGCAATAAAGCCCAACTGAACCGCTGCCATTCCCCCAATAATAGAATTTCACATCCTTTAGAGAGACCGTACCCAAAACTTCTATATTATGGCCTGAATATGCTCTAATAATATGCCTTGATGGTTGTAATGTAAACTTTCGGTGCAACGTTTTCAATATCTCCACTGGAAGTACATTAACCTGCGCACCAGTGTCAATTTTAAATTAAATAGGAATCGAATCTACCTTTAAATCAGCTGTCCAGAGATCAGTAGTGGCTATAGCGTTGACACGTCTATAAGGATACATATGTCAACCATCAATGTATACAGATCTAAGAAAGGATCATCCATTCTTTTTTCCATGACTGAATGCGATATGGGTAGTTCTGTTATAGAGTTGACGTATTTAGGAGCCAGAGCTGTTGAAAAATCATAATCCAGATCTGAAGGAAGATATTATTCCAAAGAGTTAATTGTACGACATTTAAAAATAAAATGGTTCAAACCATCACATCCTCGGCAACGTTTCCCTCTGGCCGGACATTGTTGTGGGTCATGTACACTATCACGGCGATTAATTTTTGCAGATGCGAATTATTACGAATATACTGTTCCGGATTGTCACTGTAAGCACGAGGTCTGAAAGAATCTCTACTCCGCTGATTCTGTGACCGCTGGATATGTTGTTTCTGAATAACTTCTAAAGGGACGGCCTTTACTGTGGTATGTGAATAGTTATATATTTAGAATGTTGATTTGCAGATTCTTCAGTTTTACAAATTACTATAGCTTCCTGTAGAGTCAGTAGAGGACGACGCAACAACTTCTTTCGAACTTCGGAATTTGAAATACCCATTGTAATTACTGTTGCGGTGATTGAGTCATTCAGGATGTCACAGTTATCAGCTAGTGTTCTCAGCTCCAATAAAAAATCATCATAGGGTTGTTGTGAGGCCTGCTTTAATGTCATAAACTTATATCTAGCACAAGTTATATTACGATATGGTTGAAAATGAGCATCAAACGCATCAGTAATGTTCTTTAGAGTTCTATTATCGGGCGCTATAATAATCGGAAGAGATTTGTAAATTTATAATCCCTTCAGACCAATAGCATGTTGAAAAGCGTTCCGCAATTGGTTTTCTTTTCCCACGATATCCAATTCCACCACCGACGCCAAAATCTCATACCGTTCTTTACAAAGCTGCCATGATTCCGCAGGGTTGGGTCCAGGAGCAAAAGGGTCTGGATATCTTGGGTGGGACATAATGAAGCCAAGGCCCGAATCGCACAAAGGCCAAATCCAACAAATTCACATCAATCGATCGTTTTATATTTCATAAGAGACAGTACATCACCTCAATGCAGCACTTCTGACACCATGTTATGTTGTTAATAAACGACTCCAGGTTTTTATAACATGAAATGATTAACTGGTTTTTATTCATGAAGCTTACATTGGCAACTGACGAGTTCCCGTCCTACTCCCTGTCAGCCTGGCATATAGAAGGGAAACGCCCTCTAGTGTACAAAATAATACATATTACATCAAGAATGTTAATAACTCTGTGTCGTTTGATCTCATTCCCATTGGACAGCATGGGGCCACTCAGCGTACAATGGAATGTATTTTTTTAGAAATAGCCCAATCAGCTTAACACAATTATGCTTATTCGCAGAAGTGTTCCTCAACGTGCTGCCAACTACCAAATATTCTGGGAGTATTGGATTGCATGTGCATAGTGATGGAGAAGCGAAACGCTCTCGTGTATTTGGACATCAAAATCAAAAGATCTTTAAATGTTTCAATGGTAATTTTATTTTTTCAAGGAAGCTTAATCATTCACTGTCGTCTGTTCCAAAGAACTGTGTAACCTGAGTGTGACTGAATATAAAGTAATGTTAGACCCGTTTTTTAAATAGTGTAAAACACAAAATGTACAAAATTTTCGTTGTCACACCACCAAAGGAGGTAGAAAAAAGGGGCGTCTTTGATAACTTGGCTCAGGCCTATGTCCCCGGGAATTATAACACAAATAAATTAAGAGCTGGGCTCATCTGTAGGTTGTCCAGTTAACATTGCTACCAAGGCTAGCAGAGCAGAAGTTTGCTTCGCTTGATTTTCTGCCATAAGCTTTTAGGCATCTGCTTGCGTCTGTTGGGCAACCGCTTGCTGAACCTGAGTATCTGCTAATTTCTCGACTGCTGCTGTGTGTTTGTCAAATTTCTCACCCAACGCATCCACAGACAACCTCAAAGCTTTGATTTCATGGTTGTTCCACTTCCCATCTTGTATAACCTCATTGAGGGATTCAGTTCTGAGAACGGACAATCAGCCAGAAACTATTAAGGTACGTTTTCTCAATAGTTTTGTAGCCATTTAATTTTCACGTCAAAATTTACATTTAAAAAAGCTTTTTCACCTCAACAATATTTATTAATAAAATTATTGTTACCCGAAGCTGGCTCAGATGGTGAAGAGGTAAATGAAAATTATTGAAAGGGCACTTAGGAATTTGAATTTTCGCCACATACACTGTCACCGGCACCTGCCAGCTGTTTGTCCAGATTCCACTCAATCAAAACTGTTGCTAAAGCATCGGGTCTGAAAATATTTTCAAAATAAGAAACCTTTCAAATGTTTGTTGTAATATTAGCAAACAGGCTAACTAATGCTAAGTAAGTAAGTAAGTTCATTTTCCAACTGCATATCAATTGAAAAACTATTGTTCTCATTATTTTTGTCATAGGTTGGTGATGGCTACTTCATAAATTGGGTTATTGCACTTTGAACTTCAAGGTCAAATAAGCTGCTAGTTGGAAATAGTGATATTTCCCTACAGGGTCCTGACTCCCCTTAACTTTAATTTTTTTAGGGCCATTGACCCATGGGGGAGGCGAAGTGGAGAAAACATTTTAAAAATAGGCAGGGACCACCGTTCGAATGATTTATTTTAAGGGCCTCCTGATCAGGGGCGTAGCGAAGGAGGTTGAATTATGGGCGAAGGCATGATTTTTCCAACTATAACTTAGGCGGTTGGGAAAAATTTCAAGGGGAGGGGTGCTGATGGAGGTATTCTTCATTTCGCCAAGTCGACCTCGATTTGCCAAAATTTTGCCCCTGCCCCTGATATTTTTAAGAGCCATTGGTCCCAGGACTCTCGCTATTTCCAAGTCTGGTAGGAAATACGAATTCATGCACTTTGTGTACTCAGGACGAAAAGCAGTGTGAAAGGGGAGCCCAAGCTAGCCTCCCTGATTGCGCCACTGTATGCAAAAAATCAGGTTATCAATTGCATTCCAGTTTTTCTCACCTTGCTTCATCTCGGCACAATCCTGCTTGAGGAGCCGAACGGCAACTTGGTTGAGATTGACTGAAACAAAACTATAGTTTTCATTAATGTTAAATTTGTTTTTCCGTTTTTATACCTTTGACCATCAATCAAACTCTCATAAGCTGTCAAGGTGTTACTAAGATAAGATTTGAAATCCAACTAGAATTTTAATTTAACTTTTCAGAAAAACAACTCTTACTTGGCACTAATTGGAGGGAAGGAAGTGTCAAAACCACTCATTCCTTCATAAGCAACTGAAGGCAGCAGAGCCGTCACTTTGTCCCTTAATGGGGACATTTGTGGCGTGTCTGATTTCGGACCACAACCAGTTTACCGCAGGGATACACTGACTTGGGCTGCAGCTTTTCGGGCATCACTCTTCTACTTGATCCACTTCTACCTTGATTGCCAATTGAATTTATGTAGTCACTGATTTGATCCCACTGCTTATGTTGGCTTCATGACAGTTGACCGTCTTTATGCAGTCGAATGCCCTCATACTCTGGCTGTTCCACACAAGAAATCAAGGCCTCTCTCTCTCCTCATGACTCCACACTTTTTTACTTGCCATTTCAGAATTATGACAATTTACTCAATTAAATAATTGAAATTAATTGTGATCAATGCACAATTAAAGGCTTAATTATTTAAGCAAAACAATAGAACCTGTTGGTTTGTCAAAGACTAACTAACAAATGATCTGCTTAATGAATTAGTTAAATTTAAACTGGTTAGGAGGCGCCTCAGTCACAACGCTATTGATTTAACATTCGCTCCAGAAAAATAATTCAGTTTTGATCAGCTAAACACTTTTCCCAACAAGAAGCGCAATTATTTATTCAGCATACAAAATTAAGCGTCCCCTAAGCCAACAAACGAAAGTATTGATTATAAAAAAGCACCAAACACAAGTCAAAATAATACTGATACAGCTATTGACATGAAACTAACAAAGCTGAAGTTAGCGGGAAACTGTAGAAAATATTAGGAATTGTTATTGAAGTGAGTAATTTAACAAGAGTCAAAACTTTTAAGAGTATTATTACTCTATCAAAAAAGGTAGTAAATACGTATTACAAATTTGAACTTTAATAAACCAGCTTTAACATTTTTGGCAGGAAAACCCAGACAACTAGTGGTTAATTGATTATTTAACCGATTAATCAAATATTTGAAATCACCAAATACAATTTGAAGACCCCAAATTATTTGACCAAATGCCAAACTATTTGATATTATCAAATTCTTTTTATAGTTATTTTCAAATATAAAATTATTTGGCCAAGAAATAAAATATTTAACAAATGGTTTTAAGCACTTTTAGATTTGGCAGATTGGTTATTTGATTTGTTATTTGGTTCAAATAATTTGGTAGTACCAATATTTTGTACTTACATCCATTTTTTCTGCATCTGTAGTCGAAACTGTTGTTTCGTGACCTGGTTTGTCGGATTTGTCATTACCTTTGGACTTTTAGACTTCTTCTGTTGCGACTTTCATCGTAACTTCAACTTTGGATGACTCTTTCTCATACTTCCGGAGATCGTGTGTATCAACCGAGACTGGAAATATAAGAGAAAAGTTTGTACCTCACTCTTCAAAGGTTGTAGCAAAGTGGAATCATTTACATACTTTTGTAAGTACCCATCTCAAACTTGCAGTATGATATTTTGAACAATGACTAATGTTCTTATTATTATTAATTGCCGACCTCTCTGTAGACGGTTGGGTCCTTCACCTTCTATGACAGGAATGGCTCCAGCAAGAGCTTCTTCTTCATCAGCAATGCGGTGTATGTCAGCCGCAAGTTGCGCTTAACGTTTTAAATTTTAAAAACCATGGAAGAGCTTTATTTTACATTTTTATCTGGAAGTTCAAGATTGGATACTTTGCAATCAAGGCAGAAATTGTGCAGAATGCAGCATGCAAAAGTAATTGCACAAACCTTCCTTGGTTCGTAGCACAAAGCTCCTCCCATACTGTCAATGAACCGGAACCTGGACTTCAGTATGCCGTTGACCCTTTCTATAATGTTCTAACCTGTAAATATGCATTCATTAATTTCATGACATTGTTTATTTAATCAGCTCAAAACTTTG
Source organism: Leiobunum rupestre (assembly GCF_980474605.1). Lineage (NCBI taxonomy): Eukaryota > Metazoa > Arthropoda > Arachnida > Opiliones > Sclerosomatidae > Leiobunum > Leiobunum rupestre. The sequence continues at coordinate 48,835,879 of NC_143391.1, read as the reverse complement.
ACCTTCAGTAAATATGGAAAAGGTTTCTTGCTTACCTCTATTGTGACGTCTATTTAACTCTTATTTCTTCTGCTGTCATCCGTTGTATAATTGGAGTAACTACTCTTTCTGTCAGGCCATAACCGTTATCACCCAGAAAGTAACCAGCGGGTATGCCTTCTCCTTCGAAGACTGTTTGGTATAGACCACAGTGAGTCCAGATAAAGGAGTCATACGAACTTCCAGGCCTTTCCACCACTGCAACTACGATACTTGTGTCGTTATCTGCAACCTGAAATATGAATTATGAAGTTACCATCCTTTGAAGCTTCATTGAAGCAATAAAGTACCAGTTAAACATTTATAGAGTAATTGCTTTTTCTGTCCAAATACTCCAAGGCATCCTGCTTTGGTTTCTCCATCATTATGTGTGCAATCCATAGCTCCCAGAATATTCGGTTGCTTGCACCACTCCAAGAATGACGTCTGCAAATAAACACAATTGATTTAAGCTGTTTGTGCATTTTCTATTAACAAGTCATACCTTTGTGCGCTGAATGGTCTCATTATCTAATGGGAATGAGATCAAGTGACGCAGTGTCTTGATGATAGCATTAGTAACGCGTTCAATCGTTCGACTGACGGTTGGTTGACTCATCTCATTCTCATAATTTGCTGCCACTACCCTTTGAAATGACCCTGAACCATAAAACAAAAAGGTGGCCAAAACGTCTGGCTGCACACTTACTACATATTTAGTAGTCCTCTCTTTTTCTAAAGGGGCCTTAAATGTTCGGAAAGAACATGAACATCATCTTTTCTCATCGTATACTTAAGCATGAACTCTTTCGCGCATATCAAACACATTATTTCGGGGTCTTCGGTAAATCTCAGTTTCTTCAATCGCAGCAGCAAATCTAGGACGCGCCATTTCAAAGAATAACAGACGACAGTCGTTAATTTATTCCTGGTAGAGGGCGACACAGCCGCCAGAGTTGATTTTCAACTAGCTTTCCCGGCCCTGTATAGCAAAATGATACTATGACGTATGCCGTGAACATTTTGTGGAAACCCTACCATTTGGACGTTGAGACTTTTACCGTAACCATTGAGTTGGGAATAAATAGAGGTACAACTAAATCTGGCTGGCGCGGGACCAATTTCTTTCAATAAGGAAACTTTATCAACTTTATCGTTCTACCGTGGCGGCATCTTTCTCTGGTGGTGTCCACTATACGGCAATTGAATTTTTGCGCGAATCTGACTCGAAATTGAAATGTATGATTTCTCGTAACAAAGAAACCTTTGAAGTTCTTTAAAACACTTTTATTCTGTCCACACGATCCTTTATAACACAAGTTACAGTGAGTTAGCTAATAATTATTTATTTTTAACCATATAACTTTACAAAATATTGATGGCGCTACCGCCCAATTATAAAGATAAATTTCGTAGTCTTCTCAAAACAGGTGCCGCGTAACCATGGCAACCGAAATCGTAATTGTAATTCTAGCAGTATTATTCCCAATTCAATGACCGTAACCCTTACCACTCGGTGCGTCCCATATGTCTAAAATTCATCACGTACAATCGCAATTCGCAAAAGAAAATTATACTACACCCAATGACAAAAAGAAGGCTCCAAAGATAATGCTTCAAACGAAAGCAGATCTCGTCGTCGAAATAGTTTTCCGAAATTTGATGCATATTCTGTCAAGGCTATCTCTCTAATTTTGGAACGTTAAACCCATAGTTAAAGTAAATGTCCCATAAAATCGAAGCTATTTCGATAGAAGTGTTTGAGAACTTGATTCTTTGGCAAAAAAAGATAGAAACACGCTTGGAAAACGAGGTAGTCTATAAAGTGTCGGGTTACCCGATGGTTAGCGCTCCAAATATCAGCGGTTGTGCAAAAAATTACACTCTTTCATCATATATCATAGAATGTCGTTTCTCGGAGAGTGTTTCCTTAAAACAGGTACCATATGGGGGTTCCATACTAACAGATTAAAGTTTAACTAAGCACCGAAATGAAGGTTTTTTAACCATAAAATTTGGCCAAATTTCATATATAACGTGATCCAGTATGACCTCGTTATTTTAATAAGATACATTTCATAGATAAGGATAGTAAGGAAACAACTTTTAACTATCTCAGTTCCAGGTGGCATAAGACGTTTCTATAATTTTAGAGCTTGAAGAAGATTAATAGTTAAAATGATAATTAATTTCCGTGTGCTTATCAAAATCTAGTATTTAATTGTCCACACTTCCAAATATCAACTGTATGTTTTTAAAGAACTAGGGGCCCGGTGCAGAGACATTTTTAAGAATCGCCAAATTGCGATTCATCGCCAAATTAACAGAAAACGCGCGTGCTATCGAACTTCGCGCCGAATCGGTGTGCAGAGACATCTCGCTCGCAAAAATAACAGGAAGTCGCTCTGTTTATTTTGCGAGTGGTCTTGGGCAGTCGCTAGCCGCCGAAAAGCTCGCAAAAATAATGGCAGATTGTGTTACATAAAGAGCTCGGGAAATAAATTGAGAAGTAAACGCTTTTTACCTACTTTAATAAGATAAATTTTACAACACGATAGGTCAGAATCTTTTAAATTATTAAAATTTGAGTTTCTAGCTCATTATCGCTTCCCGAAAAATGTTTTTGTCGAATTATTGTCTGAGCCAAGGCCTAACCACAATCACGATTTACGAAACACTAAAATTTTACAGGTAAGAATAAATTATAATAGGGAATCTTATACACTACTACTTTGGGTGTATTCAAAGCCTTGGTTTATTTATAGATCCTTATTTGCTGGTACTGTATGCAGTGGGTTTTAACTAATGAGTCGGTAATGACATGGTGAATTGGTTCAGTGTATCAAGGATCTTAAGCTATCAACCAGCGTTTATACCAATTCATCTACCGAGAAGAAACCTTTCCTCAGGTAGACTAGGGAGTTGCGATAAAAGATGTATTGGAATATTCAAGTTTATTTGGCATGCATCAAGAGCTTACCGAGCCAATAATTTGATGTATTACCTTAAAAGTGTTCGTCAGTTAATTCTACACGCTTATATCATTTGTTACAATTTATACCTGGATTAGGCTATGTAAATGCCAGATAATTAGGTAGAACAACAACTTTTATCAAATACTAGGACCATTGTTTTACGTGTGATCAATATAGGATATTTCGCTAGAAATTGCTTTAGACAATTACCATTTTTTGTAACCTCGTGAAATTGCTGTTTTTTTATTTATTGATTTATGTTATAACTAGTTTTATTTTAATTGCTATCAGCTAAGTTTTTAAATAAATATTTTCCTAAAAACCAAATGATACGGCTCATTTTCTAACAGAGAATCATTTTCGGAAAATGTTGGCTTATAATAGTAATGAATCTTTTTTTTAATTCGTTATTTTATTGATGTACCAACCATATTATAAAAATATATCTTTAAAATAACAAAACCATTAAACTGTGTAATAAATGCAACCAATCTAATAAATAATAAGAGTAAGAAAATGATATAATCAGAAGAAACTAATTTTCATGCACTATTTAAGGCTTTAAAAAAGATTTTGGATAACCTCTCATTCTTCAGAAACTGTTTTGCTTTCCCTTCGTGGCTATATTATATAAATTTATTTTAATAAAATAACGGATTTAACTAAAAAAATTATAAAACCTAATAATATAATTAGAGTTAGGAAATTATTAATTAGAAGAGCCAGGATTTCATCGTCAAAATACAAACCAAACATAACCACGTGATAGCTTTTTGCGTCAGAAATGGAGCTCTCCCATTGGTCCGTTACTTGGTTAAAAAAAATTGGAAAAATAACAGCGTCGCCGATTAACAGGAATCGCTAAAACGTCTCTGCACCGCGATTTCGATTGCGAGGATCGCCAAATAAACAGCTCGCCAAATCTGAATCGCTAAATTGCGATCGTGTTAAAATTAACAGGAATCGCAAAACGTCTCTGCACCAGGCCCTAAGTCTGCTATCAGTTTAAACCCGCCACTTAAAAGAAATATTGAACCATTCTCACAAACATTTTCCTTAGGAATCATCTTTAAACTCTTTTCTCATGTATTTCTAACCGTTAAAAAATACTCTGCAATAATTATATTTGAACTGCAAAACACAACTGTCCGTATATACTCTGCATATTTACACTGTATTAAACGCGAGTTCAGATGTCTAGCTACTCGGTTTGTAGCTGCCAACTTTTACATTGATATTAGTGCTGACCGATTAAACACTTACCGAAACTCGTTTAAAATTCTTGTGCCTTTAAGCGTTTGCAGAACTTTAAGAAGCTAACTCTATCCCCATTTTGTCCTCATAAAATATTAGTACTTAATCTTTTAAAGGAGGATATACGCGAGTAGATTTTGTACTGCCAGCATTAATGTAAGGATCTGATTCCACCCTGTTAGTAGCTTTCTTTTCCTGGAGGTTTCTTGGAACCGTGGGGTGCAATATCTAGAATTATAAATGACACCATCAACCAAAGTAGTAAAACTACCATAAACATATTTAAACTATTTGACGTCGGCTGATATGTTGTTTAACCAGCTTGGGACGGCTTATCAACTGTCTAAAAGAAAGTCACCGATACTAATATAAAACAGCCAGGCAGTGTGAGAACATATAGTCAGAGTCACCATGTAGGTCTCTCTGGACAGGTTTTGCATCGCTAACAGATCTCCGTAGTTGAGGCCAGGGTTTAAAACAAATCAACGAACAACGTCTACATGTTGAGGTAAATTGTATAGATGTAATTACAACTAACCTTAATGTGCTTGATCAGGTTACTGGAAGATATTCTAGATGCTTATAATTAGGGCAGCCCAAGCAGCGCACTTTTATTGTACTCTCATCAGTGCTCGCATACTAGAATGAAAAACTCTCCATTCAAGAGATACGGTATTGTTGGATTCAGTTGTGTGTCAAATTCCTTAGTCATAAGGAGACTAACTTGGATGTTTTTTAAATTTTTATTATTATTTCGAATGATATATTGATCATTATTATCGCTTATTGGACATAATTACACTGAGCCCCAACAGCCGAGTAGTAAACGGTACGCGATTAATCAGGGTTGATATTGGTCTTAAAGCTACGCCAATATGGGGATACTTTGGGAGAGGGACGGGAGAGCCGTGGCGGGCGTACGTCAATCACCCTTTGGGGGACTGGTGGTCATCCTCACATGGCCCTCTTCGTTCTCTGACTCCTAGACGCTTGGTATTACAAGATTGCGCCACTAATCCCGCTGCCGTAAACGCGCTGTATGCAGCGAAATTGACGTGGTGATAATCCAAAATGATTGCCCAATAACATAAATTGGGGCAATGAAAACCAAACTTTGTACCAAAAATAAACTAAAAAATAAATAAATAGAGATAACACATAAAATTGGAATCAGAGAAAAAGTGAAAGATAAATTATTTTTACCAGAATTTGTGTTTAATTACTTGGTTCTTATTTTATTAGCTTCTCGTGTTTGAAAGATGTATGTGTAAAAAAAATAAAACGGAACTAGAAACGCCGAATGTATCGCTGAACACAACCTAAAAGTAATAATTTTTTTCTCCATAGCGTAATGAAACGTTTTAATGATTAAATTTCAGTTAGCTTAACAAAGTTATAATTTCTGGTGTTCTGGTTAAACCAAAAAATATTAATTGTGTCATCTTTAAATAAATGTATTTAACATGTATTAATATATAGGGTTTCATTTTTTTAAATATCAACACACATGGATACTTATTGTGCATTTATTTTATTAAAATATCTGTAAATGCATGATTGAAATATACTCTACTAATTTTTGACATTAAAAATACTTTTTACTATTTCTTATATATTTTTTTAATACTGATAAAGACACACGAACGTACAATCAGGACATTTTCTTTTGTTTCTTTAATTTACCTCAAATATTATTACAAATAAAAATTAAATTTCAACTCTATCTTTTAAAGTTAAATATAGCCTTGCTTATTAAATTGATTTGTTGTTGTGGTGTTGGTAACAAACAAAGAGAATTTCCAGAAGAAATGCTAAGATCGTCAGTGCGGTTCCATAAAACCATGTTCGGATTATAGGCGTCACAAACATCACGTTGATTTTGGTCGGTAAGATGTTAGAGTTCAAGAGAATAAACTTACGATATGCAAATTCCAATTTTATGAAGAATAACCGTTCTTGCCTGGTTTCTACAAATCGCTCGACGCTATTCACACATTAAAAAGAGAAAAGAACCTCATATTTTATTATAACCACGACACGTGAGAGCATTAGGAAAAATCAACTGTTTTATTTGAAGTGCAGTAATCCGATTGAACCCAAAAGTAATAAACAGGACTGTTGTTCTTTGCTACTGAGAAATTTATAATGCATATTAAATCGTTTTCTCGCCAATAAACATCTGCTCATATGAAATTATTTAATTTTCAAATAGTTAGGTAAATTTAAAAATTTAGGCTCGCTTTCTTCTCTTATACGAGTATTGTTTTAAAAAGTTAAATATTTTCACGTGTCATTTAGTTTTGTATGGCACGCCAAACAGGACAAAATTAAGTTCATGTCTTGTGATAAACTTTTTTCGTCTTGGGAGACACGTTTTTCGTCTGAGAAGAAACATTTTTGTCTTGGAAGAAAATGTTTTCGTCTTGGGAGAAACGTTTTTCGTCTTGGGATAAAAAAATTTCGTCTTGGGAGAAAACTTGAATTTGCTGGGATAAAATCATTTTGGGCCGCACGGAGAAAGAGAGGGAAGCCGCGCGGAAAGAAAGTTGGTAGCTGCACCATGGAACTAATAAACTAGTTTATTTGCGATAGTTTAGAATTAGAGATGAGGCCGGTCGGCTATTTTTAGCGCCCGGGGCGACCCCACCAGTTTAAAAAATACAAAATTGAAACCCGTTCCCACCCGCCAAAATTATTTATTTCTAAAACCCGACCAGACCCGTCCCGCCAAAATTATTTAGATCTGAAGCCCGGCCCGCCAGAATTCTTTAGATCTGAAGCCCGGCCCGCCAAAATTCTTTAAAACTGAAACCCGATCAGGCCTGACCCGGCAAAATTTAAACCCGACCAGAGCCCGCCTCGACCATCAGGTCGAGTAAGCCCGCGTTTAGCGAGCCCAAAAGACATTTTTACTTTGTTGTATCATCCATTTTTCTTCATATAAATTTGTGTTTCTTCAACACACTATGATAACGAACAATCAATACACTAGCTCTTAAGGGGAAGCTAATGTCGCGCCGACTAGAGCCACAACTAAAATTTGAAGACTGCATTTCTAATACCATGTGAACTTCCCAGTTTCCCACGCTAACGCTTGTTAGACACTCAACTACAGTACAGATCAGTAGTTGGCACTTGAAGTTCTGTGAGAAACGGTTAAAAATTATTGAACGTGCCAAGAGTATGATTAACACGTGCTAATTAATAGCATTCTGCATTGTGATTTGCTGTTGTGAATAAAATAAACTCGAATGCTTATCGGGTAAAAGACAATATCTATTAAGAATAATAACTAACTTTCGCTTAATCTGATCTTTCAGCTCGATCGTATCATCGGTCGTATTTTATTGTAGGATCGTATTTTTGGCGTACGATCTCTAGTTGGGATCGTACATTGTACCCAGCATCTAGTTATTGTGCAACCATATGCTACATAATTACTCATAAGTATGCCACTGTACCTTTATTCCATTCAAAAATCTTCACTAACGGTTTGTGTCACCACGAACCAGTAAAAAGGTGGACTACGTTAGATTTTAACCTTTTCATTAATCCTAGGAATTTTGGGAATCACACTATTGGCTACTAACATATTTATTTAAGCCAATGGAAAACCTCTAAATTGAGAAGGAATTTTAGTCAGCCCAATGTAGCTTTATTGAAATTTATAAACTCGCTCGGTTTGTGCGGATGAAGTTAAATAATGAGTAATATAGAAAAATAAAAGGTTGGGGAAAATGATCGCTTTCCGAAAATGGAAAAAGTCGTCGAAGTGGAATATTCCACCAGCGTTATTAAAACCCATATCAAGCCTAGAAGAGTTAGGCCTAGGCTCAAAAGAACCTGCAAAAGCTAAACCTGAATTTCAACTATTTTTTTTATTAAACCTGCTTCTTTTATTTGACAATGCAAATTTATTTTAGAACATTAACAGAACTTGACACTATATTGTAGTTCATTTTAGCTCCTAAGCCTTGGTTGTTCAAACCGGTTTGTTTACTAAAATAATGGCCGTCGGTTTATCAGACCTAGAGCTAATGGGCGACGGCATTATCGGCATTTGAGATTCGATGACGTCAAATATGACATCAAATATGACGTCAAATATTACGTAGGGTATGGATAAAGCAATATTTGTGAAACAAACTGTTAGTGAAGAAATAGAGCTAGTGGCATACTTATGAGTAATTATGTTACATATGGTGCAACGCTGTTACCGTCTGACGTTATCGTAGCGAAGATCTCGGTCAACTTAGAAATGCTCATTACTCACTACACGCACCACCAGATTTAAGTTGGCCGTGAGCAAAGGAATTTCGTTATTTCCGGCGTTTTCAGTGTGAGAAATAAGGATTTTTTAAAAGTGGACCACCCCTACCAAAATCGTGACTGTCACTTTTAAACTTAAAAAAGTTTTATATAAAGCTGCCACATTTCCAAATACAGCCTCAAATCAGATTTAATTCATACTTATTCTGAGAAAATGAGTCTTAATTACGGTGCAAAAATTTTGTAAAATCAAGTTTTAAATAAGTATGCAAGAATAAACACATTTAAGACGCCACAGTTCCAAATACATCCTTATTGATTACTTATTTCATACTTGTTTTGAGTCTAAATCAAGTCTTAAAGCCACAGTTCCAAATACATCGATCCCTATTTATTACTTATTTCATACTTGTTTTGAGTCTTAATCAAGTCTTTAATGTGTTTATTCGTGCATACTTATTTATAACTTGATTATGCAAGATTTTTGAAACCGTAATTAAGACTCTCATTAGTCTCAAAATAAGTATGAATTAAATGTGATTTGAGGCTGCATTTGGAACTGTATACTATAGCAGCTTTAAATAAAACCTTTTTACCTCTCCGAGGGGACAAAGTCCCCTAGGAGGGGTTATACAATCACCGTGTCTGTCCGTCTGTCTGTCTGTGTGTCTGTCCGTCTGTCTGTCTGTGTGTCTGTCCGTCTGTCCTGCGAATGCGTTCGCATTATTCGTGCAAAGGTTAATCATTGCGTTCGCAGTTTCTCGTAGGGTTGGCAAAACCACCGTGTGACGGTGAGCGTTAGCGGATACATTTGTGGTTTGGTTTGGATGGTGTTTTTTCGCTCACCGTCGTGACGGTTTGGTGTATTACGTTTTTGTAATGTTTATGCGTAGGTTGTGAATGTTGAGTTCGTGTTATGACGGTTGTGAGTGTTGAGTTTGTCGTGTATGTGTTTTGATGGTTGCGCATGTTGAGTTCGTGTTATGATGGTTGTGGATGTTGAGTCTGTTGTGTTTGTATGGGCGTTTTCTCTCCATCTTCTTCTAACTGACTTTGGGACGGACCGAGTGCTGAGTGTAATGCTACCTCTCTACGTCCAATGGCAGGGTTTCCACCAATTGTTCACGGTATTCGTCTTAGTATCAATTTGCGAATTATTGGCGCCGACCGGGAATCGAACCCGGGTCTGCCTCGTGCAAGAGATTTACTCTAACCACTCAGCCACCAACGCTTGTCAAGTTACGGTGTTTTTCTAAAAAAAAGCTTTGGCGAATGTCATTTACAAAGTTATAACGTTAGGTACTATAATTTATTCTACATCATTTTAAATATTTATAAATTATATTAATCTTATATTTAATGAAATATTTATAAATTATATTAAGCTTATATTTAATTAAATAATTATAAATTATATTAATCTTATATTTAATTAAATATTTATAAATTATATTAATATTATATTTAATTAAATATCTGAGTATTTTAATTTATTTGACCGTGTTCAGGAATTGAACTCGGGTCGCATAGTTACAATGCAGATATTTTACCGCCGAGCCATTGACTTCCTTTAGGAAAATGAAAAGTAAAGAAACCATTATGATAAGGCGGGCTTTTTACCTTTTAATAACGCTTAGAAAAATGATATTTAATCAAAATTTCCGCGGAAACTATATCAAAGTAATAATATAGCGCCACTGTCTGGAGAATTATCAATCAAACCGGGTAAAAAATATAACCTCTTCAATTTTTCGAACTTTACTCAAATCTCGCCGGGTTAAAAAACACAAAATAAACGTATATAAGGCCGTTGCGGTCAATTTACACGATTTAGTCTTTCTTAGTTCTTGGCTGTCAGACGAACTACTACAGGACGGGGTCCTGGTGTCGGTCAAAAGTTATGAGGTTTAAATTAGTGTGTTCGGTCTTCGGTCAAGAAAAGAGTTAAATTGTGTTTCGCGTTTGGAACGTAAGTGAATGGACTTAAGTGTATGAACAGTGCGTGTTTAAGACTGAAAGTGTTAAAGTAATTGTGAACTAACTCAAGTCAGCTGTAAGATAAAATTGATTGTTATTATTTTTTGTATTGAAATAACCTAATTATACCCTAGATATTATCAACTCAACCTGTGAGGCTTATTAAGTAGATTGGAAGTAATTAGTAGCGAACAGCTCACAGCTGTTAATTAAGACAGAGTTTATAGTTAGTAATTTTAACTAAATTCAAAGTACCTCAGTATAATTTATGATATTTACTTAAGTGTGTGTTTTGGTTTATTTTTCAATCACGATGAACTAAGACGAATCTAGTCTTAGACACTTGAGTACCAGTTCTGTACAAATACGTAGGAGGGATATATATTGTTGGGTTATTGATGAAAGTTCTGAATAAAAATAAACAGTTATAATTTTGCATAATTATGGTTGCCATTTTATTTTCTAATCACTCGCCCACAACATTAGAGTTCTGGCAATCCCGAATCAAATAAATTTTCAATTTAACGGCGACGGGAAATTATTCTCGTAAATTTATCGCGCGGCCTTAGGGAATTATTTTAACAAAATTTCGATACTATCGTTTAATTAAAATCGGCCTGATTCCGTTAAAATTATAAACTAAAAAGCGAACGGTCGTTAGAATACCCTCTGTAGATATTTTTCCATTAACTTTGTATTATATTCAACTGACAAACTTGTACTGTAAAAAGGGTTTAATTCAATTGTGCATTGTTATAGTACGTCTAACTCACTGCTGTAACTACTTAACTTCTGATATTCTGAATAAATTAAAATTGGTCGTTTCGTCTCGATTATTTTAATTATAATTAAAATTTTATACCGGGCGGGATAGAACTGGGATAACATTTTTAAAAAATAACTCTAAATTGCGGAGATATATCTTTAAGGGTTATCTCGAGATATTAATACCACTAGGGACAACTCTTCCGAGGAGAGGTAAATTTTTGCTTGCCAACTTGTTAAGTTTAAAAGTGACAGTCACGATTTTGGTAAGGGAACTCTAGCTATAATTGGAAATCTGCCGATATCAGTAAAACTAATATACATCCAGGGTGCCCTGTATGTGAGCAGTCCACTGCAATCTTTAGCGAAATTCTTCGCCAATTATTGCATGGCGATCGCTATATAGCAGGTAGTTTTCACGCTCGGGCGTCCTTTAAAGAATACGTTGGACGAGGTATTCCACGGAGCGTGGTTCGGATGTGGCATCTCGAATTTTACGCCCTATGGCGTGGATGAGAGCCAAGGCGTCGCGACCGAAGTAGCCCAGCGTTTCGATAGCCACGGCCTTGAATTGGTAGCGGTGTTCGAGGCCCGAATATTTGGCTATTTTCCTCTTCTCAGCCTGGGTGGCGGCCCAGAGAGGGGCTGTAGAGGAATTGGCCAAATAAGAAGGGGCTAGCGAGTCTGTACAGGTGAAGTCCCACACCAACGATTTGCCACCCGACCATGGAACCTTAGTCATCCCGTCCGGGCGTTTACCGTCATCGCGAGAGAGGCCGCGCGGCTCGAGATCGGAGGGAACTCCGGCCGATACGAGGGCGCGTTTCAGGATGTCGTTCACGGCACCATGACGCGACAAGCGACCCGCACTGCGTTTACAGCTTAAACCGTGGGTGCCGAAGGAATCAACATGACTCCCGCAAATACACGTATGAGGCACGCAGATTTCGGCTCACAACCGAAGGCCGACCGCGATTCTAAAAGAATCATCATCTAAATGAGTGCCCAAAGATGGCGACGGAAGAGTGTTCAACCAAGCACCCGATTCCTTTGAGGAGGCTGAAAGCAAGCGGGCCTTATCGCGGTCAGTAGACGCGTCACCGAGCAAAAAAATCGAGGTATTTGCGGTAATTGGACCTTCCCATTCGCGTTGATGGCACCGCTTATCCGGAGAAGGCGGGGTTGAAGCTGAAGTGAGTTCCCACTCAGCGAGGGCATCGAGAGCCAACCCATTGGGCAAAGTCTTAATGTGGCTTGGGAGAATGTCATTAACCAAATCTATCACACTGTGACAAGATGACAGGTAAGCCGGCAAGGCAAGTTTAGAAGCGTGGCGGATTCTCAGACCGCCTTGAGCTACCGGGAGCGAGGCCTGCTCCCAGGGACCCTCGTCCATCAAAGTATTGGTAACGTTTTGAAGGGCCGAACGGAGCGTGTTATCGAAAGAGCGCAGGCCGTCTTTAAAGAGCCAAACAGGAGCACTGCGGAGGAGGAAAAGCAGCTTAGGTATGGCCAACGAGTTTTTCAATAAGAAAAAGCCGTGGTGTGCCGAGACGTGCTGAAGGTTCGCAGACATGGTGGACAAAGACTGGCATTTAGTTTCCACGGACTTCGAGATGGCTTCTTGTGAGAGGGGAGAGCCCAAAAGAATAAAATTGGAGCGATCAACAATTTCGATTCCAGGGGCCGCCGATTCAAACATGGACGTGAAGTGAGACGCTTCGACCCCGCCAGCATTGAGGATTAAGAGCTCACATTTCGATGGATTAAGCTCGAGACCGACGCCAAGGGAAAGCTCTTTCAGGAGAACCAAGTCATTCAGTACTAACTCAGGATTGCCTCCCAGCGATGAATCATCAAGATACCAAACATTAAATTCGGATTTCATCTGTAAAGCTACTTTTTGGACGATTAAGCAAAAAAAAGCGGGGCCTAGAGGATCCCCTTGCTGAACGCCTATTTCCGACGAAATTAAGGACTCGCCAAAGTTTAGGTGGGTCGAAAAACGATAACATTGGTGTAAAAAAGGATAAAGTATTGGGAGCTCATTGTAGATGCATTCGAGGAGGCGATCTCGACGAACAGTGTTAAAAGCGTTGCGAAAATCTATTTTAAGTAATATTTTGGCATCTGTGTGGGCGTGGTTGACATAGCGCCAAGCAGCGTGGGCTGCGGCTTCGGCCCCACCGCGCGTGCCAAAACCCAACTGCGAAAAAGAGGGCCAAGTGAAGGCATAATGAGTGAGCAACCCAACTTGGCGACTAGGCGGCGGAGAGTATTTCCCACAGCAATCGGGCATAAGCCACCATCCTTTTTCTTTAAAGCACATAACGAGGCTCCGTATAAGATTGGACAGATGTCGGAAGGGACTTCACCCGCAAGCATCAGATTGCATAGGCTGGTTAGAGATTTAAGTAACGACTCCCCAGCCGTTCCCGTACCTTTGGAAATTAAATCCTTCAGGTGCTGGGGTCGCAAGTTGTCTAGGCCGGCCGCGGAACCAGACGGAAAGGAGAGGATAGGGGAGCGGACGTCAGGTAGTGCTACGTTAGGTCGCGATATTGAAGACAAATCCGAGGGTTCGTACGAGAAGTCTTGGTGGTTCGTACCCGGCGGATGTTTGCGGCGCAGGACGTCGAGCGTTTCAGCGTCGAACGGGGCAAAAGAGTTGACCGATGAAATGACACGTACTGCTCCTGAGATATCCCCATCAGCTATCTTAGCTTCCACGATCTTACCGATTCCATCGGGCCTTGGGGCTTTCTTTTTAGATACATTAGTCTTTCGCGAGATAGTTGGTAAGACCAGTCCTTCCTCGAACGTTTTAACGCTAGCTCTGACGGCGGTGGCAAGAGACACTGGTTTACCGTCAGCTTTAATGGGAACCTGAAGACAGATGGCGGAGAAGCAGAGAAGCGCCTTCCACGCGTCCGAAGAATACGGTATTAGAGAGAGCCCAAGCCACTGTTGTTCGCGCCCCTTTCGGAATACGACGAATAATACGCCGGGATGATTTAAGATGAGTGAGAAGGGTAATAAAATCATCACAACTGCCAGCCGGGGCAGGGTCCTCTTGCGCCGAAGATGGCTTGACACATGTTCTTGAAAATGCATAGTGTTTGTTTAAACTAATAAACGACACTCCACATTGAGAGCAAGGAACTTTATCAGTTTGCGAAGACATAATAGTGGGGGCAAACACAGAAATTAAAAAGTTTAGTTAAGACCACAAACGTCGCGGGTCCCATGGCACTGCAGAATTTCGTTAAGAAAGAAAAACATGGTTGTTGAGTTCGAAAGCAAGAAACTATATTACCTTCGCGTGTTCGTATGCATAGCACATGAGAAAAATAAATGCGAAATTGGGAGGCCAAGGCCCGAGTTAAAAACACGTGGCGTGGAAACAGATTTTAAAGCGAAAAACCGAAAGTACTAAATCTAGTACGACAAAATATGTTACTAATGAGAACTAGGTGCTTCGGCCAACGAAAATTAATAAAAAATCGCGACGAAAAAGAAAATAAAACCGAAAATTTACCATACTTCTGGAGCTCGTTATGCGCGCGTTCTTTTCTGAAATAATAACATTATCTCAAAATTGGTTTCGTTCAAGTTAGTTAGACAAAGACCCGCGGGTCGGAAACTCAAGAATGTTTACCTTGATAAATGTACGTGTGTCCTTCATTTAATTTTTACTCCTACAACCCAAAGAGGGTTCAAAAACCGTGAAAACTCTCACGATTTTTCTATTTACAAAAAATAACGATTTCCCCCAAGAGAGTACATACTGAAAATTTCTATTTCCGTTTCGTTATAATATTTTTATGCAATTTTTTTGTATTTTCAACATATTTTTTTAATTATTATAGTAACCAAATATGCACTTTTCAACAAATATGAGCATCGGTAGGATTAAGCTAACCATTGTTGAAAATTTTGTAACCAAATGAGAGTTGAAAAGTTTCTATATGGATTTCAACCCAAATTTTTAACCTAGTTTTGGTTTAATAAAACAACCCATGAAAAATTACCCAATTCTTAAAAATTAACTAATGTTGGGTTGTTATTAACCCAAATTTGGGTTGCAGTGAGACAACCCAATATTTTTAACTCCTCATTTTTAAGAGTGTAGGGCAACGGCGGTTTCTTGTCCTGTACGTGTGTTATACCTATTCTGACATCCTGTTAACTATGTTAAGAACATCTAAATAGAGGTTTATTCCGTGGTTTTCGTCGTCATAAAAGGGATCGATGTTTTGGAGCTCAGGATTATTATGAGGGTCACACTGAATTTCAGGTACAATGACATTATTGTCGGTTTCAATGGGGTTGTTTAACTCGCCTTCAATTCAATAAACTACAGGATTTTCTTCGAAAGAACTATTTTCTCGTGTCTGACGGTATACATCTATTCGATTTCGATGCCACAATATCATTGGGGAATTGCCACTAACAGTACAAAGAATGTGGTGATTCCATTCGTTTCTCATAGTCTGTAGAGCTCGGTTTATTCTTGGCATATATATGTAATGAAGCGCGTATAAATGATTGTCATTTGTTGAATCCAACAATTCATTTTCTTCCATACATATAAAAGTGGCTTTGAAATAAGAGGAAACTAATCTGTTTCTCTCTGCCCATTAACGTTCAATTCTCTGATTGTGCACGGATAGTCCAGTTATGAAACTACCTCTGTTTAATCCTCTTTGGACTAACATAAAACGAGCCACTTCAACGTTTTCTACACATTTATCAGCACGAACTAGTGATGGCACACCGTAATTTGAAACACCACAGCGAAAAAGTTGTAAAACAGAGGCTGCGCGATTATTTGCCAAGCAATTTATATAAATGATAAGGCGACTGAACCCATCAACGCATCCGTGAACAACGAATCTCCAGTGTATTAACTTATGGTTACTGTCAATGTGCCTGAAAATGATTATCGATTATATAAGTTTCCCACACTATAACATTGTTCGAGTAAAAGGGTTTTCAAGGGAGATCAACGATGATGTGAAACAGGGCCGTGCTTAGGAGGGGCGACCGCTCAGGGCCGCTAAATATTAGAACATTTTAGGGCCGCTGAAAGCTGGGGGGGGGGGGGGGGGTGCAAATCGGAGGGCCGCTAACTTCATGTTCGCCCAGGGCCGCTTAAGCCCTAAGCACGGCCCTGATTTGAAATACATTCAAAATAGCTAAACTTTAAAGTCGTGTGTTGGAATTTATATGTCTTACGATGCGCGGCCATGGCCAAAGCTACGGAGTGCTACTACTCTATGGAGGCAGTTTTTTCCGACTTCCGCCGGGAACTTAGTAAGAGCCTGCATTACGTGCAAGGAGCTTGTTTTCCAATCTAGGGTACGTAGTTATATTTTCTTTGGGCTTAGGACCTGTTGCAAAAGTTTGGTTTGCTAGAATCGCATATGTTAAATTCTATGGGCTAGCACTTTCGCTAGGGCTTTTGCAACAGGCCCTTAGCTGTTTATTCAGTATGGCCGGAGTATAGCAATAGCATTAATCGTGAGTTAATCAAATTTATTGTGATTTAATCAACTTCATAGTTTTTATCACGATTTAGTTCATTTAATCATGATTTTTTAACCAATCAAGAGTGCAAACCTAATTATCGAAGTTAACTTCCCTTCGGTGTGGTCTTGTGACTCTCCCAAGACGAAAAACATTTCTCCCAAGACAAAAAAAGTTTATCACAAGACATGCACCTAATTTTGTCCTGTTTGGCGTGCCATAGTTTTATGAGACGATGAAAATAATAAATCATTAGGGATGTACCGATATGGGTACAGCCGATATTAACAAAGTTATCGATCATAAAATTAATGTTTATGTTAAATCATTGTAAAAGAGGGTTCAGTGCACTGTTATACCATTTTATTATAATTTTTCATCAAGAAAGTTCGAAAGTGCATATCCGAATATGTTTCTTTTCATTTTGTTTGATACATATTTCTATCACAAATAGAATATTATGGTTTTTTACCTCTCCGAGGGGACAAAGTCCCCTAGGAGGGGTTATACAATCACCGTGTCTGTATGTCTGTGTGTCTGTCCTGCGAACGCGTTCGCATTTGCCGTGCAAAAGTTAATCATTGCGTACGCAGTTTCTAGAAATCTGCGTTAGCAGTTGCTAGGAATTAGGGAACGAAGTCTAAGGGTTTGCAAAACCACCGTGCGACGGTGAGCGTTAACGGATTAATTTGCGGTTGGGTTTGTTGTGGGTGGTTTTTTTTCATTAACGCTCACCGTCGCAACAGTTTTAACTCAGTTTGATTGGATATTTCGTTATTGCAATGTTTATGTGTAGGGTGTGAATGTTGTGTTTGTGTTATGACGATTGTGGGTGTTGAGCCTGTTGTGTTTGTGTTTGTTGAGTCTGTTGTGTTTGTGTTTGTTGACTCTGTTGTGTTTGTGTTTGTTGACTCTGTTGTGTTTGTGTTTGTTGTGTTTGTACGGGCGTTTTCTCTTCAATTTCTTCTTATTGACTTTTGGGACGGACCGAGTGCTGAGTGTTATGATAACCTCTCAACGTCCAATGGCAGGGTTTCCACCAATTGTTCACGGTATTCGTCTTAGTATAAATTTCAGATTTATTGGCGCCGGGTCTGCTGCGTGCAAGAGATTTACTCTAACCACTGAGCCACCGACGCTTGCTAAGCTACGGTGTTTTTCGAAAACAGCTTTGGCGAATGTCCTTTACGAAGTTATAACGTTAGGTACTATAATTTACTCTACATCATTTTAAAAATTTATAAATTATATTAATCTTATATTTAATTAAATATTTATTAATTATATTAATCTTATATTTAATTAAATATTTATAAATTATATAAATATTTATAAATTTTATTAATCTAATATTTCATTAAATATTTAAGTATTTTAATGTAAAATTTGTTCGTGATCAGGAATTGAACTCGGGCCGCATTGTTCCCATGCGGATAGTTCACCGCCGAGCCATTGACTTTCTTAGGATAAATATTTAAGTAAAGCAACCATTATGATCTGGCGGATGAATACAAGATCTGTGGACATTGTTTGTTGAACTTTGTTTTTTAATTTTTGTGAACTTGTTAAAGTCCAACTTCTTACGAATGAAAAATTAAAGGTCAAATCTTGTTTTAGCGCAGTCAGCAGATAAGATGGTTAAAGGGTAGAACCCGTTAGTTTTTACCTCTCCGAGGGGACTTTGTACCCTAGGAGGGGTTATACAACCACCGTGTCTGTCTGTCTGTGGGTCTGTCTGTCAGGCCTGCGAACGCGTTCGCATTTTCGGGGCAAAGGGTAATCATTGCGTACGCAGTTTCTTAGAATCAGGGAAAAGGATTTTCCAAAAGTGCCCTCTTTTTGTAATTGGGTGTAGTATAAATTTTAATCGGCCGGGATTCGAATCCGAGCCCTCTTGAACGACAGGTGAGCATTCTACCGCAGAACCACGGATACAGTTACGCTTCACTGAAAATTAAAAACTCTTCCGAGGAGAGGTATATTTTGGCTTGCCAACTTGTTTTTATTTTATTTCGTTTTTTCAGCCTTTTTGTTTATCTATTGTGTGTTTAGCGTATTAGTTTTCAAGCGTAATAGTTCATTTATGAAGAAAATATCGAGTTATATACATAGTGCTCTTACACTTAAGTTGGTCTGGTTTTTAACTGGGTCGTCATTACTTCGTAATTTATTTTAACCGTTTTCTCGACTGCTTAAGATGTTTAATGCAATTCATCAATTGGGTTCGTTTGTTTTTATTTATCAAGAGCCCTAACTATTCCGTCTACGGTCATTTATTGATATACTTGTCGTTTAGTCAAGTGGCTTTCTGTGCTTGGTAAGTTTTTCGCTTCTTGTTAATACATTTTTTATTGGTGTGGATATTTGGACATCTAAGATTCCTAATGCAGTCATTGATTTCCTGGGTGTGCGAGTCGTTATATGATATGGGAAATTGGACGGTATTGGTCTTTTTCATGCGGTATGTGTCACAACGTAAACAGGAAGTGTTCGTGTCGTTCACTACCAGATGAATATAGCTATTCTACGGTATCTTCATCAAGGGCTAGTGTTAAAATGAAATGAGCGTTAAAGATGCGGCAAGTATGTCGTAAGCGAGGAAAAAACCTCTGTAGGTATTTCTTTCATTTAAATTTGCTTCGTATTATATTTAGCTGATAAACTTGCTCTGTAAATAGGGTTAAATTCAATTGTGCATTGTTTTAGTACGTCTAACTCGCTGTTGTAACTACTGAATTTATATTATTCCGAATAAATTAAACTCGGTTGTTTCGTCTCACTTATTTTAATTAAAATTAAAATTTTATACCGGGCGGGATTGAACCGTGATTACGTTTTTAGTAAAAAACTATGAATTGCGGAGATATCTTTAAGGGTTGTCTCGAGAAATTAATACCACTAGGGACAATTCTTCCGAGGAGAGGTATATTTTGGCCGCTAATTTGTTATTTGTTAATACTCGTAGCCCCCTATTTTAAAAAAAAATATGATTTAGCTTCTGAAGTTTGGCGTACGTGGTGCAGCCAATTAAATAAAATATTATCATTAGTTAATCGGAAATTTTCTGATTATTAAAAGGCTTTTCTGAAAATATTTTTTCTAGTACCGGTATCGGCTCCCTTTAAGCCGATATTGGCCGATACCGATATATCAGTGCATCCCTATATATAATAAAACTTATGTTAGTTTTAATCAAGGGTTTTTCATTCAATAAAATTAAAAAAGCTATAAATACACTTTGTTTAAAATTATTACAAATATTTTTCAATTCAGAAATCATTAGCTTACTATTACTATTTAAATAAAATATGATAAATTGGGGAAAAGCTTAATAATATGTGAAAATGTTTCTCACAGGTATAGGATTCGATCTCGTATAGCAAATGGTACATAAGTAGAGATACTCAGGTGATGTGTTAATGCAAGATATTCCTTCCGTCCTCGATAGATATTTTTGCATGCTTTCCAATTGCGGTAAATTTTTGAATAGTGACAGTATAGTAAATAGGCGTGCTTGTTTCGGTCGGACAATAATTCCATGACATTTTTCTTGTAAACGTTCTTTTTCAAATCTGCATGAAATACTTTAAAGATCTCTTTGAACTCTGAATGATATAGTTCCTTTTAATTTGAGATAAAGGTGGTTAAGATTTTTAGAGACTAAGGTTTAGGTTATACAATAGAAATTACTAGCACATCCGTTTCAACAGAATAACAATGTATAGCGCCGATATCGGACGTATGAAGAATATCTTCGACTGTGTCAATGTATCGAATTTTGCACGTTGCTAGTTCTCCCTTCATATTACAGAGGTAACACTTGTTCAGTATGAGAGCAGCCCCCAATAGCCAGCAGGCCAAGAGAAAGCGGCGCGACGGGCGTCGATCCCATTCGTCTTGAGCTGAAACGAAAATAACAAATGTTTTATGTTTGGTTCCATTGAAAGGATCAAAAAGGAACCGTACGGTTGAGAAGAAGATGCGACAGGTAGAAGAAGGAGTTGTCTGAGAAGGCTGCCAGCGTGTGAGTTCTTTTCTTCGAAAAGAAAGCTGCAAGTAACGAAAAAGCGCAGAAGAATACCCAAAGGAATGTCCAATTCAATCTTCCCAAGGCAACGTCGGGCATTAGGACTTGTTTCATATCCAGTTGATTATCGAGGCAACTGTAAAAGCAATAACCATCTTGTGACGTGTAAGCCGAGGTTAAATGCCTTGAAAGATTAAAAGTTGGTTCAAGTGACTTTTTGCCTGCAAAATTGTTGATCGGTTTCTCGCTCTCATGCGAAAGTCGAACATCAACCTACGCGAAAGCTAAATCAGTTTTCTTAGAGTTTTCTTAATTTTAAAGGTACAGTTGGTTGTAAGTGGGAGTTTATTTGAACTTTCTCACTGCTGTAACACTCACTCTACAGATGATACCCACCTTCAACCACATGTCACTGGTCTATTAAGTTAGAGACCAATTTTACCTGGAAAAGATTTTTTCATAATTCAAATTGAAATTATAAAAAAAAACGTATCGACCAAGTTTAAGGTAGTTGTATAACTAATTCTAACTATGGAATAAAGGTCAATTTGAAGTCATTCGTAACGAAAGTCCAAGACCAGATATTATAGACATTTCTGAATAAAATTTCCTTAATACATATTCCTATAAAAATGTAGTTTCCAACTTACGTCATAATGTCTGGCTGCTTTAAGTCTGAAAATAAAGTTTTTATTGACATTGTATGGCGTTGAGAGTATGTTAGACTTTTACGCTCATGCAATACATCGCTATTATTTACAATGAGGATATTACAAAAGCAAAAGGATAAACTGAACAAGAATGTTAAAAATGGATTTTCGCATTACAGGCGTATTTCACTCTAGCTATAATACGTAAAATATTTAGCGATCGTGGATGTATGTCTAGTTACCCAATTCACTACAGCTTTTCATCACCAAAGATAGTATTTGATGGCACTTTAAAACAGCCACCTGACTACATTCGATTTCAAAAAGATTTAAAAGAAATATCCAAAAGCTCAGTATTTGAGGAAACCAAATATCGTATTAAACACGACTTTATAAACAAAGATCATATTGAGGTAGTGTTATTAGCATCTATCCACAAAACAATACCAAGGTGTAAATAACGCTTTTTAACGAACAAACTTTCACTCAAGTAATTAAATTACAAAAAGATGTATCTTATAGAATAGTTTCGACATCGTTATTGATTGGAATTCAACAAAAATACTGTGAGAAGAGACAGGATGGTATAAAGACCGGGCGGAAAACCTATTATTGAGGGTTTTGTACCCTATTAGGTTTGACAGTTGATTTTATGGTTGAAAAGGTTGCTGATTCCGAATAAGCCAGTACCTAAGCGCTCAGCCGGAGCGTTGAACTTGAAATTCAAAATGGCGCCCAAAATGGCCGATTTAGCACTTTAGACTAGACTAGATATTTTAATTTTCTTTATAAATGTGTGAGTAATCTTTTCTAGAGAACATCTACCCGTAGAAAACGAATCTGACCTTAAAAATAACTTAGCACGTTTTGGTTAACCAAAAAAAAACCAGATGGCAAGCGGTATAATGATGTGCACAGTGGCATGTTTTTTTCTCGATTTTTTTATTCAAAGAAAATAATTGTTTTTCTACCCACAAATACGAAACGTGCATGCATATTTCAGCTAACTGCCATTGGAAAAGCGAAAATCAAATTGTTGGTCAAGAGAATCTTTAAATATTTAGTTGGCTTATAACTGTCTAAGTTGAGTCGAATTTTACCAATAATCTAACTTTTATTAATATTTTATACAAATATGTACATGCTATAACCTATTACATTTCAATTTCCGAGTCTGAACTGTCGCTATCTTCTTGAATTTCTAAGGTTAGCTTCTCTTCACGGTCGGAAAAGTCAGAATCTTCTTCCAACGTATTTTGTTTCTCTATAGGAGGTATATTTTTTTGCTTAGGCATTTGACTATCTGGAAGTTGAGGACCAGTGAACCATAAGGGTTCCAAACCATTTTTGGATTTAAAACAACCCGTTTTGCTCTGGGTCAAGATAGTTAATCACTGCTTTGTCATCATTTCTCCAGATATAAGAAGCTAAATGAACTCGTTTGAGGTGTTGAATGGCACTTTGTCTACCTGGTGTTAATAACTGGGTACTTCTGTCTTTCGTAGAGTCTTAGTCTTGTGTCAACGTAACTTTCACTCGTTCCTCCATAACAAGCTTTTTGGAGAAACCTTAGACCGTCTTCTAAGGCTTCTTCAGTTAGTACTTTTCCCAAGCCAATGTTCATAATATTATTTAGGACGTCTAGATTCGCTATGGCAAATTTTAGAACCTTAATTTTGCCG
This sequence comes from Leiobunum rupestre, assembly GCF_980474605.1. Taxonomy (NCBI): domain Eukaryota; kingdom Metazoa; phylum Arthropoda; class Arachnida; order Opiliones; family Sclerosomatidae; genus Leiobunum; species Leiobunum rupestre. The sequence continues at coordinate 48,812,733 of NC_143391.1, read as the reverse complement.
ACTCGGAAAAGAAAAGACGTTATATCGCATCCAGTGATAGCGTGTAGAACTTGTAATTGGTCACAAATAGCTTTACCTAGTTTTCTATAAATATTATGAATATCTACTTATTTATTTTTGTCTATCTTCATATACCAATTCTGTTGTTCTACTTGATACATTTTAGCATACGTGTGCAAGAGAATAACGAGCACATAGGTGTCTTTCGATAATACCACTGGCGTCAACATTTGAATCGCGTGTAAAGCTAAGCGGGTGTCTGCCTCTTCGTGGTTGCACGTTCCAATATCCATATCATTTTTTGTTGCGGTCAACCTCCACGTATGTTGTCCCTCCGCTATCACAAGCGGAATTTTAAAAGTTTTTCGAGTTTCGGTTTCCATCCAAAAAGTACGCAAAAATCTAGCAAGGTCGTTTTTGTTTTCTGAATAGCGTAGAAAGTTTATCCAATTAGTTCCCTTTGACATTTCTTGTTCAGGTGAACGGATATGAACCCGAATTCCTTGATGTCCTCTTCGTTGCCTAGTCTGAGATTTTAAACTTTCACCCTTATAAACGCCAAATACGATGTGGCAAGCTGCAACGTTGGTCAGGGTACAGCTAATCATACAATAGTTCAAGAACGTGGTTGCGTATTGTCAGCGTAGAAAATAAGGACATGAATTTGCGAGTTGATGATGAATATTTATTTACAGTTAAAAGGTTACCGGGATGAATGTTTAGTTACAATGAAAATATAAAAGTAATAATACAAGAACTTGTACACGCGCAAGGGTCTCAGCCGAACTTGTGGCTCGCGGGGTTTGCTTCTCGCGGGAGGTTTCCGTAACCTAGGGCAGGCTTTTTCAGCCTAATGCTTCCCAGGTCAAGTGAGCGGCTCTCTAGCGGGCTTGGCTTTTCAGCCTTAATATTTCCCACTAAGAGAGCTGAGAGAAGTCTTCCCTCCGGCTGGCGTTGAAGCTCCTTTTATACCCCGGGCCCCATTGTCCGCCAGTGACGCTTGGGTTTTTTTCGAACTTTCCCTTCTTCCCCTCGCTTGCGGCGGCGGTCCTACTTGATCCCTCTCTTGGTCCGTCTGTTGATTCGTCCGTCCAAGAAGCTCCCTGGTCCGTTGTAGCGAAAGTATTGTCCCCATGTTGGTTTCGTTGGTTACGTGTTGACAATTTCCATACCATAGTAAATCCATGTTGCCCTTAATGACACGTCAGTTTTGGTTGCTTCATATTCTTCGATTAAAAAAATTCGTAGTTTAGATTTATCACCAGTGCGCTTATGACCGTCGGGGTCTGCGATTGTTAGGCAATGCAAAAAAGCGTCTCATTTGTCAGTATATTTCGCGTATAGTAGCACGAATGCTTCTTTGTCCTCTTTCAATTCGGAAGTAGCTTTAATAATTGGTTATTGTTTATCGAGTTCTGTTTTTGTATTATTTCGTTTTAAAGTAGCAAAAAAATCAACGTCGTTCGACATCATTCTTTCTTTTATGAATTTCTGCATTAGCTCTTATGAGAAGCAAATAACACGTTTAATTTCTAAACGCACGATGTTGCAAAGCTGAACGCCACTATTGACTAAACATGATCGTTTTTAAACAGCATAAATATTCTGTTGCATTTTGGTGTTTCAGAAAGGGTTTTAGTATCTAAACACCTTTTTTTCTGTGTACGTTTCACAAGAGTGGCATAAAAACTATGATAAACCATAATGTTGGAAACCGCTACATTTATATCGGTTGAGTTCAGTTCCACTCTAAGACGATCAGCGGCTTCCTCTAAAGCACGGCCAACTTTGATTTCTCGCGCATCTCTCGCTCTACAGCGGCCATCTCATTCGTTGACGTTCCTGTGTTAACCTATGCGCAAAAGATGTGTATGACGTCAGCGCCCCTAGCGGATTATTATTTTTAGTATAGTTTTTACATTGGGGACAATATAACCACCGAGCGTGGCGCTGAACTCCTACACATTATAGTACAGTTTATAGGGGGAAAATCCTTGCTCGCGGAATTTCGACGAATGTGTTGGCCGTAGTAGCGCGAACAGCGCGTGATCAAAGTTGGCCGTGTCTAAAGGGTCACTTTCGTCCAAAGAGTGTTCCTCCATCATTTCAATAATTAATTTGCACGCGGATTCCAGATCAATTCTAAAAGGATTTTTTTTCCGAACCTGAATCCTTAGTTTCTGACTCACGAAAAACGGTTTTCCCAATTCTTTTACAACTGCTTATGGACTTTAATCGGCGACCCGTTTAGATCTTCTTAAGGAAGTTTCCTCGGTAGTACTCGCTTCGGTTTCATTTCCAGATTGATCATCATCATTCACCAAAGACGACGATTGTTTAGCAAAATGTTTCGAAGCATTTGTAAAATCGCGTCTACAATGTGAATACACTAGTCCAAATGACTTTTCTTCTCCTTTTATTATGTCCCATACCTTAGTGAACTCGCACCAAAGCTTCTCTTTATCCGGGATCGAGAGCTTTGACCACTATTCAACCCATTCTAAAATATTAGTCCAATTTTTGAGACTGGCCATTAGTCTTATTAATTACACTTTTAGAAAACAACTTCTTTATAAGGGTTAGGCCTAGGTTATTCGTTTTATTTCGGAAGGCAACAGAAACTCGTACACGTTCATACGTTAGATCGGCCGACTATCCTTTCGAACGTTACCCTCTACCACGAACTTTGACCATCTATAAAATTATAAGTGTTATATATCCCGCTTCTCCTTTATGCTTTTAAAGCCTATATATATATATATATATATATATATCCAAGTCGAGTTTAACTTGGCGAACACTTTGATTTTCGCTTATCCAATGCCAGTTAGCTAAAATATGAATGCAGGTTTCGTATTTGTGGGTAGAAAAACAATTATTTTCTTTAAATAAAAAAATAATTCGAGAAAAAACACTGTGCACATCATTATACCGCTTGCCATCTTGTTTTTTGTTAACAAATACTTGCTAAGTTATTTTTAAGGTTAGATTCGTTTTCTACGGGTAGATGTACCCTAGGAAAGATTACTCACACAGATTTATAAAGAAAATGTAAATATCTACTCTAATCTAAAGTGCTAAATCGGTCATTTTGGGCGCCAGCTTGAATTTCAATGTCAGCGCTCCGGCTGAGCGCTTAGGTACAGGCAGATTCGGAATCAGCGACCTTTTCAACCCTAAAATCAACTGTCAAACCTAATAAGGTACAAAACCATCAATAATAGGTGTTTTAAATAAACTGTGTATATTACGACAGGGGAAGTTGGAATTTCGACAACGGAACGATAAATGTATTTTGCTGAGGTAGTTTTAAGTTAAAAAAATTTAAAATTACTTAAATCGACGGGGTAATATTATTTAACTTTCAATTTATAAAATTTGTTTGTAAATATTCAAAACGATATAGGATTTGGCTGAGGAAGGACTACAGTCCGAATGTTCCCACTATTAAATTAAAAATTATCCATGAAAAAGCACTCTTTTTCATTAATATTTTAAATTTGTAAACTAATCATGGAATGGAATTTTAACATTTATAACGTTAATGTTTTGTATGAGGTTGCGAAATTCTTTGTTTTAATAAGAATTAATAATCGTAAAATATTAAGTCAATTGTACTGAATAGCATATCATAAAAGTATAACCGTTTCCGCTTGATTGCCTAAAGACATTTATCCTGACTTAAACTTTGCTTACCACAGTTTCAGAGCCACATTTAGTCCAAATATAATTATATTTATGGGGCATGTCAGGGATATTTTAAACTGAATGACCTTAATCTTTAAGAAACGTTAATATTGAACACCAATTATCAAAACAGGGAAAGGAACCTTAATAATTTGACATCAAAATTAACATGAAATAAATTAGATAATGATGATTATTTCGAGAATTCTAAATATCTACCTAGAAATTAAGAGCTATAATCAATGATTCCGAAGAAGTGCTTCCAACAAAGCCTTAGTGAAGAAAAATCTCCAATTAATATTTAAAGGGAGAGAACAAAAGGGGTTCAGACCAGTACTTCAATTCAAATGGTTAATTAAAAAAGGCGTAGGAATGGTCACAGAGAGGTATAACGACGTGCAAAATACTTGCGACTTTATCAAAATCTTATTGATCAATTTATATGCAATTTATATAATATTACATGTGATATTATTTTATAATTTTTTAATGATGGTGTGTTGAATTTAAACGGAATTTCGAGATATTAACGCAAAGTATAAAATAATAAATTTCGAATAAGTGGAAGCCATATTCTCTCTCAAGAATGGCTTACGATGTTACTGCTTTGACCGCTAATTTTATTTGTATTAGTAGGAAATAAGATTCCTATTATAAACGAGAGGAATTCTCCGGCTCTTCTTTATTTTGAACTTTAATCGTGTGCAAATTTATTATTGTATTTGAAAATGTAGCTGTAACTTACTGCTTCTATGTAAAAATATAGTAAAAACAATACATGAGCTTTCCGAAATATTTACAATAAGTAAACGCGAGTGGTAACTCCAAACTCGTTTGTTCAATATGAAATGCTATTAGGGCGCTGCGGTTAGCATTTAAATAAAAATACAAAATTATAAAGAATTTAGAATAATTACGTGACGTTGCGAATCTGACAAAGAACGTATTTCAGTATTCTATAGTCACTCGCACTATACAACGAAAAATAACGTTTTTCTCGAAAGCCTCCCTAAAATGATTTAAAAATGTTTTAACGTAAAAATTGGTATATAACGTAAGATTAGGATAAATCACCGAACTTGGAAATTCTATCATAAACGCAAAATTTAACCATGGTTAATTTAAACTATTATATAGTAAGTAATATACTATAGAGACAAATACTTCATGGTTTAAAATAAACCTTTATTAAAAAAGAATATTGGGGAAGCTTTTCGAGCCCATTCGCTCCTTTTCAACCCTTAGATAGAAATGGCGAAAAATCCAAATACAACAAACAGATAGAAAATTCAGCGTACAGTTATTTTTGTTAAACGCGCTCTTCCCTTTTTATGGACTAAAAACCTTTTAAAACTGCCCCAATTACTCACTTTCACCTTTCCCCCGTTTAGGTTCATACCCCTCTGTCAGCAATAAAAATGCTTTCTTTGAAGTTCCGTCTGAACCAATTTGTTTTTTTTTTCAACACTCTCGCTTCTTCCTACTTGATGGCGTGTCCGTCGCCAGAACTCCACATGTGTTTGGCTATCCCGTTCTCCCTATTGCCCTCTTTTACACATTTCTTACGCTCTTTAATCCTTACATTTAAATACCGCTTCGATTCACCTATATATTTTTTTCTGCATTTGCAACCGATCTCATATACAATTCCAGTATATATATATATTAATTGTGAACGATCAAAATTATAATAATGACACGCTTTTGGGACTAATGAATAATTTGGACGATGACATAAAATTTACCTATGAGACAGAAGAGGATTAGAAGTTACCGTTCTTAGATATTTTAATAATTAGGGATGGTGACAAACTAAAAAGTAGAATGTACCAAAAACCAACTCATGCACAATGTTTTATAAATTTTATATCGTCACATCCCAGGAGTGTAAAGGTAGGAATAGTTAAATCGTTAAAACATCGGATTGAAACCCTTTCGGATTGGCCCATAGAAGATAAAGCGCTATATAAAACACAATTATTGAATTGTAATTATCCTAATAAACTGGTCGAAGACATTTTTGCGACAAATCTTGTAAAAAATTGTAAACACTACACGGTAACGAGAAATGTTAAATATTAGTGTTACCTTATGCAAAATCAATAAACGAAAAAATCAACCGCCAATTAAAATCATTAGGAATAAAACTTGTTAGCTCTAACCAAGGTTCATTGGGTTCGCTCTTAATTAAAAATAAACCGGATAAAAAATTTGATGGAATGACTGGAATAGTATATGAGATCGGTTGCAAATGCGGAAAAAATGTATAGGTGCATCGAAGCGGTATTTTAATGTAAGGATTAAAGAGCACAATAATTGTGTAAAAGAGGGCAATAGGGAGAACGGGATAGCCGAACACCTGTGGAGTTCTGGCGACGGACACGCCATCAAGTGGGAAGAAGCGAGAATTTTGGAAAAAGAAAAAAAATGGTTCAGACGGAACTTCAAAGAAAGCATTTTTATTGCTGACAGAGGGGGTATGAACCTAAACGGGGGAAAGGTGAAAGTGAGTAATTGGGGCAGTTTTAAAGGGTTTCTAGGCCATAAATAGTCTAGAGGATATAAACCAGTTTTAATTTAAATTGTGCACTTTATGTTAGAAGCATGAATCTTTCTGTAATTGAACTTACACACTTATTAAGCCGATTAAAGATTGGAGGCATTCTCTATCTGGTCTGTGACGCTTGTGACAAACGAGTTAAGTCAGTCACAATCTGTGAAATCCATAAGTGAACGACCCCCACTCTAACAGAGGCGCGCGCTTCTCCGAAACGGAGCGGAAGGGAGATATTGTTTTGGGGGACGTCGCTAAAGCAATTTTCAAACTTTGCTATACAAAAATTTCCATATGAATCCTCTCTTCAATTCCGCTTCTTTTAAGAACACATGTTTAAAAAACGTTTTACGCTAAACAAGGTACACATATCAGATTTTTTAAAAGCGTTTGTAATGTATGTTCAAACGAATGCCAGAACATTTATTTCCCTTCTTGAGAAAAAAAACCAATAAGGCTTTCTACAGGTGTTTGTTATCATTGTGACAATGGGTATAGTATTTGGGGACTCTGGTTCGGAATTCTCGGAAAATCCTATAGGCATACTTTCGCTTTTGGTTAGTCATTCTGTAGTCTGCACTTTCGAAATAGTTGGTAGGATTAACGTCCACTTTTTGCGGCTTCAGTTTTTCTGTAGATCGCGATTTCGCTTCCTTAAAATTATGAGTAAATTTAAATTAGTCGCGGACAAATCTTTGGTTCTTAAAGAGAAAGAACATATTTCTATTAACTGGAATTTGTGCTTTATATGTCAAAATGTAGCAACCGAAAAATTAACATGTCCCGCTGAATACCAGGAGCGATTTAAATCAGCTAGCTATAAATCGATTTCGGAAAATATCGAAACTTTGAGTAAGCTAAACTCATTACCACGTGGATTGAGCATTAACTGTTTAGATGACGGTTCTGGTCTCGAAAAAACTCTTCATACTATGAAAGCCAAGTTCCATAAAAAGTGTAGTTTACGTGTTAACAAAACGGAAGTTACGAGAGCGACCAAATGGTGTACTACTAATGAAATAGATGATTCAAATACTAGTAAAAGAAAGAAATGTACACGAAACTTTTCTGCTCTAGAAGTGAGTAAACCTTCCACTGCAAAGTGTTTTTTTCTGTGATGAAATTGGTACTAATTCGAAGCCATTACACGAAGCATCGACGTTTGATTTAGATAATCGTGTAAGACTTAGCCCGTTTAATTTAAACGATCAAAAACTTATAGCGAAGCTAAGTCAGGGATATATGATCGCTATCGAAGCAAAGTATCATAATGCTTGTTTAGTCAACCTTTACAATCGTGATAGAGACCGCCCAAAATTATCTAATATGGAAGAGTCAGGTTCATTCGAAAAAACCGCATTTGCTGAACTAATTTCTTACGTTGAAAGTACTCTTAGTGAAGAAATATCCGTGGTATTCAAATTGAGTGAATTAAGAAAACTTTATGTTGATAGAGTTATTCAGCTTGGTGGTAGCGCAACGTTTAACGCACACTCTACGCGCTTTAAAAACCAACTTTTATTTTACTTTCCTGAACTTGAAGCTCATAAAGAAGGCAAAGACGTACTACTCGTCCCCAACGATTTAATTGGAAAATCACTGAAATCATCATGTATCATGGATGCGGAAAGTGAAGCTGTGATACTTTCACGTGCTGCAAAAATTGTTCGAAGGGATCTACTTCAACGAAAACGCAACAAATTTAATGGATCATTCTCTCCGGGTTGTCAAGAAAATTCTGTGCCTAAACCTTTACTTATGATAATTACCATGATAATAATTGGATCCAATATAACAACACAGGCGGATTACTTGACTCAGCCTTGCGTAGCTATAGCTCAGTTACTGGCATACCACTGTTGTTTTAGAAGACGAAATATTGCATCGAATTTAAAGCATGTCGAAGAAATGGAAACACCGCTACCTCTATTTTTGGGTTCTATGATACACGCTAAAACCAGATCAAAAGACGTAATAGACTTATTATATAAACTTGGTCTCTCCGTTTCATACGACCGTGTTCTTGGTTGCTCTTCCGATCTTGCTAATACGTCTCTTAGACATTTCGAGGGTGTAGGGGCCGTGTGTTCGCCGTCATTAAATACTGGTGTATTTACTACATCTGCGGTGGACAACATAGACCATAACCCGTCAGCAACCTCTGCGCAAGTGTCATTTCACGGCACTGGAATTTCACTATTTCAGCATCCAGAGTGTGGGAAAATAGGTGAAAAACAAAATCTAGACTTTCAGAGATCTGTCCGAAAGGTTTCCTTGCTGCCCGAGAGCTACTCAAATGTCCCGCCAGTTTCGTCATTGAAGAAAAAGATTCAAGTTCCTGAAATAAAAGGTCTCGTAGAATTAGAAGTGGCCGATGACGTTTTGGTAAAGAAAGCTTTATGGTGCGATAAAGTATCAAATTACATCAGTCAGGAATAGGTTAATGACCACTGTATGTCATGGGCAGCGTTCCATAGTTCAACGACCTCCATTTTAAATGAATCGCTTGGCGAAAAAGAACCAATATCTGTATCCGCTTTGCTGCCATTATTCCCTGATGAATCCAAATCAGTGGCAATGATTCGCCATTCGATGGACGTTATCCGAAAAGCGACAGCTATTTTAAATCCCGGCCAAACTCCGGTGATAGCTTGTGATCAACCTCTTTACAAACTCTCAAAAGAGATCCAATGGATGTGGCCAGAAACACACGGAGAAAATACAATGGTGGTCACGCTTGGTGGCCTTCACATAAAAATGACACTTCTGAAATCTTTAGGTGATCTTTTAGAAGGCAGTGGATGGACATCTGCTATTGAACAAGCAAATGTGGCTTCATCCGGTACGGCCAACTCATTTATAAAAGCCTCACACGTAAAGAAAACTGGAAGAGCACATCAAGTGACAGTGTGTGTCCTTTTTCATTTAAGAAAAGAGGCCTATAAGCTCGATAGTCACACCATTTTGGCGTTTGAACAATGGTGTGAATTAAAATCCAAAGAAAGCCCTCAATTCCAATTTTGGGATCTCATTTTAAACATCGAGTTAAGCATTCTTGTGTGGGATCGAGCGATACACGAAGGCAATTTCAAATTATATGTCGAAAGCTTGAAAAGTTTGATTTGGATGTTTTACGCTCTTGACCATACGAATTACGCAGGAGCAGTTGCCATCCACCTTCGTGACATGATAACTCTTCAAGATACGCACCCAGAAGTCTACAACGAATTTTGCAAAGGCAAATTTACAGTCAAGAAATCCGAACGTCCGTTTTCGAGAAAGTCGTTAGACGAAAGTCACGAACAGAATAACGCATGCGTCAAAGGTGATGGTGGTGCTGTTGGTTTGACGGAAAAACCAACAGCTCTCCTAAGGTGGATGGTTGCAGGACCAGAACTAGCCCGAATAGTAAAGGAGTTCACCAATATACTTGGGAAAGGTAAAGAAGAAAACAATTCTAAACATCATGAAAACACACCAAGCAAACAAGTAAAATTCGCAAAAGACGTAAAATCACTCATAGACGTCATTAAAGATATGGGAAACCCCTTTACTGAGTCCTCGAATGACCTAATTGTCTTAGACAGCCGTCAAATCGTTGATAAACAGATCGCCATTTGACCTAAAAGTTTAAAAAATGCAGGGAAAGAACAATGCAAAGATTTTTTTTAAAACGTTTGGTGGAACGCTCAATTTTGCTAGACGAATCACTGAAGAAGAACAAATTTCCTTTATTTAAAAGACCTCCAGAAAAAAATAAATCACGGAATCAATAACAAATTATGACAATGAAAAAAGACCGGGACTTATTTTCTAAATTATATATTGCATGCCAGTTTCCCGAAGGTGACATAAAATAATTCTTTAGACATGAAAATCAACCCTTTCCCCCGTCACTGTCAGACAATGGAATCATAGGATTTGGAAATAAATCTGATCTAACACACTGCCTGGAAGACGTTCTGGCTGAAGACGAATACCATACTTCCGTTCCAGAGGTCGACGTGATAGTTATAGACGGAGCAGTTCTTGTAAATATGATCAAACCTGGGACAGCGCGTACTTTCTTCGAATATGCACAACACTTCATACAGTATATATCAAGTCAATTTAGAGAAAGCGTTCGTCGAATCGACATCGTATTTGATGCTTATGTAGAAAACAGCTTAAAAACTCAAACTAGAAAAAAAAACGAGGTAAAGGAGTCAGAAGAAGAGTTGAAGGAAGCAAAGCGGTTCCAAAAAATTGGTCCGAATTTTTAAGGTTAGACGACTCTTCGTGTTTTTAAGTCATGAAGTAGCCAGATCAAATTTCCCAGGTCTTAATTACCAGCGGCGAACGCGTTCTTTCTAATAATACCATGGATCTTCAAGACGTTTCACCATGTACACATGAAGAGGCGGACACCAGATAATTGCTACACGTAGCTCATAGTTGCAAACAGGGATTTGAAAGGGCATTGATAAGAACAGTAGCTACCGACGTCCTTGTTCTTTGTATTAGTTTTGCTCTGAAAGTAAGAAGTGAGCGTTTGATTGTTGCTTTTGGAACCGGAAAGTCATTCCGATATTTGGACGCTACGTCAATCGCTAACAAATTAGGAATTGAAAAATGTGAGGCTCTTCCATCATGTCACGCACTGACAGGGTGCGATACCGTATCTAGTTTTAATGAGAAAGGGAAACGAACAGCTTGGGCGACCTGGAGCTCATATGGAGGAGTAACTCCGACGTTACAAGAATTGACCAAAGGGGTATCAGTATCCGAAGTCAAAGAATTGCTACCAACATTCGAGCGCTTTGCCATTTTAATGTACGACCGCTGTAGCTCAGAGGAAGATATTAATGAAGCTAGACAAAGTATGTTTACGCAAAAAAATAGAGACATAGAAAACATTCCACCGACTAGAGTGTTGCATATTTTAGAGTGTTTCCCAAATCCTAAGGGTTTTGACCCAACTTGTTTGTATGAAAAAATATGTTGTAAATTTCAATAATGTTACTTCTAAATAATCCCAAAATTGTTTCTAAGCATTCCTAAAAATGTGAATCATTGTAATCCATTTAATTTAATATTTAACCTAAGTGTATACCATTTAAAATTAACGCGTTTCCCGAAGGGACGTTGTAAAACTATAAAAACAAGCCAAAATTCGAACCCTAGCCTTCGTAGCGTTAATGTTGTATTTACCGTCCCTTCTAAGAAAGCCCATTTTTGTCCCTTTGCCATTGTAAAGAAAGGATGCTGGCACCGAGCGTTACTGGGTTTCCCCAAAATCCCTTCGGGCGATTTAGCGATGACCGGAACAGCCCGACACTGTGACGCTCGGAGCTTGAGGAATTTCTACCCCAAAACAAAAAAAACTTTCCATAGCATTGTAAGCGCTATTTCTGTGGAAAGTGAAATGCGCGCGAAAGAAAGCCCCGAGCAAATATTCTCTGGGCTTCTCACTTGCAATTTGGCGCGGGACCCATCAGGTCCAAATTTCCTAACTTCTCCAGAAAAAGAGAAACCCCAGAAAAATTCAAGTCGCGGTCGCTCCACAAGAGCAAAATATAATTCAATTTGTTATTAACTAACTGTGATTTATTAATTCAAAGTAATTAAATTGGTTAACTGTTAATTACCTCGTCGTCTCCAATTAATTCCTAATTTCCTATACTTAGAAATTTTTCAGTCGGTTTTTAAGTAAATTTAGTCTCTCCCAACAAAAAGGGTGCCACATAAAATTTGGTGCCGAAACCCGGGATACGTACAAACGCGAGGACCCAATAATTAACATTAATTTAGTTCCGAAATCGGCCCAAGTGAAGTTCGTGAACCAGCTGTGCAGATTGGATAACATCGAAGTTAAAACCGAACGAGTAAAGTGAAAGGGATCCATGGCAGACTCAGAAACGAAGAGACTAGCAGATTTACAGAAGTTTAAAGGGATCCGAAAAAAGGTCAGAACCAGCACTACCAAAATCCACACCGCTTTGCAAAAACTGTACGCAGATCCAGCAGCAACCGTAGCAGATCTAGAAGACCAGATGTCCCTACTTGAATTAAGGGCAAAAACTTTAAATGATTTGGACGCTACTATCGCAAGCCTAATGGTAGCCCAGTCGGAGGACGATCCGGAAATCATCGCGGAAACCAATTCAGCTGAAACTTATCAGGACAGCATCATCTTGGAGAAAAACACAATCAAACGAAAGATTGCAGCAAAGGATAAGGCAGCAGCAGCGTCAAACACGCCATCCGGAAGTGTAACCGGAAATTCAACCGTAGTCACAGTCAGAGAGGAATCAAGACTCCCACCAATCACCATAAGAAAGTTCAAAGGAGACGTAAAGGAGTGGTCACAGTTCTGGAGCCAATTCAACTCATCAGTAGTCAGCGGAAGACAATCATCTAAGTCCACTCTTTTTTCTTATCTTTTATCGCTTTTGGAAGGGGAAGCGCTTAGCGCCGTTAACGGGTTTATTGTGTCAGATACCAACTATGATCACGCAGTAGCATTACTTAAAGAACGTTACGATAGATCAGATTTGGTAATTCATTCTTTAATGAACCAGTTGTTGAGATTAGATCCAGTAGAAAGTTCGCAGGACAGTGTCGCGTTGAGAAAACTTTACGATTCTTGTGAAACAAATATTCGGAGTTTAAAGGGTTTAAATATTGATATGAAAGTAAATTCTTCTACTTTATGTCCAGCTATTGTCGGGTGTTTGCCAGACGACATTAGACTAAAGTTTAGCATGCAAAGAAGTAATAATGAGGCTTGGGATGTGGATAAATTATTAATATTCCTAAAAAGTGAAGTAGAAGGTCGCGAAACTAGTGCTCTGCTCAAAACCTCCAAAATTGAAAAGCGCGCGCCTAAAACCGAAAAACCGCCATTCACGCCCAAATTTGAATATCGAGATAAATCAAGGTCCACCACCCCTTCAAACTACTTAAGACCGGCAAGCGCATCAGCCCTAAACGTCAATATAGCCCCCGGCCCAAGAATCTACTGCATTTTCTGTAAAATTTCTCAACACCCTACAGTAGAATGCACAAACTACACCTTAGAAGAAAAGAGGAACATGATAAGAAGCCAAAGGAGATGTTTTATCTGCACCAGAATAGGACATGACGCCCGTGTTTGTACCTCAAATTTCACAACCTGCAAAATTTGTCGCCGCCGTCACCACGCCGTTATCTGCGAAGAAAACCGTTCCCATAAGCCGAATCGAGAAGAAAAAAAACATGCAGTAGCCGAAGAAACCGCGGTAAAGAAGATCAATGTAACCACCGTTGCCGGAAGCCACAACATGGTAGTCTTACAAACAGCCATGGCCCTGGTCAGCTCACCAGAAGAAACCGGAAGCTCGAAGACAATCCGATGCCTCTTAGATAACGGAAGCCAAGCTACCTTTATTAAGGAGGAAATATCCAGAAAACTCCAATTACCGATAATCGGAGAACAATCCATCCAGATAGCAGAATTCATGAACGACGCCCCCAGAAGCAGTACCAGAAGAGTCGTACGAGTAGCAGTGAGGAACGCCAGACAACCAGACGGAGTGATCCATATCACCGCTATAGAAGTGCCTTTCCTATGCACCGCCCTAACCCTAGTAAATTGCGACCAAGTTCAAGATTTCGCCAGAGCGCGAAATATGGTCCTAGCGGACGAACCCACCACCGACACGCCGAACGCCAGCACCATCGATCTCTTAATCGGAGCCGACCAGTATTACGACTTCTCCAAAGGACGAACCGAAATGATTGATAGAAGACTAGCCGCCACAGAAACTACCCTCGGATGGGTCATCCACGGACCCTTAAACCTAAACAACGTATCGGTAAATTCTAACCAAATCACCGTTCTGAAGGTAAGCGTAACCGGAGCCAAATTAGCAGACACCATGAGCAAGTTCTGGGACATAGAATCTCTCGGAATTAAAGACAAGCCAGACGCAGATATCAACGGACAGGAAGTAATTGAAAGATTCGAGAAAGAAACCACATTCGAGAATGGCAGGTATCAAGTCAACTTCCCCTGGAACCGGCCAAAAGAAGACCTACCCAATAACCTAATCTTGGCCACCAAAAGAATCAGATGCCTAGTCCAAAGATTCAAGAGAGATCCGATCCTATACCACGACTACAAATCCATCATCGAAGACCAACTGCTGCAAGGAATAGTAGAAGTCGTCGAACCCGAGAAAGATTACCCAGTTGGTACCTACTATTTGCCCCACCAGGGGGTACGAAGAGACGGAAGTTCTACTACGAAACTCCGAGTGGTAATGGACGGATCAGCCAGCGCCAAGGACCAACCTAGTCTAAACGATTGTCTTGCAGCCGGACCTAACCTAAATCCGGATCTCCTCAAGCTTGTTCTAAGATTTCGAACCCACCGAGTCGCAATCACCGCGGATGTGGAGAAAGCCTTTCTTCAAGTCTCGCTAGCCGAGAACGAAAGGGACTCAGTAAGATTTCTCTGGGTTCAAGAACGCCAAGGTCAAATCCTAGATAACGAATTCCAAGAATTAAGGATGACACGCGTACCATTCGGCATCACCTCCAGCCCATTCCTTCTTGCGGCAACCATCAAGCTGCACTTGAAGAAACAGCCAGAAGAGGACAGTGAAGTAACAGAATCCCTGAACGAAGACTTGTACGTGGACGACTACGTAAGCGGGGCGGAAGACGTACTTAAGGCATACGACCTATTAGCATCGGCTACCCGCATCTTAAAGGGTGCAAACCTCAACCTAAGAAAATGGAAGACAAACTCCGCAGAGTTGAGAGCAATATGGGCGAGTGAGGAAATGCAGCCATCAAATGAAAACATGAAAATAAAAGAAACGTCGGACCCCGAAAAAGTTCTGGGATTACTCTGGGAACCCAACTTAGACCAGTTTGTCTTCGACCTTTCAAACATCGAAACCACGATACAAGAAGCCAAACCGAATAAAAGACATATCCTCAGCGCCGTAGCACAAATCTACGATCCAATCGGAATGTTAGCTCCCTACGTAATACGCGGAAAAATGCTATTCCAGAAGCTTTGGAAGGAGAAAGTAACCTGGGATGAAAACCTACCTCAAACTATCAAAGAAGAGTTCGATCGCTGGCGCAGAGAAATGCCAACCATACGCCGACTAAATTTAACCAGATGTTACTATCCCGCAGAAAAGGTAACTAAGCCAGAACTCCACACCTTTTGCGACGCCAGTAGCAAAGCGTACGCCGCCACAGTATATTTACGCTTCGTCACGGAATCTGGAAAACAAGGTGTTTCATTCGTTACCTGCAAAGCTAGAGTAGCGCCACTTGATGACTTCCCACTACCAAGATTAGAACTCATGGCTTGCCTTCTAGGTGCTCGCCTTATCAGAAACGTACGATCAGCCTTCAAATTCGACGGTATGGAAGAATATTTGTGGAGTGATTCGATGGTGGCGCTCTACTGGATAAAGGGAAATACGAAAGCCTGGAGGCCATTTGTCCAAAATAGAGTGAAAGAAATAGTAGAGCTAACCGAACCCAAGGACTGGAAACACTGTCCAGGTAGAGAAAATCCGGCCGACATACCAAGCCGAGGGGCTAAAGCTGCCGATTTAGTGGAAAACAGACTCTGGTGGGAAGGGCCTCCCTGGTTAAAAGAAGAATCAAGATATTGGCCGTCTGACAAGATAGAAGTTAAGGCAACCGAGATTCAAACGGAGGTCAGAAGGTCAGCCCTTAGCATTCAAACTGGAGCCAATGATTTAGGGACGGGAATTTCCAGTTTAATAGACCTCGGGAAATATAGTTCAATCAGCAGAGTATTTCGAATCACAGCTTATATCCGTCGCTACAGCAAAGTCCTTAGGAAGATCGCCAAAGAAAATGGACCCATCACAGCAGCGGAAATGGGAGAGTCGGAAATCCTATGGATAGCCAGCGTTCAGAAATTAGATTACGCCAACGAAATAAAAGCCTTGTCAGAAGGAGCCTCTGTTCGAAGAGAATCCGAAATCGCGAAGTTACGACCAATCCTAAACAAAAATGGTCTCTTGTGCGTAGGGGGGCGATTGGACCAATCCAGACTCACCGAAGAAGAGAAACACCCAATCATTCTACACAAGAAACAAACCCTTACCCTTCTTCTAATGACACGGAGTCATTGGGAGGTCCTGCATTCCGGAGTGCAGGCCACCCTGACGCAAGCGCGAGGAAAATATTGGGCCATCACCGGGAGGCAAATTGCGAAGACCGTACTGCGAAATTGCATGGGCTGCAGAAGAGAGCAAGCGAAGCCAGGAGAAGCGCCCATGGCACCGTTACCACTAGCACGAGTGAATTACACACCAGCGTTCGTAACCACCGGCATAGATTTCGCTGGGCCGCTTTATGTGTCGATGGGGGAGGAGATCACCAAGGCTTACATTTGTTTATTTACATGCGCCACCACCAGAGCAATTCATTTAGAGTTGGTACCATATCAAACCACTTACGAATTTCTGATGGTCTTCAGAAGATTCATAGCTCGCCGAGGAGTACCACATTTTGTCTACTCCGACAACGCCAAAACATTCATCCGAGCGAACGAAGACCTCAACCAGCTTTGGAAATCCATCAGCCATGACACAACAAGAGAATTCTTTGGAAAAAAAGGAATCACCTGGCGGTTTATAGCCGACCGTGCGGCCTGGTGGGGTGGCTTTTGGGAAAAGCTAGTGAGATCGGTGAAGACCATCCTAAGAAAAATACTTGGACGCGCCACCTTTACCTACCAAGAAATGGAAACGTTGCTAACCGAAACCGAGGCAATCATCAACTCACGCCCCATGACATTCATCTTTAACGACGCCAACGAACCAACACCACTCACGCCATCACATTTTTTAATTGGACAGCGTCTCACGTGTATGCCACCGCAACGACCAAAGGAAGCCGAAATCCCAGTTTCCCAGAGAAAAATGTCAGAACGTTTAAAGACGCGTGAAGCATTAATAGAGCGCTTATGGAAGCGATGGAAAGAAGAATACCTTATGGAACTACGTAATGCTCACCAAGTTCTTCTGAAGAAAGCCCATAGAGTGATGGCTGTCGGAGATGTGGTGATAATACACGAAGAGAAAGTTCCCAAGCAAATGTGGAAATTAGCCATCATAACGGAAGTAATGAAAGGTCGAGATGGAAATGCCCGATCGTACTTAGTCCGAACCCCGAATGGGAATATAATAAGACGTCCCACATCCCTCCTCTATGCGTTAGAAGTCAATAAAAATGACTAAGATTAGTTATACTCTAAAATAAGGTAAATAACACTGCATGTTATTTAGGGGGAGTGTTGCATATTTTAGAGTGTTTCCCAAATCCTAAGGGTTTTGACCCAACTTGTTTGTATGAAAAAATATGTTGTAAATTTCAATAATGTTACTTCTAAATAATCCCAAAATTGTTTCTAAGCATTCCTAAAAATGTGAATCATTGTAATCCATTTAATTTAATATTTAACCTAAGTGTATACCATTTAAAATTAACGCGTTTCCCGAAGGGACGTTGTAAAACTATAAAAACAAGCCAAAATTCGAACCCTAGCCTTCGTAGCGTTAATGTTGTATTTACCGTCCCTTCTAAGAAAGCCCATTTTTGTCCCTTTGCCATTGTAAAGAAAGGATGCTGGCACCGAGCGTTACTGGGTTTCCCCAAAATCCCTTCGGGCGATTTAGCGATGACCGGAACAGCCCGACACTGTGACGCTCGGAGCTTGAGGAATTTCTACCCCAAAACAAAAAAAACTTTCCATAGCATTGTAAGCGCTATTTCTGTGGAAAGTGAAATGCGCGCGAAAGAAAGCCCCGAGCAAATATTCTCTGGGCTTCTCACTTGCAATTTGGCGCGGGACCCATCAGGTCCAAATTTCCTAACTTCTCCAGAAAAAGAGAAACCCCAGAAAAATTCAAGTCGCGGTCGCTCCACAAGAGCAAAATATAATTCAATTTGTTATTAACTAACTGTGATTTATTAATTCAAAGTAATTAAATTGGTTAACTGTTAATTACCTCGTCGTCTCCAATTAATTCCTAATTTCCTATACTTAGAAATTTTTCAGTCGGTTTTTAAGTAAATTTAGTCTCTCCCAACAAAAAGGGTGCCACATAGAGATGCCCTTAATCAGCATTTACTACGGGTCGCTTACCAAGCCGGCCATATATGGGGTCAGTCTTTAAATAAGTCTCCACAACTACCCATTCCGTCTGATTTTGGATGGATAAAAAACAATAGCAACAGTGAATGGCAAATAACTTGGATAACCTTACCGCCAGCTAGTGTAGCCTGCCGCGAAATAATTAAATGCGGTTGCAAACAGATTTGTAAAGGACAATGTAGCTGTGTTAAAGCCCAATTACCATGCACAGCTCTGTGTAAATGTGGCGGGTGTAATCCAAATTCTTTGAATAATTATAGTTAAAATCATAAATTTCGAAAATGAAAATTAATAACTTCGCAATTAATTAATAAATATCTTTGTAATTTATCAAACATTAAACATTGTTAATATTTGAATGCCGTTAAGTTAGATCAGGAAATAATATTGTCATAAATTTTTAAATTAGTTTTGATGCCAGTAAAAATTATAAAATTAAAATCAAAAACATAATACTTAAAGGTTAAAGATATTTCAATCAATTAAGTAAAACCATACGTTTAGTTCACTGCATTATTTGTTAATAAAACGAGCATTTAAACTAAACGTTTCGGTTTTTATAGTTTAGAAATGAAAATTGCTTTAGCGACGTCCCCCAAAACAATCTCTCCTTTCCGCTCGGTTTCGGAGAAGCGCGCGCCTCTGTAACTTAACTCGTTTGTCACAAGCGTCACAGACCAGATAGAGAATGCCTCCAATCTTTAATCGGCTTAATAAGTGTTTAATTTTAATTACAGAAAGTTTCATGCTTCTATCATAAAGTGCACAATTTTTCACCATTCCTCTAGAATAAAAAAGGGAAGAGCGCGTTCAACAAAAATAACTGTACGCTGATTTTGTTATTTGTTTGTTGTATTTGGATTTTGCTCCATTTCTAAGGGTTGAAAAGGAGCGAGTGGGCTCGAAAAGCTTCCCCAATATTCTTTTTTAATAAAAGTTTATTTTAATCCATGAAGTATCTGTCTCTATAGTATATTACTTACTATTTACTAGTTGTAAATTCTAGTTTTAACCAGGATTTGGAAATCGTTTCTAGAAGGAGTTTTTATCTCACGCCATCCTTTACTTCACGCTCGTCACTATAATTGACAGTTCGCCGAGCTCCCCTCAAGCTTAATCCCTTCTTTATCGCCCGACGGTCGCCGGTCCGGTGCCTAAAAATAAAATGCCATACCAAGGGTTCCAACAGAACAAGGCCAGAGTCAAGGTCGTCTTGACCTCCTCTTTTATTTAATTGTATTCATTCGGCGGCTATACTATTGAGCCCAGTTATATTCAAAAACTCATAGGTAATCCCTGAGTGGGTCAGTCCGGCGCCAGTGACAGCCTAGTTACGGTGACTCTTGTATAGTAGATGAGAAACCGACACTGGCCCCAGTAGCCTGCAATTTTGACATTTTGTGTTGTATTGTATTTTGAAATAATTGGTGGTAAATTGGAACAATAGCCTCGCCACTCCCTTTGCTCCCCTTTCTCGACCAACCTTAAAGTTCTTATTAAGCAGATTCCAATGGTGCAAAAATTATTCCCCGCAAAGAATTATTTAAAAAGTTAATTAAAATTGCCCAAAGACTATACATTGGCGCCTAACGGCACCGCGCACTCACTTCGCTCGAGCGCTGGGGGCACGCTGCGACACCCCAGCCCCATTCTTGCTAATCAAGCTGTGCCATCTATAACGCTACCTAGAGGACAGTACCTAGTATAGTCTCTTGTGGTGCGAATTAAACAAGAGAGAGCGACTGAGAGATGAATCGATCCCACACGTAGGAGTTTTTACCCGTCCTGGATGCATATTTTAACCCAACCTACGGACATCGTTTCCAGTGAAATCGTGCCTAATATCTATCGATTTGAATTCGCCAAAAAAAACATTTTAGGTTTGGCCACTTTTTAAAAATTTTGTAATATCTTGCGGTTAAATGTAATTCGTCATCAGTCCTACCCAACACGTACAAAAATCTAGTATTTCCCGAGAAAATCTCAAAATATGTCGTATTTTAAGAGGTAAAAATTGCGGGCAGGTAACAATTTTATATTTATCATATCTTTCTAAATAATAAATTGCGGTTAAATCCTTGACAAATAATGCACATTCAAAAATAAACAAAAACCAAAAGTACTTATTGTCAAAAATAGCCTTAGAATCATCCGAACTTGCGGAACTACGCGAAGACGCGGTATCGGGCATGGTTAGCGCAAGGTTAGCGGAAAATGAATACGATTTGTGAAATGTTTCTTTGCTAAATTCTGTATAGTAGCCCACCGTCATTTTAATCCTTTAATAAAAGCTTTGTTTCGGTCACCGTCATTTTAATCCTTTGACCCCACGTCTACTATAGCAGCATATTTCACGTATATTGTGGTCCTACTGGTGCCATTACCGCTCCTAACAAATAAAGAAAGGCCGATTTCCGAAAGGGCAAAAACGGCGCGACGCTGAGCTCTCTTCGCCGCGGAGTGAATTCTACGCCCCGAACCGTACGGTTCGTACATCTTTAAAATTAGTATAACTTTAAAATTAATTATTTGCGGCTAATAATTTTTGCACCATTAGGTTTCCATTTTTATGTCGCGGAAGTGTTTCAAGTTATTTGTTTAGTAATAAATAAAATTGGTCTTTTGGTATGGCCAAATATATTTCCTTATTTCATCCCTACCCACAAATTCAAATAGTAACGTACTCCGAGCGGTCAGTTATAGTAGATTGGCAGTAGTAGCAAAATAATAGTAAAAATTGGCAACTGGTAGGCCTAACCAGATCTAATAGAACGGTCAGGGGATAAAAATTGTTATAATGTAGTGCACAAAACTATATAAGACTTACATATACAATTAATTTCTTGAACTGTAATTTGTAATTAATGATTTTTTCTTAACACAAAGCGTGCGAAAATGACATTGGTTTACCTTTGGAAATGGGTAAGTGAGAATCCTGTTACCGAGATATTTCATATTCCCAAAACACAATTTAAGGTTAGGCAAAGCTGGCATTTAGAGATACTTGGAGATATATTTTGTAATACTTCTCAAAAATATTTGAAGATTTACGAAAATTTATTCTACGGTTCTTTTATCTAAGTTATCGACTAGGTAGCTGGCTATAGCGAATTACATTAGGACCAAGAATCAACCTAGTGTGATTAATTTAAAATGAATATAACACAGTATTAAAATAACGATTTGGTTTTAGAAACGGTTAATATATAAGAACGAGTAGTTGGCAAGACAAAAGTTATCCCTAATTGTGAAATCCATAAAATCTGACTAAAATTGGTGTTTTATTTGCATATATGACTTATCTTTATATATACGTCAATCCCCCTATCCCTGTTAGGAGTTTATTTGAATGTGTACCTTTTTTTGTCCTGCACGAAACAGTCGCAGATTAAGTCGTACTAAACAAATAAAATACACACAGAAACATACACACAACCTGTCACCAGTATAACAAATAAAATACAAATATAAATCTAATGTAATATTAAAGAAATATTACTTGTCTGTCGTAGACTCAATTAGACATGTCGAAAAATGCAATGCAAATACCAAATATTAACTTTAACAGAATGTTTGAGGTATGAGGATATCGAAATAAATTTTTCCTTTGAAAACTTAGCCAGTTAAATTTCATAAGATTCAGAAAGTAGATTTAATAAATGCGTGATCAGATGGCATGGGTATATTTGTATAATTTTTGCCACACTTCTCTTAAGATAAGAGTTGAAGAGTAATACACTGAAAGCGATATAACCATTTAAAATTTATTTATTTGTTATTTGTTATTAAAGGCCGACTACATAAATCTTCGGTTTAGTCTGTCTTTCACTGGAAGTAGGCTGACTGCATGGCACACGTTTATCGCAGTAAGCCTACTTCCAGTGAAAGATAGAGTAAACCGAAGATTTATGTAGTCGGCCTTTAAGTATTAATAAATTTTACTCCCGAAGAGAAACAAAATTGGATGTTATAGTTCTAAAAATCTGATGCATCAGCAACGGAGAAAAAGAATGAACTTATCGAAACTTGCATTAATTTTCTAAAGGTTACAATCTCTGTTATCAGAAGAAAATAGGGGAAGTACGTATCTGTAGCTTTGAGCCGTAGAAGTCGTCGTGTGACCCACGAAAACGCCTTTTTACGCATAATAAACCAAACTGAAAAAGTAGTCCTACTTTTGTTTTGATTCAACACGGCTATAATCGACGAAAGCAAATACGCCTTAGCTCAAATAGCAGATAATGAGAAGAACAATATGTTACAATTGTTCAATTTAAGAACAATGACTTTTTAAACGATGTATTCATCCGCGATTTTCCGCCAAACCGTTTTGGCGCGAAAATTCGTGAAAAGTGACGCCTTTCCAAAGCTGACTAGAAGCGTACTTCCCCCTATTTTCTTCTGCTGTTATCGACAAAGTTGAAAGTACCAATGAATTGTTTGTTTTGGACGACATGATTGTTACCCTTTCGCCTAAAAGCAAGGACAATGTTAAAAGAAATTGCAGAAGTTTTCCATACTGTGCACAAGGACTCCTACAAAAATTAAAAATGGTTTCTATTATTAAGAGGTTTCAAAGTAAATGCCATAAATATATATTTATTCAAACTAACAAACTTAAAACCAATTAAAATAAAGTTCAGGTTTAAAATTGTGCAATGTTTTCTTAACCTTCCAAAGCTCCTTCTCCTAGGAAATATTTTTTCAAGTTTTCCCTAGTTTATCGAGCTTCTTGAGTGCTCTGAAATACAAACTTGTTTAGTACCTAAAAACAAATTTGTACATTATCTAGAAGTGTCGTTAGCTACATGGGCTCTAAGGAAATGCTGCAAGAACTATTGTCACTACGTTATCTGCTTGAGCTTGGATTAGTTTGAGAAAAATTCGAAACCAGTTGCTTAAGATGCCGAAAAGGTTTTCTGACACACGTCTTGCCCAAGAATGTCTAAAATTTTATAATTTTGGATAGAATCAAGTGAATAATATTCACAAATTAATTAACAGCTACAGTTTGTTGTGAACTGAATTTTCTTAAGATATTTATCTTGCACTGCAAATTTGAGGATCATACTAAGAACGCTAATTGCACACTTCAAGCTCGCATAATTTAATGTCGATTTTAGAACACATAACACTTTGAGTGCATTTTAAATTGTTCCTAAAGTGTTAAAACAATGTACCTAAAATGTTCCTAAAATGTGCAGTATTAAGTGAGCCCAAAATGTTCTGAAAATATATAACGTTCTAAATTCTTCCAATTTATGAACGTTTTAAGTGTACTGGATATGAGATGGAAATTGTGCTTAAAATGTTAAAAACAAATTTACCATTTTACATATAAAAACTGTTTATTGAACTTTCCCCCACATTTCTTTTATTTGATTATCCAATTTAGAAGCTCTACTTCCCGGTTTATAATAACTGTGGGTCATAACTCATTTGGCAAAAAGAGCCATTGGCTGTTGAAAAGCCTGAGGATAATCCAATTCTAGGGTATAGTATATGGCTAATAAAGCCTTCATTATTGAGGGGATGTTAAGTTCTTTTGGTTTTAATACGACCATTAAGTCGAAATCAGGCACAAAGGTGGGCCACTTCTCCGTTTCTCCATTTCAATGGGAATTTCTGAATCCTATAATAATTAAAATGTAATACATTTATTTATGAAAGGTTTCCCTAAAGTCTCCCTCCCAATTTTTGAAAACCTTTTATCACTTTAAGATGTGGTAAAAAGCCTGATTAAGAATTTTTAGATTTTTTTTATTATATTTTCACTTTGTAGTTGTACCAGTGACATCTATCTTTAAAACTTTCAACAGAAATGTTTATTTAGTTAGGTATCGTTGAAAAGTATATCAGGTGCTAAAAATAGCTGAGCAAGAATAATGTACATTGGTCAAGCCATTCTAATCATCTTGATCAGACAATTTCCAAAATAGTGTAGGGACACTTTTGGGACAAACACGTTACCTACGTTAACTTCTTCAATTATTGAAGTAGTTTTAACACCTTTTGTTTGAAATTTTCCTGACTTTTTCACGAACCAAGCCCAAGCTAGCAACATCAGATCTTGGCCCGGAAATAATTGAACACGTTGCCTTAGATTTTTTATCGTCTACCATATCCAAAATCACGCACAATAACTTTTTAACGTTTTGAGAAATTTCCTCAAAAACTTATCTTTCACACATGAGTTGAAACTCGAACAAAAACTGAAAATGGGTGTTCATCAAATCAAACTTCGCACAAAATACTTTAAATAACACGCAAACTTACAATCTCAACATTTTCCAAACATGGGTATGATTCCAAAATAAATCCATTTCCAGACTTTATAAGATTAGTTCTCGAAAGAAAGGTCTTTTTAAGAATTGCTTTAATCACACCAATATCAGGCTTAGGTTTTTTCCATTCAGTTTGAAGCGATGAAATGGACTCCTTCTCCTTATATTACTAATCAATTCTCCTTTAAACCGGTTCCTTGAAAACCCACTTTAAAATGTAAAATATTGTTATTATATCACACTCTATAGAAAAGTGTGAAATTTACTCACCTCATTGCTGACTTGGGCATGGTACATTTGGAAATTTTAGACTTGCCACTTTCGTCATCTGGAGTAATTTCTGCAGTTGCGTATCGTTTGAAACAGATTTTATCTGATTTGTTCTCCTCTGATTTCTCCTGTTGGGCTTTTTCATTCATTCTGTGTTTTCTGATTTTGGAACTTAGAGCTTTAGTAAATTGTTCCTACAATAAAGAAGAATTAAACTATAAATGATGAATCAGCCAAAATTAATTTCTTTAAAATTCCCTATGGTGTAGTTCCTTCTAATTTGATCCAATAACTGGTGGTTTGTTTCTAACTTCGAGAAACGAGTATTTGAAATTATTCATGGCATTCTATGGAAAATAATTTGGCTTCAGAAATTAAATAAGTTAGGAAGGCTTTTATTTCAATGAGTACCACACCTTCTTAGAGAACATGCATGGGGTCATGGGTAGCAATGCTTAAATCTACTCCATTGATATCTAAGAGGGGGGAGCGTAGATTTACACCATATTCTTTACTCCAATCAGCTTTAGCTTTTTTGGATGAAATTTGATCTAAAATATCACACAATTCAAGGTGGTCTTCCGTTGTGCGTAAATTGAAATGATCTTCGTTAAAGAACTGAAAAACTTCGGGCTTAGAACCATGACATGTTCTGCAACACTTATGGGCAAATCCAACTCCTTCTTTAAAACCCCATAGCCCACACGAGGCAGGCGTATCTGCAGGTATTCCAAGTAAAATCCCAGTTAATTCCCTTGTTACACCGTTTACCTTTAACCCCAAATCTAGAACATTCTGCAGATCATTCAAAGATTGAATCAAATCTAATAAAATATTTTTCATGCCAAATTTCTTAATGTATGAGGATTTTACAATTGCTAGTAGTTGCTTTGTATAAAGCTTTGACCTGAACATGGGTGGAATATTGGCTAATTCGTAAGTAAAAAAAGACAACTTGTGAATTTTCCTGTGCATTCCTATAGGGTTGCAAGTTTCCACATCATCAAAATTTAAAATTATTTGTAAACAAAAGGTTCCTGACAGTTTATGATTTTTATAAAATGTTCCATCGCACCAATCTTTCATAATAGTATCTGTAGTTTGGTGCGAGTGGGTAAGCCAGTATTTTACATCTGGGATGGCAACTAATGCCTTAGAGCTCTCTAAGATAGGTACACTGTAACCCCAAACTGATTTTTGTTTAAATTTGCCTTTACAAACAACTGGCATTCTACCCATATAAATTTGTTGAGGCATTAGCAAATTAAAATTAGACTTAAAAAAGCTATTCTCAATGCATCTGATTTAAATGATATTAACATGTTTTCAAAACTAAAATCATTATCAAATACTGGATGTGAAACACTTTGTCCATCTTCATTTGAAATTTTTTTTAACTTTGAACGAACAAAAAGTCCAAAGGTTTTTAAAATTTCATCTATCTCTTCAACTATGTAATATATATTTTTTTTGCTGAATCCAAATTTAGCTTCAAGCTGAAGTATAAAGTAACCTAGAGCTTTTCAACACCAAATTGTCATTTTCTGGAATATTAAGGTTAGGACCAGCAAGATGGTGCGCTTCGACAAATGCAGGATTATCATTTAAATTCAACTCCTCTTCATCCATAGAAACGTAACCTTCATTTTAACAATCGATTTCATCAGATTCATTGGACATTTCATCATGTCGTTCAGGTTCATTTTGAAATTTAGTGGAGTGTCCTTTAAATGCTTTCCAGTTTTTCGATGTATATGGGCAATAATTGCATGATACCATAAAAAGTGGGTCATTTCGATGGTGCTTAATGCAATGTAAGCTTAAATCCTGGGAATTTTTTCCAGAAAAGCAACAAATCTTATTCATACCAAAAAAACTGGTAAAATAAACTGAAAATTAAAATAAATTAAATATAACTTTCTTTAAAACCACAAAATGCTGTAAAATTTGTTTGCGTATTCACTTTTTAATAAGCTAAACTCATCAGTTATTTTGGGATTGTAAAAATGGACCACAATGTAGAAATCCATATTTTTTCATGAGAGTTGCAACCTTTTACAACCGTTATACTTAAAAATTTGGAATTTAAATATTAATTTAATGACCAAATAAATATTTTTTACCTTTCTTAAGTGCATAATAAAATTTTGTCCAAACATTTTTAAACTAAAACTCATCAGTTATTTGGGGATTGTAAAAATAGACCACAATGTAGCAATTCATATTTTTTCACGAGAGTTGTCAATTTTTACAACCATCAAATAAGCCATCTAATTCCTCTTAAGTAAATTTAATTAAGCCCCAATATAATTAAGGGGAATTAGATTAAAAATTTCCGGGCTGAAACACCATTCTGTGGTTGATAAGGAATATGAGAGTGATTTGGCATTAATTTAATGTTTAATCTCTCCAAATTAAGTAGAATGCCTGTTAAAAATAGAAACTTTGCGAATAACATAGAATTTTCCCACACTCAAGTATATTTTCTTAGGCCTAATATAAATAGTGTTAAAAAATGAGATGTTATTCGCAAAGCTTAAACTTTCAAAAGACATTCAACTTAATTTGGGGAAATTAAAATTTAAATAAAGGCCCAATCAGGGTCCCATATTTCTCATCGACCACTAAATGGTGTCTTGGCCCAGAAATATTTTCCATCTAAAAATATACTTTGAGTGTGGGAAAAAAATAATGGGGATTTTGGTGTTATCTTTCAGTTCAATTACTCTAACATTGCGAGCTTATTTTGGCTTAGTTAACTGGTTAGAATAGTTTTATATCAGTTTATTTTCGGTAAATTAACAATCCTACTGTTGCACTTAAGGCTATGATATTAAATGTAAATTTGATTACTTACTCAAAATCAGCAGAATCGCCTATTGCACTGAAATGGCTAACACGCGTTGGCGCCTTTTTTGGCGGGAGCAGGACACATTAAATTTTAACGTAGCAGATTTTATAAATCAATATTTTTAGCGTCACGCCGTCAACTATGAGACGGCCAACCTTGATATTAACCAACTTTAATATTGCCCGTGGCTAGGAGAAAAAATTACAAGACTCTTTATTACGTTATAATAAACCCTATCAACAACGATAATTGTTACTTGATATAAATAAATTATATTTGAATTTTTGTCAATTAAAATATTCGGCCGATATATAAATGCCACCCGTTTTATGCGAAATAGACATGTATTTCGAAAAGACCGCGAATTAATTTGACGAGCAATTGACGGATTTTTAAATGACGTTTTAGCGCGCGACACTACAGAAAATGTCTTGGGCACACAGACTTCTTTGCGTGCTTTTTTGACGATAACATGTAGAGTTATTTTCACGCGCAAAATGAATTTTAAAAGCCGTCAATATTCGCAGCTTTCGTTAGGCGCCTTGAACTATTCAAAGTGGAGCTATTTTATTTTCGTACATTGTTTAAAGGGGGCTTCCTTCATTCACCCTGAATTCATTGCCCGTTCTCTCCCTGGTAACGGGCTGCCAGTTTCTCTGAGAGTCAGGTGTAGCCGCTTGGTGGTGTTTTAAGGCGAGGCTACCGCGGGGGCGGGGGAGTTAATTATTGGAGTTTATTTATTTAGTAACGTGTGTTTAATGAAGAAGCTGTGAATCATTTACTTCTGATGTACCGACGAATTCTACTTTATGACGATTAATGCTACGTAATTGAAGACCCAAAAAAACAAGACGTCAATTTACAAAGGAGTTTTAAAGTTTTTGAGGTTGCCCCCTTCCCCCTTGGAAAAAGTCTGTGGGGGCCCCAGTTTAAATTGTAATATTAGCTTCCTTTCACCAGGGGATTGACACCCTTTAAAAGACCTGTGTCGTATTTTTTAGGGGCCCTCAAATGTTTTATAGCATTTAAAGTATCACTATTAACTTAAATAGCTTTATTTATAAATGATTTAATTAGTGCCCCTAGTTAATCCTGCTTAAAAATTTATATGGTAAGAAATTTTCAAAATATTATAAGAACACATAGTATACAACTACAAGAACGCTTTAACATTATAAGATCACCAACATTCTGAATAAGAACGCTTACTTAAGTGTAAGAACATAACAAGATCATATATAAACATTTTAAGTTCACATAAGTGATCCCTTCGTGTTCTTGAGATGCACCTGAAATTTGCAGTGTGGCGCATATGGACGAATGAGGTAGGGCTTCATAGGAAAACATTCATCAACACCGATAACATAGTTGGTTGCGAGAAATTATAACCCATGATGAGTTGCGGGAGGTTTCCGGTCATGACCATCAGAACGTTGGTTTTCTGTGAAAGAGAGACGGAGAGCGATTTCACCGAAAGTGGCACTCCCAGAAGTATCTTACTGGAACGGTCAACGACTTAAATTCCCGTAGTCGCCAAGTTGAACAAGTATCTAAAGCAACCCTGGATGGAGAACGAACATTTCACATTTCAAAGGGTTCAACGACAGTCCGACATCGAATTAAAGAAAGTTTACGTCGTTTAGGAGTACATCCGTACTGCCGCCCAACGAAGAAATATCCAGATAAAAGATATTCAATAACAATAACAGGCCTGACCTTAGAGGGGGAGGGGAATGGGAAGAGTCTTCGGAACAGACGCGTACGGCGCCGGAAACTTTCCCACCGGCGAGCTTAGCTTCGACTATCACACCGATATCTTTTATGAGAACTGTAATCTTCCTATGTTATTTTCATATATTATATACTGTATTATACTTTCATGTATTAGAATCTATTAAAAATTTAAAAAAAACAGCGCGTGAAGGAGTCCGAGACGAAGATAAAAAGCGCATGTGAAGGATTGTTAAAAAAGGATTTTGTACGGAGAGGATGCTAGTAAATTTACTTCAACATGCACTCGAATAATTTTTACAGTCCGCATTTTAATTATCAACCCATTCATATTAAACTGGAAAACACGATATGGGCGATGGAGATTCATTGAAACCCACTCTACATTACTTAAATTTCTTCATGCATTCCACAACAAATATCGTTAGCGAAAATTTGCAAGCCTAACTCTAACATCTTTATTGTCCTTTTTAAATTTTCATTTAGCGCGTGAAAAACCTCTACATTGTACAGTCAAAATGCAGATAAATAAGCTTGCAAGACTTTCCAATACAGAGGTATTGTCGCGCGCCATAATTGAATTTTAAGAAAGGTCAATTCATCAATTTAAAACCCGTGACTAAACTCGCGCCACTTTTCAAAACCATATTAAAAACAAAAATAACTCTCCCACTATTAATAGTTCCACCATTTCCTGTACAAGAAAATGGCGATGATGTTGGCCCCAGATGGGAAAAGTGGTTTTAAACGATTTAATATTGCGTATGACATCGACAAGAAAAATCTCCTTCATTGTACGCGAGCGAAGAGGTACAGTATATGTATGATACCTTGCCAATACTGCCAACGCACTTAATGAGTACGATGCCGCTGTCAGAGCACCAGCGACTATAAACCTGGACTAATCGATGCATATATATTTCAGATTGTGATTCGACACGAGCCTTTTCTGCACAGCAACCTAAAATTCTGTTTAATAAGTCTACAGAAAGTAAAAATCCCCATGTGCCGCTTTACATCTACGTGGCGTGAGAATTTACAATCACCAGCTCTTTTCGGTCGACGCTACGCGTGATAAGAGATATCATCTATGGCTAAAATATATACTAAAAAATGGGGGGGAAAACTACGTTGGACCGAGGATATATAAAGAGCCGTTTTTTCCGCCGCCTTTCAGAGCACCAGCGACTATAAACCTCTTTTATACCCTTTTTATATTTATCTTCGCTGGTGCTCTTTTTGAAACTTAATTTGAAATCAGTTCGGATACATTTTTTTAATATACTATTTTGACTTTATTTTATATAACTTATGAATAATGGCTGGTGAGGCAACACTACCAGCTATCTTACAAGAACTTAAAAAACTCAGAACTGATAATAAAGTAGAGTTTGATAAAATTAATTCTTCAAATCAAAATGTATGTAGTAAAATTGATAAAATGTGTAAAAAAACCAATGAGTATGAAGCCCGTGAGTATTAAGATAAAATGGTTGAAATAGATACCCTTAAATACCACTGTGACAACTTCCAAGAATTAACTAGTACAAAATTAGACGATAAAGATAATTAAATAAGGAGTCTATTGTCGCAGGTTGACTCCCTTGAAGCCGATAAAAGACACAGAAACTTAACTATCGCCGGCCTCCCTAAAAACCTGGAGAGGGTTGCGCTCGGCTAGCTAATGAAGTTAAAATATTATTGAAGGAGTTACTTAATATTGACATCAATGTATCACCCTACCAAGTATATAGGAGGGGTGAAAGCAAGCGTATAATTCTTAAACTGGATAATCTATAGCAGAAAATTTTTTTGAAACACTCCTATAAACTCCAAGGGTCCCAAATTTATATATATCATGATTACACGATTAAGCAAGAAGTTGCCCGGTATAACCTCAGAGAATTTATTAAAACCTCAGATAATAATACGGCTAAGTTTAATACACAGTTTACGGTTATAAAAGACGGGCAAATATATTTCTACAATGAAACCAAAAATTGTGTCAAACTTAAAATTTAATTTACTCTGTCTCCGTATTGAGTCCTATTTTTTGTTTACCTTGAGTTTTTTATGAAAATTGTTTACTCAAATGTTCAAAGTGCAAATTGTAACTTATAAAAATTAATCACCCACCTAAACTCAGAATATGCTGACATTTATGCCCTATCAGAAACCTTGTTTCAAAATAAACCTTTTTTTATACCTACCAAACTACGTTTTCACTGGCTTGGGGAACCGAAAAAGGCGGGGGTGTAGGATTCTACATCGATTGCAAAATTCATTTTATGGTCATACAAGATCTATGTCTTTTTAACAAAAATATTGAAAGTCATGTGTAAAAATTATAATACGGCTAATTTTAGCTCCTTTATAGCACATTAAAATTTATTACGAATTGTCTAGGAAATTGCAACGTAGATTAAATTATAGGGGGAGAATAATCTGAAATCTAAGAATACATTTTGTTCTGTGAATTTAGGGCTGGTTGGACCTAGATAATGAGTCCCGAAAAATAACAAGTTGGTACTACCTAAATTATGATTTTTGTTTAAAAGTGCTTAGTTTTTAACATATCAATAATAATTCGAAAGGTTATCAAAATTGAAAATTTATTAATTTACAAAAATTGTCCGATGATTCCCCCTTCTGCTGCTAAGCAAGTCTAGCAACGATAAACGAGATTTTAGCGTATGGAGTAACTTAACATAAGAGTCAAGGTATGAGCACAGATTGTGCTATGATCAACATAGGAGCAAGTGTTTTCCAAAGTGGAATGGCTTATGTTGCTCTTTCTAGTGTTACATCGTTAGATGGTCTTCATTTACTTGATTTGGAAACTTCCAAAATATACGCCGACTGGAAAGCTATAACAGAATATAATCGACTAAGAAATGAATTTAGGAAAGATTTGCCACAAATTAAGTTGATACATTGGAAGAAAAAACCATCAAATGTTCCAGCATGTATAGCTGTTTCAGCTGAAATAATCAACGAAACTGATAAGTGTAGTGAAGCTCGAGTACGTTATAAATCTTTTATTTCCAAGCCTCCGAAGTGTAAGAATCCTTTAAGTATTCAGAATGAAACGATGCCTATTACAATGAAAGGCTTTCTAAATAATGATAATTCGTGCTACGCTATATGCATTTTACAAGTTTTGTTTCACGTTCCTGAGTGTATAAGAAATATTCAAGAAAAGGTCACATCTCCGGGGCCAACAACTTGCGTATATAAAGATTACTATTAATTACTATTAATGTTAGAAGAACGCTGGACAATCGATTTCATGGCATCAACCAAGAGGATCCTGTGGAATTTTTAAGTGATCTTCTACAAAAACTTAAAAATGACAATAATTTATTTTTACGTCGCATTCAATATCAAGACAGATGTCCAAATTGTTCTCCAGGTGTAGTTCTGAACCACACCCCCGAAGATGGTTATGTATACATCGTAAATGTACTTGCCGACAGATACAATTTAATTTTTCACGTTTTATTAGGCCATTGAGAATTGTTTGTGATAAAATGCGTTCATTGTCAAAATGAATCGAAAGAACGTCGCTCGATTTTACATTTTTCTAGTCAGTACCTTTTCTTAAATTTTGCAAAATTTCTCATAGAGATACTGTACGGTTTCAAATTCACACTCCAATTAAAGGATTCGTTCCTGAAAAAATAAAAATTAATAGCATAAGTTTTAAAACCAAAGCTGCCGTAGTTC
Source organism: Leiobunum rupestre (assembly GCF_980474605.1). Classification (NCBI taxonomy): domain Eukaryota; kingdom Metazoa; phylum Arthropoda; class Arachnida; order Opiliones; family Sclerosomatidae; genus Leiobunum; species Leiobunum rupestre. The sequence continues at coordinate 48,779,452 of NC_143391.1, read as the reverse complement.
ATTTGGGATATGATTGCGACGGCGGTCATTATATTGTTGCTTTAAAGAACCCATCAGGGACTGGATCTGGTTAGACATTGTGCGAAGACAAAAAAATAACTCAAAGAAAAGGGTTTTTTAGTAATTTAATTGACGTGTATTGTTTACTTTTAGTAAAAGTTTGATTTTTTAAAGAAAAACTATTTTTGTTTAGTTTGGGAAGTCAATCACAGTACAATTCTATGTACGGATAAAAGGTTATATTTACTAATGAAGGTTTAAGACTTTAAAATGGTAGAATGGGTTGCAATTTAAAATATCAAGTTTAATCATGAAGTGTTTTAACTCTATATCTATAATATATATCATTTAAATAAACGGCGCAAGAAATTCCTAGACCGCACCATTTAGCGTAATCATTATCAGCATCACCAAACTTCACTGATCATTAGTAAAATTATGTCGAAATTTATGTAATAGTACAATATGAATTGCAAATAATTTATTAAAGGAATTTAAAAATTGGGGGTAGTCGTTTATTAAGCTATATTTTGTTTCGACATATAATTCACTCACGTCGTCAGTTAAAAAAATAACAATATACTACTATCGTAGTTTTCAACAAGCTCTATAGTTAAATTATTTTTTGACGATCATTCTTCCTGAATTCGTCGAAAATGTGCACACTGCGAGCGGTACTAAATCGTTTACTACATACACGTTTTCTCACAAAAGCTTGCTATCGCTACTAGCGACAAAAAAGGAAATACGTATTCCACCATAACGATTTTTGGTACCCACTCCCTTTAAATTATTTTAAATAATTTCTTCCGACTTTTTTTAATATTCGATATTATTTGAGATATTTCGGTAGCTTCAAAATAAAATTGAGTGTCAGAAAGTGAACTGTAAACCTAACTTTAAATAAAACGAAGTCAAACCCTTTTATCACGTGTTCCTAAAAGTGAAGTTAGCAAGTAGAACAATTGGCTAAAATTAGACTTTATTAATTAGTTATGATTTATTTTATTTTAGGGTTAATTAAATGAATCATTGTTTTAGTTTTTAGCTTTATTTTTGCTTATTTTTTGAAAGATCCTGCAGTTATTTCCCTTTTAGATTAGAAATATTATTAACGGAAACCGATAGTTTATTCTATGTTACACTGATATCAACATGTTTTATACAATTCTTTAAGATGATAAATAATTTATAAAAGATAGTTCTAGAATTCCTGTTATATAGGACAATTTCAAAGGAAGTTAAAGCGAATTGTAAATTTTCTATTTGAAACAGTCGGAAATATGTCGAAAAAAATAGAGGTAACGAAACCAGTTTCTCGGTCGGAACAGCGGCGTCAACTATCGTGCTACAATCTGGAGCTCAAGGAAAGAGTGAGCTTGACGCAAATGTCTTCGTCAAGAATTCAACGAAAGAAACGATACACTCATGCGACTGTGGGGACCAAAGAATTCGGCAAAAACCACGTAATAATTATCTTGGTCGGAATAGTGGCGTATTCCTTGAACAACTGTGCAACAGCTTGGAGCTCAAGGACAAGATCTAACTTGACATATTTATCTTCGTCAAGAGTTCAAGGATAGAAGCCAAACACTCATGCGACTGTGGGGACCAAAGAATTCGGCAAAAACCACGTAATAATTATCTTCGGCGGAATAGTGGCGCATTCCTTAACTATCGTATAACAATCTGGAGCCCAAGGACAAGAACTTACTTGACATATGGTTTTTGTCAAGAGTTCAAGGATAGAAACCAAACACTCATGCGACTATGGGGACCAAAGAATTCGGCCAAAACCACGTAATAATTATCTTCGGCGGAATAGTGGCGCATTCCTTAACTATCGTATAACAATCTGGAGCCCAAGGACAAGAACTTACTTGACATATGGTTTTTGTCAAGAGTTCAAGGATAGAAGCCAAACACTCATGCGACTGTGGGGACCAAAGAATTCGGCAAAAACCACGTAATAATTATCTTGGTCTGAATAGTGGCGTATTCCTTGAACAACTGTGCAACAGCCTGGAGCTCAAGGACAAGATCTAACTTGACATATTTATCTTCGTCAAGAGTTCAAGGATAGAAACCAAACACTCATGCGGCTGTGGGGGACCAAAGAATTCGGCAGAAACCACGAAAGAATTCGCAACAGAAGAATACGCGAAATTGATTAAATTTATCAGTTTTCTTTATTATAGTATTTTAGAAAACGTAACTTAAAAGTAAGCAAATGACCAACCTTCAGTTACATTGATCACGATTTAAGATGCAACTCTTATATTTGGTAGATATTATATTGCAAATTTCAGGCAAATTAATATCCAGTTCTAATATATACATTGAAAGTATTGAAAATTTATATATGGCCGAAAAGAGGCATCCGAAATTTGTATAAATATTGTAAAAGCTACAAAAAATCAAAGGTTTTATTGAAAATGTGGTTTATTTTTTCAAATAATTGATATATTTTCGTAAACCCAATAAATTAAGAAACAAATAAATTTAAGTTTAAATTTGAATTGTTGAATTAATTTATGTAAAGCTCAGTGCAACACATTTCTTATTTATAGTTTTGAATTAACGGAGAATTTTCCCACGTTTATTTTTGATTTTATAAACAGTTTGAGAACGTTTTAGTTAAACCAAGAATGTATTTATTTATATTTAGGAAGAATGATTATGTCGCGACAATCGGCGGGCACGTTGCGCGTGAGGAGGGGGGAGGAGATGATTCCATCGTGTCGAGTGACGTCAATTTTACCGAGCCAATGACTATTTTATGTATTTTAAACGGAGAAGCGTACAGGGGGGTACCGAAGGGTGTATTTAGAGAAACGTTAAAAAACGTCTTGAGATATTCATTCCCCCTAGGTATAAATAAATACATTCTTGGTTAAACTCTGAATTTATACAATTAATGCTCATTGAAGTTGTACATGTTTTCATTCTTTTACGCGCTCACCAAATCAGTCAACCTCACAGTTAACCCCTCGAAACCGTTTTTATCGGGGGGGAGGGATTTAACAGTGGAGCTTCAACCCCTGCACGAAAATGGTTGCACCGTGTAAAGACATGATAATAGTCTAAAATATGAATGTGTGTTTTGTTACTTAGTTTATCAATTACAAAAAGAGAAATAAAATAAAAATTGATAACATGCTACTTTCAGTTGTACATTATTTTAAAGATATAATTGTATTAGGTGTTAAAAAGTTCGTCTTGTATCTATATTATATTTCTACAAGTGTGTCCTTCTGTATGTATGTCTCATATAACTTTTAAACGCCGCGAGATAGCGTGCTAAAGTTTTCACCACGTGCTCGGCTTATTTATTTTAGCTTAAGGTCACCATTATGAACTCACTGTGAACTTCCATGCCTAGGCCACCAGTTCTTTTCTTAGCCGATAAAAAAAGAATGCTGCGCTTAGTGGGACTCGGGGATACTTCTCTGGGACGCGTACCTCTCCCCAGGCAAAGCCGGGTAGAAAATGCTTGTTCTAAATAAAAAGGTTCTAAATTTGGAGAGTACACAGACAAATTATAGTATGGGTATAATTCCCTTATGGTTTCGAAGAAGGGGCATATATTATATGAAAAAGCTCAGCTGCGCTGAGAAAAAGGGTATATATAGCTAACCTTTTATCGTTTCACTACGACAGGTATTATATTAGATGGTTAATAAGGTTTGTAAAGCCTGGAAATTGTCGGCTTATGTCTAAACCATGTACAAGAGTCAAACTATAAAATACTCTTTATTAATAATATATATATATATATATATATATATATATATATATATATATATATATATTTACCAACGATAACAAAGCATGACAACTAAACTTTCTATAGGAGAGATAATATAAAAGATTTGAGTGGTTAGGTCTCAGTCCGTAACCAAGAGGGTTAGTCCATTGTCCCGACGTCCATTATATAGCGGGCCCCTCGGATGACCCTACCGGTCTCCACCCTAATTGGCTGGAGAAGAAAGCCCGCCAAAGAAATCTTTGCGGACTCACTGTGGTGCAATACCAAGTGTCACCTACAACTTTACCCTGCTCTTAACCCTTCGGGTCAGAGGTCGCCCCTTTCGGAAAATTCCGAAGGTGGACTACACGAGCGATCATAAGTCATCCCTACCTTCCCCAGCAGCGATGGCCCAAAACAACGAGATAACTCTCTGAAGTAAAGGGAAAGGCTGTTAGGGACAAAGCCTACATTTGCGGATGCAAATGCGGGCTTAACACACCCCCACCGAAAAATTAGGCGTCGGGTGTGAGGTCAAGGTGGTCCATAGCGTCGAGAAAGTGCTCGTCGCCGCTATCGAGGGGAGATACGTCGTTATCCCCCAATAACAAAGTGTCCTAATCTATCGATACGGCGGATCTTGACACTCGCGGGGGTGGCGCCAAGCTCAGCGACCGGAATCGGCTCGACTGACTTGGCAACGGAAGCCCCCCTGCACTATAGGGACAGCTACCGAAGGGTACACTCTACTTTCCCACTACCGCAAGCTTCTGCTGCTAGGGCCACCGGGCGGCACTTAAATAGGTCAACAGGCCAACGTCCATCGGTGCCACCCACGTAGCCAAGGTCCTCAACATCCGTTGAGGGGGCGTATGCCTCGCCTCAATGGACGACGGTAATGCCTTTGCGGAGTGGGCGGCCTGTCCCCTTGATCTTAGGCGGTTTGCCTGAAGGGTCCTCCTTAGGCCGTCTGCCTCTGTGTTCCTTGGGCCGTCGACTTCCCCGAGTCGCAAGGCCTCTGAAGGAGGCGGCTGCTTCCCGCCCCGACCGGTGAGATGGGGATTGACCTCGCCGATCCTGTTTACAATTGCTTAAAGATGGCGCGGATGCGCAACCATCTTCATACAAATTTACGTACAATTCAAGGTATCTCAAATTCACCGCAATCAGTTAGAACCCCACCCAAAAAGTGTTACTAGGCGTTTGCTTTTGAACGCAGACTGTAGCGATGCTTAGGGGGTCTACAGCACTTTCACCCCTTCTACGCCGTGTCTTCCTCTTGGGACGAGAGAGGGTTTACTTCTTCTCGTCCGGCGCTTCTGCCCCCATAACGGTTTCGTCCCACGGAGGGTCATCTCATAGCCACGGCGGGGTGAAAGTCTTCAGCTGGGACACGTGCGTTACTCCGATGAAATCACCGGAGTTTGGGTTCCCCAACCGATATGTCAGAGGAGTGGTCCTTTCCGGCACTACAAACGACCCCTCAAATTAATCTCCCTTCGAAGCTGTGATACCACGACTCGCGTTGGAAAGAAGTTGAGTTTTGTGCAATACGAGGTCTCCACGTTTGTAGAAAACAGCTCGATGACGCTTGTCGTAGTGCAGTTTTTGCGTGAGCTTGGAATCCTGTAACTTCAAGCGTGTATGCTCGATTTCATGATGCAGCCTAATTTTCAGTTTATCGGCGAACGTGCCTGCGCTTCGATTATCGGAAATATTTCCTGGTATCAACTCCCAATCCAGGGGTGCGCGAAGCTCTCGACCTAAGTTCAAAGCGGCGGGCGAATACCCTGTCGCTGTGCTCTCGCCTGAACGCAAAGCAAAGCCTTATTCTGGGAGACGGGCGTTCCATTCTTGATGTCATTCGACAAAAGAAATTATCATTGGCTTAATAGTTTTATTCATCCGCTTAGTCAGATTTGCCTGAGCCTGATAAGGGCCCGTCGTCTAAGGGCGTATGCCGAAATCCGAAGAGGCCCTTTTGATTTGACTGGTTAGGTCGGAGTCCGTAACCAAGAGGGTTAGTCCATTGCCCCGATGTCCTTTATATAGCGGGCCCCTCGGATGACGCTACCGGTCTCTCACCTAATTGGCTGGAGAATAAAGCCCGCCAAGAAATCTTTGCGGACTCACTGTGGTGCAATACCAAGTGTCACCTATAACTTTACCCTTCTCTTAACCCTTCGGGTCAGAGGTCGCCCCTTTCGGAGAATTCTGAAGGTGGACGACGCGAGCGAGGATGAGTAATCCCTACCTTCCCCAGCAGCGATGGTCCAAAACAACGAGATAGCTCTCTGAAGTAAAGGGAAAGGCTGTTAAGGGACAAAGTCTACATTTGCGGATGCAAATGCGGGCTTTACAGGTTATAGGAGAGAACCAAAGGCGTAGCGTGCATTTCTGCTACCCGGGGCCCATCCATTTTAAACCGTATATTTGCCGCCCCCACTATTTTCCAGGCCGCCCCATACTTAAAAGCCGCCCGGGACGCCGTCAGGGGCCATGATCCCCTTCCCCTCCCCTCCAGTTTTCGTTTTCGGGCTATATATGGCGGCATTTTTCAAACCTAAACGCGTTTTACAATAAACATTTTAAGCCTATATTTATATTCTATTATTTTAGATTTGAAATTAATGCAACGATTTATAAATCCCAAAAAATCAAATCGACTTGTTATTATAAAAATTTAAGATAGGAGAATGAAAAGCTAGAAGGTTGTGCAGGCGTATTAAAGTATATTATATCTTTAAATGTATCCAATTTTTTTCAGCTCATAAATAGTTACATTCTAGTACAATTTTCACTGAAATTGAGTTTTTAGTAGACATAAAAACATAACCAATTAAAGTAAATAATTTAGAAAAGGCCGCCATATATAGCCCGAAAACGGAAATTGGAGTTGAGGGAATCGGGGGTCATGGTCCCTGGTGGCGTCCCGGGCGGCTTATAAGTAAGGGGCGGCCTGGAAAATAGTGGTGGAGGGCGGCAAATTTACGGTTTAACATGGATGGGCCCCGAGTAGCAGAAATGCACGATACACCATTGGTTCTCTCCTAAAACCTTACTTACCATCTAATCAAATACCTGTCTCTTCTTGGCCGTAGTGAAACGATAAAAAGTTAGCTATATATCTCCTTTTTCTCAGCGCAGCTGAGCTTTTTCATATAATTTAAGAAATACGTATCGAAAATAGATTGGGATACTCTATATAAATTAAATGATCTAAACTTGGCCTACGAATATTTCGAAAATACTATATCTGACCTGTATAACGGAACCTTCAATTACAAAAACCAACGGAAGTCAGCTGAATCCTGGGTTACCTCAGAATTAAAAAAATTATTAAAAAAAACATACTCTTCATAAATTATCTAAAAAAATTCCTTCCGAAAATAATATAGTAAATTATCACTCTTACCGTAATTACTGTAATAATAGCGTCAGGAATGCCAGACGCGCTTATATCTATAAAACATTCTCGTTAGCAAAAAAACTCAAAAGAGAAATCTAAAATATTAATTAAGTAACGTCAAGAAAAGTTACCAATCATATCCCTATTTCCATTTCAGCGGATAGTTTTAACAAATATTTCACCTCCGCCATTCCCCACGATAATATTTTAGACTTCCCAATTGACTGTGATAATAACAGTTCTACCTTTGCTCTTTATGACGTTAATCCGCCGGAAATTGAAGACACAATTAAAACATAACCTCTAAATTCTGCCCTAGTCCCTGATGGTATCCATTCCAAACCGCTAAAATACGTAACTGAATTTCTGATACTACCACTCGTATTTCTAATAAATCTCTAATTCTCTAAAGGTACCTACCCGGATCACTTTAATCAAGCGTGTGTAACCCCAATCTATAAAAAAGGAGATACTATTGACCCTGGCAATAACAGGAAATGCTTCCTTAAAAGACTAAATTCCTTTGGTTGTAAATAAACTCTCTTATCCAATAACCAATTCGGCTTTAAAGCCGATGTTGGCACCGATTTGGCTATTTCAAAAGTATACAAAAAATACTGTACGCGTTAGACGGTGGAGTTTACTGTATTGGCTTATTCCTAGATATAGAAAAAGCCTTTGACAGTGTTCCACATGATCAGTAAACTAGATAGACTCGGTATCAGAGGGCTAGGTTTGGAATGGATCAAGAGCTACCTTGCCAATCGGAAATGCTAAACTAAGTAAATAATAAAATCTCTAGACTTAATTGAATTTCCATTGGTGTCCCTCAGGGCTCTATTTTGTCTCCGCTCCTGTTTAACCTCTACATAAACGGTTTAACCTGTAAAAATTTATTTATTTATATGCGTATGACGCAATTTTAATAATTAGTCATTTAATTTGAAAACTCTAATTGAAGACACAAATGCCACTCTTAGTACGATTAAAACATGGTTAGAATGTAATGGATTAAAACTAAACGTCTTTAAAGCTGAATATATCACGTTTAATAATATAAAAGTGGAAAAATCATTAAAAGGGTCTCCCAATATAAATATATGGGGGTATGATTTGTTTACAAATTGTCGTTTAACTTTTTTTTCACAATTTCATTGGTATGAATATCAACTCAGTGTGTTATAAAATTTGCCAATGTAAATTATTATTCCCCAGAAAAACGCTAATAGAAATATATAATGCATTACTATACTCTTATATAATCTACATGTGGTTTCAAAATATCGTGATTAAACGAGAACGGCACACTCCACAATTGATGGAAGACCTCATATATACCATGAACGGCATGACTGTTTTTTCAAGATTAGACAAAAAGGACCCCCAGATTGAATTAGATGAAACATCGCGTAATAAAACGACATTCTCAACACACATGGGTCCATTTCGCTTTAAACGGTTAGCATTCGGAATAAATTCCGCTGCTGAAATATTTTAGAAAGTGATTGATGTCATTCTTGGTATTCCGAACACAATTAATGCAAGTCACGACAAACTTATCGGTGGACGTAACGCAAAAGATTGTGACTTGAAACTTTCTGAAGTGCTTAAGAGAAAATCGTCTGATGGTTTTACATTAAATAAGAAGAAATTTTATTTCGCGAAGCTGAAAATTATTTTTTGGACAGATTTTAGGGACTGATAGCGTCAAGCTTGGTCCCAAAAAATCGAAGCTCTTAAAAGTTTGCTATCACCACGTAACAAAACTGAGCAGCTTCTAAGGGTTGGGAAATTACTGCTGTGGATTTATACCCAATTTCGAAACTCTGAACGAGCCCTTACATCACTTACTTAGAAAGAACACTTAATTTATTTGGATTAAAAATTGCCAAACAGCTCTCGACCGAATAAAGGCGTAAATTATAAAATAGTTCATCCAGCCAAACCCACAACGGTAATTGTAGATGCCAGTCATGTGCGAATCGCTGCTATCCTTAATCAGCATGATGAAAATGGATCAGAAAATATTATATCCGAACAACGATATTCGCAATCGAACTAGAAGCCCTAGTTATCGTCTATGGCTGCAAGCAATTTGATCTCTACCTTAATGGCTCAACATTTACTATCCTCACTGATCTTCAGTAATACGCGTACGTTAACATCAAACTAAATCCAACGATGGAAACTTCGCCTACAACACTACAAATTGCGAGTCGCTTACCAGCCAGGTAAGAATAACCCCGCTGATTATATGTCCGGACATCCAGCCGAGTCACCATTAACTTCTGTGAAAGATTTCAGTATCAACGCTTTGAATCTAACCCGTTTTGGTGCAATTAAGGTGTTGTCACTGCCAACGACGAAGGGATCTTCGACTCGAAACCATGGAACACTTACGAACCATAGCCACTGACCATAGCCGGCTGAATAAAACTAGGCCATGAAATCGCGTGATTTTTTTATTATTTTTAGGTCCGGCCCCCCTGCGCTCAGATTCCCACAGATGACGCTTAATGGTTCTTCAAGTGACGTCAAGAATGACGTTTTTCAAAATTATCCAATAAAAATTTTCCCTCATCGCGTTGTAATTTTTATAATTAGCTGTCACTTATTTGTGTCAGTTTTTCATGTTGTTAGGACCTTAATTTGTGGTGAGTTTCTTTAAATTTGTATTCGAAAATTATAAAAATAGATATTTTATTCATTTGGAACAAGTTTTAAGTTAAGCCTTTGAATTTGAAACAGAAAATAAATAGATTCTTCCTTCTGAAAGCTAGTCATCAAACTTTAAAAAAATGGTTACTTGCTGCGCATCAAAACAGGATAAAACTAAAGGAGTGAATTTCCATCGTGTGCCACAACAAGAACATTTAAGGAAGATATGGCGAGATGTATTTGCTAATTCACTCCCTATTAATGGGAGAGTTTGTAGTGAACATTTTGTTGCTTCAGACTACTCTGTTTCTTCTGCAAGTCGTAAAATTTTGTGACCTTATGTTGTGCCATCTGTCTTTAAAAGAACACCGAAATCTAAGAAGTCGAGATTTGAAAATACTACAGTATCGCAACTGGCTGAAGTTAAGTCTCCTCGAAGAAAGAACACTTTGAACAGTAACACCGTTTTGAGCCCATTAGCCTTAGAGAGTAATGCACCTTGTTCAGAAAATGAAGGGAAACATCAGCAAAGGCAATTCTCACGTAAAAGGCTTTTTTTGGAGTCTTTCTTGGATTTTAGCGATATCAATATTAGTTCAACAACTTGTAAAAGAACACGAGCTATACAGAATTTTGAAATGTCAGGAGGTTCTAACAAAGAACCTAATTTAACAAACAATATTGAACTATTAAAAGAAATTAAGGAATGCCACAATATAAAAATTTCTAGTGATAACCGTATTTGTGTATCTGAAGTACAAGCAATGGAAGGTGATGATGACCATAACAGTATTAGTATTTCTACTTCTATTATCTCTAAAAGCGTTGGTTTTCAAGTTTCTTCTGAAATTAAGAAAATATTTAGAAATCGAATCACATTGACCACATTTCTCATTAATGCCAAATTTTTCCTCTTTGGCCCCAATTTGAGTTGGCCCCGATCAGAACGGCGATCTGAATTGACTAGTGGCACATGGTTAGATTTGATATGAAAATAATTTGGCCATCCTATACAATATGTCCTGGTTTCAGTTAATCTTTTGAAGGACCAATTCTTCCTTTGGTGATAGTATTTCTTTTTCTGAGTTCATGGAAGATTCTTGGAGAGTTTATCCAGATGATTCTGCTAGTAAAATGTAAGTATTAGTAATACATTTACTTGAAAAATGTGGTTTGATATTTACGTTCGCTATATAGCTGTGATGATAGTAATATTTACGATTCCATGTACTTGAGTGAAAAGTCTGGAGAGCCTGAAAAGTCAAAGTAAGAATCGTATTTATCTTTACGAGCCTTAATTGAAGCGATTACTTCTAGAGTCATGTGATGCTCATCAGCAATCCTATGAATTGCAACCTCAAGTTGACCTGTAAGTATGGAAATTGGTAGAAATAATAATGTTACCATTTTTATACAATTTTGCTGCCTGGATGAACAGGAATTGGAACATTTCTGTCAAGACAGAAGTTATGTAGCAGACAACATGCGAAAGTTATGGTTACGACTTTGTCTTACTGATAACATAGAGCTCCTCCTCTGGTATCAAGACATCTAAACCTTGATTTCAAGATACCATTGACCATTTCGATGACATTCCTACCCGTGAAAGATTTATATAATTAAATATATTATATATTCACAATAGATGGTACAATTGTTCATAAAAATAAGTTGTCTTTCCAACCATTTATTTTTTAACCTCTCTTATGGCGTTTATTAAATTTCAACTCTTTGGGTGTACTAGGGTTTAGGATTGGAGTTACAAGCCACTATCCCCTAATAAATAACCAGAAGGCATTTCCCCATGTACAAACCTCTGTTACAGCCCACTGTGACACCTAGGAGCAACAAACACAAGGAGAACGCAGCCAGCCTTTAAACACGCTAACGAAAGGTTGTGTACGAATTTCATTGGACGAGCGTCACGAGCCTTTACGCTGAAAATTTTACGGGCGTGGGGGAAGACAATTTCCAAATTTTCCCCTTCCGACGGCAGCAGGCGCTAAAGCGTCTAGCCAATGAAAAATGTACACAAGAAAATCCACGACTTTTCACGGGCTGCGTTCTCCTTGTGTGGGGTGTTGTGTTTGTTGCTCCTAGGTAACACCAAATAAACGAATCATGAACGCATCCGGGCCAATTGACTACGGCATTCTTGTATCATTATCAGAAACCTACAAAAAAGGTGAACTATTATGGTTACAATAAATAGTGATACTCTAAACTTATAAAAGTACCAATTGAACATTGATCGAGTAGTTGCCTTTACGATCTAAATTCATGGCTGTTAACCCATGGTACCTCCATGTTAATGTGGGTGCAATAATTGAGGTCGCACAGATGGCAGATACAACATCACTCTCGTGTAGCGTCATTTCAAGAACCAATCGGAACAAAGGGCTCGCAAATGTACGGTCCCTCTTCACTGGTGACGTCGCGTACAATGAAAACTGCAGAAGAAAGTTGAAAGAAAGAAGGCGTATCCCAACTTTCCTGAGAAAGTCTGCAGAATACGGCTGATAGTCGTTTATTGTAATACGAGCTGTCGTCTAGTCAAGTGGCTTTATGTGCTTTGTTAATGGTAAGGTTTTCGCTTCTTGTTAATACATTTTATATTGGTGTGGATATTTGAATATCTACGATTCCTAATGCAGTCATTGATTTCCTGGGTTTTGGAAATTGGACGGCATTGTTTTTTTTTATGCGGTATATATGCTGTTGACGTCATTCAGCGACCTGATTTGATCACGTTTGTTAAAAAAATCATCACACGCACACCCTATGGAGAAAAAGGTAAAATCGTAAAAAACGTCAAGTAGAAACAATAACTCGATGTGGTTCCATATCAGGTTTTAAGTAGTACTATGACACGTATCGCAATAAAACAATTCATACCTTTACCACCCGAGCTACACGCGATTTCTAAAGTTGTGGAAATGCGGTGTAACGTAAGATATATAATTTGAAAAATAACTACAGCGAAGATGCACGCGTCCTTGGCAACAACCGGTTTTTTATTATACACTTTTTTCCAGTATTTTTTTGAAAAATAAAAATTAGGTAGTTGAAAGTGTAGCTTAAGGCCCGGGTATATAAGTTTTCAGATCTGTATACCAATTCCGAACAATTTTACACCATGCGCTCTCACTAATAGTTTCAATGAAAGAGCCCTTTAAAATAAGAATGGTTCCAAATTTCCAGAAAACGCGGTCATTAAACTGGTGGTCGCTATTAGCTACACAGCCAGTAGGATGTTTTAAAGCAGCGGTTGTTGGCAGACATGAAACCTGGATTTTTTTTAAAATAAGTTATGATAAACAGTTATCACACACACCACTGGCAAATGAACTTGGAAAATTTTGTAAAATAGTTTCGTTAGAGAAAGTCTACGGAGAAGACTTAACGTTTCTCAAGTTCAGTAGAACAATCTTTACAAATCTCGTAGGGCAACTTAAATTCAAACAATTTACCATTGAAGCTTCATTGCAAATATAATTATTCAGAATAATAATAATCATATTCAGCTCGGCTAATATCTAAGGCACCCAAGTAATCTAGTGACTTTTATTGCCTTGAATTCCGGTTGATGGGTTAAATTGCGTATGAGGGGGGTGGTATATCCTTCATGCCACGCGAGCCAACCACTCCCTTCACTTACTATAACCGTTAATACCAACTAATGAATTTCACGTATAGAATTTTTATAAAATATTAATCCCGTGAGATTTCTTACTTTTTTAAAATCGGAATGGCTATTTTAGTCCTCAAATGCATCACATTATTTGATTCATACTCGTAATCAATTAATAACCAGCAAAGTTATTATTTCTAAAATAAATGTCTAAAGCTCGAAGCATCTAAATATCTTAAATGTGGTGTTTATGTTTGTTACCGAAAATTCAGTAATTGCGATAAGCTATAAGAATCCCTACATCTTAGTTGCATCCTAATTTTGGCCATTAAATAATCTCCGTGAAACTATGTGATTTTTATTATACCACGCCTGCGGCTTTGAAAATAGACATCTGAAAAAATAATTTCCCCTTATTATGCACTTTTATGTAAATATAAAGAATATGGTAAATCAAATATAATTTAAAGCTTTTAAACAGTTTTTAGAAATAATTTCATATCTTCAGTCGTTGCTGTAATCTAGTCTCGGGTAATAATAACCAGCTAAACTAAAACCTAAAGCCCGACCCTAGGCTCAAGTCATCCAGCGACTTTTAACGCCTTTTATTTAGGTAGCTGGGTAACAATGCGAAAGAGACACCCTTCATTCCACGCAAGTCAACAGCTTTCTTCCCTCATTCTTTCTATTAGCATCTAAAAAATTAAATCAAGGTCCTAAGATCAAATCGGATTATAAATTTTATGGCGTGTAACGCGATTCAATTCATTTAATCATATTTAATCCCATTAAGTATGCCCCTCGCTTACCACTAACTTTTTCGGCGCTGTTGAAGCGTGTGTCAGATTCCTTTACCTTGCACCCCGATCTCCTATCATGCCCGTGCAAATTTCTACCATGATGGCCGTGAACCGTTTTAACATAGTCATTCTTTCCAAGTATACAGTGCCGTCTTTCCCATTGGGCCCGTTGGGCCAGGGCCCAGGGCCCCGAGTTCGAAAAGGGCCCCCTCAGGCTCAAAACAAAACCATTCAACATTAAAATTTCATATTTGCAATAATGGCTAAGCGAAGGAAAGGTTTATCTTGGCCCCACTTTTTTTTAATTAACGGAGACATTTTATTGAAATCGGCGAGCATATTTAGTCGGAACTGATTTCTACCTTCGATAAATTGTTTTCTCTCACCACGGCCGGCGTTAGGGCTTGCGGGGCTCCTTACCCCCCATAACAAATTTGCCGAGGAAATGTTTTCAACAAATAGGGTTCGCTTACTCGGTGAGCAAATTCATAAAATTGCTATACACCTGATTCCCATAAATCAAATCACAGGAATCTGACCGAGAATATTATTTTTTTTCGGAGCCAAAGAATAATCTTCGAATCTGGAATCGAATTCGAATCATAAAAGCTTACCCGGAATCAAATTCGAATCATTGAATCGTCTCAGGGCCCCTGAAGTCAGCGCTTACCGCGGGACCCGAGGCGGTTGCCTCGTTCGCCTAGCCCTAATACCGGCTTTGTCTCTCACCAACAGTTTTCCGGATACAGCCAAATTTTTAGGTTGACTATGTTTAGAGTGCGAAGTTGAGGTCAAACGAGCTTGAAGTAGGTCTGGTAAGATATTGCCACTATTTGATACGACTAAATTATGACGTTAAATTTCGGGTTTACTAAATAGCAAATAATGAATTTCAGAAAACCGAGTATTTTATTTAAACATTTTTACTATTTGATTTTGTAAAATTTACAAAATTATTTGACATTCCCATAAAATTTTCGCCCGTAAGCCCGGAAACGTTTACAGTGTTTGAGATAAGGCGCTAAAATGTTTCATGACGCATTATCTTGAAGTGTTTGCCTCTTTAAGGAATGTGTATGAAATAATTATAGCAAAAAGAAAATATACTGTATCCTAACAAAAAACTTTTAGCTTCTGTATCTTTGCCTTTGTTTTGTGTGAAATTTCCTTAGCTCACCATATTATTTATAGCATAAATCACATAGTACGAATAAGTATGACACTGAACGATTTCTGCGAAGGAAAATCTGTGACAGTGATTGTGTAATCGAAAGTTTTGGACGGGGAGACTCTTCCCTTCCTAAACTCTTCGCCTGTAAATGCCAGGTTAGTTTGATGGCGATAGTAACTATCGTTAACGCATTTGAATTTCAAATTAAAAAAGAAGTACTCTAAAGGGAATATAACCTGCAACGCGATATGTATGGAAGACCCCACAATTTTAAGGATTAACTCTCAAGTAAACCACTAAGCCGCTCCGATGCCTCGAAAGCCATAGGAGGAAGCGGCCAACAGCGAAACCGTTGGAGGGCGACCAAAATACCAGAGGTTATATTCCCTTAAAGAATGAAGCGAGTGTTCATAATTCTGATATTTCACTTCCGATTCAATAAGACATCATTATTTTCCCAAAGCAAGCGTTATTTATATTTTCAGAAGTTAATTTTCTTCTGATACTTGTGAAAGTGTTTTAATTTTCAAAGGGTCTGGCCTCGTTCATCAAAAGTTGAAAATGGCTAACAGCAACGATTTGCCGCGCGTTGTTACCTGGAACTTACAAAGACTAAGTAATTCTAGGACCGGTGTCAGTTTTTAGCAACATAATGATTTATGTTGTCATTGGCGAAACAGAATATCATAAAAAAATGTTGCATTGGGTGATAGGAAATATAATATTTTGTTACTTATGCCTTTAGGTATTTAGTAATCCAGAGCATAAGCCAATGGAAAAGGCGAAAGAAAATGATATCAGCAATGCTAGTAGCACGTTTAGAAAGTTGGAGGCGAGAAAGTCACTGAGGAATTGTTTTAATATCATCTACGATTGATGGGGCCGAGAAGTTAAAGCTATCCCATAACGCTATCTTTTCCCATTTTTTGCTGTAGTGTTATTTACCATTATTTAACAACTTTTCCCATTTTATATCAAGTTATTTACCATCTGTTAAATACCACGCTTTCATAGTCGATGGAAATTTACTCAAGCTAAAACGTTGATAATTGGTATATGATAAAAAGTTCCCTTTACTTAAAATTTTCAAACCTGGCGGTATTTGTTCGAATACTTCGGTTATTTTCGAAATCAAATTTGACAAATGAATTCTAAAAACCGAAATATTTTGTTTTTGACAAATAGCCAACATGGGCGCCAGCAGACATTCTATGGGAGTGATATGATATAGAAACCTCATTCGCTTCGCTCGCTCGGCGGTCACACAGAACGGTTTGATAAATGATAATGAACGAGCTTTCCGTAAGTGATACAAGACACATTTGAAGTAAATACTCTACTGCAGTGTTTTCCCCAAAACGAAGAACGACAGTTCAAGTAATACGTTGGTGCGGACGGGCCGCGGTTCATTTTTCGATATTAGCCTAGTCCCCTTTAATCGAAAATAAATTCGGGAAAATCTAGACCCAAGAAGGGGCAACGGGGCATAGCTCATTGAATGGGGGGAGCGGCAATTACTCCCACGCTGTGTCCGTACATGATACCAAAAATAAATGATAATTTTCTACTCACCCTGCCCTACCTTGAAGAGTACTCGGCTACAGCCCATACTTGCTATCTCGTCGCCACTTTGGTGCCCCCAATTCGTACGCCACCATAGGGGGCCCCCAAAATAAAAAGTGCCAGGGCCTCACAATATGTAAAGATGGCCCTGCAAGTATATCAAAATTCATTGTGTCGCAATCTGTTATCAATTATTATTATGGTTTTTTGTACATAGATCTTTTTTATCAATAACAATATAACATGTTTCTTTTAAATAAACCAAGCACTCGTTTTACTCGCAATCACTGAGTCGTGTTCATTATTTATCCCGGCAATGATACGCTATTCCAGAAGCTGCCTTGGCTAGGGCGGAAGACTAAGATACCACACATTGTTGCGAATGCTATTGGTTGTGGCAAAAATAATCGTAGAAATGTATCTTCTTATAGTGCGCTACACGTCAAACACCAATTCAATGCAAGTGTTTTAAATTTCACAATTTATAGTGAATAGTTTCTGAAAAGGATTTCTAAAAACCCTGCTCTTGGTTTGAGGTTTTTAGTCTAAGCAAAACTAATCCCTTATGAAATTGGTTTTTCTTGCAGATATCCTCGGATTTAATTTGAAAATTCCTCAACTAATGTGAAAGGAATCTCGTAGAGCCAGTGCAGGGGATTAGCTGTGGTGAATGTAAGAAGTGGCACGTTTTTTTCCCATTTTGTCTGGCAGTCGATGCTAAAAAGCTGCAACACGGAAAGGAAACCAAGCACACTCACTAGCAAAATTTATTAACACGTATCAAAAATTAAATTAATATACCTCGGTTAGTTCTAACACCTAAAATGATTAATTTATAAACATGTGTAAAATAAGAACCTTAAACCTTTATATTTAACGGATATTTAAAATTATGTAAAAGGAAAATTCGAGAACCCAAACGGGAGTAAAATTTTGCGAATATCGCGGAACTATAATGAGACTGTGTTTTGGAATGTTAAAGTCAATTATCTGAAAAAACCAATCGAATGCGTGTCGTTTAAACCCATAAAAATGTTACGAAGTTTAGCAACGAGATAAAACTTTGTCACTTTTTAATCTTCAATAAAATTAAAATAATTATAGTATTTTCACTCGAGGCAATCCAAGAGAAATGAGTAAATAGTGAAGCTTAGCCCGTACCAGAAAATGGTAAGTAACTGCAGGTTACACTCCCACAAGTTTTTGGGCGTTGGCCAAACCTCTCTAATAACCTAAATCTCTGTCAGACCCTTTTTCATAATTGAAAATTCCATTTCAGGGTTCGAAATCAGTGACCACCTTTGAAAGAAGTCCCCTGGTGGGATTGACAACCTTAAATACCCTTTGGTCAAACACAAATTTGGATCTACTATTGTTAAGGTAGCGTACTGGCGGGTCATTTTCCGTTTCGATTTTTATTTCGAAATTCAGCAACTGTTATTTGTCGAGAAAGGACCTCAAATCCACCATGCTTGTAAAACGATCTTTCGGCAGATGTTCCGTATTTCATTTTTTTTTAAATTATAGTTATAAATATATTCAATTTGAATTTTAACAATTCATTGCGTAGAACGAACGTTAGTTATTTTAAAATATATTGATACTTGACATTAAAAAAACAATAATTTAAATTTTCAGTATTATTTAGTCACTGTACATATTTTATTGCTGAAAAATAAAAATCGATATTTTCAAGTTTAATTCAAATAAACCTTTCAGTTGTAATTAATTCGTCGATTGTAACTTTAATATTTATTCGTATAAAATCTAACGATTGTAACTCTCTCACTGCGTATAGTTTATTGCAGGAAAAGCGAGAGACTACTAATCGCGTTTGTCCTCAAATCGCCAACTCTTAAAGGTGTTTAAAAAATAGGAATTCATAGGTCTTCGCCAGTTTCAAAAATTAAGGTTGGAAACGACAACCTTTGTAAGTCAACGAATTGGATTTAGAAAAGGTACTTTTGACATAAGTAGGAGGCAATTTTTCGTCAGTGGTGAGCAAGATTTTTTGGGAGAGCTCAGCTTTGAATTTTATCTTGGTGTGCCACTGTTGATCTCATATTAATTGAAGCTAGAATTTAATAAAACGTTAGTTTTAAAAATATTCAAAAACATACTCTATCAATTATTCGCCCTTACCTTGGTTAAAAGAGATAACTTTTAAAAACTCATAATTATATATATATTGGAATTTATTTGTATATATTTCTATAGATTTTTTTATTTCCACTCATTTCAAATTATAAGAAAAACTAGCCTTAGATAGTGGTAGAAAGGTTATATATGCCAAAGTTTATTTACGTTTGTAAATTTTTCAATCTGGGTTTCTTTCACATAGGTATTTATAAAAGATAGAACTCTTTAAATTGCACATTTTGTAAATATTTAAAATCCTACAAGATTAAATCATGATGGAAATTATTCAAATGTTTAACTTGAACATTTCAGGTTTCAAAAATGAATCTTGTGTTTTGTGTAGTGTTCTTTCTGGAAATTTATCTATGCCTAGGTGCAGGTTGGTTCAAATAATCCGTCTCAAAACTGGACAAGATTTTTTAATTTTTATACAGCTTACTATTTAAAAAAAAATGTTATTCATATAACATTTAGTTTTAAAACAATTTCGGACTTGTGATTGATCGGTTTAACTGAGAACGAAATCAAAATTCTACTTTTTAAAACTTAGAGAAAATTTTCTAATATCCTATTTAGAATTGTATGAATACTAGTTAATAAAAAGAAGCCTTAGAAAATAGATTTAGTTAGGATGGTTTGATCTTAATTTTGTATTAAAGTAGGACAAACTACGACGAAGTAGTGATAAAAGATAACTTTTTAATGGGCTAACATGGTGGTAGCTTTGATATATAATAGTTTCTACCTGGATATATCACTCTTTATTTCCGCGTGCATTTCTCAAGTGTTTGTTACGGGTTCTGCAAAGTAGAAGGCTACGTGTTGAGGGAGATTCGGAAATTCTCCGCTAACTCAGCCAAAGCGGTGCTGCTGTCTTAAAACCCCTTTGCTTGTCAGGTTTTTTCAAAAGTGATATATTGGTAGGTAGTATATTGACTTGATATTTTTCGAGTACCCTGGCTTTCCACAATAATTCTACACTGAGATAAAAATGTTGCGTAGAAATTACATGGAACTCCTGGACGCACAGTAGCCAGGAATGTTTTGTATTTTTTACAGAAAGTTTCGTAAATATTTTTTACTTGAGATTCCTGTAATTTATACAAATAGCTCGTAGTAAAATTTTCAACAGAATCATTGTATTGTATACAACTGAAATAATAATTAAAATTTCTAACACGCCTGTAAATTTTACGGAATTTACATTTAAAAACTGCGTGAATATAGCCAGGAAATATTATATATTTGATTTGTTCTTACTACCCTTTTTTAAAATAAGTTTATGTACACTTAACATTTCCGTAATTAATTTTTAACCAATAAGGTACAGTCCCGGACAAAAGTTCCGGGCCGTTTAGTTTTTGTTGCCATTTTTGTGTAGTTCGAGCTACAAATTTCAGTGATAACATTTTGGAAAGAACAACATCGTGAGCATACAAATCTTTAAATATATTTACGGTAACGAATTGGGCGCCAAAATGAAACCGGAAGTGGTCACACCCCTCGAAGTCAAATTCTCATAACTCCCCAGCAACGTTTCTAGAAGGGTTGCATTATACGCACCTTGTTGCACTGAATCCAAATATCTTTACAGATTTAAAATCGCTGAAGTATTTCAAAAGATATTAAACAAACAATTCATCTTTAAACATGTCGTGGTAGTGAACAGTATTGTTTTACCCGTATTAACTTTTGCTACAATGTTTACTCCATAAATAACATTAGGGTTAAATTTTAGTTTAAAAGCTGAATTGTTTGTTTAATATATTTTGAAATACTTCAGCGATTTTAAATCTGTAAAGATATTTGGATTCAGTGCAACAAGGCGCGTATAATGCAACCCTTCTAGAAACGTTGCTGGGGAATTATGAGAATTTGACTTCGAGGGGTGTGACCACTTCCGGTTTCATTTTGGCGCCATATTCGTTACCGCAAATATATTTAAAGATTTGTATACTCACGACGTTGTTCTTTCCAAAAAGCTATCACTGAAATTTCTAGTTCAAACTACACAAAAATGGCAACCAAAACTAAACGGCCCAGAACGTTTGTCCGGGACTGTACTTTAATTGTAAAAAATATTCAACAAGTTTGCTAAATATATACCAATAAGCTCCAGCAGAACTGGAGTCTAAAGCAAGAGACATAATCACGTGCACAACATAGTAATGCAACTCATTGGCTCGGAATCCAGACACGTATTAAACTTAGTTCAAACCACAAACACTAACGCGATGAATTTGCATTTAAATGTATTAATTTATTTTCATTTGATGGGTAATTAAAAATATGACTCCATTGGTGCTTTTACGAGATGTCACTAAAAATCGTTTCTTCATATTAGTTGATTTACAACAAATAATGAATTTTTATGGATTATTACTGTTTGGTAGCAATTCGACTTCGACCACAATAACTACAGGAACTACCTGTATTTTAAATACCATAAAACGTCTTCATTTTTTACTGTAAATACATACTAATATGTATTGAACAAATATGTAATGTATAACATTTCTACCATAGAAACTACATGGCTGTCCTTTATTACAAATATCTGAAACAAACCTATAATTTCTACTATAAACAAATAGTAATATGTACTGAAAATATATGTAGATATTACAATTCAACGATAAATACTACATGAAGCCCCTGTATTTTAAATACCTAAAAACATCCTGTAATTTATACTGTAAATATTTCTTGAATATTGTAATTTAAACAGTACAGTACTGTATTAAAAAAAATACAGAACGGGTGCTGTAAAATATTTCTGTAAATTCTGCAGTTTTTTCTCTCAGTGAAAATGCTGTATTCGTTTGAACTACTTATGGGGAGCCACTTCACGTTGGAGTTAGCTAAATTCAATTAAAACCACAAAAATGGTAAATTATTTATATAGGAACTCGCCAAAGGGATGAAGCCATAAAATGCGGAAATGAAACATGTAAAGCTGATCAGGTCAGTTGTGTTTTAATTCACCTTATTTACTGAAGTAGAACTTTTAAACGGCTTCTGAAGTTCTGCTTGGTCTTAATTTTGTTTCAAAAAGTACTTTGTAATGAACGACTTTATTCTTCAGACATGCATCAACGGATTTAAATGTTATAAAGCTCCCAAAAAAGATATTGAAAAATGTCGGCAGGTTTTGGAAGAAGGTGGTACTTTGAATAGAGATAAACTTTCAAGGATCCAAGTGCCCATTTTCTTACAAGTATGATTTTAATTCGGTATAATTATTAACAAATTAATTTGTTTCTGAATTGAAAGTTAAATATGCTAATTGTGTAATCATTTCTAAGCTTTTGTAAAATCAGTAGATTAACAAAGTTTACATTCTTCGAAAATATTAATTTCTTTGATCAAAATCAGATCAACTGTTAGTTTTTTATTTGTTTCGTAGTGGTTTTCAGTCTCACTTTTTGTAGAATAAGATTTTGAAAATTAAAATTTCGTATTTATATTAAATTTAAATTGATATTTCGTAATTTTCAATGGAATTTAAATGTTTTCGTTTCCGTAAGAAATTATAATTAAATATTACTAAATTACTAATTCAGGAAATAATTTGATTCTTTATTAAGAATACTACTAATTTAGTTACTAAAGACATTTACATTTTTCTTTTGAACATATGAATTCAGTAATTTCTTTACTAACGAAACAAATGAAAAATTTCTTGAATATACAATAAGTGCAAATATCTAAAATATTTTTTTGGTTGGTTTTGGTCGATATTTTGTTTTTCTTTAACATATGGCAAGTTTTCTTTTCTTCAAATAGATGTTTTTTTTTCAAATTTATGATTATTCAAATCAGTAAACATAGAAAATTTTCATATAACCATAAAACTTCTTTTCACCAATTTATTGATTATAAATATTACAAGTTTTTTTGAATAAATCTAAATTACTCTTTTAAATTACTTCATTTCTTACAAAACAATACAACAATTTTTTCATTTTAAAAATAGAAGAATTAAAATAATGAAAGATTATTAATAGCTTCGCACAGTAAATTAGTAACTTTATTATTGTAATGAAATGATAAATTTATAATTAAAAGAATTACTTATTTATAAATTATGCTAATTGTCGAAAATTACTAATTCCTTATTTTTTATATAAATTTACTCTTAAAGTAAATCGTTAATTTCTAAAATAACAATTTTTAAATTAAATATGGAATTAAAGTTAAAATGGCCATATTTTGCTAAAACATTTAATTTATTATTAAGTAAATTTGGCTATATATTACTTAATTACTGCTCAAAATATAATTATGTATTGTAGCAAATTCATAACTTTATAATTTGCAATAAAGTAAGAAATGTCAAATAAAAGAAACCTACTAAATTACTAGTTTTTTCTAATAAAGCAAATTACTAAATTTTTATTTTAAAAAAGATTATAACTCTTATAGAAAAATTTTATTTTCAAAATATAAAACATCGTTATTATGTGTTGTAGTAAAAATACTTCATTTCTTATTTAAAAATTATTTGGTAAATTTTTTCATTTTAACAAAAAAATTAAAACTACTAAGTCATTCTGTGTAATATAAACGCTTCTTACTAATTTATTAATATTTTAATTTCCATGACATAATAAACGGTGTATTTAATAATTATTTAATGAAATACTTAAGATAATAGAATTCCCAAGAACTTGATGATTCTCTTACTCGTGAGAACAGATCTGGTCAATTATAGTCAAACACCAGAATGACCCAGCATTTAAAAATATTACTTTTTTAGTAGCAATGATTTTAAACCACTCGACGTTAAACATGCCAATCCTTAAAGCCATAGATAAATAATTTTTTGAGCTATTGAAATAACAGTATAAAAGGTTACTAATCTTACTGATCAACCATCTTATAAAATGTAGATTTGTCATCAAACTTATGTTGATTATTTGCAATATTAGTGGTAATGATCGTTTTGTTTAATTTATTTGCAGAATTCAGAATGTATAATAGGTAACTAAAATTAAATATTTGTATATCACATTTAAATAAAAAATTAATCGGATAATTAAAAAAACACCGAAGTGACCGATTGTTGGCATTTAAAATATCGTTTTTATAATACCTTTAATGCTCTCGAGGTGATCATACATAATGTTAATTCATTGGTTCCGACAGAGGTGTAAAGTGGATTTCACTTGTTCTTTATTTCCAAACGTTTCTATTTACCCTGCTTCATTCATTTAAAGACATGTCTATTTAAGATCAAGATAAATGTTATTTTTATAAATATGGTTTGAAATTAGGCATGCATTTATTATTAGTTAACATTAGATATAACATTGAACGTAAACATAATCAATATCTATCAAAGAGTGTCTGATTTGACTCAAGAACTTAATATATTTACATCGAAGACAAACGTTATATTTCAATTTGGTAAAAATATTTTACCTTAAATTGATAAAGAAGATAAAGAATAAAACCGTTTAATATACGTTATTTTCTTAATATTGTAATTTTCCCACAGAATAACCAACCGGCGTCAAAACGACGGTATATAAGGGTCATGAAAGCAGTAAAATTACGTTTTATTCTTATGAATTTATATTTATAATTTTACCGTTAGAGAGGAGATAAAGCTCGTTACCCTTGCAAATTTAAATGCGTTGGAAAATATGGAAAAGAGGTCATGCAAGAAAAAGATGAAAAGCAGCTGTGTTTCGATTATATAAAAGTTAACAAGGTATGTTCAAAACTCTTCATTCAAGTGTTACAAACAAAGCGAGTTTTTAAGTTTTTTTCTCAAAAATATTAAGCCAAATAATATATTTTACAGATAAGTTACCATCTAAGTGTAGCTTAGGATTAAATTTAAGTTCAACAAAAAATTCGAGAATTTAGGGTTTTTATGAAGGGTTTCAGTTCTGACAGATTGAGTGATGCTCATTATCGATAATCTATTCAAAAACAGTCCCAGACGTCGGTAAAGCTGTCACTCCTCAAGAAATCGACCAGTTCACTTTGGCGGGGGTCAAAAGTCGCGCACGAGAAAATAGAATATCTCATCTCAGTCTTTAAAAGATTTTGACTAGGGCGTGACCTTTTTTTGAAAAGTATCATTGAATTGGAATTCTATACTTTTGGAAAGCATAAATTGATCGTTCTCTTGCCGAACGTCAGTGGCAGCAAAAATATTTCATACAAGTATCGAAAAATTTAAAAAAACTTACCAATTTTTAACTAGCCTTAATTAAGGTTATTCAGAAATAAAACTAGTCCAGGAACGTATTTATTTATACTTAGGGTGAATGACTTTGTTCGGACTATTTGAAGCGTTTCTGTGAATCCTACTTGCCGTCTGTCAGTATATTCGTCCCATTAAGAGTCAATCAAACCGTATCGGTATATCATTGGATACTGAAACCGATTCTTTCTGAAGCGTTGATCTCGGGGTGGCCGAAATCGTGCTAGCTGATATTCACATCAACATCTGAGAAGACGTTTATACCTAAAATTTAAGATCATTTTTCGACATAAACAGAAGCTATAAA
This sequence comes from Leiobunum rupestre, assembly GCF_980474605.1. Lineage (NCBI taxonomy): Eukaryota > Metazoa > Arthropoda > Arachnida > Opiliones > Sclerosomatidae > Leiobunum > Leiobunum rupestre. Next base: position 48,753,809 of record NC_143391.1, on the reverse strand, counting down.
TAAATAAGACTAAACTAATTTTGTTTTGTTTTCAGGACAGCTTAGAAACGTTTCATGGAATATGCAAAAAGAATGCTGAAAAAACTAAAATTCAATGCATCCTTCCATTAAATTTCAATGGTTGAAAAAAATTGTAAACTTATCAACGATAGATAGATTTGAAATTTTTCTTGTAAGGGAAAACTTTACAAAAAATTTTTTTATTAATGTTTTGTACATTGGTCATCAGGCTCACTAATAAAAGCGTTAATATGTAACATCGTTATTAATATTTCCCTTACTATTTCAGGACTTTCTTGAAATGGCGGTTTTTGGTTTTAACAAAGGCTATTGCTATTTTCAAGGAGGGCGCATCAGTTATTAGTGACCCCCTTTGGGTCAGAGATTAACAACCACGCACTTTTGCACAATACTTCCCTAACACAGTCAAAAATTACCTAAACCCTTCCAAGGGTTAAAGATAACGGAGAAAAATACAATTAAAAATAAAAATAACCGAAATTATTCCTTCTTAAAAATTCATTACTAATAGCGTTTTCCATTTGATTGCTCGAGATTCGCTCCGAATCTGTCTCTGACGTCATAGATCGCACCCTGATCGACTAGGGTAAAACCGCAAATGATACATTCCATAAACATATTTCCGCGTTTTTTGGTTATCGTCTGCTAGTAATTTGAATTTTTGCGTCTATTTTCTTTGTGGATTTTTTCCCAAATTAATTCTTATTAAACTCCTATGGCGTGTTCGACTAATGAAGAACGAACGGTTTTTTTGAAGCGTGCTCTTATAGATGAAAACAACAGACCAGTGATGCTATAAGGTGGAATGATTATGTGCAATGTTATTGAAAATGGTAATCTTCTAGACTGAAAAGGGCGTGTTTTCATTTAAGATGTTAATGTTATTCCTCTTTTAAACTCGTAGGATTTAAAACCATACTACCATTTCATAAAAGTATATTAATTGAAGGTGGGCTAATTATGAATGAAGCTCAAAATGTGGATAAAACCCCATGTTCAGTTAATGATAAAGTTGCCGAAGAAGAAGGTGAAAAATGGACCCCTGAAGAAAGCACGTTCATGCTAGATAAGTATGGCAAATTTATTTCTGTCGTTGGACCACGTAAAACCTTCCCCATTAAAAAAGCAATGTCGAAAAAAATTTCTGAAGATCTATTAAAAATCCATGCTAATAAAGATTACATTCAATGCCAAACCCGCTTTAAAACTATCTTGAGAAGAGAAAGGAAGGCCGAAAAAAACAACAAGACTTCAGGCTCTGCAAGAAAAGATGTAGAATACAGAGTATAACTTGCAAAGATAGCGGTAAAGCTGAAAGTCTAGAGCCAGAGGTGCAACAAGGAGTTGGCAAAGTTATTATCTCAAAGAAGTAATTCTAAATCATCAGCTAAGAAGCATCGTAACAAACCAAAGCAAGAGAGTATTAATGGAACCTTACTTCGCATTCATAAATTAAAAGAAGAGGCTAAGAACAAGAGACATGAAGAGAAAATGGCCCTCATTCGTGATATCCTTACACCACAATCTTCAAATATGTGATTGAAGCGAGGGGTCGGACATTTGCCTGTTTTGTGTACGGGATTTTGAATTTTTTATTGTGGATTTGTCATGCAAAGTCTATGAGAGCAAAATTCTTGGATTTTGGATTTGTGGATTTTTTTCCAAATTTTGTACGGGATTTGGCCAAATGTCCGACCCCTCGGATTGAAGATATTATATGCGTTAAAAAGTTATTTTTAGTGTTTAAACCATTCCGTAACCTTTAAAAGTGGTTTTCACTCGAATAGAAACATTTTGATAATATTTAAAGGCATAAAATATTGAACCTAAGAGTTTAAAGTAAAAATCTTTTGTTTGAAAATGAAATATGATTATTATTAGAAAATTATTTTCTTGAAAGTTAATAAACAAAAAACCTAAGCCTGTATTTTACTCATAAGCAAACATTGCGCCAATTCGATTTCTCTTGTTTTCTCTTAGCCGCTTTAATAATTCATGTCTTCTATTTTGTCGAAAGTGAGGTTCCCCTTCTCTATCCTCTTCATCAGTAGAGCTATTATCATCAAAGTCGTCGTCATCCCTCCAAAGATCCCGATTATTAATACAAATGTTATGGAGAACACAACAGGCTAAGATGAATTTCGCTATGGTATCCACTCTGTGAAAATCAGTTCGAACCACCTGACGAAAGCGCTTTTTCAATATTCTAAAACAGATCTCAATTAAAACTCTAGATCCAGATAGACGTTCATTGAAACGCAATTGATTTTCAGATAAATTTCCGTAATTTCGAAATGGAGTTAACAACCAAGTATATGATAGTCATCACCGCAAATAGCAGGAAGTTCCTTGCTAATGAATGAGAAGCGAAAGACACGAGAATCGTGAATCTTGCTAGAAATCCCCGTGTAGACATCCAAAAATTTCCTTTCATAAGCACAAATTCCCTGAAGTGTTATTGCTGGCGTTTCATGACGGTAAACGTAAATAGACTTTATTTTATGTGCTGGGGTTCGTATATTAATATACACATCCAATAACACCTGGAAATCCACTAACCCGCATCCAAAGATTTTAATAACAAACTACCTTATAATTACAATCAAGTATAAAGAGTGAAAAGAATATTACAGCTCTAAAATTTTCTTTAATTTCTTGCTTATCTTCAGCAGTGACAGGAAATTTAATAACTGAAGGGGTTAGATCGACTTAAAATTATCTACTCGTTGCATTTGCCTATTCAACGATGATTAACTCAAATACTATATAACGCTTCGCTTACTAGACAGGCGTGTTCCTAGGAAAAACCTGTTAACACCTCTGTAGCACTGTAAAAGCTGGGGTAATATTTGGACCCGCGGCTAGAGGCGCCACTAGTAACACAGCTCAAGCTAGGGGAAATTTTGGGCCAGCGTCGAGATGGAGCCACAATCGGTATGCTAGTTGAGCCATAGAACACGCCTGTCTAGTAAGCGAAGCGTTATATAGTCTTTGGATTAACTGACTCCAAAACGACCAGCACTTTTGTTACCCGCATACCTAGAAATATATTTCAATATATTTTTTTTTTCAATTATAATAATAGTGAAATAAACTTACCAAGAAATGACAGAATATGAACTTCTGCTGAAACTCGCCTTTTGGATAGAAATTTTAATATTGAATCCTGGTTATTAGCTCATCACATGTGTCACGTTCAAGTCTAAAATTCCTTTTGTAACTATAAAGTTCATTAGTATGAATCAGGCACTACCATAGATATATGAAATATGCTATTACATATATCTATGGGCGCGACTACATGTTTAATATGATTTCAAATTATTTACAAATAAAAAAGAATTACTTCTTCGTTAGAGTAATTATAAACAACTTCTTCAACATAATTGTTAATTTTTGGGCGGCTATTTCTTGTATTGTAATTCAAAACAATGCTAAATTCATCTTCTGAAGATGATTCCAACAATATAAAAGCAAGTTTCACAGCGTCTCTTCATTCTAAGCCTTAGACTGTCATTTTGCAAATGGAACACGCCAAAATTTGGTCCGATCTCGATCTCGTAACACGCGAAAATTGATCGTAAATGGAACAAAAACTGTTGATAAGACCGATCTAGAGCGCTCGAGAGCAGTCAAATGGTAAACGCTATCGTTGACAATGCGGTGAATAGTAGGTAATTGCCGTTAGACCCTCTAAACCAATTTAAGAGCGACGCTGCAAATGCACCTAGAGGCGATACTCGCAGAGTGTTTGACGTTAAACCGACAACCGAAAAAAAGAGAAGCAGGGCCAGCGTCCAAACCGGACGATTGATCACTTTTAAACGAGTATTGGAGGAAATCGAAGGTTAAATTAACTGTTTTTTATTTGGAGAAAATTCTGTAGCTATAAAAAGTTAGGAGTAGAATTATATTAACTATTAATAAAATAGGGATTATATTAAATGGGAATTAAATCGGAATATCTAGTGTTACATGCTTTTAGAATTATTGAACTCTACATCCGATGACATCTTGCTTCGTAAATAAATATATTTTAATGCTCATTTGTAATAAAAGATATATCTGAATTTGTAGTATTACTTTTCAAACACCGTCTTAGTTTCATTTTGAATTAAAACGGTTGACAAAAAAATATTAACATTTGTCTATATATTTAAACATCTGACATTTTTACTTAGATTACGAAGTTGCATTGAAAATATTTTCACCAAATATATCGTAATTATTTGATACCGAATAAGAATTTTCACTTATTTACCGTGATTTCCTTTTTAGTTTCTCAGAATGCCAGTTTAAGCAGTTCAGAATGGAGCGGGTTGTAAGTCTCCTAGTAACGACTAATCCTTCATCTATCAAACGCTTGCTACCTTTTTATTTCAATTTCTTGAGAAATAGGATGAGGTTGCTGTAGTTGGTATATTCAACTATTGTTTTTGGACTATCTTTAAAAATATTTATTTCGAACTCCTCCTTTTTTGTCATAAGTATAGGAATGCGGGCCCAACTTCCATTTCGATCTTTTACATTCGCTTTCCAAGAATTGCATTTTAAACCACTTAACCTGTATTTAAGCACATTTTTTCAAAAAACTATTTTGTGCTAAAATAATATTGCAATAGTTTTCAACTATTTCAAATATGCCTTTTCAATAGTCTATTTAGTTTAATTATATCTTTTATTTTAGGTATATTTTAAAGTATTTATAACGATGGCGAAAGTAATGCGTTTTACATGAATTTAGAGCTGAAAATGACTATCGAATGTGGCCTACCAGGTACTATAAATACGCGTTATATTCGCTTAATATTTAGTATTCTTGGTTTATATTCCGTGTTCAATAAAATATACACGACGTTTGAATCTGTAAGTTAAAGGGATGCTGCAAACGATAAATAACTTACTCTTATTCGATTCCCCATCTATAATTAAGCCTAATTAAATATTTCATTCGTTAAAATACTTTAAATCCATTTTTTTTAACTAAAAACTAAAGTTCTCGGAAATTTGTGTAATTTCGCGGCTGTATGAGCGTCCAATGAGAAGCCTCTTTCAACTTTTATAACACCAACCAATGAGAGAGTGAATTTAGGCTCATAGCCACTGCATTTTACGATTTTTCGCCTAAAGTTTGTTATGACACTTTTCTTCATAAATAAATTCGGATAACTAATTTATATAAACGTTTTGATCGGTTATTGTACTGTAGAAATATTTTTTTACATCTATTCTTTAGGCCAGTGGTCAACGCACGCGATTTTACAAGGTAAACAATCATTTTCACTACGATTTCCAATATATAATAATAATAATATTATTACATCTCATTTCATTCTTTTCCGAAAGATCAACAAATAAGGGCGGTATGGCTTAAAGCTCTAGGAAAATCAGATGATTTTCAATGCCCTCATAATTTGAGAGGATGTTCTGCTCACTTCACACGAGATAGTTTTCATCCGCGTACTGCTAAGCTACGCTGGATAAAGAGAAATGCAGTTCCAAGCATTTTAAATCCAAATGATTTTAAAAGAGCAAGATTAGTTGACTTTACATTTATGGAAGCTGAAATCTTTCCTGGAGAGGAAGGAATTGAGTAAGGTGGTTCATCTTCAGAAGCACCAGGTGCTCCCTCATTAGTTTTAAGTGAGGGACCAACCCAGTTTCATAGCTACGCTACTAAAGTAAGTGGTAACTTTGAATGTCCCGTCAGCGAACCAGTTTGTTGAGTTTCCGAGTAACTGCAGATTTTCATCGGTGGTGAATACTAATATTCGATCATTGCCTGGTCCGGTGTCATGCTTTAGGAATTCGTTGCCATCTTTGGTTCTTTTGAATTCGTCAGGGACGTCTAATAATGTCAAATCAGCTGGCTGAGGAGGGGCATTTCCATGACGGTACCTTTGAATAACTCGCTTGATATTGGACGATGGCGGCAATCATGGAGCAGATGCTAAACTAACGTTATTAACGATGTTGTTTACGATAACCTGAGTTGAATCTTGCGTGGCCATAGCTTGAATTTTATTTTGGTTCATGGCATTTAAAACTTCTCTCCTTGTGGCATCAGGTAAATGAGTATGTTCAGATCTGACGTCAATTTGAGCTCCAGGCGGCGGATTAATTACAGAGTGCGCTCTCGCTCGACAAATTCCCCGTTGTTCACATCGCCAGTACGTTTTATTAGCACAATCACACTAGCGTATAAAGCCGAAGCCCTCAAAAACTAGCTTTCTTTTTCCTTGTTGGGAAATGAAAAACTCTGCCTTTAAAAATACTTATCTTCTCAGTACCGCAACTAATCTACCAATAATCCTATTTTTCAAATTAAGCGTTCTTATAAGAGCTTCCGTCTTCGAATAAAAAGACGACGAAAATGATTGCAAAACATTTCGTGCAAGGTTCACTTTTTTCACTAGTAACCTTCTTCCCCTCCCATTCGAGGTTTAGACTATCATTGTAACGTTTTTTTATTGAAAATAGATGAAAATTGTCTACGAATTACGTAATAAACTTCGTGCTTCAAAATACTTTACAGCAAAATTATATTTACGCTACGATGACCGTTCAGGATCTATTTGTCATTTTCAATACTATCAAAAGTATATACATATCTCCTAGGAGATAAGTACGAGAGGTACTTTTTATGTTTTAATGGTCACTTTTGTGGACTCCGCTTCGTGTGTATCGCGTGGCTTTTTAAGTATAGCTCCTTAGTATGGTTCATATCATGTATTTTTTGTTTTCGTTTACTCAAAGTTTTCCCTCGGAAAATTGCCACATTCACCCAATTGTCGTATCCTCCGTATTTACTTTCACCGAAAAGTCGTCCACCCAATTATCACAACCTCCAAATTGACGTACAATTATTTGTCGCGCGCACCCAATTCTCGTATTCACCGTATTATCATCCACCCAATTGTGGCTCGCTTCCAATTGAAGTTCACCGTATTTTCGTTCACCGAAATGACGCTCACACCAAATTGCGGCATACTCCTAATCATCGTCCACCCAATTGGCAAATCCAACAAATAATCGTCCACCCAATTGGCAAATCCAACAAATAATCGTCCACCAAATTGGCAACACCGAATCATCGCCCACCGTAAAAGTTTAATACCAATTGTCGTAGACCCGTATAAATAAATCGTGGTGAAAATGATTTTTTATCGTATAAAATCGCGTACGTTGACCGCTGGCCTAAAGAAAAGATGTAAAAAAAAATATTTAACCGATCAAAAAGTTTAGATAAATTAGTTATACGAATTTATTTATGAAGAAAAGTGTCATAACAAACTTTAGGCAAAAAATCTCAAAATGCGGTGGCTCTGAACGTGCGCCTTAATACGCTCTCTCATTGGTTGGTGTTATAAAAGTTGAAAGAGGCTTCTCATTGGACGCTCGTACAGCCGCGGAATTACACTAATTTCCGAGAACTTTTTGGGGCGACGCGTTAGGCCCGAATTTCTCAAAGTTTTTTTTTAAATGGATTTAAAGTATTTTAACGAATGAAATATTTAATTAGGCTTATAAGAGTAAGTTATTTATCGTTTTCAGCATCCCTTTAAAAGGAACCACCTATGGACTGTAATGCAGAGGATGATAAAAGTAGCGAATAAGTAGATTAGTCCATTAAAAGAAGAGATCAAAAAGCTTAACCCTAAACAAATTTGAATAAATTTAAATACTTACAAATGCTTTAGTCCCATTCGACCGATGGCGGTTTTTGAGGTGTCCCATTCGACCGAATTCTGCCGAAACGTGCGGTTTTTATGTGTCCCATTCGACCGAACGCATTTATGTTTCCCATTCGACCGAACGCTGCTATATAAATTGGCTATATATCTTTGTACTATGCATTTATTTGAAAATAAAATGGAATGCGCATGAATTATATTTTTATCTTCACCTAGTCAAGAAAAGTAACTGAATCAAAACTGAAATAGTAAACTTAACCAACTCTAACCTAACCTAACCTAACCTAAACATGGATCTTCGATAGTACATACCTTATAAATAAAATACCAAATCACCCCGCCAATTGGGCTACATTTTAAAATTCTTTCGGTCGAATGGGAATAAACGCTTACAAATAGCTCGTACCGATAGGTCTTCGAGCAAACAAAAATACGCAAAACTAGGACCAAATAGATCTTCGAGTGATACACTAAATGAAATTAAATAAAATAGCCAGAATTTTCAACGGTAAACCGGCTTCGTTCTATTTGGAACTCGTCAGTACCGTGCGTAAAATCGGGCTTGCGAATATTACACCGGAAAGAGAAACTAAGCCTAAATCTTAAAAATTTCAAAACGCGTTGCGTAGCAAACTAGCAGCGGAAAGCCGAATAGGGGGAAAGTGGTGGAGCAGAGTATATACGAAATTTTAAGTTAAAAGGAACCACCTATGGACTGTAATGTAGAGGATGAGAAAAGTAGCGAATAAGTAGATTAGTCCATTAAAAGAAGAGATCAAAAAGCTAAACCCTAAACAAATGTGTAAATTTGCTATTATGTATACAACGCTAATTTTGTGATGTGCGGCACTAAATATGTAATATTGTTCTTCAAAGTATATGTTTATCACTAGATTGGTAAAATGTATTCGAACTATTAACATTTAAATAGTATCGTAGGTTTTTTGAAAGCTAGTAAAATGAATACAGGTCATTCACTTTCCTTACTAAAATAATAAACTCCTTCTAACAGTAATGGAGAGGAAATACTTCGGCTATCGATAACGGTCCCACGCTGAAAGTGGCCAAACGTTTTTCAAAAGAACTTTCCCTAATCATCAAACACATTTCCGAATTTTAAAAATCCAGCTTCTAGCAAGGCCACTCTTTATCCCATGCTTAAACTAGGTATGACCTCATTCCCAAGGCACATTTTATCGACTCCGACCTAAAGGCTGGTTCACACGGGCAGTGTTTTCCTGATTTTCTCTATTTTCTCGTTTTACCACCTTTTCCCGTTGTTCTGGCGCACGGGAACACGACTGTACACACGGACAAAATTTGCCGGATTTTATCACAGCGAGCGCTGCCGGGGAATGAGAAATCGGATAACCTTTTTTTGAGGGGCGTTGGGCTCGACCAGTCAGCGAGCGTTATGCCGTCACGTGGTAGACGCAAAAATTCTTAGCCTACTTTTAGTGGAGCTCAAAGTGCTTCAGAAAACCGGGAAAAAAAGTAGAGATATTTCAACATTTTTTTCTCCGTTTTCTCGTTTACCGGCAGCGCTGACGGCGGAAAAATCCGTTTAATTTTGTCCGTGTGTACAGTCGTTTTCCCGTGCGCCAGAACAACGGGAAAAGGTGGTAAAACGAGAAAATAGAGACAATCAGGAAAACACTGCCCGTGTGAACCTGCCTTTAGAAAGGAGCGATTCTCAATTATTTCGCTTAATGAAACGTTTGCATAATTACTCTCTCAATTGCTACAATTTGCAAGAATTGATCATTACACTTTTGCTTCCTCAATTTGTACAAAATGGAAAACATGTATAGCATTCACATTATTTTAAATTGAAATAAAATTATATTAAATTATGCTTTTTCTTTTTAAAAATTTGATTGCAGTTCAATCCAGTGATCTACCATTAGATAATAATAGTTTTTAACGCCTATTTCACGGCAAGAACTAAAATAAGATCGATATTTTACGTAAACCGGGTCAGGTTTTTAACACATGGGACCCTAAGCGCAGTGGGATTTTTGGGTTCTTTTTCCATCAATCTCGAGACCTGGTAACAATTTTACGTTTGGAATCCCGTCGAAGAAAAAAAAATAAAGATCCCTAAATATCGGGGACTTTAGGCCCACGTTTAGTGCGCCTAAGCGTAAAATCTAGAGTTGCTAATTTTGCTAGTTTTACTTTTGGATTCGACAAAATGAGGAGAAAATGCCACAAAATTTAAATTTGCGAACCAAATTAGGCTAATCATGGAATAAAAACCTTTATGAATATTTTCGTAAAAATACGAAATATTTTCCGAAATTACAAGTAAAAATCACTCCTGCATGAAACGTACAATTTGAACCTCAAAGTATACAACAGGGCCATCTTAAAAAGAAACTGCAGAACTATCTAAAATTTGGGTGAGTAGGAATAAGATTGTGTTATCGACCATATTCGTGATAAATCCGTAGATTTAAATTAATTATGGAAATTGGTTTCCTTCAATTGAGTCTTAAACAAGTGTTTTTGACTTATTCTATGTTCCACCTCTTCTATTTGGATCGAGAGTCTGGCATACTTAAAATTCCCGTACCCTTTAGAGGATAATGATTTAAGAAATTTTGAAATCAGCTTCACAATCTGAAATAATTTTGAGATTGTAAATCCCGTACGTGAAATTTGCAGGTGTTTAACCCCTCAGACATAAGGCTAAACTTTAAATTTTCATAGTATGATTTAAAATGTGAAAAATCGATTTGTTTTATTTAGTGGTGTCTTTCTCCAAAATAGCTTATTAAAAAAATTAAAAATACTGAAAAACGATATCTAAGTTAATTAATAATTATAAATAGATTATGAAACACTCGTTAGAAATATAACATAAACATTTGGTAAATGTTGGTAGAAAAGTACAAATAAAAAAATATTATTTTTGTCTGACCCGATAAAAGAGATAAAACTGCGAAAAAAATCAATCTTTTGTTTATTGTAAAAAATAGCAAATTAAAAAAATTCCAAATACTATAAAACGCTGTTTCCTCTATTTATGAATTGGGTCATAGAAACACTTGTAAGAAATAAAACCTATTTTTGTATCTTTTTCGCAAAAATTAATATAAAAAATAAACATTTAACTATTTATATATATTTCTTAATTATACATTTTAGGTTAAAAGAAATAAAACAAGTCACCCCAGCCGTCATTTAAGATTAACACCGGATGTGTTAAGCTACTTCTTCAGGCACGCCAAAGATACTATATATAAAATTTTACACGTTACACAGCTTCAGTTATTATCATACTTATGGATATGGTTTTTTTGAAGCACACCACTCACAGCTTCATTTAGTGTAAAAATTAAATATATTTTTACGTTACAGAGCTTCATTAACTATAGTGGGGTTTATGACGTCGTATTGTATATGCGAAATCCTTTTAAATAATGTTTAATTAAAATCTCAACTCATGCAAATAATGAAAAAGTATTTTTAGTTATTATTACCATAAGCATGAAGCTCCACGCCTGGAAGTGATATAGCTTCATTAAGTGTCATACTTATGCATATTTTAATTTATAATTGTACGTTACACTTTACACTGCTTCATATAGTGTAATACACTTGGATATTGTTACCGCCCACCATCAGGATACGCGGGTGGGCAAACCAATACAAAAGCTGTTGAGGCCATGTGATTTCCTATCATTTGATATATAATTTACCATCCTATGTTAAAGAGTGGCCACCGCCCACCCTTATTATACCCGGGTGGGCACACCAATACAAAAGCTGTTCAGGCCATGTGATTTTATATTATCTCGGTGATTAAATTAGTATTTTATTAGAGCAGATATTTAATATGGATTACTAACAACTGCATAAATCATATTATTGCAAGAATGTATTTATGTACTAAGAATATGGCAAGACGGAGATTCTGTCCCCATGGTCGCATACTTTTCAGTTTAAGGGCCTGTTGCCAAAGTGCTAGGCAAAGTGCTAGCCCATTGAATTTAACATGTTTGATTCTAGCAAAGCAGACTTTTGCAACACGCCCTAAGTTCGACTGCTTTGGATTTTTTGGTCTCACTCTTTCAAGTAGACGCGAGCGTAGACGATTCCAATCTTTTACTTTTATTGTTCTATGAGACCAAATTGGTTTTTTCGATCACTCTCCCTTTAAGGGGGTTGGTCGGATGGGGCGGAAATTAACGGCACTGCGTGCGCGTCAAAGAGCTCTATCGAATGAGACCAACTTGTTTTTTTCGGCCACTTTCCCTTTAAGGGGGTTGTTCGGAGGGGGCGGAAATTAACGGCACTGCGTGCGCGTCAAAGAGTTCTATCGACCCAGGTAGCAAAAACCCGTTATAATAACGTGTTTTAGGAGTGTCGAAATAATGTTTTCAAAAACGTTTTCATTCAGTTGAGTATGTCACCAAAAATAATGTTTTTTCGGACGTTTCTGGGACGTTAAAACTACGTTTAATTATTGTGTATTTTAAGTGACAGAAACACCTCAGAAACGTCGAAATTCGGTTTTTATCATATTGAAATGTGGTTACCAATACGTTAAAGGTTTACTTTTTAAATGTCAATATATAGATTTAAAACCGTTTTAGATTCGTTTCAAAACGTTGATATTTGGTTTTTTTCCTGGTCAGAAATCGTAAGAAAAACGAAAGGCAAATGCTATATCGACGTTTTCCTGACCATGAAAAAACCCTAAATAATCGTTATTTTCTAAGCATATTAAACGTTTAAAAAAGACAAAAATGGTACGAAAATTATGTTAAAAAAACGTTTTTATTTCGTTAAAAACGTGCATTAAATATAGCATTGTCAGGTACAAAAAAAAAGATCGATTCCATCACTAAAGTTAAACTCAATCAGAAGTATTATTTGCGAGAACTGGTTCAGATTCTGATGGTTTTGTAGACAATGGAGAAATAATTGCCTTCTGTTTTTTGGAAATACGTGTGGAAGATTGTTTTAGCCAATCCTTTATAAAATCTTCAACAGTAGATTCCGGAACGTTTTTAAATTCAAAATTTGACCTAACTGAGCCTATAAAGAATAAATGTTTGTCAATACTTTTTCACTAACAAAGGTTCGTATGCGTACTTATCACTAAGTCTTTCGATTTTAATTTTTTGAATGCTAATTTCTTATGCCCAGCCCAATTGTAATGTTGCGCAACTTTATCACTCATTAAAGCGCTTAGAATACGTCGTGTTGTATCTCCAACTGTTTTTCCTCCGAGACCACCAAGAAAAGAAACCTATAAGCAGAATGAAAAATTGGGGTTACTAAATACTGTTGCAGCAATATAATTTTGATAAATTTTAGTTCTGGGAGAAAATAATTTGAACAGATTTACCAAAATCAGTTGGTTGGTTTTCTCATCAAGAAAATTTTCCACGCAATCCAAAGATTCACAAGAATCAACAGGAAGATTCAAATGATCTATATCAAGCTTGGTGCTCTGCGGAGATTTCTCAACTAATAACTTATTTAATGCTCTTCCGTTTGCATCCACTTGGTCCTTAACCTTTTCTAGTTCCATTATAAACTTCCCCATAATTTTCTCATTAATGGCTTCCTTTAATACATTGTGTAATACATTTGCGTTCACTAAATAAAAAAATTCAGATATATTATGAAATTATTTTGCTAAATTCTTTATAACTCTTACTACAACAATGTGCGTCCTTTTCAGAGGCCATGTGTGATGATTTTGTAGTAAAGCTCTCTCGTCTCTCTATTACAAAAAAGGCTTCAATTATACAAGAAGTTAAATTTTAAATAAATATTTTCTCCAAAATGTAGCTTGCCTTTCATTGGAGATAATTCCTTTCGCATAGGGATAACTTTCGATGAACTTAGAATTTAGAAGGACCTAAAAACATATGCAATACAGTTACAAATATTTAAATAATGTGAGTTAATAGTTTACTTTTGGCAGGACACAGAGGCACTTTAGGTAAAATAAATTCTGCTATTTTCTTGGGTGTTGGGTCTGACTCTTCTATAACAAAAAACCAATATATTTACGAATATATATTTATACATAAACATACCTTCATCACTAGTGTCTGGAAGGATCTCCTCGCGATGGACATGCTGGCGCTTTCTTTTCTCATGTGCACCTATCTTGGACTCGTTGCAGCTTTCAGATTCGGTTCCTACATCAGATTTACTTTCACTTTCAAGTGCCTTTCGTTGAGCAATTTAAAAATCATCTAAAAGTTAGATTTCTCATTATCAAACTGGATAAAAAAAATATTAATCTGAAATTTCTTACCAGTTTCATATAATACAGAATTTATTCCATACTTCCTCCAATTATCGCATGGTTCTTCAGATATTAAACAGGCTTTAATGATTCTTGAATTGGTTTTATAAGGGGGCCAATAACAAAGCTTTTTGGGTTCATTGAACCATACTCTGTTAATAACCGCACATTCTGGTTCTCCGGTAGAAGACTTTTCAGTAAATTCTACGACCATATACATAGTTGACAACCTAAGAAAGGTTTCAATTATAAGTTAAAACTATAACTATAGCATTAAAGGTTCTGAAAGCAGAATGAAATAAATTTTAATTATGTTAAAATAGGAAATACCAATAAAATATATAGGGATTAGGTAAAGTAGCTACGAGGTCTTAACAATAAAATATCGAATTTTTAATTGTCATGCAAAAGTGGCACTGAAATGCCAGATGTTACAGAGTCTGGCATAAAGTAGCATTTTTTTTAAAATTGATCAGCTGGCCATGCTTTTAAGCTGGATAAGTTTGAAAGTGTTTCGATACCTAACAAGCTCGATTTCATAGGGTATGTGTACACATCAGAAACGCTTTTATAATACTTTCCAATTATATATACTCTAGAGTTAAATTTCACTATATTGCAAATTTGAATGACTTTCCCATCCTTAATTTTGCAACAGTTATTTCCAGGTTTCAATGTTAGGGTAAAACCCCTTACTATCAATTTCTTAAATTGTATACCATTTAAAAATTCGAGAATTGGTCCATCATTATGTTCATATTTTGTCTCAAAATTATTTAGGTCATTTTTACAAGCACTTTCTTTTCTAAATGTTTTTAGTTCTGTTAGTCTATTAACTACTTGTTGTAAAGGTCGGTTTGGACTGCGCACCAGGTTTTTAATTTCACCTAGATAAGATTCAAATGAGAAGGCAGAAAACTTATCGAGACAACCAAATTTTCTAACACTCCCAGCTAAATGTATTAAGTTATGTACATTGTAGACATAAAATCCTTTCCCATAAATCTGTTTGGCACTACAAACAAAACTTCTAAGAAGATTTTCAGCATAATCAATCATTTCATTGGTAGGGTTTTCCCCAGTTAAAATGTAAATAGCACAATGAAACAATTGGAAATGATCGACAAAATTATTTGGTAATATTCCCCTAAATATAACAAATCCAGTGTATAGTATAAACTGACGAAACTCAGTGGCCTTCCATCTATCTAGCTCCGAGAAACTTCTTGGTTTGCGAGAAAATTCAACGGGTGTATTTTTCGAAACATTTAACAATTTAGCTGACAACTGTTCTATAATAGCAGGTTTTTGTTTCATCGTAGACTTGGGTTTCATTAAACTTGAAATAATTCGTCGGGTACAGCCCAAACAAACGAGATGCATGTAATCGATAGGGAAGTCTGAGATCATGTTAATAGGTAGTTGTAAAAACGGAGAAAAAACATTTGGTAAATGACGTTCTTCGTGAGATCTGTTTCGAAAGTTCTCGTTAGTGCGAAGAGGTGCATTGAAATTGTTTAAAATTACTTTATCGAAGTAGCTTCCCTTGTCTACACAATAATCGCAGGAGTTATATCCACTATGATTTTTTATACCTTTTAAATATGCTTTTGCGGGAGCATCACAAACGAAAGGCCCTAACTTTATATCATATGAAAAACCATTTAAGGTTAAACCTTCTCTTGCGAGAATAGCTGCTTCAGCTATAAATTTTTGTAAATAAACCCCAAGAGGTTTTGGTTTTGAATTCCCATAGAAAATACCGACCACAAATGGCTTACTGTCAACGAGATCTAAACTACGGGCCAATATTGGCCAGAACTGACCGTTAGTGCTTTTATGAACAGGTATTCCATCAATATTAAAAGATACGTTCAATAAAATAATATCTCTATTAACTCCACTCTTTAGTTTGTTAGTAAGGCCATCAGTTAAATCCACATGGTAATATTGACCATTATCGAGCTGGTCAACTTTAACAGCTTTCTGACTATTTGAACTAAGGAGAGTTCTCGAATCAAGAGGAAGAATGGTTATATGAGGTTTTAAAATTCTGAGAAGCCCATTTATAGCTTCATGACTTATTTTAAAATCCAAAGACCACTCTTTTAAGTTTTCACAAAAATTATCAATGTTACCATCATCATCACAACAAAAACTATCCTCACTATCCGAGTTAAATTTATCAAATGTAATTGAACTATTAATAGCATTGTTTTCCCCACATTCATCGTCGGAGCTCTCATTGAAATCGTGACAGGAGTTGTCACTCTTGAAGTCACTATGAACTGGTTCATTAAGGATAAAATCACTGTTTTCTTCGTTGTCGTCACTTTGTTCATTTTCCTTTAATTAACGCAAATGCTGCTGTACAGCTTTTGAAACGTTTCTTATTCTTTGACGTTTAGATAAGGTGTACATCTCTTTTTTGTACACAAACTTTAAGGAATTCCTGTTTCAATTCAAACTGAATTCAGGGTGAACATCAGGTTAGTTATCTAAATATATTAGTAGGGTTATTACTAGAAAAAGCTTCTCAGCTTGATTTTTAAAGAAAAGGGCAGCCTCAAAGTCTTTAACACGCAGAAACATTTTACCAAAAAATCTTTGATCTCTGAAAGAAACTTCTTAATTGGTCAGCAGTTGGGCCTTCAAGATTTAAAATATCTTAGTTAAGGTTATTACTTAGAAAAGCTTCTCAGCTTCGTTGATTTTTAAAGAAAAGGGCAGCCTCAAAGTATCAACACGCAGAAACATTTTACCAAATTTGTTTTTAATCTCTGAAAGAAACTTCTAAATTGGTCAGCAGTTGGGCTTTCAAGATATAAATTATCTAAATATATTAGTTAAGGTTATTACTAAGAAAAAGCTTCTCAGCTTCGTTGATTTTTAAAGAAAAGGGCAGCCTCAAAGTCTCAACACGCAGAAACATTTTATCAAATTTGTTTTTAATCTCTGAAAAAACTTCTAAATTGGTCAGCAGTTGGGCTTTCAAGATATAAATTATCTAAATATATTAGTTAAGGTTATTACAAAAAAAGCTTCTCAGCTTCGTTGATTTTTAAAGAAAAGGGCAGCCTCAAAGTCTCAACACGCAGAAACATTTTATCAAATTTGTTTTTAATCTCTGAAAAAACTTCTAAATTGGTCAGCAGTTGGGCTTTCAAGATATAAATTATCTAAATATATTAGTTAAGGTTATTACAAAAAAAGCTTCTCAGCTTCGTTGATTTTTAAAGAAAAGGGCAGCCTCAAAGTCTCAACACGCAGAAACATTTTATCAAATTTGTTTTTAATCTCTGAAAGAAACTTCTAAATTAGTCAGCAATTTGGCTTTCAAAATTTAAATTAACTAAATATAAGTTAGGGTTTCATCAAATATTTTTCTAATCTCTGAAATAAACTTCAATTTGGTCAGCAGTTGCGGCTTTCCTGTATATATTATTTTGTTACTAGCCAAAAAAAAACACTTCATTAAACAGGAAAACCAGTAAGGATAGCACAAAGTAAAAATATACCCAACTGTTTTTAAAGGCTGAATTCAACTGAATAATACCATAGCAATAAATTATAAAATCAGTGAGCACTTCAGTTGAGAAATATGAGTCAAATTGGCCTGATGTTGGTTCGGAAATGTTAGTCCTACTTTTATAGCCTTGACCTAAACACATGCCATCCATAACCAATATTTATTATAATTATCGTTTTAAGCTTAAGATTATACGAATTAAGAAGGAAAAATAAATTAAACTGTTTACACTTACCGTTTATCACGCTCCAAAAATCGGTATTCCCTCGTGGATTTTTAGAAAATCGTGGAATGTTCCGCTGTATTCTGTAGAAGTAGGACTCCACTCGACGGTTAACTTTGTGTATATCACAGAAGGTTAGGTCTAATTATAGTTAGGCTTTGACCTAAACCATCAATAACAAATATATATTTGAATTATAACGTTCAGATTATAAGAATTAAGAAGGAAAAATAAATTAATCAAATAAAACTTACCGTTTATCACCCTCCAAAAATTTTTACTCCCTCGTGGATTTTTTGAAAATCGTGGTCCTCGTGGAATGTTTCGCAGTATTCTGATTTTTGTAGTACTAGGAGTAAGACCAGTGTTTCCACTCCACTGTTAAATTTTTTACCCTATTTTAAGTGCGGAAATTCTAGTTTACGCCGCAAAATTTCCCGCCGTAACACATCACATAAAGACTCTACTTTCCCGTCCGTCTTGAAGGCCGTAAACAGCGTTGCCAGATTTTTCTGACCGAATTATTGTAGAAAGGGTAATTAACTATAGTACAACCATATAAATTATGGTACTTGGGTCATTCCATGTGAAATCGGCCAACGTCCCCACGGCACCATCTCCGATTTTATTGAAACTCCATACACAATTAAAATGAACATATTTAGGAAGAAATCCAAAGTTTTAGGTCCAAACTCTTATAACTTTTGGAGAAATGGTCTTTTGAAATTTGTTAGTGCACGTAACTTTTTTTGCGCCGTTTTAAAGTGCGATGTTTGAGCCTTTATAATTAATTAATATAAAGGAGTACATTTATGAAAAAAATTTAAAGACTTGTTGGAAATTCGCTTAAAAATATTAGTTTTGTACTGTGGGATATATATAATTTTTAAAAAAATGTCAAAGTCGGCGTAATTTTCACCGAAACTGCAAAATGAGATAAGCTAAAAGGTCAAGATTTTCAAATTTTTTCTTTACGGTTACTATAAAACTTTGAATATTTTTGCTAAAGGATGCCTTTCACCGGAAAATACATTAATATTCAGGATCTCAGTAAAACGTTTCCAATTTAACCTCCTTCAATATAGACGTTTTTACCAAAAACGTGAAAACATGGTAATACGTTTAGTGTTATATAGACTGTTGGGAAACTAAAAATCACATAAAATCTTATACCAATAAAAAGGCAAGATTTCTATCTACAACATGTAAACATAAAAATGTTGACTATTAAGGTTTTTCTGGTCCAAATTTAAACGTCAACTTTGACCGTTTCTCAGATATTTATTTGTTGCTTTTGTACAAAGATACTATTTTGTCATAGTCTAATTTTTTTAGAACGTATTTTTTACAGTCTGAAGTCGTTTGCGGAGCATGAATTGCTAATATGTTCTGTGACGGTATCCAACATACATCCATTCTGCGTGGAAAGCCCTTTCTGTTTCATGCAGTTTGCCGAGACATCTTTCTGCTCTTCTGATCGTTCGATAACGTTTCCTACGTAACGTACCACTCTTCATCATAGGTTCAAGCAATAAAAACCCCTGGTTTGCAATCTTCCCATGATGTTAGTTGAAAGACGACTGGACGAAATAATACAAATTTTGTACAAAAATTATCGGCAGATACTCTTTTGATATTAATCTCGTTCTCAGACTGTGGTATAAAAGCGTTATGTGATCGCGTTAAATAATACTAATAATAATAAATAATCAGCTAGGCTAATACCCAAGGCACCACCTTAGGCCTAAGTCATCGAGCGACTTTTAAAGCCTTTTTTAATTTAGGTGGCCGGGTTACAATGCGTAGGAGGGTGGTGGCAAGCCCTGCAAGCCACGCGGAATAGACTTAATACCAATGTGGAAAGGTACCCAAAATCAATGATTTTTATGTTCAAACAACACCAAAGGAACATTTCTTCACGTGTTTGAATTTGAGACTTGTTTAACTCCGCTCGTAAATTGGCTTTAGCTATTAATCGTTTTACTGTACCACCGATACCGTCACAAGGGCTTTTACCGTGTGAGGTGGCGAAGAACTCTGATACGAGGCTTTTGAATCATTTCAATTTGTGTATAATATCTAACTGCTTGACACACGATGCTAATACCGTTCACGCATTTTTGGGGAAAATGTTAGAAAAGGTTCAAATTAAGTTTCCGAATATCACGAAAATATTTTACTTCAGTGATGGCGCCGCGATCCAGTATAAGAATTATAAGAACTTAGCTAATTTAAGCGCTCACGAAAATGACTTCAATATAAAGGCAGAGTGTCATTTCTTCGCCACCTCACACGGTAAAAGCCCTTGTGACGGTATCGATAATACAGTAAAACGATTAGTAGTTAAAGCCAGTTTACGAGCAGTGTTAAACAAGTCTCAATTTCAAACACGTAAAGAAATGTTCCTTTGGTGTTGTTTGAACATAAAAATCATTGATTTTGGGTACCTTTCCAAAGTAGACGTTGCCAACCATGTGACAGAGTTCTGCCTCAACGAGAGGCACATTGGTATTAAGTCTATTTCGGGAACGCGATCACATCACGCTTTTATACCAGAGTCTGAGAACGAGGTTAATATCAAAAGAATATCTGCCGTTAATTTTAGTACAAAATTTGGATTATTTCGTCCAGTTGTCTTTCAACTAACATCATGGGAAGATTGCATACCAGTAGTTTTCATTGCTTGTAAATATGATGAAGTGGTACGTACAGTGATGGGCACTCACCTCTCACCGTGAGATCAGGGAGAGCAATTGGGAGGAGCTGAGATGCTCTAAGCTTCCAATGGAGAGGAGCGTGAAATGAGTTCCCAAGCTATGAATTTAAGGGAGAGGAGAGTGAATGGAAATAATATTTTTCAAAGAAAGTTTTTGGAGTGTGAGCGACGTTAATTTAATTAATGAAATGCAATGAGAGGAGATCAACTAAAAAGTTAGTTTGCGGTGGTGAGAGAAGGGGAGTTTGAGATGTAACTTTGACCAATAACAAAGCCCAAACGTACAATAAGATAACATGCTGACGTGAGAAGGTTATAAGAAGATAAAGACAGTAAATCTAATGTGAGAACAGTGTGAGAATCTGAGAGGTGGTGAGATGGCCAAAACTTCAAAAGGAGAGGAGCGTGAGAGGAACTTCACAAAGTATGAATTTCAGAGAGAGGAGATTGTTAGGAGATATTTTGTGACTGCCATAAACGGAAAAGAGCGTGAGATGAGATAAGATTTTTCAACAAAAATAACGGGAGTGTACGCGAGGGTAGATTAAATAGCGAAATTCGATGAGAGGAGATGAGATAATAAGTTAGTTTATGGTGGTTAGAGGAGATGAGTCTTTCAACTAACATCATGGGAAGATTGCATACCAGGGGTTTTCATTGCTTGTACCTATGATGAAGAGTGGTACGTTACGTAGGAAACGTTATCGAACGATCAGAAGAGCAGAAAGATGTCTCGGTAAACTGCATGAAACAGAAAGGGCTTTCCACGCAGAATGGATGTATGTTGGATACCGTCACAGAACATATTAGCAATTCTTGCTCCGCAAACGACTTCAGACTGTAAAAAATACGTTCTAAAAAAATTAGACTATGACAAAATAGTATCTTTGTACAAAAGCAACAAATAAATATCTGAGAAACGGTCAAACTTGACGTTTAAATTTGGACCAGAAAAACCTTAATAGTCAACATTTTTATTTTTACATGTTGTAGATAGAAATTTTGCCTTTTTATTGGTATAAGATTTTATGTGATTTTTAGTTTCCCAACAGTCTATATAACACTAAACTTATTACCATGTTTTCACGTTTTTGGTAAAAACGTCTATATTGAAGAAGGTTAAATTGGAAAAGTTTTACTGAGATCCTGAATATTAATGTATTTTCCGGTGAAAGGCATCCTTTAGCAAAAATATTCAAAGTTTTATAGTAACCGTAAAGAAAAAATTTGAAAATCTTGACCTTTTAGCTTATCTCATTTTGCAGTTTCGGTGAAAATTACGCCGACTTTGACATTTTTTTAAAAATTATATATATCCCACAGTACAAAACTAATATTTTTAAGCGAATTTCCAACAAGTCTTTAAATGTTACAATTTTTTTCATAAATGTACTCCTTTATATTAATTAATTATAAAGGCTCAAACATCGCACTTTAAAACGGCGCAAAAAAAAGTTACGTGCACTAACAAATTTCAAAAGACCATTTCTCCAAAAGTTATAAGAGTTTGGTTCTAAAACTTTGGATTTCTTCCTAAATATGTTCATTTTAATTGTGTATGGAGTTTCAATAAAATCGGAGATGGTGCCGTGGGGACGTTGGTCGATTTCACATGGAATGACCCACTTTTAATTTAAAGTGTTGCAATATAAAAGTACGGGTAACTTCATAATATTGTTTTGAGAAATTGACCGAGTGTGACTTTGAAAAAACAGTTGAGACGCGTACGAATCTTTTATAGAAAAGTCTAGTAAGAATTAATGAAGAGTTTTTTTACGATTTTATATTGAAGTTACGTACATTTCTTAATATATAGTTGCATCAAAAATATTGTTTTAAATGATATTTTTCGGCAATTTGGCGGAGTCTTACAATAGCTATTTTGCTATTTGAATTTTGGTGGTGTTAATGGTGAATGGCGAAATAAATTGAGTGATTATACTTTCCCCCTTTTATTTGTTTTTATTAACACTGAAAATCGATATAATTTACTATATGCGACCGGTTGTTTCAAAAAGAAATATTACTACGACTCACAACAGTGATCTTACTAATCTTTATTTCGATATCATGCGAATACTATATTTTCATCAGTTTAATAAAGTTACAAACACATCAATATAGTAAATCGTTTTTTAAGCGTTGTAAAATCGAGTTGTTTATACGAAAATAATAGTGTTTTCAGAACACCATTTATTATCGTTTGAAAAACGTGTCAATTTCTACCATACTAAAACGTTACTATTAGCTCGTTTTTTCAACGTCACACAATCGTTAATTTTTGTACGAAAATAATATCGTGTTCATAACACCATATGTCATCGTTTGAAAAACGTGTCAATTTCTACCCCACAAAAACGTTACTATTAGCTCGTTTTTTAAACGTCGCAAAATCGATAATTTTGGTACGAAAATAATATCGTATTCAGAACACCCCATTTCATCGCTTATAAAACGTATCAATTGCTACCGCACAAAAACGTTACTAATAACTCGTATTGTAAACGTCGCTGATTCGTTTTTTTTTGTATGAAAATATTTTCGTGTGGAAAATACTTTTTTTCACCGTTTTTGAAACGTTGAAAAAATACCGAAAACGTTATTTCAACGGAAATAACGAAATTTCAACCAGATTTAAACGTCTTTTTGCTACCTGGGGAATGAGACCAAATCTCTGGACCAACTGTACAAACAATACAAGTTTGCCAAGAAGGCGATAATATTATTTTGTGCCACACATAAACGACTTCGATAAGAAAGTGCCACACTTATTTATTACTTCTGAATATACACGGTTTCGATAAGAAAGTGCCACACTTATTTATTACTTCTGACCATACACGGTTTCGATAAGAAAGTTCCACACTTATTTATTACTTCTGACCATACACGGTTTCGATAAGAAAGTTCCACACTTACTTATTACTTCTGACCATACACGGTTTTGATAAGAAAGTGCCACACTTATTTATTACTTCTGACCATACACGGTTTCGATAAGAAAGTGCCACACTTATTTATTACTTCTGACCATACACGGTTTCGATAAGAAAGTGCCACACTTATTTATTACTTCTGACCATACACGGTTTCGATAAGAAAGTGCCACACTTACTTATTGCTTCTGAGCATACACGGTTTCGATAAGGGGGTCTAAATTGTGCCCCCTGTTTACCTGCCAGACCTGAAACTAGCCATCGGGAAACGTTGTGTAGCCCCACACTGTAATTCAAACTTCCCGCCACGCCCTTGTCACCCTTCCTGAAATTCCACTGGGTTGGAGGCGGGGGGAGGCAAAGTTTGAGGTTAACTTGACCCTAAAACGCCGTAAATATACGTAGAATAACCCGGAAAAAGAACGGGAATTGCGACAACTTAACTTGACCAATCCCTCCGCGTTGCAAAGAAAGACTAGAAATTCCGAGTAAAATATGCGTAGTGCGTCGTGGCTCGGTTGTTTAATTCGTCGTTATAAGAGATTACGCGGCTTGCGGCTATCTGGGTTCGAGTCCCCGCGCCGGCCAACAAAATAATTTATATTATTTATTTTTCGCAGCTCCATCTACCGTGTCGTTGCTTTCCACACCAAACAAACACACAACACTTAACGACAATCCATCCATAGCAATAGTCCCACTTCGATATATATATATCTCGATGTGGAACTAAAAATGGCATGTTTTATAGTCGGGAAAGAAACGTCACGCCTGGTTACCGACTAGACTGTGCATTAGCTTGTCGTTGGCTTCGGCATCGAGTTCAATGCCCAACTTTTAAAATCAGCAGGCTCACCGACTAAATTTATAGTAGTCAGCCCGACCATTTTTTTTACTGGGGTGCATTTTTGAAACCAAATCTCTGACCTTGACTAAATTCCCATCCGTATGATCCCTAATAAATGGAAATTGTCTTACTATAATTCAATGGAATGGTTAGAGTAGACGTTATTTTGGGGAGTCGATGTAGCATTGTCTCTAGAATTAATTAATTAATTATGGCACTCATATTGAAGAATCTCAGGTACAGAATCTTCCAAATCTTATATTTTTTCACCTAAACTTGTTTCCTCTTCATTAGATGAGGGCTTTTTTGTCGCTCTTCTATAGTCTAAAGGTACTTTTAAAAAAAAATCCAGAGCTCCTCTTTGATTGTGTGCGCTTTTGGGCTCCATAAACCAATATAAATTTTACACTCATAGTTTGATTTTTACCTCTCCGAGGAGGGGTTATACAACGACCGTGTCTGTCTGTGGGTCTGTGGGTCTGTCAGGCCTGCGAACGCGTTCGCATTTTCGGTGCAAAGTGTAATCACTGCGTAGGCAGTTTCTCGAGATCTCTGCGTTCGCAGTTGCTAGTAATTAGGGAACAAAGTCGAAAAACCGTCTTTTCAAAACCACCGTGGGACGGTGAGCGTTAACGGATTAATTTGCAGTCGGGGTTGGTTTGGTGGTTTTTTTTCGTCAACGCTCGCCGTCACGACAGGTTTAATTCAGTAGTTTGGATATTTCGCTATTGTAATGTTTATGTGAAGGGGGGTGATGTTGTGTTATTGTTATGACGTTTGTGGGTGTTGAGTTTGTGGCGTGTATGTACGGTTGGTAACTATCCAACTCTTTCTTATTGACTTTTGGGACGGACCAAGTGCTGAGTGTAATGCTACCTCTCAACATCCAATGGCAGGGTTTCCACCAATTGTTCACGGTATTCGTCTTAGTATCAATTTGCGATCGCATCGGGCGGGTTTCGAACCCGAGACCGCCTGTTTGACAGGCGGACGTTCTACCACAGAACCACCGACACTTATTACGTTTCATTGAAAATTAGACCTTCAGCTTTATCGAAAGCGTATTTAATAGAGCATGAAATTTTGGTTTAATTGAAATAGAGCAAGATTTCGTGAAAGATTTAAATTATTGCATCGAAGAAATTCTAATTTAGCGATTTCTCATTTGATTAAAAACAAATGCGTCACCCAGGTTTCGAACCCGGGCCGTTAAGTTAGGCAGTCGAGCGCTCTACCACAGAACCAACGATAACTTCAAGCTATACTGCAAATAAGACACTCATTGTAAGCATAATAGTTAACAAAGTCTTGAATTTTTTTACGAATGAAATTGTGAAGGCCTAATGTTGTTTTTTTACGAAAAAATTATAAAGACTTAATCTTGTTTAATATAATAAGTTGCTTTATTTCAATTTGGTACTTTTGTTTAGTGTTTTTTTAATGAATGGAGTTAAAGATTTTTTTCTTCTATTATTTGACGTTTTATTTTAATGAATGGAGTTTAAGATTATTTATTCTATTATTTGACGTTTTATTTTTGCGGTTGTATATTTGTTTTATCTTTTATTCTTTTAAAATTATTTACTTCTTCCGCAAAATGGTTCAATTTTTGGAGGAACCTTTTTACTTATTTTTTGTGTATTAATGTTTTGAGAACCTTTACGTTTGGGAAAGGATAATTTTTGACGAAACCTTCAAAGTGTATACGTCGCTTTTTCAAAAAATTTAATGGTCAAATCTTGTTTTAGCGCAGTCAGCAGATAAGATAAAGGGTAGAACCCGTTATTTTTTTGTAATTTATTTAGTTTTTTCAGTCGTATATTCTTATCTATTAGGTTTAGCGTATTGGTTTTCAAGCTTAATAATTCATTTATTAACAACATATCGAGTTTGTCTGGTTTTCAACTCGGTCGTAATTTATTTTAAACGTTTTCTCGGCTGATTAAGATGTTTAATGCAGTTCATCAA
The DNA here is from genome assembly GCF_980474605.1 of Leiobunum rupestre. NCBI lineage: Eukaryota > Metazoa > Arthropoda > Arachnida > Opiliones > Sclerosomatidae > Leiobunum > Leiobunum rupestre. Next base: position 48,727,601 of record NC_143391.1, on the reverse strand, counting down.
TTGGGTTCGTTTGTGTTTATTTATAAAGAACCCTAACTATTCCCTCTACGGTCATTTATTGATATACGTTTAGTCAAGTGGCTTTCTGTGCTTTGTGAATGGTAAGTTTTTCGCTTCTTGTTAATAAGTTTTTGGTGGTGTGGATATTTGGATATCTACGATTCCTAATGCAGTCATTGATATCCTGGGTGTGCGAGTCATTATATGATATTGGAAATTGGACGGTTTTGGTCTTTTTCATGCGGTATGTGTCACAACGTCAACAGGTTCCGACAGTCTACGAGTCGTCCACTACCAGATATCTACGGTATCTTGATCGGGCGAACGTTGAAATAAAATGAGCGTTAACTATGCGGCAAGTATTTCGTAAGCGACAAAAATACAAATACCCTCTGTAGATATTTCTTTTATTAAAGTTTGCTTCGTATTACATTTAACTGATAAAATTATTCTGTAAATAGGGTTAAATTCAATTGTGCGTTGTTCTAGTTCGTCTAACTCACTGTTGTAACTACTTAATTTATAATATTCTGAACAAATTAATCTCGGTTGTTTCGTTTCAATTATTTTAATTCAAATTAAAAGTTTATACCGGGCGGGATTGAACCGGGATTACGTTATTAGTAAATAACTCTGAATTGGGGAGATATAACTTAGAGGGTCATCTCGAGAAATTAATACCACTAGGGACAATGCTTCCGAGGAGAGGTATATTTTGGCTTGCCAACTTGTTAAAAACTAACAGAGAAGTCTTAAAGTTATGTTCTTAATTAATTTGTGGGATTCAGCAAGTAGCTCAGGCACAAGACGACGAATGATTGTTTGGGAAAAAGTACATATCAATATTATAAGATCAATTACATGAAATGTATGTAAAAGAAACCCATCTAAGATCAAAACGCCTTTTTAGGCCAAGTATTAAAAATACGAGGTTTCGTTCCAGGAGCGGCTAATCGTCGCCATCAACAGAAATCAGATTTCTAATTTTGCTTTACTGCCATTTAGTTCCTCAGAGGTATGTACAATAATAATATTTTTGTACAATTTTTTTTTAAAGAAACCACCTCCTTGAGTACCTGTTTAAAACGAATTTCGATTTACGAACCAAAATATAGCATATTTCTAAGTTTGATTCGAAAATTATCGTAAAATAGATTCACAACACTGCACATAAACATAAATCCCTGTTAAAGTTGAATGGTGTTTTGTTGTGTTATTAATTAATTAGTACCTCAAGATTACCTTTTCATTACGGTCCAATTTTAGTAACAGATAAGTAAGTGGGAATATTTTTATCGACTTTTTTTTATAAAAGTATAAAATTAATTAGAAAAAAGGTTTGTTTTCAACCTTTTGTTTTGGTAGTTCTTGCTTGTTTGAGAGAATAGTTTTAATTTTGGTACTAGAACTCCGGTTAGTAAAATTTCAGTTTTTTTAATTTTAAAATTGACGCTATAGTGAAAAAACAACAGGTGAATATGACGTCCGATCACTTCGAGCAAAAATTCTTCTATATTTAGGAAACTTTTCAATCAAATTGAATTTTGGAATGTACTTTCATTTTGTTGTTATTATTGAAATAACAATCGTGTACGCTTAATCTTTTTGGAGCTTAAATTGAATGAAAACAGTTTTAAACAGTATACAAAAAGTATTAAAATTTTCACAAGGAAACGATTTCAGTCAATCCCGTTGTGAATGTTACGAATGAAAACTAATGTTTTTGGCGGTTCTGGTTTTAAAGCCAGAAGAGCCGGGTTCGACCTCAGTTTGTGGCACTGGGTAAACAGCACCTTCTCCATTGAGTTTCCAAGTTCTCCTCTCACTGGTTAAAGGGATTTCACTCGCTTTTTTCGGTTTAACCTTTCCATAAACAGTAATAGTAAGTTAAGGGATCTGTTTGGCTCGAGTGGCATAATGTGCTATTCCTCACCCTCCTAGCCATTGAAACAAGACAACCAGGTTTAACGGCATTAAAAGTCGTTAGCTTACGTTGGTCTATGGTGCTGCCTAAGGTATAAGCCTAGCTGCTTATAAATATTATTATAAGGTAATATAAATGATTTTATCTGTAAACATTTCAAGATACTGCTAAAAATGATTTCTGATAACAAAAAATAACATTGTTAAAAGTTTAAAATATGAGTTATTGAAGTTGAATATTAAAACAATATTAATTTCATCTGAATCGATATCTATAAGAAGATGTATGTAGGACCTCGAAATCTTTGAGAATAACATTAATTATTTTATCGATTATTAAATAATTAATAAAGAAGTAAATAAACGTAATGTAAAATATTTCATTATAATTTTATTTTTTATTATAATTAGAATAATATCAAACTGTTTTTAACGGTCTTTATAATAACTTTTTATATTGGCTCCTTTCAATTACTTTTAAATCAGATCGATAAAGCTTTAAAATCGATACTGACGCAAAGTTTTCCTTAAGCCACGTCAAAAGAGAGGAAATTCGCCTTGCGTGCTTCAATGCTATCAAGGAACAACAACAGAGAAGGTCGTAAAGCTGTTTGATGGAATCACCAAGGGTTGAATCTCCGCTGAAAGTACTGATCGATGAGGTGCGAAAACAACTGCATTTTTCACCTGGATAACCAGAACCTGCGTTATAGTCATTTTATTATCCCCTGTAGCACATTTGGTCGATTTAGGGTCAAGCTTTGGTCGAAAAGTCGCTTTTTGGTACTGGTACAAATGCCGACTCTGAAAGTCTTGAGTTTAATAATAATTTTAATAATAATAAGCAATGCTAATATCCAAGTCATCGAGTGACTTTTAATGGATATAAACAAGTGGCCGGGTTACAATTAGTAGGAAGCTGTTGGCAAGCCCTTTATGCCCCGTGAGCCAACAGCACCCTACACTTACTATTACCGTTAACCTCTACAAGATAGTTAATAAGCACATAACGAAAAGGTATCAACTAAATATTAATACTGTACTTTCTTAAATACAAATAATGAATCTCCATTGCGAAAAATATCTAGGACATTTAATTTCGTTTAATATTTCAAGAAACTATCTTTTTTATTATATCCCCTGTAGCACATTGGAGCCGGGCCGACGTCGGCCAAAGCGCTCAAATGGCTAGGCTTGTCGACGGTCCAAGAGGAAATGTCCAAGAGGAATTAGGGTCGGCCTACCTTTAAATGTTGACTCTCTACCGACTAAAAATGTACTAGTTCCCTATTTCATAATTACGCCGGGCCACCATCAGCCCAATTTCAAAACGGGACTCTAAACCGACTTTAAATGTGATGGTTAACCGACTCTGAAACGTTGTTGGGCCGACTGTATAAAATTGTGTATTTCTGACTCAAACTGGACTATAATAATGAATATATATCATATATTACATGAATTACAAATAACACAGAACATTGAATTTTATTTTTAGCTCAAGTATCATATACATACAAAAATATATTTCCTACGATTACATGAAATAAAGAAATTGATAGAGACAATGATGCATATCTTTAACTTTTATGATAATTTAAAAATTGAAAATGCTCTATATGATTATCTCCAAAACTAAATTTTTTACACAACTTCAAAATATTAAACTATTAAATGCCACTAGAATTCATAAACGTTTAAAATATAGGAAAATATTTTATCCTTATTAAATATCGGAACATTATCTTACATCCACCTAATTTTTAATGTTATAACTTTATTTTATATTTAGCACTAAGCGACCTTTTAATATCTATAAAATCAAAACTTTTCGTATGTTTTTTCCTGCAATATAATATATTTTTCATATCTAATATATCATGGTTTTTTAATGAAATCGTTTATTTTAGGATTATTGGAAATATAATATAATCTATTTAGGATGGGCAAAACAAATTTGTAACATAATGGAAAATTGTAACAAAACGTAAGTATATTTATCAATAAGTAACAACTAAAGTTTTGCATTTAGCTCAAAGAAATTCCAAAATACTTGACGCTAAAATATTGGCAGTTGAGCTCGTTGAATTTATAGCCCACAAGAAAATAAATATAAAACATGAACCCCGACCACAAATTAATTAACGTCAGTTTCTCTATTTCAAATAAAAGTAGGCCTAATACAGAATTAAAATGTTCAAATAGTTAAATTTTATTTTATTTATCTTCAGATAAATAGTGTTAAATATTAAAAAGAAATGGTCTTTTTTAAACACTACGCCCTTAACTTCAATGCGTGTACATAGTGTTTTAACGAAAACGGTAAATTAATCCATTATCAGTCCGCTAAATTTAATCCACCTCGTTCTAAACAGTGTTCTCTCTCCTTCACTCGATATGTCATTATAATAAATTTATCAGTATATTTTATTTTATTAATTGTTTGATTAATTCATCATTTGAAGTCAAATGAAAACAGGTTATGGGCCCCTGTACGCTTTCCCTGCGCCAACTGAGGCTCTTGTCAAGCAGACGACAGCGACTGTATCGGTTCCTGGCTGACACCAAACGGGCCTTAAGCATCGTCAGTTACTTAGAAGGAAAGTTTGAAGAAGCAGCTTTCTGTTCTGCCCGCAGCGCCATCTCGTCAGCTCTAATAATAATAATAATAATAAAATTCAATTCAATCTTCGTTTATTTCCTATAAAATAATATAATAATAATAATAATTATCACCTTAGGCCTAAGTCATCAAACGACTTTTAAAGCCAGAAATTCAGGTGGCCGGGTTACAAGGCGTAGGAGGGTTGTGGCAAGCCCTGCATGCCATGCGAGCCAACAGCTCCCTACATTAACTATTACCATTAACCTCTACAAGTTTTTATGGAAGGGGAAACTGAAGAGCTCGGGGGAAAACCCCTTAAATCAGTGGGGAGAGAACTTGCAAACTTAACGCAGGAGTTGTTCCGAGTTTTCACCCAGTGCCACAAGTTGGGATCGAACCCGGCTCCTCTCGCTGAGAGGCGAAAGTGCTAACCCCTCCGCCACCCCACCTAACAGATTTTCATTACGTAACGAAAATTAGTCCACAGTATAGTTAAAAAGCTTTTAATCACAATTCGATATTTTTCGTTAGCCGCCCTGTTGCAAAAGTCCAAAACTAATTTCTGTAGAAATACTGCGGATTCCGCTTTATACATTTTTAAAAATAATCTATTGAACTTTGTTTAACTATTTTTTAACCTTTGACCGATGTTTTGGCTTGGTTTATATAAATGTATATTTAAAAACTTGAAACCGCTACGCTAATTCCTAAGAAATTAACATTGTGTAATCGCTTTTCTGACGCTTTTAGTGCGCGCGTTGCGGGCGCGAGTGTCGCGTGGCATTTTTTAACGTACGCTACGATTCGCGTTTTCGCATCGAGTCGGCTTCGATTCTCGATGTGGCTTTTAATTTTTTTATTACAAATTTTCAAAAGTGACGCAAATGTCAGTTTCTAAAAGTTCTCAAAATCTGTCGCCCCTGAGAGTTGGGCCGTGTTTGTCCCAATCCGCAATACCCCCGAAATTTTCTCTCTTTCCGCCGTGAATTTTGGAGGGGGGGGGGGGGTCATATGGGTTAGTTTGAAATTTAAGGGTGGTTATAATTGAAATTCGAAAGCCAGATCAATTTTCATTATAACAATCATATTTTCGTAAACATTGGTGCTTCAGATATAGAAAAAAAAAGCGGTGTGGGGTTCTTTTGTTTAATTATTCTAAATGGCGGCCATTTGAAAATGGCGCTGATGACGGTATTACTTGACTGAAACTGTTTCACTAAATAAATGATAACATTGCATCCAATAATTAATGTTTGGCGTAAAATATTGATATGAAGCGTGATCAACCGTCCAATTTTAAAAATATGGTTATAGACCTTCTCACCAAATCTCACTCGACCGAAAACGAAATTGACGTCCTATCTAGGAATGGAGTTAAAAAAACAACCATAAACGGCGCCACTGCCTTAAAACATCATATCGAAAAACATTGGAGATTATATTATTTTTGTAATAAAAAATTGGCTCATAAAATCAAACTTAAATAACATTTAAGCCCCCAAAGATGGAGACTTTAATTTCAAAATCACCGAATCTTTATCAACGCCGTTTCCGAAAGCGATCAGAATTATAGATTTTTTCGGAAAATATGATGATTTCACGATAAATCTACCGCCTGACCCGATTAGGTATTTTCATCGAAAGCGTGACGTCACAGAATTTTTCAACCAATACGATATCTCGAACAAACGGTCTGCTTATTTTAACCGCGTATTTTTATCGTGTTTTCAGAAAAGATAAGTTGATTAAAGTAATTCAGCCCAAAGAAGCGTTATGGAATAGGTCTTGGCAAGATTACAGAGATGTAAATTTTAGAGGAGTTATTTGGAAAGAAGTAGCTAACGAGATGGAGATTACAGGTAAACAGTATTTTACTATAGGTTTTTAAAAATGTCATTCTTAAAAAATTTATTTATTTAATTTGACGAAGGCAAAAAAATGTGGAAAACTCTTTATGACCAATTTAGGAGGTATTATCAGGCAATTACGAATTCATACGAAAAGTGGTGACGAACTTAACGACGAAATATTTGAAGACATACTAAGGCCTTTCATTGAATCATTTCTATGGATGAAGAGAGTAAGTAATATGTTGTAATATTAATATATCGTACGTATGGGCATGTGCGATAGTGTAATGTTTCTTGGCTCTTATTAATACATCTTCCAATTTTGAAATAGATAAAAGATTGGTAACAACCTGCTCTTTTGATTGTTTCAAAGGGAATTACTCTTTTACCTCGGTGGGCAAGAGTTTAAAGTAGAAGGCATATAAAATGTGGGTATTTTAGAAGAATCTAATGCCTCACATGAAAAATGTTATAACGATACCACTACAAAAACAATGAATTACAAGACCAGAGGAAAGGAAAAAACTCACTTAGTAGTAGCATGAATTTATTCATTTACCCATGAATATGGATCAGCTATAGTGCTGTAGGCATCCTCGTAAAAAGGAGGTTGGTCTATTAACTTCACGGCTCCGCCGCTTCTGGTACGCATCGTCTGCTATCGTGTCTGATCGAAAATTCCTAACCTCGGCGATTGAGTTGGATGGGTAACTGGGTTCGAACTTGTACGAGAAATTCCTAAAGAAAATTGCCAAAGTAGAGCGTGATATTCAAAATAGTTTCAAGAAAAATAACAACAATAAGTGAGGAATCATTATTTAAAAAAGCTATGGCCAGGTTAACCTTTGATAAGGAAGGAGGACTTTTTAAAAATCATCGACTTCAACTGGTTGAATATTTTGGTTTAGGTTCCTTGACAGAAAATGACTGTGATATTCATCATCATTCAAGTATTTTGAATGAACTTAAAATATTATTTGAAACTGAGTTCCTAGCTGTTGGTAACGAAAGCAAAATTATGCAACCAGATAAGCACATGCAATTTGAAGCAAATTGGTATGCTCGTCTAGGAAGATTTTCTTCTGTGTTTTTGAAATGCGAATCAATCTGTGATCTTGATAATCAGTGTAAAAATATACAGCTAGTTCCTGATTGCCATATGAGTAAGATAATAGAAAAAATCTTACTAGCTACTTCTTCCTTACCTGAAAGTAATACACGTGATACAATTGCAATATTACATCACATCGCATCCATTGTGTTTGAAATTTTGTTGAAAGAAATTTCTGAGGTCAATATTGAGAAGAAAAGTGAATCCAAAAGTTATGAACAGAATTATGAAGTGGGAAATATACCAAGGAACTTTTCGGATGAACATCAAAAGTTACGCCTCATTTGTCAAGCTGGAGGTTGCTTAGGACAACTCGCTTCTGGTTATAAAAAAGTGACAAAAAATTACCGACTTGATGAGGAGAAGAAAAAACCTTTTAACGTTGGCCTCAACTTTATCAGTTCTATAACAATGGATCTTGAATAAAAGAAAAGTCTTCCAATATGTCTTCAAGAAAGAGACCGCTTAGGGATGTACTTTCCACGTCAGCAACTCAACGAGTTCCTATTACTTTTTGATAGCGAATTGCAAAAAGTAGCTGTTCCAGAGACTATGCGAAAGTACGGAGCTAACGCAGTAAAGGTAAGAATATTTAAATTCATTGAAATATATGTATACACGGAATTATTGAAGTACTCGATCATTTTTTAGTTTATTTATTCTCATATGCAAAATGTTGTATCTCTGGCTGATGTGTTTGAGAAAGCTGTGGAGGAAATAGAATCTGCTGACCAAAGGCTGTACAATCTTAATGATTCGTTGCAACTTTACAAAAACTTTATCGGAAAAATGATTCATGCAAGCACAGGGGCATTTTCTACATCCTACATGCAGCTAAAGCAGGAATCGAAAACTTCTTTAAGAATAGGTGGGCAAATGCTACGAGACGACTTATATGGAATGGTGGTTAAGAAAGCTTCAACGAAAGCTCAAGTCAGTGTAAGCTCTGCAAAGGATGAGCCAAAATTAAGACCGACTAAACGAAAGATAAAACCAGCTACAAAAAGTCTGGATTCCAAGTCTTCAAAACCAAAAACCAACAAACCGAAAATGAGGGCAATGCCGCTTGTAACACCTATCAAAACACTGGTACAACTGGAAGATAAAAGATGGAAACTGTTGGCAAAAGGAAGAAATTGAAAAAAAAAAAATTACGAATAGCTTTATTTTATTATTGATGTGATATTTTTAATGCTCTAGTTGTTAAATTTAAGATTTTAAATAAAATGATACTTTCAAGATTCTTCTATTTTCTTTCTCTTGATGGTAATTCTTTCTAACGGAGTTTCGGCTACAGCTAATGGAGCAGTTAAATAATCTCCATGAGCGAAATGCCTTCCATGGACATTATTTTTCATCAGGTATGCTCGCCTTGCTGTTGCGTAATTTATACCAGAACTTAAACTGGCTGAAGAGTGTTTCTACGGCACTGGCATTGATCCTTCCGGGACTAAGGTGAATATCCGGGATTCGCAGTTAAATAGTCAGTCAACAGGTTAAGGAAACCAAAGTACATCACCCTTAGCAAATCCCAGATCTACAAAAAGGAAAAACAAAATTTAAATTTCTAACAGTAAAATGGCCTTTATACAGTTTTTACCTGCCAAGATAGAAACTTTTTTGGTCATTTCTGTTAAGATTATAGCTTTCATCACCTAATTAAGTCATCAATATAGTATTGAGCTGATTTACTTGCCTACTAATCCATCGAGCCACGAAGTAAAAACATGAATCCCCCCCCTGATGTAATTCGAAACTGGATGGTCGAGGTGCCATAATCTGAATCTTTGCAAAATTCCCCTCTCGAACAACAAATTACATGCTTTAAGAAAAGAGTGTACAGCTAACACAGTAGGTGCGTCATTTGAAGGTTCTCCTTCTTTCGGTTTGGTGTAATGACATAATGCTTGAAGCATTTCTTCTTGCTAATTTTTTTTTAAATATTTATGAATATACTCAAAAAGAAGAATAAAAAGTTCAGAATATTAACACCATTATCTTGGCCGGTTCCATATTTAACTTCGTCCATGAGTCGCGTTCAATATAGCTCTTTTGGAGACCCTTTCAACTTCTCGATCATAGTGGTCCTCTATGACTTTCCAACCAAAGTGAAGGCCATCTGGTGTTTCAAATTTCTTCTTGTTATTCGGACCAATGGAAGAGAACAACGCATTGATGAGACTTTTCAGCTTCAATAGAAATAAATGGGTTTTAATGTTATATTTCATTTCAAATTTAAATATTTAGCAGCTTACCTCATGTGTTGGACAAATAATCCAGTTTATTCTTTTTGGTGGCCAAAAAGGATTTGGAAAAGATGGATCGATGTCGTGCGCCTTCTCTTCTGTTAATCCAACGCTTTCTTCGAGTGCCCCATTGTGAATTTAATTACGCTTAAATTTGTACTAGCACCATCACATACACAGGCTCGAACGTGAAAGTTGTGAAACTCGAACAGTCTGATTGTACTCATCAAACAGCTATAGAGTTGTTTCTTATTGGCCGATCCTTTGAATGTGAAATAGGGACCTAGTACATCAAAAGCAGATGACAAATCTCGCCATAAGAATTGTAAATCATAAGTAGTTTCACTTTCTTTTTTGCCAGAGACTACATCGTAAATGTCACCAAGTAAACATAAATCCTCTTACGTCATTGCAAAACCCGATATTTCGTGATTCTTTGAATTCCACATCACCTTTGCAATAACACGTACTTCACCGAATATACAAATACCTTCGCCAAGAGGTTCTTTATCTCCTTTTGCCTTCTGTTCAACTTTTTTTTTATCCTAAAGATCTTCCTGTGATTTGATATAAGAATGAGAGAGACCAGCTTGATCCAAGCGATAGCGTGTAAAGTGTTTTAGCGAGGATTCACACGGCAATTTTAGTATTTGGAAACTTTTTAAAGCTTCGTAGGCAGCAGGACTTCTTATGTATACCGCTAAGGCTAAGTGATATGTTATCATTAACCAGCTATTGCCTTTATTTCCAGTAACTATTAAAAAAAGAAAATTAAATTAACTTTACGTAAATTGGTTCATGAAGACCGTAAGAAAAATAAATACCATTCTTTCTTTGATCTTGTTGGAAAGATTTAATGTCATCACGATGATGGGCTAAGCGATCTTGTTTCCATATTCTTTTTAACTAAGCTTTGGTCTTCGGGGATTCATCTAGAATGTCATTAAGGTCATCTTGAAATTCTGAATTAATTCTAGTAACAATTTCCTCCATTTCGGTAGACTGTTCTTTGGAGAGGGCCACTTCTAGTTTAGCAATTTTCAAACGTAATCTTTTTATTTCAATATTGTTATTTTTTCTTTCTATTCGCAAATTAGAGTATCGTTTTTTCTCGTTGTTGGAGTCAGTAACGATATATTCCAGTGAGATTTAACGTTACTAGGGGAACGAACGGTGGCTGACTTCACCGGGGATGGCAATATCTTCTGATCATTTATCTGGATATCACCAGAATTTCGCCTATTCTTTTCCGGAATAAGTTGTTGAAGGTTCTCGTTTTTCCTCTTTAAATGTCTCTGGACCCACTGCTGACGATGTAAACATCTGTGGAAGGGATAAGCTGGCATACTTGTCCATTTGGTGATTGAGATTAGCTTTTCACAATTTAGAGCTTCATAAACTGAACTACCGCCAGAGTAGAACCTTTTATTTGCCTTCGTCACTGAACCTCTCCTCGTCACATTATTAAACTCGTCGATAGTGATACCGCAACAACTTTTGATGCCTTCATCCGTACTTTTATCATATCCAGATAACTTTTCAAACATACCGTAAAATGTTCTGTCAATATTCCACACTTCATTTTCAAAATGGGCTATCTTTGGAACTTGAAGCAGACTTTTTCCTAATACAGTAAGGTTCACAGACCATGACCGAATTGAAATAACAAATTTCAATGGATCAGATATGGCATTCTCTTCTATTAAGTGATGAAACGTTTCTGAAGTCGCTGGTTCACATATATCATTATTTTTAAACTCTTCTTTGCGAATTTGTCCAGATAGAGCAGGGAAAAATACTGTAGAACCTTATCTCTTTATTTCAAATGATGATAAGCTTAGGCCAGAATCGTTACTTAACCGAATTAGTTTTATGTTGTTGTGAGTATCACAAGCGGTGGAAAGAATAACTTTCAAGGGAGTCACCTTTGAAGATGCCATATTATACGAGAAAACATTAATCTAACTTTCAAAAGTATTTAAAAAACAAATTAAACCACCCTGACTATAAACAAACTCGCAAAGAAAGGATGATGGTGAAAACACTGAAGCAGACGATTTTTTTTAAGGGCGCGCTCATCGAATACCGAAAATAAAATCGTCACCTCCGATTGGTTTATTTAAAACGTTGAATGACGTAAATCGAAAGTTAGTAGCTATAGGCTACAGATCCATATTCATGGGTAAATGAATAAATTCATGGTAACTGATGAAGATCCAGCTAGTTCTTCGCCCCTTAAAATTTAGAAGCACTAAAAATAACTACTACGTAAAAAGAAATAAAACAAGTTGGCAAGCCAAAATATACCTCTCCTCGGAAGAATTGTCCTTAGTGGTATTAATCTCTCGAGATAACCCTTAAAGATATATCTCCACAATTCAGAGTTATTTACTAGAAACGTGATCCCGGTTCGATCGCGCACGGTATAAAATTTTAATTATAATAAAAATAATTGAGACGAAACAACCGAGTTTAATTTATTCAGAATATTATAAATTAAGTAGTTACAACAGTGAGCTAGACGTACTAAAACAATGCACAATAATATTGAATATAACCCTATTTACAGAACAAGTTTATCAGTTAAATGTAATACGAAGCAAATTTTAATGAAAGATATATCTACAGAGGGTATTTGTATTTTTCTCGCTTACGAAATAACAACACAAAAAGCCTTCTTTAAACCACTTCACACGAAAAAATTATAATTAAAGCCAACAATACCGCCCAAAAGCTCAACACAATCAAAAAATTAATATACAAAAACCCAATCGACCAAACTTTAGAGCCAAAACGACCAATAGAAAAATATATAATAACAACCCAATCAATCAGACCAGAGCAGAGCAAAAATAATTAATAGAAAAATATATAATAACAACCCAAACGATCAGGCTCAGAGCAAAAATAACGAATAGAAAACTTTTTATAATATCCCAATCAATCAGGCTTCAGGATCAAAATAGCTCATAGAAAAATATTATTACGCAGTCGAGTAATAAATTAATTCAAAACCCAGCAATAAAAAATCAAGAAGCGCAACACCTTACCATTCACAAATACGAATTTTCGACGTTATTATAATGAAACTGGATTAACTTTAAGCCACGATGTAACCACTTGAAAGGTTCCACCAAAACTGAACGATTTCGAAAAATAAGCTTAAAAAAAACAATACCCAAGAATAGACCAAAAACAACGTTATATCGATCAGTAAAAATAACATAAAACCCTTACTTTGCCTGAAACCCAGATCCTTTTTTTATTTTAAAACAAGATTTGACCTTTAAAATTTCATACGTAAAAAATGTAGACTTTAACAAGATTAAATCAACATAATTCCATTCCTAAAAAAACCAGATTAGGCCTTCAAAAATTAATTCAAAAAAAATCAAGACTTTATTAGCTATTATGCTTACGATGAGTGTCTTATTTTCAGCGAAGCTAAGCAGCTATCGGTGGTTCTGTGGTAGAGCGCTCGACTGCCAAGCCGAATGACCTGGGTTCGAAACCTGCGTGGCGCATTTGTTTATAATCAATAGAGAAAACGCTAAATTAGAATTTCTTCGATGCAATAATTTCATTTTCAATTCTATTTCAATTAAACCAAAATTTTGTACTCTATTAAATACGCTTCCGATAAAGCTGAAGGTCTAATTTTCAATGAATCGTAACAAGTGTCGGTGGTTCTGTGGTAGAACGTCCGCCTGTCAAGCAGGAGGTCTCGGGCTCAAACCCCAATCGATAGGATCGCAAATTGACACCAAGACGAATATCGTGAACAATTGGTGGAAACCCTGCCATAGGATGTTGAGAGGTTGCCATAACCCTCAGCACTCGATCCGTCCCAAAAGTCAAGAATAGAAGTTGGAGAAACAAGTTGGCAAGCCAAAATATACCTCTCCTCGGAAGAATGGTCCCTAGTGGTATTAATTTCTCGACACGACCCCCAAAGATATCTCCGCAATTCAGAGTTATTTACGAAAAACGTATTCTCGGTTCAAACCCTGCCCGGTATAAAATTTTAATTTAAATAATTGAGACGAAACAATCGAGTTTAATTTTTTCAGAATATTATAAATTAAGTAGTTACAACAGCGAGTTAGACTTACTAAAACATGCACAATTGAATTTAATCCTTTTTACAGTACATGTTTATCAGTTGAATATAATACTAAGCAAATTTTAATGAAAGAAATATCTACAGATGGTAATTTTATTTTTCTCGCTTACGAAATACTTGCCGCATCTTTAACGCTCATTTTATTTCAACACTCGTAGACTTCCAGCTGACGTTGTGACACATACCGCATGAAAAAGACCAATGCCGTCCAATTTCCAATATCGTATAATGACTCGCACACCCAGGAAATCATTGACTGCGTTAGAAATCGTAGATATCCAAATATCCACACCAAATATATTTACAAGAAGCAAAAACCTTACCATCAACAAAACACAGAGAGCCACTTGACTAACCGCCAGCTCTTAAAGCAATACACGTTAAATTATCGTCTTTGAATTAACACAACTATATATAGGTCGTTAATAATACCCGTAAATAAATAACAAAAACTAACAAAGTGAACCACCCACAGGGTCTACCCTTTAACCCTCTTATCTCGGCTGACTGCGCTAAAACAAGATTTAACCTTTAAAATTTCATTCGTAAAAAAACCAGATTAGGCCTTCATAAATTCATTAATAAAAAAGTCTTTATTACCTATTAGGCTTACGATGCGTGTCTTTATTTCAGTGAACCTAAGCAGCTATCGGTGGTTCTGTGGTAGAGCGCTCGACTGCCAAGCCGAATGGTCTGGGTTCGAAACCTGGGTGGCGCATTTGTTTTTAATCAATAGAGAAACGCTAAATTAGAATTTCTTCGATGCAATAATTTCAATTTCAATTCTATTTCAATTAAACCAAAATTTCGTACTCTATTTAATACGCTTCCGATAAAGCTGAAGGTCTAATTTTCAATAAAGCGTATGAAGTGTCGGTGGTTCTGTGGTAGAACGTCCGCCTGTCGAGCAGGAGGTCCCTGGTACAAATCCCGCCCGATGCGATCGCAAATTGATACTAAGACGAATACCGTGTACAACTGGTGGAAACCCTGGCATTGGACGTTGAGAGGTCGCATTACACTCAGCACTCGGTCCGTCCCAAAGTCATTAAGAAGAAGTTGGAGAGAAAACGCTCATATAAACACAACAGACTCAACATGCACAACCATCAGAACACAAACACAACAAATTCAACACTCACAACCTACGCATAAACATTACAAAAACGTAATACACCAAATCGTCACGATGGTGAGCGAAAAAACACCATCCAAACCAAACCGCAAATGAATCCGTTAACGCTCACCGTCACACGGTGGTTTTGCCAACCCTTCGAGAAACTGCGAACGCAGAGATCTCGAGAAACTGCGTACGCAGTGATTACACTTTGCACCGAAAATACGAACGCGTTCGCAGGCCTGACAGACAGACCCACAGACAGACACGGTGGTTGTATAACCCCTCCTAGGGGACTTTGTCCCCTCGGAGAGGTAAAAACGTGCATACATACGAAACACAAATACCACAAACACAACCGTCATAACACAAACTCAACATTCTCACCCAACACATAAACATTACAAAAAATATACAATCAAACTGAGTTATGACTGCCGCGGCGGTGAGCGTTAACGAAAAGCAACAACCAAACCCATCCAAACCGAACCGCAAATAAATCCGTTAACGCTCACCGTCACACGGTGGTTTTTCCAACCCTACGAGAAACTGCGAACGCAGAGATTCCGAGAAATTGCGTACGCAATGATTAACCTTAACTATGTCCAATAGGAGAGGTTTTTCAATCACCGTGTCTGTCTGTCTGTCTGTCTGTTCTGCAACGCGTACGCATTTTCGGGGCAAAGTGTAATCACTGCGTTCGCGGGAAGAGGTATATTTTGGCTTGCCAACTTGTTCATAATTACTTAAAAAATTACTAAAACTATACCAAAATTACATATGGTGTTGAAATTTTAATATTTAGCATAATGTAGTTTGCGAATGAAACCTCATAAATTAAACATAACAAACCTTGCCCGGTTTAGCCTGTAGTTAAAGATTCTACGTTTAGTGTCCAACTCATTTCCTGGCCTAAATTTGGGAAGTAACTGAAATTCCGCATCTCCTACTAACACACGAAGAACGTAATTATCACTATTTGGCAAGTATGATGGTTCTGGCAAACCAGCTTTGTTTTTCTGAAGAGCCTGGCCAAACTGTGAAGCCTTAAAAATGCCACCATCAGAATGTGAGCTATACGCTCCAACATGAACAACTAAAAATTTGTACGTGGCATCAACTACAGACATTAAAACAATGGAATTAAAACCCTAAAATGTAATTTTTAATTTTAAACACTTAATATAAATGAATTATAAGAACTTTACCTTGTAATTGTAAAACAATGTTCCTGATTTTGCAGGCTGCTGAATCATAACATGTTTACCATCAGCCGCTCTACAACACAAAGGTTAGTTCCACAACTGTTAATAAACTTGGCTATATTTTTCCAAGTATGTTCATCAGGTGTTTAATAAAATATTGTTTTTTAATTTCAGATCCATGATAAATAAAAATAGCCACATTACAGGTAAAACCATTTGTTGTAGGCATTCCCAAATAGTGACACATGTTTTCTTTATTATATTATGAACTGTTGGTACACCAACACGAAAGCAAATGCCTTTGAAGTATAACTATCCCCGGTTGCCAGAAATGCCAGGTAAGTGTTTAAGATACATTGAAAATAAGATAATTGAAAAAACCCTACAAATTGAAGTAAAAGCCAGCCTTTCTACTGGTTCAATTGCATTTCCTCCTGGTGGGTGTTTCTTAATTTTGAAATATATAATTCCCCGTAATTTATCGAACAGCTGTTGTGCCATTCTAGTGCAGTTTGAAAACATTCATTGGTCCTATTTCCTCATTGTTTCCAACTAAATCCACGTAATTGAAGTTACTACCAACTAAAAATATTTGGTTTAATTAAGCCTTTGTCTACTTACCAGAGTCTTGTAGTGGCCCTCAGTTCCTCTATTTTTCCATAAAGGGTGTTAAGGCCAACGCTTCTTTGTATAATTACTTTTCTTTGGTTTTATTTTAGAATTTAAATAGTATAACTTAATTAAAAGAAGCTGTCGTCTGATTAATACAACACGACGTCGTCTCGAATTCATGGCCACCATTTTATTCCGATGAAGAAGTAACCATCATGACGTCATAGCATATGATACATGCAGACAATCGCGGGGAAACGTTGCTTGTTTAAAAACGCTATGCGATTGAGATTCTAGATGGAGCAAACAATCTTCCAACAGATTAAAATTAATTAAAGTCGCAATTTTTTTTACTTCTTATATCTTGATTAAAAATGGGGCTAAACACGATGTTGCTATTGCAATGAAGTAAAATAGTCACTCCTGCGTTTCAAATGTCTGGGTGAAAATCCAATAACTTGACGTCTTTAATATATCCCGACCAATAATATAGTGGGAACTAGAAAAATTCAAACACGATACACTTGTAGAATAAAATCTATTTTGTTTTTACCTATATTAGCAAAATGTTTGTGATCAAATGTTTTTTCTGAGGTTCTACGTTCCTTTCTGTTTAATGAACTTAATTTTTGGATTAATTTAGGGTACAACGTTATTTTTATAAGTTTCCGAAGAACGATTGGACATCTTGGATGAAATACTTTAATGAAGTAAGTTCAGCTGTTAAATTTTAAGTAGACTTAAAATTTTAAGATTTTTGTATTTAACAAACATTTATTGTTATTATCATAAGGCAAAGTAAAATAGAAGGAAATCCACTTATACTTCCCACAATTTTCGGAAAATCCTAGTTTATGCTTCTTTCATCATAGGGATATGACGTGTTTATTCATGGAACTGATATCACTTTTGAAAGACACAAAGGGGCTTTGTTTCCTCCTGTGCTATACAGCGAAAAATTGCGCCTACTTTCTGTGAACCCGGCAGAAATTCCAAAAAACATAACTCGGAAACTATTTCAAGTTGAACAAAAGGTAAGAAAGTGAATATTAAGACTACCTTAGAAAATTGTTTGAAGCTTTAAGTTCAATTCATAACTTAATAATAATAATAATAATAATAATAATTATAATAATAATAATCAGCTAGGCTAATACCCTTTTCACCAGCTTAAGCCTAAGTCATCAAGCGACTTTTAAAGCCTTTAATTCAGGTGGCCGGGTTACAAAGCGTAGGACGGTGGTGGCAAGCCCTTCATGCCACGCGATCCAACAGCTCCCTACACTAACTATTACCGTTAACTTCAACTTAAATTTTTAAATTATAGTTAATTGGTGCAATGTCTTAACCATAGAGTTAACAATTCACATAGAGTGGAAGGCCCAATGGAAGCGCATAAAACATTAATACTAACGGGCCGTCTTGTTTTCGAGTCGTTAATAAATATAGTCCGAAAAGCGATGGTTTTGTTTTTACATTTTTTAGAGTATGAACTTACATTGTACATTAACTTTTGGCCAACTTGTTAATTTCATGCCTCGAAAACAAGACGTTGCGTACAAAAAGTGTTAATACATTTCGCTGGTAGCCTTCCACTCTATGTGAGTGGTTTACTCTATGGTCTTAGCAGACCTGTTAATTAAAACTGGATGTTCGTGCCTAATAACCATGATTCTTATTACATAAATAGCATAAGAAAATGTAAATGTTTGAAATGAATGATGAAAACAACACGTTTAAAAAGATTTAACCTTGTTTCAACTAATCCTTTATAACACGAGAAAATAGAAAAATGTTTAGAACAAAGCAAAATCTTTGTGAAATAAAAATGAAACGTTTTTTCTTCGGGAGTACAGATGACATTATAAAACGGAAATAATGACGCAATCAAAGCTAATACTGATAAAGCTCAACCTGCTCATTATTTATTTTTTCCTGTATGACCTTTTTAAGGGTCTTTAACGTCCAAATGCTCCTCTTTCTATTTTCCCAACGAGACCATGGAAATTATTAGTAATATGGTTTGCATAAAACACACACTTAATTTTCCCAATTGAAATATGACCGAATATTATTTCGTGAAGTCGGAATACATGAATTTCTAATACCACTATAAAGATTATTTTTAAATTTGTTGAAAATTGAAGGAAATATACTGATATAGTTCATTTATTAGATTTTTGTGGTTATGACTATTTCCCTGTTCCTCGTCTCCTTCGTGCTCAGTCTGGATATATCAGAAAAGAGCAGACACAAAAATAATAAGCTGGTACACAATCAATCAAAAAAAGGAGGAATTGTTCAGAAAATTCGAAATATAATAAAAAGCTCACTTGGCTTTGCTTACTACCTACTCCCAACAACTTTCCTTAAAGGTAGGTAAAAGAAAAATACACTCTTACCATATTTATTTTAAGTCCAATTCGTTTTGCGTCTAAGTTGAATCCATTAAGACAATTCCTGAAAATATTTAAAGAATCTTTTCTGCTTTATCCAATGACAAATAATAAAAGTAACTTTAATATATGATAATAAAATACGCGTATAAGCAGATTAGTCCATAATTAAAAGGTATAAAATAGCTAAACCCTAAACAAATTTGAAGATATTTAAAAACTTACAATTAACTCGTACCAATAGGTCTTCGAGCAAACAAAAGACGCGAATCTCGGATCAAATAGATCTTCGAGTAAAATAACTACATAAAAACTAAATAAAATAGCCAGAAATGCCAACGGTAGATCGGTTTCGTTCTAGTTGGAACTCATAAGTACCGTGCGGGAAATCTGGCTGGCGACTGTTATATCGAAAAGAGAAACTAAGCCTAAACATTAAAAATTTCAAAACGCGTTGCATAGCAACGGAAAGCCGAAAAGGGGGAGTGTGGTTTAGAATAGTATAAAGGAAAAGATAAGTTAGAAGAAACCACCTATGGATTGTGCAAAGGATGATAAAATACGCGAATAAATAGATTAGTCCATTATTAAAAAGGATAATAGCTAAACCCAAAACAAATTTCAAGATATATAAAAACTTACAAATAACTCGAACCAATAGGTTTTCGAATGAAACCGGTCTACCGTTGGAATTTCGGTTTATGCCCACTAGCGAAGTTCCCATTTGCGCGGGTTCTCAAAAGCGCAGTTCCCATTTGCGCAGTTCCCAATAGCGCGGTTTCCTGTTTGCGCACTTTCCCGTAAGCGTGGGGCCTCATTTGGTTTTTTACCGCGACAGTTTCCCATTAAAAATAATCCCTTATTTTATTCCCAAAAATAAATAACCTAACCTAGTCATTCCATATTCAAAGTTATATACTCTGAAATTTAGATAATTAATCGAAATTATCGAAATATATTTTTGAACTTACTTTCCCCAACGGAGATTTGAACTCGGATTTCCTAAACAGCACTCGGACGCTTAACCTCGAGACCATGGGTGGTTGGAATCTCCTTTAAATTTACTTTTGTTTATTTTCATTAATTTTTATATACATATACGTAATAATCGAAACCGTGCTTTTGGGAACCGCGCTAATAGGCAGATACCGGAATTTCTGGCTATTTGATTTACTTTTTATTTAGTTTTTTACTCGAAGATCTATTTGATCCGAGATTCGCGCCTTTTTGTTTGCTCGAAGACCTATTGGTATGAGTTATTTGTAAGTTTTTAAATATCTTCAAATTTGTTTAGGGTTTAGCTATTTTATCCCTTTTAATTATGGACTTATCTACTTATTCGCGTATTTTATCATCCTTTGCACAGTCCATAGGTGGTTTCTTCTAACTTAATATATGATACTCAAATTTCAATAGCTTGTTTTATTCAATCAATATTGGATAGGTTTATCTGTTGTACAGTTCGATCATTTTTTTTTAAATATTATTAAGATTTTCAAACTTTATATCAATATTACGATTGTGTTTCGGTTTTGCTATGTTTAAATTTAGCTTTGGTAATATTAATACTTTACGAGCGCGTGCTTAGGGCGCGAAAAAAATTGGGATTTCAGCAGACGAATTTCTATTTTATTTTTCTTATTAGCGATCGAACCTAATTTTACCCGGATCACCATCAAATACACCAAAACTTTCCATAGTTCACGTGGTAGTGTAAAATTGGAAAGCGAATAAATTTAAGTGATAGCCCAAACCATTTCGCTAGAACACCGTGGTCAACTTTGGACACCCGTTGTGACGTCCAACTGAGCTTTTAGAAGCACCACAACGGGTGATTTTGCATCTCACTCGATTATCAAAACAGCGCGTTTATTATATCTGCTCTATTTTAAAAACAACGATATTTTTTTCAGCCTCAACGTTGAACTTAAATTCTATAACATCAAGAATTACTTTCGGATCTTGGTTACTGTTTTGCGTATTTCTAATTAATTCATTGCTATGCTTTCAAAAAGCAAATGAACCGACTGTGTACGACAAAATTAATAACCTTCAGGACGTTCTTAAAAAACCTGATCTTATACCAATTTTGTATTATTCACATTACAGTTACAATGTTTTGGAGGTAAGAAATATTCAGTTCATGCACTTATTTATAGATTAAAAACAAGAAAAATTTAGCAATGGAGAGTAATTTTACCAAATCTCTCAGAACATATTTTCTCTTTACCTTACAATTCATTTCATTTTACAGGAATATAAATATTTCTAAACTAATCTTCTTTAGTTGAATCAAGAATGTATTTATTTATACTCAGGGAGAATGAATATGTCGAGATTATTTTTAGCGTTTCTCCAATTCCACCCGTTGGGGCCCCCGGTATGCTCCCCCGCTTTAATAAAATCAAATAATACTGCAATCTCATTGGTTTTTAAAAATTACGTTTTTCGACGTGATTAACGCTGCTGCGAGGACGCAAAAAATAAGACCGCCTCCTCCCCAACCCCTTTAGCGTGACGGGGTTAGGGCCTCAACGTGTCCGTCGATAGACTCGACATATTCATTCTCCCTGAGTATAAATAAATACATTCTTGGTTGAATTTAAAGAAAACCTTGTCAATTTATTTATAAATATAATTTTAAGAAAAGTATTACTCTTCAGATTGGCCAGTCAGACATTTATATCAAATGCCTAGTTGTATTCAAACTGGAGCTTAATGACCGGATTTGGGTATAGTCAAATGTTTTTTTTTAAATCGACAAAAATTCGATAATTTGACCAAAATTTGGTAAAATTACCTAAAATGTTTAAAAATGGATAAAATCGTGCTAAACCAACTAATATCGTCTAATATGGGGTAAAATTATGAAAGTTGAGTAAAACAACCAAAAATTAATATAATTGAATTTAAGCTGCGTTAAGCCAACTAATATCTTCTAAAATTGGTTAAAATGATAAAATCTTGGGTAAAAAGACAAAATTTGAGTAAACAGCCAAAAACGTGGCTTAAAATGAATGAAATTTGGTTAAACAACCGGAATTTGGGTTAAATAAATGAAATTGACTAGTATCATGTTGAATTAATTGCATTGACTAAAATGAACGAAATTGGATAAAAAGAGCAGTATTTACTTAAAATAAATAAGTTTCGACTACAATCGTCTTAAATCAATGGAATTTGACTAAAATAAATCTGTCAAACTACGAAAAGTGATGAAGGACCAATGTAGATAAACCGAAGAAAACATTAAAAATAAGGTAAAGTAAAAACTAAGAATTTATCGATTTCGTTGAAATTTCGTAAACACTAATTAATAACGAAAACTACTATAACTTAAGGATTTTTCCGATAAAAACCACCTTTTCGTTAACATCCAAAATACCCCAATTTTTAAAAAATATATACTTCAACGTTTTCCATAATATTGTTCGTTAATTACAACTTGCAAAAAAATTGACTTGTGTTTAATCGAAGCTCCCTCTCTAGTGAGTCAAATGTGTGTATGTCTGTAACACTGTTTCTCAGAAACTACCCCACCTATTGAAATGAAATTTCACAAATCTATAGATCTAGGCGGCTTTGACAAGGCGTCATTTTCATGGATTTTGGCAGTAAAATGAGGATGAATACATTGTTTAAAAGAGCAACTTTTCTTACATCGAGCAGTTGCAACATATTTTAATTTTCAACACTATGAGCGTGTACAAACAAAACCAAAGTAGTACTTCTTTTCCCCCCTACTTTCTTCTGCTAAAACCGACTGAGATTAAGTCAGTGAAATGACTATCAGCGTTAAAAAAAATTGTAAAAAGCCAAAATGAGATCACTTTTAAAATTAAATAACCTTGCCTAAATTTGGTAAAACAACTAAAATCTACGAAAATTCTATGAAGCCAGGGTTCGGCTACCGGAAAACTGCCACATCATCTTCATCTCTAAAATGAATTTGACTGACGTTTGGAGCTCATTTCAAATTCCCGGACATTTTGGCAGCTTTAGACCCCTTTTCGAATTATCTGACTTTTTTCAGGATTTCGAGGTCGTGTACAAACGTTCAAAATAGGCTAATAAACGTGCCAAATGGGATAATATAGATTGGAAGTATTAAACACGTCCATCAATGATAAAATTCGATCCTAAATTATTAGCAGCGGTCCTGTTTTCAGCTTAATTATTAATGTTCTCCATATTTAATATTTCTTTTCTTTCCTGGATTCTAAGGGTATTCTTTGCAGTCAACGTTTGAAAAAATAAAAATATTAAATATCTCGCGCTGTTTCTCGCGTTTATGGCACGCGCTTCATTTTTTGTTGTTGTTTTAGCGCTAGACGGTCTCGTGAAAAGCGCGAGATGTTTTGTGTTTTTATTTTTTTCAAATGTCGTCTGCTTGGAATATCTTAGGTTGACGGTCAGTCAGTTTGCCAGTGGTGACGATTGTAGTCGAAACTTATTTATTTTAGTCAATTTCAATTAATTTAAGACGATTGTAGTCGAAACAAAGAATATAAAGCCCCAGGAAAGGAAGGTGTAGCTCCGTTTAGTGGAATTTTTGCGCCTCTCGTTTTTAAAGATAGACCGGGTTGCGATAACCGTTTCCGGTTACTCTGATTCCAGTGTTGGCATAGAACCAGCCATACCGGTTATAGCCACCTGGTTAAAACCGGTTGTAGCCACTTGAAAAAATCCAGATTTTTGTGGCTTTTTGTTAAAAAAAATTACAATATGAATATTTTAGTAAATTAATAGTTTATATTTAGAAATTTAGTTTATTTTTTGTTTCATATTTAGAAACCAGTTTACTTTTACCAGTTTTTCGGTAGGTTTAAAGTTCCAAAGTTCGCCGCCTCCCTTCTGTCGGTGCGTCATACACATAAACTACGGGGAATTTCCCGAGGAAATCAAAAGAATTCAGTTTTTTTATTTAGTTATTTCGCTTTATTTGTTTAGTTTCTTATTTACGAAAATAACTGCAGACAATTTCTACTTACATAAGTAAAAGGTACTGTTTATATTTTAGCCGGTTATAACCGAAAAAAACCGGTTATGGCCAAGTAAAACCACTGGTCTGGATGTTTTCAAAAAAAGCCGGCTTTTTGCCAACCCTGTCTGATTCGCTTTGCCGGAAGTTTCTAGCGCAACCAAAACACGCGGCCAATAATATCAATCCTTCCATTCCTGGGGCTTTATATTCTTTTTTCGAAACTTATTTATTTTAAGTAAATACTGCTCTTTTTATCCAAGTTTGTTCATTTTAGTCAATACAATTAATTCAACACTATTCTAATCAATTTCATTTATTTAACCCAAATTCCGGTTGTTTAACCAAATTTCATTATTTTTTTCAATTTTAATCATTTTTAGCCACGTTTTTGGCTGTTTTACCCAAATTTTGTCTTTTTACCCAAAATTTTATCATTTTACCCAATTGTAGCCGAAATCTGTTGGTTTAACACAATTTTATTCAATTTTATTAATTTTTGGCTGTTTTACTCAATTTTATCATTTTACCCCATATTAGACGTACAATATTAGTTGGTTTAACATGATTTTATCCAATCTTAAACATTTTAGGTCATTTTACCTAATTTTGGTCAATTTTATCCAATTTTTGTCGATTTAAAAAACAATTATTTGACAATACCCTATTTAGGTAAAATTTTGCAAATATTCCTTTATTTATCAAATTCATTGAAATTTTCTCAATTTTACCCTAATTTTATGAGTTTCACCCAAAAGAGTTCCAATTTAGCATTTAAGTTGACATTCGAAAATTGTATTTTTATTTTTTTTTCGAAACATTTTCACATTAAGTAAGTACCCTGTGAAACCGAGAAAATACCATGCTTTTTTAAATGTAGATTTTTTCATTTTATGTTGTGAAAAACATTTTCGGTTGCCATAGCGTAACTTTTTCCTTGGTGGAAGTTCATGTTTACCACAAGGTCTACATACCCCCGAGTTACATCAAAATCGGTGATTAACACGTCGGCTACACTCCTCGTGAGCGGCAGCCATTTTGACACGGGTAAAATAGACCTTGGAATTTTTGGTCAGCTATTTCGCATGGGCAACGTGAGTGGATTCGCTTCACGATGCTTACCCAATCGGTTCCGGAAAGTCGCTTTGGATCGGTATCCCAAAAAAACGCTTTTGTTCACACGCCTCCTTCAAATCGTTTGAAACCACTTTAAAACATTTTCGCCCTTACATGTGAACGCGGCTATAATGACCTGTCCAATTATGATCCTTCGACCTACCTCATGTCAAATATAAATGCTAGTTTTGTCATTTTTGTCGTCGCGATTTTGATGAATGGATGACGAGACACGATGATCAGATTTTGTAAATATATCGTTTAGATTTTTTTTAATATTTTCGCAATAAAAAAATAAGGTAAATGAAAAACCTTTAAATTGAAAGCTCAGTCTTTGAATGTGGGCCGTTTACACCCAATGAAGTTTTAAATGTTACAAAAATTACTTTATCTTCAGCACTGCTAAACATTTTTTAGAAAGCTAACATTTACCTTTTATACTTGTTAATTTAATAATAAACGTCATTTACTGAAAATGTTTTTCCAATCGTTTTTTTGTAGAATTGTGAATTGGGCAAAAAAGTTATAGATCAAGCTGAAAGAAATAAAGGTGTACTTCGTACTTCTAACGACGGGGCTCGAGTTTTATTTAATTTGAAAATGGACACTCCGTTTGCTAGTCTCTTTATGGATCCATTCTTTTTCCTTTACAATATGAATATTTATTTTCCGAGTTTTAAACCGAATATTGACAAGGTATATTTTGGAAATGAAGTAATTGAAGAAAAGCTACTGACCATTCCGTTTTCTGCTAACGTGTCACCAGAGTGTATGGAAATAATTAACCTGGGGTAGGTGTTTCTCACTGTATCGCTGTACAAGCCATTTACACCAATCTCATTGTACGCAATCCCATTTTACGCAATCCCATTTAACCCAATCCCATTTTACCCAAAACAAAATTTATATAAGCTTAAAATTTATCCTGTTTAAACGAACGCCAAAAACATCTTGGGGTTCTCATTTTTGTTATTTGAAATTGGAACGCGTTTGATATTAAAAGAACCACGATAAATTGCCGACTGATGGCGCCGCGCCCTCGCTTTGCTCGAGCGCTAACGGTGCGTGGTGCCGAAACCTTCAGTTCTAATTAATAACCTCTGGGCTACACGGAATGGTAACTCGTGAAATGGTACCAACTGAAATGGTACGTATTTAAATTTCGTGTATCGTACAATACTACAAACGGAAAATTACGTTAATAATTTTCATTTCCAGAAAATAATTTGGACTCTAAATTGTCCAGTACGGGGAGAACGAAGTACACCGGGGAACGTAACAAATCTAATTTTTTCTTCAAAAAAACTATTAATATGTCATAAAAAATCAAATTATCAAACAAAAACCAAATGTCACCCAATCTCAGTACATCACAAAACACTGATCAAATAACAATTTCTCAAAAACAATAAACACCTCAAGTATCATCTTATTTCAAAGGTTATCAATGGATCTAAACAAAACTCATCAAATCTCACTTTTCTTTTATAGGATGTTTTTTTTAAGTGTTAGTGGACAACACAAGATACCTTGTTTCATTACCTACTGAACCACGAAGTAAAATTAATATCAACCCACAAAGTATTATGTTAAAAATGGAAGGGTCCTTTAAACTAAAACCATATGTCCTATATTACTCTTGCCCATTAACGTATTTAAATAAAAATATGAGCAAGGTCTGTACAGTCCATAAAAATCGTGAAATCAAATAACGAGCAAAATCTCTAATTATATTCCCATACACGTAATAAATAGGACTTATTTCTTCAGAGCACATCACTTGTCGACCAATATGCTAAACCTTGCGCGTCCTAAGTGTTTTACTGATTTCAAATCATTTGTACAACCATACAACATTTCAAAGAGAATGGGCAGTATTAGAATCACATTTTGTCTAAGTAATTACTGCAGTCAACAACTTGTCTGCTTTATGTAATTATATTTTTTATGTAAAAGAGTCAATTTAAATAGAGTAGATAATATATTTTTATCTACACAATATATTTGATAAAATTTTTTTCCGTATTTGTAGATCTTTATATTTAAATATATAAAACGTTGTAATCACATATTTCATTATAACTATTAAAGAATGGATTTACGTTTTGTACTGTGTTTATCACTCCTTGGTGTCGTTATCGACTTGCTCAATTGTACATTTTTCGCCTGAGGAAGGCCACTATGGGAGCATAAAGTGAAAATATATACAAAATTTATTTTATATCAGATCAGTAGTTTTTGCTGTGGAGCGGTATGCGAGGAGAAGTTGGAAGGAGAAGAAAAAACATTAAGCCTAAATTTTCCTCATTACTACTAAAATTCGCGTCAACCCTGTTCGATGGAATTAGTATATGTTTGTCACGTGCCTGTAACCTTGAAAACCATACATCACTTGTTCTGATATGCCTATAGGTTTTGAAATACGAAATGTTAAAATTGGTTTCATTCTGCTTCGAGATAATATAGCAAGATCTCGGGTAGCAACTCTTTTAGTTTATAAAATTGTCATGAATGAATTTCCTTAGAATGAAATAAAAATAATCGTTTCCAAAGTTGGGAGTTCTTGAGTCGCACTTTGACTCGACCTTTATGGTATATAACAGTTATTATAGAAGCAATTTACTAAGATTATTTTTGTTTATCAAAAGAAATATCTCCCAACCGTTTCTTTTAATTTTAAAATAATTTATCCCATTTATCACTTTTATTTTTCAAGGGTGAAATTGTTTGATTCACGGATGGCTCCAAGAGTCACTCAGGAATGGGTGCTGCAGTTTTTTTGTCAGACTAAGAGGTTTGCTTCTCTGAGAGCCTTGGCGTTTTTGCTACGGTTTTTCAGGCCGAGATTTCGGCCATCTGCTTCTGTGTAAACTTCGGTCTTAAGAAGAAGTATCGGGGCAAGACTGTTCAGATTTTCTCGGACAGTCAGGCAGCCCTTAAGGCTCTTAATCAGTTTAGTATTACTTCTAAGCTCGTTTTTAGCTGTCTGGATCTCCTTTCAGAATTGGGCACCCATAATAGCGTTCAACTATATTGGGTGCCTGGTCATGAGGGGCATCATGGCAATGAGATGGCCAACACTCCTGCCAAGGAGGGTGCGGAGGCTAGGTTATCAGGTGCTAAACCTGCTATTCCAATACCCAATCGCCTGGTTCGCAGTCATGTGCATGGCACTATGGCTGAGAGGCAGGTCAGGCTTTGGCTTTGAGACTGAAGGTCAGCGGCAGGCCAAGGAGTTTATTCCTGGGCCTTCTAAGAAAAGAGCAACTGAGTTGCTCTCGCTCTCTAAGAGTAGTATAAGGGTGGTTACGGGCCTACTTTTGGGTCACTACCAGTTTAATAGACATCTGCATCTGATTGGTATCAGTGAGAGTCCTATGTGTAGTGCATGCCTTGCAGAGGAGGAAACTTCCTCTCATGTCTGTGATTCTTATGCGGCTAAAAGATTTGAGCATCTTAGTATGCATAGGCGATCTTTCCAACATCCCGGCGAAGCAAATCTTGCTATTCATTTCAGAGACTAGGCTTTTCCATGTTTAAAAGGCTGGGGCTGCACAATGGACCCCTGGTCGAAGTGCTAGGTTGGGTCTAACCCAACCACCCCAACTCTTACTAATACTAATAATAAATAAGTAATTTTTGTTTTTCAAAAGGAATATCTCCCAACCGTTTCTTTGAATTTTAAAATAGTTTATCCCATTTATCACTTTTATTTTTCAAAAATACCATTATTCCCAAAATGGGGTGAATACCAACATATCACCGAACGTCCGTGTCTCATATATATTTATATCAGTTCGAAACTTAAGACGCTACTGAAAGTTTCGGTGTCAAAATTGGTTTTCGAAAATAAAATTTTTCGGAGATATTTATGTTTAAAAATGTACGTTTTCTAACGTTAATTTCCGTTGGTCGTACAGTAGCATACACGAAATTAAAATTATTACCATTTCAGTTGATCGCGTTGCATATATAGCCACGAAGCGAGTGTACCACGATGTAGTTACTTCACGTCATTTTCGAGGTATCCCAACGTCCTAACGTTAACCAGGGGTAAAATAGGGGCTTTGCGTGGGGACAAAATATATCATATTTTAGGGAGAATATGGGGTTTTGATTTCATAAAAAATACATTATTTTAAGGGTTAAAATAGGGGCTTTACATTTTAGAGATAAGGGTTTTTAAGGATAAATTAGAATTTTTAGGGTAATATACATTATTTAACGAGATAAAAGTGTGTTTTTATCTCAACATACTAATGGGACCGGCTTTAAAATAGTGGTCTTGGCTGGGGAAACATAAGTTCTATTTTAGAGTTTTTTAGCGTAAAAATATGATTTTACGAGATAAAAGTGTGTTTTTTTTTGAGAAATTAAAATTTTATGGGTTTTTTGAGATCCATTGAGATGTTGAGAAACATGGAAATGTGAGATTTTAGGGACAAATTATGTTTGTTACTTTCCCCCACGTACATACATCGTTCTTTCGGTACTGAACATTTTTGAGTCAAAATTATATTGTGGAAATTATATTTTCTAATCTAATTTACCGTTGGTGGTACATATGATTATGTATTTGTACCGCGCCGTTCCGCTAGGCACTACGGCGGCTTACAAGACTAACCAGTCAGGCCGGGACAAAAGTGCACGTTGCGAAACAAACGTTCGGCCAGTGAGACAGTTATAATAACTGGCTCACATATAGCAAACAAACGCCTCATCATGGCCCAAGAAAAGGCAACACGATGGGTCTGCCCGAGAACCCACCCTCGCACAGCTGAGGACTAGATTGACCTTATTCTTCCACTGCAAATACCATCCCCGATAAGGTTATCAAATGACAGGTATGGAGCGAAGCGTTAAACGAACCCAAAATCCGAGCTCAGCAATCACGGACAACACCCGTCACCCCCGGACAGCAAAGGGACTGATGCGACCTGACGCGCAAACCCAGAAGTCAGGTCCGGCAGCCGCAAACGACACCAGTGACCCCATTAAAGACAATCCGGATAGGGACAGTGATACCTGTGCAAATCAGCCGCAGGTTATTAGCCATACGTTGCCCGACTCCCACCACGAGGAGGCTTTGCAATCAGGATTTAAGAGAGTCCCGTTGGTGGTACATAAGTATATGTATTTGTACCCCGCTGCTCCGCCTTAAGCGGCCACCAAAACAACCAGCCCCGGACAAAAGTGCGCTTTGCGAAACAACGTTCGGCCAGTGAGACAGCCATTTTGACCGCCTCACATATAGCAAACAAACGCCCTCATCACGGCTCAACAAAAGGCGACACCATGGGCTGCCCGAGACCCACCCTCGCACAGCTGAGGACAAGAGTGGCTTCCTCTTCCACTGCAAACTACCCTCCTTAGTAGGTCACAGAATGACGAGTGTGGAACACCCATGAGATTCCAGTGACCCAGCGTACAGTAGGATACGCGAAATTCAAATTAGTACCATTTCCTTTGGTACGATTTCATAAGGTGATTTATTAGAACTAAGGGTTGGGGCTCCGCCAGGCAGCAATTTATGATGGTTCTTTTAATGTCAAACCGGTTTCAATTTAAAATAACAAAAAGGGAACCCAAGAATGTTGTTGGTATTCGTTCAAAGGTAATATATTGGGTACTTATAAAGAAACCTTTGAAGCATATTTAAATATTTGGGGTGAAATGGGAGTAATCTATCAAATATCATGCTTCATTTTCGAACTGTGTGTTCTTTTACACTAAATGCAATTAAGAGACAGCGAAAATATAATTCTGCATGCTTGCTATTAATATTTCATTAGTTTAAATTTTGTCACGTGTTTTTATATTTTCTATATATTTTAAAACAGTTTAACCAAATGAGGCCAGGCTTAGATATGTACATTTCAAGTTTTAACGAGAAATTATTGTGGTTATATCTATTTAAAGTTAACTTCTTGTTCTTATCAGATTCTCGTAAATCCATTGAAATTAGATAGTTGTAAGTGTTCTAGTGAAGGTAACTCATATCTTTGATAATAACTTAAATAAACATCAGATATCTGGCAGTTTATTGCCAATTAGTTTTAATTATTAAATCATTTAATTAATAAAGATCAAAGTAATTTTGATGATCGTCTTTTGCTTAAAGATAAACAGGTTTATTTAGTCTTTTCTGCGATAAATAACGTTTTCTGCCACCAGACGAAACCGTCCAGATCGTAAGTAATCAACATGTCACGAACCAGATAAATATCTTACGACATCTTTCGCCAAACATCTTAACAAATTTAAAGATCAATTTATAAATTTCCTTCTCTGATTCTCGGATAATTTAAGAAACATTAAAAAAATAAAATTGAAAGAGTGATACCAAGAATTGATCTATTTGTATATAGAGATAATGTTTATATTGATTCGATTTTTCCCTTCGCTCCCGTTGCCGCTCAACAATAAGAACCTGGCCCCTCCCCTTCAAATTCAATCAATTGCAGGCGGCGCATTATTGGCTCCCAAAATATAACGTCCTCTTGACGCGATTGACGTAATATACCTATATCCGCTTCGAGAGGCGTTAAATAAGAACGCCCCTTTTTACCATTCCTCAACCCTTTAGTTGATTCCACTGTTTCATGATGCGTCGCGACTGAAAGAATATAAACATTATCTCTATGAATAAATAGATCAATTCTTGGTGATACAATTATTAAAAAAGTCTTAATTGCATCTGTTCAATTTTTTTTAAAGGTTTTTGAGGATATTTGAATCAAAATTTATGGAGACTGAGTGGAAGCAATCTAAATATGCTTGGGAAGATAAAATATTCGAAGATAATAAGGAAATCTACACTATATTAAACTTGGAAGACGAAAATTTTATTATAATTATATTTCTCTGTGGATTAATCTTTTCGTTGTCGATTTTGTTTTCAGAAATTGCTTCAAATTAACGATAATTATAATAATTTACCAATTTCTGTATTCAACACTTTCTATTGTAAGTGCAATTTAAGAATAAATGAAATGGTATATTTAAGTTTGAACCAAATCGCTTATTTCGAAAAGAAACCCCACACTAATAATATAATATATTTTAAGTGTGATATATAAAATATAATAAGTGAGATATGTAAAATATAATAAGTTATATATATATAAAATATAATGAGTGTGATATATTTAATATTATAATATTATAATTTATCTTATAATTGAATTTGGTTTCAGCAAGTTAAGCTTTCCGGAGCTTCCTACATTTTTAGAAAGCCAAATAAGTGTTCTCTATACAAAATAAAATTTAACATTCTTTTTTAAACCTACACACTTTTAGCTCATGCGAATGTGCAAAAAATGTCTGTTCATTAGGAGTGAAGGCCAATTATCGAGCTATATTGCACATTCTAATTCTTATCTGTTAATCACTTTCAATCAATTATTATTTGAGCCCTCGTGAGTTTTAGAATTGTCTATCAGTTACAAGTGTCAACTAATTTCAATGCAGTCCGTAGGTGGTTCCTTTTAACTCGACTAATTACCTACACAAGTAGGGAACGGCAATAAAGACCAAAATGTCCTGTTGGATTTATTGTTATTACATTTCAAGTAAGAAAACCTAATTGTTTTGAAGCTCAGTTTTGTGGTTTATATTAACCAGACATTTGGTGATAAATAGCAGGGTCCCAAAGATTCAATATTTACCACAAAAAGTTCGAGCAAATAGACACTGCTTTTTTATCTGATATATTTAAAATTGTTTCAAGGAAATCGTGAATTTAATGTATTTGAATGAGAACCTAGAAATCTAGTTACCTTCTTTCTCATTAATTTGCCTTTTTAAATTACTTTCTGCCGAAAACATTTGTAGATTTAAAGGCAGATTGCGTTTAGAGAGTGCCATGATGATGAGCTTCTGGAAAGTCAATCACTTTTGGTGGAAAACTCGAGTCAGTCTCATTCACGCAATAATCTCTAAAATGCCTAAGACGACGAGAAGGGTTGTACCTAGATACAAAATGTAAATGGTCATTTATGCAGTATCTTTGAAAAGCAAACGATTATTTTTAAATTAATTCTAGATTTATTGCAAAATCAATATTAAACGTTCAAAAAAATTAATTTAAATACACCTTCCTATATTACATTTTATTATATTTTACTCTTGATAATGGCACCTAGGAGCAACAAACTTAACACCCCACACAAGGAGAACGCAACCCGTCAAAAGTCGTGGATTTTCTTGTGTACATTTTTCATTGGCTAGACGCTTTAGCGCCTGCTGCCGTTGGAAGGGGGAAATACGGAAATTGTCCCCCCCCCGCCCGTAGAACGTTCAACGTAAAGGCTCGTGACGCTCGTCCAATGAAATTCGTACACAACACTTCGTTAGCGTGTTTAAAGGCTAGCTGCGTTCTCCTTGGCAACGTTTGCATCAGTTGGGTCCGACTGTTGGAAAAGTTACCGTTTTCGCGTTGCTCTTGTCAGTAACAACCAACTGTTCCATAACTTAGTCGGGCCTGCTCGTGAAAATTTATCATAAGATCAACCGTTGGCCGACGTACGTAACGTTTATCGTTGGCACAGTAGTCGCTTTTAATATGCTTTGAGTTGGCCTAACGGTTGGATTGGTGGATTTAGATGCAAGATTAAAGGAATGCCTACTATTAAACGCAAAGTAATTTTTAATCATTTTATTATAATTAGGGATTGCAATTGCTGGATCCCTAATCCAGCTGGATCCAGCGCATTTTTCGGTCTGCTGGATCCAGCACCACGCGAATGGCACAGAAGTGAACGTTGCCGCTTCGATAGGTGGGCTACGGCCCTGCGTGAAACAAGACCATCAATACCATTTTTTTCTTGAGATTGTACTTCCAGAAAAGTTTTAAAAAAGGCCTCTTATATTAATGTATGTGGTTTTATATTTAATAAAATGTAGCTAGTTGCCAGCATTTACAATAGTCTGGTTTATTTGTAATTGCCTGCCTTATTCTTCCAAGATATGAACAAGAATCACCTTAACTAATTGGTGTAGATAGATACCCCCAACCCACGTGCGTTACCAATTATACAAACGTTATTGATTTAATCCTTTAAAATACTTCAAGACGAATATTTTATAACTCCTACTTCTAATAAGACTTTACCATAACAGAGTTCCCGAGGAGGGGTTTTACCATTTTTTGATGTGACTGTTGGCAAAGAGTATTCACCGCGTTGGCAGCTTCATTACTTTTAGAAAAGGTTCACCAGGGCAAATCCGGTGTAACTGCTAAACTCCTCGTTAAATCTGATATATTTTTTAACGTTAACGCCCACCGTAACGACGGTTTTGACTTACTAGTTAGTGTAAACCAGCTTTTGAACGTTTGTATTCGAATTCGTGTTTTTGTAATGTTTTGTTTACTGTGTGTTTGTGTTCAAACATGGGCGAATGTTGTGTGTGTTCTGTATGTATGGGGCTTCTACTCTAGAAACTCTTAATATATTTTTACTTTTGGGACAGGCCGAGCCAGCTAGATTGATGACGGTCCAGCAAAAATCCAGCTGGATTGAAAACCCTGCTGGATTGCCATCCCTAATTATAATACTACTTTATTTGCCACGTTTGAAATATTATAACAGTTTAAGTACAAAAGTTAACATACAAAAGTTACATTGAGCTTTTAACTATTTTTCAAGAGTGCCACTGGCATACAAAAATTACGTGATGTGATCGCGGCTCAAAAAATCCACGTAGGCCAATTCCGTGGCCACGTCATTATTCACGCAGATTTTTGAAAGCTGGTGGGCCCTTTTAAATAGCCTGAAAAATTCGGTCACATTGATCTTTGTTCTTTTTAAGTAAATAATTAAGTCTTGATATAACCTTACCCCGTAAAACTTTCAAAAAGTGTGTTAGTTTATTACAGTCATTTTACAAAACAATAACAAAATCTTACAATTTAATTGAAATTTTCGTTTATCTAAGTTATAAGTGTATAAAAAGATGGTACTTGGTGGGTTAAGCATATTTACACATCTTGTTTAGTATTTAAAATATATCTCAAAAATAAATAATGTTTTTTTATCCTTAAACTAAATCTTTGAATGAATAAGAAATAATTCGAAGTATTTCGATTAAACGCGGAAGTTGAATGTCCAAAGTTAATTTTAGGCACTTAATTATTGGCTTTCCTGACATTTTATTTTTTCCAAATAGCTTTGTCTTATTTATTTGCGTCCGCCATTTCTGTCCTTATATTTTAGCCATTTCTTATTTACATCCTCAATTTCGGTGTCAATGCAAGCCGACTGTTAGTGGTTTAACGCACCGCTTCTGCGGGGAAACATTATGCATTACCATTGCCTTTTAACAGTTCAATAATTGAAGACACTTACCAACATTTTTAACTCTAGACCTTTAAATCCTATATTCGAGTTTGTGCTAGACCAATTCCTCTCAGGCGATACGGAATGTGATGAAGTGTTGTTCAAAATCCTCTTTTTGCTTCTGACATGATATTCAATCCAAATGAGGCCAACTTGTACAACTTTTTTCAAAATATTAATTCAAAAAAATGTAAGGTCTCAAAATAAAAATAAATTACTTATGGCCAATTGTCGCATCTGGGGGTCTACAAGTAGTAATTCAATGGATTTAATTCGTTTTCAGTTAATAGAGGGAAACCTGGAGAGCCTTATATTTTATCCCACTGGTCATTAGTACTTTTATTAGCTTCATTAATACAGACAACTTTATTTTGGATTTGGTTTACCTAGACTTTTATTTCATATAACATTGATAAAACTGATTTTTGGAATCATTGTTCATCAAGGTCTCAAAGAAATTGACTGCTGTATAATGGGAAATATTCCGCATGACTTTCATTAATATTCATAAGAAAGGTTTATTTTTATTTTAGAGGAAAAATTGTTAGTTATTACCTGTTACAATATTCGGAAAACTTCTGCTTTTAGACCTTCTCTTGGATAAATCATATTGTCTGAAACTGCAAGATATTTGGAGAACTACACGTAAATCTTTAAATTGAGACTCTACAGTACCTGAAGGTTACGAACCAGCCGTTATTTCATAAAATGATTTATTTTCGCGATCTGCATGTTGTGACACACGATCTGCATGATTCGACCCTCGATCTGGAAAATTGAAGACTCGACGACCTGTTGATTTTAGGAAAACTGCAGTTGTCTTGATTACACATGGTCACATGTGAATAACATGGACGACCCCCACTAGGGCGAAAGGAGCGCTACTAGGTAAACAAGGAGGGGAGCTCAGAGTGTATCCAACTAGCTGAGAATAAACATGTTGTAAGTCATCTGTCTTGCATCTATTTATGCAACTCAACATGGTGTCAGAAGATGTGGTCATTTTTCCCCGGGAAGAACGAAATTAACGATAAGTAACTACTACTCCAATTTTAAGTGATCATAATAAAACGAACTTTACGGGCCTCGGCTTGGGATATCGTCAAATATGGCGGTAACTCCGTTTCGAATGCCATCTATAGTGGTCCTAGGAGATCAACCTGCCGATGCCTGGGAGGAATGGTATGATGATTTTGAAATATTTATAAAGGCCAGTGAAATAAATGACAAAACTGAGGAAATTAAAATTAATACATTACTGCATTGTATCGGACATGAAGTGCGTGTATTATATAAGACCTTTGACCTTCCTGCCCTGGGAGCAGACGATGAACGAACATAAGGTCAAGTATGCGAAGCCTTTGCAGCTCATTTTGCGCCTTATAAAGATACCAATTTAGCCAGATATCACCTTTTTACAACAAGGCAACAACCAAACCAAACATTTGATGCCTTTGTCAATTATTTTAAAACCAAGGCTAAGCGGTGCAGTTTGCGATAAATAAGGGATTCCTTGGTATGCACAATGATAATTGTGGGAGTTAAAAAAAATGACCTACGTAAGAAACTCATAGCAACAAGAAACCTTACATTATAACAAGCCATAGCATTGGGGGGAGCTGATGGAAGTTCGGGCACACATGCCACAGTAATGATGTCACATACGACTACTAATGCTGTTAATATAACTGAAAGGAAAAAACCTATCGAGGAAATCACAACAAAGAGAAACCAGTGAAAGTGGCAGCCAATGGAGGTCTCATCATTCGGCATCACCAATACGTAACAATAAAAGACAATATCAACATCATAAAAAACATACACGATCAGCGTCAGCTTCAAGATACGGACAACGGAATAACGACTAATCTCCAGTATGTAATTGATGCGGTACTACACATCCTTATCGCACTAGTCCAGCAAACGTACTACCTGTCCAAGATGCAAAGGACGTAATCATTTTCCACAGCGTTGCCAATCAGCTTATATGATGTACGAAGAGGACGACTTAATGCATCAAGATTATAATACCAGTGATGAAGATCAGCCATTGTATAACTTGCAAGAGGAACAATATGATGAACTCGGTGCTGACAACCATGACGATATGGACCCATTTTACATAAATCTATTAACATTCCAAGCCAATAAAGGTACAACACAGGATGTATGGCTGACCCCATTGCATCTACAACAACTGCGTACCACTTTCAAAATCAACACAGGGTCACAGGTCAATGTCATCCCAGCATCCACGTATAGACAACTGAAAAAGCCACCTAAATTAAGTCTACAAAAGTGTCGATGGTTTTCAAATTCTACGTGACAACGCTCAAGACAGTTGCTATCATTGGTGCGAGAGATTCAGTTCGACTAAAACTTGTCAAACGACTTGATATCTCGGAAGAAATACCTAGACTAAATACCTGTAAGCAGCCGGATATGGCACATACAGTTTACAGTATGGAACTTAAAGATTTGAAGGGATTTTACAAGTCAACTGACACACCAAGTACTTTAATAGAGCAATTCAAAGACTGCTTTGAAAAGGTTGGATGCCTTCCAGGTTATCAGGAATTAAAATTGAAAGCTAATGCAATCCCGGAAATAGCGGCACCAAGATCAATCCCTCAGGCTATTAGACAACCATTTAAACACTAACTGGAAAGGATG
The DNA here is from genome assembly GCF_980474605.1 of Leiobunum rupestre. Classification (NCBI taxonomy): domain Eukaryota; kingdom Metazoa; phylum Arthropoda; class Arachnida; order Opiliones; family Sclerosomatidae; genus Leiobunum; species Leiobunum rupestre. Next base: position 48,689,306 of record NC_143391.1, on the reverse strand, counting down.
GTAAAGTTAAATACAATTAAACCCATCACAGAACCAACGGAATGGGACCATTCCATAGTTATTGTTCCTAAACCTGATCGGTCCATCCAACTCTGTTTGGATCCTAGAAAGTTGAATCAAGCATTGAAAAGAGAACATACCAAAATGCCCACGTGTCAAGAAATCTTCAGTTCTCCCTCTCGCGGTTGCTCGGTCTACGGGGTCGGGTTCCCCGTTTAACCCCAACGGCCCGTACTATAAAAGTAGGGTCCCCTCGGGATAACGGGCTTACGGGCCATCTCTCTGCCTCGCTCTGTAGAGGTAAGCCGTTAGTGGGAACTTAAGACTGATAAAGTCCAGCCTACTATGGGTTCAGTTGTTCGGCGGAAAGGCTGCAAAAGCTATCCTTAGTTCTCTTGTGTGTACTTCGCGCTGATTGGCTGGCGCGGGGACCACGCGGTTACTACGCGGCGTGTGTACTGCGCGCTAATTGGCTGGCGCGAAATTATTTAAAATGGCGCTGATTGTTTGGTGTTTTGGCGGGAAAAGGGGTCAGTGCTCCTTTAAAGGAATTCCCAGGCTCATTATACTCGGTCCCCGTTTTCCATTGTTAACGGTGTGACGGGTTTTGATTAAGTGTTTATCGGGGAATGCGCCGTTGCTAGGTTACTCCGCGCGCTGTTAGAGGAACAACATCTAGATTTTTATTCGGGACGATTTCGTTGTATACGTAAATTTCGAAGAAAAAATGGCTACGGTAAATAGCCACGACATTCCTTTAAAATTTCTTTCGAAAAAAAAAACGATTAATGAGTTTCGTTAATTGGAAGGTACCAGGTGTACATAAATCAGACTTAGCCGCGCAAGGGTTTTATTCGTTACCGGACAGCGTATCGGTCAAGTGCGCCTTCTGTTCGCTAGTCATAACCGATTGGAAAAGCGTAGCCCTCATTCGACACTTGGAAAAGACACCGCTTTGCCCTTTCATGAAAGGATAATGTGTAGGAAACGAAACGAATGTCGAGGAGGGATGACGGTAGCTTACTTGGTAGGACGAACAACTTTGTAAATAGCAAATTAAAATAGTCTCGAGTTCGAATCCCCTCCAAATAAGAGACCGTCATTTTTTTTTATAAAAATGGATGACTTTTACGTAGCTACCGAGTAACGCCTCTAGCGACCTCTATCCGGCAAATACTCAGTCAAACTTTAAAGTAAACTTGGGTCGTTCTATAACACTACCGGACAAATTTGTTGTCGGCGTGTCCGAAGTAATTTTGCCTCCCAACTAGTAACGACCCAGTAAACACAAACACGTCCTACAGACATCCGATAGACGTCACACTCGGATCTTGCCTTCGTCCGTAGGACATCCCAAAATCCGGGGTTGACGTCGGTTGGACGTTAAAGGACGTCCAAATGTCCGGTTTGTCTATAGCCGTAGTACGTCCCGGGGACGAGTTTTCGGACGTCCAACGGCGATTACGGCAGTCGTCCCCTGGATGTCTTTCTATAAAACCTAGAGATGTCTTTCTATAAAACCTAGAGATGTCTTTAGGCCTTTAATTTGGTTCAATCATGGCTCAATAGGGATGAAACTAGGACGTTCATTGGATATCGAATTCTGAACAAATAATTTAAAAAGCCAAACTTGATATTAAAATTTTATTCAAAACATTAAAATACAAGATAATGGAAAAAATCCAGCAACAAGTGTACAATCTGATTGTAATAACACGAACTCTGCAAGTATTAGCAGTTAACATATAAATTACAAAATTTATATAGTTATTTATTTTTTATATAACAAAATAAATTTCGAACTAAACTATTAAAAAATTAAATAACCTTCCTTATACAAGTGTAAAAAAACAATAAAATAATTTTTAAATCAGAAGCAAAATAAAACTAAGCCATTTAATACTATTCCTTAAAAAAATTAAGACTATCGGATGAAAAATGTACTCTAGAAATTACTGTTTCTCGAAGCTTAATTTTAATATCTATCCAAATCTTACTTTTGGAATTACAATTTAACTATATAAAATATCACAGTATAAAATAAAGCTTAAGGTGAACCGTTCAGTGAGAGTAATGAATAATAAACTTAAAAAGTTAAATTGAAACATGTACAGGTTCAAAATTAACTTTAAAAACAGCGAACCTTCCCTAACATTCAGAGAATTCAACGCAAATCTTACTTTTGGAATTACAAATTCAATATATAAAATATAACAGTATGAAATAAAGCTTTAGGCGAACCACTCAGTGAGAGTAATGAATAATAAACTTAAAAAGTTAAATTGAAACATGTACAGGTTCAAAATGAACTTTAAAAACAGCGAACCTTCCCTAACATTCGGAGAATACACTGCAAATCTTACTTTTGGAAATACAAATTCAATATATAAAATATAACAGTATGAAATAAAGCTTTAGGCGAACCGTTCAGTGAGAGTAATGAATAATAAACTTAAAGAAGTTAAATTGAAACATGTACAGGTCCAAAATGAATAGACTTTGATCAAACATATTTTCTTCCTATCTCTGTAAAAGACACATTAAAAAATCAAGTTAAAATCATTTTAAAAATCAAACAGTTTTTTAATAAAATACTTACTCTTATGATATATTATCAGCAATACTAGAGATTACTATGTTATAATCTTTAACGTTTTTGTAGAACGCATTATGGACTTTATGGTGACCGATTCCAAACTATCGAGTAATGGCGTCGTACAAAAGAAACTACAAACTAGGCTACCAGATATTTTAAAAGGACTTTAGCTCGGCCAACTTAGATCAGCTTTTTCGCAGTAATTGGCTGTGATTGTAGAAATAATTCATCAAATGAAAATAATGGAAATAAAAATTAAGAAAATAATAATAATATAAAAAATATAAAAATTAAGAACAGATATAATTAATCAAGTAGTTTTGATTTAACACGTAATTTCATTAATTCACGTTAAATAAACTCGTAAATATAAATAATAATATTCTTAATATAATTAATATTTTGTGGTTCATTAATCATTATCAGCTCAAATACAAATACAGGTGAAACAAATTAAAATTAATTTCTGATAAACGCGCCTCTAGATAGCATTGATGGACGAAACATTTCGGACGAATAGTGGAGATCCATGCAACGTCGATTGGGCTGAATATCGGATGTCGCGAAATTGGTTCTACGAGGACTAAAATGGGACGTCCGTTATTTGTCCCGTTGGACGAATTTTGGACGGGACCAAGCTGGGCTCTATGGACCATGCTGGGACGTCCCAGGGACGATATGTGTTTGCTGGGGAAGGAATAAGGGAAAATGGACTGGACGCCTACATTTCGTTCAAAATCTGGGAAAAACCCGATGGACTTTATTGGATTTACGATCCGACAATACATAACCCGGCTGACCCGACCAAGAAGAAGAAGACCAACCTCGTTCATTTCGGTATAAACCCCAATGGCACAATCCATGTAGGAGCTGATCACGGGGCTGTGACTATTTTCTTCAAATCGAGTAAGAAAGGCTTAGGCGAATTATAAGAATTTACGGATTTCGATTTTGACCTGGTTGGTCACGACAGTACTTATCCGGCCGATTTATCTAGAGGCGCGAGTACGCTTTATCTATATTCGAATTTAATATACCCCCAGTACACCGGAGATACTTTCGCTCCTCTCATGAAAATTATACCGTTAGCGAGCAATGATCAGCCTCGTAAAAATTATATTATATACGACAAAATAGACTATTACCCGGTTAAAGCAAGAGAGCTAGAGTTGATCGAGATAGACTTAAAAACTGATTTTGGAGATAATTTGATATTTAATGCGTGGAAGACGGTCGTTCGACTTCATTTCAAGAAAGATGTCAGAGAGTGACAGTTATTTCCGTTATAAGTCTCAATATGGGGGAGGAGTGTTTGCCTGCCCCGTTTACCAGAGAGTGCGGGGTTTGGGTGGAATATTTAAGAAATTAATGAGATATATTACACCGATGGTAAAACCTTTGCGCAGCGAAGCGCTAGGTCTCGGAAAGCGTATGTTCGGTGATTTGGAATACGGTGTAGATCCGCAATTGGCTATCCGCAACAATTTACGATTAGCCGGAAGCAATTTGTTACATAAAGCCGCTGACAGAATGAGTAAGCCCCAGTCAGGCAGTGGAACTCGTAAGAGACGCGCACCACCTAGACAACGGAAAAAGAAAACGAAAAAATCAAGGACGAAAGATGATTTTTTGGGATAAGAAACAATGGCGCTTCGAGAAGGCATGCTAAGTTGTTTAGACTTGTTCGAACGACCCGTGTTAAATACCAACATATTAGCTACGACCAAAATACGATATCTACCCACGAATAAATTGACCGACAATGAACCTCTCGAATTTTCTATTCCGGCATCTGATGATTTATACATTGATTTATCCAAAACTATGCTCAAACTGAAAATGAAACTCGTGTATTTCGATGGTACAGACGTACCAGCCACTGAAGTAAAAGTCGGGGTCACGAATAATCTTATTGGAACTCTTTTTTCGTAAATCGACGCTTATCTGGGCGACACGTCTGTAGAATCTACAAATAATCGTTCGGCGTATAACGCGTACTTGGCGAAATTGCTGAATTTTGGTGAAGACGCTAAAAAAAACGCAACCGGAGAATGGAATGTTTTATATGAATTTGAGCTGTAAACCGCAAGACATGTGGGAACCTCTTTTTAACAATGATCGTAACGGAATGCTGAAGAGATGCGCGCGAACGAAAGAATCGACCACGTTTGAGTTAATGGGCCTTTTACCCCTCGATATTTGCCACATGAATAAGTTTATTGTCAATCAACTACCCGTAATATTCCGCTTAGTAAGAAGCCCTCGTTTAACTTGTATAATAGCTTTAGAGCAGGGAAAAGATTATAAGCTAATTTTAGAACAGGCGTATTTATATGTTACTAAAGTCAAGGTGGCTCCGCAGATAAGTTTAGCCCACGCTAGGATGTTAGAAAGCGGAATACCAGCGATTTATCCCATTACGCAAACAATAATGAAAATTTTTTCTATCGCTCAAGGTCTGAAAAACATAAATCGCGATAACTTAATACTCGGGAGAATACCAAAAAGGGACGTTGTAGTTTTTGTCAAAGAAGAAGCTTTTAACGGGTCATTGACCACAAATAGCTTGCAATTTGAACATTTAAATATCACCGACTTATCTTTGTCAGTCGGACCGGATAAATACCCTCCCGACGGCTTTCAAATGGATTTCGCAAATTCAAATTACTGTTTACCTTATCAGGCTTTATTCGAGTCAATGGGCATAGCTTCCGAAGATAGGGGTAATTATCTAAATTTTGCGAATTTTAAGGAGTGGTACACGTACTTTAGTTTCGATATGATGGCGGACCAGAACGCCTCAGCTGATCATACGAGTATTCCTCGACAGGGGTCTCTACGTTTAGATGTTCAATTGAAAGACCCCCTACCGACTAATGTCGTGTGTATAATGTACTTTGAATTTGATAACGAGATTTTAATTACCCGGGACAGAAAGGTGATTTATAGTATCAAATAAAATTAGCCACCCTGTTTTCTATTCGATTAGTTCGACGCGAGCTTTTGTTTGAGAATGACACGCCCCCATTTTCTCTCCAACCAACTTGATATTTTTAAACGGCGAATCTCGCGGAGCCTGAAATTTTAATTAACCGTCAAGGACATAGAAAATATTTCAATTTTAGCGTAAAAGTGTGGAAAAATCTCTGGAACTATGAACAAGAAATAACACCACAGAAGCTATACGTTTTCAAAGCTGGTTGTCGGATAATGTCAAGTTGGAAGGGTTCTTCTGCCAGCGTGGAAGAATTATTGATATTCGCGGCTATATTCGCGGGTCTAATTCAAATTACGACGTTGTGTATTCCTCCGCCCACGGGGTTGCCCTGGATAAAGAAGCCTGGGACCGTTTGAAGATTATCCGTACGAGTCTCGATAAAGAAATAACTGACCGAAAAGACGCTTTTGAAGGAATGAAAATGTCTATTTTAGACGAACTAAAAAGTGTATTATTTACGTTAACCGAGGCATGCCCAAACCTGCCCTGCCATAATCAATTGGCCCATTACATTAGTTGTAAAGCGATCGCGTCACATTTCTGCGAAAGACTCGAAAAAATGCAAGATGGCGATACCCCTCATGAACTATGACAAAGTAATTTAGGCGTTTTACGTGAACTTTCCCGACTATAAACTGGGGGTAGAAAATTTATATCACAATATCATGCAAAATGAATCTGAAATTTTATCAGAGTTGATGTAATAAAAATTTCCATTAAAATGTATAAAAATGTAAATTTTGCTGGTCTTTCATTCAATAATGTAGCACACTTTGAACTGTTAAGACATGAATATATAATCTATTTATTTTGACCCAGAAAATCCTGGAAGTCTGGGAGGACTAAAACGTTTATCCGAACAATTACCCTCTATTTCCAAGAAAAAAAATTAAAGATTGGGCGCTCACCCAAGACACTTATACGTTGCACAAAGATAGAAAATTTAATTTTCCTAGAAATAGGACTTCTGTCACGAGCTTGGACGAAGAACATCAGGCTGATTTAATCGAGTTAAACGAATTAAAAAATATTAATACATTTTATTTTATTCTTGCTAATATCGATATTCTGTCCCGATATTTATTCGCTATTCCCGTGAAAAACCAAGAGAGCGAGCGATATCTTAGAGGCTTTCAAAAAAATCCACAAACAACGTAAGCCTTTGAAAATTAATACTGACCAAGGCTGTGAATTTTTAAATCGTACCGTGCAACGCTATTTCAAGGACCAGGGGATTAAGCATTTCGTTTGTTACGGCGATAAAAAAGCAGCGTATGCGAGAGAGTGAATAGGACGCTTAAAAATAAAATTTACAGATTTCTTACCAAAAGTAAAGGAAAAAATTTATAAAAGAACTACCGTAAAGTCCTATAACGACAGCGTTCATCGCACGACGGGATTTAGACCTAGCGAAGTAACCTTAGCCAATGAGCATATTGTTTGGCAAAAACTATTTGGAAAGAAAGCGAAAAGAGAGGAACCGAAATTCAAGATTGGCGATCACGTGCACCTATCAAAAACCAGCAAAGTATTTCGTAAGGGATTTAGAGGATATTGGGGCAAAGATGTTTTTACTATATCGAAGGTGATAAATAAACCCAGCCCACTCTACCATATCAAGGACAAGAATAACGAGAAAATATTGGGGTCATTTTATAATAATAATAATAATAATAATAATAATTTATTGATGCGAATTTTAGTTTTACATTGTAGCGTACAAAAATAATACATCGTCCCTTTGCCACATGAGCATAACGCTCGTGCGTGGCAGGGACGTTCTTATATACAATAATCCGAGTTAGTTTACAAACATCAAAATCAATCAATTACATCAAGTAGAGGGCTCCATTAGAGTTAGTGATTTAGGAGTTTCGCGCATTTTTATTTTTTTATTTTTTTATTTTTTTTTTAATTTGATAGAAAGTTTTTTAATCGAGTATAACCAATTTCTAACAGCCACATGACTATTTAGGATTTATATATTTTAAAGTTGCTAATTATTTTTACATTTTGGTCAAGAAAGTTATATAATTTGGGTCCTAAGTAATACGCATGTTTTTGCCCAATAGTTTTTGAAGGTTTTGACGGCAATAAGTTGCCATCTACCACAAATCTGGTATTATAAGCTTTACTTGGTTCCATTGATTGCCTTTGGTTGAAGGTGTATAGCAAGATTTCTTTGGCATATATTTGTTTGAGAGAGAGCACTTTAAATTCTTCGAAGAGCAGACGACTTGGGTAGGTTTGTTTTTTTCTTAGCCATATACGTTTTATTTTTTTTGCATTCTTTCTAAAGGATCGGTTATCATTTGATAAGTTCCTCCCCAGCCGATTATTCCATACGACAAGATTGAATGGACTAAAGCATAGTAAATTATTTTAAGCCAACCCAGTTGTAGAAAGTTACGGATTTCCCGAAACTTATAGTTACATATTCTAATTTTATTGATTACATTAGTAACTTAATCCTTCCATTTTAGGTTCCCGTCGATTACTACCCCCAAGTATTTAATCTTGCTTACTTTCTCCAGGCTCAAGCAATCAATCGTACAATTATTAAAATTTCCATGGCAACTATCTGTGTGAATATTTAATTCCATGGGTGTATCTTTTTCGATTCTCGAAGAAAAGCAAATATACTTAGTTTTATTAATGTTTAGTGTTAATAAATCGTCTTTAAGGTTATTACTGACTTGGTTCAGCATTTTTTGAGCTTTAGTAGAAGTTTCTAGCCAAGTCCTCCCCTGAACCAATAATGCAGTGTCGTCCGCAAATGATACAAGTTTTCCATCAAGTTCCATATTACATAAATCATTTATATAAATTAAAAACAAAATAGGTCCTATAATCGTACCTTGAGGAATACCAAAATTTATATCGCGCGGTTCACTTATGACATTATTCATTTTTACGACGGTATCTCTTCCACGTACTCGTATTGGGTGTTTCTCTAGTAGCGCTATTGATACATGAAAAAAACCCACTTTCATATAAAATGTTTAAATAATCTGTGACTATTTTATCTTCAGGAGTTAATAAGTCTATATTCAAATCCCCAGCTCAAATTACATTACCAATATTAGTAAAGTTTGTCAATTTTTGATTTAAACTGTTGATAAATTCTAGGATATTATTGCTTGGTGAACGATAGCAATACTTTTCAATTGGACACCTTTTTAAAATGCGACACGAGAACCAAACCTTTTTTCTGGGCACATTTTCCAAAGATACTTTACCTCAAGATTGTCCGAAAAAAGCCCTTTTGTTTGGTGGCCAATGTACAAGACTCATCCATGCCGGGAAGCCACTGGATAGGAATCTTCGTCAGTGCTAAAAATAGGAAAGGACAACGCACGGGAGATTTTTTTTGTTCTATCAGTCAGCATTTTGATGTATACGGTTTTAAATTGGATCATTTAGCTGAGAAATGGTTTTATAATAAAAAATATAATTCAAGATATGAACCAAGAAACTTGAAGTTTGCACGTCACTTCGTTTCTGTTAAATAGATCTGCGGGATTAAGCTATAAGAAAATTTTAGAAATGTATAATAATGAAATATATATGAACGAAGGAATTTCGCTATTGGCGTTTGTGTACATTTATTTAATCACGAAAACAGATTTTGTAATCAATAGTGTTTAATAAACATTCTTTTACAAAAACATTAATTTTCCCATTCATTAATTTCCCAGTCATTATTTTCACGATCTTTAGAATACCTTGGCGGGTTGGCAATTCTTTTCTTGTCAAGAGCGGGCCTACGAAAGGCAAGGAAACAGGTTCGGTCGTATTACGAAGGCTTGATGCCGAGGGCTTGAAGCTGCTGTCTTTGAATGTCGGCGTGCTATATTCGTCGAGACTCGTTTCGCTTCGAGATTTACGTATCTCAGCTCGAACGGGAGAAGTAAAAACGTTGCTCGCGCCGTTCTTCCATTTCCCATTTTGGTAGTCTGGAGTACTCGCAAAGTCAGACTTGAATGGAATATTTCGTGACGTCACGAGATTCGGTGCGGTTGCAATTAAAGTTTTATGGGCGTAATCGGGCGATTTAGTTTCGTCAAAACCCCGAAATGCCGGAGACACTCTGCCATGGTGTAGAAATTCCAGGATTTATAGGTGATTCTGGGAGGGGCCTGTTAATAGCCATTTCCAGTTGGCGGAGAGGTTACTGTACGTTGACGGCTCTTAGCACCTGTTGTACGGGTTACGTGGCCAACAGTTGATTGAACTGATTTGGCATTTGGGGAGCAAAAAAACACTTTGCGAAGCGAGCGGTGGGTTACCGAATAAAACGTTAGGTACAGCGGGGGGCTGGTAGATCGCACCGTGTGGAAACTGTATCGGCGCTAACGTACTCGAAGAATGAGGCAAAAGGGGCGGTTTTATTTGAACGGCTGGAGCGCCGTCGTAGTCTTTAATTCTGAGGTACCGCGCCAACATTGCCAGATATTCTCGTAGTTTTTCTTCTTCACTACCGTCTCGAACGGATTTGTTAAGAATACTATTCATGTGTTCTTGTATTAAATTTAGCAATTTTTCGGTATCGGATAAATAGCTATCAGCGGGTAGCAAGACAAATTGCTTCATCACGCCGGATTAATTATACGACCCAAGATTCGCGGAATGAATTAATCGAGAATCGCCTCCCAAAAACCGCCCGTTTGCGAGACTAGAATTCTTCGTCGATAATTATCACTGAGTTCTCTTTGACCTAGTTTTCTAATAGATTTTTTATATCGTTGCAATTGCCGTCGTTTATTCTCGCCAACGGGTAAAGCTCCGCGGCAAATATTATGACAGATATTCGCGATCGAGCCAACCTGATCTCGCGTGGCGTTCTTTAGTAGAAATCTTCTTTGATTTGAGGAAGCCTTTTTCAATAGAGTTAGATACGGGCGGCTTTCTATAATTGACCTAGGCAAAGGCATTTTACAGAATGACGTAAAATTCGAATAAACACTTTGTTATATATTCTGATTATTACAATAATGTACATTTTCCTCTAACTTTTAGAAATTCGGGAGTTTTTTGTTTGTAGGTCAACAACCACGTTAGACGACGTTACGTAATTATAAACGTTGCTCAGAAAATTAGGGTTATGCGGAAAAATCTGTCGACTTAAATGTTTTATTTGTGATTGATCACGGGGACTTCGGAACAGGACTATAAATGAGGCGTTAAGCGAAATGTCGCGCGAAAATCTGCCCTGACCAAAGACGTTCTGGCATAAGAATACAATACTCAGATTCAGATGATGCGAACACACGCGAAAAAGTTCGGATACCAGTGCGTTGTCTAAGCACTCGCTCGAAAGGTCGTCTAGCACCAAGAGGTTGTTTTGTCTTTTGTCAAACAAATCTTCGGGTTTTTCGCTAAAGAGCCCTTTATGGAATTCAATTCCAGGGACGAGGGTTTTTAATTCGTGAAATTGATCGTTCCAAAGATTGTAGCAATATAAAATTTTTGGGGTGGATTGTCGAACATTCAATTTTTATTTTTCAGGAGATTAAACGTCCAGTGACTTTTTCCCGACTTACTGGGGCCAGCCAAAAGAAAGGTACAGGGGGTTTGAAATTTTAGGCGTGTGAGGGACATGAATATCCGTAGGGAATAGAAGTACCGTCTTTGAAAAATATACGTTTCGTCGATGTAAATCCCACGACTTTTTCGGCTTGTCTGAGATACAAGTGCCCGGTTTTTTGTCTTTCACGTTAAAGGGAATCTCGACTCGGTATTTTAATTCGCGGTTCTCGAGCGCCAACTGCTTTATCGTGTCAAAGTTTAAGATGGCCGCCTTTTATCTTGGTTAAAATTTTGCCCGATTCGAATAAGATAGAGTAACCCTTGGGGGCTATCGTGGTAAAAGCTTTAATGGGGTCATTAGGATATTCATCCGTAAGTCCGCCCAAGCTGCTTGATAAAGTTAAATCTAATTTCTTATCGTGTATCAGAATACAACTGTCCGTATCGCCGTAGGCCAAATTAGGCCCTATTTTAGCCATAAGATTATATAATTTAATACGCCCATACGAGGCGACGAAAATGCCCACAGTTGGCGAACCTTTACGATAAGCCGGGACGTGGTCTTCGTGATCTTTGGTCGTCACGAGAGCCATTCCATTTTCTAGGAGTTTTAAATCGGTCAGCTCTTTCGTTTTATCAGTTAAAATTTTAACCAAGTCGGCGTAGGAATTTATAAAAGAACTAATATTTTGACGTAATTGAATTAGGTGGCGCCACCAAAGCTGATTAAGGGAAAGCTTGCCAAGCGCTTTGAGAGCCGGGTTAGAGCTAACCTCTTCTAGGCCTATTTTTATCCCGTCCTGTTCCCAAAAGTCGTTTAAATATTTTTGTTTTTCTTCTAAGGAGTCAACGTTTTTAGGAAAACCAGCGTATTGGGTTTTCATTTTATAAAAATCTCTGACGTAATCGTCAAATAGGGGATATTCGGAGTCGAAAGTTTCGCGGTAACGCTGCACTTCGTGAATTTGTAAAACTTTATAATTATATTGAAGGGATAAATAAAACTCGGGGGTGGTATACGTGTCCGTAATCGCGCGTTCCGCCTCGTTATGACGGCAGTCGGCTAGATTATAGAGGGCGCACGTTCTGCATAGCGTAACCAATAATTTATCGCCAATCAGGGAGCCCAAGACGGGGAGATATAGATCTTGGGGTGGGAGAAGAGTCGCTTTGATAAGCCCGAAATATAAATCGTGTTCGTAATTAAAGTTGCTAGTTAAGATTTCGGGGAGCCCTTTGGGGTATCGGTAATTTTTGGACATTGAAACGGAGAGATACATGCTGTTAAAGTCGTAAAATTTAATAGGCCTCTCTGGGGTGGATTCTATATACAGTAAAAAAATTTCAACGCGCCCGCCCCTCAGAGCGCTTCGCGAATTTATCGGGTTTGAGAAAGCCAGTTCGTCGCAAAAAGAATTTATTTCGGGGTTTTCTTTTAAAAAAGCGTCCCATTCACACTCCCATATGGTAATTAAACGCGCGTTGGGGTAATTTTGACGATAAAACTCGATTTCGTCGAGAGTTCTTAAGTAATTACTGATATTAGATTCTTTAAGTTCGTAATTGTACCCATTATGGTCAGTGTGATTGGGACACCCGTGCCAGAAACACCCGAAAAATTCCCCAATTATTAAAGGGTCAGCGCTGTAAATGTTGGGGTGGTAGGGGGCTAAAAACTTTTCAAACTCCAAAGATCGCGCCGTTTGAAACTTTACGTGCATTGTTTGCTCCAAGTAAGCCGCCCATCTGAGAGCTTTAACGGAATGCTTACCCCTGTACCCTGCTGGCGGGATAATAGCTACGGTATTTGGTTTCAGATACCGACTCAAAAATAAATCGGTTAAAGCTCCAGGTAGAGTCACGCTTTTTCCCGCCAAAATGTCGAAATTGACCTTTTCTCTAAAAATAATTCTGAACCGATCAAAACCCCTCTGTAACAGCTTGACGTCATCAATGGCGTGTTTTGTCAATACTTCTTTTAAATCATAAACGATAAATTTTTGGGCGTCGTACCAAGTTTCGAAATTTGTCAATTGTTCGGGAGTGAATTTATCCACTTCGAAAAAAGATTTTTGAGGTACGACGCCGATATAGTCTAAGATGTCTTTTTTAAGAAGGAAAACGCGAAAAGTCCCTTGCTTTCGCTTAAATTAAAGGTTTTGGAGAAGCTTCTGAGAGGGGCTGGAAAATAAGAAAAGGTATCTATAAATAAATATTGTATTTGGACAGAAACATCGCGAGAAGTTTGCAGCCTTTAAAGATAACTTCGGGGATTATTGACCGGGTCGGCACACCTTTTAATACTAGTAAACTCTCAAATCCAGACCCAAAATGCGAAATGCACGTTATGTTTTTAAAAAGTGGTTCGACCTTTTAATATTTTGTCTTACCCTTTTTTGCAACGACCTGACTCTCCAATAAGTAATCTAAAAACGTCTCGACGCAATTAAAGCCGGTAAAATTACGGTAATCGTACGTTTCAGAGTAAGGACAGTCTTGCAGAGTGGTAATTAACAGAACGGGCTTAATCTCGTCATTGTCGACTAAAGTTTCAAAATCAAAGTAAAGGATTCTGGTGGAATTTTCTGGTAACGTGATAGATTGAACAAAACACGAATTTTTCGGGTGCTCAATTTTACAGTAGCGACATTTCAAATCGCATACGTGGTCCCCTTCAAACTCTTTCCCGCAAGTCAGGCAACGTTTGAGTTTGTCGCCCGTCCTTAATTCTATATGCTTTTGGAAGCACGTATCCCCCGAAAAATATCTAAAGCAGCTGGCGCAACGTTTACTAGGTTCGGTATGGGAAACATTCGTTTCGAGACACCGCTTACAATTAACGGGGCCCTCGCAATTGTGCTTCTTTTTACCTCTCCGAGGGGACAAAGTCCCCTAGGAGGGGTTATACAACGACCGTGTCTGTCTGTGGGTCTGTGGGTGGGTCTGTGGGTGGGTCTGTGGGTGTGTCTGTGGGTGTGTCTGTCTGTCAGGACTGCGAACGCGTTCGCATTTTCGGTGCAAAGTGTAATCACTGCGTACGCAGTTTCTCAAAGGGTTGGCAAAACCACCGTGTGACGGTGAGCGTTAACGGATGCATTTGCGGTTTGGTTTGGATGGTGTTTTTTCGCTCACCGTCGTGACGGTTTGGTGTATTACGGTTTTTGTAATGTTTATGCGTAGGTTGTGAGTGTTGAATTTGTTGTGTTTGTGTTCTGATGGATGTGCATGTTGAGTCTGTTGTGTTTATATGGGCGTTTTCTCTCCAACTTCTTCTTAATGACTTTGGGACGGACCGAGTGCTGAGTGTAATGCTACCTCTCAACGTCCAATGGCAGGGTTTCCACCAGTTGTACACGGTATTCGTCTTAGTATCAATTTGCGATCGCATCGGGCGGGATTTGAACCCGAAACCTCCTGATTGACAGGCGGACGTTCTACCACAGAACCACCGACACTTGTTACGCCTTATTGAAAATTAGACCTTCAGCTTTATCGGAAGCGTATTTAATAGAGTACGAAATTTTGGTTTAATTGAAATAGAATTGAAATTGAAATTATTGCATCGAAGAAATTCTAATTTAGCGTTTCTCTATTGATTAAAAACAAATGCGCCACCCAGGTTTCGAACCCAGACCATTCGGCTTGGCAGTCGAGCGCTCTACCACAGAACCACCGATAGCTGCTTAGATTCACTGAAATTAAGACAGGCATCGTAAGCATAATAGGTAATAAAGTCTTTTTTTATTAATGAATTTATGAAGGCCTAATCTGGTATTTTTTAAAGGTTAAATCTTGTTTTAGCGCAGTCAGCCGAGATTAGAGGGTTAAAGGGTAGACCCTGTGGGTGGTCCACTTTCTTAACGACCTATATATAGTTCTGTTAATTCAAAGGAGATAATTTAACGTTAATTGCTTTAAAAGCTGGCGGTTAGTCAAGTGGCTCTCTGTGCTTTGTTGATGGTAAGGTTTTTGCTTCTTGTAAATACATTTGGTGTGGATATTTGGATATCTACGATTTCTAACGCAGTCAATGATTTCTTGGGTGTGCGAGTCATTATATGATATTGGAAATTGGACGGCATTGGTCTTTTTCATGTGGTATGCGTCACAACGTCAACAGGAAGTGAACGAGTCGTCCACTACCCGATATCTACGGTATCTTCATCAAGGGCGAGTGTTGAAATAAAATGAGCGTTAAAGATGCGGCAAGTATTTCGTAAGCGAGTAATTCCAAAAAGCCTCTGTAGATATTTAATTAAAATTTGCTTCGTATTATCTTTAACTGATAAACTTGTTCTGTAAAAGGGTTTAATTCAATTGTGCATTGTTATAGTACGTCTAACTTACTGTTGTAACTACTTAACTTATGATATTCTGAATAAATTAAAATTGGTCGTTTCGTCTCAATTATTTTAATTATAATTAAAATTTTATACCGGGCGGGATAGAAATGGGTTAATATTTTTAACAAATAACTCTAAATTGCGGAGATATATCTTTAAGGGTTATCTCGAGAAATTAATACCACTAGGGACAATTCTTCCGAGGAGAGGTATATTTTGGCTTGCCAACTTGTTTACTTTGCTATTCGTAAAAACTTTCAAACAAAATGACTAGTGTTGTAAGTCGGAAAATTTCCCGCTCGGAAAATTTTCCGGAAAATTACCAAGGCCTTTTTTCCGGAAAATTTTCCGTATTTTCCCGAAAAATATTAAAAACGTTTTCATTCCATGATTAGTCTATTATATTGTTTGCAAATTTAAATAAAGCGGCATTTTCACCTCATTTTTTCTAATCTAAAAGTAAAACTAAACATCTAGACTAGTTTAAACTGGTTGAAATGTAACACTATTAATGTTGTGTAGTATGTTTACTGATATTAGTCATTTTAAATCGATAAAAAGTTTAAAACATTAAAAACCCTTGAAAAGTAATTTATGTTTAAATTATTTATTTTTCCAATTTGCGGAAAATTTTCTGGAAATTTTTCCGCATTTTATTTTTCCGGAAAATTAACAACCCTAAAAATGACAGTACCCTATTCCCCCGAACATGGCGGCGTAAGACCTCACTACGTGGACGTGGTTTCCTAATTTAAGGATAAAGATTTTTTTGGATTGAAAGTGGCCTACATAAATGGGGTCAAAATTGGAATCGGAATCGAGTAAGATAATTTGATAATCTGGCAAGACATTTTGGAATTTAGGAATATCTTTTATTTCAACAGGACCTGGGGGAACTTTTGACTATCTGTGTAATGCCAAGGCCGCTTTTTTGTTTTGGATGGTTGACATTACGAAAGTACTTTAGATCATAGCTATTAAAATTTTGGGATTGGCCTTTATTTTTTAATTCTTGGTAGTCAGCGCGGCATTTTCCTACAGCTACAGCCCTGGCAAAACACAGATTATCAGAATTGCGAATTGGAATAAAGGTTTAATGTAATTTTCTAAGCACTCAATAAACCTGTTACGAATACTTTTTCGAATACCACTCATATTGGTGTCTTGCAGAAGAATTATGTAGAATTTTAGGGGGGCTTCAAAGTATAAATTCTTATGGGACTGGGCTACCTGCTCGATACCGCTTAAAATTCTATCGGCCGTCCACTCGTTTAGGTTCATAAATTGGAAATTAATGGGCTCTTCGAGTTCGTCCGAACTGACCGCTATTCTGATACCACTATAACCCTGAAAATTTCGTTTAATTGGGTTTCTATTCGCGCGTGGTTGAGGTTGTCCAAGTTTTTAAACTCGCACTTGAATTCTAAAGTTTTACATTTGTATTTTTTGGAAGTCCGAGAGATAATTTTAGTAACCGAATAATAGTTCTCAGGTCGAAACCTGGTACTTACATCGAGAGGGGCTTCTTGAGTCATTGTAATTTATGAATTTCGTCGTAGCGTTGAGTCACTTCCCTGAATAACCGCAGAACGTCGTGAATGTCTCTTCTTCCATATAGGGTCAGCGATTTTGCAAATGAGGAACCAGAATTTTTGTTCAAGCAAGTGTGACCGGTGGCCTGGCTATGGCGAATTTCTAATTTATCGCCCTCAATTAGGTAAACGGCGTCTTGGTCCTTGACGTCTTCTAAGGCTGCTTTAAGCTGGGGTCCTGATTCTAGTTTAACGCGTACACCCTGTTTAGTCGGTTGCGGATGACTGGATGCTACGTGCGTGGCGTAACGCCTTATATCTATATATATTTTTTGGTCAAAGGTCGTTATTTTAACGCCCAAATCTCCGAGCTCGGAGAATTCTAATACAATATCGTGCCAAGTGGTATTCTTTGTTAATTTTTCTGTCTTGTTGAGCCCCTTTCCCAGCGAATAATTGTCGAGGTTTAATTTTTTAATTACTTCACCGACTTTTGATTTCCTAGCGTATACTACGGGCAACTGCACTGGTGCTGTTGGTGGGGTGTCATAATCGAGCTTAATGTCGTCTCGGGCTGCCTAAAACATATAGAGATTAAAAAACTAATCTCGCGTAAATTTTTTTTTTCAAAAACATAATAACCATCTTGCTGATTTTCTTGAGTCGTCGGGGAGGGCGATTCCGGTGTTAGTCGCTTCTGCGAAATTGACCGTTGCGCGATTTCTTTTATACTGGCAACTGGGGGTAGGAACAAAATAATCGCGTGACAGTTAACAAATGAGTCATATTAACAGGTGTATTCAATTAGAGCTGTCAAAATGATTAATTACTTAACGAAAGGGGAATGAGCCGGTTTCTACCATGACTATGCGAAAGTATTGTTCACTAACCCGGCCATTTTTCCAGCGAATAAAACTCGCGCGACCTCAATTTGACGTAATAATTCGAGAAATATGACATAATTAATAGGTGTTTGCGATTATCTCGGTATTGTCTCTAAATGTATTTGCGTCGCTAAGTTATTTCTACACCGAATATCATCTGCTCTAAATCAATCAAAACCTGTCACAACGTTAACAATGCCCGAGTATAGCGAGCCTGGGAATTCCTTTAAAGGAGCACTGACCCCTTTTCCCGCCAAAACACCAACCAATCAGCGCCATTTTAAATAACTTCGCGCCAGCCAATTAGCGCGCAGTACACGCGCCGCGTAGTAACCGCGTGGTCCCCGCGCCAGCCAATCAGCGCGAAGTACACACACGCGCCACCTGGTGGGAGTAACCCCATGGCCACGCCCACAATGTCGACCCCCCCCGCGCCACCTGCCGGAAGGGGGAAGGAAGCGGGGATTTCCGGTGCCGACCCCCTTTCTACCTGTACATTGGTGTCGCCTTTTGTTGGGCCATGATGAGGGCGTTTGTTTGCCATATGTGAGCCTGTCTTTATGGCTGTCTCACTGGCCGAACGTTTGTTTCGCAAAGTGCATTTTTGTCCGGCATGACTCTTTGTCTTGTGTGCCGCCGTAGTGCCCAGCGGAACGGCGGGGTACAAATACATAACCTTATGTACATTGAAAACCCTCAAAGATGGTAGACACTCCTACTCTCGTCGGTCTTCTCTACAAACACGCCGAGGCTTTTTCAAAGTTCGAAGGGGATTGGGGCAGAATATCTTTAATCAGCCATCAAATCCACCCGGGGGATGCTGCGCCAGTTTGCTCCCACCTTTATCGCAAATCACTAAAGAAACGAGTAATACTTAAGGTGGAGGTTAAGAAGTTGCTCGTCAACGGCACTATACGAGAATCTTGCAGTCCGTGGGCGTCCCCGGTGGTCCTCATCAAGAAACGCCATGGCTCTTGGTGTTTCTGCGTCGATTGGAGGAAACTGAACCTAGTCACGAAGAAGGATGTACACCCACTCCCTCGTATCGACGATACTCTCGACCGTCTATCTGGGGCCTCTTGTTCACGACACTGGATTTGGCTTCCAGATATTTCCAAGTTGACATCTACGAGTCTAACAAAGAAAAAACGGCTTTAGTCACTCCCGATGGCCAGTTTGAATTCAACGTTCTGGGGATGGGACTGTGTAACGCTCCTGCCACCTTCCAGAGACTTATGCACAAAACTCTCGGCGGGCTCATGTGGAAGATCAGCATGGCCTATCTTGACGATATTACAGTCTTTTCCAGTGACTTTCAGTCCCACTTACGCCACCTCGAAAAAGTTCTTACTTGTCTTGGACGGGCTTATCTCATAATTAAGCTTTGCAAATGTTCGTTTGCAAAGCCCCGCATTGTCTTCCTTGGGTACGTCATCAACGGGTTTGGCATTTCGCCGGATCCCCGCAATTTGAAAGCAGTTGCCCAATTCCCCACCCCTAGAACTGTCAAATACGTTCAGCAGTTTCTGGGGCTCTTTGGGTATTTCCACCGCTTCATCGTCAACTTCGCCCAGATTGCTAAGCCACTCACGGAACTCACAAAAAAAGACACAGTCTTCCGATGGGGTGCCGCTGCAGCGGATGCCTTTCAGCAACTTCGTGATTGTCTCGTCTCCGCCCCCATCGTTCAACATACTAGATGGAAGGATCCGTTCGAGGTTCACACCGATGCCTCTGCTTACGGCATTGCAGCTATTATCAAGCAAAGGATCAAAGGCCAAGAACGACTGATCGCCTACGCAAGCCTACTACTTAACGCCTCCAAACGCAAATATAGTCCTACCGAGCGGGAATGTGTCGCAATTGTGTCGGGGTCAAAAAGTTCCGTCCGTATATTTAAGGTCGTTCGCTCTCCGTGGTCACGGACCATCTCGGCTTTTGTTGGCTGACGTCGGGCAAAAGCCCTAACGGACGTTTAGCTCAGTGGTCTCTGACCCTACAGGAATTCAATCCGATCATCAAATACAAAAACCTAAAGACACACCTCGACGCCGACGCACTTTCTCGTTCACCGTTCGATCCAGCGCCACAAATCCATTACACCCTGCTTATGTCTCCGCCCTGAACCTGTCACAATACGATATTCTTACCTTACAGCGCAGTGACAAGTACACCTCCGCCATCATAGAGGTTTTCGAAACGCATCCCATTAAGCGTCAAAACCAGTCATAGGCGCCGATCGGTGTTTCCAACTTCACAACGGCTTACTCTATCGCAAAATTCGGGCGGGTAATGCCAGTAAGTTTGTTCTGGTTCCGCCCAAAGAAATTCGCTCTGCCATCCTTTTCGGGCTCCACGATGATGTCACTTCCGGTCATCTGGATCTTAAGCAGACGTGGGAAAAAGTTCGACGTCATTTCTTCTGGCCCAAAATGTAAGCTCACGTAACCCATTACGCTCAGTCTTGCGAGTCTTGCCTTCAAGCCGGCCGGTCTATTACAACCGATACCACCGACGACGAAACGTGTAATATCTTCGGTCTTTAAAATTTAAAAAAGAAAACACGCGGGATTTGTTACGTGGCTCGCGCTACGCTTTTGAAATAGAAACAAGAGGTTTCGTTATTCATACATCATAAAACACTACATTTTGGCGACGGAGATATCGAATTCCGCAGTCTTCCTTTTCAACAATGGCTCCCAAGTTTTCCCCCATTCTTAGTACGGGAGTCCCGTGAATCTCTCGCTCCAAGATGGACTAAATGGACTAAACGTTTCGAAACTCTTATCTCGGCTCTTGGTATCACAGACGCCACCAGGAAACAATCACTACTACTTTACTACGCCGGGGACGAGGTACAAGACATCTATGAAACTCTCGTCGTACCCGATCCAGCCGCTCAACAAGATGTGTACACTGTTGCGCTACAAGCTCTCAATAACTATTTTCTTCCTCGCACTACCACTGTTTTTGAAATTAACAAGTTCCAACAAGCATCACAACATGATACAGAAACGATTGAAGAGTATCATACACGTTTATGAACTTTGTCGGTAAGCTGCGGTTTTACTGATGTAAACCTTGAAATTTTTCGACATATTATACGTACACTCTGTTTAAAAAGTCTTCGACAGGTGAAATTTTGGCCCTCTTTTTAATTCTGCTAGAAAACTATAATAGATAGATCGATGAAAACAATTGCAACTATTATTTATTTCCCAATATCTTTCGTTATTTATCAGTTTCGTCCGCCAAAAATTAATAGTTTGGCGGGAACCATCAAAACTCATTTTTGACAACTTTTAATTATAGGTTCTACGGCATTGAGTCATGCGTTTTTAAATTTACAATGGTCGGTTCATATTTAGAAAGTGGAAAAATTATCCCTCTACAACCAACGGTTGAGAAGTTATCGCGTTTACAAACTTTCGTCGAAACTAGGAAACACCTAAAATGCATCAAGCGATTATAAATAACGCAAATTCGACAGCGATCGAACAACATTGAAAATATATTTAATTAAAGGCCGGTTTAACAAATCCAAATTCCTAGGACAACTTGGCAAGTGGTTTTAAGAATATCCTTTTTTATACGCTAAAGCTTTTAAAAAGCTATTTGCGTTATAAATTGTTTATAATAACTGTGACCACAATTTTAAACCAGCCTGTAGTTAAATAAATGTTGATGGATCGCTGTCGAATTTGCGTTATTAGTAATCGCTTGATGCATTTTAGGTGTTTCCTAGTTTTGACGAAAGTTTGTAAACGCGATAACTTCTCAACCGTTGGTTGTAGAGGGATAATTTTTCCACTTTCTAAATATGAACCGACCCTTGTTAATTCAAAAACGCGCGAGTCAGTTCCGTAGAACCAATATTTAAAAAGTTGACAAAAATGAGTTTTGATGGTTCCCGCCAAACTATTAATTTTGGGCGGACGAAACTGATAAATAACGAAAGATATTGGAAAATTAAATAATAGTTGCAATTGGTTTTATCGATCTATCTATTATAGTTTTCTAGCAGAATTAAAAAGAGGGCCAAAATTTCTCCTGTCGAAGACTTTTTAAACAGAGTGTACTTGTACTTCACAAGCTCTACGCCGAAAAGCTTTGAGAGATCCTACGCTCACCTTAGACGAGCTACTTACTCTCGCCAAATCCTACGAACTGGCCGAGAAACAAGCAGCAATTATGGAATCAAAAAAACCACTTCAAGCAAGTGTTTTTGCTCTTGACGAAAATTTTAGTATGGACAACAATTTCGAAAGCATACAAGAAGAGATCTCAAGCTTTAAGAAGTCGACAACTGATGGCGCTCACAAGTCCGTTTCTCGACAACAAAGTCCAATACCAAATAATTCAAATGTTGCCCAGTCGCAAAAATTCCAATCTCGATCCAAGATCAGTCTCAAGACCACCTTTCTGGACATCCACAAGCCACTCGATTAATCAATCACCCGCAATTTCCGCTAGGAACCATACCGTCAGCGGTTCACAACTTCCCGTTCCCGTATGGATGTCTCGCTCCACATTATCCGGTCTTGGACCCGCAGCAAAAAAATTACCGTGCTTTCCAATTTACGGGATCTCTTCCATATTGTTACGTACCGCAACCACAGTGGGCGCAACCACAGCTGGCGCAACCCCAGTTGACGCTGCCACTGGCTATACGAGGTCCACAACACTTTGACCTTCCCACCTGAAGCACCTGCCCTACGGATAAGATCACTTCGTTGACTTGCTATAATTGTGGCGGTCTGTTTCCGCATCGTCGGGGACGTTTCAGCTGCCCTACCATAAAGTTCACCTGTGGATGGTGCGGCCGTCTGGGTCATTTCGAAACGGATATTGGCAAAAAGAACGTTAGCACTATAACCGCAACCACAATTCATAGTTCGGACTGCCTTGATGAACGTGACAATGACTCCTACATCATTGGCGCGATAACCCAACGCACTGCAAAACCAACGTCGATGAACATGCCTCCACAACATACCAAAAATATAATAATATCTGGTAGAGTCATATCTGTACTTTTGGATACGGGCGCCTGTATTAATGTTCTTGATCATGAATCTTACTCCCTCGCCGTACTCTCCAGAGTTCAACAGTTGCAGTTTTCCCGTACGCCACGACAGAACCACTACCATTCATTGGCCAGTTCGTAACAACTGTTACAATGGGAAATAAGCAAGCTGCAGTAAAGTTTCACGTATTACACCTTAGACGGAAAGCCTACCCAATACTTGGACGACCAGCGCTACACTCGTTAAATATCCTCCCAGAATCTCAAACGCTCAACTCGTTAGCTCAGACGCCATTAACGACCGAGGAAGTTATTTCAAAACATCAAAATCTCTTTACCGGAATAGGAAAGCTTCACAACGTCAAAGTACGACTTTTTATTAACAAAAATGTCCCACCAGTTATCATGCCTGATCGCCGGATACCGTTCCACTATCGTGATCAGATTCAACGTGAAATTAAGCATCTTCAAGAAAATGACATCATCGAGCCCGCCACGGCCCCAATAATATGGCTGTCACCACTCGTAATTGTCCCTAAACCTAACCGACACCAAGAAATCAGAATTTGCGTCGACATGAGAGAGCCGAACAAAGCGATCAAAAGGGAACGTTATACTTCACTTACCATCGATGATATCCTTCACAAAATGAATGGTATGAAAGTTTTCTCACGGCTCGATTTGAACAAGGGATATCACCAGTTGGAACTCGAAGAAGACTCGCGATACATTACAACATTTTCTACGCACTTCGGTCTTTTTCGTTATAAAAGGTTAAACTTTGGAATTAACTCCGCAGGAGTTGTTTCAAAAAACCATTGAGGGAGTCATTGCAGGAATTGGAAACACCATTAATACCAGCGATAATATCCTCATAGCAGGAAAGGACGAAGCAGACCACAATGCCAAACTCACCGCTGTACTGAACCATTTGGAATCCCACAAATTAAACACTAAATTCTGAAAAATGTGAATTTGGAAAACGTTCAGTCTCATTTTTTGGACATGTTTTTACTAGCGACGGCATAAAACCAGACCCGAAAAAAATCGAGGCACTAAATCAGCTACCGGCTCCAAAAAATGTTCAAGAGCTCCGCAGTTTTCTGGGCTTGGTGACATACTGCGCACGCTTCATACCAAATTTCTCCACCATTACTGAACGTTTACATCTAACAAAAAAAATGTTGAGTGGATTTGGGATAGATCGCAGCAAACGTCTATGCTAAACATAAAGCAAAGTTTGAAATTCGCCGTGAATCTCAACTATTTTGATCCGTCACGCCGCACAGTGGTTATTGTAGATGCCAGTCCAGTAGGTTTGGGCGCGATACTAACTCAATACGATGAAGTTGGCCGATAATACGTGGTAGCATTCGCTAGCAAATCCATCTCTTCACCGGAATCACGCTATTCCCAAATTGAACGAAAAGCGTTGGCTATCCTGTTTGGTTGCGAACACTTTGACATGTATGTACCTGGCGGGCGCGATATTTGAAGTTTTAACTGATCACAAGCCTCTTCTCAACATTTTTTAACAACCCCAGGTCTACGGCGTCGGCAAGAATTCAGCGCTGGATTCTTAGATTACAGAAATACGAGTTCATTGTTAGACATCAACCCGGAAAATCTAACCCAGCCGATTATATATCGCGCCATTCAAGTCTAACTTCTTTGCCCTACTCGGAAGCGTGTATCGCCTGTGTATCACCATTGGGCGCTTTGACACTATCAGAAGTTAAACACGAAACGGAGATCAACGAATTGATCCCGCACGTGTTTACGGATCTACAAAACCCTTCACATTGGGACAAATTCAAACTGATAAACTGAAATCTAATTGGGAAATTTTTAAGAGAGTTCAAAACGAACTGTCCGAAGATAACGGCCTACTTTTAAAAACGAATAAAGCAGTGTTACCTGCCAACCTCGTGGATAAAGCCATCGCGATTGCCCATGAAGGGCATCCAGGAATCGTACGGAATAAGCAAACTCTACGGGATAAAATCTGGTTCCCAAAAGTTGGTGAGAAGATTAAAAGTACCATCGACTAATGCCTTTCATGTCAAGCAACTACTCCAAATACACAATGACCGTTTTACCAAATCACCCTTGGCATTCAGTGGCTATTGATCATTTTGGACCAACTCCCTCGGGAGAGTACATCCTAGTGGTTGCTGACGAATATAGTCGGTACCCAGTTACCTGCGTCGTCAACTCAACAGCTGCTTCTCCGAATATATCAGCTCTCAAAAACATTTTCTCTCTTTTCGGCGTTCCAAGTAAAGTGAAATCAGATAATGGATCCCCGTGTCAAAGTACTGAGTACTTTCGCGATAGAATATGAGTTCAAACACCACAAAATTACTCCGAGATGGCAGCAGGCCAACGGACTCATAGAGAGACAGATGCCCCTAACCGCGAAAACTATTCGAACGGCACTTCTGGATCGACTTTCGTGGAAATCCGTACTCCCAACGTACCTCATGAATTATCGTGCCACCACTCATCCAACGATCGGAACATCGCCGGCACAGCTATTTTTCAACCGATAAATTAAAACAAAACTGCCAACTATCATTCCACCACCCAAACTTCAAGCCGGCCGGTCTATTACAACCGATACCACCAACGACCAAACCCTTCGCCACGGTCGGCTTCGACGAACTCGGACCATTCCCTCAGTCTCACGATGCCAACGTCCACGTACAGACCTACACCGACTATTGCACGCGCACAGTCATTGCAAAAGTGATTCCTCGTGGTACTGCGGAAGAAACAGCCCAGTTTCTCACTAAAGATGTCATCTTGAAATACGGGGCGCGTCGGGAATAATTACGGACCGAGGAACTGAAAACGTAAATAAAATTGTGGAGGAGATCAACAAGTTATTAACCATCAAGCACCGATGCACCACGGCGTACCACCCGAGACTAACGGCCAGTTTGAGCGATTTTACAAAACCATCGCTTACATGTTATCCCAGTAGGTGTCTAGCAACCATCGCGATTGGGACCGCTTCCCGCCGTTTCTCGTATTCGCGTACAATACGTCCCTTCACGCAGTCACCAAATACAGGGCATTTTTCCTCCTTCACGGTTATGAGGCCAATCTCCGTCTCGACGCAGCACTCCAGCTACCAGCAGCGACGGTAAAGAGCCAATGGGGTTTCGAAAACATCCTTTACGCCCAACGCGCTCGGGATTTGGCTGCCTCACGTCATGCAAATGCACAACCAAAGGACAAGGAGCGCTTTGACCAAACCCGCAGGGAGATGTCGTTCAACGAAGGGGACTTAGTTTTTTTAAAACGCCTCAGCGTGTTCCTGGTCTCTCGGAAAACCTGTTGCGCCAGTTCACCGGCCCGTATTAAATCATCTGTCAAACCACCCCAAACAAATATGAAGTTTACAATTCCGAGGGTTCGAAGACCGATATCGTCTCCGTCAAGCGCCTAAAACCGTATTTCGCTCGTAAATATTTTGATACGCTTGACCCACCTAGCGCCACACGTTGGAAAAAAAACCCCCAACGGTTGTCGAATTTTGGTCAACCGATCCTCCAAATCGACTAGAGTTTCCAAGAAATAAAGATCATTGTTCGGCTTCCCCAAACCATCCTTCCCCACCTTCCACCCCCTCGACCGCACCTGTAAATTCCATTCCCGTGCCTGATTCTTGCATTCCTAATCCCCTGGGGCTGCGCCACTCCACGTCAGCGAGTTATACCCGATCGACTCTCATATCGCCACTAACAACAACAGAAGTCAGCCGGCTGCCATATTATCGCACTTTTTCATCTCCTCGACCTTCTCAACCTCGGACGTCCATCACTCCGATCCCGTTTCGAAAAAAAATGAAACCTTCGCAGCGGCGTCGTCGCCAACTTTATCAAGCACGAACCAAGTCACTACAAGCCACTGACCCTCTTCATCCCAACATCCTTCGAAGAGTAGAGAAACAAAACCGTCGGAGCAAAGTCGCAATATCCCTACTCATCAAGCGGCCGATTCAACACCTTCAGAACCCGGAAATGTGGTATTTGACTCACTCCTAGAGATATCGCGTGCCTGAAAATTCCAACCACGGACGCTGCCAATCTATCGCCTTACGATCTCTCAGCCTAACTAGTTTTTTTTTTATCCAGCATCACATCAGCGCTCAACCACCAAACACCGTTTTCGCCTATCCGGTTGTCCTTGCTGAGTTTCTGTTCAGGAACCCACCTCGCCAAGCGCTACACTTTTCTTCGTCCAAAAGTGACATTTTCGCCAATAAAGTCCTGCTCATTCCGTATCACGCATTTCACCATTGGGAATTGATTATTGTCAACCTTTCTTTTACATCATTTG
The DNA here is from genome assembly GCF_980474605.1 of Leiobunum rupestre. Lineage (NCBI taxonomy): Eukaryota > Metazoa > Arthropoda > Arachnida > Opiliones > Sclerosomatidae > Leiobunum > Leiobunum rupestre. Next base: position 48,662,051 of record NC_143391.1, on the reverse strand, counting down.
GACGGCACTACCACGACGCATCATCTTGGGATCCTTGACCTTATCAAACAGTATCTCCACGCCGAAGCTGCTATTCGGGGTATATTGGATTTCGACGTCTTCTCTTTCCACACTGCATTCGCATCGCCAGGAATTTCGCTTCGTAGTGTCGTCAGTGGTATCTACACCTGTGCTTGTATTGCCCGCTACCTGCAGGACTCTTCCAGACGCGACGCCCCTCTGGATGATCCAGCAACTCGTCGTCGCATCCTCAAGGAAATAACAAATGGATCAATTTTTCCTCATTAAACCTAATTTTCAGTTTACGACGGGACGGCTCTTTTCGTTAGGGGGAGCTGTCATAAGACACGCGCCACAGACCGGACGTACCAGCTCTCCCTCTTGCGGGCGCTTGGTCTATGGAGTCGGGTTCCCCGTTTTACCCCTACGGCACGTACTATAAAAGTAGGGTCACCTCGGAAAAACGGGCAATCTCTCTGCCTCTCTCTGTAGAGGTAAACCGTTAGTGAGAACTTAAGACTGATAAAGTCCAGTCTACAAAGGGTTTAGTTGTTCGGCTTAAAGGCTGCTTAAGCAACCCCGACAACTTAGTTATCTTGCGGGATCTTAAGGCTGAAAAGAACCGCTTGCAAGAGACCTAATTCTGCTGAGAGAAGAATACGAGTTCCCCAGCGAATCGCTATTTCACTACCCTACGTTCGCTACACCGTGGCGTTGTAATTCCAGTGTAGTGTACATATTTTTGTAAATAATTATTTATTGTACATAAATAAAACCAGTTTTTCTTTAACACACGTCTCGTGAATTTATCGCGTGACAATATGGGTGTCCTCAAAGAATCATCACTGATAAAGGACCACCCTTTAATTCTAGAGGATTTGGACTATTCCTACAAGAATGGGGAATAAACCACGATACCTCCAGTCCGTACTTTCCTCAAGCGAATGGAATGGCAGAACGGCACATTCAAACAATTAAGAACCTATTGCATAAGGCAAGGATGGCTGGAGTCGATCCTCACTACATAATGCTAGAAAATAGAGCAACTCCATTACCAAAATTACCATCTCCTGCGGAAATGCTGTTGTGACGACTACTAAGGACCCCAAACACCACCTCAACCTCAACACTTAACCCGAAATATCCAACGATATAAATACTGGAAAATTTATCGCAACGTAGAGAAAACATGATTGATCATAGACGACGTACTTTACCACAAAAATTTAAAAAGGGACAGAATATACGTTATCAAGCATCGCATAGAAATTGGCTCCCTGCAAAAATAGTGGAACCAGCTAAAGAACCTGCTTCCTATATCATACAGACCAATGAAGGAACACAGTATTCAAGAACGGGCTTTCACGTACAACCACGAGAGATGACTCAAAACAAGATAAATAATGAGAATTCATTGCGAAAGGCAATTGGTTATCAATATCAACTAAAATATAATCCAACTGAAACAAATATAAGTAGTTCATTTTTACCTTTTAATAACGCTTAGAAAAAGATAATTATTCAAAACTCCCGCGGCAACTATATCAAAGTAATAATATAGCGCCACCACGTGGAGAACTATAAATCAAACCGGGTAAAAACAATGTAATCTTTTCAATTTTTCGAACTTTAGTCAAATCGCGACGGGTCAAAAGAAAAACAAAATAAAAGTATATAAGGCCGTTGCCGTCAATATAGAGAATTAGTCTTTCTTAGTTCTTGGCTGTCAGACGAAGTACTGCAGGACGGGGTCCTGGTGTCGGTCAAAAGTTATGAGGTAACTTTGCGGTTTTAATTAGTATGTTCGGTCTTCGGTCAAGAAAAGAGTTAAATTGTGTTTCGCGTTTGGAACGTGAACGAATGGACTTAAGTGTATGAACAGTGCGTGTTTAAGACTGAAAGTGTTAAAGTAATTGTGAACTAACTCAAGTCAGCTGTCAAGACAAACTGTAAGATAAAATTGATTGTTATTATTTTTTGAATTGTAAATGCTTAAGTATACCCTTGAAATTATCAACTCAACCTGTTAGGCTAATTAGAAGTAATTAGTAGCGAGCAGCTCTCAGCTGTTAATTAAGACAGAGTTCATAGTTAGGTATTTTGAATTTAGTTAAAATTACTCAATGTAATTTATGATATTTAATTAAGTGTAAGTGTGTTTTGCTTTAATTTCAATCACGATGAACTAAGACAAATCTAGTCTTAGTCACTTGATTAACAATTACGTACAAGGGATATATATATTGTTGGGTTATGATAAAAGTTAAATCTAAAACGTTCCATAGACTCTTCTGAATTTTGAATAATTCTGGTTGCTATTTTATTTACTAATCACTCGCCCACAGCAGTACAGTTCTGGCAAACCCGAATCAAATAAATTTTCGATATAACGGCGACGGGAATTTGTTCTCGTAAATTTATCGCGCGGCCTTAGGGAATATTTTTTAACAAAATTTCAATAAACTATCGTTTTATTAAAATCGGCCCCATTCCGTTAAAATATAAACGAAAAAGCGAACGGTCGTTATAAACTGCAGGTAATGCCTCCGATCCAAGAAAATCAAGCCGCAATAGAACCACTAATCTCAAGGAATGTAGTAGCATCAGGAAGAGCTAATGAGCTGATCGGAGTCACAGTTGCCCATAGAGACATTGTTCCAGCAGCGACATCCATAAGAAGTAATCCAGTCTTTCCAGATGTCATATCCACAGAATTTCATGAGAGGCCACAACTAGATTGTAAATCCAAAGAATTACAGGCTGAGCTGACCGCCGAGGGAGTTTCCATCCAAATTACTAAAAGTGGCCGAATATCAAAAATGCCTTCCAAATATTTAATTGCTCATACCTAATTTACTAAAATGTATTATAAGTACAATTTCTATTTTATGGGTCTAAGTGTTATTTAAGTTGTTTTGTAAGATAACTTTTAATTAGTTCAATAACTTTTAAGTTGAAAATCTGTTTTGTAAAATAACTTTTAATTAGTTCAATGGCTTTTAATTTGTTCAAAATAATGTAAAAAGAAAACATTTCGCATGGTCACATGTGAATAACTTGGGGGAAAGGAGCGCTATTAGGTAAACAATTAGGGGAGCTCAGAGTGTATCCAACTAGTTGAGAATAAACATGTTGTAATTCATCTGTCTGGAATCTATTTATGCAACTTAACAGTTGGGAAACCTGTTCTTGATTTTCTCTGGCACGTTTTGAAATGACATTTACAACGAGTTCTGAATTTTTATCTGGACCTGATAATATATTTGAATTAATAAATGTACTCTAGATGTAAAAAAAAAGATTTTAGCTCACTTTTACTCCGAATAAATCACAAATTTCGCCATTGGAATTATCAACATCTCACTCGTTAATAATAGCATCTAACACTGGAGTGTTTCCTAATTGCTATATGTTATATATAATACGATGAAAAATAATTGGTACCTGCTAGTGGTGAATAGCAACATCTTTAGATGTAGTTCCAAATACAAAATCATTTGATGAATTAGCCCAATCATACACTGCACTAGGCCTAGACACCTTAGTAACTCGTTTTACGACATTCCCTTAATATATAATTGCTTCTCACTCAATTCCTGGTCGCTGTCACTTTCATCTATTTTATCTTTTTAAATCTCAACGTACTGCAACCTTTAAGTAATTTTCTATTTAACACTTGATTTCGATGTCCTCCGCTACGTTATCGTCTCTCCGTTTACTTGTCGCGTTCCTCGGTTTACGCAAAATGTCCGACACACGCACTTCACAGAACGGGACGTCTTTGGGGGTTGCTTGTTTACGCGGTTTATTTCATACTGTTCTCTTTTACTCTTTTTCTCTTTATTATTCGTCTACAGTTTGGCGGACGGATTGTGGGTTTCTTATATATATTTTTCTTATCTTTCTAATGACTTCTTACAAGCTGATGAGGGCGTAGGTACTTCGGATTTCGGTCTGAAATATCCTGCTAGACTAGGGAATCGGTCTCTTCCATCTGGGTTTCTTCTCTCGGAACGGCTGGATTTTAGGTGATCACCAGGTGATTTGAGGGTGTTGAGGGCATTACTTTTCCCGGATTCATAGCAGTCTGGGCCATGCTCTTCTGGTCGGAATGCCCTGGATGGGTGTCATCTGGGTAGTTGGCTATGAAGGTTTCGTCCACGACTTTGCGCAAGGGATTCAGCGAGGGGTCTTCCTTTTAAGTTAAGTTCATAGGGATATTCAAGCGCGATTTCATCGCACATTCTTTTGTACTTAATCCGACATGCTTCAAGAATCCACCTTCTGCCCGGCTGGAGGATGCCAGGGAGTCTCGAAGTTACCTTTATTTTTGTCTCCCAGCGGAAACGTCCGGGCGACTTTTCGACACTGTGGCGACGGACTTGGAAAAAGCGCGCTTTTGTTGGGATTTTTCTACCTGGTAGTGAGCTAGTGGCCCGCGAACATGATAATTGTTCCATGGAATCGTGGTGAGCTGAGGGGATATTACTGGTCAACATGTAGTTCGGAAAGTTTTGGGTAAAGCCTGGGTTGGGACGGAATGTATTGCACCACGGTCATTAGCGAGGGATTAAATATTAACCTTGCTATTTAGTTTATAATTTATTTTGAGATAATGGTTTAATTAATTAGCTTAATTTTATATTTTATAGCGGGTTGATCGGAAACTGAATAACGTGTAAATGTTTCCCCTTGTCGTTGCTAAAAGTCGCCACTGACTGAATTTTAAAGGCGTCGTTTTCCATTTAAACAAGTTGGGGAAAATCGTACAAATTGTTTCACTTGCTGAATTATTTAGTGAAAAATTTATTATTGCTTCTTCTCTTTTCTCGAAATTCTTTTTATTAGATAAATATAGGGCCTATTAATGCATTGCACCTAAAAGACTTACCATTTTGTATAAATAAAAGAGTGGCAGATTTTTTGGTGGCAAAAGTATAAAGACGGCCCAGACTATAGTTTTAAAACATAAATAAATAAATTTTATAAAATAGTAAGATTTTATACAACGAAAATTACTAAAAAAAAGGTTAATTAACAAAGAAATATAAATTAAATATTATTATTATATTAATTGTCAAAGTGACACTATCTTTAGAAAAACGAATTTTAGACTAGAAATGAAGTTTATGAGTGAACTGGTGGAACAATATTTATCAAAAGAAATTGCGTTATAGCCAATTAGGTTTCAAAATTCACTAGTACGAGGTAAATTTTATATAGTCGCAGATTTTTTTAATGAAATTTAAAGAATTATAGTACAGTTGGACTTGTAAAATCCATGACTTGAGTTATGGTCTGCAAGGGAGTGGTCAGCGAATGAACTAAGAGATCTGCGAATGACCGGATGTGGCCTACGCATGTGTTTGGAAAATCATTTTGCATCTTACCAAAAGTAAATCGCAAGATAACCTCACTGTTTTACCAAATAACTATGTTAAAAACAGATACTAAATTACTGAAATAAAAAAAAACAGTCTCACAATCATTAAAATAATATTTTATTTTATAAATCTGATCACGAATTTGAAAAAAGCTCGAGGTCGGAACTCGTTGTAGAAGCGGCTTATTAGACACGGAGTCGGACTCGTTCTCCCTCCCAAATAATATTTTATTTTATTTTATAAATCTGATCATGAATTTGAGAAAAGTTCGAGGTCGGAAGTTATAGCATCGTGGCTTGACGGGAACGGTTGGCGGCGGTGGCGGCTGGACGGGACAGGCTGGCGGCGTAAAGACAGGGACGTACGACGGCGAAAGAACTCGTTGTAATTATTTTTTGATTACATTTGGTAATAGTGTTTATATCATAGATAAAAACTATCCCACTTTTTTATTCTAAATAATTTTCGAGCGATACTTAAGAATTAAATATAATTTATGCAGATCATAGAATCAGTGCTTCCCTAGCTTTTTAAGTCCAAGTAGTAATTATTCTGATAGTTTTAATTGTCACTTGGTGTAATTTATTTATAATGAACTATTAACAATTTTACAATTTCCAAAAAAAACAAAAAAAAAACCTGAAGATGGACCTAATATTCATCCAGGGAAGTTCCCGGTGGGAAGGTGTGCAGTGTCGAAGAGGCATTACCTCGTTGAAGCGCAACGGCGAAGCGCTGGATTAAGTAGGAAACTGAGTGACGGATCGAATCCTACGACCTATAGCGTTGGTCAGTTCCAAACCGAAGGAGCCAAGAGTTTGGATGGCCACTGCTTTAAACATATAGTGTTACTCAAGCGCTGAGTATTTGGATCTCTTCTTCGTTTCAGCCTGGGTAGCGGCCCGGAAAGGGTTTGTTGAAAAATTAAGATTCCCACTGATTTAGATGAAGTCAGTTATATAATTATCTTAGTATTCATTAATTCTTTAAGAATATGTATTGGTAATTTATATTCCCTTTTATAACATATCCAAAACGAATTGAATTAAATAAAACTTCGGCACGGAAAGTCAAGAAAACTATACAATATCTAATAAGTGCTGAATGTATGAAGTATTTTGAAGAAGCAAAATTTCAAATAGAAACGTTTGCCTGAGAAAAGGAAGTGTAAAACAATTAAGGCCAGAGAAACCGAGAGAGAAAATTTTAAAGAAAACTGTTAAATCTTGATTAACGACGCACCCCTCGAAAGATTAAATCCGATTTTATCGTGATTATTTTGATTAAATTCAATTTAATCACGATTCTGATGCTTAAAGGTTAATTTTAATTTTTATTACTCTTAAACCACAAGGGCTAGTTTCCACATATTAGGAGTTGAAATTTCAAGTCTGACGTATAGAACATTCGAATTACATGTAATTAATTATTACTAATGTGCTAAACATTACTCTTTATACGCGACAACAAAATGGTCAAGAGCAGTATTTTCTATAAGTCAGGGGAATTTTTATATTATATTCGTTGTTGTAGCTCAAGAGTATATGATATTAACACTAATGGTAAAAGTATAGAAGAAAACAAAATTAGTACGTTCCTGTCTTGACAGCGCCAGCCGTTCCCATCCTGCCGCAGCCATGTGATCAGAATTTATATACCGGTGCTCCATCCAGCCGCAGCCTAAATCGGCCACAGCCGCTGCTAGCCGTTCCGTCCAGTCGCAACCGCCGCCAACCGTTCCCATCCTGCCGCAGCCATGTGATCAGAATTTATATACCGGTGCTCCATCCAGCCGCAGCCGCAATCAGCCGAAGCCGCAATCGGCCACAGCCGCTGCTAGCCGTTCCATCCAGTCACAGCCGCAGCAAGCCGTTCCGTCTAACCGCAGCCGGCGGAGGTCTATCATCATAATATCTTACGCCAGCGTCCACAGCCTGGATAGGTGACAGAACAGCCGAGGCAGGTAGAGAAACCTACTGCAGACGGTCTCACCTTCGGCGCAAGCCGCTCAACACCCAGCAGAAGGTGCAACTCCAGCCAACACCCTACCCACGTATGTAGAGAGCCATACCCTTAAGAAAGAGCTCCTAAAGGGGAACGACAGGTACAGAGAGGCCCATGTTACCCGGCACAGTTGGCACCGGACACCCGTTGTTGCCCCAATAGGCCGGGAAACAGGACCTCTGCGCCTTATACGGAGACCCACCACCCCACAGCAGGCTACCCAATCCTTCGAGGCGGCCTGTTTGCCTGAACCCTCTCCGTTAGCCTGAGCCGAAACCCAGTTACCAGCCCCTTCCTGACCAAAGTCGGAGGATGAGATAGGACCATATGAACGGAGCTAACATCTCCTAGTGCGGCACCGCCCTTATGGGTTACAAAAGCCGGACCCTGAATCCCCGGTAAAGCCACCAGTTATCGCACAATCTGACTCATTAAGGGATTGCTGCCGCCGGCATCAGACTATTGTATTTAAACACCCCGTGCACTGCCTAAGTATTACAGGGGCTTATCATCATTTGTCCTGGCCGAGCCGCCAATCTGTATACGAAATTAGGAGTCACTTCCTAAAAGACATACACAATTAAGTATTTGCAAGAAAGTAAGCTCTCTCATTCCCTATATACCCAGTGTGTGACTTTATCCAAGTAAACGTGACCGGTGTAACCATCCGCTTCAACATCTTACGCATTTTATGGAATAAGCCATGATTGTTTTTATGATTTCTTATTGCGTTAATAGCAAAAAGACAATCCGTAAAAACCGTAGCAACATCACTTGGACGTTGACCTTGCGTTCTTAACCAGCAAATACTTTCATGTATTGCTAACAACTCCAGAGAAAACGCATCCACCTTTTCATTAATGCAACTGACCACGTTATAGACCTCTACACCGTTCCTATACATAACAAAAGCCACGCTGGCACCCCTACTGGACAACGAACCGTCATTAAACACCTCTACCCTATTGGTAGTTGCTCTTTGAGGGTTATAACTCCCTTGACCACTGGGTGGTCCTAACGTGGGTGACCTTTGTAGAGGTAGTTACCACCTTTTAACATCATCTCACAATGCTTGCTGTCTTCTCTGAAACAGAAGGACCAGAATACAGCAGCTTCCTGACTCACCACCAGGATTAACGTTTATATACCAGCAAGGACCCTTAGCGCATCGCTCGAGACAGTCCGGTAAGCACAAGTTATACGTAGGGCAGCAATTCTCTGCCGGCAGCCGTTCCCGTCCAGCCACGACTAAAGTTTTTGTCTGCTAGTGACCGGAAGTGGCTTACGACTATTTGAAAGTCAACCGCATAGGTGGGGTAGTTTCTGAGAAACAGAGTTGCAGACATAAGATACGCTCCAAAAATTCCAAATTTGGCTACGTTAGGACAAGTTAAATACAAGTTTTCACTAAATTTCACGATGGTAGGGTGAACAAGTCAATCTGTCGTGGAATTACCCATAATATAGAGGTGATCAATACCTATCTAACGAAGTATCAATTGAAATTTCTTTATACACCGTTGATGAGATATTTCCGTTTCGCGGCACGTTTTAAAACCGTCAGTAGTGGCATGAAGTAATCATAACCGACTCTAAAAAACCCGAGGAAAGAGAGGAAGAAATATTTAATGTTACACTGAAGAAATCAGCGAGTGAAATTATGGGTACGATTCGACCAACTTGTTTATATGGAGAACGACCCCTTCAAAATTCAGATAGTGGCGACTTGTAGCAACGCCAAAAGGAATCTTTTCCACGCTTTTCAGATTCCACGCTATTCAGTTTCCACGTTATTCAGTCGGTCCGATATATGGGGCTTTTCCAATATTTAACAATAACTATCAATATCAAGAGTGCGCGGGGGGGGGGGGATGTAATGGCAAAGGTAAATAAACCAAAGAAAAATTAAAAAATGTAAGTAGGTGGGGGAAAGTGAACTTGAAGGGTCACAGTACGTACAAGGCTTATTACTTTATGTTTGAAACTTAATGGTTTCAAAAAAATACGATAACTGAATCAATATCGTGAACCTCAAAGATAGTTCCTTACGACATAGAACAAGCGTCCGACAAAATGCAGAAACCATAAAACAACATTAGCACGAGCACGAACAAACATGGCTACCGAAGAATGCCTCATCAACTTGCCGATAAAAAACATCATATTTTCTCGTTTCGGTCGTTCCGCAGCGATCCGAGCAAATATGGCGAGTCGTCTTCTTGGTTCATGGCAGTTTAGTTCAGTGAGTTCTATGCTCTACGTTATACAGTTGTTAAACCTAATTTTCGTTATTAAGAAGCCAGGAGCGTTTTTTATATTCAGACATTGCTTGAATTTTCGATTTTTTAATATTGTTAATGATTCGAGAATATTTTATTTTAGATAATTTTCAGTATTTACTATATTGGAGGCTTTTTTTACATTAATACAGTGATTAGGATTAACAGTGGCGTGTTCGATAAGCGCGGAACAGTTGATCTTTTATTTTAAATATCGTTATTGTGTTCGTCCAACCGGAATTTTAAATTTCGTACTGAGGCGTACGATGTTTCATAAATACCGTAACTCTGTAAAATGTCAAATTTAAGTCTGAGATGCCGCTCGTGCCATCTATCGGATTTTAGCGTTTTGGTGATACAAACAAGACGGCGTTTTAGGTTTAAGGAATTACACAGCTTGGATCAAAAACGTTATATCAGTTTTCAGGTACGTTAAAACGTCATCAAACTTCTATTATTTCGTATTTATAACGCACGGTAAGATTTCATATAACCTGAATAATTTTAGGTATGTTTAATTATAAATAATAATAATAAATCAGCTAGGCTAATACCCAAGGCACCACTTAGGCGCAAGTCATCTAGCGACTTATAATGCCTTTAAACAGGTGGCCGGGTTAAAATGGGTAGGAGGATGGTGGCAAGCCCTTCATGCCACGCGAGCCAACAGCTCCCTACACTAACTATTACCGTTCAACTCGACAAGTTTTTATGGCTGGAATCAGTTTTTAGGAATTAATCATACCAACAAGGATCTAAATGGCGAAGAAACAAGTTACTTTTTCAAATCACTGTACGTTACGAGCATGCGCCGAAATTTACTTGTATCACCGTTTCCATGACAACCCCACCCCGCCCCGATTTTTTTGGGCCATTCGTAAGGCACCCGAGAAGGTAGAGTGCAATATCCAGTAACACGTTTTAGTCCAAGTTGCTACCTAGTAAATTTTGGTATTTTTTTAAAGGTTTGGAAATGGTAGTAATTCCACTGAACACGTCACCGACGTGGTCACAGATATTTTTAATAAAGAAAAATAAATGGTTTTTGTTTTCTAGTTAACGATAGATGTCGCTTCTCTTTCTAAAACCATGTTGGTTTTCTTTACTACTTTCCCTTGATTTTTAGAGATAGAAACGTAACTAGTAAAATTTTGTTAACGTGATAATAACGAAGTTAAATAAAACCATTGTCTTTGATAAGTTCCTTCTTAAAAAATCGTCAATTGCCGTACTTCTGGTGGTGCCAAGATTTCATAGTTGAAGTCTGCAAAAAATAAAGTGATACTATTACAACATTTTGAAAAGAGAACACTTAAAAATTTGGGGAGCAAGCTCGAAAATCCACTTTTGACTGATGTTTAATGGCATCTAGGATGAAATTATTCTCCTACTCCGGAGCGAAGAGAGTTTATACTGTGATATCAAAAACTATGAAAGGTTTCACGGGGACATCCCGCGTGAGCGATTTCGGAATAAAATAAACTCACCGCGAGATGGCGCCACTGGTTTAAAATTTAGAGCAAACCAAAGACAAGTCAACAAAGAGCAGTAACAACTAATCTGAAGGTGGATAGGAATACGCGCGCGTGATTATGTTCTACATGGTAAGAGTGGACAAACTAAAGTGCAATGGAGGAGCTAAGAAATCAAGAAAATGAAGAAATATACAATGGTTATACAATTTAACAATACAATGATGAAATATTAATACCATTATATAAGAATTTATCTTATTCGATATTTCAGGTTGGTCGGATGAAGATTTAAGCCTTGCTTTAGGAGAAAATGGATTGGAGGGAAATACTACATTGAAGAGTTCTGATAATCTGGCTCAAATATGCAAAATGTGTACAGTAAGTGTAGATGAATGGAAGAAGAAGGATTAATTTAACAATATACGCATACTTTATTCTGATAATAACTTATTTGATATAAGTTTAGTACGAAAAAAAAACAAGAAAAAGAAAGAAGTTGTACAGGCAATCCAAAGAATATGTTTTATCTATCTGTTAGTTGCTAAGAACAATAAATAGTATTTTTCCTTTATCTCTTTTAGGAGGAGTATTTGAGCCATTAGCTGAGCTATTTCTAGTCAAATGTTTGGACCAAGCTAAAAACATTGGACAAAAGCTTCCATGCTGACGACTACTGATTTTCGCTTCTTGAATGGGTATCTCAAATAACAACGGAAGACATGAAAGATATTTTGATGAACCAGTTAACGGAGCTTCAACACAATAGCTACTGGAATAAAGTCAATTACTGAGGGACAGAAAGGAATTTGAATGTTTTAATTTAAAACTGGATCACTTGAACGTAAGAAATTTGAAGAATTACAAATTTAAGCAATGTTTAACTGTGTATTTTAATTTTACGCAGGATTATACTATTACTTTCAAGGCTAAGGAAGTTGCGATTCGAATAATTTTGGATGAGATCTTTAATAGCTATATCATTCAAACCTACGAACAATGCAACCTTGGACAATAACAATATCGCACACAAAGAAAATCCAGACGTTTATCATTATGTTATTGGGACTGTTTTAATGAAATTGATAAAACATTCAACTGACGGAATAAACCTGGAAAAAGTTATGGAATTTAGCTCTCTGGTACCTTCTTCTCAATTAGATGACAAATGGATTCAAATTCAGGACAGAGGAGGGCTACTGTACTGCTCTGTGAGAACGCACAATTTTTAGCAATCCAGTAGCTACGTGAGTTTCTTGAGATGGCCGCTAGAAGGCTTTATGGCTCTCTAAATGGCTAATTGAACGCAGCCTCTGGCGTTACGTTTGCCTTTGGAAAGCGCCCGCCTCGGTTCGGGTCTCCACCAATCAGTTTGTGTGACCCCTGGGCTGTCGACAAATGGCGGCACCACCAAGCAGCGCGCTCGGGCCCCGTTGACCATGGTCGCAGTTAGCAGTGGCGTCACCTGGATTTCAAAACTGGTGGCGCTTAAGCCATAAAGGGGCGTCTCATTGAGTGATATGGGGGAGGGGGGGCTCCCAAAAAGGTTTGTAAAGTTGAAACATTGAGACCGACTTGGAAAAATGAAATTTTGATGCCCATCTTTAAGTTTGAAGAAACTTTTCACCAAGTGAATTGGAAAAATTCTGAATTTTAGGAGGCGCTTTTCGGAATTTTTAGGTGGCGCTTCAGAAATTGTTCAGGTGGCTCAAGCGCCGCCTAAAACACCCTAGCGACGCCACTGGCAGTTAGTAAGCAACATGGAAGATTGTAGTAACTTCCGCGACTACGATGCCTGGAGAGAAGTGTTTGATGCGTCAAACGCTACCTCGCCGACCAGCGCCGTCTGCGGCACTGCCTGCTGGTGTGAGAAGAGCGTACACACTAGTCCCGATCCGTCTTTGGACGGGGAGGATCCGCTCGACGGGGACGAAGGTGAAAATAATGAAACGCAGTCGTCACATTCGGTGTCTTTGGAGCTGGGCGAAAAAGACTTTCACCGGTATCGGCCCGAAAAAGCATTTCAGTGTTCGCTCGGAAGAAGAGGAGAAGCAGAGGAGTGTATAACTGAGGGCGCACGAGGCCACCAGAATTGTGTGCCGTGCAAGGGCGGTGGCGCTTTACGAGTGTCGGAGGGAAATGGAGACCCAAGCTTGTTTCAGTGTGCCATTTACGGCTTAATTTAGTGTAAAAAAATATTATTATTAAACAAAAAAATCACAGGAAAGGTTGTTACACCAAGCATATACACAAAATTTGGGGTTCTAAGTTGTAAATGGAAGATATGTATGGTGAACAAACAAACTGACAGTCTGACACATTCATCTTTCTATATTAGAATATTTTTATTATTGTATATAGTTGATGATTTTACTTAATTGACGTTATATCGGTTGCTTAATGCTATGGGTGAAAATGAACAATGTGGGGCCTTTGAGTTTGGACGTTAATAAATATTTCAAACAGTGTACATTCTACAACATAAGCTTGATGGGTGAAATGTGGGGCCTGAGCGTTGTAACGGCAATGGCTTGAGTTCAAATTCGTGAGTCTTGCGATTGTTCTTGCGCTAATAAATAGCTAAGGGTTATGAAGACTAAAGAGTAATATGTATTTAAGTATTAATTCTGTTCTATTTCAAAATCTTGATTTATAGGGAATATAACCTCTGGTATTTTTGACGCCCACCGACGGTTTCGCCGTAGGCCGCTCCCACCTACGGCTTTAGAGGCTTCGGCGCTGCTTAGTGGTTTATTGGAGAGGTAATTTAAGAAATTGTGGGGGTCTTCCATACAGATTGCGTTGAAGGTAATATTATCTTTAATCAAATGAAACATACAGTGACTATCAGGATTAGGCCGTGAGACAATGGGATGTGTTACACTTACAGATATTACATTACTTACGTCTAATATAATTTTAACCTAATTGTTTTTTAGCAGATACAATTATTTTATTTCTTGCCTTGTTTGCCCCTTAAAGATAATATAAAATCCAGCACAATCTGTATGGAAGACCCCCACAATTTCCTCTCCAGTAAACCACTAAGCAGCGCCGAAGCCTCTAAAGCCGTAGGAGGGAGCGGTCAACGGCTAAAAAAAATACCAGAGGTTATATTCCTTTTAAAATACTATATACTTCCAACACACTGTGGCCAAGAAGCATATATAAAGGGAGGTATAATGGCCAACTTTCGGGGTGTCAGAAAATGGTCCCTCGTTGGGGAGGGGGGGAGACTCAGATGAGGGAATTTCGCTACTCAAATTCGATACGTGCGCCATCTCGTAGAAGAAATAGGAAACCTAACCCGTAATTTTCGATGGCGCTCATTTTGAAGAATGGAGTTTTGTGAACATTCGTATGCAAACATTGGTGTAAGACGTAAGAAGCCAAAACTGAGCAAAAATGGTAAGTGTATAGTTAAATAATTTTTAATTTAGTCAAAACTTTTAACGCTAAGTCTCCTATTTATTTTATAGATTGTATTTTCAATGAAGAAGCATTATTTAAAAAACTTCCTCAGCTATTGCAAAATGCGTCAAGTTTAAATTCGCTCTCTTATATTGGACTGTCTCCTGTGATCATAGTAAGTATTATTGTTTTTTACATAAACCACCTGTTAATTTTATTCTATAATTTTTAGGAATGTTTGAATGAGATAAAAGCAAATAAAATAAAATACCCACATAAAGAGGCTGCAGATTTCTTTAGCATTTTTGCTGACAAAAATGGTATGTTTGATAAGAAAAGGTTTTTCTTAAAAAAAAGACGATCTCCTGGGTGATCACGAGTTCTTGGAAAACATTAAGCACAGTTTTACACACTTGGACACCTTTCCTCTAATGTCGGACACCAACAAAATATCCATTATGGATTTATTTTTTGTGAGGCTCTTCCAGGAGCTGTATTTAGTTTTTTCAAACAATGTGGAAAAAGCAAAAAAGAGGAAGAATAATGTGGAAAATAATTGTGTTCAGCAAAGGACTAATCCATTGGTACTACACCAAATTGCCGGGAATATTATCCATAAAATTATAGGAATGTATGAATGCAAAATGTTCCAAACTAATGCGCTAATTTCTAAACCAACAGACCTAAACATTAAGGATTATCATCTATGGACGATAAAACAAGATCGTGGTGGTTTGTCATATGTTTCAGAAAAAGCATATGCTTTCTTCCAAAGAGCGGGTGATGTCATAGCGCCACTAGTCAACTTTAATAGTCATTTCATACTAAAAGACAACTCAAAGAGACGAGAAACTATATTTAATACATTGAATAACGGTAATCAGTTAAACCAATTGTGGAGTGAATTGCGGGGTGAAGAAACTCACAAAATGCATGATTTAAGCTTGGCGTATAACACTCTCTGCAATTGTTATTTCAAAACCTTAATTTCTAAATTTAAAAACGATTTCCAAAAGAATAAATAAGTGTGTTTAAATTCGACTGGAATTAGAACTGAATTGAAAGTTTTAAGTAAAAAAAGAGTAAATAATTATGTAAAATAAACATACTGTATTTACATTTAGTCGTTTTTTAAGTTATGCAGGAGACTTAACAGCAGATTTTTAACCATATTTTTTAACTAATCAAAATTGGTTAAGAGTAGAAAACGTTTTCGTGCTTCAGTTCTCCTCACAGCTCTTTTCCTCCTTAAATCATCATTTTGGCAATCAACCCTTTTGGTTTTAATGCAGTTTCCGTTTGATCCATTAAAAGCAGTGGCTCCCAACAATTTCAGACGCTTCTCACCTTGACCATATTGGCTGACATTTGGGTTTTCACCCCAACCAGTAGCAGCTCGCTGCTTACCAAAGTAACGTTCAAGACGACTTATAAAATGTTTTGACCTCTCTATTTCCTCCGACTCTTCCATTGAATTTACTTCGGCCTCCCATTCTTCAAAATATTTCAGAAATTCTTCTTCTAACCACGGCGTAAAAAATTTCAGTATTAGTTATGCATAATTTATATTACATGTTACACTTATTTACTTTGAATCTCCAGTCACTCAAACTTCTAAAAGGTTCTAGGGCAGGTTTTCTCGATTCTATTCCTTCAGTGATATTTTTTACATTTAGAATATCGATATAATTATCCATAAGCCTTATAAATAAGATGCTTCTTCACCAATTAAAGTCTCCATGGCATTTGCGACAGTGGAGCTTAAAACCTGTGTGGCATTCTTCACGCGCATTGCGTTAAATGAATTAATGTTTACCTGATTATATGGCAATTTCGGTGCTTGTCGCAAAATTGACCGTCTATTCGATATGTCAGATAAACATGCTGCCATAGTAGTTCTTTGCCATTGTTCTTTAATAGTCGAATGTATCTGGTTTTCCCATTTTTTAGTTTATTTCTCTTACCACTATTTGATAAGTTATTTCTCGATGTTTTAATTAAGTGGCATATGTCTGATATAAAAAAAATTGGTTCTCGCTTATTAAAATATTTTAATAAACGAGAGCCAATTTTTTTTATAAAAATAAAAGAGGAGATAAAGTTGGTTACCGTGCAATTAACTATTTAGTTAACTGCACGGTAACCAACTTTATCTCCTCTTTCATTTTGCTCACTCTCTGTACTAAGTCGAATAAACTTTTGGTTCACAGCGGCTTTGTCACAAATTACAGTTAAAATTTTAAAACCAGCACCAGATAAATGCTAAATTCCTTCCCAAACTATTCAATAGAGATCTTCCGACGAAGCTTGTCCACTGGAAAAAATGAGTAAGGATATTTAAACTTGCTGGTAACTCCTCTAACCATAAGCTGCAAGAACAGGTGGCTTTTCTTCACTTTTTAGTTTCATACTCTCAATTTCAGCATTCTTCATCTTGTTTCCCAAATCATTCAAGTTTGAAAAAACCTATAAGTTCCCCTGTCCCGCTATTGAAGACTAAATCTTCCTTTACTGAAATCTCATCCAAGATTAATGAAAAGTACTGCTGGTGATCTTCGGCATTATCAAAACTAAATTGCCTCCTCATTTCAACAAGTGCAGAATCTTTAAAACCACTTTCCCCTGTTAAGTCTTTTGAATAATTATACAATGTCTTTTTTGAAGGAAGAGTAAAGGTTTGTTTCATTACATCATGGCAGGAAGGATATTTAGCTCGGAGGTACAAACAATACTGAATTATGGCAGGATTCCACTTACGGGGCCTTGAAATATTACATTTCAATATTCGAAGCTGTTCACGCAGAAATAATTTCTGAAAAATTCCTTTACTTTGAAAAGGATTTTCTTCTATAATTCTCATGAAATCTTCGTTGTCTGCTTCTGTTAGAAATAGACCATCCTCACAAATTGATTTACGAATATTTTCTTCTAATCTTCTCACTCTCCTTTTCAAAGCTAAATTTTTAATTCTCAGAGCTGCTAGACGACTTTTAAGAGAGCCTTTATTGCTTCTTGGTTTCTGGATATCCTTTTCTCTTTTTAGGCGTTTCTTTAAACTTCTTTGGGCTTTGCTACAGCTTGAACAAACAGTTGCTTTAGTGCTTTTAAACAAGAGTGTGCACTTCTGTTAACGTAATAAATCACCTTTTTTACAGTAAAGAGCTGATTTTAATTGCTGGTTCTGAAATTTATCCATGATATCATCAGATAAGCCATCGCAGACCTTCCATTTGTCTGCTTCATTCATAATGTGTAGCAAATCATTAACAGATTTTATTGGAACCTTTAAAAATCTTGATGACGAATAAATTTCATGATCTTCATTTAAATCAGTGTCACAAGTGGAAAAAACAATTTTCATGGCTGGTGATATATTAATACGTTAACCAATATTCTCAGTTATTTGTTGTTCAAATATAAGGTTATTGCTGGCTAATCCAGGAGCATTTTTTAATTTCAGATACCAAAGCGCTGATTTAAAATTTTTAACTTGATGCAATATAAATTCTTTGGTGAGCGTCTCGAAGCTGCATGATTCCTTACTAACCTGTTGTTCGGGTTGATTGTATTCAGGACTGCTTGCTTCCATAACTACATTGCTGCTTTCTAAATGCTGATCATCAATTATTATTGCTTTCGAATTTTGAGATATCTTTGTAGGATCTAGTTCTTATTTTTAATTTTGCAACAAAATAAAATTTTGTTCATCTTCTTGAATTCCTGGTTTTGAAAAGACTACTTCCACAGAAATTGCAGCATAATTATGCTCTTGGAATATTTGCTGCAAAAGAAATGAAGAATTTAGTACAATTAACCACAAATTATAATTAGCATTTCCCTTACTAATATTTGAAATTTAGGAATTTCTGTTTCTCTCATTGGGTCTGGAAAAATGGCGGTGGGGCCATTGCCACCAATGAAGTGTTTTTGAGTAGACAAAGTGGTGATTTTTTACATTTGCAACTGTTATATCATTACGATTTATAGCACTAATCCACCGTTGACATTTCTCAATGTCCATACTAGGCTTCGGAACACGAAGGGAAAACACCCCATCCATTTTTTCTTCTTGCAGTTTTTGAAAATGCAATATTTCTTCATTGTACGACAGTGAGCTTTTGACTTTAGCTTGTATAAATACTTGTTTGAAAAATTAGGCACGATCTAGAAAAAGGTAAATTTTGAAACAATTTGTAAAGCAGGATCTATTAATTGATGTACTTACCAAGTTATTAAATTAACCAAATTCCATGAAGAAAAAAACATGAACTTAACTCTTGTCCTAACGAAATACTTGTTTGGAAAATTAGGCACGATCTAGAAAACGGTAAATATTGAAACAATTTATAAAGCAGGTTCTATTAATTGATGTACTTACTTTAGTTATTAAAATAACCAATTGCCATGAAGAAGACAATGAACTTTACCCTTGTCGCAACCAAGGAGGATGATTCTGAAATGCCCCTTCAGCGTCCTTGACCTCCAACCATTTCCAATCGTTCAAAATAAATGGCGCGACGTTCAAATTTAAAGCAAAAATTTCCCTTATGAAGGTAAGGATGGCAGGACATTTTTACAGACCGAAAACGAAGCTCATTCTCCCTACCTATCCTATATCCTCCTTGCTGTGGCTGTACATGGTAGGTGAGTCCAGGACTGTGCAAGGTGCTGCACTGCATCCCTGAGATATTTGATTGAGTTCAATATTTGGTTTTTAAGCCATACCTAAATTTAAGTAGTTCTTTTAGTCTCAATTTGATAAATAAAAATGCATTCATATATTGCAGTTTTTATTTCAGCTTTTACGTAACAAGTTTACTTGAAAAATTATATTGATATATTTATTGCCATTTGCGTCTGCGGTTGAAATAAGGTTTAGCACGGTGATGATTTCTTGTATTTAATTGCCTTCCATTAGATGGAGTAACACATTGACGCTGGAAAAGTTAGGTTCCAAAAAAATCATTACTTTAGTGAAAGTAATTTTCTAATGAAAAGTTGATATACCAGGATCTCTTGTGAAGTCATTACTTCTTTTAATATCGAGTCGAATAGGTCTGGAAAAAATAGGTGTTTGTCTCTTGGTTGAGAGTGCCATTTGGTTTCAAGTACTCTGGTCTTAATCCGGTTGTCGTAGTTCCGCATGATGTTAGTTCGACGGAAATTTTCAATTTTGTCAATTGTTGCGGCTATTTGAATTTTTGTACTGGTTAATTGGTTTATAACAACATTTTGAAATTAAAATGATAAATAAACTTGTTCAATTTTCATAAATGATTGTTTTTAACTCGTTTGATAATTTCAGTGCATTCTCCACAAGATTTAAGCTTTGAAATACACATTTTTCAGTTTCGTAAAGAGTGTTTTATATTTTGATGGTTTCTAGGGATGGTTTACCACTTTTTCTGATGCATGGGTTTATTTTTGGGACACCTTTATAATTGTTGATATCGGTCTGGTTTTGATTAAGAGATTATATTTGGTTAGAACTTAAAATTAGTTAAATAGATACATATTTACTAAATTCACTCGATTCAAGATATTAATTTGTGACAAGGTCGCCATCTATTACACTGTTGCTTTCCAAGGCACCATGGTTTTCATCATCGTTGTCTCCGGTTTGGTTGTTGTTGTTACTTTCCGTGTCTTTGCTGTTTTTTTTTGTGGTTGCTCCGTTATCATTACTTTTTAGTCCTGCTTCACTGTTGTTGTTATTATTTCTCCCTACAAAAGATTATTATAACTGTTATTGTTGGTATTACACTTTTACTATTGTTTCTATGATTTTTGATTGGACAATACTGTGGTTATTTGGTTATTCAATTTTTGTCATGGTTGTCATCGTTATTATTCTTTTCTGCAAGATTTATACGTCTTATTTCATTGTGTAGAAATTCTTGACTTTGTGTGTTTAGAGCTTGCAGAGGGGAAAATGGTGGTATATAACTATGGGCTGTCTTGAGTTCACTGAATGAAGGAGTTTGCAATGGAGAAAAGTCATTCTGATTTTGTCTATCCATTCTCTGTAGTATGGTTTTGGATTTAGTTCAAGAAATGTAGAATAGTCATACAGGTATACGTACATTTTATGGAAGCCGCTAGTGTGATGAATTAAACAACCGCGAGGAAATTAACTATCGTGGGGAAACACATTTGGAGGTAAATAAGTAACTGCGAGGTATTATTCGTCTGTGGATCTTAATGGATGTTTGAACGGTTTATATACTAGAAAGAAGTCGAAGAATAGCACACGGAGTCATTAAAAAATATTTTTTGTCAATAATAAAACCTTATTATATAAGAAGGAAAAAAACGTAAAAACCTTATTCACAAGTATAGAGGAGTTTGAATTTGTAGGATAACTATAATAGCAGATGATATTTTTGTGTAGTGGAAGAAGAACGAGTAGGAAATAAGCGTTGGGCAATTTAGCTTACTATGCGACGCGTAGACCCTACAAGGATATTGTTAAAAGACGGCGTTACCGACTAATCCGCCAGTTTCAAATCGGCGCGAGGTCTAGCATTGCAATAATCGTTAAATTATTCTTAAAATTTAGTTAGAAATTAGGATTCCCACTTATTTGCTTACATAGTAATCTAAGTGGGACAGTGGTTCACCCAGGATTGTTTTTGGAGGGGACCCGATGAGTTCAGTTATTTTTTGATTGCTTTAGTTCTAATGATAAGCAAAAACGTTTTATGAGGGCTACGGTTCTCCTTATTTTCTTCTTCGTCCTGGAGGGGCCCAAGCCCCCTGGGCCCCCTCTGGGACTGACGTGGAACTGTACAATTTAAACTGGCTTAAAATTGATTTTGAAGTAAAGAGAGTACTTGATTTGTGTGTTTCAGTTTTGATCTCACGTTTATAAATATTACGTGGGGAGGTCCGCCAAGTAAGTGCCTAAGGTTTAAGGTTTTATTTGATTGCACAAACGTATACTCCTTTGAATCGGAGCGACATCATCAACAGTGATGTGGGAGTACAATCAGTAATATCACAAGTAAAATATAATTAGTAATAACAAAGTTAACTTCGATTACAAGCTACAACGCAAAGTATGTTCAATGATAATTGGCCGTATATTTATGTATGTATTTACTTGTTACATTATGCTTATTCAGATGCATTGTAAAAAAAATCCGCCCAGTTAAAACAAACATTGTCATTACTAGTTCTTATAAATAAAAACGCTAACTGTTCTGTTTTCAATAAACTGGTTACTCGAATTTCGTGTATTTGGATTTTAGCATAAGTAAAATAATAACTATAAGTATGACACTTCCTATTCTCCCAATGATAATTTTTTTAATGATAGTTTGTCTCGGCATTGACCATATAAATAATTACATCCTAAGGACTGACAACTCTCCGTTAGTGGAATCGGAACACATCTTAAACTTTCTTTTTGTTTCTGAAGGTAGTTCTGTTCAAATTTTAGACCCAAACGCGTTTTGGTTCGGTATAAATTATTTAAATTTTTTTATAGTTAATTTTAGTAATTTTTGTGTTCTTAACCTGTTAGATTTATCTTTGTATGTATTGATGTGTAGAGCATAGCGCCGAGCCAATTTTCAACGGCGGCAGCGGGAACGATAAATAGTTCGGCGGCGCCTAAGGGGAAAAACTGTCCTTCCCTCAGAAATAGCGCCAGCATTTTAATATACCGCTAGAACTTCAACTGTTAAACACATTTTTAAAAAATACATGTTTAATAGAATGTATTTTATTAAAATAGGAACCACTTGTTTCCAAAACGAGAAAGAGGTAACTTTGGTTACATACTATCATATGCAATTTAATCATAAGTGTTCCAGAAAGAACTTTTTTCAATGAGACAAACTTGTTGCATTGATATGACGTAATTGACGTCACTTACCAGTCGATGACGGTTTTATCGTCATCAAAAGTAGTTCTGGCGGGGAGGGAAGGAAGTTAAAAACCATTTTTACACGACGTTAGTCGCATTTAAATTTTTAATACAGAGATGTGAAACAGAGGCACACTTATGAGTAACTATGTTACATATGATACTATTAAACTAAAACTTTTACGCTAGTAATAACAATACTGTACTTATTTACTACCATTTCACTAGTATTATTATCTTTACACTCTTTTTAGAAACGTTTACTGGACGCTGCCATTATCGTACAGACAACTAATGAGCCAGCCCTCTACCGCAGAAATTGAATGCTACAAAACCGGTTTTTCATCACGTGTATATGGGTTTTAGATGGAATTTTTGAGCCTTTGCTAAATTAACAAACTATTTTTTGAGAAACTATTCTGTGAAAATCAAATTTGACAGAAATACATTTTATCAAATTATAACAAGGCGACGAGCGGAGCAATTCGCGCGGGAAACTGGTGATTTTTAAACGACGTGCCGGTGGGGTCCTTTAAAGATAGTTTTAACAATGCATTCAGTCGCTACCTACGTTATTTAATAAATAATGTAGGAAGTGATTCAATCCGTTCTTTTCGAGTAGCTCCATAGTTTTCGGTCGCGATATTCATTATAGTGGCCAATTTGTGGCAACTATCATGAATTTCTGCGTCAGAGGGAAGATCCTGATATTTCACTTTTAGGAACTTCTATTGTCAGGGGTACACTTGATGTACAATTTCTTGGATATGGCCAACAGGATCCAGTGGAATTTTTGATTAATCGGTTACGAAAACTTGAAGATGAATATGTTCTTATTGATAATTTATTTTCATGTCGTATGCAGTATCAAAGTTCAGAACAAAAGCTGCTGTAGTTCATATTGGAAAAGATTGCTCAGCGGGGCATTACATAGTTGCTCTAAAGAATCCTGGTTCTGGAACATGGTGGACACTTTGCAATGACAGCCAAATAAGTCAAAGAAAAAGGTTTTTTTAACAATTTGACTGATATGTATTGTTTATTTTTAGAAAAACCATAAATTCATAAATGGCTGCATGTATTGGAAATTATACTTAGTTGAGGTACTTCAGTGTGGCCTAAGAACTTGGATCAAAAAATTTGGATTCCCTTGGCTGATGGCAAAGTAGTATTCACATAAAACGTGAGTGAAATTCATTGGTGGCATTAGTTAGTTACCAAAAATAGTTTCCAAAATTGGTGAAGTAATATATTGCTCCCTATTAGTTTGTAGTCTTATAGATAGTACTATTTTTTAAGTTATGGGAGGGTAAGAAATGAACTGGAATACGAGCGAAACGAGACAAACCCTGCAATAATTTTTCTGTTTAGAAAATGCAATTTATCATATTAGAAAAGTTTATGAAAAGTTGGTAATTTAATGAACTAAAGTAAGTAACAGAGCATTAGGATTATGTTTCATGTATAATTTTTATTATTTTTACTATTTGTGTTTTTTTAATGTAGAAAGAGCCCCCTTACCCGTATATTGTAGTTTTTTATAATGCAGTTAGGGTTTTAAATATGTATTAGTTTTATAAATTTTAAAATTATCTTAAGTTATGTTGAAAGTTTACAACTAATCATCTATAGGACTGGGAGTTACTGATTAATTGGTTGGCTTGCTTGGACTAGACAACAATATTTTACTTCACAAACACTACTAATTATTCGTTTACTATATGCTGTTGTAACAATCAAGAAAAAAACGTTTTTGTACTGTAACATTAGTGGTTTAACAATGCAAAGCAGATATCATTGGACCATTGCCGTATATTTTGCTAACCCGTGGGACTGTGGGGACTGAAGAATATGAAAGAACTTGTAAAAACATTTTCTTGGTGGGAGTAGTGACATAATTCTTTGATATCAAGTGGCTGGATACCAGTTTATTTCAAATCATTAATTCCTCGATAATTCACTGTTCAATTACTGCCAAATATTCATCTACTAAGTCAGTAAAGGTTTCGTGCTGCTACATTACTGGAATTGGTATACAATGTAAAGCAGCTGTTATTGGACTAGTGCTGTATATTTGTCTAACCCGTGCGACTCTGGGGACCGGAGAATAAAAGCGACCTTGTAAAAACATTTTCTTGGTCGGAGTAGTGGCGTACTTCTTTTATATCAAGTGGCTAGAGACCAGTTTATTTTGAATCAGTCAGTCCTTGATAATTCACTGTCCAAATACTGCCAAATATTCATCTACTTTATACTATTGGCAAAATCAAGACAGAGAAAGGTTTTCTACTGCGACATTACTGGAATCGATATATATTGCAAATCAGGTGTCATTGGACTAGCGCCTTATATTTGTCGAACCCATGCGTTGTGGGGACTGGATAATAAAAGAGACCTTGTAAAAACATTCTCTTGGTCGGAGTAGTTGCGTACCTTTTTCATAGCAAGTGGCTGGAGACCAGTTTATTTCAAATCAGTCAGTCCTCGATAATTCACTGTTCAATTACTGCCAAATATTCATCTTCTAAGACAGAAAAGGTTTTCTGCTGCTACATTGCTGGAATTGGTATACAATGTAAAGCAGCTGTCATTGGACTAGCGCCGTATATTTGTCTAACCCATGCGACTGTGAGGACTGGAGAATATAAGAGACCTTGTAAAAACATTCTCTTGGTCGGAGAAGTGGTGTACTTCTTTGATATCCAGTGGCTGGAGACCAGTTAATTTCAAGTCAGTTAGTCCTGGATAATTCACTTTTCAAATACTGCCAAATATTCTTCTATTATATACTATTGTCAAAATCAAGACAAAAAGGTTTCTTACTACGACATCAATGGAATGGATACACAATGATTAGCAGATGTCATTGGACTAGCGAAGTATAATCGTTTTTTTCTTTGATTGTGAGATGATATCATATGGCTGAGAAAGTGGTTTATTTAAACTCAGTTAGTCCTTTATAACTCATTGTGCAGATGCTGCCAAATATTTCTCTACTATATATCAGTTGGATATCCAAAAGAAAAAAGGTGTGTAGAATTGAGCGATTGCAGAAATTAGAATTCTAGCGAGCTTACAAGTTGGATGTACTATTTCTTGTGAGAAAAACCTGAATAAAGTATTTTCACTAATTTTCCTAAACGATTCAATTCAATTAAATTTTATTATTTAATTACAGCGCAGGTTGGGTGCCGAAGTCATCTTGCGACTTATTTGCAAGTTTTATTGACTGCTTTTTTGGCTTTTGACTGTCTACATTTTTAATTCACACCATCAAGGCAGCACACTAACGAAATTTATCAATCACACCGTGTAAAGGCCGTGATATATAGGCTGAAAAGCAAAACTCCCCTCTCAATACACTTCAGTAGCAGATAAGGTACAATTCCACTTAGGACGATGCCACTAGGTACAATTCCACTTAGGGCGATGCAACTAGGTACAATTCCACAGAGGGCAAGGCCACCAGGTACTCTATGCCATTTAGGGCGATACCACTAGGTACGATTCTACTAAGGGCAATGACCCTTCGTACAATGTCACTAAATAGGATGGCATTATTACGATTTCAGTTATGGCGTTTTCAATTAATACCATCCTCACTAATACCTGTCCCTTCTAAGCCGCAGTAAAATGCCCAGGTGTACCTATATATCCCCCTTTTTCCGATGATGGAAATATCTGTTAGAGCTTCTGAAGTTTTATGAAAACCTAAAAAGCAAATTTAAACCATCTATTCTTAAAAAACGTGGGAGGCCGAAGAAAAAGATGCCAATAGATGCTGAAGAAGTGGAAGAAAATGAAATTATAAAGCAGACTAAAATTAGGACCAATAAAGGAATGGCAGAATTACCAGTAAATTATTTTTCACAAGCAAGGGAATTAAACGAGCTTAATCTTGACACTTTTGGTCATGATGAAGCGATGTTGGTCAATATTATCCCTCAGAAACACTTTGTAAAAGCATCTATACTCAACACTTTGAGGGTTTTCGTTTAAAATTTTACCAACTTATAAAAGGAAAATTCTCCTAGTTATAATTTTTTAAACAGACTAAAAATGAACTTTCTACTTGAGGTTTTTTCGTGCTCATTTGGTTTTCTATTACAATTTGTTTAAAAAATATATTTTACAGATATTTTCTTAATATCTGTTTACTAAACACACAAGTTATTATCAGAACGATCCTATTTAGTAGTGTAGAAATAAAGATGCGCTGTCACAACTTGATTTTCACGACATTCATCTTTCTGCTTTCAAAAATCGTCATAAACTTCTTATTGTCTTTGGGTTTGATTTTCTTCACGGTATCCAATTATTCCACGGATCTTAAACGTGTTTTCGTTAAACGGGGCATTATTAAGTTGGATTACCATATCATTATCGCAGTCCAGTTTGTTTAAAAAGTTTGTTGTTTCTATAAACAAACGTGATTTTGGTAGATTGTTCTTTATGTTACGAATTCCCGCGCAGTACAGGCATTCGGAAGATAATTTTTCATCAAATGCTCGAACAACCTTGTCTTCTAAATCAATCACTTCAGAAGGGGTACACAGTTTAAAGTTAAAATTTGTCTTTTAATTTCTAAATGTCTTTTTGGGCATTTCTCTTCAGAGCAAGAGTTACATTGTACAAAGCTTGACTAAAAGCTTCGTAACTAGTACGTCTGCCCATTCTTCGCGTGAAAGTTTTATTAAAGGGGAATTTTTTTGCC
Source organism: Leiobunum rupestre (assembly GCF_980474605.1). Lineage (NCBI taxonomy): Eukaryota > Metazoa > Arthropoda > Arachnida > Opiliones > Sclerosomatidae > Leiobunum > Leiobunum rupestre. The sequence goes on along the minus strand of NC_143391.1, from coordinate 48,634,917 downwards.
ATTGAATAAGGTTTTTATTATTTCAGCTCTCTCTCTCTATATGTATGCGCTGATATGCCTTACTCAAACATGTTCAAAGCGAAATTGAAAAATACGTTCTCTGACTTAACGATATCGTTTTTCATTTGGTAGCTATCACAATAGCTAGCGCAAATAAGCTGCGCTATGCTATCGAATGCGCAAGTTTTTGTTATACAATACAATTCTGTTTTAATTTTAACCGATTGGAGTCCGGCGTTACTATTTTTAAGTAGTCCAATAGGGAGGACGTTTTGGGAGCTGCTTCATTCGGTTCGAGCCATCTCTTGATGCGGCTCTAAGTAGGACGAACGAGGACGCTTTTGGGAGGGAGAGCTTCCTTCATTTCGCCAATTTTCCTTTTTAAACTTCTCTTTGTTAGCTTCGCGATCTTTTCCTCGCTTTACAACGAGTAATTTACAAATACGCACTTCACCGTAGCCTTCTGCATCTTTGTTTATAGAAGAACTACATCCCTCTAATGCGTGAACTGGGACCTATACGGATCAGAAATTTCAGGTTTGAAAAGAAATGTTACTTCTACGTGAGTATAATCGACAGTACTTTGTAGTAATAACATTTGTGCGATTCATTTTCTTCCGGGAAATTTCCTATGGCACAAGCTACACATGATTTTTCTTTTATAGGTTCTTTTTTATTCTTTCGCAGGCAGCTTCGCATTGACCACAAACGTTTTCCATATCCAGGGTAGTACATTTTTTATTCATTGGAAGCCGCTCCTACATTATATAAATTATAAAAATAATTTAAATAATTTATTTATATATAAAATGCACGTAACTAGTACCTCGCAAAAGTGGCATGCGTAATTTACACTTTTTTTGGTATTTGCTTCTTCGGCAATAATCTCGTCAGATACGAGGTCCTTGGCTGCAAAATTCTCTGATGTAAAATCATCTGGTGCAAAGTCACGAGCTGATAGGTTTCCGGAGGTTAAATCTTGAAAGGTATATTATATTACTACTAAGTCATAGCTTTGGTTAAAAAAAATCCGTCAGTATCGGGATACACTGTTTTTTTAGAGCATTAATTCACCAAGCGGGTGGTCATCAGTCTGTATAAAAAAATTTAAAGGGTACTTTTAACAAACCCTATATGGTTCTTTTATACAGATGGCCACCCTTTTGGTGAATTAATGAAACTAAAAAAAATTACAGTGTACGTTGGTACTCATCTCGAATGTTCATAAATTAAAATAAAAACCCAATTTATTACCTGGATTAAATGGCTCTTAAAATATTTTTGCGCCATTAAGATTCGTAGCGCTTTCCAACTACTTTCCATCTCCTTCCTATTTTATATTGGTTTAATTACTTAGGCCTATTTCTTATTTTGTATTTTTTTATTATTACTTGGGCCTATTTCTATTTTAATAATAGTTAAACCTATTTTCGGTACTACATAATGGAGCATAAAATGTGCATAATAGGCTACATATTTTTGGGAATTACAAAATCGGCGGGCTACCGTTAACCTGGCCCGCCCACTTAATATTTAGACATTTGCTGAATCCGATAGTTTTCAAACCCTAGTATCTTTGAAAGCGGTCTGGTGCATATTCTAGGGAAGGTGGTGCGTAATGGTACATAATGGGTGCCTATTAATAGGCTACATATTTGTTGGGAATTACAAAAAGGGTGGGTTAGCATTCACCTGGCCCGCCCACTTAATATTTATGAATTTGCTGAATCCGATAGTTTTCAAACCGTTGTATCTTTGAAAGCGGTATGGTGCATATTCTAGGGAAGGTGGTGCTTAATGGTGCATAATGGGTGCCTATTGATGGGATTCATCTTTAATTGAAATTCAAAATGCAGGGAGCCCAGTCAAAATTTGAAATTCCTAATAGGAATTATAGGATTTTTTTTTTTCAAAATATAGGATTATATAGGACCAAAAATTCTAATATATAGGTTTATGGACTTAATTTTTTGGAATAAATGATGTTGTCGAGCAAATTTCAGCTTAAACTATAAGGTTTGGCGATTTATAACCGCAACGGTCAATACGTCGCTCCCACGTTGGTTTTTACACATTTTTGACACTGCGTTTTATATTTTTCTGAGGTTTTCCATTAAAAAAGCTTTGAGGTTATAATTAAAAATCACAAAACAATTTTTTTTAAAAGTTTTGTAAGAAATAGGAAAGTTTTTTATTTTTAAAATAGTAACTTTTTCATCAACTTAAAATTTCTAGGAATGCGAATTTTTTGAAAAAACAAAGAGACATTTGATTTATCTACTTACAAACAAAATTTATAAGTATGTTTCGAAAATACCACCTTCGGCTGCGATGCAGGCTTGGGCGCGAACAATCATATTGTCGAAGGTGGCTTGAAACATTTCCGGGGTTACTTCCCGGCAAGCGCTTACAATTCGTTGACGCAGATCTTCAAGGGTCTCAACCGGAGTGGCGTACACTACGTGGGTAAGCGGCAAAATAGGCTAAAACGGTGTTTTCAAAGTCCAAATTCCGCTGACCAGGCCCGCGAAATCGAGGTTGTACGTTACCATACTGGTGAAAGTCATTTACAACTCGCCTTACAGTTGTTATGGATGGTCTTCTATCTGGATGTCGTTGCTCAAATATCTCACTCACTCGCGGTAGATTTCTTAGACCTTCCGCGTAGTAAATGGCCACTACTTACGTACAATAAGCTCTGGAATATTGAGGCATGATAGAGAAAAGGGATGTCCTTCTGGTGATTGAGAATTTCATTCTCAATCACCGGATAGACACAAAGAGCTTGGCTCCCGCCGTTCACCCGCGCCTCTCCCGTTCCTCCCCCACCCGCGCCTCTCCTCCCTTGATCACCAGAATTTCTAATCACCAGAATTTCCAATCACCAGAATTTCCAATCACCAGATTCTCCCGTTCACGGGTTGCTTTCCCCCAACCCCCATTCACTGGATACTTTATCTCTCGTTCACCAGCTCCTTTCCCCCATTGCTTTCACCCCTTCTAATCACCAGTTGCTTTCCCCCAACCCCCATTCACTGGATACTTTATCTCTCGTTCACCAGCTCCTTTCCCCCATTGCTTTCACCCCTTCTAATCACCAGTTGCTTTCCCCCATCTCTAGGCAATAAAAACAACCATAATTGTTATCTCTCATACTATCGATCCCAATCGCTAGAAATTGGCTTTTTCCCCATTCGCTATAAATCGCAGCAGTTTGCCAGAATTAGTTTTATCTCTCCGAAATAATTAATGTACCCAAAATTGGACCGCCAGTTTATTATTCTTTTTAGGGGAATCTCTATGGGAGTTTAACATTACAATAAAGCTAAAAGGTCCAGTTTGGGGTACATTTGGTCCGAAATGGGGTACATAGGGCCGAAAATGGTGACTTTGGTCGTTTTTGGGGTACATTTGGTCCATTTTGGTCCATTTTTGGGTACATCCCTGCTTTCCCCCATCCCCATTCTCCAAAATTAGTTTTCCTCGCGCAGATATCTGGAGATTAGATTTTTACCCGTTTGCTTATCGCTTTCGAACCCCTTAATTTCTAATCTCTAGGCAATAAAAACAAGTTATTTACATTTAATTTTTTATTTTAGAACTTTGTTTTACATGTTAGTAGGTACTATCAGATATTCCATTAGATGGTTATCTTGTACATTACACAATTAAAACAAATTAAAGTAGTTAAGTTTACAGGCATTTAAATGGGGTGAAACGATCTCCTGCAACTTAATTTAATTAAAAGTTCTAACTCACGTATTTGTAGTGTTTAGCAACAGTATCGTCTGACATCCGAGGGACAGTTACAAACGTCTTCTTCTGGTACAGGTGAGAAGCTTTTGTCAGAGACCGTAGTTGCTTTTGGCGTCGGGGGAATGTCCCATTCTAGCGAAAGGTACTTTTTTTCCGATGGTGAATTATCCCTAGCCGGACAGTTTGGAAAGAATCTAGCATGTTCAAGTTCTGGTACGTCTCCTGATTTCCATCCTTCTAATACGCCATGGCATTTGTAACATCGTACTTCATCGCCCCGCTGAATATAGTAGAATCCAGCCTTCGCTAGTTGCTCCTTAGTGACGTGCGGATTTTTCCAGTGACGAAACGTTTCAAGTCGATACACTTCAATGTCCATAGCTGATCTAGACCAAATACGTTCTATAGTTTCAAATGATACATTCTCTAAGCCTACATTTACCCCTAAGTCTACTAAACCTAATTTTATCAATATGGTTAAATTTCTACGCTAAAATTATCAATATAAATGCTTTTTTCAATATGCAAATTGTTTTAAATATGTCTAAAAATATAGTCTATTACCAAGAAAAAATAGTTACTTACTTTATGGGTAGAAATCCTTTGTCAAGCTGTAGAAAAGACTGAGCGAACCGTCAGCAGGTCTTTACTCGTCAATGTGCCGTAGAGAAATGACGCACGGAAGATTAATTTATTCCTATCTTGTTGAGAATAATTCATCACGTGACCTAAACTTCAAATAACCCTCAAATTCTATTGGCTGTCTCTCTCTGACAGTTTAAACTGCCTCTAATGATTGACGGCACATATTAACCCACTTGAGTATTTGGAAAAAACCCTTTGCTACTCAAGGAGAGTTTTGGAAATACCACGTTGACGATATCAAAATCGAGCTCTCACTTGAAAATGTTTACGGAAAACAATCCTCTTGGAAAATTGAGTTACGTAGAAGATTGCTAAAAAATGGCTATGTGTTAAGTTTTTTTTCAATAATGAGTCTTATTTTTTACATTTTAAAGTATTTATTAAGAGTGAAAAATCCTATGACTACACTGACGGCATATCTTAAGTACCGGTGGAAAAATCCAGTGCTCAAAGTTCAGTTATCTTATTAAACGTGCGCGTGCACAGAAAAATGAACGAGTCACGTGATAGTAACTTAATTTCTACGCTAATCTTACCCCTACTAGACCTAATTTCTGTCTAATACATTTCCAATATATATATATATATAAAAGAATGCCTAAAAATTTCATTTTAAATATAATAAAATAGCCTAGCTGATTATTATTATTATAACTTACTTTTCAGCGTGACCTTCAATGACTATTCCCAATGCTAAGACTCTTTATTGAGATAACTAAGAATTGATTCCCATGACTACCCTGACGGCATATCTTAAGTACCAGTGGAAAAAAATCCATTGCTCAAAGTTCAGTTATCTTATTAATCGGGTGCGCGCGCACAGAAAATGAAAGTCACGTGAGAATCGGTACGTCACTGAAAATAGTGGAAGTGTCATCACTAGAGTTCTTTTATCAATATATTTAATTAAGGATTATTTCAAAGTTTAGATGGCGCCATGGTTCTCAAAGCAGTGATATTAAAAGATCTCAACGGGTGGAATTGGAGAAACGCTAAAAATATTATCGACATATTCATTCTCCCTAAGTATAAATAAATAAATAAATAAATAAATACATTCTTGGCATAGTAGTAGGATTTTAAGAAAAAAATTAAATACGGAAAATCAATTATTTTATTTTAAAGGTTTTGTGATTTCTCACCAAACAATTTCAACATCTTCAATGTAGGCTATCACATCAGGGGCATCTCAAAAATCTTTTTCCTCTGATCTCCTAGTTTCTGCCTCTGTCTTTAGTATTTATAAATATTTTCCTATCCATAAACCATTTCCTAACTGGTTGACATTGATAACACTAAAAGTTTACTTATAATAATATGCTGAAATACATTTTCCAATACGCAAAAAATTAAAGCTAGACCTAAAAACCTGTAAAGTGTAAATAGTTAAGACTAAATTTCTAAGCCTAGCCCATGAAAGTACATTTTCCGTAAATCATATCCTAACATGAATGCATTTGTTTTTTTTAAAAAAAAATATGCTAATTAATTTCGTAAACAAGCATAAATTTTAGTTCGCCCTTCCTCCAAAATATCTAATAGAGGTAGTACATTCTCGATAAATATACATGTTCTTGGGGAATAAGAGACGTTTTTTATCAAAGTAAGCCAAGTTTAAAGCTTATTGTCATTGGTTCCATAACAAAAACCACATTCGGATCAAAATAAATTTATTTATTTTATTTTTATACAGATTTTTTTTCATTTTTTTTGCCTTAATTTCAATTTTGGGAGTCGGTACCCGTTTCACCGAAGATGAAGATGCTTCGTTTTATTCAGCGTTGGGTAAATCGCCGTGTAAAAAAACATCTAGCATTGCATTAACTTTTTCCTCGTCCTCGTCCGAGACCCCTACAATACGTCTCTCGATCTATAAAGTAAAGAAATCAAAATAATAAGCTAAAAGATAATCCATACCTTCTATTCACTAGTTCAATTTATCACTGTCTCATATATCCACTATCGTACATACATACATTCATACACTAACTTACTAACGCTTTAGTCTCCGCAAGTTTTTATGTTGTATAATCAAAGTTTTGAATCGAATAATAATAATAATAATAATAATTAGATCAAAACAAATTTCAAGCTTACGTTAATGTATTCCCTTGAGTGAGGGCCCAATCTTTGAAAAATCTTCTCAATGACGACATGGGTAGCTAGATGGACGTCGATGTAACCTTCGTCCTCTTGCAGGTTCAATTCACGTAAATACCAGTTTTTATATTTTCTTAACATTATTTCTAACGTTCTAAACGAAAATTGTTTTTCGTTTGGCATATCAGGCTTAAAAGAAAACCTAAGAACTGCTTTAGTTACACGAAGAATGTAAAAATGTAGAATGCTCGCTCCTATATTTATGCCAAATCAGAAATCACTTGAAATAATAACTTCATTTGGTACTTAAAAAACGGTGAGAGGTGGGAGGAGGGGTTTGGTAATTTATAAATTTTTATAATCAAATGTACCATAGCAAAAGTATATAAATAATACAAGAAGTGCACTAATTATTATTTTCGCTCGCCAGGTAATTTCGTTTGATTTCCGTTTCGCACGGACGCAGATAACATGGTAACGCGACTACAGCGAACCGATAAAGCTAATTAATAAAATATTGTCAACCATTTGATATTAGAAATGTTAAAATAAAACTTTTACAGATAAATCTAATTTATAAAATATTGCCAATTGAGGGTTTGCAAGTTAGTTTGATTATAGGTTTTGAGTGTTAGAATAGAAATAACGCTAAATACAGGGTTAAATTCAATTCAAAATAAAAGACCATGACAATAAAAAATAACCTTTAAAATATAAATCGCGAAGAAAATGAAGTAACGCGACTTTTAAAATTAGTATAAAATGTTTAATCCCTCTGAAAACGTGAAAATTCATATAGGACAAAACCCAAATACATGTTTACTGAGCTTAGCACTCTACTTTTTCAATCCTCTATTCTCAATGGTGGCCTCTATTTTTACCATCGTCTGCTTCGTAAACTTTATGGATGCATTGGAAGGGCTCAAATTAAGCTAAGTGGGTACACTTCTTGTTTAATTTATATACTTCTAACCATATTAAAGTATCAATTTTAATAAAAGGAATTCAACTTAAGTGTTGTTTTGCTATCTGAAATTCGAAAACAAAGAAGGTAGTACAGGGGTACTTAAGTTGATTTTAATATTTTTTTTAGAAATAACTTAAGTATACAGCGAAATAATCATTAGTGGTATCTAATTTTTTAAGTGCCCACATACTTCTCATCTCGTATAAAAGAGGGTCATTTTTGTACTATAAAACCATTCCATTCCTGAAATCCGCTACAGGAAAAAAGTTGATTAAGCTAAGCAATTTACGAGCGACGTCCTAGCGTACTTGTAATTAAGAAAGTAAGTACTTAGTTTTACGATTTTGCTTAAAACTATGATTTTAAATCGATAAAGTGAAACACGTAAAGTGTCCCTGACCAAAATTGTTTCACAAACATCTGTACCGTTTAATAAGATACGAGTATGATAACGATTTCTAGAGCCCTATGTTCGATAATGATTCATTAGGAAAATTTGAATATAGTTTAAATTTTTAAGTACTTATTTTTTGGTTTGACTACCAATTTGGAGGACTACTGTTTTGATTTTGATATAACTAAATTTGATTGGTTTTCGAAAAGTTTTCTCTTCTACCCCCGCCCCCAGTTTATAATTATGATGTCAGTTGTAAATTGTTTTTTTCGAGTATAAAAAGGGTAAACAGAAAAATTGAGAGATAGTATTAAGAAAACAGCCAATTCGAATTGTTTCGGAATCGGCTCGAGGGACTAAGTACGTAGATATACGTCAATTGTAAATTCTAAACTTTGTATATATATTATATTCATTCATTCATTCTTACTAATTTTATAGTAATGGATCCTATTTCCATAACTTTGGCCTCGGGAAATGAGTACGTCGGTACGACAACCGAATCTATGATTTGCTTTCACTGCGGCGAATGTACGGAAGAATTGGCAGTAAGAGGCGGAGAACTCTTCTTTTGCTGGGGTCGAGAGTGCGCGCATTATCAAATGGGAGTAATTTTTCGACATGGTAATGTCTATACCAAACACATCCCAGGACATCTTATAAAGGAGTTCCCGCCCCATCTCCGCTGTACGTACTGTGGAAGAAGAGGGTCGAAGAGAAGCCGTCGACGGGAGGAGTGCTCAGCGTTCGATTTCATGGGATGCTGTCATTACCCTAAGCCTCCCAGAGACCGAACTGTAGTTCGTTTTATAAATAGATAAATAAATAAATAAAATTGCGAATAATTTACAAATAAATGTCTATTGACTTTTCTTCATCCTATAATATAAGTTTATTCCTAAATTTTTAAGCTTATTACAATAAGATTTCTTTAAGAGAGAGAGAGAGAGAGAAAAGAATTGCTTAAATTAGGAAGTAATAATGAATCTATTGAATCCAATGTAAAGAAAATGCATCAAGATATTAACTTGGAAAATCCAAAAGATGATTCACCAGTAAGCAGTATTCAGTTAATTAAAAATCATAAACAAAAACCGACTGATTACGGTGCATCAAGATATAATATTTGTATATCTTCGAAAAAAGGTGAATCATTAAACATCAACAATGCGGTAATTTACTTATAATATATTTTATATGAAAATAATTAAAGGTTTTATAAATGATAAATTATATTATAGATTATAGGTGGATCTAATAGCAAAATAGTATACGTCCAGGTAAAGTATTGTTTTATTTAGAAGTTTAAATATTAAGTTAATGGTTTATTTTAGAATAACTATATGTTAAATGATTTATTTTAGAATAGCGTTGATACATATGGTGGTAGGACAACATTAGAAAGTAGGTATATTGATTTAAAAAAACTATCGATTAATTAAACATTTTAATAATATTTTTACATAGCTTCGATAGTATCCAGAGATTGTACGATTGTTATTACGAAATGAAACTAATTTATTTTATAATAAATATAGGTAGTAAAATGCTGCAAAAACCTCTGACTCTACGTTCAATACGTTAAAATAGATTACAATACGTAAATATAGGTGAAAAAATACTAGAAAAACACGCATACTATTATTTTTTTTAATTTTTGGAAATACACAACATCCACCAGTTACTTCGCAATGACGAACTGGCTGCTCTCTTTGTCCCAGGAGACATGACCAATGAGTTGGCAAAGTACGGAAAAGACTCGTACATCCAAGAATTGGCAACAGGTGGCGCAAAAAATTACGCCTTGATTTATACGGAACACGTAATTTTTTGCGCCACCTGTTGCCAATTCTTGGATGTACGAGTCTTTTCCGTACTTTGCCAACTCATTGGTCATGTCTCCTGGGACAAAGAGAGCAGCCAGTTCGTCATTGCGAAGTAACTGGTGGATGTTGTGTATTTCCAAAAATTAAAAAAAATAATAGTATGCGTGTTTTTCTAGTATTTTTTCACCTATATTTACGTATTGTAATCTATTTTAACGTATTGAACGTAGAGTCAGAGGTTTTTGCAGCATTTTACTACCTATATTTATTATAAAATAAATTAGTTTCATTTCGTAATAACAATCGTACAATCTCTGGATACTATCGAAGCTATGTAAAAATATTATTAAAATGTTTAATTAATCGATAGTTTTTTTAAATCAATATACCTACTTTCTAATGTTGTCCTACCACCATATGTATCAACGCTATTCTAAAATAAATCATTTAACATATAGTTATTCTAAAATAAACCATTAACTTAATATTTAAACTTCTAAATAAAACAATACTTTACCTGGACGTATACTATTTTGCTATTAGATCCACCTATAATCTATAATATAATTTATCATTTATAAAACCTTTAATTATTTTCATATAAAATATATTATAAGTAAATTACCGCATTGTTGATGTTTAATGATTCACCTTTTTTCGAAGATATACAAATATTATATCTTGATGCACCGTAATCAGTCGGTTTTTGTTTATGATTTTTAATTAACTGAATACTGCTTACTGGTGAATCATCTTTTGGATTTTCCAAGTTAATATCTTGATGCATTTTCTTTACATTGGATTCAATAGATTCATTATTACTTCCTAATTTAAGCAATTCTTTTCTCTCTCTCTCTCTCTTAAAGAAATCTTATTGTAATAAGCTTAAAAATTTAGGAATAAACTTATATTATAGGATGAAGAAAAGTCAATAGACATTTATTTGTAAATTATTCGCAATTTTATTTATTTATTTATCTATTTATAAAACGAACTACAGTTCGGTCTCTGGGAGGCTTAGGGTAATGACAGCATCCCATGAAATCGAACGCTGAGCACTCCTCCCGTCGACGGCTTCTCTTCGACCCTCTTCTTCCACAGTACGTACAGCGGAGATGGGGCGGGAACTCCTTTATAAGATGCCCTGGGATGTGTTTGGTATAGACATTACCATGTCGAAAAATTACTCCCATTTGATAATGCGCGCACTCTCGACCCCAGCAAAAGAAGAGTTCTCCGCCTCTTACTGCCAATTCTTCCGTACATTCGCCGCAGTGAAAGCAAATCATAGATTCGGTTGTCGTACCGACGTACTCATTTCCCGAGGCCAAAGTTATGGAAATAGGATCCATTACTATAAAATTAGTAAGAATGAATGAATGAATATAATATATATACAAAGTTTAGAATTTACAATTGACGTATATCTACGTACTTAGTCCCTCGAGCCGATTCCGAAACAATTCGAATTGGCTGTTTTCTTAATACTATCTCTCAATTTTTCTGTTTACCCTTTTTATACTCGAAAAAAACAATTTACAACTGACATCATAATTATAAACTGGGGGCGGGGGTAGAAGAGAAAACTTTTCGAAAACCAATCAAATTTAGTTATATCAAAATCAAAACAGTAGTCCTCCAAATTGGTAGTCAAACCAAAAAATAAGTACTTAAAAATTTAAACTATATTCAAATTTTCCTAATGAATCATTATCGAACATAGGGCTCTAGAAATCGTTATCATACTCGTATCTTATTAAACGGTACAGATGTTTGTGAAACAATTTTGGTCAGGGACACTTTACGTGTTTCACTTTATCGATTTAAAATCATAGTTTTAAGCAAAATCGTAAAACTAAGTACTTACTTTCTTAATTACAAGTACGCTAGGACGTCGCTCGTAAATTGCTTAGCTTAATCAACTTTTTTCCTGTAGCGGATTTCAGGAATGGAATGGTTTTATAGTACAAAAATGACCCTCTTTTATACGAGATGAGAAGTATGTGGGCACTTAAAAAATTAGATACCACTAATGATTATTTCGCTGTATACTTAAGTTATTTCTAAAAAAAATATTAAAATCAACTTAAGTACCCCTGTACTACCTTCTTTGTTTTCGAATTTCAGATAGCAAAACAACACTTAAGTTGAATTCCTTTTATTAAAATTGATACTTTAATATGGTTAGAAGTATATAAATTAAACAAGAAGTGTACCCACTTAGCTTAATTTGAGCCCTTCCAATGCATCCATAAAGTTTACGAAGCAGACGATGGTAAAAATAGAGGCCACCATTGAGAATAGAGGATTGAAAAAGTAGAGTGCTAAGCTCAGTAAACATGTATTTGGGTTTTGTCCTATATGAATTTTCACGTTTTCAGAGGGATTAAACATTTTATACTAATTTTAAAAGTCGCGTTACTTCATTTTCTTCGCGATTTATATTTTAAAGGTTATTTTTTATTGTCATGGTCTTTTATTTTGAATTGAATTTAACCCTGTATTTAGCGTTATTTCTATTCTAACACTCAAAACCTATAATCAAACTAACTTGCAAACCCTCAATTGGCAATATTTTATAAATTAGATTTATCTGTAAAAGTTTTATTTTAACATTTCTAATATCAAATGGTTGACAATATTTTATTAATTAGCTTTATCGGTTCGCTGTAGTCGCGTTACCATGTTATCTGCGTCCGTGCGAAACGGAAATCAAACGAAATTACCTGGCGAGCGAAAATAATAATTAGTGCACTTCTTGTATTATTTATATACTTTTGCTATGGTACATTTGATTATAAAAATTTATAAATTACCAAACCCCTCCTCCCACCTCTCACCGTTTTTTAAGTACCAAATGAAGTTATTATTTCAAGTGATTTCTGATTTGGCATAAATATAGGAGCGAGCATTCTACATTTTTACATTCTTCGTGTAACTAAAGCAGTTCTTAGGTTTTCTTTTAAGCCTGATATGCCAAACGAAAAACAATTTTCGTTTAGAACGTTAGAAATAATGTTAAGAAAATATAAAAACTGGTATTTACGTGAATTGAACCTGCAAGAGGACGAAGGTTACATCGACGTCCATCTAGCTACCCATGTCGTCATTGAGAAGATTTTTCAAAGATTGGGCCCTCACTCAAGGGAATACATTAACGTAAGCTTGAAATTTGTTTTGATCTAATTATTATTATTATTATTATTATTCGATTCAAAACTTTGATTATACAACATAAAAACTTGCGGAGACTAAAGCGTTAGTAAGTTAGTGTATGAATGTATGTATGTACGATAGTGGATATATGAGACAGTGATAAATTGAACTAGTGAATAGAAGGTATGGATTATCTTTTAGCTTATTATTTTGATTTCTTTACTTTATAGATCGAGAGACGTATTGTAGGGGTCTCGGACGAGGACGAGGAAAAAGTTAATGCAATGCTAGATGTTTTTTTACACGGCGATTTACCCAACGCTGAATAAAACGAAGCATCTTCATCTTCGGTGAAACGGGTACCGACTCCCAAAATTGAAATTAAGGCAAAAAAAATGAAAAAAAATCTGTATAAAAATAAAATAAATAAATTTATTTTGATCCGAATGTGGTTTTTGTTATGGAACCAATGACAATAAGCTTTAAACTTGGCTTACTTTGATAAAAAACGTCTCTTATTCCCCAAGAACATGTATATTTATCGAGAATGTACTACCTCTATTAGATATTTTGGAGGAAGGGCGAACTAAAATTTATGCTTGTTTACGAAATTAATTAGCATATTTTTTTTTAAAAAAAACAAATGCATTCATGTTAGGATATGATTTACGGAAAATGTACTTTCATGGGCTAGGCTTAGAAATTTAGTCTTAACTATTTACACTTTACAGGTTTTTAGGTCTAGCTTTAATTTTTTGCGTATTGGAAAATGTATTTCAGCATATTATTATAAGTAAACTTTTAGTGTTATCAATGTCAACCAGTTAGGAAATGGTTTATGGATAGGAAAATATTTATAAATACTAAAGACAGAGGCAGAAACTAGGAGATCAGAGGAAAAAGATTTTTGAGATGCCCCTGATGTGATAGCCTACATTGAAGATGTTGAAATTGTTTGGTGAGAAATCACAAAACCTTTAAAATAAAATAATTGATTTTCCGTATTTAATTTTTTTCTTAAAATCCTACTACTATGCCAAGAATGTATTTATTTATTTATTTATTTATTTATACTTAGGGAGAATGAATATGTCGATAATATTTTTAGCGTTTCTCCAATTCCACCCGTTGAGATCTTTTAATATCACTGCTTTGAGAACCATGGCGCCATCTAAACTTTGAAATAATCCTTAATTAAATATATTGATAAAAGAACTCTAGTGATGACACTTCCACTATTTTCAGTGACGTACCGATTCTCACGTGACTTTCATTTTCTGTGCGCGCGCACCCGATTAATAAGATAACTGAACTTTGAGCAATGGATTTTTTTCCACTGGTACTTAAGATATGCCGTCAGGGTAGTCATGGGAATCAATTCTTAGTTATCTCAATAAAGAGTCTTAGCATTGGGAATAGTCATTGAAGGTCACGCTGAAAAGTAAGTTATAATAATAATAATCAGCTAGGCTATTTTATTATATTTAAAATGAAATTTTTAGGCATTCTTTTATATATATATATATATTGGAAATGTATTAGACAGAAATTAGGTCTAGTAGGGGTAAGATTAGCGTAGAAATTAAGTTACTATCACGTGACTCGTTCATTTTTCTGTGCACGCGCACGTTTAATAAGATAACTGAACTTTGAGCACTGGATTTTTCCACCGGTACTTAAGATATGCCGTCAGTGTAGTCATAGGATTTTTCACTCTTAATAAATACTTTAAAATGTAAAAAATAAGACTCATTATTGAAAAAAACTTAACACATAGCCATTTTTTAGCAATCTTCTACGTAACTCAATTTTCCAAGAGGATTGTTTTCCGTAAACATTTTCAAGTGAGAGCTCGATTTTGATATCGTCAACGTGGTATTTCCAAAACTCTCCTTGAGTAGCAAAGGGTTTTTTCCAAATACTCAAGTGGGTTAATATGTGCCGTCAATCATTAGAGGCAGTTTAAACTGTCAGAGAGAGACAGCCAATAGAATTTGAGGGTTATTTGAAGTTTAGGTCACGTGATGAATTATTCTCAACAAGATAGGAATAAATTAATCTTCCGTGCGTCATTTCTCTACGGCACATTGACGAGTAAAGACCTGCTGACGGTTCGCTCAGTCTTTTCTACAGCTTGACAAAGGATTTCTACCCATAAAGTAAGTAACTATTTTTTCTTGGTAATAGACTATATTTTTAGACATATTTAAAACAATTTGCATATTGAAAAAAGCATTTATATTGATAATTTTAGCGTAGAAATTTAACCATATTGATAAAATTAGGTTTAGTAGACTTAGGGGTAAATGTAGGCTTAGAGAATGTATCATTTGAAACTATAGAACGTATTTGGTCTAGATCAGCTATGGACATTGAAGTGTATCGACTTGAAACGTTTCGTCACTGGAAAAATCCGCACGTCACTAAGGAGCAACTAGCGAAGGCTGGATTCTACTATATTCAGCGGGGCGATGAAGTACGATGTTACAAATGCCATGGCGTATTAGAAGGATGGAAATCAGGAGACGTACCAGAACTTGAACATGCTAGATTCTTTCCAAACTGTCCGGCTAGGGATAATTCACCATCGGAAAAAAAGTACCTTTCGCTAGAATGGGACATTCCCCCGACGCCAAAAGCAACTACGGTCTCTGACAAAAGCTTCTCACCTGTACCAGAAGAAGACGTTTGTAACTGTCCCTCGGATGTCAGACGATACTGTTGCTAAACACTACAAATACGTGAGTTAGAACTTTTAATTAAATTAAGTTGCAGGAGATCGTTTCACCCCATTTAAATGCCTGTAAACTTAACTACTTTAATTTGTTTTAATTGTGTAATGTACAAGATAACCATCTAATGGAATATCTGATAGTACCTACTAACATGTAAAACAAAGTTCTAAAATAAAAAATTAAATGTAAATAACTTGTTTTTATTGCCTAGAGATTAGAAATTAAGGGGTTCGAAAGCGATAAGCAAACGGGTAAAAATCTAATCTCCAGATATCTGCGCGAGGAAAACTAATTTTGGAGAATGGGGATGGGGGAAAGCAGGGATGTACCCAAAAATGGACCAAAATGGACCAAATGTACCCCAAAAACGACCAAAGTCACCATTTTCGGCCCTATGTACCCCATTTCGGACCAAATGTACCCCAAACTGGACCTTTTAGCTTTATTGTAATGTTAAACTCCCATAGAGATTCCCCTAAAAAGAATAATAAACTGGCGGTCCAATTTTGGGTACATTAATTATTTCGGAGAGATAAAACTAATTCTGGCAAACTGCTGCGATTTATAGCGAATGGGGAAAAAGCCAATTTCTAGCGATTGGGATCGATAGTATGAGAGATAACAATTATGGTTGTTTTTATTGCCTAGAGATGGGGGAAAGCAACTGGTGATTAGAAGGGGTGAAAGCAATGGGGGAAAGGAGCTGGTGAACGAGAGATAAAGTATCCAGTGAATGGGGGTTGGGGGAAAGCAACTGGTGATTAGAAGGGGTGAAAGCAATGGGGGAAAGGAGCTGGTGAACGAGAGATAAAGTATCCAGTGAATGGGGGTTGGGGGAAAGCAACCCGTGAACGGGAGAATCTGGTGATTGGAAATTCTGGTGATTGGAAATTCTGGTGATTAGAAATTCTGGTGATCAAGGGAGGAGAGGCGCGGGTGGGGGAGGAACGGGAGAGGCGCGGGTGAACGGCGGGAGCCAAGCTCTTTGTGTCTATCCGGTGATTGAGAATGAAATTCTCAATCACCGGATAGACACACCCCTCTCTCATGATTGTATAGATTGATTGCGACAATAATGTTACACAGTTTGTATTACAGTTATTTAAATACTTAATAAATTTAAGGTTTTTACTGACCTTTAAACCTGTGGTCTATTAATCTTCTCGCCTATCAGGGTTAAAATAGGTGCAAACACAGGCCTATTAGATTAAAAAACTAATAGGAAAAGTCAATAGCTAAATGAGCCAGATTGTGGTTTCAAAAAGAGTGCCACGCCTCATGACCCCCGAAATGTGAAATACTGTATTTCAAAACGATGAATAGGGTGAAACGGTTCGGCACATTGGCCAGCAAGTTCGCCAGATCTTACGTAATTTAAATCGCCAATAATAATTTAATTAATTAATTTAATTTCTTCGCCATTGTATCCTCGATTTTTCAGCGGTGTGTATTGCATTAAACACCAGATTAACAAATTTCTGATTTTCATAAAGTTACGCTACTCTCCCAATGGAATTCAAAAAAAGTTATTTTAGATTGCCAAACTTGTCACTTTTTCAAGTCGTATTTTTTCAGTGAAAAAGACGTCTATTTTTTTCGCACCAACGCTTTTTGTACGTTTTTGGTGACGCTCTACAATTTTCTCATTGAAAATATCTTATAGCACCTAGCGGTTAAAATTTAAAATATCTCCTCGACCACTCTCCCCCTATTCCGCTTTCCGTTGCTATGCAACTCGTTTTGAAATTTTTAATATTTAGGCTTAGTTTCTCTATTGGGTGTTATAGTCGCAAGCCAGATTTCCCGCACGGTACTGACGAGTCCCAAATAAGACGAAACCGGTCTACCGTTGTATTTTCTGGCTAGTTTATTTTATTTTATTTAATTTATTATTCACTCGAAGATCTATTTGGTCCGAGTTTCGCGTTTTTGTTTGCTCGAAGACCTATCGGTACTAGCTATTAGTAAGTTTTTAAATTTATTCAAATTTGTTTCGGGTTTAGCTTTATTATCCCTTTTCATTATGGACTTATCTACTTATTCGCCAATTTTATCATCCTTTACAATGCAGTCCATAGGTGGTTCCTTTTAACTTATATTATTATAATTAGCTTGAATACAATTTAAAGTTACCAAAAAAAATTAAAAAGGTTACCAAACCCAAAGTTGGCTTCAACATCAACTGGAGAATCGAGAAAAACTGAGGATGGTGGGAAATGAGCATCTATCAATAGCAGAACCAAAAGCAGATAACGCGTTCTAGAGGCTTTCGAAAAATAAGCCCAGATTAAAGTATCAGCGTCTGTTTATGGCAACGCTTTAGGTTTTACCACGTAGATATAGCTTTAGTTCCCATTTACGCCACAATTTTTTTCAGAAGACATACACTTAACTCAAAATTATCGGACTTTGTAGGAGATTTAACGAAATTATAGGACATTATAGGACCGATTTGAAAATATATGATTTTATAGGAATTATAGGACCTCTGGGCTCCCTGAAAATGAGCGGGCTACCATTTTCAAACTCTTATATCTCAGAATCAGGCGTGGTAAACATTTTAAGTAAGGGGGTGCGTAACGGTGTGTAACGGGTGCCAATTAACCGACTACATATTTGCAGGAAATTTGCCAATTTCAAAATTTAATTACTTCAAAATGACACTGGTGCAAATTTTAATTATGATGGTGCATATTGGTGCACAATGAGTGCCTATTTATAGGGTATGTCTTTTTAGATTTCGTAAGTTGGGCTG
Source organism: Leiobunum rupestre (assembly GCF_980474605.1). Taxonomy (NCBI): domain Eukaryota; kingdom Metazoa; phylum Arthropoda; class Arachnida; order Opiliones; family Sclerosomatidae; genus Leiobunum; species Leiobunum rupestre. The sequence goes on along the minus strand of NC_143391.1, from coordinate 48,616,583 downwards.
GCCAAGTTAATCTAGCTCTTTATAGTACGGGTAAAAGAGGCCCAAAAAGAGCTCTCCAGCGGCAAAATTCGCCCCAACTTGCAATGTGGCCTAAAAATTCTATTTTGATGTCTACTTTGAGGATCCAATGAGTCCGCAGCGATGCGGGGGGGGGCAGGAGGGGGCAGTTGCCCCCTAACTTTGCTTTCACCGAATTGAGCCGTGTTTGGTGTTGTTCCCGATGGTACATTTCACCCTGAGTCGAATGCGACCAACCACATGCCCGTAGGATGAACCGTTCGCGTGGGTTTTTCTCTAATATGAAAGAAAATTCCCCAAATGTTAAATTTAGCAATCCGGTCAAGTTGGGTATCGTTTCTGTAGTATGTTTTAACTTTGAGTCGAATGAGACACGCCGTGGATCACTGGGACTAATAGTTTCAGAGGTATGACCAAAGGTACACTAAACAAAGGTTTTTTTTTCGGAATTTCAATAAATGTTGAGAAGGTATATCAACCATTTGGTCAGGACCAACTATACTTTCTGATCTTACGCATTATTTTGTGCCGAATCGAATGAGACCAACCGCAATTCCGTAGGATGAATCGTTTCCGAGCTATAACGAAATATGTGTGAACCATAAATGGTGTTTTTTTCAAAAAGTTCGAAAATATTCATTTAAACCACCACCCGTGTCTACACATTTATCCCCGGACGACCACAATGTATTCATCTTACATACTACAAAGTGCTGAATCGAATGAGACCAACCGCAGCGCCGTGGAATGAATAATTAACGAGTGATGACGGAATTTACATTAAATAATTGACATTTAATTTTTTTTAACATCATTGTTGTGTGTTTGCTACAAGAACTGATGAAGAGATGTTTAAAAACAGGTACAATCGAACACATTTTTACTTTGTGAAAATTTACATCAGACAATACAACTAAATAGAATGAATGAATAATAATAATAATAAATAATATATCTGCAAATTTATTAAATATCACCTTTGGTATCGCAAACCATGTCGTCGTCAATAATTGCTCCCTTGTCGAAATCTTCATTGTTGCACGAGACCCCCTCGCAGTATCTGCATACCGTCGTGCACTGGATACCGCTCTTCACGCACGAGCACTGTCCGGTAGAGCAATTACCCTTACAAGAACCAAAGATGCGTGACATAACGGCGTGCGGAGCAGGAGATAACGTCTGTATGGGGGTGAGGTATCCATGCTGACGGGTCCACCCCCATTCCTCCGGATTGAGCTTGTGCCCCAACCATTGTTGCACTTGATAATAGGTCCGGTATGAGTGTTGTGACGGACTAGCTGAGGTGGGGAGTAACGCCTCCAGCTTTGCTGCCATATTTTTGGAAAAAACACCATTTATGGTTCGCACATATTTCGTTATAGCTCAGAAACAATTCATCCTACGGAATTGCGGTTGGTCTCATTCGATTCGGCGCAAAATAAAACGTAAGATTCGAAAGTATGGTTGGTCCTGGCCAAATGGTTGATATACCTTTTCAACATTTAGGGAAATTCCGAAAAAAAAACCTTTGTTTAGTGTACCTTTGGTCATACCTCCGAAACTATTAGTCCCAGCGATCCGTGGCGTATCTCATTCGACTCAACGTTAAAACATACTACAGACACGATACCCACCTTGACCAGATTGCTAAATTTAACATTTGGGGATTTTTTTTCATATTAGAGAAAAAACCACGCGATTCAGTACAAATTCGGCCATAACTCATCCTACGGGCATGTGGTTGGTCGCATTCGACTCAGGGTGAAATGTACCATCGGGAACAACACCAAACACGGCTCAATTCGGTGAAAACAAATTTAGGGGGCAACTGCCCCCTCCTGCCCCCCTTGCCCCCCCCCCAAAACAGTGATGTCGACCCCGCATAGCTGCGGACTCATCGGATCCTCAAAGTAGACACAAAAATAGAATTTTTAGGCCACATTGCAAGTTGGGACGAATTTTGCCGGTGAGATACCCTCTTTTACCCGTACTATCCCTTACGAAAATGACTTGATCCAATTTTGGACATTGGATCCAATTTGTATCAAGCTATATCCTGAAGGGATCAAATAAGGATCAACTATTTCTTGATAAAATAATCTTTATCAAATTTGGATCCAAAAAAATCTATTAACTAAGAACTGGATCCAAATTTAGATCCAAATTAATTTGATCAAATAAAATTGTATCAACTTTAAATCCAAAAAAATCTTAACTAAGAATTGAATCCAAGTTTGATCCAAATTAATTTGATCAAATAAAATTGTATCAACTTTAAATCCAAAAAAATCTTAACTAAGAATTGAATCCAAGTTTGATCCAAATTAATTTGATCAAATAAAATTGTATAAAATTTGGATCCAAAAAATCTTTTAAGTAAGAATTGGATACAAGTTTTATCCAAATAGGTTTGATCAAATAAAATTGTATCAAATTTAGATCCAAAAAATCTTTTAACTAAGAATTGGATCCAAGTTTCATCCAAATATATTTGATCAAATAAAACTATATCAAATTTTGTTCAAAAAAATCTTTTAACTAACGAGGAGACTACCCGAGGTGATAATCACCGATTTTGTTGAAACTAGGTGGGTATGTAGACCTTATGGTAACATGAAATTTCACCAAGGGAAAAGTTGCAATGGGCATTAATTTTGCCATGGCAACCGAAAATGTTTTTGACAACACAGTCTGTATATTGTCCCATTGAAAATAACAATTGAAAAATTTATACATATTTTGATCAAATTGACCAAAATTCATCAAAATATCATAAAATTCATTTTATTTGTCAATTTTGATTTTTTTTTTTTTGGTTTTGAAATTTGGGGGGTACCCTTAGAAGTGCTCAGATTCCCATGTTATTTTCAATGAGAAAATATACATACTGTGTTGACAAAAACATTTTCGGTTGCCATGGCAAAACTAATGCCCATTGCAATTTTTCCCTTGGTGAAATTTCATGTTACCATAGTTACCCACCTAGTTTCAACAAAATCGGTGATTATCACCTCGGGTAGTCTCCTCGTAAGAATTGGATCCAAGTTTGATCTATATTGTTTTGATCAAATAGCATTGGATAAAATTTGGATCCAAATTAATTTGATCAAATTAATTTATTCAAATAAAATTGTATCAATTTTAGATCCAAAAAATCTTAACTAAGAATTGGATCCAAGTAGGATCCGAATTAATTTGTTCAAATTAATTTGATCAAATAAATTTGTATCAAATTTGGATCCAAAAAATCTTTTAACTAAGAATTGAATCCAAGTTTGATCGAAATTAATTTGATCAAATAAAATTGTATTAAATTTGGATCCAATTGATATTTCGCCGCGACACTTTTTTGGAATCGTGTATGTAATATTGTACGGTGTCGTCATGTACCGCCAGCGGTTAGAAACACTGAGAATAACTTAAGCCGTCGGCTTAAATATATTATTTCTAAAATAGATGACGGCACCGTATAATGATAAATGACAGCCGCCGTAAGTGTTTCTAGAAATTGGTCCCAGCCGAGACAACATAGTGGATATCAATTGAGTGTTCAAGAATCTACAGAAAATATTCCTAACTCAATGGTATAAACATAATTATAGAAGGCGATAGGCGATTAGATGACTACTTTTTATGTCTGGCGAGACCGCCAGAACAATATCGATCTCAGTAAATATATATATTTTTTTCAATAGTTAAATTTATCGAACAACTGCCAACATTTCGATAAAACTCTACAGCATAGAAATCAGAATGTAACTAGAACGATTTTTGCAATGGACCACTCGCCGATTTGAAACTGGCGGATTAGTCAGTAACGCCTAAGGTTAGTAAAAAATGCTATAAAAGGTAGCCTCGTTTGGGTGGTTTTGTTTTACGCGTCGTCTTATTTTAAGTCAGTTCTATGCCTTCTACACTCTAGTCGGTTCTCTAATAGTTAGCCTTCCCAAAGTTACAGTGACGTCACTCGGTTCTGGCCAATTACATTTGTTTGTTTTATTTAATCTACCATCTAAGCGCAACCAGGTGTAAAAACAAGGGATTTGGGTGGGGATATAATTCATTAATTTTGTTAATTATTGTTACATTTACCTCAATTATTTTCGTTAACCGCGTTTTGAGCACTTAGAGCACGTGCCATTTTTTGGTCAGTTTCTTCATTTTAGGCCAAAGTAGACGTCTTTTGGCAGGTTTTGTTGGTTTCCTAGCTTTTTGGCCTAACTTTTCTTGGCATGATTTGTTATGTATGTCCTTTTGGCTATGGTTAATAGTCACATGTGCTACGCTGTGAGTGACTCTCACGGCTAAGTGAAAAGTGTAGTATTTGCTGTTAAGGTTATTTATTTTAATTCATGCCACCAAAATTACCTATTTTTCATAGTATCTCTTTGGATCCCAATTGGATCCAAATCTCTTTGAATGTCAACTGGATCCAAATCTCATTGAATTAAGAGCTGATCCAAATCTAATTGGATCAAGACCGGATCCAAATATCATTAGATCCAGTCGGGTTCCAAATCTCATTGGATCACCATTTGATCCAATCTCATGGCATCCCACTTAGATCCAATCTCATTGGATTCCAATATGTAAAAAATTGTGATATATATTGGATCCCAACTTAGGAAATTGGATCAAATTGTGATATATATTGGATCCCAATTTACGAAATTGGATCCAATTGGCATTCAAATTTCATAAAATCTATCCTTACTTGATCCAATTTGTATCCCAATTTGATATAAATTGGATCCTAAATTTTATCGAGAGGTCTTAAAGTAAAAACAAAATTTGATCCAACTGTTATTGGATCCCCGTTTGATCTGTCCAATTTTTGATCACATTTGGATCCAATAAATTAAATCAAATTTGGATCAAATTATGATCCTCCATTTTCGTAAGGGATTAGGCTCGTGTAGTAATAACATATGGTTCGGCGACGTTTAGAACGGTCAGGGCTGGACCGATTGGTCACAACTATCGTCGACGGGGGCCCCCGGCGGTGACCATCCACCACCACCAGCCCTAAGCCAACCACCCGGGTCCGGGGTTGCTTCCCACGTACCAACCGCTTCCGAAGAAATCATTCGGTACGTCGATTTTTTTTTAACAATTTAAATATAAATTTAAGATTTTTTAATTAATAATTTTATTTTCATTCAGGATTCTCGCAGGCATTTACCGTATAATCGAGAATCTGAATGAAACGGCGCGGCGAGAATTTGGAGATCAGCCCCAAGTACTGGAGACCATGATGTACTTTAATGATGTGCTGCTGAGGGCCCTCCTTGCCGTCGTGGTAGACTTCCCAACAGGCCCCACCACCGCACCCACCAAATGATGGAGGTCCATCGAAGACACCTTTCCCCCCTCATAATCATAGGTCCCACCCCCCACCCCACCACTAAAAAAAAACAATTATTAATAACATAATTAATAAAAAAGATGAAACCAACCATTTCTATTAAAATAGTAGTATAAGCTTATTCGTATTCGTCTAACTTTTTTGGCCGTTCTGGAATACGTAAAATTCTGGTTTAGACAATATAATAAAGGTATTAACATAGAACCCCACAATATTACGTCAAACCCTCGATGTCGTCACTTTGGTCTATACAGGGTCTTTTTTTTTGCTCGGAAAAGTGTTTTTTTTTTTAACTATTTATAGTACCGATTTCAAATTTGGAAGGTCAATTCTCTATACCGGGGGACATCAGTTTGAGAAATTTGAGCGTTTTCGGTAATGTTTTTCACCAATTTTGAAAAATTATTTTTCGACCACTAGGTGCGAGATAAAAAATTTCTATTATAAAGTTGTAGGCCGTCATCGAAAACCCTTAAAAATTGTTCACTCGACGAAAAACAACTTATTTATCAGTGAAAATTCGAGCTTGAAAAATTTACAAGTTGGTGAAGCCAAATTACGATTGTTTGAAACGATAATTGAAAAGGGAACAAGTCTAATACAAAAGTAGTAGAGTTTTCACACTTGAAAAAATGTACACGTTTGGTTTTTAAATGCAGATATTTTATTCACGCTTTCTCTACCATTTCTGGTGTGACGTCTCGGCAAGCACTGATTATTCGTCTAATGAGTTCCTCACACGATTTGCAGAACAACCCAAATCAGCAGCGGCGTTAGCGCAACTGTGACGAGGATATGCCACAAAGTACGCGAGTACATTGTTCTCGAAGTCTAAATCCGGTTGACCCAATCCGCGAAACCTAGGTTGCAAGTTACCAAATTGATTGAAATCGTGAATTGCTCGTCTTACTGTATTTACAGATGGTGCTCCATTTGGATGTCTTTCTGCGAAGATTTCAGTCACTCTTCTAAGGTTTTGCGCGCTTCTCCATAGTAAATGGCAACTATCTCGGTACGCTCAGCTACTGAATAACGAGGCATTGTTCGAAATATTATCAAACACTGATAATAATCTCCCAAAGTTTTCCTTTAAATACCCAATGCATGTTTAGGATTGAACTATAGCCTCGTGTTTTTTAAATCCGGTCGTTTTTTTAACCAAAGTTTCAACTGGATTAGGTAATTCGGTTTCAATTATCGTTTCAAACAATCGTAATTTGGCTTCACCAACTTGTAAATTTTTCAAGCTCGAATTTTCACTGATAAATAAATTGTTTTTCGTCGAGTGAACAATTTTTAAGGGTTTTCGATGACGGCCTACAACTTTATAATAGAAATTTTTTATCTCGCACCTAGTGGTCGAAAAATAATTTTTCAAAATTGGTGAAAAACATTACCGAAAACGCTCAAATTTCTCAAACTCATGTCCCCCGGTATAGAGAATTGACCTTCCAAATTTGAAATCGGTACTATAAATAGTTTTTGAAAAAAAACACTTTTCCGAGCAAAAAAAAAGACCCTGTATAATCAGATCCCTTTCGCCGTTGCCTTATCATTCGTTTTTCAGCTTTCGAGGTGTGCTAGCCGTTCTCGCGGATGTCTAAGAGATCTATTATTTTCTTTACCAACTTATTTCTACTCTAGATTCTACGAACTCCAATAAATGGTCTAAAACAACGCTTAAGAAAATTAATCAAAGATATCAATTATCTCAGCAAACGTGTCGAACCTTTAGCTTAAAATCGGATTTATCCGTTGAATTAGCTTTCTGTAATAAAAATAATTTGTCACTTTTCCCCATCGATGTATCTATATGGCAAGAACTTCGCCGTAATTGGGTCACTTTCTTCCGGTTCACACAGACAACCGCCGCCAAAAGTCTTATACTCTCAAACACGACTGGTGTTAAACTATCCACCCTTAAAGAATTCACTTTTATTATAAAGCGGCAAATTAAAGATTACTATTTAAACCTAACCGTCGAAGAGACCGCTGAGTTGGCACGGCTCATGTATTACATCAACAAACATCTGGATCTATTGACTAACAGCTCAGATATATTCAAGACGATGGCCGAATCCATTTTAAATTGCTATCGGAAATTGTATCTAGCAATTCAGGACATGAAGCACGATTCTTTCTCGTCGAAGAACGTCAAAGATTTGACGAAATCTCCGCTTACGTTGCCAATTACGTAACAGCGTTCCGTATCATAGAAGATTTTAAAGTTATGTTAAACAAAAAAATCGAAATTCTAATTTTCAACTTTTCAATGTGTATGCTTTGGTTAACGGAAATTCAACGTACTTGCAAGAACATTTATTTAAATAAATATAATTTGATTTTATGTACCGTCTCTTTATTTCAAAAGTATCCCGCCGCGATGATTGACACCATAGGCTGTCGCAAGATAAAACGGACTAAGGGCATTTTTTGCGATTTTCTGAAAATTACAATTTATTAACCCTTATTTGGAGTCTGATATATATGCTTAATTGGAATCGTCTATTCCTTTTAGTTTTTAAGATATTGTAACACATTATGCAAATTAGCCTATTTCCAATTTGACCAAGGTAAAAAAGGCCATAAAATGTATTTAGATCGTTCTTCCTTGGTAATTTTATATTACGATGGTAAAACGTACTAAATTTAAATAAAGTTCGATTTTCCAAAATAAAGATTTAGTGTTTCACTGAGCAAAACAAACTAAATAAATATTTGGGCCATTTTCCTATAAACAAAGGAAATAAGTTGCGATATGAAAACAAACTATAATATTTTTTAGTTTGTTTTGGCGGTAGCACTTTTTGTTTTTCGAATGTTACAAAACAAACTATATTTTTTTGGATTGTTTTTCCATTAGTAAAGCTAAAATCTCTTAAAAAGTGTTATGTCAAAACAGATCATATTTATTTTCGAAGATAATTTTTTTATAGTTTGTTTTTCCATCTGTAACTTTAAAAGTCGTATTTTAAAAACATATTAAAAACATATTTAGTCTCTTATACCGCTATGCATGAGTTTGTAAATGAATATTAAAACGGACTACAAATAAATATAGTTCGTTTTACTGCCAAAAATTCTAAATTAACAAAGTGAAAAACAGACTATATCCAAATATAATTCGTTTTACACGTTGAATTTAGCGAAAAAAATTATTTTGAAGTGGAATAAAGAATTTCCTTTATTTAAGTTGATTAATTTGATTTATTTTGAAATTCTGAGAAAACCATTAGATTCTAAATTAAATTTTACTATAGGGTAACCTAATATTCCATGAGAAAATATTTTTATTTTTGATTTCCTCACGGAAAAAGATAAAAATCTTTGAGGCTTCATTTCTCAAAAAGGGGAAAATGCCTATAGTCCGTTTTACCTTGGGACAGCCGATGTAGTTTCCCGTAGCGGCAACAGTTGCTGGTACCTAAACTGGTGCTGCTATCGGCGATGTATATCGCACCATATGCGAGTAAAATATGAGGCTGATACCGGCGATCACGCGCTCGGACGAAATCCGTCATTCGTATCGAGTTCAACTAGAATCAAATTTTTGTCGCTCCTCTCGGAGAACCACTCTGACGTCACGGCATACCTTATTTCTTCAACCAATTGGGAGCAAGAAAATATTGCACAACTTTTGAAACGCTGGCGTGTTGGGATATTTCTTTCTTACGAAAGGGTTTATTTGTTATCCGTATTCGGTCAGTAAAAACATGTCCATTTTATTAGAAAACGGTAGGGATGTGACCGAATCAACGTAATATTCGTATATCCATTGCAAATAATTCAGTATTTTTTCTAACCTTAGTAAATTCTAACTACGCAGCTTTATCAAATAAGAATGTTTCACTAAATTATATAAAAGTTATACTTCTAGAAAATCAAATTAAAACGTAATATCTACAAAACGAAAAGAGAAAAATTGTATTACTAGAAACCAAAACAAACGGATGCGCGCGCACTCCCGGTCTCGTGTATTTTGTAGCATTGCTTCTTCCTAGTGTGCGACTGCAAGAAAAAATTCACCGGTATCGGCAGCAAAATTCCCCGACGCCGATAACGAAAACATTTTCCATCCAATAGAAGTTTTGATGCCAGTACCAATTTCAAGTTTTGTTTCTATAGTGTGCGACAGCCTATAGAGTAAACCACTCACATAAAGTGTAAGGCTATCAGCGAAACTTGCGAACACTTTTGATACGCAGCGTCTTGTTTTCGAGGCGTGAAATAAACAAGCTGGCCTTAAGGTAATGTACAATATCTAGTAAATTAAGTTTAAACTGTAAAAAATTTAAAAACAACACCATCGCTCTTCGGACTATATTTATTCACGCCTCGGAAACAAGTTGGCCCGTTAGGATTTTTGATTCATGCGCTTCCATAGGGCCTTCCACTCTATGCGAGTGGTTTACTCTATGATTGAAACCGTAAAAAAAAATGTTAGAGGGCCTCCGTTCTATTGGGGGGTTAAAAGGGGGAACACATTACAGACCTATAAATTTTGGTGTATATAAGTAAGGAAAAGGGGCACGTACCAATACGGCGTATCGCGGACCTCTAAATTTGGTACCTATAAGTTCTTGAACCTATGTCGCTACACTTATCTCGTATGTAATATAATATCTGACGACCGTTTGACGCCTGCCATTCAAATGAGATTGGTGGATTTAAGACCTTTAGTCTGTGCCATAAGATAGAAGCGGCTATCTGATTGATCAGCAATATTCGGCCTTTAAGAGAACATAGGTGTCTATAAGAGAGAGGTGCGATGTATGAATAGCGAGAGTCGAAGTATAAGAGAGAGGTGCGATGTATGAATAGTGAAAGACCAAGTTTAGAGTAGAGAGATAAAGTTGAAGTATAAGAGAGGTGCAATGTATGAATAGCGAAAGAGCTAGTTAGAGAAGAGAGAGAGAGAGTCCAAGTATTAGAGAGATGTGCGAGGTATGAATAGCGAAAGACCAAGTTAGAGTAGAGAAAGAATCGAAGTGTGAAAGACTTCGATGTATGATAGAGAGGCCAAGTATAGATATAACGAGATCAAGTATGAATATAGCAAGTCCAAGTATGAATATAGCAAGACCAAATATAGATATAACAAGTCCAAGTATAGATAGAGTAAGAGGTAAAGTATGAATATAGCAAGACCAAATATAGATATAACAAGTCCAAGTATAGATAGAGTAAGAGGTAAAGTATGGATATAGCAAGACCAAGTATGAATATAACAAGAGGTAAAGTATGAATATAGCGAGTGGTAGACTAATTTTTTCCGGTTTGGCGTGCCATAAAAATAAGTCAATCGAGAATCGGTAAATATTCCGAGGTCACGAATACCTTTATATTTTTCAATATTTGAACCGTTGACTGTATAGTGGTCTTTTGGATTATTGTTTCAAAGGTGTAGGAAACGGCTTTTACCCGGAAAAAATCTCATACCAAGTTTCGACGGCCAAATATGAAGTTTATCAAGATCACGCTGCAAGTGAAGGCAGTCCCTTTTGATCAACAATCGTAGATTTTAAATTTGTGTCGTCAGCGAACAAATTAGGCGTCGCACTTGAAACTACCAATGGGATATCATTAATGATGACATCAAACGAAAGTGAACCAAGTACCGTCCACTGTGGTACGCCGCCCAGTCGACAATGTATAACAGAAGAACTATTTAAAATACTACCTTGTTTTAACGATTTGTTAATTACATCGTGTCAAACGCTTTACTTAAATCATGGAAAACAGCGTTTCCCGACTAAAGCCATTTAGTATAATCATTCGCAGCGGGGAGAAGGTAAACAGGATTTTCCAGAAAGGAATCCGTATAGGTAAGCAGTAAAAAATCAAATATCGTTAAGAAAACCTTATAATTGTGGTTTCACTATTCGTTCCGCTGTACGATAAACTTGACTAATTTGGGTGAACCTAAAAAATAATAATGTTCACAACACATCAATATCGTTAGAACAATTTTAGTTTGCAATGTAAGAATAGTGATTGTAATTTACATTTACATATTTAGAAAATAATTCCTCAATAGACTTTTAATATTAGGTGAAAGGAAATAAGAAATGTTAATTTATTGCCTTGACAAGTAAAATCAAATATATAGGATGCTTTGAAAGAGCTTTGGTAACATTCTGTTAATTGGATTATTTTAAACTAGTGAAACTTGCGAGAGAACTCGATCGTTATGGACATTTGGTAACAGCATATGTAAAAGCTTAATAGCTGTCGTATAAAACATATTCACTATTTACTTTAAATCAATAAAGGTTTTTTATTTTTATTGTTGATGTCATTTCAATTGTGATTCTTACCATCTCAAAAAGTATTTGATATTTTTTTCACACACTCATCAATATTCAAAAAGATGTTTCGGCGAATATTTCTACCTTCCTAGCCACAGAGAAGGCATTGAGGATATGACATGAAATCTCAAGGTAGAGATCGATTAGCTTATATCACTTTTATTATTATAAGATTTAAATGTATTTGAAAGATCACTATTTTAGAGATCTCCATCTATATTTACTAGCTATCGTCTATTTGCAGGGTTGGCCAAAATCCGGATAAATTGGAAAAAAATCCAGTTAAATACGTATTTTTCTGGTTTTATCATGATTTCTTTAAAAGCCAAATTGCTTAGCCGTTTGACTACACGAGATCGTTATTATATCATTATGTTAGCTTGTAGCACTGCTACAATCTGTTAACAATTTCTTTCCAGATTCCTAAAAATTAAGTCCAAGAAATCACTAATAAACAACTTTTAATCATTATTTCTTATATTGGTTTGGCTTTTACTAGTAAATCGTTTTGGTAATTTTCAAAGAGTTTTCACGGCATGGAGTGGTGTTTTTTCATTTATAATTTTAAGCTGGATTTGTTTTAAGTGGTTTAATCGGATTAAAACCAGCTGGTTTAAACTGGATTCGTTACGTTGTTGCAAACCTTGCCTAATAGCTTTGCACCCCTGCCTTTCAGATTTGATCTGCCTTATTAAGTAACTTTGTTGATTAATGTACAAGAAACTACAACTGTTTTGGTAGCCGAACATCTTTGTAGTGGAATTTATAATTATACTATAAATTCAAAAACACGAATTAGTTCATTAATACACCAATGGTAAAGAGATAGCAGAAGCGTACCGATAAGAAGCAGAGGGGGCATGTTGAACCGGTCGACGCTCTAGAGGTCGTGTGAAGGGGCCCCAAAAGGCCCAAAAAATATTCCATCTGTATACGTTCCTTATATACGAATTTTCCTAAAGGTTCTTTTAGACGCATTTTATATTTTGAATTAATGCGCGTGTAGTGTTGAGTTTTTAACGTTCTTAATATCAGAACCCTGTCGAATGAAATGAGCTATGTATTTGTACCCCGACGTTCCGCCTGGGCACTACGGCGGCCTACGAGACCAACTAAAAATTGGAAACGGGAGCCACAACCCCTCGGTACGCCACTGCTAGTTAGAAATGTTGTTTGTGAAAAATTAATGATAACCTTTAATTTTAATGGTCACATTTCTATAACACCCGCTAAGCAATAAAATAATCAAAAACACCAATAATTTACTGATTTAAGAAACACCGTGGTTTTCAGATTTTGTTAGAATTATTTTCTACTGTTCTAAGGGCAAATTCCGCACTTATGACAATGAAAGAAAGAGCGATTCCGATCAAATACATTTCAAATAAGCTTTTGGTGCCCCTCCAATTTATATCTGCGCTTTCACTCTGTTTCCGCCAGCGAAATTTGTTAACCAGAAGATCGAATCTCAAAAATATGCTGTGAAATATATCCTTTTCCATGTGAGCTTGAAATCTAATATAATGAAAATCTTTAATCAACCAAAACTAGAGTTTACGCCAAAATGAGGCAACTTATTTTCTTTGAATATGGTTATAGCAAGAAAATAACGTAAAATGCAATATTTTTAAACGGCCAGCGAAGTCCATTTTTGTATAAAGCTTAGGTAACCTACATGAATAGAGCATTTTTCTAAATATCCCAATATTATAAATGGTATTATAACTCAACATTGAAATTTCAGTATTTCGTTGAATACAAATGCGGCCGAAACTTCACCCTTATTAAAAAAAAGGAGAAGGTTCACTATAGGAGGGCTGTAGGAACTAAAAAACATGAGAAAAATTTTCTTAAATCAACTCGTACAATCACTGACAGGTGAGAGATAAGACTCTTTTTGCAAACTTTGCGCAAGTTTTGGAATTTTCAGAAATAGATAATAGTTTGCAAGCCAAATACTAATTTCAATGCTATTTACATCAGATATCATAGTTTCCGAAAATATACTATTTTGCGCAAGGTTTTTGCAAAATTTTGACGATTATTGGTGTTTTCAATTATATATACCTCAGATATCAAAGTTTGCAAAAATATACTATTTTGCACAAGGTTTTTGCAAACCTTTCCTTAATATTGGTGTTTTCAATTAAATATATATCAGATATCATAGTTTGCAAAAATATACTATTTTGCGCAAGGTTTTTGCAAACTTTTCATCGATATTGATATTTTCAATTCTAATTACCACAGATGTCACAGTTTGCAATATACCTTGCGCAAAATAGTATATTTTTGCAAACTATGATATCTGAGGTATATTTAATTGAAAATACCAATAATAGGGAAAGATTTCAAAAACCTTATTCAAAATAGTATATTTTTGCAAACTATGATATCTGTGGTAATTAGAATTGAAAATATCAATATCGATGAAAAGTTTACAAAAACCTTGCGCAAAATAGTATATTTTCGCCAACTATGATATCTGAGTTAAATAGAATTGAAATTATATCAATATCTGATAAAATTTTGCAAAAATCTTGCGCAAATTAGTATCTGATTTGCTAACTATTGGCTATTTTTGAAAATAATAAATCTTGCGTAAAGTTTGCAAAACGAGTTTGCATGCGAAAATTAGTATCGGCCTGAGAGATAGATTATAAAGGATATAGTAAGTGGAAACGGCAGCGCCCATATCTACATATCCATGGAAAAAATTATAAATAAGGCTTATTATATGGTTAAAATAATGGAGGTAAAAATATTATTATTATACATTAACAATTTTATATATCCATTTTTAAACCCGACTTTCCTTGTTGTTATTATGTGTATTCTTTTAAGAAATTTCATTGAAAACGTTTGATTCTAAACATCAAATGAAGTAATTTTTATGGTTAAGTTAATGAACCGGAGGGTATTGATTGGTAAAATTTCATCTTTTTCTGCCAATATTTTCAAACTTTTAGAAAAATTATAAATTTGTTCAATGATAATTTGTAGAGCATTATCGAAAACCTACGAATGCCTTTGTTTCGATAGTAAAAACCCTTTTTTCACTGAAAAATGTGATTAGAAAAACCGAACAAGTTGGCCCAGCCCAAATAAATTTGATTGATCCGGGAACGAGCTAGCAAAGCAATGTACTCATTCACGCATTAACACGCAAACAAAATAGTTTGCACGTTCAAAAACCGTATTCGGGATTTATATGAAACACGATAAATAATTGATTACAAAGTGAGTTCCATCGGCTGTAACGCAAGATTAAGCTCAAAAATCAAATCATTAAATGCCAGCTCTAACATTTCTGATGTTACGTTTAGACAAGCAATTTCATTTATCCGACGCAATTCGGCTATTGTTTCAATAGGAGTTGTGCAAGCCTTTCTTTTATAAATACTCACAGACAAAAGTCGAGATCGTGACACCTTGCAGGGCAAAGAACTGCACCATTTCTTCCGATCCATCTGTGAGGTAACTCGTTTTTCAGGAATCAACTCACTTTCTGTAATAATGAGTTTGGGGCGCTGAAACGAAACTGGGCGTCTTTCAGCGAAAGGAAGGTCGTCGATTGCATCTGCAAGCTCGTTTTGTAATAAAACCCAAGTAGTAGCCGTTGAGATTTTAAGGCAAGAACACAGGACCAATCTCTAGAAATTGAACATTTGTCAGCGTAGAGAAGATGGCGCGTAAATTGGGGATCGTCGTTCCCTGCATTGAGCAGCCATTGGCAAAAGTTGTAACATCTTTGAAAATACCCATAAAGCTGGTTTCACACTCGACGGAAAATATGCCGGAAAGCCGATAATAAACGCCGAGCTGAAAATTGATTCCCATTCGATATACCGCTAACGTTCATCTTTACGCTGCTAATTTTCCGTCGAGTGTGAAACCAGCTTAATTCAATCCTTGGTGAAGCAAAGCTTTGTATGGATGGTACCTATATTTGCGTTGAACTTTCTATTCACGATTTTACTGCTAACTTAATCAGCACTCGCGGTGGCGCATCTACTTCGAGGGTATGCGGCAAAATATGCAAGAGAAATGTTCTCAAAGTCAATATTAGGCTGACTTAATCCACGAAACCCAGGTTCTACATTACCAAACGTTTGAAAGACACCAACAGCTTGTTTTATTGTAATAAGGGACGGTCTTCGGTTTGGATGTCGAACTTAAAAAAAATTCACACACTCTTCTTGGATTTCGTCCACCTTCTCCAAAGGACAGGGCGACAATTTCGGTACGCTCCACTCTTGAAAAACAAACAATAATTTGAAAGATTGACAATTTCGAGGATGTTAAGAAAAAAGTGACTTCCACTTAAATACCTAAAATGTAAGTGAACTTTAAACCATTTTTTGCCTTGTTAGATGTTTCAAAATCCCTTTCCAATTTTTAACGGTTAAAAAATGTTCGCAACACAAATAATGACTGAAATTTTAGATGAGTAAGCTATGCTCTTGTAATAAAGTATGCGAGTATCACTTTCGTGGTTCAAACAAGTTTATTTGAGCCTGTCTAACTTGCCAATTTTCCAAGTCCCGTTTTTCAGTGTCTATTTTCATCGAACTAAAGCTATTCGTTGGTTTCAGCTGATGCTTTTCAAATTTTCAATTGACAAAATTGATCTAGCATATAGTGTTGAAAATTATTTTTTTCTAAAAGTGTGAACGTATTTTGAGAAAACGATAAAATTTTACCAATCAAATTCCCCAGGTGTAATTACTTACCCATAAAAATTTCGAATATCTGCCTTAAGTTATTTTAGTAAAAAAATATATACAGTTTTGATATTTGATTTACATTTTTTATAGCTCTATATAAATATAAATAATATGTATATGTAATTTTAATAACAGCATAACAATTTTTTAAATAATTTTACTGAAAATGATGTGATTGTAGTTATTAATAAAATTAAACCAATTACTGGCAAAATCCTGATTTCATTTTAAAAGATGCATATATTGTATTGTTGACCCACTCGAACATGTTTATAGGAACGTTATGCAGTGGATATTTCTAAAATAATTTGACGCTGAAATTGAAATGAGCTGTTTCCGCGGAGTTGAATTGAGTAGATCTCTTGGAATTCTAACCGAATTGAATACGATACAAAAAATGTGGTTGAACATTTTACTTACACAAAGTTAAGTCTATTGATTTTGTGTTGAGAGCAGTTTCTCGAAATAGGCATGGTGGCGTAATCGGCGTGGATAGGTTCCGATAAATAAAATTTCTCAACGGAATTGGACAATTCAGAAGACGATTCTACAGCGCCAACTAGTAGTACGAAACTTGAAATGAGTAGATGCAATTCTCCTTCCTTTAAATTTTCTAAAATATTTTTATCCAAGAAATCTTCTACATTAATGTAGAACTCCCCGTTAGAATCAGATATTCGCTTCTTCAATTCCTTGTACACCTTCCGTTCCTTGGCCTACAATTAGAATTTTTTTTAAAGCTCGGCTTCTAGCAATATATTTCAGAGGGCTGTTTTTAGACCCAATACACGAAGCTCAGCGAAACTCTTTCAGTTTACAAGCGCCTTGGAAACCTAGCTTTCTATGCTGAGGCAAAGGTCGTTCGTAAGCAAAAGAGTATGTTACAAGAAAGCACTAACTGGTCCAAGGGGGCCAGTTTTTTTTCGATTGAAAAACGATATTTTGCAGACATATTAAATCAAATTGGACTTTCGCGAAAATCAGGTGGATAATCGTGATTTTTATCAATATTAATTTGTAGTAAAGCGATCAGTTTATACAAATATTTTATGAATTTCACCAAACCCACCGAAAAACTCTTTCCGATAATAATCGCACGACTTCTATGGAAAAACATTCAACATCAGGAAAGCAGAAATAATAAAACGGTCTTTTGGAAACAAATCTTAACTAAATTCTAGTTCTTATAGTTAGTCTGTACTTTAAATAACTTAAAAATGGTAGTAAATAAAGTCTTTGTGTTTCAGCACTGCGGTTAACGGTTCTTAGTAGCCCGAATTAGGTCTACCCCTACCCGTACAAAAATGTACAGCTCGGCTAAATTTGGTCTGTAAAATTGCTGCAGTTAACTGCACACAAATTTCGCTCAAAATTTAAAACTTCAATTTGGCTAGATTTGTAAATTGACCGAAGAAGCAGTGACTTCGTAAAAATTATTTTTTCTTTGAACTGTTATTGTACTGTAGTAACACGCAATCAGCAGTGGCGAGTGAGCTGCTGTTATTTGCTATAAGGTCTGCAAAAACAATGAATTTATTTAACTGTAAAAGCAGCTTATACGTGGATAAACTGCAAAATAACTGTTTGTCATCTACCAAAGTAACTCGAGATCGTTGAATTGAATATTTTCCTAGCTGTAACGAATATGCAAATGCAGTTTAAAAGAAATAAAGACTGCAATGCTGCTTTCCGGCTGTAAATTGCAAAGAAAAGAAACAGCTGAATAGGTAAAATAATTTTAAAACAATTGATATTAATTGTGCAACTAACATAATTATTGAAATCCAAATCGTAAAAAAATCTCTCAACATTGCTTAAAATATTGAAAAGTCACTTTATTTATAACCTTTCACCGCTTAAGTACTAATCAATTATTAATAGGATAATTTGTTAAAGACAGGTGGCATTTTTTCGCCAACTTTTTCAGTTATTCATTTTCTATTAAGTTAGCCGGATTTCATACAAAACAAATTTTAATTAGAATTATGAAGCAAGGATAAACTAAGTTATTTATGGAAGATAATTGGTAACAGCAGTTTTCCTTGTGTACCTCTTTGATATGAAATGAAAAATCTGTGGATTCATCTAGTTGAAACATTTGGTTTAATATTATTTCCTCGAGATTTTCAACATAAGCAAAAAACTCTGCGTTGGAGTTGTAACATAAGTTGTCATGGATTTCGCACGGCTTACTATGTTAAACAAAAACGACACCTCTCCAAAACATATCTGATTGTCTAAGAAATATTTTACTGTCGAAGAATCATGCTTCAGACCAGAGTATCGGGTAAACTATTATAAATTAACTGTTAACTGTTCGTTTTTAAGTTTATGAAAATTTTTAACTTTGCCAATTTCATCGACAAAATCAAACAAAACTGTTCTTAAATTAATAAGTATTGGCTTAAGATTTTTGTACTAACCCACAGAGTAATCACCTTGAAAATTTTTTTGAATGATTTTAAAAGTTTTTGTGTGGTTACAGATAGATTTGCCAAATTTCTGAACTTCTGAACCAAGTTTAGCATACATACTAGCTTGGCGAACTATGTGTGACACAGCTCCAGAAATTTTAATTTCCGGATGTTATGTTCCAATTATCATTTTCCTAAGTGCAAGACATATTCAGCCAAATGAATCAGTTGATGAACAACAGCAGTCATGAACTTTGTCCAATATTAATTCTCAAACATATAAACAAAGCGTACTAACAATTTCTCAGCCCGATCTAACTCTTTTGGACTAATGGACTCTTGACTAATAATAAAAGTGGAGGCAACAAGTTGGATATGATGATCCGAAAATTATTTTTGTAAATTGTCACATAATAAAGGAAGATAACAATACAGAAGTAAGCTTTTAAGTTCTGTCGCTTTCCAGTCATGGATATCCTTGAGGCTTCTGGGGACCCTTTGTTTAAAATCTTTTGGCCTTAGTTTAAGTAATCTTTCTCTAATCACATCTCGGGATTTAGATATTGAAAAGGCACGATTACTGTTTTCCATCAAACCACAAGACCATAAGTTTCTTCATCACTCCTAGATAAAGAGTATTATTATGTCAATGAATCTTAAATTAATTACGTCTGGCTCCATCAGTGCTAGTATAGAAGAGTCTTTAATACCATGGATAACTTAGTCTTCGTTACTAGCCTCTTGGTCTTCCATTAGAGTTTCATTGTGATCTCGTCTTAGTCCTTTGAATTTCTTTAAACAGTTCATTTGACTGGAATATCACAAGTCCCACATAATAGCATTCCTTTAACGAATGTGGGGTTTTCTTGTGTCGAAAGGTTCTAGAAACTAGTTCATATCGGGTTTCCCTCTACCAAACCAAATACCTGAGATTATTATATTTTCAGATAAGGATATTTTACTTGGTGGTAGTTCATTGATTTTCAGATAGAAAGGCCAAATTGAAAAGTGATACTACATCAGATTTCGACATGAAAGCCTAGATTTGATTAACATGACAAAAACCATCATTTTCCAAATGTGTCTCATATACTAATCCATCATATATGTCTTCTTCATTCTGGAAGTTTATTTGATTCTATTAAATCGATGTTTTAAGTCATTATAAAATCCATCACGAAACCAAAGGGTTGGTAATTGCGATATTATTGGTATTTCCATAAATAAAGGCGCATTGACTTGAGATGAACGCTTCCTTAAACATTTTGAACATATACTATCCGTTGGCAGCTCAATCAGACAAATATAAGAATGTCGGTGGATTTTCACCGGGAATGGCCCTTAAGTTGAATAAATAAAATCAAGTCTGTTATAGCTGCACTATTTAACGAATGATTCATAGAAAACAATAATATTGCAAACATGTTTTCCATTAGAGTTAAATTTAGTCCACGAGAAAGGGTTTCATCTTCAGGATTTTCGTCTTTGTCTGAGTCACTTGAGGAACCTCCTATAAATATTAAGTTATACCAAAATAAAGTCTGAAACTTAGAGAAATGCCCAGGTTTTGAATTATAGCATAATTTCCGTGTAAAAAATCTTATTTCAAAGCCTGGTATTGAGCATATTCTTACCACTAGAGACTTGATTCAAGTTACTTGAATTATCACTATACTCGTTATTCAATTTTTATTGTTATTTATTGAAGTCCATTCCTTGAAGCTGGGGCTCACACTGATTTTCAATAAGGTTATGATCGTCAAAATTTATAATTGGATGTGTTCATTGGCATTGTCATTAAGTTTGTCCAAGTTAAAAATAATTTTATTTTGGTTTTGAAATAAACTATCATTCGAGCTCTGAAAAATATCATTTGATGACGAAGAATCCCTAGATGAATCAGATGAATCATCGGTATTAGGTTTGTTTTCACTATTCTTTGTATTTTTAATTCTTCGATTAGAGGAAATAGGAACTGAACATCTACTTGGAAAAAATCTTGGTACTTGGATTTGGTTTTGGTTCTTTGATCCATCGTGAAATAATAACCAAAATTTAACGTCACTTCAAAAAGGAAATGACATGCAAGCAGAACGAAAATAAACCTAAAGCAGACGAAGCGAAAATCAAAAGTTCCCGGAGTAAACTGGTGATCTGTGTTTAGCGTAAAGTTTCTTGCAAAAATCTACAAATATTACTGTACAAGATACTTTTAGTATTTATCAATAATTACATGATGTTTTCGTTAAATTAAAATTATTAATTTTATCCGGTACAGGGGGAAAACCTCCGTAACCTTTTGGTTGATACTGCAGGCTAAATTTGGAAATAAAATTTTATATTTCAAGTGTAAATTTGTAAAGTTAAAAATTACTTATCGTGTATAGCAAAAATTTTAATCTGAAACTGACTGAGTTATGACATTCGTTAATAAAAATAAATGTAAATGTAAATAATAAATCTTAAGGAGTGCCTTTTTCACGAGAAAACTCCATTTCTTCGAATCTTAAAGACAAAATATTTTTCAATAAAGTTTTATAATAAATATTGATACAAAATTCCTTTTGAATCTCATAATTATATATTATTTATATGGTGTTTGAATGTAAGGTTACAAATAAAAGTGCGATGACTCCCCATGGTAACTGTATGATTCCTTCATCTATTACGAATAATATAACTATAAGCTACGTGATTCCTTCAACTATTGCTAATACTTCAAGAAGCTACTTTCAGAGTTTATATGAAGAACCACTGGCGATTTCTTTTCCAAGCCAACGTGGGTGTTCTACTTCCAACTTTTAAAATAATCATTTATACTAAAGTTAATATAAATCCATTTAAACAGATAACACCAAGAGCCCTAGCGGCAATTATTCCAACGAAAAATTTTCCTGCATCAGCTAAGAGATATACAAATTTGAAAAACAACACCTAAATCGTACAACAACTTAAAACTGAACTCAAAGAGAAAAATTTAAAAACTCAATATTGAGATTGGTTTCTATTCCATTTTTGTTTGTTTGATTAAATAGCCACCATTTAAAAATTTTTCGTTTACATAAGCGAGACAATCGGATAAATGAACTAAAAATGAAAGTTGGAAAGAATGTGAGAAATGCGCAAATTTAAATTCTAGTAAAATTATCTGAACTGTTTATTGGTAATGCATAAATTAATAACTTAATAATTCTTATAAAGCCTCAACATTCTAAATATAGTCTCTTAAGTTCCATCTTCGCCAACTAGCCAGTCTTCTCCATTTAACTCATCGCAACTTCAAGTAAAGAACTTGAAAATAGTGATTTTTTGAATGGTGATTTTAATTTTAATTTTAACTTAGATCATACCAACAGCTAGTAGTCTTTCATTTGCCATTGAAAAAAGGTTCCTTTGTCTGAAGGATATAACTTTTATCTATCTAGCTTACGTAAGCAGAACCTTTAACGAACAGATCAAAACCTTACAAGTCAAAATCACACAGAGTCAAATTTCTTAGTGATTAAACAACCGTGTCCAGTCTGTTTCCAGAAACTTCAGCAAAAATAATTTTATCGATAGGAAGAAAACCTAAGAATTACCTAGTGACTTTGACATCGAAAATTAAGAAAATGAAAATGAAGAGCATGGAAATGACACTTCTAATGGCGATGAAGTTTAGATTTTCATAATGTAGTTTTGAAATAATTTTTTTTGTTCGTTAATCAAATTGCAATTAAAGAGCAGTAAAGGAACTGCGAATTGTTTGTATTATAACTTATTAAACACGTTAAAACTGCTAAATAGGGTATGTTTTAGTACTGATAAAAAGCTATTGTGTAACTGTACATAGCTACAATGTAATTGCATAATAGCTTTTAATAGAATGTAATCCATCTGCTTCAGAGCTGGAAAGATAAATTGAGTAATCTGTAAATATGATGCTATTCACCTGTAATTCAACGGATTTGTTCGTAAATTATGGTGCGCTGTAATTTGGCTGGATTAAATCTAGTAACGGTATTAATCACTGCTGTAGGGATGCTGTAAGTCCGCTATAATATATTGTTTTCTTAGCCGCTTGAGTGCTGCAATGGGAAGTATTAGCAGTATTATATAAGTCGTGGGCTGCAATTATATATGTTTGCTCGCTGCAAAACATGCAGGAATTGGCGCGTTTACAAACTTTTTGCAGCTACGTAAAAAAAGAATAGCAGAAACTTTTAATCAAAAGCAGTATTGGACCAAAATTTTTAAACGGGTTGGCTTACTAATGGCTATTTTTTAAAGAATAAATTATGATACCAAAGAAATCACCGTTACCATGGTATTAATGAATCTCTCCTCAGGACCATCTTTTATTAGCAACAGTTTCTTGGGAGGTTCCTGCATAAAGTCCTCCACGGAGTTAATTTCGAAATATTCATTGCTCGAAAACTTGGATTTCATTTGACTCATAAGTTCTATGCTGATAAAGGCGGATGAAAGTAGCCACGTGCCAGCTGCAATTCTCCATTTTAGTGCATTTGAAGCATTTCATTTAGGATACGCTTTAAATATTTATATTATTGATAATTAGTAAAGGAATCGATTGACTTGGAAATCCACTATTTGAAGTGGCTGTATTATATTGCCCAGAACGGCGGTCACTTCATGCAACAAGAGCCAACTCAGTTACTATAACGATTCAAATAATCTATAGGGTAAACCGATGAAAGCAGCGAAAACCCCTTTAAGCCATGCCAACTATATACACAAGGGGTATAAGATTTAAAATATTAATTTACATCCATTAAAAATTTAAAATAGGTTTGACCTCAAAAATATTTTGCTTGAAGAAAGTTAGTTATTTACCAAAAAAAAATTAAATTCATTATAAGCTAGAATATTAGAAAACTAACAATTAAATCTGTTTCTATAATTAAAATATACAAAATAGTTTTATGGAAAACGGGGATTGAAATTGTAAAGCCCTCGAAAATGAGGGCTTCCCTTGAATCAGAAAGTTCTCACGTTGTTTTACGCGAATGCTGCTGGGGAAAGCCCCCATGACTCAACCTCGCTCAACCACAATTTACGGGCTTCATCAATTGAAGATTTAAAAAGATTAATTTAATAATTATCGCCAATCAGATATTGAAATTCAATAAGAAATAAATTATTTTCTTTCGAGAGTAGCCTGAAAGATTTTATAAACTCTCGAAGGTCCTCATATTTTTAGAATCGATCGTTGCTTTCTACGAAAATGATCTTCGCCACTGAAATGTCATTATCACGGCAGATATTAATGAATAAGATATGTTCAAAAGACCCCTTGATCTGCGTGGTTATCACGAATTAAAGTATTTTATTTCTTTCAATAATTTTCAAAAAAGGTTACGTTCGAAGAAGAGGATACTCAAATTCATCCAGATATTTTCTAAGAAGTTAAAAATTGAATTTGTTTTCTTGTTTTTCATTTTTCGGCGAATAGAAGGCAATTTCATTATAGCGTACAAACTCATAAACAGTGAAATGCACAGCAAACAAACAATAAAAAGGGCCAAACTCTAGAAAAAAATATTAGTAACAAAATTAGTTTCTAATTTAATTTAATTTTTATAGAAAATTTGGGTAGCCTTTATACCACCGTAGAGTACAGCTTAAAATTTCTTGTGACAAGCTTTTGTTTCAATTGAAATGGGTTTTAGAGCAGTTTAACAAAATAAAAGAAAGCCGTCCAAGACATTCAAATTTAAAACTGCTTCATTCTCCTTTAAAAATACTAGCTGTTGAATAATATTGTGTATGGGTTACTGAAATTGTATATACATAATGCAGTTTCAGTTTAAAGAACTAAACCCAATTAAATCAAATATAATTATATTCCTATATAAAGAAAATATTTCTTTATAATAAAGAAGAATTTCGATATTGAAATGATTTTTATCATTTCTCCGAATCAAACTTTTGATTAATTAGTAAACCTTTCCTAATGAAACAAATCCGGCCGGTATCTCATTGGCCCTAATCTTTCGACGCGATTGAAACGCACGTGAGTGCTATTTTTCCTTTCCCTCCGATTCGTTCCAGGAGCAAAAAAGACCATAATGCGCGCCAATCGTCTCAACATTATCCCTATTAATTATAATGAAGTACAATAATATCGCTGATTCTTACTGGTTTAATGTTATAAAAGTTAATAACTCATGAACCGGATTGAAAGCAAATCCACGCAAATGGGTATATTTTATTACAAGGCCTATTACATAGTTTTTAAAGAAATACTTGAAAACTGTGTAGCTTCTTCTATTTCTAGTCGTTACGGCTGATACCGTCAATAACATTCTTAAATGTTTCCATTCCAAATTTGGAACTCGGGCAAACTAAAATTTAAACGCTAGTTGGTAATACCCTTAAATTGGTTTTCAAATCAATAAAATTAATTAAATAACAAACGTACGTCAGATACATATTTATAATTTGGGTGTAAAAAAATTTAGTTTTTAGTTAAGTCGGTTAGAGGTTACAAATTTTGTTAGACAAAAACTGTTTTGTATGACAACTAAGCATATTAAAACTATTTCAATTTTAATAGGGATTTCAATTTAGAAAAATCTTAAGATAATTTTTTAAGATCGTACTTCAAAGTCGATATTTAAGATGTCTATGGTTGTCACATTAACGTTCCTCGGTTCATTTGATAATAATAATATATGCGACGCGTGTAAAACCCTCGAAAAAATCGATCGGCCAATGAATGTCCT
Source organism: Leiobunum rupestre (assembly GCF_980474605.1). Lineage (NCBI taxonomy): Eukaryota > Metazoa > Arthropoda > Arachnida > Opiliones > Sclerosomatidae > Leiobunum > Leiobunum rupestre. The sequence goes on along the minus strand of NC_143391.1, from coordinate 48,591,026 downwards.
GTCTGGAGTAAAATACGAAAGCTCACACAGGTAAAAGAAAGTGTCAATGTCCTGCGTGGATAATAACAGAAATAAGTTGAAATTCTAGTAAACAAGCGCGTGTAGTGCCTTACAATCTTTTACCGGGCGCCACATGAGCTTAATTACCACCAATGCGAGAAGGTAAACCAACTTTTAAGATAAACGGAAAATGCCAAAGCAATATATTTTGTCCTTATACAGTATGTTTATTTCTGCACAATCGACCTTTGGTCGAAGTGCTCAGTTGGGCTTCACCCAACCACCTAACCCCTACTAATGTGTATTTTTAAATTCCTAAATCTTAATTTTTTCAAATTATTCTTGATTAAAGGTGGACATAATATCTTCGGTTAATAATATTTATATTTTAATTAAGCACGCGTTCAAAAATAACCTTGAGCTTTTCTTAATTATATAAAAGCTGTTACTATTTAAATACTGAACCTAAGAGATAGGTATCAAACAACTAAGTTTAGCTAACAAAACACTAAAAAAAATTCCGGCCTAGTCATCAAAATGTAATTTTGCATCTTTATTTTAAATCTTTCGTCGGTTGGAGTATTAAACCTGTTCCATTCTCTAAAGATTTATTTTCCCATTGTTAAAAATTTGTTCCTTAATTAAAGCCAGACCATCAATAATAAAACAAAAGTCCTCGTACCCAATTCAGTGACAAATCAACATCGAATCCTTTTTTCAGCGTTTCTGCCAGGGGAACTTCTAAAAATACCACACTTAAAGCGAAGTTAAATTAATGATATTGGTATCGTGGCAAAAACTAAAACGTTTACTTATATAAGAATAATAGAATGTAGGTTTAAGAGTTATTTCTGGCCATCAGTAGTTCTCTAAAGAGCGGTGCCATTTCAACAGGTTTTTAAAATAGGAACAACAATGGGATTGGGATTACCACTAACTTAAGGTTTTTGTTCTCAAAGTGGTAGGTACATTTAATTAGTTGGTTATAAATAACGTAACAAATGTTATCATTATTTGTGGGTTCGCAAAATGTTTGATAGCGCAGAAATATTTATAGATTATGTCCTTGTTTAAAAACCGTTGTGATATACTGTAAATAAGAATGTAGTGGTTTTAAAAAACATTTGGCGAAACCAAAGTTATGATGAAAACAAGACTAGAGAAGCTTCAGAATGTGTGACTACGCGTGATATGGAAAGTGGTAAAACCTGCCTTAGGTAAAATCAGGAATCCAGACCTTTACTTGGAATGCTTATCCTGCGTATCACGTATTGTAAGATCACTCTGACGACTTTCGCCCCGCCTATAAAAGAAAAAATCCCCTCTGCGCACGTAGTTGTTTGTTAAGTAAACATAGTGACATAAAAAAAATCCGTCAGTCACATCGAGAAGAAAATCTGCCGCGATAAGCATTCCAAGTAGAGGTATGGATACTTGTAAAATTGATCACAAAATAGATTTAAAATGGTTAAAATTAATATTATTATTTATTAAAACAAAGACATTATGAATTTAGATAAAGGCGAGGACAGTCGCTACATATTTTAATTATTTTATTGATTCTTGTCATTTGTAAAATTTTTCCTTAGATCGCTAAAGACTTAACGAGGCCGAAAGCTCTCGCTCATCCAGGTACTGTAACCAAATTTTCTTAATTAAATTATATTTGGCTTCAGGTTTTAAAGTACTTAATTATCTAAATTCCTTCGCTATTCAAGATTTTTATATTTTTTAACGTTTCTAATTATTTAAATATTATTCCATCAGTGAAAATTTAAAGCTAACAATATTATATCCAAAATGCACCGAAGTAGTTTGATATAACCAGCTTTTACACGAAATCGGTTTGAAATTAAGCATTCAAGAATGGAAGTAGTTAATAATTCTTATAAAACAGACGACATATAATATTACTTGAAGTGGTACTAATATATATATTTCGGGCCTTTCTTAATGGCGCCACTTACCTCAAATTGGAACGATATTTGACAGCGTTCGTCACATCAGTTAAATAACTTTTTAATGAAGAAATTAAAGTTGTTTCCTAATTAAAAATTAAAAAATCTGTAATTACGAGGATAAATATCGTAACTCTATTAATTTTTTGCTTTATCCATATTAACTATAGTTAAATATTTGGATATTGTTTGAATTATAGTTATTTAAAGAAAATACAGTAGAATAATTTTTCTAAAACACTAGTATTACAAACGATCAATTTTGGAAATACTCATATAATATTTCGTTAATATTTTATACATGTATACATCATTTTATATCACATAAACATGCCTTGTAATGCAGTAAAATATTTGATAATACACCATAATATTGGATAGAATTTGATGACAAGTGAAAATACAAGGTAATTCACTAGAATATTTGCTATTACTTAAGAATATTTTACGTCGTATTTATCGTTTAATAGGATAAAGTAGATTGCATTCTTAAGTACCCGATAACATTTTCTGAAAACACCAAGACACTTTTAAACACTATATCTTCCGATAATGCATGGGGCTATTTAATAAAACATCTGGCTTTTAAATAATAGATATTACGGAACCTAATTAACGGAGGGTAGCGCAAGGAATTTCTCTACGGCGCCATCCCAATAGGGCCAACGAAGGAATTTTGTATTTCGAAGTCTAAATTAGCTGAACGTTTCATATAAATTTTGTTAATAAATTTTAATGTGTTCAAGGTTTTATTACATAATTTTTACCGTAAAATTTCTGGTTTCATCTTTAAAAAACATTTTATTATTTCATCTTTAACGGTAACTTTATTATTTAATCTTTAACGTAAATTTTGTTTTTCCATGTTTATGTAATTTCTTTAAAACATGTTTAATATTTATCATTTTACTCCATGTTTGATGTCAATTCTTTTACAACACGGTTAAAATAAATTGTACTATTTAATTTAAAAATATTTTACTACCCTTATGTTCATTGGCTACAAACTGAGTTGTCCTTCATCCGTGAACCAGGACTAAGAATTGGCATCGGGTGCTCAGGAAATAGGAAGTGACAGATTCATTATTTAACTGTTATTGGAATGTGCTGTCTATTTGAACTTTTGGGTGTTACTTTTGATGCTTTTATTTATGGACGTGTTATTGAGAATTCTGTGTAATTGATTTTAAACAGATTGAGTGACAAAATATGGTTCTTATTAGGTACTAAAATTACGAAAACCACCAGGTTGATTGAAATATATTTATTACTCTTATATTTAAAATTCTTCTCAGGTTGCTATAGTACGCTTTAAAAATATGTATCAGAAAATGTTTAATTTTAAAATTATTTACACATCAGAGACATTGAGTGTACTCATATGTCTGTAACATTTTGTTATTTTTGAGTTTGTGACGTTCTATAATGAAAGCAAATGAAAGTGTTGGTCAGCCGGTTAAAATCCCATTCTCAAGCTCTTTATTTTAATGTTAATCAATATTTTCCATGTCAAAACGTTTCCTTTCGGCAAACCACCCAGTTTCTGTTCCTGTTCTTATTACATTTACACTGCTCATTTCACTTCCATAGTGCACAGTGTGATCCCCGTGTTAAATATCTGGCGCTGCTACTTCTCGAAACTATAACTGATGTCTACTCGAGTAAAAAACTACTTTTATGAAAGCGCCTTTCAACTTATCCTAAGTAACTTTTTATTTCATGTGAAGACGACATATTTTTAAATTTCAATAAAGAGAGAGATAAGGGAGTGCGTCTACCGATAAGGGGGCACCTGCGGGCGGGGGAAACGGGGGTGAAACGGGCCCCTGTAGGGGCCCCCATTTTGCGTACATTTTCGGCAGGTCAAAAGGTTAGGTCAAAAGGTTAGCTGATTTACGATGTTACCCTTATAAAACTTAACCCCCCATTGTGGGTCAATAGGTTATCTGCCCCTATGGCGGTGTGGACAATAAATAGGGTGAAACAGGCCCCTGTAGGGGCCCCATTTTGCGGCAATATTCGGCAGGTCAATAGGTTAGCTGATTTACGAGGTTGATTTACGATGTTAGGTCAATAGGTTATCTGCCCCTATGGTGGTGACACGATGTTATGCAAACAGCCTACCCGTCATAGTAATTAGCTGGAGGCACCCCATTTTAGGTCAAAAGGTTAGCTGATTTACGAGTTTGATTTACGATGTTATAACCCAGGTGTTAACCCATTTTAGGTCAATAGGTTATCTGCCCCTATGGCGGTGACACGATGTTATGCAAACAGCCGATCCGTCATAGTTAATGTCGGGCACAATTCGAGTTGGTTTTCGCCGACAAACACTTTCGGCCCCCTAAGGGTAGCGTAAAATAGCGGCCGGTCATCGGTAAAAGTGTTTTGGAAAAAAAGAGCAGAGTGTATACAAATTATAAGGTTTTATTTATATATTTTTCGAGTACAGGCTGTATAATACGATTTACATTGAAAATACGTCTTTGGAAATGCATTTTATTTATATCATGGTAATTACGTCGATCTTCGTAGGGTATATACCAAAGTTCACTCAAAGGGTTGAAACGAACCATCTGAAATTAGCGTTTTTACGAGCATTTTCATTAAATGTTCTACCTCGAGGCGTTTGATGGTAAGAGTTACGTTGTCGCCGGGTCCCTCGGGGGTGGTTCCGCCGGAGATGTATTTTTCGGATGGCGGGATATCTTGGCCCTCCAAAGCGGCGGGTGACGGACAGTTGGGATAAAATTTGTCGTGTTCCGTTTGGGGTACGTCGCCGGATTCCCAACTGCCTAACTGTCCGTGGCAGAGGTAGCATTCGACTATGCCGTCCGAGTCTACGGCGAAAAGTCCTGCGTGGGCCAAGTCTTCCTTGTTCACGTGTACGTTGTCTCATTGCTTGAACGTTTCTAGCCGACCGGTTACGGTGGTGAGATCCTCGTGACTAGCCATCCCGATTCTCTTTGAGCTACCGAATAATATTTCTGGGTCTAAACCCCAAAATGACGTAATCTAGAAAAATGACTCACTAAAGACGACGTAATCTACACCATGAAACGTAAAGATTACGTAGATGCGTTGTGGTTTTCATAAGCCAGCCGCTATGGGAAAGAGGAAGATGTCTCCGCTTAGAGTACCGAAGAAATGCTGGACATGCGCGGAAATATACCGGTCCGTGATAGGTTTCAAACAACATTTAATGACACATTTATCGTGTAATACAATGAAAGAAGATTCGGATCTGGCGTGTGATTGTGATGCGAGTGAATCTCTCCATTACACGGAGGCCGAGGAAATGTCAGATGATAAAATTATCGATTATCTTAACGAATTTATTGGGGAATGTAAAAAGCGCGGTGCCACAATGGAATCAACCGAGTCAACTACATCTAACCTGCCAGCCGAATTAAAAATGCCGACTGAAAAGGAAATGGCTGCTCTGATTTATTTTCAAGAATATTGTAAAACTAATCAAAGTCATAATATTAAAACCGCTGTAAAGAAAATGTGAATAAACGTTTTTATATTGAATACATTGTTATTTTTAAAGGTGACCGTATAAAGTAAATTTTACATGGGTAAATTGACACTTAATATTTTTAAAATACGTTTATAATATTTTTCCAACGTGGGCGAATGAATGGACACAATGAACTATTAATTACGTAATCTAAAAAATGACGCGCTGACATGATGTTATGCAAACAGCCAGTAGCTATAAATAAATCCAAATAGTTCAATGGGTCGAGCCTTTTGTGTTTTCGCCGACAAACACTTTCCCCCGTGTAACATTATTTTCAAACACTTTCACGATGCGCAAAGCTACCCGTCTTACGGAATATCGGCCCTAAGGGGTAAAGGGTAGCTAGAGAATGGCCCTTACCCTCAGCGCGTAAAATAGACACAGCGGGTGTCCCCTCTCGCTAGCTAAAAGTGTCGTTTTGGTAAAAAAGAGCCGAGTGTATTATAAAAACGGTTTATTATTCTACGACATTCTATGATTTGTAGAGACCATGGCGAATAAATTGAAAAAGTGGCCCCCAACTTTTTACATCAGGTGTGGATTCTTAGCGCTAAAATGGTTATAACAAACGAGTGGTCCCACCAAAAATGTTTTTTTTGCGCGTAGAATTTTATGGAGGCCCATAAACTAGTAGTGGGAATAGAACCTCTTAACTATTTCAGTTTAAACTACGAGGGATTCTCATAGATTTTTGTTTTTACATCCCAAATGGCCCCTACGTATGGGGGTGCCCATCAAAGTGTGTATGGGGGGGGGGGTCCTTTTGGGTATAAAAACCCAGGGATTTGGTCCCTAAGATATCACAACTCTGGTCTTTTTTGTATCCAACCAAGTCCACTAGAAATCCATCTCCGCTGTTCTCGGATGAGGACGTAGCCATGTAAGTTTTTATCAATTTTTATATTTTTAGCTTGGTGATCTATTCCAAAATTAAATGGTAACCCTGTATGCGTAACAATTTCAATATGCAATATACTCGAGAATGGTAAAATAGTCTATATTTAAATTTAAAGTGCGAAAACTATATTTGTATAGTCGAAATGTATTTTAACGTATTAAAAGCAGAATTCACCTTTCTGACAAGAGTCTTACCCATCATACATACACCATCTAATCTGGAATCTATGTTTAACAATTGGATGAATTCATGTTTACGAAAGGTTCTTTTTAAACGTAACTTAGTATTAAAAGACGAGTCCCTCTTTTTATATCCGCAAAGTACTGAACGATTCTATCTAATGGATTTAAATAGTTCTAACAATAGTACAATTACAACATTTGAGAAAGACACTTTTCCCATTGTGAAAGTGGAATCCAAAATAAGAATCACTGTAAATTTAAATATAGACTATTTTACCCTTCTCGAGTAACTCTTTTTTTCTTTAAAAGCTGAAGAAATATTAGAAACGACATCAGTGATCAATTAATTGTTTCCGAGTATCACAGACGATTTTTGATATTAAAGAGTCATTTCTCAAAAGTAAGATTGTTTTAGGTTATTTTTTTTAAAGCTACCTTAGAAATCACATTATTGTTATATATAATTATTTAGTTGTAATGTTAATTCTTAATTACTGGTAGCCTTCACTAGAAACTATTATACGAAATATATATGAATTTATAACCAAGCGTGTATTTACCACTAGTGAATGCAATATCAGTCGAAGAATTGAAGAAAGACGGAATCACGTCATTATTAAGAACTGGTGACTACTTCTGTATATATTGTGACGGTTCAGTTTTTCATGTTCCAACTGTCGGAGGGCTAGCATGGTACTGTGACGGATACTCAATCTGTTTGAAGTACCGTAAAGCTGTTTATTTCCAATCTAAAAGAATTCTAAGTATAAGAATTCCACCAGGTGTATTAAAAGCGTTACCACGCATATATTTGTGTTTAAATTGTGATATGTTAGGGACTAAGAGAGCAGCCAATTTGTCATATTGCGAAGTAACTGGTGGATGTTGTGTATTTCCAAAAATTAAAAAATAATAATAGTATGTGTGTTTTCTATTATTTTTCCACCTATATTTGGCGTATTGAAAGCTATTTTAACGTATTGAACGTAGAGTCAGGGGTTTTTATAGTATTTTACTACCTATATTTACATTTTGGAAAGCTATTTAAACGTATTGAACGTAAAGAGTATTTTGCAATATTTATAAAGGGTAATTATTGTAGAAAATAAAAGATATTTTAATTAAAACATTTCGGTGATCTATTCCAAAATTAAATGGCACCCCTGTATGCGTAACAATTTCAATATGCAAGATACTCGAGAATGGTAAAATAGTCTATATTTAAAGTTAAAATGCGAAAACTACATTTGTAGTGTTCAATTTAAAAGAAAATTACTTCAGCTTTTAAATAAGATTTTTTTTTGTATCTACCCTATATCATTTACATATTATTTTTTTTATTCTAATTTAACAATCACTTTAAAAACTTAGCACGTCTGAATAGCTGTGTAGAGTACTATTAACAGAGATAAATATTTCTGGGTTCAGTTAATGTGATGATTCGAGCGAAAAATTTGCATATGTTAAAGTTATTGGATTGAAGGAAACTTCAGTGTTTTCAGAGTGATAATTAAGGGAAGTTGCATTACAATATAGTTGAAAATTATCTTTTTAAGTCTGTGTCCACCCATTGATTATGTTAGGAAGTGAAAAAATTTCATTTAGCAAGCTTTTCTGAAATTTCGGTATCCACCCTGTATCATTTAAAAGCTCAACCATTGTTTTTATCAAGTTAATTTTAAACATATCTTAAAACAAGCTTCCCTAAGTCTGACTAGCTTTGTATGGGTAATAATAAAATAGCTAAATATTTTTTGGGTTTAATAATTGTGCTTCTTAGTGAAAATTTTGCATATATTACAGTATTAGGTTGGGTAATTATTCTTTTCACCTGCTACCATTCTCAACGGGTGAACATAGAATAACAAAGATAATTTTCCACTATATTTAAAGCCAACTTTCCTTACATTTCACTATGAAAACACTGAAGCTTCTTTCAATGCGATAACTTTATTACATGCAATTTGTTCCACCCCAGAATTACATTTATTGAATCGAAAAAAATATGTAACCCCCCTTAGAATTAACCAACACAGGTATTCAGAAGAGATGGTGTTCAATTCAAAAAAAATTACGTTTTTTTTTTGGATCCACCCCTATATCAGTATAATTTTTGTAATATATCATCTTATAAAATGTTTTGTAAAAAAATAAATATTTTTATTATCTTGTAAATCAGACTCGTTATTTTTCCTTGCTCGCGTCATTTTTGTTTTAGATTACGTAATTAATAGTTCATTGGGTCCATAATAACGTAGAAAATGTTTTGGGTTCATTTGACCTGATGAATACTGGACTGATGGAAGCTTCAGTGCGAAGTCTTAATTACATGTTCTAAGTTTTTTTTTTTAAAAAAAACAAGTTTATTTCTAAAAATGAAAAGGACATGTTTTATCGAGGCAAACTTTTTCCGTGTGAATGGAGAAATGATAATTAAAGAGTTAGCTATTTACGATACGGAAACGGAGAAGCATAACGTCTGGACCCTTAAACCACCATATTCCAGTCTTACGGAAGAAGATAAATGGCAGTGTAGATGGTTTTATTGGAACATTTGCGATCTCCGTGGGACGACGGACGGGAAGACTACAACAGCCTAGGAGGCATCGCGAATTATATAAAAGAACAAGGGTTAAAGTTTTTTTTGGAAAGGTTTAGTAAAGGTCAAAGTTTTATCGGATTTCATAGGAGTTAACGTCAAGAACGTCGAGGATTTAGACTGCCCTAAATTATCTACCATTCTTTGTATAAGTGCTCCTAAACATTGTCATTTTCACGGTGACCCTAATAATTTCGCCGTTGTGAAATCTCACAAAATCGCTGTGTGGTACCGAAAAATCGTGTGTAAGAAAATATAAGTCGTTTTAAGATTATTTTTGCTACTTTTTCATCACATTGGTTTTACGTTATGTCTGTTTTCTAAAATTACGTTTCTTAAATAGCGTAACGTATTAAAGTTGAATAAAGAGTTTTTCATTTAATTTTAATTTTAGTGTTTTTATAATATCTTTCTGACTACATGTGTATTGTTTAATTTCTTTCATTTTTAAAAATGTAATTGCTTGATTTAAATAAAGCGTGAAAATTATTAGTTTCGAAATGATATTTACAAATCTTATCCAATCTAAAGTCCATCGTTCGGGTATTAGTAAGTATTTCATACAAACTAACTTAATTAAGTATTTTTAGAAGTGAAGAGAAAACACATTGTGAAAAACCAAATGAAAAGAGACTTTAAACGGTTTTAAAAATCTTAATATATATATTTAAAAAATCCAACGTTTCGGCAGTGTAGCATATGAAAGTATTAAGTTTCAAAAAGTGCATTTAAATTGAAGTGAGGCCTATTTTGGGATTCCCCTTGTTCCTCCTTCTTTCATCTCAGCATGTTTCCCCTTTTATCATGTTTTCTCTCCAAAAAATAGCCAAAAATCTTAAATCAGTAGGTCTCGATCCTATTTATCACCCACCGCCCAAATTGTCAGCTTTATTATGTAATAACAAAGAACCAACAAGGCCATCATTTATAAAATCTCCTGTGATTGTGGTGATTATTACATGGGGGGGGGGCAATGCCGTAGCCCATTTCATCAAAGGCGTAAAGAGCCCCAAAATTATAAACAACCCGTACAATAATTCTCCCCCTTAGCGAACACCTTCGTGTTTTTGGTGCCATAATGCTAGATGGGACTCAATAGACATACTAGCTCAACCCAAAATTACATAAAACTCATTTCAATGTACGCGAATCCATCGAAATTTAAAAAAATAAATCTGCGCAATGTTTAAACCGTGACGATGGTTCCCTTTAACGTAGCCCCGTTTTCTCCACTTTTTAAAACGTGTTTATGGTCCTCACCCTCTCACAAACACACACAACAAACCAATTCATCCTCTCGCAGAATCCACCATTCCGACAATAAAAGCATCGAGCGCGAACGAAGATATCGACCCCGGTGCTCATATAACACGTCGACGGGGTCGACTCGCCTTTGAGAAAAAACGCTCGCGGCTAAAGAACAGTAGCCCCCCAACTATATGTATGCATAAATATTTTTTCGTCCCAAAGTTTTACCATCGTACTGTCAGACTTGTAAAAATCCCTGAAGAAGGAGGAACAGTTCCTCCGAAACGTTCGATTTTTTAAATAAATATATTGTTAATTTTAAAAACGGTTAAAGTCTCTTTTCACTAAGTATTTTTAAATATTTGAATACCGGAATTGTATTTTGCCCGCGTTAAAAGTAGAGTTTAGATGTATAGTCGTTTTAAGAAATACTCGTGATATAGGTTCAAGTGCCAAGCATATTTAAGTACTACAATGATATTAAAATAAAGTTTAAAAATATTTCCATTCTACGTTACTTTAACAACGAATATTCTATGACGTCAAAACACTCAAATCCATGTTTCAAAGTCAAATTAACCGCGCAAAACACTTAAATCTATGTTTTCATTTGATTTTCAAATTAACCGCGACGCGCCCCCAGACCGCGCCCCCCGAGAAATCCGCGCCCCAGACCGCGTCCCCCCAGGGGAAATCAGCGCACGTGCGCAAGACGGCGAGGTGGGGAGGGCTTCGTATATCAACATATTGTGTTCAGGCCAACTTGTTCACTATGCTATATTGTTTTACTAGTCACTATATAATGTCTGAGTTTTACGCGCACTGTGATTTTCGCAACTTACCATTAATATATCAGCATCTCTGTATAATGTATATAAACAAGGTATTTCACAAGGCGTCGGTTAACGCATTGCAGGTACATTAACATCTCTCCAAAATATCGCGCTAATCATTCAATCAATCAGCTAAAGCACATATCGTGATGACTACATGTAAGTCGTTCCGGCTTCGTAGGTATGTCTCTTAAATAAATAAATAAATAAATCTAACCGTCATATTAACATTTGTAATTACACATATTGTACTTTCATTACTTGAAACTTCAGATTAGTTAGATTGTATCGCTAATTAATCCACTGAATATTTTAGTATCCCGTTTTTGTGAATAATTCCAAACCGAGTTAGTTTTGTTTGAAGTTACGAGCAGACCTGTTTCAATAAAGTATTAAAACGGAATTTATTTTTCCTGTGTGACAGAGAAAAGATTCGTTCATACCAAAAAAAAGGTAACGTCGTCCATCGTAAGTTAATGTGAACTTGTCGTATTGTCGAAAACGTATACCGTTAAATTGTTAAAGCTCTTAAAGGTTGGTTTCCGCTAGGGCAAAAAGGACATACCGGAGACGTCGACGCAAATACTTCCCCGAGCTCATCGGTTTTCCCCTTTCGATAATAACTCGTGGAGGTTTAAGATAACAATAGGTAATGACTAAAGTAGCTAAACGCTAATAGTAAGTTTTGACTAACGTAGTTTAATGATAATAGTAAGTAATGACTAAACGCAAAATTTAACAATGGTTAATTTAAACTAGTAAATAGTAAGTAATATACTATAGAGACAGATACTTCATGGTTTAAAATAAACTTTTATTAAAAAGAATATTGGGGAAGCTTTTTCGAGCCCACTCGTTCCTTTTCAACCCAGATAGAAATGGCTAAAAAATCCAAATACAAACAGATAGAACGCGTAAAAAGTCATAACCTGAGCGGCGCCCGTAATCGGATAATACAGAAATATAAATTACTTGATCAAAACGTTTTACGAATAATTTTGAGAGCTTTATCTAGTGAATAAAAGTTAACCATCCCCGACCTCAAAGGTGGAATAGCGCTTAGATAGAAGACCCGATATGTTCGCGAATTCCGACAACGACCATATTTTCAAACTATGTTTTTTATATTTTTTCTTTCTTTATTTTATTTTATTTTGTTTAATTATATATATTTAAAAATGACTTTGGTTTCCCATAAGACATGCTACCCTCCCCACCTCGCCGTCTTGCTCGCGTGCGCTGATTTCTCCTGGGGGGACGCGGTCTGGGGCGCGGATTTCTCGGGGGGCGCGGTCTGGGGGCGCGTCGCGGTTAATTTAAAAATCAAATGAAAACATAGATTTAAGTGTTTTGCGCGGTTAATTTGACTTTGAAACATGGATTTGAGTGTTTTGACGTCATAGAATATTCGTTGTTAAAGTAACGTAGAATGGAAATATTTTTAAACTTTATTTTAATATCATTGTAGTACTTAAATATGCTTGGCACTTGAACCTATATCACGAGTATTTCTTAAAACGACTATACATCTAAACTCTACTTTTAACGCGGGCAAAATACAATTCCGGTATTCAAATATTTAAAAATACTTAGTGAAAAGAGACTTTAACCGTTTTTAAAATTAACAATATATTTATTTAAAAAATCGAACGTTTCGGAGGAACTGTTCCTCCTTCTTCAGGGATTTTTACAAGTCTGACAGTACGATGGTAAAACTTTGGGACGAAAAAATATTTATGCATACATATAGTTGGGGGGCTACTGTTCTTTAGCCGCGAGCGTTTTTTCTCAAAGGCGAGTCGACCCCGTCGACGTGTTATATGAGCACCGGGGTCGATATCTTCGTTCGCGCTCGATGCTTTTATTGTCGGAATGGTGGATTCTGCGAGAGGATGAATTGGTTTGTTGTGTGTGTTTGTGAGAGGGTGAGGACCATAAACACGTTTTAAAAAGTGGAGAAAACGGGGCTACGTTAAAGGGAACCATCGTCACGGTTTAAACATTGCGCAGATTTATTTTTTTAAATTTCGATGGATTCGCGTACATTGAAATGAGTTTTATGTAATTTTGGGTTGAGCTAGTATGTCTATTGAGTCCCATCTAGCATTATGGCACCAAAAACACGAAGGTGTTCGCTAAGGGGGAGAATTATTGTACGGGTTGTTTATAATTTTGGGGCTCTTTACGCCTTTGATGAAATGGGCTACGGCATTGCCCCCCCCCATGTAATAATCACCACAATCACAGGAGATTTTATAAATGATGGCCTTGTTGGTTCTTTGTTATTACATAATAAAGCTGACAATTTGGGCGGTGGGTGATAAATAGGATCGAGACCTACTGATTTAAGATTTTTGGCTATTTTTTGGAGAGAAAACATGATAAAAGGGGAAACATGCTGAGATGAAAGAAGGAGGAACAAGGGGAATCCCAAAATAGGCCTCACTTCAATTTAAATGCACTTTTTGAAACTTAATACTTTCATATGCTACACTGCCGAAACGTTGGATTTTTTAAATATATATATTAAGATTTTTAAAACCGTTTAAAGTCTCTTTTCATTTGGTTTTTCACAATGTGTTTTCTCTTCACTTCTAAAAATACTTAATTAAGTTAGTTTGTATGAAATACTTACTAATACCCGAACGATGGACTTTAGATTGGATAAGATTTGTAAATATCATTTCGAAACTAATAATTTTCACGCTTTATTTAAATCAAGCAATTACATTTTTAAAAATGAAAGAAATTAAACAATACACATGTAGTCAGAAAGATATTATAAAAACACTAAAATTAAAATTAAATGAAAAACTCTTTATTCAACTTTAATACGTTACGCTATTTAAGAAACGTAATTTTAGAAAACAGACATAACGTAAAACCAATGTGATGAAAAAGTAGCAAAAATAATCTTAAAACGACTTATATTTTCTTACACACGATTTTTCGGTACCACACAGCGATTTTGTGAGATTTCACAACGGCGAAATTATTAGGGTCACCGTGAAAATGACAATGTTTAGGAGCACTTATACAAAGAATGGTAGATAATTTAGGGCAGTCTAAATCCTCGACGTTCTTGACGTTAACTCCTATGAAATCCGATAAAACTTTGACCTTTACTAAACCTTTCCAAAAAAAACTTTAACCCTTGTTCTTTTATATAATTCGCGATGGCTCCTAGGCTGTTGTAGTCTTCCCGTCCGTCGTCCCAACGGAGATCGCAAATGTTCCAATACAACCATCTACACTGCCATTTATCTTCTTCCGTAAGACTGGAATATGGTGGTTTAAGGGTCCAGACGTTATGCTTCTCCGTTTCCGTATCGTAAATAGCTAACTCTTTAATTATCATTTCTCCATTCACACGGAAAAAGTTTGCCTCGATAAAACATGTCCTTTTCATTTTTAGAAATAAACTTGTTTTTTTTTTAAAAAAAAACTTAGAACATGTAATTAAGACTTCGCACTGAAGCTTCCATCAGTCCAGTATTCATCAGGTCAAATGAACCCAAAACATTTTCTACGTTATTATGGACCCAATGAACTATTAATTACGTAATCTAAAACAAAAATGACGCGAGCAAGGAAAAATAACGAGTCTGATTTACAAGATAATAAAAATATTTATTTTTTTACAAAACATTTTATAAGATGATATATTACAAAAATTATTATTTTTTAATTTTTGGAAATACACAACATCCACCAGTTACTTCGCAATATGACAAATTGGCTGCTCTCTTAGTCCCTAACATATCACAATTTAAACACAAATATATGCGTGGTAACGCTTTTAATACACCTGGTGGAATTCTTATACTTAGAATTCTTTTAGATTGGAAATAAACAGCTTTACGGTACTTCAAACAGATTGAGTATCCGTCACAGTACCATGCTAGCCCTCCGACAGTTGGAACATGAAAAACTGAACCGTCACAATATATACAGAAGTAGTCACCAGTTCTTAATAATGACGTGATTCCGTCTTTCTTCAATTCTTCGACTGATATTGCATTCACTAGTGGTAAATACACGCTTGGTTATAAATTCATATATATTTCGTATAATAGTTTCTAGTGAAGGCTACCAGTAATTAAGAATTAACATTACAACTAAATAATTATATATAACAATAATGTGATTTCTAAGGTAGCTTTAAAAAAAATAACCTAAAACAATCTTACTTTTGAGAAATGACTCTTTAATATCAAAAATCGTCTGTCATACTCGGAAACAATTAATTGATCACTGATGTCGTTTCTAATATTTCTTCAGCTTTTAAAGAAAAAAAGAGTTACTCGAGAAGGGTAAAATAGTCTATATTTAAATTTACAGTGATTCTTATTTTGGATTCCACTTTCACAATGGGAAAAGTGTCTTTCTCAAATGTTGTAATTGTACTATTGTTAGAACTATTTAAATCCATTAGATAGAATCGTTCAGTACTTTGCGGATATAAAAAGAGGGACTCGTCTTTTAATACTAAGTTACGTTTAAAAAGAACCTTTCGTAAACATGAATTCATCCAATTGTTAAACATAGATTCCAGATTAGATGGTGTATGTATGATGGGTAAGACTCTTGTCAGAAAGGTGAATTCTGCTTTTAATACGTTAAAATACATTTCGACTATACAAATATAGTTTTCGCACTTTAAATTTAAATATAGACTATTTTACCATTCTCGAGTATATTGCATATTGAAATTGTTACGCATACAGGGTTACCATTTAATTTTGGAATAGATCACCAAGCTAAAAATATAAAAATTGATAAAAACTTACATGGCTACGTCCTCATCCGAGAACAGCGGAGATGGATTTCTAGTGGACTTGGTTGGATACAAAAAAGACCAGAGTTGTGATATCTTAGGGACCAAATCCCTGGGTTTTTATACCCAAAAGGACCCCCCCCCCATACACACTTTGAGGGGCACCCCCATACGTAGGGGCCATTTGGGATGTAAAAACAAAAATCTATGAGAATCCCTCGTAGTTTAAACTGAAATAGTTAAGAGGTTCTATTCCCACTACTAGTTTATGGGCCTCCATAAAATTCTACGCGCAAAAAAAACATTTTTGGTGGGACCACTCGTTTGTTATAACCATTTTAGCGCTAAGAATCCACACCTGATGTAAAAAGTTGGGGGCCACTTTTTCAATTTATTCGCCATGGTCTCTACAAATCATAGAATGTCGTAGAATAATAAACCGTTTTTATAATACACTCGGCTCTTTTTTACCAAAACGACACTTTTAGCTAGCGAGAGGGGACACCCGCTGTGTCTATTTTACGCGCTGAGGGTAAGGGCCATTCTCTAGCTACCCTTTACCCCTTAGGGCCGATATTCCGTAAGACGGGTAGCTTTGCGCATCGTGAAAGTGTTTGAAAATAATGTTACACGGGGGAAAGTGTTTGTCGGCGAAAACACAAAAGGCTCGACCCATTGAACTATTTGGATTTATTTATAGCTACTGGCTGTTTGCATAACATCATGTCAGCGCGTCATTTTTTAGATTACGTAATTAATAGTTCATTGTGCCCATTCATTCGCCCACGTTGGAAAAATATTATAAACGTATTTTAAAAATATTAAGTGTCAATTTACCCATGTAAAATTTACTTTATACGGTCACCTTTAAAAATAACAATGTATTCAATATAAAAACGTTTATTCACATTTTCTTTACAGCGGTTTTAATATTATGACTTTGATTAGTTTTACAATATTCTTGAAAATAAATCAGAGCAGCCATTTCCTTTTCAGTCGGCATTTTTAATTCGGCTGGCAGGTTAGATGTAGTTGACTCGGTTGATTCCATTGTGGCACCGCGCTTTTTACATTCCCCAATAAATTCGTTAAGATAATCGATAATTTTATCATCTGACATTTCCTCGGCCTCCGTGTAATGGAGAGATTCACTCGCATCACAATCACACGCCAGATCCGAATCTTCTTTCATTGTATTACACGATAAATGTGTCATTAAATGTTGTTTGAAACCTCTCACGGACCGGTATATTTCCGCGCATATCCAGCATTTCTTCGGTACTCTAAGCGGAGACATCTTCCTCTTTCCCATAGCGGCTGGCTTATGAAAACCACAACGCATCTACGTAATCTTTACGTTTCATGGTGTAGATTACGTCATCTTTAGTGAGTCATTTTTATAGATTACGTCATTTTGGGGTTTAGACCCAGAAATATTATTCCGTAGCTCAAAGAGAATCGGGATGGCTAGTCACGAGGATCTCACCACAGTAACCGGTCGGCTAGAAACGTTCAAGCAATGAGACAACGTACACGTGAACAAGGAAGACTTGGCCCACGCAGGACTTTTCGCCGTAGACTCGGACGGCATAGTCGAATGCTACCTCTGCCACGGACAGTTAGGCAGTTGGGAATCCGGCGACGTACCCCAAACGGAACACGACAAATTTTATCCCAACTGTCCGTCACCCGCCGCTTTGGAGGGCCAAGATATCCCGCCATCCGAAAAATACATCTCCGGCGGAACCACCCCCGAGGGACCCGGCGACAACGTAACTCTTACCATCAAACGCCTCGAGGTAGAACATTTAATGAAAATGCTCGTAAAAACGCTAATTTCAGATGGTTCGTTTCAACCCTTTGAGTGAACTTTGGTATATACCCTACGAAGATCGACGTAATTACCATGATATAAATAAAATGCATTTCCAAAGACGTATTTTCAATGTAAATCGTATTATACAGCCTGTACTCGAAAAATATATAAATAAAACCTTATAATTTGTATACACTCTGCTCTTTTTTTCCAAAACACTTTTACCGATGACCGCCCGCTATTTTACGCTACCCTTAGGGGGCCGAAAGTGTTTGTCGGCGAAAACCAACTCGAATTGTGCCCGACATTAACTATGACGGATCGGCTGTTTGCATAACATCGTGTCACCGCCATAGGGGCAGATAACCTATTGACCTAAAATGGGTTAACACCTGGGTTTTATGGGTTATAACATCGTAAATCAAACTCGTAAATCAGCTAACCTTTTGACCTAAAATGGGGTGCCTCCAGCTAATAACTATGACGGGTAGGCTGTTTGCATAACATCGTGTCACCACCATAGGGGCAGATAACCTATTGACCTAACATCGTAAATCAACCTCGTAAATCAGCTAACCTATTGACCTGCCGAATATTGCCGCAAAATGGGGGCCCTACAGGGGCCTGTTTCACCCTATTTATTGTCCACACCGCCATAGGGGCAGATAACCTATTGACCCACAATGGGGGGTTAAGTTTTATAAGGGTAACATCGTAAATCAGCTAACCTTTTGACCTAACCTTTTGACCTGCCGAAAATGTACGCAAAATGGGGGCCCCTACAGGGGCCCGTTTCACCCCCGTTTCCCCCGCCCGCAGGTGCCCCCTTATCGGTAGACGCACTCCCTTATCTCTAAAGAGTAATGTGAAAAAAAATTCTTACTTGAATCACACCCATCTTTAAAATTGCTGAGTCTTCTCCATGTTTCATTTCCATCCCCAATTTTCAGAGTCAACTGCGAAATAACCCTCGTTATTCGCAGAGGTACATTGTTGTTTCAGAAATTAGAAGAATAGAGCAATCTAAATTCGGGGGTCTGGGGCGGCAGATCCCAGTGCTCTCCCTTGTTACTTGTTAATTTTGAAGTTGGTTAAAATATCTAGAACATATTAACCCAATCATTTAAATCAAACAGTTCTAACTTTTAAGTTCGATTTGAAAAATGTATATATTAATAAATTTATTTCGAAACGAATAAAACCGTGTTTAATCGAGCATTCATTTTATATTACGTGTGGCATTCGGCTGCTTCTGGCAAATGGTGGTGAATTTCATAACGTGAAATTTGTTTCTTTTTTGATTACTGAATTGGCATTAGCAAAGGTTCTAGTCAGTAGAAACTCGAATTCCCACAATGCGTTACGATAAAAACTTCCAAATCATTCATTTCGAGAAATGCATTCGTTTGTTTTCACAAGGAAGACCAGGAGCGGGTTACAAGGAGGGTTTTTGAAAAAGGCAAAACGAGTGGTTCTGTCCAATTGCCACTTTTTATTCGAGCATTAGCTTGCTCATATTAGAAAATACGTTCTTATGAGCCGTTTCAGAAGTATATTTAACTGCAGCACGAATGTTTTAGTTTCTACAAAGGCTTTAAGTAACATAACCCTTCGTACAATGTAGAGGCAATTGCACATCTCACCACGAGACCTGGACATCTCCCCAATAACACATGTACATCTCCCTACGAGACCTCTCAATAATTTGGTCTCGTTTGGCGTGCCATTTACCAATAACCCAGTGCTTTGGATTATTTCCAATTATAAGTGTCTCATAAGTAAACAGTGGCGGATACATATGGGGGTCCTGGGGGCGCCTCCCCCCCTTGACGCGGGCTTTGCATGTGACTTGATGATTTGTTATTACACCCATAGCTCAAGATGTGTTTTAGCGCCCCTCCCCCCCTTGTGTTTTTTCTGTATCTGCCACTGTTAGTAACAACTAGATTTTTTTATAACGATCTCTTATGTCACTCAATTGTCAGTCAAGGTGGTCAAACGAAATCATTTCAATTTACATGAAAACCTAAACTGACAAACCTTAGTTTCAAAGCTTTTTTTATTACCAAAGAGATTTTACTCCATCTCTTTTTCTTGTCTTAAAATAACAATAGTTTCAAAGACCATTGTAGACGGTACGAAGCTACGCGCGAGAAGTAGGGCCACACTAAGTTTTTAGAGAAGTTATATAGGTTTTAATACTAAAGCAGGGTGTTATTGCCAACTGATCGGTAATTGTGTTTGTCGGGTGATTAGGTGTAATTTTTCCAGAAATACGATTCACTTTTAATTTTGTATCAAAATTCCTTAATTTTTGTTATACAAATGCTGTTTTTTGTTATAAGAACTATCCACATATTGTACGAAACGTAGAAGTAGTTTAAAGCTTCTTTGACCATTTGTCGCCACCTTGAATGAGACATGTTTTACTTTTTATAAAAACATTTTATTTTATTTTTGAAATTCCAGCCTATTGATTAAGTAACAATGGTCCTTACTACCCTTTGAGATATAATAACTAATATTTTGGCTCACGTCCGCCATCTTGAACTCCACATGGCCAATACAGCCACCGTTAGCAAGCCTGGAAGTAGTGTAATTTGAAGGGATTTTACTTTTGATGTAAACTGTTTTTAAATAAAAAAATTAACTATCAAAAATTAAACAAATCGTATTTTAAAACAATGACTGAAAACGTTTGCCATAGTTACATATCATAGTAACAACTTTTTCAAAGAGAGTCGCATTATTTGGAGAGTTAAACAGTAATTTAATACGGAGTGGCTATTCCGGCCTAAACTTTCGGCTGGAATAGCTTTCAACTAAAATGTGGCTACAACAGCCGAAACTTTCGGCCGCAATAGCTGACGAATTGTTGGAGGCTATTCCGGCCGAAATTTTCCATCAGCAACCAGTTAATTCGGCTGACATTTTCCCGTAGTAAAAGTTTCTGCCGATTTATCCGGCCCAGCCAGGGCCGTCTAATCCGGCCGAAACTTTCCTTATATAAAGTAATACTAAACCTTAATTTTAATGGTAAATCGTGTATTATTTAGAATCATTGCTATTGAGAAAAAGAAGCAAACTTATCGAAACATTAATACTAACCATTTAACTGACTTTTTACCGATTATTATTTTTCGTTTTCACCTTGGAGAGTAGAGACACGAGGTGATAAATTCCCAACGAACTTTATCTCGAAAAATATTACTCTTCCGGTAATCCGGGACACACGAATAAAAGTTTTCGTTTGGATTACACTACACTACACTCGTTTTGGAATCGTTATGTTTCTAATAATGAGATAAATTTCTACTGAATATAAAATAAATTAATTTTTTTCTAGTTGAATAAACATAAATATAGTGAGAGCTTTAAGTCGCTTATGACTTGACCCTCAACCTCAAACTGTTCGAATAAAAATAAACAAAATGGAACAGAATTGATATTCGCCATCTGGGTTAGATTTTGGAATTAGTAATAGAAAAGGGTAGTAAATGAGGTAAAATTTCATTACTTTCAAAGTGTATAAATGGTTTTCGAAATCAGTCTCTATGATGATTGTTGAAGGTTCTGCTATACTGACTTCTTTATGTACACTTGCTAACGTTCTTTTTCGATAATTTATACTTCTTGTAAACTAGATCGTATAAACTAAGTTCTGCATTAAAGAAACCTAGCAATTTTAAAATTAGTAGGCTTCCCCAAATCCTAATTAGATGCATGAAGAATCAATTAGCTTTTGCTAGGGAGGGGAGAGGGTGTTATTCAAAAAAATATACTTTATACTTTCAGGGGGGGGGGGGGGTCGTTTAGGGTGGCTCTTATTTCTGAACTTTTGAAATAGGATATTCTTACCCTCTTATTTTGTTTCTATATACGAAATAATACATGTATATCAGCTAAATTTAGAACATGATTAAACAATTTTTAGGGGTAGTTCAGTGATGTCGACAAATATATTTATAACATAAATAAAATCGGTATGCCATGTGTATTAATTATGTGATATATGCCTATTCGGTAACCATTTCTTCTTTTTGTTGGACTCATACCTTTTTATTTTTTTTAGATTATGAAATTATTTTAAAATAATCAGTCTGTACCTTATAAAATTAGGGATGTAATAATTTTCGCATGCAAACTCTTTTGGCAAACTTTACGCAAAATTTTATATTTTCAGAAATAGCCAATAGTTTGCAAACCAGATACTAATTGCGCAAGGTTTTTGCAAACTTTTATCAGATATTGATATTTTCAATTCTATTTACCTCAGATATCAGAGTTTGCAAAAATATACTATTTTGCGCAAGGTTTTTGCAAAATTCGAGAGAAAATTAATACTCGATTTGCATTGAAAAAAAAATATTTGCAAACTAGGCATACTAAGGTTAAGAAAAACTGGGAAAGGTATTTGGCAACACTCTTATGATTTTCCAAAATATGATATTTGAGGTAAATAGAATTGAAAATACCAATATTAGTGAAAAGTTTTGCAAAAACCTTGCGCAAAAAAGTATATTTTTGCAAACTATGATATCCGTGGTAATTAGAATTGAAAATATCCATATTGATGAAAAGTTTGCAAAAACCTTATTTAAAATAGTATATTTTGGCAAACTATGACATCTGTGGTAATTAGAATTGAAAATATCAATATCGATGAAAAGTTTACAAAAACCTTGCGCAAAATAGTATATTTTTGCAAACTTTTTAAAACGTGTTTATGGTCCTCACCCTCTCACAAACACACACAACAAACCAATTCATCCTCTCGCAGAATCCACCATTCCGACAATAAAAGCATCGAGCG
The DNA here is from genome assembly GCF_980474605.1 of Leiobunum rupestre. Lineage (NCBI taxonomy): Eukaryota > Metazoa > Arthropoda > Arachnida > Opiliones > Sclerosomatidae > Leiobunum > Leiobunum rupestre. Next base: position 48,568,376 of record NC_143391.1, on the reverse strand, counting down.
CGAACGAAGATATCGACCCCGGTGCTCATATAACACGTCGACGGGGTCGACTCGCCTTTGAGAAAAAACGCTCGCGGCTAAAGAACAGTAGCCCCCCAACTATATGTATGCATAAATATTTTTTCGTCCCAAAGTTTTACCATCGTACTGTCAGACTTGTAAAAATCCCTGAAGAAGGAGGAACAGTTCCTCCGAAACGTTCGATTTTTTAAATAAATATATTGTTAATTTTAAAAACGGTTAAAGTCTCTTTTCACTAAGTATTTTTAAATATTTGAATACCGGAATTGTATTTTGCCCGCGTTAAAAGTAGAGTTTAGATGTATAGTCGTTTTAAGAAATACTCGTGATATAGGTTCAAGTGCCAAGCATATTTAAGTACTACAATGATATTAAAATAAAGTTTAAAAATATTTCCATTCTACGTTACTTTAACAACGAATATTCTATGACGTCAAAACACTCAAATCCATGTTTCAAAGTCAAATTAACCGCGCAAAACACTTAAATCTATGTTTTCATTTGATTTTCAAATTAACCGCGACGCGCCCCCAGACCGCGCCCCCCGAGAAATCCGCGCCCCAGACCGCGTCCCCCCAGGGGAAATCAGCGCACGTGCGCAAGACGGCGAGGTGGGGAGGGCTTCGTATATCAACATATTGTGTTCAGGCCAACTTGTTCACTATGCTATATTGTTTTACTAGTCACTATATAATGTCTGAGTTTTACGCGCACTGTGATTTTCGCAACTTACCATTAATATATCAGCATCTCTGTATAATGTATATAAACAAGGTATTTCACAAGGCGTCGGTTAACGCATTGCAGGTACATTAACATCTCTCCAAAATATCGCGCTAATCATTCAATCAATCAGCTAAAGCACATATCGTGATGACTACATGTAAGTCGTTCCGGCTTCGTAGGTATGTCTCTTAAATAAATAAATAAATAAATCTAACCGTCATATTAACATTTGTAATTACACATATTGTACTTTCATTACTTGAAACTTCAGATTAGTTAGATTGTATCGCTAATTAATCCACTGAATATTTTAGTATCCCGTTTTTGTGAATAATTCCAAACCGAGTTAGTTTTGTTTGAAGTTACGAGCAGACCTGTTTCAATAAAGTATTAAAACGGAATTTATTTTTCCTGTGTGACAGAGAAAAGATTCGTTCATACCAAAAAAAAGGTAACGTCGTCCATCGTAAGTTAATGTGAACTTGTCGTATTGTCGAAAACGTATACCGTTAAATTGTTAAAGCTCTTAAAGGTTGGTTTCCGCTAGGGCAAAAAGGACATACCGGAGACGTCGACGCAAATACTTCCCCGAGCTCATCGGTTTTCCCCTTTCGATAATAACTCGTGGAGGTTTAAGATAACAATAGGTAATGACTAAAGTAGCTAAACGCTAATAGTAAGTTTTGACTAACGTAGTTTAATGATAATAGTAAGTAATGACTAAACGCAAAATTTAACAATGGTTAATTTAAACTAGTAAATAGTAAGTAATATACTATAGAGACAGATACTTCATGGTTTAAAATAAACTTTTATTAAAAAGAATATTGGGGAAGCTTTTTCGAGCCCACTCGTTCCTTTTCAACCCAGATAGAAATGGCTAAAAAATCCAAATACAAACAGATAGAACGCGTAAAAAGTCATAACCTGAGCGGCGCCCGTAATCGGATAATACAGAAATATAAATTACTTGATCAAAACGTTTTACGAATAATTTTGAGAGCTTTATCTAGTGAATAAAAGTTAACCATCCCCGACCTCAAAGGTGGAATAGCGCTTAGATAGAAGACCCGATATGTTCGCGAATTCCGACAACGACCATATTTTCAAACTATGTTTTTTATATTTTTTCTTTCTTTATTTTATTTTATTTTGTTTAATTATATATATTTAAAAATGACTTTGGTTTCCCATAAGACATGCTACCCTCCCCACCTCGCCGTCTTGCGCGCGTGCGCTGATTTCTCCTGGGGGGACGCGGTCTGGGGCGCGGATTTCTCGGGGGGCGCGGTCTGGGGGCGCGTCGCGGTTAATTTAAAAATCAAATGAAAACATAGATTTAAGTGTTTTGCGCGGTTAATTTGACTTTGAAACATGGATTTGAGTGTTTTGACGTCATAGAATATTCGTTGTTAAAGTAACGTAGAATGGAAATATTTTTAAACTTTATTTTAATATCATTGTAGTACTTAAATATGCTTGGCACTTGAACCTATATCACGAGTATTTCTTAAAACGACTATACATCTAAACTCTACTTTTAACGCGGGCAAAATACAATTCCGGTATTCAAATATTTAAAAATACTTAGTGAAAAGAGACTTTAACCGTTTTTAAAATTAACAATATATTTATTTAAAAAATCGAACGTTTCGGAGGAACTGTTCCTCCTTCTTCAGGGATTTTTACAAGTCTGACAGTACGATGGTAAAACTTTGGGACGAAAAAATATTTATGCATACATATAGTTGGGGGGCTACTGTTCTTTAGCCGCGAGCGTTTTTTCTCAAAGGCGAGTCGACCCCGTCGACGTGTTATATGAGCACCGGGGTCGATATCTTCGTTCGCGCTCGATGCTTTTATTGTCGGAATGGTGGATTCTGCGAGAGGATGAATTGGTTTGTTGTGTGTGTTTGTGAGAGGGTGAGGACCATAAACACGTTTTAAAAAGTGGAGAAAACGGGGCTACGTTAAAGGGAACCATCGTCACGGTTTAAACATTGCGCAGATTTATTTTTTTAAATTTCGATGGATTCGCGTACATTGAAATGAGTTTTATGTAATTTTGGGTTGAGCTAGTATGTCTATTGAGTCCCATCTAGCATTATGGCACCAAAAACACGAAGGTGTTCGCTAAGGGGGAGAATTATTGTACGGGTTGTTTATAATTTTGGGGCTCTTTACGCCTTTGATGAAATGGGCTACGGCATTGCCCCCCCCCCATGTAATAATCACCACAATCACAGGAGATTTTATAAATGATGGCCTTGTTGGTTCTTTGTTATTACATAATAAAGCTGACAATTTGGGCGGTGGGTGATAAATAGGATCGAGACCTACTGATTTAAGATTTTTGGCTATTTTTTGGAGAGAAAACATGATAAAAGGGGAAACATGCTGAGATGAAAGAAGGAGGAACAAGGGGAATCCCAAAATAGGCCTCACTTCAATTTAAATGCACTTTTTGAAACTTAATACTTTCATATGCTACACTGCCGAAACGTTGGATTTTTTAAATATATATATTAAGATTTTTAAAACCGTTTAAAGTCTCTTTTCATTTGGTTTTTCACAATGTGTTTTCTCTTCACTTCTAAAAATACTTAATTAAGTTAGTTTGTATGAAATACTTACTAATACCCGAACGATGGACTTTAGATTGGATAAGATTTGTAAATATCATTTCGAAACTAATAATTTTCACGCTTTATTTAAATCAAGCAATTACATTTTTAAAAATGAAAGAAATTAAACAATACACATGTAGTCAGAAAGATATTATAAAAACACTAAAATTAAAATTAAATGAAAAACTCTTTATTCAACTTTAATACGTTACGCTATTTAAGAAACGTAATTTTAGAAAACAGACATAACGTAAAACCAATGTGATGAAAAAGTAGCAAAAATAATCTTAAAACGACTTATATTTTCTTACACACGATTTTTCGGTACCACACAGCGATTTTGTGAGATTTCACAACGGCGAAATTATTAGGGTCACCGTGAAAATGACAATGTTTAGGAGCACTTATACAAAGAATGGTAGATAATTTAGGGCAGTCTAAATCCTCGACGTTCTTGACGTTAACTCCTATGAAATCCGATAAAACTTTGACCTTTACTAAACCTTTCCAAAAAAAACTTTAACCCTTGTTCTTTTATATAATTCGCGATGGCTCCTAGGCTGTTGTAGTCTTCCCGTCCGTCGTCCCAACGGAGATCGCAAATGTTCCAATACAACCATCTACACTGCCATTTATCTTCTTCCGTAAGACTGGAATATGGTGGTTTAAGGGTCCAGACGTTATGCTTCTCCGTTTCCGTATCGTAAATAGCTAACTCTTTAATTATCATTTCTCCATTCACACGGAAAAAGTTTGCCTCGATAAAACATGTCCTTTTCATTTTTAGAAATAAACTTGTTTTTTTTTTAAAAAAAAACTTAGAACATGTAATTAAGACTTCGCACTGAAGCTTCCATCAGTCCAGTATTCATCAGGTCAAATGAACCCAAAACATTTTCTACGTTATTATGGACCCAATGAACTATTAATTACGTAATCTAAAACAAAAATGACGCGAGCAAGGAAAAATAACGAGTCTGATTTACAAGATAATAAAAATATTTATTTTTTTACAAAACATTTTATAAGATGATATATTACAAAAATTATTATTTTTTAATTTTTGGAAATACACAACATCCACCAGTTACTTCGCAATATGACAAATTGGCTGCTCTCTTAGTCCCTAACATATCACAATTTAAACACAAATATATGCGTGGTAACGCTTTTAATACACCTGGTGGAATTCTTATACTTAGAATTCTTTTAGATTGGAAATAAACAGCTTTACGGTACTTCAAACAGATTGAGTATCCGTCACAGTACCATGCTAGCCCTCCGACAGTTGGAACATGAAAAACTGAACCGTCACAATATATACAGAAGTAGTCACCAGTTCTTAATAATGACGTGATTCCGTCTTTCTTCAATTCTTCGACTGATATTGCATTCACTAGTGGTAAATACACGCTTGGTTATAAATTCATATATATTTCGTATAATAGTTTCTAGTGAAGGCTACCAGTAATTAAGAATTAACATTACAACTAAATAATTATATATAACAATAATGTGATTTCTAAGGTAGCTTTAAAAAAAATAACCTAAAACAATCTTACTTTTGAGAAATGACTCTTTAATATCAAAAATCGTCTGTCATACTCGGAAACAATTAATTGATCACTGATGTCGTTTCTAATATTTCTTCAGCTTTTAAAGAAAAAAAGAGTTACTCGAGAAGGGTAAAATAGTCTATATTTAAATTTACAGTGATTCTTATTTTGGATTCCACTTTCACAATGGGAAAAGTGTCTTTCTCAAATGTTGTAATTGTACTATTGTTAGAACTATTTAAATCCATTAGATAGAATCGTTCAGTACTTTGCGGATATAAAAAGAGGGACTCGTCTTTTAATACTAAGTTACGTTTAAAAAGAACCTTTCGTAAACATGAATTCATCCAATTGTTAAACATAGATTCCAGATTAGATGGTGTATGTATGATGGGTAAGACTCTTGTCAGAAAGGTGAATTCTGCTTTTAATACGTTAAAATACATTTCGACTATACAAATATAGTTTTCGCACTTTAAATTTAAATATAGACTATTTTACCATTCTCGAGTATATTGCATATTGAAATTGTTACGCATACAGGGTTACCATTTAATTTTGGAATAGATCACCAAGCTAAAAATATAAAAATTGATAAAAACTTACATGGCTACGTCCTCATCCGAGAACAGCGGAGATGGATTTCTAGTGGACTTGGTTGGATACAAAAAAGACCAGAGTTGTGATATCTTAGGGACCAAATCCCTGGGTTTTTATACCCAAAAGGACCCCCCCCCCCATACACACTTTGAGGGGCACCCCCATACGTAGGGGCCATTTGGGATGTAAAAACAAAAATCTATGAGAATCCCTCGTAGTTTAAACTGAAATAGTTAAGAGGTTCTATTCCCACTACTAGTTTATGGGCCTCCATAAAATTCTACGCGCAAAAAAAACATTTTTGGTGGGACCACTCGTTTGTTATAACCATTTTAGCGCTAAGAATCCACACCTGATGTAAAAAGTTGGGGGCCACTTTTTCAATTTATTCGCCATGGTCTCTACAAATCATAGAATGTCGTAGAATAATAAACCGTTTTTATAATACACTCGGCTCTTTTTTACCAAAACGACACTTTTAGCTAGCGAGAGGGGACACCCGCTGTGTCTATTTTACGCGCTGAGGGTAAGGGCCATTCTCTAGCTACCCTTTACCCCTTAGGGCCGATATTCCGTAAGACGGGTAGCTTTGCGCATCGTGAAAGTGTTTGAAAATAATGTTACACGGGGGAAAGTGTTTGTCGGCGAAAACACAAAAGGCTCGACCCATTGAACTATTTGGATTTATTTATAGCTACTGGCTGTTTGCATAACATCATGTCAGCGCGTCATTTTTTAGATTACGTAATTAATAGTTCATTGTGCCCATTCATTCGCCCACGTTGGAAAAATATTATAAACGTATTTTAAAAATATTAAGTGTCAATTTACCCATGTAAAATTTACTTTATACGGTCACCTTTAAAAATAACAATGTATTCAATATAAAAACGTTTATTCACATTTTCTTTACAGCGGTTTTAATATTATGACTTTGATTAGTTTTACAATATTCTTGAAAATAAATCAGAGCAGCCATTTCCTTTTCAGTCGGCATTTTTAATTCGGCTGGCAGGTTAGATGTAGTTGACTCGGTTGATTCCATTGTGGCACCGCGCTTTTTACATTCCCCAATAAATTCGTTAAGATAATCGATAATTTTATCATCTGACATTTCCTCGGCCTCCGTGTAATGGAGAGATTCACTCGCATCACAATCACACGCCAGATCCGAATCTTCTTTCATTGTATTACACGATAAATGTGTCATTAAATGTTGTTTGAAACCTCTCACGGACCGGTATATTTCCGCGCATATCCAGCATTTCTTCGGTACTCTAAGCGGAGACATCTTCCTCTTTCCCATAGCGGCTGGCTTATGAAAACCACAACGCATCTACGTAATCTTTACGTTTCATGGTGTAGATTACGTCATCTTTAGTGAGTCATTTTTATAGATTACGTCATTTTGGGGTTTAGACCCAGAAATATTATTCCGTAGCTCAAAGAGAATCGGGATGGCTAGTCACGAGGATCTCACCACCGTAACCGGTCGGCTAGAAACGTTCAAGCAATGAGACAACGTACACGTGAACAAGGAAGACTTGGCCCACGCAGGACTTTTCGCCGTAGACTCGGACGGCATAGTCGAATGCTACCTCTGCCACGGACAGTTAGGCAGTTGGGAATCCGGCGACGTACCCCAAACGGAACACGACAAATTTTATCCCAACTGTCCGTCACCCGCCGCTTTGGAGGGCCAAGATATCCCGCCATCCGAAAAATACATCTCCGGCGGAACCACCCCCGAGGGACCCGGCGACAACGTAACTCTTACCATCAAACGCCTCGAGGTAGAACATTTAATGAAAATGCTCGTAAAAACGCTAATTTCAGATGGTTCGTTTCAACCCTTTGAGTGAACTTTGGTATATACCCTACGAAGATCGACGTAATTACCATGATATAAATAAAATGCATTTCCAAAGACGTATTTTCAATGTAAATCGTATTATACAGCCTGTACTCGAAAAATATATAAATAAAACCTTATAATTTGTATACACTCTGCTCTTTTTTTCCAAAACACTTTTACCGATGACCGCCCGCTATTTTACGCTACCCTTAGGGGGCCGAAAGTGTTTGTCGGCGAAAACCAACTCGAATTGTGCCCGACATTAACTATGACGGATCGGCTGTTTGCATAACATCGTGTCACCGCCATAGGGGCAGATAACCTATTGACCTAAAATGGGTTAACACCTGGGTTTTATGGGTTATAACATCGTAAATCAAACTCGTAAATCAGCTAACCTTTTGACCTAAAATGGGGTGCCTCCAGCTAATAACTATGACGGGTAGGCTGTTTGCATAACATCGTGTCACCACCATAGGGGCAGATAACCTATTGACCTAACATCGTAAATCAACCTCGTAAATCAGCTAACCTATTGACCTGCCGAATATTGCCGCAAAATGGGGGCCCTACAGGGGCCTGTTTCACCCTATTTATTGTCCACACCGCCATAGGGGCAGATAACCTATTGACCCACAATGGGGGGTTAAGTTTTATAAGGGTAACATCGTAAATCAGCTAACCTTTTGACCTAACCTTTTGACCTGCCGAAAATGTACGCAAAATGGGGGCCCCTACAGGGGCCCGTTTCACCCCCGTTTCCCCCGCCCGCAGGTGCCCCCTTATCGGTAGACGCACTCCCTTATCTCTAAAGAGTAATGTGAAAAAAAATTCTTACTTGAATCACACCCATCTTTAAAATTGCTGAGTCTTCTCCATGTTTCATTTCCATCCCCAATTTTCAGAGTCAACTGCGAAATAACCCTCGTTATTCGCAGAGGTACATTGTTGTTTCAGAAATTAGAAGAATAGAGCAATCTAAATTCGGGGGTCTGGGGCGGCAGATCCCAGTGCTCTCCCTTGTTACTTGTTAATTTTGAAGTTGGTTAAAATATCTAGAACATATTAACCCAATCATTTAAATCAAACAGTTCTAACTTTTAAGTTCGATTTGAAAAATGTATATATTAATAAATTTATTTCGAAACGAATAAAACCGTGTTTAATCGAGCATTCATTTTATATTACGTGTGGCATTCGGCTGCTTCTGGCAAATGGTGGTGAATTTCATAACGTGAAATTTGTTTCTTTTTTGATTACTGAATTGGCATTAGCAAAGGTTCTAGTCAGTAGAAACTCGAATTCCCACAATGCGTTACGATAAAAACTTCCAAATCATTCATTTCGAGAAATGCATTCGTTTGTTTTCACAAGGAAGACCAGGAGCGGGTTACAAGGAGGGTTTTTGAAAAAGGCAAAACGAGTGGTTCTGTCCAATTGCCACTTTTTATTCGAGCATTAGCTTGCTCATATTAGAAAATACGTTCTTATGAGCCGTTTCAGAAGTATATTTAACTGCAGCACGAATGTTTTAGTTTCTACAAAGGCTTTAAGTAACATAACCCTTCGTACAATGTAGAGGCAATTGCACATCTCACCACGAGACCTGGACATCTCCCCAATAACACATGTACATCTCCCTACGAGACCTCTCAATAATTTGGTCTCGTTTGGCGTGCCATTTACCAATAACCCAGTGCTTTGGATTATTTCCAATTATAAGTGTCTCATAAGTAAACAGTGGCGGATACATATGGGGGTCCTGGGGGCGCCTCCCCCCCTTGACGCGGGCTTTGCATGTGACTTGATGATTTGTTATTACACCCATAGCTCAAGATGTGTTTTAGCGCCCCTCCCCCCCTTGTGTTTTTTCTGTATCTGCCACTGTTAGTAACAACTAGATTTTTTTTATAACGATCTCTTATGTCACTCAATTGTCAGTCAAGGTGGTCAAACGAAATCATTTCAATTTACATGAAAACCTAAACTGACAAACCTTAGTTTCAAAGCTTTTTTTATTACCAAAGAGATTTTACTCCATCTCTTTTTCTTGTCTTAAAATAACAATAGTTTCAAAGACCATTGTAGACGGTACGAAGCTACGCGCGAGAAGTAGGGCCACACTAAGTTTTTAGAGAAGTTATATAGGTTTTAATACTAAAGCAGGGTGTTATTGCCAACTGATCGGTAATTGTGTTTGTCGGGTGATTAGGTGTAATTTTTCCAGAAATACGATTCACTTTTAATTTTGTATCAAAATTCCTTAATTTTTGTTATACAAATGCTGTTTTTTGTTATAAGAACTATCCACATATTGTACGAAACGTAGAAGTAGTTTAAAGCTTCTTTGACCATTTGTCGCCACCTTGAATGAGACATGTTTTACTTTTTATAAAAACATTTTATTTTATTTTTGAAATTCCAGCCTATTGATTAAGTAACAATGGTCCTTACTACCCTTTGAGATATAATAACTAATATTTTGGCTCACGTCCGCCATCTTGAACTCCACATGGCCAATACAGCCACCGTTAGCAAGCCTGGAAGTAGTGTAATTTGAAGGGATTTTACTTTTGATGTAAACTGTTTTTAAATAAAAAAATTAACTATCAAAAATTAAACAAATCGTATTTTAAAACAATGACTGAAAACGTTTGCCATAGTTACATATCATAGTAACAACTTTTTCAAAGAGAGTCGCATTATTTGGAGAGTTAAACAGTAATTTAATACGGAGTGGCTATTCCGGCCTAAACTTTCGGCTGGAATAGCTTTCAACTAAAATGTGGCTACAACAGCCGAAACTTTCGGCCGCAATAGCTGACGAATTGTTGGAGGCTATTCCGGCCGAAATTTTCCATCAGCAACCAGTTAATTCGGCTGACATTTTCCCGTAGTAAAAGTTTCTGCCGATTTATCCGGCCCAGCCAGGGCCGTCTAATCCGGCCGAAACTTTCCTTATATAAAGAAATACTAAACCTTAATTTTAATGGTAAATCGTGTATTATTTAGAATCATTGCTATTGAGAAAAAGAAGCAAACTTATCGAAACATTAATACTAACCATTTAACTGACTTTTTACCGATTATTATTTTTCGTTTTCACCTTGGAGAGTAGAGACACGAGGTGATAAATTCCCAACGAACTTTATCTCGAAACATATTACTCTTCCGGTAATCCGGGACACACGAATAAAAGTTTTCGTTTGGATTACACTACACTACACTCGTTTTGGAATCGTTATGTTTCTAATAATGAGATAAATTTCTACTGAATATAAAATAAATTAATTTTTTTCTAGTTGAATAAACATAAATATAGTGAGAGCTTTAAGTCGCTTATGACTTGACCCTCAACCTCAAACTGTTCGAATAAAAATAAACAAAATGGAACAGAATTGATATTCGCCATCTGGGTTAGATTTTGGAATTAGTAATAGAAAAGGGTAGTAAATGAGGTAAAATTTCATTACTTTCAAAGTGTATAAATGGTTTTCGAAATCAGTCTCTATGATGATTGTTGAAGGTTCTGCTATACTGACTTCTTTATGTACACTTGCTAACGTTCTTTTTCGATAATTTATACTTCTTGTAAACTAGATCGTATAAACTAAGTTCTGCATTAAAGAAACCTAGCAATTTTAAAATTAGTAGGCTTCCCCAAATCCTAATTAGATGCATGAAGAATCAATTAGCTTTTGCTAGGGAGGGGAGAGGGTGTTATTCAAAAAAATATACTTTATACTTTCAGGGGGGGGGGGGGGGTCGTTTAGGGTGGCTCTTATTTCTGAACTTTTGAAATAGGATATTCTTACCCTCTTATTTTGTTTCTATATACGAAATAATACATGTATATCAGCTAAATTTAGAACATGATTAAACAATTTTTAGGGGTAGTTCAGTGATGTCGACAAATATATTTATAACATAAATAAAATCGGTATGCCATGTGTATTAATTATGTGATATATGCCTATTCGGTAACCATTTCTTCTTTTTGTTGGACTCATACCTTTTTATTTTTTTTAGATTATGAAATTATTTTAAAATAATCAGTCTGTACCTTATAAAATTAGGGATGTAATAATTTTCGCATGCAAACTCTTTTGGCAAACTTTACGCAAAATTTTATATTTTCAGAAATAGCCAATAGTTTGCAAACCAGATACTAATTGCGCAAGGTTTTTGCAAACTTTTATCAGATATTGATATTTTCAATTCTATTTACCTCAGATATCAGAGTTTGCAAAAATATACTATTTTGCGCAAGGTTTTTGCAAAATTCGAGAGAAAATTAATACTCGATTTGCATTGAAAAAAAATATTTGCAAACTAGGCATACTAAGGTTAAGAAAAACTGGGAAAGGTATTTGGCAACACTCTTATGATTTTCCAAAATATGATATTTGAGGTAAATAGAATTGAAAATACCAATATTAGTGAAAAGTTTTGCAAAAACCTTGCGCAAAAAAGTATATTTTTGCAAACTATGATATCCGTGGTAATTAGAATTGAAAATATCCATATTGATGAAAAGTTTGCAAAAACCTTATTTAAAATAGTATATTTTGGCAAACTATGACATCTGTGGTAATTAGAATTGAAAATATCAATATCGATGAAAAGTTTACAAAAACCTTGCGCAAAATAGTATATTTTTGCAAACTCTGATATCTGAGGTAAATAGAATTGAAAATATCAATATCTGTTAAATGTTTGCAAAAACCTTGCGCAAATTAGTATCTGGTTTGCAAACTATTGGCTATTTCTGAAAATATCAAATTTTGCGCAAAGTTTGCAAAAAAAGTTTGCATGCGAAAATTAGTACATCCCACAAAATTAACATTTTGGGCAAAAGTAACAAACTCCCAAATTGAAGATTTTTATAAGCGCTAGTTAGACAGCGATACAAAGACCCCAGCTTTCCTTTATTAAATATAAAACTTGAATTTTAAAAGCTTATTTAAACTTTAAATTTTATTTATTTATAACCTATTAAGTTCCCTAATTTTCATAAAATTAATGTTTTGTCGCTACCTTTAAAATTGATAATTTAAAATTTAATTATTTGTCGCCGTGAGTCTATGTATATTATAAGGAAACTATTCAGGGGTAAGACTTTTGAAAAATAATTTTTTTTTTCCGAATTTTAAGAACCACCCTAGGGTCGTTATTTATTTTAATCGTTGATTAGTTTCAACTAAATTAATCGTTCTGCAATTGAATCGTTGGTTCTGCCTTATGATAGTTTGGCTTCATTCAACTGAATAATTTTACAACGAAGTCCGTCCTTCGATTAACATTGATGTTAAGTTTAACGTAATTGAAATAAAAACGTTGCATTGGCGAAACCGACTATCATTTAATAATTTTGCACTGAATTAATGGGAAGTGTCATACTTATTCTACTATGTAACTTATGCTTTATCTCGCTCGCACTCACTAGCTTGAGATCTGCTGAAGCTCGCAAATTATTAAGCGCCTAAATCGTTGATCATAACATTTCACTCTTTTTGGATCGATTAAATTGGTGCTCCTCTCATCTTGGATTTGTGATATTTTAAATGCCTAAAAACCGCTCAAAATTAAATTAGCGCCCATGAAATTCTTCAATGTACGTGTTCCATAAAAGCAATATGAATAGTTAGGGCCATGCAGACGAGTCGCAAGGGGAGGGGGAAGGTTGAAAATTGAAAATTGAAAAATAAACACACACACACTTAAAAGGCTGGAGTTAGGGGTGCAAATCAACCACAATTCTAATCCGCTCCAATGGATCGAAAGGGGGGGGGGATCACAACACTTTAACTCCGCTCCAAGGGATCGAAAGGGGGAGGGAATCAACAACATTTCAAATCCGCTTCTAAGGATCGAAGGGGGAGGGGGCGGCAAATAGGAAAATATATAACAATGATTTAGGGCTTCGAGGGAGTCGTGTAATTGAAAAGAACCAGCGACTATTGCTCCACCAATTGGGTAAAATGCTTATCGCCGCCCCTGTTTAACCAGACAGTCTCGGAAACCATGTTTAAAGCCAGTGAGGTTCTAAACTTAATGTACTAAATATAGACCTCAGTATCTTTCCTGATTTCTATTAGAAATGTAAAACGTCTTTCTGTAAGACCGACGATAAATATCCAAACAAAACCCTAGCACGAAGTCATTGCATGACAGTGTAGTTTTTCCTACACCCTTAATTCCTAAAAACACACATTGAAGGGTTGAAATGTCAGCATTCTCTAGTACTAGGCCTATACGTGGGTAAATTATGACCACTCGAAAAACCAAAACGCGACCCTAAGTTGTAACTTTTTCCGTGTGGAATTTGTATATTTCATTTCAGTAAGTAAATTATCAAATAAGACTAATAACATCATTCAATTTAATGAAATATAAATTATATAAAACATTATGCATTGTTATAATACATTCTAAATAAATTAGTCAAACAATTAAACCTTTACGTTAATATTCATCATCATATATAAATTATCTTCCGTCGCGTACCCTACTTTTGATGTATTTTTTCCACCCTACAGAATGTTGACAGATTGAAACTTGAAACTAATAAACCTAGGCTTAGTAGTAGTACTACTACAAAGTAGTCTACAAAAGTATATCTACAGAGCCACCAGCCGGAAATGTTTCTCCTAGGGCCAAAACAACTAAATTACTTTAAATAAGTTAAAATTAATTTGAAAATCCAAAAATTGAGCCTTCGACGGAATCTATTCCCTAATCACTAGGTATTTTCGAAAATCTATGAAAAGTGTAATTTTAGGTACAGTAGAATAGACCACGGGCAGCATTTAGTTATATGCAGAAAACAAAATATAATTGTTATCAAGAACCAACAATCAAGCAATATATTTATATTATTAATATAAATATTGATTTTTAAATTAAAAACCTTTTTTTTTTATTTTTTTTTCACTCAATATATACACGACGACGAAGTATTAAATATGTACTGAAATCTTCAGGGCTTTTTTCCAATGATATACATGGTGACACGTCACGCTTGTTAATTAATTAACAAGGGGTAATTCTATGGAAAGTAGTTTTGTAAAATGTCCTATGAACATACAACCCACCGGGTTAGGTTCCATAGATAGGACGTCATAAATTCCCCGCCTTTGACCTGTAAAAATGATTCAAAAACTTCATCTACAATTGAGACTTTCCGTCCGTAGATATAGAGGCGAAACTGCTTAACTCCAAACACTATAGCCAGACATTCGCTCTCCTTGGGGCTTTAGTTTTGCTTTGTCTTGTTCAAGCGGTTACAGACGCCAATAGAAAACAATTTATTTATTTCATATTCAGTAAGAAACATAATGATTCCAAAACGAGTGTAATCCAAACGAAAACGTTTTTTCGTGTGTCCCGGATTACCGAAAGAGTAATATTATTCGAGATAAAGTTCGTTGGGAATTTATCGCCTCGTGTCTCTACTCTCCAAGGTGACAACGAAAAATAATAATCGGTAAAAAGTCAGTTTAAGGTTAACCTAAAGACGTCTTGATCATCTTGTTTTCAATTGAGACCGTTTTTCAAAGGCTTATAAAGTGAACTCGCCAATATCTTACTGATGCTACCATATATCAACGTGAAGACCTTTTTACACTCTATATTTTCCTTATTTTTTATACATAAGTTTATAGTGGTAAATTAACTATAATTATTCGAAAACTTGAAAGTTT
The DNA here is from genome assembly GCF_980474605.1 of Leiobunum rupestre. Taxonomy (NCBI): domain Eukaryota; kingdom Metazoa; phylum Arthropoda; class Arachnida; order Opiliones; family Sclerosomatidae; genus Leiobunum; species Leiobunum rupestre. The sequence goes on along the minus strand of NC_143391.1, from coordinate 48,553,288 downwards.
TAAAAGCGTTTTAAACATTGCTCCGTTATTATGTATTTAATACGATTGAAATTTTGAAGATAAACAATGGGCTATAAGGACGATTTTTTAATTTTGGCAAAATCTAATTTTATTACTAAGTTTTTGTTTAATTAACAAAAAACGTTTTTAAAGATTTTAATTTCACCCAAAAAACCATTTAATTTCGAAATATTCTAGTTTCTGTCAAAAACAAAATATAACACATAAGGTAAACTTAATTTTAAAACCATTTTTAAATTTTTAACATCAAAAATGAAGTCGTAATCTTTAAAACGCTAAAAGCTGTAGCTTCCACTATGCATTTTGTTTATGGTCTTAGTTCACCATTTCTCCGATAGATGGCGGTAAATACTTATTTAAAAAAATGTAGGTAAAAGAGCTTTCCCAACCCCTTCAATGTCAAGGGATAAGAGCGGCGTATTGTTCTATTGTCCAAATAGAAGAATACGCCGGCCTTCGCGCGAAATGTTCCAAAGTCGACGTTGAGGCTCAAATTTGGTGAGGGAGCGTAGAGTTTCCCAAAAATAGTTTTGACCTCTGTCCGGTTTGTGCGAGGCAGCGAGGGTTGTGTCACTTTTTAGATTTCTTGTGAGTGTAAGACGTGTGTTATAGCCGTTTAAAAATTTACAATTTTTATCGATTCAGCCCGACAAAATTGTCCACACTACATTTACTTTGAAATTAAGTTTGTAAAGAGATGGCACCGAAATCTCAAAAATATTATAAGAAAAAGGTAAACAACCGAGGGATTCATTTACGCAAGCGTTGTAGCGAAAAAGAGTCATCGCGCGCAAATTCGTCGTCCGAATTAGGTAGTTCATCAACGGATTTGGCTAATTTCTCGCCGTTAGCGCGCCCTCCTTTACCGATTTCTCAATCATATCCGGGAGGATTTGGTTATATAGTGCATCATGCCGATAATAGGTCTGCGGATGAAAGTTTTCAGACGTAAGTATTCCCCATCTTACTTTCACGATTGTATAATTATCTGGTATTTTGTTTTTGCATATTATAATGATATTTATCATGTAGGATAGCTGAAGGGTTCCCGGAGCGACCGGAACTTCTAACATTCAATTTGTCGTCGGAACAAATGGGATATGGGTTTTCATTTCCAAATATGAAAAAGCTTGAAGGGCGCAGAATTGTTGATATTGGTTTTTTTTTAGAGGAGATTAGCGCATTAGAGAAGCATCGATACGAATGCAAAAAACAAGGCCATTTTCAGTTTGAAAAAGAATTGGTTCTTGGACTCCAGAGCCATCTCTTTTTTCAATGCAATTCATGTTCAGCCACCAAAAAATTTTAACAAACAAAGAAACTGAAAATGATAAAAGCGTGAACTATGTCGGAGCGTGGGCCTTTACATCAATTGGAGCGGGTCACGCCCAGCAGGATGAAGTGTTATCCGTGCTAAATGTGCCTTCCATGAGCTTTCCTACGTATTCGAAACTTGAAAACCAAGTAGGAAAGGTACGAATATTTTTTTTGATATCTTAGATACGTAGCTTTTATAAATATATCAACGTTTTGCATAGTTTGATTTCTTTAGTTTTTGCAAAATCGATGGAAAAGTTGGTACTCCCCCTCGCTTTGCCAAGCTTACTTTGTTGTCAAAGTTATATTTGGTGAAACGCTCTGTAGTCCATAGTCTTCCGTCCCCACTGAAATATAACTTTTACAAACGCGAAATAGAAAGTGTAATTTCAACGTTTTCCATTTCGCCTGCCAAAAAGAAAATTTCGAAATTTCACTAACAAAAACCAAGCAGCCTTAGCTTTAAAATATATAAAATACGACGTAATAAAACAGGTTGATTATACCTATAAGTTCATTTTATCGGTAGTTTTTATATACTATATATAGTTTGATAAAACAGGTTGATTATACCTATAAGTTCATTTTATCGGTAGTTTTTATATACTATATATAGTTTGATAAAACAGGTTGATTATACCTATAAGTTCATTTTATCTGTGGTTTTTATATACTATATATAGTTTGATAAAACCTGGTTTTGATAGGTTATAACTAGTATTTTTATATTATAGTTTAACTAAACTTTTATATATTTAATCTATCCTTTATTCAAACTATTATTTAAACATACTATAATTTAATAGAGAGCATACCAGTGGCGTAGCCAGAAATTCGTCAAAGGAGGGGGGCGAAGTATGTGAATGTTAAGAGGGGGTTGCGAGAAGGGGGTAAAAATCAGCCAAAGGTAGGTCTAAGGGGGAACTCCCCCTTGTCTACGTCACTGGAGCATAGTGTAACTGATATACAAAATGGCAAACAATATTAGCTGTTACAATTTCATTTATTTAGCGAAAATGAATTACGGGATATCAGTGATTGTGATCAAAGTAATTTCACAAACTCATCCGTTTTCTTTCCTTAGGACTGGGCTGAACATCTTCACGCGGAAATTTTAGCCGCTGGTGTTGTGGAATACGAGATAGCTCGCGGCAAAGGTCACGTAGACGCCGATTCCGCGGCGCGGATCAAAGTTATCGCGGACGGAGGCTGGGTTCAGCGGGCATATAACGGGAGATACTTGGCGAACTCGGGAGTTGCCGCGATAATAGGAGCCGAAACCAAGAAATTGCTTTTTCTCGGAGTCAGAAACAAATATTGCAGTATTTGTTTCATGGCCGAGAAAAAAGGCGTTGAAATACAACACGAATGTTTCCGTAATATGAATGGTTCGTCGTGCGCGATGGAAGCGGACATTATTGTAGAAGGCTTTTGTAAAAGCGTCGAACTGCATAATCTCAGGTTCATCGAAATGGTAGGTGACGGCGACTCTAGTACCCTTTTTAAAATTAGAGAAAAGGTACCCTATGGACATCGAGTTAAAAAAATTGAGTGCGCCAATCACGCTATCCGACGGTACGGAGTCACTCTACACGGCATAAACAAGGAGGGAGCTCAGATGGCTAAGCATTTGAGTAAAGCCCGAATTAAACGTTTATCCATTTGCGCCCGCGCAGCTATTAGATATAATTCGGTAAATAACCAATCTGAGCAAGATTTGGTTTACGACCTCAGAAACGGGCCTCACCATGTTTACGGAGATCACTCCAAATGCAAATAATACTTCTGCAGCCCCGCTAAAGACGGTAAAAAGGCCACAAGCGTCAACCAGTTCAAAGACCTACCAGCGAGTTTAATTTTAAAAATTCAATCGGCCGTTGGCAATTTGGTAAAAAAGGCTGGAAAGCTCCTAACTGACGAGACCAGCAATGCCGCGGAGACTTATATGAATATTGTTTCCAAATTCGTTGGCCACAAGCAGTTTTGCAGGTCTCGCCGAGGATCCTACAACGTTAGGGTCAATGGTGCGGGCCTAAGCTACCAGTATGGCGCAAAATGGCAAGAGTCTACGTGGAGAAAGGTGTTGAAAAAAAGTCCCTCGATGGTTTTGAAACGGTATGCCTCGAGGATTGACAGAAGCCGAATGAAGGCTCCTTTCTATTCCCGAAGTGAAGAAACAAAGGAAACATAACAAATTAACTTCAACGCCAAAAGAATCTGTGGACTATGGTCCGAACGCCCAGCAACCTGATATGGACGAAGATGCCTATCATAAAGCTACACTCGAGTTCGTCGAAAATATTTCTGTCGACGTAGAGAAAAGAAATGAAATCGAAAAAAGCACCCGAAACCAGGCTGACAGTGAAGTCTGGTTTGCGGAACGACGTTCGAGACTAACGGCTTCTAACTTTGGTCGTATTTGCAAAATGAAAGAAACGACGTCGGTGATTTCGCTAGTAAAGCGACTTCTTTACGGCGGGAGAATAACATCAGCGGCCATGGAATACGGTAGACTCAACGAGAGTACCGCCATAGCGGAATATCAAAGAAAAACGGGAGAATCCGTGATTTCCAACGGCTTGTTTGTTGATCTCGAGCAGGGCTACTTGGCAGCCACTCCAGATGGAATATTAGAAACGAGTGGCGGTATTGTTGAGATAAAGTGTCCAGTGCGCGCCAAAGATAAAACATTTCGACAACTAATAGAAGATGGGGCGAACTTCTGTTGCGTTTTGGACAAAAACAGTAGCAGTTTGAAATTAAAACATACCCACGATTACTACTTTCAAACGCAGGGGCAAATGAAAATCACCGGTAAACCATTTTGCGATTTCGTATTGTGGAGCCCCACTGAAATTCATATCGAACGAATTTTATTCGACGAAGAGTTTTGGGGGGAAAAAATGAAGGAAAAATTATCGAGGTTTTATTTCGAAGGCTTGTTACCGGAGTTAGTAGACCCTCGTAGTCATCGGAGTATGAACGTACGAGAAGCTAATTACGTAATCGAAGCTTTGAAAAACCAAAAACCCAAGCCGCCAAAATCAAATTCGGTTACATTTTAGTTCGAGTGTAAATATCTGACCGTGATATCTTCTCGCTAATGAGTAGCTTGAGTGAGGATTCAGGCCGCCATATCTTCTCGCTAGTAAGTAGCTAGAGTGAAAATGAACGAGACATTTTCTCGCTACAATAGCTCGAGTGAAGATGGCCGACTTATCTTCTCGCTACCATAAACAGTATCGTATCAAGATAGGAGTTATAGGCCTACTGGGGAACCTCCTATCTATAAACAAATAAAAGTCAAAGCGCCATATTCTTACCTCAAGGGTGGTGTGGAAATAGAATAACTTTAATTTTTATATTAATAACCCTCTTATTTTTGTCATTAAAAGCCGCCCCTACTATCTCTCTGAACTTCGTAAGAAATATTTCTTTACACAACAGAGGGTGTAGACTGTAGAAAATTCGCTTTTGGGTTTCAATCGATTTTATAACATTATTTTGCTGATTGCGGAAATTGACACAGGAAATCCGTTCTGACCCTCTCAAATGGCTTCCCTTGGCAAGGGAGTGATTGCAGTTTGCGAGGCTGGATGTGAGCAGCCTGGATATCGTCGGTGTGAAGTGATTTGGGAAGGAAAAGCAACGGCCGTTTCTGGAACTTTTGCTAGAGGATGTCATTCAGGATAATAAATTTAGCTGCTGGACGTTGCACGGAAATGGGTGTTGAATTGGAAGGTTCTAAAAGGCATTGAAAAATAGGTCCGTAGACGGGATCAGCTTCCTGTGGCGAGTGTACGCCCGGCAGGTCAAGTATGGTATTGATTTGACAGGTGAGATCATCATCCTTGAAAGTTTTCAACCAACAGTGGGTGTGATGATCTGTGACAATGAAAACCTGCCTTCTGTATAGAAACGGCTGCTGTCACTTCAGTCGTAAGTTGCTTTTTTGCTTAGATGGCTCATACGCCCAAGGACAGCGTTAAATATATTAAACTGAAGTTAACCTCTCGAAAGTTGTTGGGTTTTTTCGCACTTTTTTATGTTCTTAAACTTTATTACGCTAATAGTTATAATATATTGTTCTTGTTTAACACATTTTAAACAATATAATTTCTGGATGCAAAAATATGCCCTTAAGAAGTTTTAAAAATTTAAGTGCCTCTAGCGGTAATTTCGTGAAAACTCACTATCAGGGCGCGCGGCCGCCATTGTACAGTCGTCGGTGGTAAAGGGGCGTAGAAATTGTATGTAATTGAGTAGTTTATGGGTGTAAATATTAGTTAATTATTCCAACTCACTGTTGTTTTCTTGAGTGTACTCGAAAAGGAAACAAAAGAGTATCTGATTTAGCTATTTTTAAAGTAAGTAAGTTTTTATAAATAGTTTAAAAAAGAGATTGAGCTAACTGAGCTTAGTCTTAACGTATTATTGCACTAATTGCAGGTATCGTGAAACAAATTTCCAACTGATAAGAAACTACAAAAAGTATGGTTAAAAAATATTAGAAGAAATGTTGAAAAATATTTTAATTTCTATTGCAATACAAAATCTGCTCCCTACACTTCACGAAAAATTATTCTCAAGAACAACGCTGTGCCTACAGTTTTCAAATGGAATATGGACAAGGAAGTAAAGGAGAGAAGTACTCTTAACAGACCTACAGTAGTTTAGAATTAGCAACTTAACGTTTTGAAATAATGTCTTTGGAAGACCCTGAGACGTGTAGTTAGCGATGAATCTGACAATCAACGTTGTATGTTGATGAAAATGACAGACACGGGTTATAAGATACAAAAACTGCTTGAAACAATTTTAAAAAAAATGTTTAAATTTAATATTCATCCGTTTTTGCGAGGATGATTCCCACTATGAAGATAGACCTCCGGTTGTATGGTCTCTATTACTAGGTACACCGGACTATAAATTCTGACACACTGATTAAATTCGATTAAGTTATCTATCTGTTTCCGATTACGAGCACGCTTTCCCCACCCACACTTGATGTCAAGAACCAATGAAAGGGCACTTTTGAAATTTTATGTACGTCATTACTAAATGAAGGTGCCAACAAAAATTCCCGTTGGTGGCAATTTTTTTTAGTAAAAACCTAAAATTAACGATACTTCAGTGAATCGAATTGCGTTGCTCTATAACTTTGGACATCAACTACGATCATGTCCAAAGCGCTCTGCGGAAATCCATAAGTCAGCGTCTAAATTTGATCCGGCTCTTTTTAAACGTTAGACTTAGGAGTTTTGCTCAATATTAAATCTAATAATATCGAAGGAGGGTACGAAGCCAGTTGGTTTTTGAAATATAATTTCATCTCTTCTCTCGAGAGATGTAAATATGAGAAATGAGGGTGAAAAGATGCGCCGGGTCTGTATCAAAACGGTACTTTTATTCGTGAGCGCCAGCGATTTGTTTTAATCATTCCGCTTGAACTTAAATTATCGCAGTTGATAAGTTGTAAAGACGTTTAATACCAAATTAAAAATATATATTACAGAAATTGAAGGGCATACCTTAGACGGTCGTACTAATATTTTAAGAAATTGAGTTTTCTGCCATCGTTATGAACTGCTTGAGTACCCTCAGCTAACTGCATAGGATATATCTGTTCCTTGTTGGTTCTTCTTGAAACACTCAACCAAATTGAAATATCTGCTCTAAACATTTTCCTAATGGTAATGCATTTTAGTGTCCGCAGCCACCTACATAATGAAATGCCTCTGGCTCTTCGTTTTTCTTCTAGAGAACCTTATCCGATTAAATACACTTAGATTATTAATTCTAACAATTTCACAAAACACAAAACATTTTATTAGCTTTTCTGCTTGTTATCTAATTTCGCTCCAAGTTCTCAAAAAGAGCAATAACAGGGAAGTGTAATAAACATAACAAATAAATAAAAAATCATTAAAAAGTGTTAAAGAAATGTATTGTTAATATCGTTTTTACAGAATTAACATCAGCAACCGGAAGAAACATTAACTCATTCTGAAAATTTCATCGAAATCGATTTTTCATGATCGATATTAAACACGAAGAATACGTTTGACCATTGCCTTTTGAAATAACAAGTAATGAAACAAATTAGTTGAATTGCAAAATTACCTATGCAAACATAGGAAACATTCCGTTAATACCTTATTTTCAACTAGTATACCTAGTATGAGCTGTCAGAAATGGTAAGCTACTTTAAATAAGCATAATATATGTTATCTTATGAGTCACAGTATTATTTGTTTGGGATAATGTATTACAGGGGACACCCTCTCAGTGTGAGAAATAAGGCACTATCACAGGCCAATTGCCAATTTAAAAATTAGCTGAACCAGTTTAAAAATTAAATGCTTGGGGTGTTAGTGGCCCTGGTGACCACTTAATTAATTCCAAGTTTTTTCCCTTTAATATTTTAGTACATTAAAAAAATACTATATTAATCCCTAAAATTGCTGTGTGTTTGGCCTTGTGTCAATTGTGTGTATGTTTGGGTGACTGGTTGTAGTGAGTCTGTCTACTCTACACTCTACACACAGAAGCGAATTTAGCACATATTGTCAAGAATAGATAATTTAACCATAAATTATGAAGGCCTGATTTTGAAGGTTAAAAATGGTAAGTAGCCAGTGGCCAGTTTTTTATTTGAACTACCTAGGCTCTATTGGCCGCAGGTCCAGTTTAAAAAAAATCCTTATTTCTCACCCTGCACCCTCTTAGGTTGACGCACAACTACTGACTCCAACAGGATATTGCTATGTTTAACAAAACATTATAGTACAGTGATTTTTTTATGGAATAAATCTACGTTACGTATTATCCGTCCGTTTAAAAGCTGACTTTAGAATAACCTTTACGTTCTCTTTTCAAATTCTGAACTAAGGCCTACCAGATTAATTAAATCTATTTGTTTTTAAACTTACCAGATCGTCAAAAAACCTATACTACACATTCAAAGGGTCTAAGGATAATAATCACTTTTATTCTGATTGGGTAAAGATGTATTTCAGTGTTTTGCAAGTGCGTAGGAAAAAAAACCGATTGAAGTGTTATAATGTTTACTCCTCCAGAAAATGTTATGATCAAGAGCTTAAACTCTATTGTCAATGATAGACGTTTGCGCTTAATATTGAGAAAAATACGATTCCTTTTCTAAAGCACTTAATATTCAAATTATTTCGTGACGAAATAAATTCAGGGAGTTTTTTGTTGGAGGATATTAGTGAAACCAAAGGCAGGAAGAAATGTATTCAGATAGATGAAAAGTTTAACTTTTCACTTTTCTATTTTTATTCTTAAGCATCTGTAAACCAAAATTGACACATTTAGGATGTTGAATGACAGTAGAGAGATAGCTTCACTGCTTTGTTCTTGCTGTAAGACCCAAATCCAATCGCGCCTAAATTTCATTACTTGTTTTTAGTAGTGGCTGCCCTAAGCACATTAAACATTTTCATGCCCCCTGGGCCCCTATGAAATAATGAAACCAATAATAAACAGTAAAATGAAATTTAAGTTTTGGAAATGACTAAATCACACTCGGAACTTTAGAAAACCGTATACCCGCAGAAATTTGTCATAACAAACTCATAGTTCAACTAAATCCAAATCCTGTTCGTGTCTCTTTTTTATATAGTTTTCTATTTAGTGCACAACTTTGCTGAACACGTTTCATATTTGGAATGAATATCAAGCATTTGTTTCATTATCAAAAATTATTTTTTAAGCAATCCATTACTTTAGTTTTGTCTAAAAAAACACCATATTAGTCCCTCAGTCCCTGTATTGAATTTTTGTAAGTAACTCACAAAAATAATAACTTAATCATGAACAATTTAAAAAAAGTAAACAAAAAGTACAAATAACGACTAAACGAAACCAAGTTATACGCACTCATTATTATGCAACGATCTGAACCGCCATAAATAAAAGAAAAATGGGGTGAAGTAGGGTACACAGAAACACGAGATTTTCGACCAAGTGTTATATTTATTTGATACCTTGGGCGATGAGGAAAATTTTGGTGCAAGAATTATGCGGCGCAAATTTATATTTGCGGAGAGATTTAACTTTAAAAATTTAGATTTTTCAATGGATTTTTACTAAAAATTTCTGATTTCGAATTTTTAGTTAACGTAGAACACCCGACGAATGACTTCCTCGCACAAACTAATCTAACCTATTTCGTCCAGTTACGATTTTACTAGGTTACAATTCCACAACGTTACGCTTTCACTTGGTACGATTTCACAGTTTTCACCGCTCATTTGGCGGTTGGACGATACTAGGTGCGTTTGGCTAGGTACTGTCCTCTAGGTCACGTTTAGAAGGCCCATCGTGATAGCAAGAAAGGGGTTGGGGAAGCACCCCCAGCGCTCGAGCGAGGTGAGTGTGTGGCGCCGTCAGGCGCCAATAAGGAGAACGCTTGATATTCGTCGGCGTGTGTTCTGAGGCAGTTCCGTTTTAGACGGCGTTTTCGCACGTATGACAGTTTATTTTTCATATTAATACGTTCGTTCATTAGCTCTACTGCACCCAAACAAACTTGAATATTTCGTATTTGTAGTACAATACCCTTGCTTTATGTATATTTTAAATGTTAAATATCTCCGTAAATACCAATGTAAGTTTGGGAATTGTGTTTAATAGAAATTTTTAAGTTGCCCCAAGCAATTGCTTATCTCGTTTAATGGTTAATCCAGCCTTGGTATGTTGCCTTTTTTATAATTTCGATATTCATAATGCCAATTTTAATGACGGAAATGCAATATTTGACGTCTGCGCTCTATTGTGAGCAGCCTTGTTGCCAAAGTCTTAAGTTTAATTTTTACGCAAGTTTAAAATATTAATAAACCTTTTTCTCTAGACCTTTGGTTAGAATTATTTGGTTATTCGTAATTTATTATTTTCTAAGTAAAACAACCAGTAAACTATTTAATTTAATTTTTGTTCCACTAAACAGTTAAACATCATTTCATTCGCTGATTATTATTATTATTTTTATTACTAAACTTCAGAAGTATTCACCAAATAAAGTTTGTATATTTTCTCCTAATACAATGAAGATGAAAGGTTGCGGAGGCTCTAAAAGTAAAGTTAATTAGGTGAAAAAGGAGCCATGGTGAATTGTACTCTTGAATGTTACTATCGATATCAATAATGAATTTTTTTCTTATCAGTACCCTCTTTGACTTCCCCGTTCTTAAAATTAGATTACTTTCTCTCATATGGTCCCCAATTTCTTCACACGTATAACAACTTCGAAATAAAGGGTTTGATCTTTTGCGACCTGTGCCACCATCCCGAGTGCCCCGTCCACCTCAGCCACTTGGACTAATTTTTACTACGCAGTAGTTCAGTTTTACATAGTTGTAATCATAAGTATGCTTTAAAGGCAATATTTAAATTCTTTTGAGGGACTCGGTTAAACAAGGTTCGTAATTTAAACAAAAAACAGGGCAGACATGCTCGTTTATATGTAGAATCAGTGGCCCGCCTAAAATTTATTCATGACACTGCAAATGTTAATTATAGTCACGTTGGGGAAGATCATATAAATTTAACTTCTTATAAAGCACGTGAGACTCTTCCGCGACGTGAGTATAATTAACATTTTTCTATTAAAAATAAAGAATTAAACTAAAATTATATTAAATTAAAGTAGCTCATTATTGAAAATAGAGATAAAATAAGTGAAACTATCAATCGTCTTTGCACCAACTTACGTGTTAAGGAAATGCGTGGTAAGTTTAACTACCCTTTCATTTGAAATTAATTTAAACATTCTCTAATACACTATTTTGCTTTTAAAAATAAACTAAAAGAAACTGAAAGAGTTTGTTATGGAATTGATACTAGTGTTTAACAAAAAGAAATAGCGTTTAACAAAAAAAGTCTTATATATGGTAAAAATAATATAATTTATCTTAAATAATTTTATTATTAGGAAAAAAATATATGTTAGATTTACAGGTATAGCGATTCACGATTAGAATTTTATTATCAAAGATCTTTATCTAGTTATCTTAACTCATTGTATGCCATTTCTTATCTTGATAAGTTTACGTTTCACGGGTATTTAAAAATATCCATATGTCAAGACCAGTATAATATGTTTGGCACGTTACAAAAGTGGTTTTTGTTATGGTTCTTATGACAATAAGCTATAAACTTGGCTTATCTTTGATAAAAATGTCTCTCATTCCCAAGAACTTGTATATTTATCGAGAATGTACTTGCCCTTTTAGATATTTTGGAGGAAAGGCACCCTAAAATTTATGCTTATTTACTTAATAATTCCATTTCACTCTATACGTAACCTATGCAGTGTTTATTCTTTATATTAAAATATATAGGATATGATGTGTTTTTTATTGACAACATTCAGTTTAATCAGAAGCGATGATACAAGAAAAAGTTTTTATTGGAATATCCATTTCAGAAGATCAACGCCCGTGTATGAATTATAGCTAATTTGAAATGATGTAATGAATAAGGGATTTGTACATAGCATAAATCTGAATTGTAGGAAGTTACAAGATGATATCAAATTATTGTATTAAGGGCTTCAAAAGTCGCATGATGACTTAGGCCTAAGGTGGTGCCTTGGGTATTAGCCTAGCTGATTATTATTATTATTTTATTTAAAAGTGCGGAATAAATAAACGTTATCTGAAACACTCAGCCCTATTTTGATTTTCTTCCAAGTTATAACTTGGAAAAAAATCAAAATAGGGCTGATATTATTTCTACCCTCCGAACACACATTTTATACTTTATATACGGAGATCCCCCGAATAATCGAGAACAGTTTATGAATAGATTCGTTTCGTATAAAACGTACGTGTTTGTCTCATTTGAATATATTCCAAATGGGTCGAAACAAATGTATTCAGTGTCCAAGTTGCGAGAAACGAATACGTAGCTATAGATTAAAAGCCCATAAATGTAAACGTGCAATAAATCGTTTAAACAACCACTGAGTCGACGTATTAGACGTTGCAGTCTAAACCATCACAAAGTAAACTTAGGCATAGTAGAAGCGGAAATTCATAAACAAAGAGTCCGCGCAGTAGCCGTTGCTCGATATGGACTACCATCGCTTCTCTTTGGAAATTTGACAAGTGCCTGGGTGGTACAGATGAAAACCCCTAAACGAATAAACAAAAATATAGAACTTAGACCATGGCAGAAACGTTTAGTGGAACATTCAATTCTCTCAGACCGAAAAATAATATTTGTTATAGGAAAAGATGGAAATGAAAGAAAATCGTGGATGTTAAAATACTTCAAATCCCGTAAGCCCAATTTTACACATTGTCCGCAAGTGACAGTTTCAGGGAGTGAAATTCTTTTCCAATTGAAAATGGTCTGCTTTGGTGTTAACCACTTTTTCTTTAACACCAGTCCTTGAGAAGTACCTAAATATGCGAAGAACACTTGGCAGTATTTGAAAGTTTAAAAGATTGTGAAATTGTTAGTACGGAATTCAATTGTGTGAGTATAAATATTAGCACCCCAAATGTAGTGTGAGTATTTGGAAATTATTTGCCTGAATGTTCTGTTTTAAGCTCTGATAGAATTGTACGATTTTATATAAAAAATAATTATTTATGTAAATATTAATTATGAAATATGTATCTTTAACACCTTGAGCAGTACCAAAATATGCGACGAACATTTGGCAGTATTTGAAAGTTTAAAAGATGGTGAAATTGTTAGTACGAAATATAATTGTGTGAGTATAAATATTAGCACCCCGAATGTAGTGTGAGTATTTGGAAATTATATGCCTGGATGTTCTGGTTTAAGCTCTGATAAAATTGTACGATTTTATATAAAAATAATTATTTATGTAAATATTAATTATGAAATATGAATCGTAGAAATGTTAATATAAAATTTGAATAATTTAGGACATGTGAACATAAAAATAGTAAATTTAAGGATGTTTTTGTTTAATTCCCGATTTTTTTGGTATATCTCCATATTATAGCCGACCTCAGGATTCCTATATAAAAACCAATGGTTGTACAAAAATGATAAGAAAGAATAATAAAATTGTTGATTTAAAACAGAAAAGGGATGTCAGTCGATTGTTTGAGTTTTCTTAAATTAATATTATATACATTTCTGTTTTTTTTTTCCATTTTAATACCGTCTCTAGCTCCTATGAATAGATAATTGTATAATTGATATACTCATTATTAGGCTCAGAAATTTAGTCTTAGCTATTTACACTTTGATGGTTTTTAGTTCTAGTTTAAATTTTACGTGTTGGGAAATGTATTTCATGGTATTTAGATTTTACTGGCTTTTAGGCCTAATTTCATTTTTTTACGTATTGTTAAAGTTAAATTTTAGTCGATGTAGCGTTATTAATAATCGCTTGATGCATTTTAGGTGTTTCCCAATTTCGACGAAAGTTTGTAAACGCGATAACTTTTCAACCGTTGGTTGTAGAGGGATAATTTTTCCACTTTCTAAATATGAATCGACCATTGTGAATTCAAAAACGCGCGAGTCAGTGCCTTAGAACCAATATTTAAAAAGTTGACAAAAAACTATAAATTTTTGGTGGACGAAACCGATAAAGAACGAAAGATATTAGAAAATAAATAATAGTTGCATTTGGTTTCATCGATCTATTTATTATTGTTTTCTAGCCAAATTAAAAAGAGGGCAAACATTTCACCTGTCGAAGACTTTTTAAACGATATTAATCTCTAGAGGTTTTAATCTCAAGAGCCTTATCTACACGTCATATAGCGTTCTTTCATTCCTAGGGAATTGTCGTGGAAGATCACGCAGATTTTTGCCCCGCTTTTAGCCGGTCGTCGACTCTAGGCTTAAAGATTTCCGACCGTAGACGAGAAAAAGTAAGTTTCTATTTTTATACATAATTTTACTATGTTTAAAATTAAATTTTTAGCCGTTCTTTTATATATTGGAAATGTATTTTAACGTAATTAGACATAGAAAATTGGGCCTAAATTAGGTGCTGTAGGGCTAAGATTAGCGTAGAAAGTAAGTTTTTTTGTAGTAGACTATTTTTAAAACAATTTGAATATTGAAAAAGCGGATAAATTGGGAAATTTTAGCGTAGAAATTTACACCTAATTAGCTTGAACCATATTGAGAAAATTAGGCTTAGCATGTTGGATTAGAGAATGTATCGAAGCGTATCGACTTTAAACGTTTCGTTCCTGGATAAACCCACACGTCACCAAAGAAAAACTAGCGGCGGCTGGATTCTACTATATTCATCGTGGAGACGAAGTACGATGTTACAAGTGTCACGGAATCTTCGAACACTGGGAATCAGGAGACGCACCAGAACTTGAACATGCCATATTCTTCCCACGCTGTCCGTCGAGGGATAATTCAACCTAGGAAAAAGTACCTCTCACAAGAATGGGTCATTCACCTACGCCAAGAGCAACTACTGTCCTTGAGAAATGCATCTCACCGGTACCTGAAGAAGACGACGTTTGTGACTGTCCCTCATCTGACAGATGGTATTGCGGTTAGACGCTACAAATACGTAAGGTAGAGATTTAAATTAAATTATTGATACAAGTTGCGCTTGCAGAAGGTTGTTTCATCCCTTTAATTGAAATTATTCATATCCCTTTCAAAGATCGAATTAATTACTATTATATAGATAAATTACGATTTAAACGATTAAAATGTCGGACTAGTCGTGGAACGAATTTTACATCATTATGTAAACAAAGTTCTAAAATAAAAAATTAAATTTAAATAACTTGTCCTTATTAATCATATTATAGAGATTAAAATTATGGTGAATGGAAGCGATAACAAATACTTGTGATTGAGGAAAGCAAAGGGGAAAAAAATCACCCTCCAAAAATCTGCGCGAGGAAAACTAATTCTGGCGAATGAAAATTATAGCGATTGGAAGCGATAACAAATTCTAGCGATTAAGGGGGGGAGTAGTAAAATTACGGCTCATCTTTTTCCAACTGCTTTTCTGATTTACCCAAAAATGGACCAAAATGGCCAAAAAGTACCCTAAGAGCGACCAAAGTCACAATTACCGGCCCTATGTACCCTACTTCGGATCAAAAGTACCCTAAACAGGACCTATTAGCTTTATTGCAATGTTTAACTCCCATAGAGATTACCCTAAAAAGAAAAAAACTTGGGGTCCAATTTTTCGAACATGAAGTATTTCTTAGAGGGAAGAAATTATCAGTTGGTACGATGAGGCTGCTGATAGAAGAATTCTTTGATGTTTTGAACGCTTTAAAGTAAGAGAGCAGATTTGTTGGGTCAACAATTGGATTGTCTTTTTTGAGTTGACTTATGCAAGAAGAGCATTGATGGTTTGAGTAGCAGCGGTGAATAAGTTATCCGGAAATGTAACTAAGAACATTTTGTTTTAGCAGGTTTGGACTTTCAATAGAATTACAAATTTCTAAGTCTTCATCGGAACATCGCCCCTGGCTTTGCAAGACTAAAAGATTTTCAAAATTGGAGAAATCTTCATCCGGTCCTGGAGCTGCAGTTTTTAAAGTGTCAATGTTTAAAACGAACTCATCCAAATCATCAATGCAATTAGAATCCGGTGGTTTCAAGAGATTATTTACAGAGGCAGCCCTGTATGTAGCTCGAAATTGTTGTGGATTGGGATGATCACGGTTACCTCCTTTCTGTCTTATAGGTCCAAAAAAATTCTCTACAAAATCTTGGCTAATCCTGCCCGTTAATAAAAACTTGAAACCAAAATTATCCTTTAGATCTTCCCAGAGGAGTAGCAAGGCTTGAATTGAAATTTCCATCCTTCAATACAAGGCAGGGTTCTATAACTGCAGTTTTGAGGCTTCCATGTGCTAAACCATTCCATTTTATCATTCAACATTTGTACGTGAATTGACGAATCCCTCATTCCTCTCTTACACAGCGTTTCATTTTTATGGGTCCTACTGTTGAATAAATCAAAAAGATCATTCATGTGGAGAAGGAACTCGGCTGTGAATGTGCTATTTAATGTCAGGTCTCCTAATCCCAATGAACACGGTGTTTGGATACAGTTGGAAACACTTCGGCTGAAAACTTGGGCTGCTAAGCTAACTTTCATGTTGGAAAATGCCGGTAACTTGACATGTATGGATTTTAACTTGTGAGCACCGCGGAACTTTCCAATTTTTTGGTCTAACTCAAAAAAATTTCTAGGTCTTTCAAATAAACTATGTTGCCTTCTACCATAATTGGCTATTTCTTGAAATTGTTTCTAACACTTTTTAAGAGATGAGGCGGATCAAAGAAGAAATATATTTTCTTGCCATCAATTTCAATGTAAGGCTTTTCCGTTGTTATTCCGAGATTTTTAAATAGATTTTGGTTGCCTGTTCCTTGGTCGCAAACTACGGCTTTGACAATTAGGCCAATATTTTCAAGGTGTTTTATGCATTCTTTAAGGAGCAGTTCCAAAGTCTGCAAAGAGCAAGCATCCTTGGTGAGGAAGTTACCAATTGGTTGTTTCCACTTTAGTTTTAGGCCTGTAGCCATGAAGACCAGGGCCTGATTTGCGTACTGCTTGGTTCTTCCATGTGGCCCATAATCAACAAAGCCTTCAATAATATCATTGCATTGGTCAAGGGTGAGTTTTTCTTTTAAGCTCATTTCATCAAAAGAAATTAAAACCACTTTATCTTATTCTGGAATTTCATCTTCAAGGCTTCGAGTGTTTTATGATCAAAACCAGGTGCAATTTTCATGCGACCAAGCCATTTCTCCAAGGTCCTTTTCGTTGGAAGACATAACACAGCTTGCCACATCCTATATGCTTGGGGACTATGGTAGAATAGGGAAAGTGACCATTTCTTAAGCATTGTGGAATACCTACTTCCCTTTTTATTTCTCTGTCGAAGTTTCAACTCTGAATCGAAGAGTTCTTTCGAAAAACCAGTTAAGAACCTTGTAGCAATGCTAACATCACAAATATTTTCACTGTCTGCCAGATTTTCTTTTAAGCTTCTTATTTGTTTCTTCATTCTTTGAATTTTGGCATTTTGCTTATTGGTTTTTCTAATAAGTCTCGACTCTCTTTTTGTTTTCAATCCTTTTACTTGGACAGCCTGATCATTGCTTTGTTTCACTGAAACTTCGGCTCCTACATTTAGATGTGCTGTAAATAATTTGAAAAGCCCTTAATTGAATGCCCTAAATTTAAAAAAATAATATTTATCTTACCATATTCATTGTGGTTATTTATTACGCAGGTGTTGTTTGGATGGATTGTTTTTGTTGGATCGCTTATTTCGGTTGGATTGCTAAAGCTATAACTGTGATCTAGTTGTACGCGTTTAGCTGTCTCTGTAAAATCCAGGTTTAAATCCAAAGTTCTTTTTCCATTTTGATTCACTGTAGGCATTGTAATGTTTTATCAATTAAAATCTAATAGCTATCAGGGATACAAAGTCTTTTGAATTACCATTTTCTGAAATTTCCAATGGTGTAGAGTCATTAAGAATGAAAATTGTTGGAACAGCGGATGGTGTGAGCCTGTTTTTAGTTCTAGTATTCATAAAACTGTCATCAATGAAATGATTCGCGCAAATTCGATGGTTAACGTGTAAATATTCCGTAGTTTTATTTGTAAGCCCATCATTATTCACATTTTTCAGCCACAAAATGGAACTAAAATTTATATTAAGTTAATATACAAATAAGCCTTTCTAATGAAAATGGGAATTTACCGGTCTTTTTCCTTTGGAAACTTAAAAAAAGATAAACGAGGATTTCTTGGTTTTGATGTTTTACAATTTAAAACGGAACAATATACCCCAGGCATAATAAACTATTTAAATCCTAATATAGGATTAGACGCGGCTGAAGAAGGGCCTCGGTCCGAAACGTCCAGAGTATTTGTAAAATTATAAATAAAAGTATACCATGAAGTAGCAGAACTTGGTTTTTAAATTATTTAATTATTATATTTTAGCCATGGTCAAAAAAGAGAATATACACGATTAAAAGGACAAACTTGTAACCTTTGGTAAACTTAGGACATTATTTTGCCTTGTGAATGTAGTTTAAGGGTTATTTAATAAAAAATGATATTTTTAAAAATAGTCAATGATTTATAGATAAAAGTAAAACTTCAGAAATCATATAATTGATATATTTTTAAGATTTGCATGGTTTTAAAGAGAGGTTTTGTATGATAAAGATAGTTTGCACGGCAAAGTGTTCTAGTTATTTTTTTTTGCATAAGGAAAATACGCTATAAATTAAGTTCACTGGTGTTGCCCCAAGTAGAAATACATTAGGTTATTCGAGAATGTACCAATCAATTTTTTGAAATTGTATAAATAGCAAATGATATTTGATTAGCTAATGTAGATACGAGAGTATTCGATGTTAAATGTTCATCGAAATTTCAACCTAAATATTTATAATTAGATATTCCTTTCAGATTTAAGTTCTTGATTTTTAAGATTTCGTTTTAACAGATATTTTGATTAGGATTAGAAAATATTATCTAAACGAATTTGTCAATATTTAGTTCTAAGTCATTTATAGTCAACCAATCATATATCTTCTAACTCAATATTAAGATAACGTATCATTTAATTCAAATCATTACCACCTTTTAATCATAATCTGCATATAACTAAAATTTTTTCCTGCATAGAATTAGTTAACATATCATTGATATATAGATAGATATCTTGAGGAACAAAACACTTAATATAAGTTTCACTTGATAATATACCATTTACTCTTGTTTGGGTTGTTCGACTCAATAGAGGTTATCCAATTGTAACTATTTCCTCTTATTCCCATTAAATATAGTTTATGTAGAAGCCTTTTAAGGTGTACAAAATCATAAGCTTTGCGTCAATCTAAGAAAACTCCTTTTACCAAATTACTAATTATCAATCAAATGTTTATAAACGTTGTTAATCGCCAATTCTTTTACTATAAGATTTGAACCCGAATTGTTTTTCATTTATTATTTTATATTTTTCAAAAAAAATATTTAGGTGTTTATAAAAGCAGTTTTCAAATAATTTCGCTAACACTGAGAGTTAGGATAAGGGTTTGTAGTTATTTGGCTGATTTTTGTCACCGCATATATCGATCGGTATTGTTACAGCTTTTTAAGGCATATTTTGGTATACGCCAGTATGGAAGGAGAAATGAATTAAAAATGTTATTGGCGTTTTAATAAATTGGACTGAAAGAAAATGATTTTTGGGGAGATATCATCTAATCCAGGAGAGGCATCTGAACGTAAATTTAATATGTTTTCTTCTATTTCCTTTTCATTTGCATCACATAAACAGTAAGTATTTCTAATATTCTTAATTTTATTAAATTAATGGTCTTTATTTCTTGTATGTTGCTCCTTTAAAAAAGTTGTTAAGGATTTCTTGACTTATATTTGTAATAATTGGCTTATTTTTTGTTTTACCAATTAAATTATTTACCATTTTCCAGATATTTTTTTATATAACTTTTTCTGAATCTAATTTTTAATAGTAATAATTATTTCTAGCGTTTCGAAGAGAGTTAAAACAGTGATTTATTGCTGTTGTAAACTTATCAAGGTTATTTTCATTTGGGTATAGATTACAGAGTTTTTTAAGTGAATATTTTGCTTTTATTAAGTTTATTAGGTCAGGAGTAGTCTATTGACATGTAGCTTTATAGTTTTTACCTCTCCGAGGGAACATAGTCCCCTAGGAGGGGTATTACAATCACCGTGTCTGTCTGTCTGGGCTATGAACCCGTTCGCATTTTTGGAGCAAAGTGTTATCGCTGGGTACGCAGTTTCTTAGAATTAGGGAAAAGGTTTTTCCAAAAGCACCCTCTTTTTGTTATTGGGTGTATTATAACTTTCTTTTGCGAATTGTGATTGTACGTGAAGAATCTTCAACGTTTGGGACGGACCGAGTGCTGAGGGTTACGGTAAACGTCTCAACGTCCAAATGGCAGGGTTTCCACCAAATGTTCACGGTATACGTCATAGTATCATTTTGCGGTTTCTATCCGGAGCTATCCTGCATGATAGGCGAGTGCTCTACCACAGAACCACAATACATATTACACTCCATTGAAAATTATAAGCTCAGCTTAGCGGAAGAGTAAATTAATGGTTTATAAAGGTCAAATCTGGTTTTACGCATGAAATTATAAAGGTCAAATCTTGTTTTCGTGCGGTCGGCAGAGATATTGAGATAGGAGGGACAAAGGTTATAATCCTTGGGTGGTCTACATAGTTTTTTGTCTATCTATTTATTTTACGTGTTTTCTTATCGGCTTTGAATGTGTGATACATTTTGATTAATGTTGTTCCGTTGGTTTTATTTATATTGAGATACGCGCTGTTGTTTATCCTTCACTATTCAGTTAAGGGTTTTTGTGTGTTATAAGCCAGGAATTGTTAATGGTAAGGTGTTTTTGGTTTTTCTATTACAATTTCCATTTCCGTGGGTATGTGGATTGACTATTTCTGGATTTCTAAGTATTTGAATTACCTTGTTGTTTGATTGTATTATTCTATATTTTTATTTAGTTTCTCAAAAGTGTTGATGATGTGAGGGATAATTCATGTCTACGGTATTTTTTATTTGCATTGAATTTTACTGGCTTCGTTGGGTGTTCGTTTCAATAATGCTTTCACTTATAGTTTTTGTTTTCGCTTTAGCTTTGGTTTTCCGTATATATTTGATTGTTTAAGAGCTTAAATACAATGGGTTGGTTTTTGTCTTTAAAATATTTTCTCGCAAGTATATTTTACGTTTCTTGAGCGTCCTAATAATTGTTCATTTTGTATTTCTAATATTAATTTTTGTTGACTAATTACTTTAATAACGTGTCAGGTGTAAAGTTGGTTTATTGCTCTATTGATATTGAAATTTGTTTAAGGCAATAACATTTGTAATATTTATTTTAATTGTAATAAAAATATTCTGCAGGTCGGGATCACGTTTTTAAGAGGACGTTCCGAATAAGGCGGTGTATCGTTGAGTGCCGTGTCCAGAAATTAATACGGTGTGGAAATTTTGAATTGTATATTTTTGAAAGGGTTTTAAAAAAATTGTCTGTCTCTTTAAAATTATATTTTTTGTTTAATATCTTTGCATTATCGTACAGACTTTTCTATTTTCTTTTCTTTGTGGTTAAATATAGCCCAATCTTATTGCATTGTAATTTTTATATTTATGTTTGTATAGCAACGGTCCATTAATGATTGCGTCTCATCCATTACCCAGTCTGGACTTTGAACTAGACTATTATGTATATCTAACTGGAGATCGGTATTGGAATTTGGTTTTTGAAGATCTATATTTAAATCGTTTATTCCCATTCGACCGAATCCCATTCGACCGAATCCCATTCGACCGAATCCCATTCGACCGAAATAATTTTAAAATGTAGCCCAATTGGCGGGGTGATTTGGTATTTTATTTATAAGGTATGTACTATCGAAGATCCATGTTTAGGTTAGGTTAGGTTAAAAATAGCAATTTGTATCTTTCTTTTTATTAAGACGGAATAAATAATTATTATTGATGTATAAATACCCTCCTTTATTAGCTATCCGCTCCATTGCAAACGACTTCAGTAACTAAATTGAAAACATAGCAAAAGCCAATTTATATAGCAGCGTTCGGTCGAATGGGACACAAAAAAACCGCACGTTTCGGCGGAATTCGGTCGAATGGGACACCTCAAAAACAGCCTTCGGTCGAATGGGATTTCGGTCAAATGGGACTAAAGCATTTAAATCTCCAATTATTATTTTTTTATCGTTTATGTGGCCGAAGTTTTGCAAAATGATTTTATAATTCTCAAAAAATGGCCTGAATTGTCTACCAGTACTATATATGTTATACATAGACTGACATCTTAGACCAAGAAACACAGGGACGTCGCACGGTATATATTTCGCGCCCGAAGCTTCATTGCGGCTGCCTATTTTCTATTTATCTCGCGTTTGTGTCGCTAGTAGCGAAGGTGAGTCAATTTTTATTGGCTATTTGAGTCACATGCACAACCCTACAATCTGTCAGCACATGGCCTGCAACAGCATGGCTCAAAAAAACGAAATTTCTGGTATGTTTTTTAATGTTTGTGTCCCTAAAATATTAAAAAAATATACAATAATTTAAAAATATGGCACTCTTAGCTGGTTATTTTTATCTCTCATGGATGGCGCCTATTGACTATCTGTATCACCTAACCCCCCTCTCCCTACCACAGCCGCAACAAAGCCCTGCCGAAAAATAAAGCGTTGGGTATGCTATGAGCGAGACGTCACTGTGTTTCTTGGTCTAAGCTGACCCCATACGATTCAATATGTTCGTTCTTGATCATTGTCGGAGAGGCGGGGTAGATTGTCTCTGCCCCTACTTATAAATTTATGATTATCTAAGGCATCACCGTAATCCCTATTATACCAGGTTTCGTTTTTAGCAAATATATCAATCTCGTCTGGGATGTAGGATTTTGAAAATATAGCCGATATACTTTTTACATTAGCAAAGACTATATTTAACAGAAATTAATGTTATTTAGACAAATCTCAATACAATAAGGGCCATTTTTTCCTAAACCGGAACCACTTTTCATTGTTCAAAATGATATTTATAAGTTACATTTCCTATCATAATTTTTGTGGCTCAAGTGATCTTAAATTTTTCCGGGTATTTGAATTATTGCAAATAGTCTTAGCTGATATATCGAAGTTTCTTGCTTAAGGTTGTAGTCATGATTTAAATAAAGGTTAAATAATCTGGCTTCGTGGCCCACCTTCCAAAATTGGCGACAAAGGGTGTGGCGGGACGTCA
Organism: Leiobunum rupestre; assembly: GCF_980474605.1. Taxonomy (NCBI): domain Eukaryota; kingdom Metazoa; phylum Arthropoda; class Arachnida; order Opiliones; family Sclerosomatidae; genus Leiobunum; species Leiobunum rupestre. The sequence goes on along the minus strand of NC_143391.1, from coordinate 48,530,114 downwards.
AGGGGGCGAACGAAGCCCGATGGAAAAGGAACGTCACGAAAAAAGACCGCTTACACCACTACGCTGTAAAGTCGAAATCAGTCTGGGAATGTTTCTACTATAAAATGTGGTCAGAATTTATATACCGGTACTCCAAGCGAATCAAAAAGCCTACTACACCGGTGGTCTCATCAGAATGCCCTTCGCCAGCGTCCACAAGCATGGTCAGGTGACAATCCAGCATGGGTTGTAGTACCCTACTAATGGCTCGACCATCTTCCACTTCGCGCACAGCTGTGAGATAGAGAGTGGATGCTATAACTCAGTTTTCAGCCCCTACACGACTGAAATCAATGGAAGAGATTTGCTTAACGTGATGTTAAGACATCGAGAAATGAAATATGTACAAACAATACTTATAACGAGAAATTTGTTAAGATAAATTTATGGACACTTATTCGTAGAGTTCAAGAAAGTTTGCAAGCTAATTTCGGAACTGAGTTTGCTTGGAAATGCCCTTGAGATGATCGGGCAAAAGAGTTCCAGCCCCGGATGGATGAGGGTAGGAACGAGTGTCTGCGGCACGCAATGCGGAGACCTGGGAGAACCACAGACGCCGTGGGTTGACCGCGGGTATTTCGTAACCACTTAGAAGCAACAGCGGAAAGAGGTTCTAGGGCGTCCCCTTGGCGGTGAATGACCGAGTTAACTATGACTAGGCGTTTAAAACAGTGACGAGAGGTCAGCGTGTTCCACTTGAAGTTTGTGAGAATATTTGTCATAAAGGTGCTTCACGAAAAGCAGATGATAGCCGCGAACCGAAGAACCCGTCTTTGGACAGCCTCAATTGAATGGATACCGCTAGCCGTTTCGGGTGCCCAAACGGCCAAGCAGTACTCTAAGATAGGGAGAAGGTAGGTTTTGATACCCAGAGACTTAGTGCTGAAAGAGCAGTGGGCCAGATATCGTTTGACAAAACCCAATGTACGCGCGGCCTGTGAAGTCACCCGCGCAATGTGGGTAGACCACTCCAGCGTGTCCGTGATGGTGACTCTGAGATATTTCTGGGAAGTGACGATCTTGAGAGCGAAACCGTCAACGCGAAGTAGAGAATAACTAAATTTGAACATGTAAATCCAAGATGGCCGCCAAGATGGCCGCCATAACAACCCCATTTTTTTTTCCAAAAACCAGTTTTTGACCTTGGAAAAAGTCATCAAAATATTTTTGTTTTCAATCTCAAATTTGTAGAGAATAACTAAATTTGAACATGTTAATCCAAGATGGCCGCCAAAACAACCCCAAATTTTTTTCCCAAAACCAATTTTTGACCTTGGAAAAAGAAAAAAACATATTTCAATTTCAATCTCAAATTTCACCTTGAAGATGATCTTTGACCTCGACGCTTGACCCCTGACCTCAACCCCTAAACTTTGGTCTAGCACCTAAACAAGTTTGGACACGATCGGACAAGCTCGGACCGAGATATCGGCGGTAATATGTGACCCCCCGATTACTTATGTTAATTAACTTTTGATATCGTTTTTATTTCGTTTTTTTTGTTTTTTAGCCGTTTAAAATGCTAATTAGTTATTTGCGAGATGGGGAAACGAATTCGCGACCTTCGTTTTATAGCCTTGACAAGTTTGTCTGTCACGTGCTATCTAACTTACCCCTGTCGAAATAAAATACATATTTTAAAACACAACAAATTGCAATAGGCCTGATTCGTCAATATTCGCCCAGTAACTTATGTTTTACCCCTGTTCAAATGAAACTTTATTAACTTTTGGAGATAAATAAATAATACAATAACGACATAATAAACAATCAATACATATTTTAAAAACACAACAAATTACAATGGCGCTGATTGGTCAATATCTGCCTGAGATATAGCCAATTTTGTTTATAATAAATAAAATAAAATGTATTTACTTTTGGAGGTACATTGTTTTTAACATTTGCAATACAAAGGTATAATTTTATCAGGGAAATTGGTTTTCAATAGTACTCCAATACATTCTAAAGTAACATAATCAAATAAAACTATTTTTTAAATAATAAACTAGTTACATAATAAACAATCAAAAATCAATCAATACACAATTAATAAATATGTTAAAACCTTACAATGGGCTTGATTGGTTGATGATTATACACAGTAAACCAACGGGTATTTATTTGTGGCTAAATTAAAACAAAATTAAGTTTAATCATTTTAATTATTTTTAAATTAAATATTACTCACTTTATTTGATTTATAATTTTTTAACTTTCTGTTGATCAGCGTTACCAGAAGCAAGCTCTATGAAACTCTGCCGCATTGTGAACTATAAAAAATATCTATATATCTTTAAATTCATAAATTAAAATTACCTCTTGGATAGGCCTGGTTCAACATTCAATTGCATTAGCCTTGTAGAAGTAATTTGATACCCACCCCTTAATTATCGTCACGTGTAAACGTTATCGACTACAATTACAGCCTTGTAAAACTAGTTTGGATTTTATAACCATTGACTGTCACACTTTCAAACGCAAAATGTTTATTATCATCTGGCATCATTGATCCTACTCTACTTTTTACCCAACTTTCGCATCTCCGCGCCAGATTGAATTAATCAATAAAATTATAAACGCAGATCACGTTTTGCCAGGAGACATTCCACAGAGCCCCGTTTTAAAGAGAAAAAAAACTGGTTGCTCAAATAAACGTTGTATATATTTAATGTGAATTAAACTGATTTTTTACAAAAAAATTAAATTTTATTTTGTATTGCTCTGTTGTGTATGTAACTTTTCTCTATATAATACAAGAAATATTTATAAAAAAAAAGATTTATTTCATTTTATACACAGTGTTTTTTTAGATTGAGGATAAATACATACCGAGCTATATTCGGATTCTATACAATCTGTATCTCTCGAACGTCTTCTATTTCCTCTTACACCACATATTATACAAATTAAATGTTGAGGAAAGATTAATAATGCATCCGATGGAATTCTCATTGATAAACAATTGCCTTGTCTAAAAACAACAGGTCGGTAGTAAAATCGACATTGTTTATTCCAACAATAATATAGGAGTCCACCATAGGTTTCTAACGACTCAGTATATCCAAAACAATAAGGACAACAAATAAAACCATCTTTTTGTACTTTAACAGAACCTCTTTCCAACAAAATTTTGCAAGAAGTCCTGTCCACTATATAAAATGAAGAAATAATTAAAAAAATATAATTAAAGAATATTAAAATTACTAAATAACATACTTTTATCTCCAAAATTGAAGAAAAACTGTATTTCTTAATATTCAACTCGCTCGTTTACACGGCGAATATATTTCTAATGATTAAAGGTAAAATTCAAGTTTTTATACAAATGCTGTATGTGTAGATATTAGTATTATCATAAATTAAAAACCCCGAAGATTTTAAGTTATATAAAAATAAGTCAATGTTAAATCTTTTTTCATAATATAGTATATTTAAAATCACCTTTAGAAATAGTTAATCAAATAATTATGTCTCAAAAATAAATTTATATTTTGTAATTATTTTCGACCTTATCAAACGTTAATTATAATACAAATTTATCGTAAATACATGTACTTTTTATATATTAAAAAGGTTGTTCATATCGTTGGAATGTGCTTCCCCCATCAATACACAAACCTGCTAACCTTGAGGAATTTAATATTTTTCAAAATTTAAGTTATTTGTTGAGTTGTAATATCACTGTAAAAACCTAATTGCGAGTAATTTTTTTATTATATCACAGTTGAAATGGGAAAACGCAAGATGTCTCAAAAATCGCCCCCTTTAAAAGTTAAAAAAATTAAGTTATTTATGGGGAAACCAGAATTTAAATGCGATTCACTCGTTGATAATTCGTGTTATTTTGACATGCCATGTCGAAAACACGCGTTTAAAATTATGGAGGGATTTACCTTTAAGGAAAAATGTTGGATTTGTCAAGATCTATTTCTAGACAGGATAATTTTTAAGCAACATTTAATGAACCATTTAACATGTAGTTTTTCGAATAAAACAATCACTAATAAAAGAGTGTGTGATTGTTTAAATTCAAAACACCAGAAATACACACTCGAAGATGAACTATTAGACGATCGAATTATTGATTATTTGAACGAGTTTAACGTAAAACATCAAGAATGGTACGATGATTTAGTAATCGACGGTAAGATTCAACCTTCGAACTCAAATGTTGAACCAACTAGTAAAGAAGAAAGTATAGATTCGAATATTCTTAACATGGCTGAAGAAACGTTGAATTCTTTAATGGAGTCTAACCCTGTACTTACAAACGATTTGAAAATGCCGAGCGATAATCAGCTGGAAGCACTTATTTATTTTGAAGAATATTGTATAAATAATCAAATTTTAATCCCCAACAACAAAATGGAAACTTCTATTGAAGTATTGCAAAATCTTGAAAAAACTTGTAAAATGATTTAAAACATGTAAATAAATCTTTTTTCTATAAAATCCACTGTTATTATTTTCCTACGTAAGATTTCTTTCAAACAAAATTCAATAACAATTTACTTTTGAAGATACAATTTTTTGTAATATTTAATAATATTTATTTTGCCAAAGACAAAATTTGTAGGCGACCACAGAAAGTCTATATGTAACGAATACCATCCTAGTACAAACCACTTAATAAGATTAAAATAAATAAAATTTTACTCGAATAAAATCATTTTTTGCGAAGAATTACAAAATAAATTATACAATTTATAAAGATTTAAAAAATAAATCAATTCCAAAAATCTGTACAAAATAAACCATCCAATAAAGATATTATTAGGAATATGAAAAAAATAATGGTTGTAAAAAACTAGAAATATTATAACGATATAATTAAAAATATTTATAATTACATTATTTCGTAGAAGTTTTTCTTCTTAACTAAAAAATGAGGTAATATATCTATTTACTTATAACTGTTTTAACCAAAAATATCTTGCTATTAACTAATTGAAGATAAATTCTCAAGTTTTTATTTATTTTGTGAGATAAATATAAATATATAAATTAGTAAAGAATTTAAATTAGAATGCTGAGAGTTAAAAATATTGATCAAATTTGTGTCAAGGTGCAGTTTTTTAATATTGTCACATATTTAAAAAACATTTCTAGAAATGATTAATCAAATAACTATGTCTCAAAAACCATTAATTTCTTATAATTATAAATAATAGGTGTAACCTTCTAACTTAATATCAAACGTAAATTATAATACATCATTCTGGTAAATACATATCCTTTAAACATATTAAAAGGGTGATTTCAAATTTAAAACAAAAATAAACTATACTTATTTTTTAAATTATAAACCTAACCTTGGATATATTATACATTAAGTATAGTTAAATGTTAATTATCTTTTTTAGATATGCGTATTCTTTTCTATAAAAATAGGGCGTTGTCAGATTAAAAAAAATTACGGTTAATAGTATTACACATATAAGACAAGTGTTTGAACATTGTTCTTACATAAAAGTGAACTAGATTTAAATGGAAATAAAATTTGTAAAAATATCAAAGAATGCTTTCGATCCAGTTCGCGCAACCAAATTTTCAGCAGGCTTAGATTTAAAATCTGCATATGATTATATATTGGTTTCTGGAGCCAGATTGTTAATAGAAACAGATTTAAAAATTTTACTTCCCGAAAACACCTATAGTCGTATTGGTAAAATTTTTCATAATGTTGTAAAAATTTAAGAAATCAGTTCTTAATTTACCATGTTTAAAAAACTCCTCGCAGTGGTTTGGCCCTTCTTTACGGAATTGATGTTTTAGCCGGAGTTATTGACATAGACTATACTGGACCAATTGGTATTGTTTTAATCAATCATGGGAAAGTTGATTATAAAATTTTAAGAGGTGATAAAATAGCGCAATTGATTTGTGAGAGAATATTTTATCCATGAATAGTAGAGTGTGAAGTATGTTTAACCAAGACTTTATCTAAAGTTTTGACATAATATACTATTTCTTGTTATTAAACAGAAATTTAAAGAAACGGAAAGAGGATGTCATGGGTTCGGTTCAACCAACTAACACAACTTAATGTTTATAATTTAATTTATGTAAAATAATTAAATAAATATTTAACCAACAGTTAAAAAATATTGGTATATATGATTATATATAGAATTTGTTAAAATAGAGTTAATATAATTTTATTACAAGAAAACAACAATGTATAGATACAATTCCGATTAAAAAAATAACTGGGTATATATGACCAATTATTTCTAAATCAGATCATCCCTACTATGATTGTTTGATGAATATAATTATTGATAAAATAAGAGAAGTATCTCCAAGTTTTGAAATAAAAAACCCAATAACGCATAAGTTTTATTAACAATTGATAGCACCGACCGCAAACTAAATTTATATTGCCACACAAAATTATTTAAAAGCTTTAAAAATTATATTTGTGAAGCAAGAAATATTTCACTGAGTTTGTAAAAAACTGGGATCAGTTTAAATTTTCTGAAATAAATTGACAACAAAGATAAATCTAAGCGTAAATTAAACTTAAAATTAGGTAAATGAATATTGTAAGGTACCAGAGTTTACGTACGCCTTATTATCTGAAATTTTTAGGCATCTTAACTACTATAAGCGTATTAAAACTTAATTTCATGTTTTTGTCCGCGTGAAAAAAATTTGCATTCGTGAACTTTTCTCTTCGTGTATTGAATAAACGTAACAAAATAAGAATAAATCGTTCTTATCTTATCTTAGTCTGTTTATTGTATTTGTACATTTTCTGGTTCAATAGGCTACAATAAGTTTTGATGATGACATATGGAGTTATTTATCTCCCGTCTTTTAATGTAAACAACCTATATTATGTGTAAACTATGAAATACATTTATAATTACATTTATTATTACCACTATTATAATTTCTAGAAGGCTGTATTTTTTAATTTGAATGGTTTCTTTATTAAGCGTACAGTCAATGGTTTTTATTGTCGCTTGCTTATGCTTTATTTTAATTATATTTATAATTAATTTAATTGGGTACAAATATTAAATAATAAAAAATTTCGTTACAAAAATGTATGTATGTACGTATATTGCATTTTTAATACTTACAGCCATCTATTATTATTTTACATTTTAGCGTATACGTCACAAGATTGTTTAAAGACTTAGTTATTGGCAACAGCAAATATAATATATATAACTTAGATTAGTCAATTTATCATTTTCACAAGCTCGTTGGTATTTTATAACGACAAAACGATCGTTAGGTTTCATGGAAAATGAAATTAAAAGAAGAATTTTAATTAAAACCGGCACTCTATGAACAAATAGCAAAAATTTTGATTTTTATGGATTTTGCCTATTTCATTACTTTTGACACATAACAGAATAAAATCTGTTGACGACAGTCGAAAAAAAATGAGTGCTGAACAAAATAAAGAATTGTGTAAGGATAATGAATTCTTGTCACTACAGCATACAATTATAGAATTGAAAAAAACAGAAGCGAAATCTTCAAGCGGAATATTTAGCAGAGAGAATACTCCTTGATAGTTTGTTACCTTTCATATGAAAGGAACCTTCTTACGAATATTTGCAAAGGTTTTCGGAAGAAGAAAGATTATTGAGTTAAGATGAATTATCCACCTGGGGCTTTTTTCGCGCGACAGCGGCTCGAGTGTTAATTGTTAAATGCCCTTTCTACGGTTTAATTGTTAAAAGACGGAAATATTGTGATGTACCATAAATAGTTCGCAGTAATCAGATTCATTTGTGTCCATTTATTCTTGCCAAATTGGAAATGTAAAATAATATCACAAAAAAGTTTTAAAAAAATTTTATTTATAATTTTTATTTCAAGGTGTAACGATAAAATATTTTTGTGTAACCTGTTTAAAATCGGGTTGTTAATGTAGTTTATATTACGTGGTCTGTTATAAAAAACAAACCACATAGCTTTCTATACAAACTAGTTTCGCTTTGATTTTTGTTGGCGAATAATGACTTTTAAAGAAAATAAGGAACCGTTTAAGGACTATGAACTGATTAAACATATAAATAAAGAATTAAAAAAACTGAATCGAAAACTTGAAATGGATTTGATTGCACAAAGAATGATATATTTTCATAAAGAGCATAATTCTCACGAAATGCTTTTGGAAGGAGCCCCAAAAACAGGGTTCTTAAAGGCGATAGACGATTTAGTGGTTTTTATTGTTAGCGTGTTAAATGTTATTAACGATAGTTCCTTTGTGTCAACAAAAATTTTTGTAAAATATTAATAAAGTTTTAAATTTTAAATCAGAGTTTTTATTTTAGAGTGTGATAGCTAGAAGGATGTAAGATAATTTAAAAACAAATTATAACAATTTTTTACAAACATATTTAATTTCAGGTTCAGAGTTGAAAATTATTTTATAACATTGTATTATTCATTTTTGAGTTTTATGTTAAAAATAAAGTTTTGCAAAAAAAGTTCTATTATCAATTTTATTCAAATAAGCAACACATTGACGGTATAAGTTAGTCTTTTTAGATGTAAACTAGATTAATTGTTAAAGAACTAAAACCCAAAAATTAACATATTAACCTCACAGATTGTAAAACGTAGCAGACAGTAAAAGCGAGTCTAAAAATGTATTATAAATCAAACAAATTAACGATGTTTCGTGTAATAAAATTGATTTCTTACTATTTTGTACGATCGCTTAAATGTATCGGCTGCATTTTTTAAATTTTAATTAATTTACTTTTGTATTGTCTTTAAAAATGTTAAGTTATATTTTAATAGTTATATTTATAATATGTTGTATGGATGAATACAGAAGGATTATAAATCGCTGTTTGACTTGGCCATCTACCGCACATTTAAAACCGTTTTTACTTGGTAGCGTTATAAATTTACATAATACTATTACATACTAAACAATAAGATAAAACAACCCTCATCGAGGCGGAGTTTCCCCAACTGTCTTAGCCGGCGGGCTATCTTAGCGTGAGGGAAAACGTTACGCGCACCAACTCCAGGGTATACCGGGAGAAAAAGCCTTACGATAAGGAAGAACGGTGAGAAACGAGCTCTATTAAAACATTCCTGCACGTTTTATTCGATCTAGCTAGAACTAAATTTACTGTGTTTTATAGCCGTTACGTGGAGTTTCTAATTAACTCGGCAAAAATTGTGTATTTTGTTCACAAAAAAGTGGATTTTTTGGTACTATTTCTCTTGAAGAATTCATTAAATACATAATGGTGTTTAAAAAGGGTACGTTAAAACTTGTATTTTTAAAATAACTTATATTGTTTTAAAATTGTTTTTGTTGTTGTAGTATCTTTAAAATTTAGGTCGGACAGTCGACTAGTTGTAACAGTATCAATTTTTCGGTAAGAGCCCGGAATTTACATTTCCAATGGGAACCAAAGCACTGTCATTTCCTTGCAAACATGGGACGCCTTCACAAAATCATGGTCTTCAATTATTGAAAATCTAAGCTCTACATCAATAAAAAAGGTTAACCTGCCAATTCCGATCGTTGATCCTTATTCCGATTGTACTTTTCATCACAGTTTTGAAGTGTCTTCCGATGGTGGAAAATTTATTTGGTCATTATTACCTTTTACGCAAAAGTATCTTGAATACGAAATGAACTATTCAACCAGTTTTTCACTTAGTAGAGTGCAAGTTATAGCTTTAGACGAATTTAAACTGCGTATAGATGAACAGTTAAATCTGTTAAAAATAGCATGTTTGCTGTAAACCAAATGTTTTCTGTATTGGTTGATAATTTTTCGAAATTTCAAGAGTTTTATAAACCAATGGAAGAGCGAGAAGCACTCTGTGATTTCATAGAAATCTACGCTGCCTTTCGTATTTCACAGGATTATCAAGTAGAAGAAGATTTTTGGATCAATTTATAGGTTATTGCCCATTTGACGTAAGGGAATTAATGGATCATTGTTTAAATGACGTACAATATTTAAAAAGTGTTTTCAGTTTGTAAATAAATAATGTATTCTCTGTCATCACATTTAAATAAATATTTATTAAAACAAAATTTCATAAATTTACTACTTAACAAATTTTATATTTTCGCAATAGTTTAAATTTTTATAAAACAGTTTTACACGAATTGAGCACACTGTCACGAAAAACATTTCAAACCACCAATTTTGCATAGTTTTTAGTCATTTACACCGTTCTCGAGGAAAACAAGTTAGACGAATGATAATGTCGCACAAAATTAACAATCTCGATTTTTTAAATGTATTTTGGTCTGTAAAAAAGTACAAACCTCCTTGCCTCAGCCAAAATGTTTAGTAAATATGAAATAAGCCAGCTCGATAAGGTTTTAAAAAAAAAAATTATTCAAAGTAATTTCAAAAAAGTTTACAAACTTCTAAATAATTTCAATTTTTTATTATGTTGATAGCGTTGTGTAAAAAATTCGTTCAATTTTTCCTTGGATATTAACCCTGTAGAAATTAGATTCGGGTGCTTTTAGTAATATCATCCGATGGAGTAACTTTTCAATAAATCTTTGCACATAAGGATTGAAATTATTTGTATAATTGTATATTTGATTGTCGGTTTTGCCGTTTATATAATTTACCAATTTCTTTGATGTTTGACGTTTTGTGACCTATCAAAACACTTGCTTGTAACTTGCATGGTGGTTCGTAAGGTTTATATATTCCACACACATTTTTTAAAGTTTGAAACATTGGTTTTTTAACTTTGAAACATTTTTACTGTTTTCATTTTAGGAGTTTTTCGGTAGTTAACTTTTCTTTTAGACACAATTATAAGTATTGAAAACATGTTCAAAAAATAAAAGTCTTTCAAACTCATACTACCTTTTTTTATTATTCAACGTAATATTTTTAGTCTAAATTACAAACAATTTAATATTTATTTTATCTTTTGTTTTAATTTAAATGTTAACTAAATAATATTTTTTATAGTACTAGATCGACCAATATTTTGCAAAAAAATTCATTATAAAATGCTACAAAATGGTTTAGATTTCTTTCGATCTAGACTATTAATTAAATTATTAATTAAACAATAGACCAAAACCTTCTCGTTTAAGCAAGAATAGGGTTTTTGATTTGAACGATACTCGCACGGCATATTACCACAGTTCTGCTTTAAAACAAATTTACATTTCGGGTAATATTTTGCGTGTTCTTCGAAAGGAATATCGTTCTTTTTCCAGCATAGCAGCTTTCCATTGCAGGAGAAACATTTGACACAATCTTTGAAATCTGTGTAGTAAAAACCCGCTTGTGCCAAATCTCTTACGTCTATGTGATCGATCGGAAAATTTTTAAACGATTGTATTCGTACTAATTCAGATCGCATTGGGCTTAAATTCCAAGGATTGTTCGTTATGCGTAGCACGGGAACATTTTCTGTAGATTCATCCAGAACAAATTCGCAATTCGGATACCGCTGTATATGAATTAGTAAAGGATGATCACCCTTTCTCCAACTGCCAACTCGTTTACATTTAAAAAGGGTTGCCTTAAAATTTGAGTTGAAACTCTTTATCCTTTTACTTTCAAAATGCATTTTTTACGTATTTTACTGACTGTCAGTCATCGGAAAAGATTCGTTGATAAATGCTGGATGATTATAAAAATCAAGAAAAAGTTGCTGTAGTCACTCGTATCACATGATGGTTAAATGTGACTGGCGTCTTCTAGCGGTATTTCCCAAAACTAAAGTTTAACAAAGATTTGTAATATTATAGGGCTGTTTAAATCCGCTACCTTTTTTGAGCTAGTTCTTAATTATGTCATTTGTTTTCAAAACACCTGCCACCAAATACCTCATGTTCCGATAAAATCCGTAGTTATTCTTTAATAGTTCGGTCATTTTTGTTCGTTGCAAGCACTCATCTATTTACAAAAACATTACATAAATTTACCCAATATTTATTTTAATTAGATAATAAATTTATCGATATTATTACCATTAATAATAATAATCACCTAAGTTAATACCTAAGGCACCACCCAATGGTAAATGAACTTACTCTTTGTAAATTGAACTTAGTCAAAATTAAAAAACTAAACAAAATGATATTAATTACGCAATATCATTGGAATTTAAAAAAAATATTCAAATAAAAAATAACATTAGAATTTCTTCAAATTTATATATATGTAGACAATGTTGTTTCTACTAAATTTATTTTTTCAATTAACCCAAGATACAAGAATTTACCAAAATGTATTCGAAAGTTTTCAATTTATTATCAAGTCAATCATAATAATTTCAGTTAATCCAATAATATAAGAACTTACCCAATTTAATTTGATTTAGCCGAAATGTATTCAAATTTACCCATTTTATATGAAATTGCCCATGGGTTTTTTCTTCAAATCACTAATAATATAGATTTTATCGCAACAAAAGATACAATTATTTGCGCTATTTTGCTAAACGGTGTACAATTTCTTTCAAAAGAAATAGGATCGATTTACTCTGATGATAAAAATGTTGTCATTGTTCCATGTTATTTAATAGAACCAGTAAATCTTGAAAGATAAAGACTTAATTCTAAAATAATTTAATATTATCTCACCTGGAATGACTCTAAAATTTAATAATCACATAATTTGCAACATGTTCTTAAATATCAAACTGATGAACTGTTACTTTTTAAATTGACAATTGTATACTACATTAAAACTAACATTATGGAAATGTTTCCTAATGCGATATTCTACTATAATCTTCATAAATACCGCAAAAATAATGTAATTCATAGTATGTCAAATCTGTTATAATATATTTTTCATTTTAAAATTCAAAGCCCATTTGATATATTATTATATTGAAAATGGTCTTTAAGCTTGGTCTATTTATCTAATAATGTTCTTTTGCCATGTAAATATTTTACCTAGGACACCATTATTAATATGTTAAATTTGCTATGATCAACTTTAAAGGATTATTTGTATAGTATGTGGTAAATCCAACTATCGGAATAAATAAATTAAACTTATTGTAATAATTGTAACATACAATACACATTAATCAAGGCGATGGTCAATAAATCCTATTGAATCACGGAGAAGTTAGTTGTGAACGTTCAATAACAGACCGTAAAAATAATATCTAATACCAAGGTGAACAAGCTCGGCAACATGATAACACCCCAGTTTTACCACAGGTTCGATTGACTACATTTTCATCACTTTTACCCACAGGTAAAACGACTAGAAGTTAATTACCTATCCATTAATAGTGTGGCCCCCCGGCTAGAATGTGTTTTGCGATTCATATACTCTTCTCTCGGTTAAGTGGAACTTATTCTTGCCTTGTTTGAAATATTTTACTAATTCAAGCATTCAAAGTTTTAAATAACACTAAACATCGCGATAACGACATTAATTCTTATAAGATTTAATCATACGGTTATTGCATAATACATCCAAACATGCTTTTGTAGAAAATATACTAAACATTTCGTATAAGTGTAAATTTTCTTGTCGTATGTGTACATTTAACAGTTTTGTAGGACTATGACGGAAATATTTGTCCAAAAAAATAGATTTTTAAATAAAATTATAATTTTTCCAAATGTGGATCTTGGTATTAGAAAGGATATCTACAATTTCCACGTTAATTGTAGATTTTCTTTATTATAGAACTAGAACGTCGTAAAGATCTTGTATTCGGAACGAAAAATGGTTGTAATGTAGTATATGTTAAAACCTTGAGCCACCAATTGCTAATGTTGTTTAAATCTTCAATGTTTGTAATAGAAATTAAAATAGTTGGTGGAAAGTTACCGTGCACATATAAAGAAAAGGGAAATTGGTTTTATAAGCGATTGTTCAATGATTTTTATACGTCAAAAACAACAAAATCATAATCAATTCAAATTGAAATATTCAACAAAGGCTATTTTATTTAGAACATCAACCTAACATTTGTTTCAAAATATCAAACTTATTTTTTTAAATTTAAATCTCAACTACTTGACAACAGATACAAATATTATTTACGGATAGAGGAATTTATAACATTGTTATTTAAATTGTTATAAACTAATTAATTTTTCTTTTAATAGAGCTCAAACTTATTTTTAATGAATCTTTTGATTATTTTTCTATTAAATTATTATTCTTATTTTTGTTTTTGGTTTAATTTAATTTTATTTTTTAATTAACTCAATATTAATTTAGTATATTTGTTTGTGCTGTCTTGTTTACCAACTTATATAAACATCCTTTTTTTATCTGCAAAGTTCGTTTTGGTTAATATAAATTATAATTATTATTGAATATCTTCAATGAAAGTAAATGGTTGTTTTGAATTTTTTTAACAAATATTAAAAATAAAATTTAAATTAATTTTTAAAATATTTTTATAAATAGAATTCCTAACATATTTAACATTAGTTGAAAATGTAAAATTCGCTCTGCAAACATAAAACCGAATTTTTAAATTTTAATAACAGACAGATGAAATCAGAAGCGCATTGTGAATTTAACAGAATTAATAATGACACGTTAATTAAAGTTAAAAATTAAAAAAATAATCGATTTAAATATCCTCTTTTTTAAGGAACATGTTTCTGCAATTAATATTTCTATTTTGAATTCCACAGTTAATGTAAAATTAAAAAACGTGTACTTAACAGTTGGAATGTCTTTGTGATTGGGAATACGATAACTGATCTGTTTTTAAAACTGAAATCCATAAATCAAACGGTTTTATGATACAGGTTGTAGAACATGTCGTCTAATTAGTAAATAATAATTTAAGCTAAATTGTTCATAATCTGATACCTTGGATTGAAAACAGAATATAATTTGTGTTAATTAATGTTTAGTTTTTATCTTTTAATAAGAATAACAAAATCTAAGACCGTTTCGCCCGTACGTTCGAAAAAGCACACAAGTTCAACAAGTGACGTTGCCCTAGAAAATTCACTTTATTCTAGTAAGACATTCCAAATCTGGCTATTTTTTAATAATGATTCTTATATATTTTATCTTAATTTATAATAAAAGCTCTTACAGAAAATTGATTTATAGAAACTACGCTTACAATATAAAAACACATAAATGATACTGTTTTTTATTTATTTTTACGTTTTTAATAATTAAATTTAATTTATTGAAATATCCTGGTAGCCAATACATTTAGTCTTTTGCAAAAGAAGTATGATTATTATTATTATTATTACTAATAGTTGTTAAGTATTATAAACGATTGTATCTTCAAAAAGTAAATTGTTAATAAGCTTTGTTTTTAAAACAATTCATTTTTATTTACAATTTCTTTTCAAATTAGAGGTTTTATAAATTGATATTTTATTAATATCTAGCATTTGTTTGTAAAAACCAGTTTTTTCTTATCACTGGCTCTGTTGAATGTTTCCTTGTGAAACGTGATCTGCGTTTATAATTTTATCGTTTGTTAGAAAATTGTTGAAAAATCCAAACTAGTTTTACAAGGCTCTAATTGTAGTTGATAACGTTTACACGTGACGATAATTAAGGGGTGGGTATCAAATTACTTCTACAAGGCTAATGCAATTGAATGTTGAACCAGTGCTATCCTAGAGGTAATTTTAATTTATGAATTTAAAGATATCGCTCGCAATCAGGCAGAATTTCATAGAGCGTGCTTCTGGTAAAGCTGTTCAACAGAAAGTTAAAATTATAAATCAATTAAAGTAAGTATTATTTTATTTGAAAAATAATTAAAATGATTAAATTTAATTTTGTTTTAATTTAGCCACAAATAAATACCCGTTCTTTCACTGTGTATAGTCAGAGAAAATTCTATCTACGTGTATTAACAATTTTGCTATTTTTAATTTTAAAAAAGTTAATTATTTTTTATTTATTTTAAATAAATGGGTTTTGGAATTTTTATTGATTACTTAACTTAAAAATGTTTTTCCAACTTTAGAATATATTATTTTACTATTAAAAATTAACCAGACATCCATTTGTGTAAAATTATAGTCTTTTGAGTTGCAAAAGT
The DNA here is from genome assembly GCF_980474605.1 of Leiobunum rupestre. Lineage (NCBI taxonomy): Eukaryota > Metazoa > Arthropoda > Arachnida > Opiliones > Sclerosomatidae > Leiobunum > Leiobunum rupestre. Next base: position 48,514,082 of record NC_143391.1, on the reverse strand, counting down.
TAGTACTCGGCAGTCGATTAATTTTTATCCATGAATAAAATAAGCTCGGCTATATTTCAATATTTATTTAAATAACCAATAGTTTAATAAAAATTGCAAAATGTTTAAATAATTGAAAGTGAATAAGCCTATTATTTAAATAAAAACAAACAATTACTTAAATAAATACCGCTTTTATTCAAATAAATGCATGGTCGCGTAATAAACATAGTTAAGTTAAAATGATATTCTTTTCCCATCCTTTTTTAAAATAAATCGGAAAATTTGTGGATAATGAATAAAGATTTGCGAATACTAGCAAAAGTATCAATAAAAACAACATTGTATCTTCAAAAATGTAAGAATTATTTTTATATTGGTAAAGTAATACGTTTTATTGTAGGTGGGATAACATTACACTTTTGAATAGCTTAAAAAGTAAATAAATTGAATTTTTTCATAATACATTAGTGACTATATCTCTGGCGGATATCGCCCGATTAAGTTCATTGTAATGTTTTTAAAATGTTTATTGATTTTTTATGTTATTAATTTATTATTTTAAAATAATTGTTTTTCGGATTTTTTATTTGATTATATTATTTTAGAATGTATTAGTGTACTATTGAAAACCAATTTCCCTGATAAAATTATACCTTTGTATTGCATATGTTAAAAACAGTGTATCTTCAAAAGTAAATAAATTGTATTTTATTTCGACCGGGGTAAAAAATAAGGGGCTATATCTCGGGCGGATATTGACCAGCACCATTGTAATTTGTTTTAAAATGTGTATTGATTGTTTATTTATTTATTTCCAAAAAGTAAATAAAGTTTAATTTTCAACAGGGGTAAGTTGGATATCACGTGATTGGGTGTGGCCAAAAGTTGCCAAGGTTATAAAGCGAAGGTCGCGAATTCGTTTCCCTATCTCGTAATTAACTAATTAGCATTTTAAATGGATAAAAAAACGAAAAAACGAAAAAAATGACACCAAAAGTAAATAAGTTGAAGTATTCGGTGGGGTCACATATTACCGCCGATATCTCGGTCCGAGCTTGCCCGATCGTGTCCAAACTTGTTGGGGTGATAGACCGAGGCTTAGGGGTTGTGGACAGGGGTCAAGGATCATCTTCAGGGTGAAATTTGAGATTGGTTTTTGGAAAAAAATTGGGGTTGTTTTGGGGGGGGGTATTTTTGGCGGCCATCTTGGCGGCCATCTTGGATTTACATGTTCAAATTTAGTTATTCTCTACAAATTTTTTCTTAACTTTTTCCAAGGTCAAAAATTGGTTTTTGGAAAATATTTTGGGGGTTGTTATGGCGGCCATCTTGGATTCACATGTTCAAATTTAGTTATTCTCTACAAATTTTTTGTTGACTTTTTCCAACGTCAAAAATTGGTTTTTTGAAAATATTTTGGGGTTGTTATGGCGGCCATCTTGGCGGCCATCTTGGATTTACATGTTCAAATATAGTTATTCTCTACTACGCGATAGTGTGGCACAGCTGGTGGTTGACCAGAGTGTCGAAGTGAACTTGTGGCGCATTTGGCGGTGTTTAAGGGAAGTTTCCACTGCAGGCAGTGATGATATTGAGATCCCCTTGCAGCAGCTCACAGTCGTGATGCGACAGGATCACGCGGGAAAGAGCCACGTCGTCGGCAAAGATGTAGAGGGTGGAGACTACATTATTGCCAATGTGATTGATGTATATAATGAAGAGTAGTGGCCCAAGAACTGAACCCTGGGTTATCCCAGATGATGCAGGCAGCCAAGAAGAAGTAGCGCCAGGGAGGACAACGCGGAATTTCCTGTCTTGAAGGTAAGCTGACAGCCAGTTAAGGGTTTTTCCACGGACCCCGTAGGAGTGAAGCTTGGACTTGAGAAGTTCGTGTGGAACCGAGGCGAAGGCCTTTCGGAAGTCAAGGATGATTATGTCCACACGGCCCCCTAACTCCAGCCCTGCAGACCAGTCCTCAATAAAGCAGAAGAGTTGAGTTACAGTGCAGAACCCGCTGTGGAAGCCGTGCTGGTACGGCATGAGCACATCATTAGTAGAGAGGGTACGTGGTGATCTGGGAAGCATTGAAATAATCATCTAGCTTGAGGACTAGAGAGAGGAGTGCGATCGAGCGGTACTCAGACGGGTCAGAGGTATCACCTCCCTTCGGAACTGGGGTTACGTTTGCGTTAATCCAGTCAGAGGGGATGGCGCCGGCGTCCTACGATAATTGGAAGAGGGCAGTCAAGGGAGCAGCAAGAGCATCTGCACAGTTCCAAAGGAGGGCAGAGGGGATGCCGTCGGGGCCAGGGGCCTTGAAGGGTTTGACCGTCTTGAGCAGTTTCCGAATACCAGGTACAGAGAATTGGACGGGGTCCATAGTTGGGGCCCTCCGGGGCCGGAGAGGAACCTAGTTGAAAATACATTCAGGAAACGTTTTTTGGAAGGAAGCAGCAATGAGGTTTGCCTTATCGGCGGCAGACGTGTAAAATGTCGAGCCCTTCTTGAGGTCTGGGAGAGATGACGTCTTGTTTTTCCGAGAGACGAGCTGGAAAAAGCGCTTCTGGTTAGAATCTAGGTCCGAGTCAACCAGATCCAAATGGCGAGTGCGCGCAGCCCGGAGCGCAAACTTTACGATTGCACGGTGCCGCGAGAAGTGCCTCCTGTTAGCGGCACTAGGATGAAGTTTGGTTCGGTTGTATCGGCGTTTAGATATGTGAATCTACCGACGAAGCGAAGGCCCCACCCAGGGCAAGTTGTGGCGCGAGGTGATTTTCTTTACGGGTACATGAGCCGTCGTGGCAGCCTCAATGGCTGACCGCAGGGTGCTCCTAGCATCCTGGACCGCAGGAGGGAGCTGAATAGCGGAGAGTTGAGTGGAGATAGCCGTGAAGTCAGCACGGTTAAGGTCCAAGACCGAGTGAGGTGGTACCCGAGTTGGGGGATTCACCCCCCGGATAGGGCTGAGGAGAAAGTCATGGTCGCTAATACCCGGAAGGTGAGTGACTGCCCCCAGAAGGCCAGGGTTCGAGACAAGGATAAGGATACATCTCCCAGTGCTCCACCGCCCTTATGGCTTACAAGGAGGGGTTGCAATCCAGCTGAATTTTTGTTGGACCGACATCAATCCAGCTGGATCCAACGCGGATCCAGCAATTTATATATTTTTAAAAAAACGAAAGAATTTTATCAAAAATGCCCAACAAGTTACAAAGCCGAAATATACCTCTCCTCGGAAGTTTTCCATGAAGAACTAACCGGAGTTTTTTTTTTGAAAGGCGATGCTAGCGTTACCTGGCTGTCGTACTGTACTAAATAGCGTGACAAATTTAAACTTCTCCTGTTATTCCACCATGGTATGTCGATGATATTTTTTATTTGCAATTAGTAGACGTGGCATTCATTGGCTCAGCTGTAAAAGATCGGTGTTCCTAAAATGCCACCTTTCTGGATTTTTGTCCAGGCCAGGGGAAAACACTTGCAAATAGTGACTAATAAAGAAAATAAGCCTTTTGAAAAGAGAATAAGTTGAAAATCTAATTATTAGTTATCAATAATACACTTTTGGACTAGCCGAAATTCTGGCAACTATGTATAGATATTTGTATTTTATAGCCTAAAATGCAAAAACTTAAATCTTGAAATCTTAATAAAAGTAAAAAATATATTTCCACTAAATACATTTTAAGCCACGCCGGTATTTACCACTATTTGCCACATTATTTTAAACCTGGTATTTACCACCTCGGAACCCTAAAATCCACATGTTAAAAATATAACTCCTGATCGTTTCCTGTTCGCAACTGTACTTTTAATTATACCAATTAATATTAATTTAATCTATAAATAACAAAAATCTTGCTAAATAATTAATATATATATAAATAATTTAGAATAAATTACGGTTATGAGTACATAAAAACGTGAAGGTTGACGGACTTTTCCCAAAGTTGTTTGTATAATAATCGTTGCAACATAATTTACCGTAACCCTAAACACTCGGCCCGTCCCAAAATCAAAAAAATTAGGAGTTGGTGAGAAGAAGCCCCATATATACAGAACACACAACATTCGCACATGTTTGAACACAAACACACAATAAACAAAACATTACGAAAACACGAATTCGAATACAAACGTTCAAAAGCTGGTTTACACTAACAAGTCTGTCAAACGGTGGGTGTTAACTTTAAAAAATAATCAGATGTAACGAGGAGCTTAGCCGTTACAACGGTTTTGCCCTTGTGAACCTTTTCCAAAGTTCATGAAACGGCCAACGCGGTGAATACACTTTGCCAACAGTCACACCAAAAAATGGTAAAACCCCTCTTCGGGAACTCTGTAATGGTAAAGTCTTATTAGAAGTAGGAGTAATAAAATATTAGTCTTGAAGGGGATTGACTATTTTGCTGAACTTCTCAACAGTCTGAACTGCTGAATTTAGAAGGAAACCTTCTATAAATCCTATAATCTGAACTTTTTGACTATTTTGCTGAATACTGAATTTCTGAACTGTCTGAACTTTTTGACTATTTTGCTGACAGCTGATTTTCTGAACTGTCTGAACTTTTTGACTATTTTGCTTAACTGCTCGATGAAATATTCAAACTAAGAGACGCGCCGCAACTTTCGGACTAGAGCGACATCTCTGGACCAACTATAGAAACTATAAAAGTGTTCAACGTTAAAACTTCAAACAACGTTTCTGGAGAGGACGTTGTTGCTCATTTGAATAGGGCGTCGGTTTTGGAGACTACGCAGTCGGAAATTGCGGTTCGAATCCCGGTGTCATCAATGTTAGAATTTATTTTTCGCAGCTCCATCTACCGGGTCGTCGCTTTCCACAAACAAACAACAATTACTTTACGACATTCCGTCCATAGCAATAGTGTCACAAGTCTGCCCAGCTGGAATATTAGTTTCACATTGCCTAATTCCAACTTCCCGCCACCAGCCAAACACCCACCAATTATAATCATATTCTAGTATTTCGAAAGAAATTGTCTAAATCAAAATTCCCGCCAATCACCCGCCAATTATAATCCTATTCTACCATATCGAAAGAAATTGTCTAAATCAAAATTCCCGCCAATTATAATCCTATTCTAGCATATCGAAAGAAATTGTCTAAATCAAAATTACCGCCAATTATAATCCTATTCTAGCATATCGAAAGAAATTGTCTAATTCAAACTTCCCGCCACCCGCCAATTATAATCCTATTCTAGCATATCGAAAGAAATTGACTAATTCCAACTTTCCGCTAAACTAATCCTAATACATTTTTTATAAGTTTTCTTTTAATTATTTTTATTAATTTCAAACTTCCCACCAGAAAGACTATATAACGATTCGCGAAGCTTTATTTCAAACTTCCCTCCAAGGCTCGGCGTGTAGCTTGTAGCTCCATCTACCGGGTCATCGCTTTCCACAAACAACAAACACTGAACGACATTCCGTCCATTGCAATAGTGTCACTTCGAATGAAACTAAAAAGGAACGTAATCAAAATAGCAACCATTGGTACCAACTAGTGAAAAATCAATTAAAAAATTATATTTATTAATAAGAGAAATACGGCTACTAACAACTTTTACATCTCGAAATATGGATTTATAAAGTCAGGTATTAAAATTTTTCCCGCCAAGTTTCTTGTCTACGCCCTGAATCTTTAAAAACACTGTATACATGTGAGCTGTATTTAATTGTTTATTCTTTACAAATCAATAATTTCTTAAATGTAAGCTATATTTTTATATTTTTCCATAAATACGTATGTTTCTCCCAGGCCAGACCGTTCTAACGGCTATAAATGCGTTGTTGAAATTTTTAGTTCAGAAATTCAGCATTCAGCAAAAGAGTTAAAAAAATCAGACAGTTCAGAAATTCAGCATTCAGCAAAATAGTCAAAAAGTTCAGAGAGAACCGTTCTGACGGCTATAAATGCGTCGTTGAAATTTTCAGTTCAGAAATTCAGCATTCAGCAAAATAGTCAAAAAAATCAGACAGTTCAGAAATTCAGCATTCAGCAAAATAGTCAAAAAGTTCAGACCGAACCGAAAAGGAACCGTTCAGAAACCGAAATGAAGCGATGGGAAATTTTGAGTTCAGAAATTCAGCATTTAGCATAATAGACAAAAAGTTCAGATTATAGGATTTATAGCAGGTTTCCTTCTAAATTCAGCAGTTCAGACAGTTCAGAAATTCAGCAAAATAGTCAATCCCGTCTTGAAGTATTAAATCAATCACGTTTGTATAATTGGTAACGCACGTGGGTGGGGGGTATCTATCTACACCAACTACTTAAGGAGATTATGGTTCACATCTTCGGAGAATAAGGCAGATTAACCAGACTATTGTAAATACTGCCAACTAGCGACATTTTATTAAATAATAAACCACATACATTAATACAAGAGACCTTTTTTTAAACTTTTCTGGAAGTACAATCTCAAGAAACAAATGGTATTGATGGTCATGTCTCACGCAGGGCTGTAGCCCACCTATAGAAGCGGCAACGTTCACTTTTGTGCCATTCGCGGCGCGCGAATCGCGATTCACGTGCCAATTATTTGAAAGTTAATTACTTGCGAATCCACATCGCTGGATCCAGCAGACCGAAAAATGCGCTGGATCCAGCTGGATAGCTGGATGAGGGATCCAGTAATTGCAATCCCTAGTTACAAGAGCTGCACCCCGACTCCCCGATAAAGCCACCAGTTATTGCACACTCTGACCCATTAAGGCCCTTTCTACGATAACAGCCGGGGTAGCTGCCTTCTGTCTCCGGCACGCACGGGTGCTCTCACGGGTGCTCTCACGGGTGCTCTCCCAACTGCAGTTAGGGAGAAAGAGATTACTGGTAGCGCCTCCCAGTGCAAACCTTACTCCGACCCCACCGAGACGGTTACCCACCTACTGATGGAGTGCCGAACCCTAGTGGCCGAACGTGACGCTATTAGCGTGACCGAGACAGTGCTTCCCGGGGAGCCAACACACCATTGAAGACTACTACGGTCATCAAACATCTTCTTGATAAATGGTTGTCGATTAGAAAACCTAACTAATGACCAGCGTGGTGACACAACCGCTTTTCCTCCACTAAGCTTAGTGTGGCCATTTACAACAGGAGGAAAAGGTACCGAAGTCACTTCGGTTCTTTTCCGGTTCCATGTAGAACCGAACCGGACCGAACCGAAAGAACCGAATACTTTTCGAATACTATTACTTTTGAAAAAGCCGCGAAAAAGAATTAATAAACCACTGACAACAATGACAAGTGACCAGGACTATTATGTCTATTGTCTCAATTGGAAGAAAAAACCGTTGTATTTAGACATCACCTAATTGCGTTTTGTCCAAACTATTCGATTTATTTCTATGTTACTCCCAAATTTGTGGAAATAAGCGAAAACCGCATGACAGTGCTCTCCCCAATTTTTGTTTTGGTTCTCGGTTCGGTTCGGTTCCTACTATTTTTAGGTTCGGTTCCGGTTCCAATTAGTCGGTTCTCGGTTCGGTTCCGGTTCCTTCAAGAACCGGAACCGAACCAAACCGCGGCAACCCCTAACGCGAAGCAAAGTGAGCCTCCCTGAACCAAAAGGTGACATACCCGGGGTAGGAAACAACTAGACTGAACTGAACTGAGCTGAGCTGGTATATTAAGCAAACACTGACCAGGTCTGGGCATTCTTTCCTCCTCTCTCGACAGAGGTAGAACTATCGAGATCTTGTAGCTGACAAAGCCCAGTTTGCTAAATTACTCTCACAAAGTTGCGGCGCTAAGGTTTTTACACAGGTGGGCTCATTATTTTGTGGCCTTTAAAACTTTAGTGACCCCCTTATAAATCTTCTTGGAAGCCAGAAGAGTAATGTTTTTTATTGTTGCGGCTGTCGTTGCGTTTACTGACCATGTATCCGACCTGGAGGGGACACGTGCATTACCGGGGTATTTCCCTAAATTCCCTTAAGCCCATTTCTTTCCTTTCTATTGTCCATTCAACTTTATCTCAATTTCCGCTCCCTTCCTCCCGAATCTATCTGTTAATGGTCTACTATCTTCTTGAGAAAACGAATTGATTTTAAAAGATTTTTTTTCAGAAAAACGTTTCTTGGCAATAAAACCAATTTCTAGAGATAAAGAAAATTCATAAATTAAAATATGTGGCTACTTAATTATAATTATGTGGCCCTTTTAATATAAATATGTGGCCCCTCTCAGAAATGCAGGGGGGCTAAAGCGCACTTCAGCCCACCCTTAGGGCCACTACTGCTCTCACAGGGAAATTAAAGCTCGGCCTCGGGAAAGATCTCGACCATTCGAGGGTGTAGCACTCACCTTCCATCGTCAAGCACCCACTGAAAATATAATAATATTTATATTTCTTTATTTACTAAGGTTTATTTTCGGCAATGTGAGAGAAAGCTTTTAAAACGTTCGGGTGCAATTTTTTTCAGAGTGGAATACATGAAATTGCAATTCGTTTTGTTTGCTAAGTTAGTATTGTTTTCTGTAGACCAAAATGAGTTAAGGAAAATTGTCCCATATTCAAAGTAATTGATTTCGAATTTTACGTAGTACTATTGCTTTCCAAAACACATTATTGTAGTTCTAGATCAATATCAATATATTTCTTATGTTGTATTTCTTATAATTTCACTAAATAATTATACTTATACGGTATGTTTATCGAGTTGGTAAGATATTGATTGTGGGAAAAAGTATAATAAAACTTATGTACGTGAAAAGCTCCATTTAGGAGTTATTCGAATTTGGGAGTGATGTGTAAATTCTACAATTGGATCCCAAATTGCAATTGCGCTGGTGTGTACGCAATACATTTAAGACTTACATATATTTTATGGCGTAACAATTTTGGTTTTAAAATAAGGTAAAAGAAAATTAAAAAATATTTGTGATACGTATTGGAAAGTGTTTTCCTTACTCATTTATTGCACGTAGTGATTTATATTATTCATAACAGGAATTTTTCATATCCACAATAGCGATGCCGGAGGGAATAGACGATCAGACTCTCAATGTTGGAATAACTAAGGTAGTTACCATTTTAGCCAGTTAGTATTCTACGAACGTTTATACAAGAAAGTAACTGGAAGTTTCTTTTTTTTAATTTTGTGGAATTAACGATTCGAAATTCAAAATATCATATTTGTGCACTCTGTAGATAATGTTTTATTCTTAGATTTGTAACTTTGCAGCTTTGGCCATATTTATCTATAAAAGATGGTCGAGGAAGTGGTATCGTTTACGACCTTTGGAAGTACATTTCCAGCGCCCTACCACTAAAGTAAGATTATTAAATAGAAGGAAGCCGATCCTATCCTAAGATTGAGAGTAGATCTAAATATTAGATAATCTCAATGCTTTCTAGAAAGCACCGTCAGCAACGAATCTCGAGAAGGTGGTAGCCTATTTTCAAAATGTCGTCCGCTGTCACAATATTAAAATCAGGTTGAGTCACTAATATACGTTTACCAACTTTCAGTGGGTTCGGCTATTGGAATTTAATTAAAACTTTTACATTAAGTTCGTGAAATTTATTAAACGGTAATTGCATTCTTGGCTACACTAGCTGGCCACTATTCGACATTTATCGCAGAGCCGAGGGCATATCACTCCTCATTCGGGTGTATACTTAATCTGATTAAATGTATTAAATCGTGTTAATCGCGATAAATTTCTTAAAGCGATTTCATTACGATAGCATAACAAATTAATCTGTTTAATCGCAATTTAATAGACTTAATTGTGATTAAATTTAAATTTTGGAATATATTCATGTGCTAATCGTGATTTACGTGCATTTAATCGTGATTTAAACGATTTAATCATTTTAATCATGCAGGAATCCGATTTAATCAATCTAGGGTGCAAACCTAATTATCGAAGTTAAGTGTCCCCACGCTGAGAGCTTAGAATAAAATCAATAATTAGCATAATTTTAATAATTATGGCTTACGAAATAATATAATCAGTTGGCGATAGAAGAATCATCACGACTCATTTTTTTAATTAATTTTCTTTAATTCGTTCGCTCCGAACAATTTTTTCAGCATAACGGAAGTGTATCTTGGTGAGGTGGTATACGGACAACTTAACGAAACTAACGCTTCGATGGGAACTTTTGATCATTTACAGACAAAGGTATATATCCCTTTAAGTGTTTGGATGTTGGTAGAGAATTGAAAGAACTAAGTAAATATATTCTAATAAACGAAACCCAATAAAAATTCACATCATGATTAGAAAAAACCATAGAGTAAACTACTCGCAGAGAGTGGAGTATCAGCGAAACTTGTTAACACTTTTCGTACGCAACGTTTGGTTTACGAGGCATAAAATTAACTATTTAGCCTAAAGTAATTGTACAATATCTGGATGAAAAATAAGTTAATACTTTGAAAAATGTAAAAACAATACCATCGCTCTTCGGACTATATTTATTCACGACTCGAAAACAAGTTAGCCCGTTAGGATGAATGCTTCATGCGCTTCCATAGGCCCTTCCACTCTATGTGAGTTCCTCTATGGAATAAACATTTGACTTCACTCAGACTGTTTGGGATAATAGATTTTAGTCCATATTGTTTCAATAGCCATTAATATGCTATGCTTATACCCAAGGCACCACCCAGCGACGTTTATTGCCTTTAATACGGATAACCGGGTTAAATTGCGTAGGAGGGTGGTGGTATGTCATTAATGCCACGCGACTCGCGAGTGAATAGCTCCATACACTATTACCGTTAACCTCTATAAGTAGTAGGTCAATTTTCTTTTAAAAATTAGTGTAATAAAAGCCAAATTTATGTTAGAAATACTGTTAAGTATGAAAAATTATTGTGAAACTAAAGCTTTATTGTTTATTAACGGCCAAGAGATATGTGTAGGTATAATTCTTTTTAAAGCGGATAATATCTCGTTTTAAAAGAGGCCATTTTCAGTCAAACCAACGCACCAGTGTAGATTCACACCATTGACGATTTATCTTACCGGGCGGATAAAGTCATAGCATCCACAGTACAAAATGAGTACAGTTTTTCTCAAAGGGGGGGGGGGGAATGTAGGCGTGGAGGCCGAATATCATAACGTAAAAAAAAACAAATGTATTTGTGATTTCGGTAAAATGACGGAATCAATTTAGCAAAATACTGAAGCTTGACATATTATTTTTTTCGAAATTGGTATTAATAAAAGAATTCTTACAAATTTACTGGAAAATACGGATTAAAACCTCCCTCAAACGTGAAAATATAATGGCAATGGCGTAGACCAGGAACTTCTTCCGGGTCCAGCCCCCCCTGGTTCCTACCTTTGGCTGTACTTAATTTCCACCACCTTTTCGATGCCCCTCTTAACATTCACATTGTTCGGCAGCCTCCAATGGACGAAGTTCTGGCTACGCCACTGTATAGTGGCGAAAAAACATAAATACATTTTATAAAACCAAGGTCATATTGCTCAGTTGTTCAATATTTTCCCTTCCCGTGGCCCAAAACCGATCTTGAAAAATGTAATATGTAAATGTAAAATGTTAACCTTTTGAAGAAACTCGGGAAGCCCTTCAAAAAATTAAATGTCACAATATCTAATACATATTTTGAGTTTTAATAGAATAAAATACCCACTTTGCAAATAATGTATGTTCGATTTCATTTTTCTTTACGATTAACGCTTCCAAATTTTCATACCCGCTTAAGGCTCAAGCCATTTCTTAAATAGCGGCGTTTGAAACGATCCTGACCGCCTGTAAGTTCCGCTACGGCCGACTATATTTTCTAATCGAAGTAAGGACGCAAAGGGATAGTTTGTGAGGTACCAGAAATAGCTACTTTACGCGTACGGTTAGATAAAGCTACCATGATTAAAGCGCACACGTGGGTGACGTTCTAATCCGGAGGAAACCTAGTCCGTCATGGTGGCTCTTGTCAACATATACATTCCCTTTAAGAATAAAGAAATAAATTACTGTTATTATTCTGAAAAATCAGTCAAATCCATATAATTTACAATATTTTAAACATCATTAATAATAAATAAAAAAACTACTTTAAATACACAATAAAAGTGTAATTAAAAATAAATTAAAAATTACAAACACGACATGTTCCGCACTTGGTTCAGACCTGATGATGCCTTTGAACAGAGAGCCAAACATGTTGTATTTGTAATTTTCAATACATTTTTATTGCGCAAGTACTTCGATTTGATTTGTTTTATCAAATAAATCAGCAGCCATCCCCTCATATCATATTTTAAACATCGTTGAAAAAAAAAATACGCTTTTAAGAAAAATAATTGCTCAACTCAATAGTTTATATGGTACCGCTACGATTATCTACCGTGTTAAGCATTTTATTAAAATTGCGGTTTTTCAAACCATTTCGTCTCGCAATAAATCGCAATTAAAACATTTATCCCTCTCGGCAGTTTCATTTCAAAGGGCCGGTGATGAGATTATTTGCCCCGAAGCCTGAAATGTCTCTGCACGGCTCTGGGGCTATTTATCTTTTGATTGCACTTTTCATACAGGAACCTCACGTGGATGTGCTGCTGATCGACGCATATGCCTCTGAAATTCGAATGAGAAAAATGGCTTTTAGCACTCCATTTGATTTCACGTATTCAGTGTTGGTGGCAAACTACAAGGGGGAATGTAGGCCGATGTTGAGCGGTCTCCTGCCGGACATTGACGAACGTGTAATTACTTACCTAGATGCGCTTTTAAGCTAATTTAAACGACGTTTCAATTGTTTTTTTATACTTAAGGTGTTAATAACAACGATTATGTTGGTAATAATAATATCCATGTTCACGGTCCGTGGCTCAAGCAAAAACAAAAGGATCGCTCTTATATCCGACTGCATTGATCTTATATCAGTAATTTTGCGACAACGTAAGTGTGCTATTAACACAACGGGGTGTTACACCAAATAAAATAAATAGATTTGGTCAGAAAAACATAATATATAGATCTTTAAGTGATAATTATTCATCTTCCAATACGTGTGCTTTTGCGAGGTAACTCTGATTTCCCATAAACGTTCCCCAAGACAACCAAAATGAGGGGAATGCTTCTTGACACGAACTGAATTATTTTTATTTTACATAATACGTGATGTACATTTTGAAACGTAATAAGGGTAATGCCGAGAAAAACACCCAAGAACAGTCGAAATAGCTATTATAGTGATATTTAAAAACTGGAAATTTTTTAGCAACAAGTTTATATCTCTGAAATGATTTTTAAAATTTTACAATGGTGGCTGGTATAGGTCGCATAAAATAAATAATAATGAATGTAATTCCTCGCGTTATAGAGATAGTATTGGCCCTCTTCTGGTCAACAAATTAATAAATGTGCTTTATTTAATGCCTTGGGTTTTATATTTGTCCATGTTTCGCTAGAAATTTCAACCCATTAGAATCAATTCGAAGTCATCTGCTGAAACACATGTAGCTTTGATGGATAATTATTGTGTTAGAGTTATTGTTCTGTATTATTTCGTTTTGATTGAGTTCAGTTATTTAAAATCTAATAACAGTTAAGTTACCGAATTTGGGTTTCAAATATTTGTATAATGTCTAATAGCTCACAATTTCATCCTTAAATAAATAAAAGATATTAAACGAAACTATACACAAAAATACGAATTGATAATTTCGAATATCTAAACCACTTACGGGACATATATATAAAACCTCTACAAGAAGATGGCCAAGAAACAATATTTCCGGGAACCAGGACCTGCAAGTTACTGTTTTTATACTTCTTGTTGAAATAATGGAAACTTTTCACCTGTACTGTATGCAACGTGTGTTTCCTTTAAACCAGGTAGGCTTTTAGGACATATTAAGGCTTAGCAAATACAGGACGTTCTGTTATCACATGAAAAATTTCTATTATTTCAACAAGCAGTATATAAACAGTAACTTGCAGTTTCTGGCTCGATAATATATTACTTCTTGGCGATTTCCTTAAAGATATTTAATTGCAGTGCATATTGCATTATTCAATGGCTAGAATATTTAAAGACCTCAAATGTTCGTAGAAATCGGAAACTACTTGAGTTTAATCTTTTTGGTTGGTTTAAGTTTTATTTAAATAACATAAAAAATAATATATTTAAACCAATAAAATCATCTGCTTTACAACCTTCGACTTTTCCTTACCATAATTATAACGCCTGTTACATCTAGTTTCTGTTAATCAGCTGTGATATTAATAAAAATGCATTTAGGAACTAAAGAATATGGACCGCAGTAATTGTAAAGCACACCTTCGCGCACTTTCTAGTGAAATATTTAATGCTTTGGACACTCTCTTATGATTAAAATGCAGATGAACGTACACTACAAAGCATGAGAGGATAGTATCTGGGGATTAGGCGATTGCCCTTTATTATTCGGTAGCTAAATGGATTCTTGATATAGTGTATTACCGCATCTACGAAAAATGTCGCTACCCATACTTATTCCAAATAGGATATCCGTTAACCCAAAAAAGGGTTCTATGGCCCAATTCCATTATGAGTTTGTGCTTTTTTTTATCAAAGATTGTTTTCAAGCGTTTTGCAGGAAACTCTCGACTTTATATAAAGTGATGGCGGTTGGAAGCTTCTCTCTGGGGATGTTACCGTTGGTGCTGACGTATCTCAATCTCATGAGGTCCAATCTGTCCTTTTGCGAAGAACGTACTCCCAACAGTTTCATCGATGTCCGTTCCATGGGGATGACAGTGGCTGTTATCAAAGATAGTCCCGAATATTTTACCATAAAGGTGTTTAAAGCACGGTGTTTCTCAAAATTACTTTCTTTAGCCTTAAGTTACGTAATAACAATACGTATAACGTTGCCTTTTGTTTTAATTCTTATTTTCTTTCTGAGTTTTTTATCGTCACTTTATCCCTGCTCCGATTTAAACATCCAACTAAATTGAGCAGTATATTATTGACCTTGGTTGTAACATGTGTCACCTTTGGTATATTTAGATAGTAAGGTGCTGAGTTAAACCATGGACTAATTAATGTATACACAGGGACGGTCCGCATAGGAAATTTAGCGGCTAGCGATTGCTAAATGTGCCCTCGAGCGGCGATTGTGCGAACTAACGACAAACTGAGTCAAGGGGGATGGAAACGGGAGGAAAGGTTTAAGGGTACAAAAAAAAAGCAGTCGCCTTGCCGGCGATGTTGTAAGCTCCACGTGCGTTTAGTAAATGAATTCATTTATATCAACAATTAAATTGATTGATATTAATTTTTCGGCCCATACATTCGAGACCTTATTCTCAATTTCTCCAGACAAAAAGAAAATTAAAAAAGTGGATTTAAGTGATTCCGATAATGGTAAATCAAAGATTTTTTTGGACAAGGCTTAGAAAAAGATGAACAGGAAAGGTATAAAGAAATCTTTCGTGTGTTCTTTATGACAATACTTCGAATCACTTTTACACGAAGGGTAAACACACAGCTTTTTCCTCATAATTAATTTGTAAAACTACTTAAATAAATTAAAGCTCTTAAATCATACACCTTATTCAAATGAACGAAAAAAACCGTTTGTTTTTCAAATCATAAGCAGACGCCAACATCGATAGACTCCAAGCAGATAGAGGGCAGCATCGTTTTTCCGTTTGATGACGTTTTGACTCGGCTAACTTTGCTTAAGGGGGGGAGGAAAAGAGGGAACAGCATTAACAAGACTTAGTCGCCGATTTTATGAGAGAGTGGCGTTGTGCGGACCGTCCCTGTGTATACATTAATTAGTCCATGGTTAAACATTGAGGATATTGTCATCAAATTGTGTTTTTGTTACTTATGCTTTATCTTAAGTGATGTTTCCAAAAAGGCAGGTATCCATATGGGAGCTTAAACCTAAGGGTGGGTAATTAAAAGGGAACTCATACACAATGAAGGTTAACGATAATAGATGTTATACATAATGTAGGCTATCCAAAACGAGGGTATCCACATAAGAAATGGTAAAGAAAGTATTCTGTCGTGAAACATTTGTTCAGCTGATAACTGATTTTAGAAAACTATTTCTGTGATTTATCACCATTTTTCGGGGATTTACACTGATTGTTAACACTTCTCTAGTGATGTCAAGTGATAACGAACAATTGGTGAACCTGAGTACTCTAGTTTCTATTTAATTTAATAGGTCGTACAAAACGTTTTTAGGAATCCAAGGAAGCGCAATTTCGATATGCATTAAAAAATATTCAAATTATAAAGCACAAAGAAAGAAGTAATTGGATTAAGCTAGTTCTGAATCAAGAAAATCTAGTGTTCATCAGCGCTAAACACACCATTTATAATAATATTTATGAAGAATGTAAATACGGAAATACAACCAGTGTGCAATTAAAACATGCCAAATTACACTTGGGATCAAGGAGCTATGTCCTAAAAAACATCTGCTTTGCAGCTAGGATTGACATTTCAAGTAGCGTCTTGGAATACATAAATCTGAGGTCATTTATTTGTTTTACGTCTGTACCTTTAAAATTAGAGAGCTACAAAAGCAATGACAGCGCCTGCGTCAGAATATCCATGATAAAGCCGATTTTTGCCTTAAATTAGAGGTCAAAAATCAATTTTAAGGGTCCCAAGTTCAACCCCTTCAAGTGAATGTGAAAAACGAATTAGCCTACACCTTTAGGTAGCTGGCACTGCAACTGCACAAAGGGGAACTGTGTGTTCAGGGGAAGTCCCACTTGATATACACTTGAGCCACACAATGCCAGCGGGTGACGAAGTGGCCATCAGATCTGTAAACATTATCCAAAACGCCACGTATGAAACCGAAAACATCAAAAGCATTAAAAACTACAGTAAACTTGAACCTATAGTGGTGCCTAGAGGTCGGGGATGGTTAACTTTTATTCAATAGATAAAGCTCTCAAAATTATTCGTAAGACGTTTTGATCAAGTAATTTATATTTCTGTATTATCCAATTAATTTTTTGATAAATTTGTAAAATTAATCGGAAAAACGACCTTTTTTTCGATAAAAAGTTCAATTTTTAAGAATAATACATGTTTTTTAAACATTTTCCGAAATATTAACCGGTGAATTTCTTTGTTTAAATTTTTTCACCGAAAAAAATCAATTTAATCATGGATAATGTTTATCCGTCCCCGACCTCTAGTGGTGCCTTTAGTAAAACCTAGTTCATTATTAATGTTATTATTTTTTAATCCGTTGTGACACATTTACAATGTGAAATAACTGGTGGCTTTTCCAAGGAGTCAGGGTCCAGCTCTTGTCACCCATGAGGTCGGTGGCACACTAGGAGATTTAAGCCGTGATCAAATGGTCCTATTTCCACTCCAACTTTAGTCAAGTAGGCGCTGGACACTGGGTTTCAGTACAGACTAACAAAGAGGGTCGACCTCTCTCTGGTGGCTCGACGGATTTTGTTTTATAGCTGTGGGGTGGCGGGTCTCCATATAAGGTGCTGTAAGTCCTTGCTTCCCAGCATTTTGGACTCACATCGGTGCTCTAGTGCCAGCTGTGCGGGGTTGCTTTCGGTTGCAGTGTGCCCATTGTTAGCCTTTTTTTGCCTTTCCGAAGGGCGGGTGGCTCTCTACCTAGGTAGCTAGGGTGGCGGCTGGGAATGCTTTAGTTTCCACTCTCATTGCCACAGCTTGCGTCTAAGGTGCGACTGTTAGCTGAAGGGTTATCTTTCTGCCCTTGGCTGTTTCGTCATCTGATCGGGCCGTGGATGCTTGCACAGGGCATTATGATGAGACTTTAGGTGGTATATGATTAATGATATCCCAGGTGTACCGATATATAAGTGCTGACCCAATGTGACAGATTTACTCAACTTTAGGGGGAAAATGATTGAGTAAAGTTTGAGATAATTATATCTCAAACTTTACTCAATCATTTAAATGACCCTTGCGGAATTATACTCGAAACATAAAAGCACGTGATTTCGCTCTACTTCATTTTTGTAGAGTTGAAATAACTTGAAATCTACTATCTCATCTGATAGTAAATGGCGTGCCAGTCACACGAGACAATGTTACTGCGGTTGAAATTATTTTTTAAATGTTAATGTGTTTTTGATATGAATTTCTCTACAGAATCCAAATATACCACGGAAGTGGATTATGGATTTTCGCTAAGGAAAAGCTCCGACTGGAAATGTTGAAATGCGCAGGCAGAGACACTTTTGTTGAAAACAAAGATAGATTAGGTTCCACAAATTTGGAGCCAATTTCCTTTAACATATTGGAAGGAATATTTTTGACTTGGGCAATTGGAATAATGTTTTCTATTCTAGTACTTGCTGCCGAAGTCATCTTCAAACCTGTTACGACGGAGATATTGTGGGCAATTCCCAAACCACATTAAAAACCAAATTTTAACTGTATATGTTGCTATCGGTAATTTTAAGCTGAACGTATCTTATATTAGATGAAAAATAAATTTTTTATCACTACGAATGTTTAGTTAAAAAATCCTTTAATAAAAGAAAAATTTCTTTGGTAATAACAATTATATATATTTAATTTACGTATGCTTTTGGTCATACCACAATAAAAGCCTCAAATATGGTCAGCTAGCGCTATGATTTATTTGAAGGTCCAATATCTTTTTTACATTTCGCAATCATACCTCATACCTATTTACAAGAGTTGTATCCAAGGAAAATTGAGACAATTATAAAATCTAATCAATATTCAATTCAATTCAAACGGTCTTACAAATATTTGGCTAAGATTCGTCCGAAGATCATTTCTAAATAAATTATACCAAGGATTTATTAAATCCAATGATTTCGTTACATTTAATTTGAATCCGTGTAATTGGGTTTTAAGATTTTATATTTTTAATATAAAATATATCCGCATTTCGAGTATTTTTCTTGGGCATTTCAAATTCCAAACTAGATACGAGATCAGAACAAGATACGTAGTTATTTATCAGTTTATAAACAAACATGATGTCACTGAAGTCTAGACGAATAAATATAGTTTTAATAACCGTTATTTTTCAGGTCCAATGACTTCGTTATTTGAATTTTTACATTCTCCAATGACTATAGATATATTCTTTTCTTGGTATTTCGTGTTGACAGTTTTCTTTGTTAACTGTTTACCATACAGTTTCTTAGAAATCGTCTTAACAACTTCTATCCGTGAGTTACTACAGCCATTCTCTTGAAGAAATTTGCTATTTAGATGGTTTCCCATTATTAATCATCGTTTCAATTATTTTACCACTGTTCAAAGAGTGATAATTTTGAGCTGCAGAAGGGACTGACAAACGAATATTATATTTTATAATGTCTTTTTTTATCGAAATATTTCGTTGTTTTAAGTCTTCCATCTCTGACTGGAGGTTATCTATTTTATCTAATAAATCTTTGTTATTAGTATATATGGTTTGTAATAATTGTGTAACATGAGTCAGTTCGTCACGAAATTTAGAAATTGCTATTGTCAAATGCTCGTGAATTGTAGTCTCGGACCGTGTTCCGCTTTCAATTTACTTTAACTGTGACGTTTTTTTAGCACAGAAGAAACCAAGGTCCGTTCATCTCAAGAAAAAGAAAAAGTGTTTTTTAGGAGTAACGAAACTTGCAGAGTTTTGATTCAGTTGTTTTGATTTTAATAGGAACATAACCGAGGTCTCTTCTCTCACAAAGTCACTTAGAATTTGGTCGCCTTCGGAGTCGGGGTGGTCAGATTGAGTTACAAAGACAGGTACAGGATTAATACTTGTTTTATCTAAATCCGAACATTTTGAACAGATTTACGGGCTTTTCTCCGTGGTTTTGTTATAAAGCAAAGGTATTTCTTCTGAAGATATACCAACACATTTTGTATGGAGTTTTAGCAATTTCCGCACGGAATTGTCTTTTGAGCACCCTTAAATTGTTGATTGCAAAATTTGACATGTGAAGTGGCTGCCTGACACATTGGAACTCAAAACAAACTAAAGTTACCCTTCAGTATTTTGTCTCGACGACTATGTATTTTGCATGGATAAACCAAATCCTTAGTTAATTAAGTCCATAATGTCTTAAATGTAGAAGCGTCAGTAGTCTGCTTCCACCGAAGGTTTACGTTCCCAAGATCCAAGTAAAGACATAGCACATGTGTTTTTCCTCCAACACTGGATTTTGAGTCCAATTTGTAATAGCGCAATTAAATAAATAAATGTCTACTTACACGCCAATTTCATTACATCGCTCATTTGTGGAATTTTCTCCTTACACGCTCTGTAAACGCTCAGTTTTAAAGAAACTGGTCAGTTCTGCTTGTAGATATCGCTCCTCCTTTTCAAATGTGCTTCGGCAAAACTCTTGTGACCCGGTATCTTGGAGTTACGTTCCAAACCAAAGACTATAAAAGCTTTGCTTACAAACAGGCGTGTTGTACCGTACTGCTTGCATACAAGATTGCAACGCACTCTTTCAATCGGTTAAAAAAATTGCTCGTCAAATTTGAATCTGTAACAGAAGAATGATTTATCAAAGTAAAAAGCTTAGACTGTTTAGTAGGTTTCCAAACATTGCTTCTCATTATTTTTGTGTTTTAGCTGGCCTTTCCAAAATATCAAGAATGAGTTATTGGCACTTACAATTGTTAGTATACAGGTAAAATAATTGTTCCTTGAAAAATTGCACTTACAAATCTACACTGTTCATGAACCCACTGCGGGAAACTGTATACAGTTTGCCATTTTTTAGGTTCCCAAATAATGAAGAACATAGTGTCTAGTTGTATGAATGTATTTGATACATCACTGGGTGCTCACTTCGAATTCTTATATGCAGTGGCAGAAGTTTTTGGTAAACCAAAATCAACTTTTAAATAAATCATCATTTCAACAAGGCTACAGTTTACTTGGGCTACTCTGTGGCCAATGTCTTTGGGTGCTCAACATATTTTAAGTGCATATTTAAATATATTTTGTAGTGCTTTTATGGGTTATTTTAAATCGTTTATGCTTTAATTATAATTATCAAGTTATATACCACGAATTTATTTTCCTTATCAATAGTTTTGACGAATGGGTTTTAATCTGGGGCATCATAAATTTGTACGGTTTAAACTGCACCGCACTTTAAATAAATTACAATATATGCTACGAACATTTTGAAATTTCTCAATTCAAGAATGTTCAAAGAAATAAGTTTATTAAAATACGTTTCACGTGCCTTTTAAGACCAGTGAGGACTTATCTGAGGGATATTTTCCAACAACAATCTACTCCGAAAAACGATGGACAAGTAAAAGTCACTCGAAATAAAATTTTCCCAGACTGTTAGCCGTTCGTAGCCACCGTGCAGCCTCCCCAAAACCCCTTAGAATAACAACTAACACCAAAGGCTTGTTAGACGTAGATGCAGTAATTCCCAGGAAGATAAAAAAAAGTAGTATGCTTATGCTTAATACTCCCAAAAACTATTTCAAAATGAGAAAGAAGCAGTTAGCAATATATGAAATTTAACATTAAATTTATGCAAAAAGGTAATTTATTTTTTAATAAAACCGTTTTATCACCATTGCAAATAATGAATACTCAAGAACGTTAATTTGTTATCAGGAAAAGTATCAGTTCGAAACAACCAGCTGATACACAGATTCTAAATGACGAAGAGCACCTTATTTTAAACTCCCAAATTAAACAATATTTGAAAGATAACAATTAAATTGAAGTTTTAAAACTACAGGTGGAAAAATTTCCTCGCCATAATTTTAGGAAATTTCCATTTTATCTCTTTTATATTTTAAATTACAACCATAAATTGCTTTTTAAAATTTTGGTATTATCATCACTTTCCGAGTATCCTTCGTTGTTAAAAACAACCCAAACATTCAAGACCTTCCAAAAAGTAACACAACTTAGGGTTTTTAAGAAAATAATCTAGTTAAAGAATATATTTTAACTTATTTATCTATACAAATTCTAGCTTTTTTCTGTCCCATAATTTCTAGACCACGTGCACCTCCCAAAATTCTCGTTACAAGAAAAAGATATCTACTCTCAAAGAAATTGTTGCCAGGTCTAAAATGTTTAAAGTCAATGATTAGAATATAGCAAATAACTATTATCAGAAGAAAAACAATTGTTTTTGAAATTCAATTTAAAGTCCCAAATGCTAAAGTCCTTTGCTTTTTAAAATTTTGGTATTATCCTCACTTTCCGAGTATCCTTCGTTGTTAAAAACAACCCAAACATTCAAGACCTTCCAAAAAGTAACACAACTTAGGGTTTTTAAGAAAATAATCTAGTTAAAGAATATATTTTAACTTATTTATCTATACAAATTCTAGCTTTTTTCTGTCCCATAATTTCTAGACCACGTGCACCTCCCAAAATTCTCGTTACAAGAAAAAGATATCTACTCTCAAAGAAATTGTTGCCAGGTCTAAAATGTTTAAAGTCAAAATGTTTAGAATATAGCAAATAACTATTATCAGAAGAAAAACAATTGTTTTTGAAATTCAATTTAAAGTCCCAAATGCTAAAGTCCTTAGAAAAAGGTTTTGTCTACTTCATCAAAGAACACCCCGAAATAGGCTTTCAACGGTTAATATTCAGCCAGGACTGACTGAATTAAATTTTTAAAGCATTAGCGAAAAAGTTGAAAAGATGACAGTTAAGGGTACGCAACTGCATTGTAACGGTAGACGAGATCGCATGATCTGAACTTCTCTCCTTTGATCCTACTCAAGATATATGGTTGTCATGATACCCGGCTAATTTAAACAATAAAAGCAGCCAGTTGCATTCCTTTCTGCAAGAGGAACAACTAACCCTGAATTTCTAAATAAGTTTATATTTTAATGTAGGGATAAGAGGTGTGCATTTTACGAATATTTTGCTACTCGAATATTTCCTTCGCCCAGTGAATTTTCCAATTCCGCCATATGAAACCTTCTTATTCTGAAAGAAGACTCTACGTTTCGTAAGCATGGAAACCTTCCTTGCGCGAAGGAAACTATAACACAGTGAACGAAACTTCGTCTTTACTACGCGAAACTATTCTATATTCTTCCAATTAAAATGGTCTTCGTTTGAAGGTTTTTACGGAGTTTTTACTAAAGCGTTTTTTCGCAAGAAGATATACACATGCTGATAGGCTAAAACAAAGATATTATGACGATTACAAGTAAACATTTGAAATAATTTTACTAGAGTGAAGGTTGCTCGGGCGATAAATTGTTGACGGTTGATAATGATAAGAAAAAGTTGTTTATTTAATTTTCAGTACTATTTTTTAAATAAAACGAAAGGTGTTTGTAAAAATTCATTATTTTTATCACAGTTTTCTAGTCATCTTTCCATTGAAGTTTTTCACTGGACAATAAAGGTTAAACTTCAACTGCCAAAAGTATCCTCCGTACTGAGAAAAAATAAATCTTTCAAAAAAGCTGAATTAGAGTTCAAGCAGTCGTCGCTTCGGCCAAGCTCATCATTGTTTATAGCAGTGGCGTAGTCGGATGGTCCTTTTTTTAGAAAAAAAAAGTTATTTGTTACGAGAGTATTAAAAAAGGAAACGTCACCTATAATAATAATAATAAAAATCAGCTAGACTAATACCCAACGCACCACCTTAGGCCTAAGTTATCGAGCGACTTTTAAAGCCTTTAATTCAGGTGGCCGGGTTACAATGCGTAGGAGGGTGGTGGCAAGCCCTGCAAGCCACGCGCGCCAACAGCTCCCTTCACTAACTAACCTGACTAACCTATTAACGTTGTAACCATTGTTATAAATTTAGAACATACCTAGTTCGGAAGTTTGTGTTAGAAAAAATAGCTTCTGTCGCTTCGAGTGTCGAAAATAAAACTAAAGTTACCGATGCGAACAAGCGACCCCCACCGTTTTTGACACTGAATTTTCAAAATAATTCCAATCGGGGTATTATGGAAGATGAAATTTACAGTATAATTACTTTTATCGTGGAAGTCAACCAGACAAAAAGGGTCTACCTTCGAAAAAAGTATGAATGTTGTAAGTCGGAAAATTTTCCGTATTTTAAATAATTTACGATTGTCACTCGAAAATCTGCCTCAACAACCCCTTGGGGCCCCGTCCAAAATGTTCCTCTGTACTCTCGAGCCACGCTTAAGTTTGTGCGACTAGTACTTTTTTTAGGTATTTGGCAACAATCTGTCGGGTCGAATTTCGAAAATCAATAAATAATTTATACAAATTTTAACTGCTTTTGTGTAATTTCTATTTTTTATTTTTATTTTTCCCCCTATGGAAGTGGGGCACAAGTCGCTAGACGACTTAACCCCAGAAACCCTGATTATTGTATCTTCATATATCCAGTAATAAAATTGAATTGAATTGAATAAAATTTAACCAAATAGGGTGACGTTTAAAAATTTGATCAAAATTAATTTTTTTTATAAAATTATTCTATCAAATACAAAATTTCTGCTTTAAACCAAAGAAAGCCTTAAAGGTAATGCGCCCTTTACTTATTTTTAATATTAACATCTTTTCACCCTCATAAACAAAATAATATAATAATACAATAATAATAATACATTTTCAAAAAAAGATAGTATGGAATCACCCCTCCCAAAATAGTTTCTTCCACTCTACAGTGGCCACGTTCAGAAACAGCAACGGTTGAAGAACCGTTGAATGCACATTCGTTACTAAACGATTTTGTTCACTTCCGGTTTTGACGTCACGTTTGTAGTCGGAGACTTAACGAAATAAACAATCCATAGAGCCGGTTATTTTGTTGATCAACGGAATCGTGACGTCACGGTCACAGAACGCGGGAAGGCTAACTGCGGACGACACAGCAGACGACATTTCCCTTTGGAGTTACTGTCTTCATTATTACAATACGCGCAAAACACCAACTACTCCCGGATTTATGAATTTTCAATTCTAGAAGACGCTACACACTAGAAGTGGCTAGAAAACTTTAGCATACCTAAACCTATTTCTGTCGCGAAATTACAAAAGTCAAGATAATTTTAAAGTTTAAATTTTGTTTGCTTCGTCAGAATCGTCATTCGCCACTCTTGACTCGGGTTTGTGTAGTGTATTGAATAGCGCTTTGGTGGGCCCTGGGGCTTAAATTCGACGGCTCTTGGTAGTATTGATAATCGAATATTTAAAAACTAAATCCAAATAAATAAATAAATTAACGAAAGGTTATTGCTAGAGAAGGGATTTATTCTAGGGGCGCACAGTGTTTCGAAAAGCCCAAAATGCGGCAGAAATTAAAAAATTACCAGACACATATAATATTTACATATTTATAACCAGGAAGTAAACAGGAGTAACGTAGCACCAAAATTTTATTGCTGCGCCCCCTAGCGACGAAGTTAGCTTCCCCCTAGGAACACAGGGTTAACGTTGGTGAAATTCGATAGCCATTAAAGAGTTTAGAGAGTTGACAAAAATTCACGGTCGTAAGTCTTACCATATACTAATAAAATTAAGTTTTAGGGTTGGAAAAGTCAATTTTAGAGCATGTTCACCCGAGATTTCTTCCGAAACACGCAAGTGGATACCCAAATATTTTTCGAACGTTTTCTAGTAAACATTCCATTATATCCATTCCATAAATATTTCCGGTTTCCCTTCGCGACCGTTGAAGAAAGTTGACTTGAAAAGTTTGTAGAATATTACTATAAATCTAGGCTGAAACCGCCATACTTGGCTATAAATTTCATCAGCGGGTAAAGCAACTCATGCATACCAATTTGGGTAATACGATTTGGCAGATGTCAATTAAAAGTAAATATCGTTGGCTGAAAGCCATAATCGCGTAATATTCTGAAGACTTTTTTGATGAGGTTCTAATCTGTTATCAACGCTATAAATCAATTTTTTATTGCAATATAGTAAGTCCCTAAGTGGGTTAGAGTGTGCAATAACTGGTGGCTTTACCGGGGAGTCGGGGTCCAGCTCTTGTAACCCATAAGGGCGGTGGCGCACTGGAAGATGTTAGCTCTGATCAAATGGTCGTATCTCCACCTCCGACTTCGGTCAGGTTTGTGCTGGATACTGAACTTCGGTTCAGGCTAACGGAGAGGGTCCAGGCAAACTGGTCGCCTCGGCGGATTGGGTAGCCTGCTGTGGGGCGGCGGGCCTCCATATGCGGGCACGACGGTCCTGTTTCCCGGCCTTTTGGGGCCCACCGGGATCTCCGGTGCCAGCTGTGCCGGGTTACTTGGACTGCTGTGTGCTCGTCGTTCCCCTTAAGGAGCTCTCTCCAAAGGGTTTGGCTCCTTACCTACGTAGGTAGGGTGTCGGCTGGAGTTGCTATAGCATCCATTCTAAATCCCACTGCTGTGTGCGAAGTGGGGATTGGTCCACCCAATGCTGCACCTTCTGCTGGGTTGAGTGGCTTGCGTCAAAGGTGCGACCATCAGTAGTAGGGTTCTGCTACCCATGCTGGATTTGTCACCTGTCCGGGCTAGGTGGACGCTGGCGTAGGGCACTATGATGATAGGCCTCCGGTGGTATGGTCTCTGTTACTAGGTACACCGGGATATAAATTCTGACACACTGCAATATAGTAAAATTGCATTACACTTCCTGAATCTTTTATTAAAAATTTAACGATCTTAAATAGAATAAAAGATTAAGGTACATCTTTTTGTAAAAAAAACGATATCATTTTAAATATTTGTACTAAAGAGCCGGTTACCCCACAAGTATCGCTATTTATGTAGAATTTCAATGACTGTTTAAAATCATTACCGAAGACATTTTGGTAGGTCGTAGTTGCTTTCTGAAGAAGAAAACAAATTGAAGCGAGAAAACAATATTTAAAGCGCCAAAATGTGTGTTTTTTTAAAAACCGAAAGTTACTTTTAAATTTAATGCGCTTTCACTTATTTGAATAACGTGTTTGTTCAAATATGGATAACCCACAAAGTAAAATTGTTGGCAATGTTCGCCACGACCGCTCTTTCAACGCAACAATAACAAACGACGCCTCATTCAGTAGTAATATTTTACCTTCTTTAAGTTCTTCGCCAACCAACAGTAATTCAATTGATAAGAGCCACCCGAGAGTTCCCATTACTAAAAGGGAATTGGTTGGAATTTTCAATTAACACAAAAACCTAGGTGACTGTATTTCGAGTATCCGAATCTTACTTGGAAATCAAATAAAGGAAAACCTTTCGAAGTTTCAAATGGAAATTCTACGCAGAGCGATTAAGAGCGAAAAAAAAACCGTTTAACCGTTGGTGGAAATAAGCTGGTAGAGTGATGGCTTACTTTGAGAGGAAGCACCACGTCTGGTTGCAGACAGCTTTGAAATTCCTGAAACTCTTGTTACTAATTCTGATCCAAATACGCCCTTAGGAGTTCCTGTTGTAGGAAGGCCAATTATCGAATTTTCGGTTGCATCTGCTCGCACAAAACGAGTTCACGTTAGTGAGTTAGCATCCTTATTGGAAGACGAACCCGCTGAAAAATCATAAAAGCAGCAGCAGTAGCGGTTGAACGGAAAGGAGAAACTGGATTGACCTTGGGCTTACAAAAACTGATGAACCGTTCGAATTCAGCATCAGCTGTACCCGAAAGAATGCCCAAGGATGTGCCAACGTCTTGTTCTGACACAGAAGCTCTCGCATTGATTTTAGATGGCGATTTATCAGTAAACACCTATAATATGATCAGGCAAACTGATTTATCTCATGGCTCTTCTCTCTTCCCACCTTACTATAAAGTTCTTCAGGCCGGCTGTTGTGTATGTATCTGAAACGATACCGTTCGTTTCTCTTCAAAAACTTTTAGACCACACAGTAGACCGGATTTTAAATCTTCAAGGAGAATTTATCATCAGGTACACAAAGGACATTAATCAGGAAAGTTTACATCTAACTCTTTCAGTCTCTTGGGGCTTTGATGGAAGCACCGGTCAATCGCGGTATAAACAGAGCTTCGGTAGCTCTATCGACTCTAGAGATGCCTGCCTTTTTGTAACCACAATTATTCCTTTGAGCCTAAGATCAGAATATGGACATACCGTCTGGAAAAACAGAACCCCACAGTCAGTACGCTTTTGTCGGCCCCTAAGAATTCAATTTATTAAAGAATCCAAGGAATCTATATTAGCAGAAAGTGATTGGGTAAAACAACAAATTGAACAACTGCAGATCTTCACTTCAAACATTTCGGGCATATCTGTGTCATTCGCGTACAGTCTTCATCTTACTGTAATCGACGGCAAAGTGCTTAGTATTTTATCAGGTGCTTCGTCTCAGCAACGCTGCCCAATCTGCAGGGAAATACCTACCCAATTTAACGACATTCATCGTCAAAACTTTTTACCGAAAGATGGAACTCTGTTACGATATGGACTGAGTCCATTGCACGCCTGGATACGGTTTATGGAGTTTTGCTTACATTTGGGGTACCGCATCGTTGATGGATTAAAGACCAGGCGCATTAAGGGGGGAGCTAATAACCCGACCTTTATTAAAAGAAAACAAGATATCCAACGTTTGATGTGGGAGAAGTTATCATTAAGGGTAGACTTTCCTAATCCTGGTGGGTCTGGCACGAGCAACGATGGAAACACGGCCAGAAGGGCTTTTTCGCCTTCAAATCAAGAAATATTTGTAGAAATT
Organism: Leiobunum rupestre; assembly: GCF_980474605.1. Taxonomy (NCBI): domain Eukaryota; kingdom Metazoa; phylum Arthropoda; class Arachnida; order Opiliones; family Sclerosomatidae; genus Leiobunum; species Leiobunum rupestre. The sequence continues at coordinate 48,485,483 of NC_143391.1, read as the reverse complement.
CTTTCCATTGAACGCTGGCTTGTGGAGGGGTTGCACGTAATTTTATGTGCCATATCCTCAAATTTTCCCATTGATACCGAAAAATTTGGCCAGTGTTGTCTAGAATTAAGTAAAAAGTACGTTGACAATTATAAGTGGTTTAATTTGCCTGTAACCCTACATAAAATCCTTGTTCATGGTGAAATAATTATTCAGCAGTCCACTTTACCTATAGGAGTTCTAAGTGAACAGGCGGGTGAGTCCCGTAATAAATTATACCGTCGAGACAGGGAAATGCATTCTAGGAAAACATCTAGAATTGAAAATTTACGGGATATATTTAATCGAGCCCTGGATTCAAGTGATCCCATTATTTCGAACATTTCCCTCAGCAAAAGAATAGAAAAGCAAAAACAAATTCCACTTCCGAGAGCCGTTATGGATTTACTTAAAGAACCAAATGAACCACCTTATCCAGTCAGTTTAAATAATTCTCAACACGAGATAGAATTGTGTAATGAAAACGACAAATATTTTCTGAACAATATGCGTTTAGCAACTGAAAATATTGAATAGCTATGTTTGCTTCATATATTTAAAAAAAATAAGCAATTAAGATATTTGTTAACATAATTTTTGTATATTATCAAGTGATGTTTTCCCTGTTTAAACTGTTTTCTATAATATATTTTTTGCAAATTAGTATAAGCTAGGGTAATACTAATTTGAATAACGGTAGGGCTTTTCTTCTGTTATTCGTTTTAGCCAAATTTTGGCTAGGAATTTTATTACTAATTTCTAAATATTAAAACTCCACTTTCTTCAACTGTCGCGAAGGGAAACCGGAAATATTTATGGAATGGATATAATGAAACGTTTACTAGAAAACGTTCGAAAAATATTGGGTATCCACTAGCGTGTTTCGGAAGAAATCTCGTGTGAACATGCTCTAAAATGGACTTTTCCAACCCTAAAACTTAATTTTATTAGTATATGGTAAGACTTACGACCGTGAATTTTTGTCAACTCTCTAAACTCTTTAAGGGCTATCGAATTTCACCAACGTTAACCCTGTGTTCCTAGGGGGAAGCTAACTTCGTCGCTAGGGGGCGCAGCATTAAAATTTTGGTGCTACGTTACTCCTGTTTACTTCCTGGTTATAAATATGTAAATATTATATGTGTCTGGTAATTTTTTAATTTCTGCCGCATTTTGGGCTTTTCGAAACACTGTGGGGCGTAGCCAGGATTTAGTTTCGGGAGGGGCACACATTGAAAAAAAGTAAAACAAAACGTAAATTGTTTTTAGAACCATAGGTTTCGGGGGGTACGTGCCCCCTGTGCCCTTCCCTAGAATCTAAGGTCAAATAGAAGAATTAATTAGCAGTAGATCCATCTTCTATCAGGGTGTAAGTTACCTACTGGCGGAGGCGTAGCCAGAATTTGGCTATGTGGCTTTATGTGGTAGATATTCTATTTAAAATTAAAAAAAATATAATTAGATAGGTTAGGATTCAGCGGACCTACAACTTCGGTGATATCAGTAAATATTAAATTTAAGTATAGTTTTCAGGGTAATTTACGGGACCCCAATTTTCGTGGTTTTATATTTTCGCCAAAAATCTACATATAGTTCCTTAATTGAAGTCCGATTTTCATGAACGTCGTTATATTTTTTAATAGCTGTGGTTAACATTTAACCTAGAGTTGCAAAAACGTTCCTTAATTTTAATTCTAAGTAAGGTTTTTTGGGCAGCGTATACGGACCCCCACAATTTCCAACATTGTAAATCCGCATGTTTATAGAGATCTACGCGCCCGTTTCCCTCTAGCGTTTTTCAAGGCCGTTCAGAGTGCGCCGCCCTTTCAACGTTTGACCAGAAGTAACAATAAAGTATGACACTGATCGAACTAGTCTTCGGCGTATGACCAGAAATAATAAGTGTGACACTCAACGTAACAAATAAGTATGAAACTGATCGAACTAGTCTTCGGCGTATGACCAGAAATAATAAGTGTGACACTCAACGTAACAAATAAGTATGAAACTGATTGAACTAGTCTTTGTCGTATAACCAGAAAAAAATAAGTGTGACACTCAACGGCTGACTAGTAGTAACAAATAAGTGTGATCAGAAGTAAAAAATAAGAGTAACACTGATCGAAGGAATCTTCGATGCTTTCCAAGTATGACTAGCCGTTACAAATAAGTGTAAATTACACATCAGGAGGATTGTGTGTATTCTGACCGTCATTCGTCTTGTTTCATTTGGACTGCCCGTAGTATGTTCGCGACACATGTTGACCTTAAGACATGTGGCGTTTTAATTAAGGTAACCAAGTCAAGTGGTCAGAGCGGACCACGATTGGGTTGTTAAAAGCCCACGTCTCAAAATTGTGTTTTTAGACTCCACTTAAGAAGCCCTGCTTTTTGGAGTCTCAGGAAGTGTGCCTCAAGTCCTTGGCATTGGACGGAGAACTCGCTCTTATTTCTAAGCTGAAGCAAGATCGTACCAACTTATTTGTCTTTATTTTCAATGATCGGTTCTTAAAGAAAAGGTTTGTTTCCTGAAATGGAAGAAAGCTCGTTTGTATCGCCCAATAAAAACGAGGTGAATACGGGACGTGAAATTGCGCTATCATTGGTGTACACTGTGATCATTGAAAGTCTACCAAGCGGCCAGCTATTGCGCGGGTCATCCATCTCTATGGGCGAACTGGACCCAAGAACGGCTTTGTTTTGTTTTTACTTTATTTATTGCATTATAGACTATAGCCAAGTCGAAAACTTGTTGGGCGATCAGTTCGAAACTGCAATTCTTAGACATATAGAGATTATTTTTTTTTCTCTTTTCAATGTAAATTTTGTAAATTACAGGTTATCAATTTAACCACGATTAACCTTTGCAATACAGAGGGAGAGGTATATGTTGCATGTTGGGTTGGACGAAATCACCTTAAAAAAATAAAAAGTATTAAAAATTGCTTCTGGTTTCATTTTTCTATCGTTTACACGTTTCGAGAAAATTTAAGATAAATGCAAAAACTCCCTTTGTCGAAGACTTTTGTAACAGACTGTACTTCGCAAGTTGAAGGATGATGTTCAAATTAATAGTCACGATAATTTAAAGGATTTGGCGGACGATGTGTTCTTCATTAACGAGCTAGTAGTTAAAGAAGCAGAGGAATCTGCTAGTTCCACTCCCACCTGCAAATCTTGCCAGAAATCAGGACACATCGGCTATAATGGTTTTAAAGTAGGCCCAGTGGGTCTCATTTCGAAACTGTGAGCCCAAGGTGGCACCTACAGTATTAGTCTAGTTGATTATTATTATTATTCTAACAATTGTAAGAACCATCCGGATACGGGTTGTTTTCTTCGTCTCCAGCGATAGTACTTCATTCCCTTGGTAACCTGCCACGGTTGTGGAAAGGCTGGTCACATTAGACCATGGTGTCCAGACAAGAACTAAAGCAGTTCAAATGCTATCCGTTTGCGATGCCGGAGGTTCCACACACTGACCCGCGTAGAGCTCGAAATATCTATAGTATACGCTATTTTAATAATGATATCTTACATATTAGAAGATAAGACAATATACGAATAAATGTATCTGAATTTTATTTTTACACATTTTATTTATAAATAACCATCTACTATTATTCAAAGGAAGTACATATTCACTCAATCTATTGTAATAATTAACTATGTTTAATATATTTTATTCTTTTTTTATAGTATGTTGTGATATACTTTATCATTGAAAAAAACAAACAAGTGCTTTTAAATATAATTGATAATCGCTATTTTCGTATATGGATATTTATGGTTAAAAAGTAAGTAACGTATAAACTTAATTGAATATATATAAAAAAAACTAAAATGGTTCATATATTTCTTATTTGTAGCTAGTTTTTTAAATTTAAATAAATATTTAATATTTAAATAAATGAACATAATTATATCCCCACATAAGAAAACTTGTCCGTGGGGTTTTTTTTGTTTTACAATTCTAATAACAATATTTAAAAAAATTGCAATATATCTTAAAGAATAACACGTCAATATAATTTCAGTTTACATAAATCATACTCCTAATTTTCAAACAATCATTTTCTAACTAATTTTTTATACAATGCAAATGAAGTCTGATTTCTAGCTGAACTTGGTAATTGGTTATACAGGGTCTTTTTTTTTGCTCGGAAAAGTGTTTTTTTTCAAAAACTATTTATAGTACCGATTTCAAATTTGGAAGGTCAATTCTCTATACCGGGGGACATCAGTTTGAGAAATTTGAGCGTTTTCGGTAATGTTTTTCACCAATTTTGAAAAATTATTTTTCGACCACTAGGTGCGAGATAAAAAATTTCTATTATAAAGTTGTAGGCCGTCATCGAAAACCCTTAAAAATTGTTCACTCGACGAAAAACAATTTATTTATCAGTGAAAATTCGAGCTTGAAAAATTTACAAGTTGGTGAAGCCAAATTACGATTGTTTGAAACGATAATTGAAACCGAATTACCTAATCCAGTTGAAACTTTGGTTAAAAAAACGACCGGATTTAAAAAACACGAAGCTATAGGTCAATCCTAAACATGCATTGGGTATTTAAAGGAAAACTTTGGGAGATTATTATCAGTGTTTGATAATATTTCGAACAATGCCTCGTTATTCAGTAGCTGAGCGTACCGAGATAGTTGCCATTTACTATGGAGAAGCAGCGCAAAACCTTAGAAGAGTGACTGAAATCTTCGCAGAAAGACATCCAAATGGAGCACCATCTGTAAATACAGTAAGACGAGCAATTCACGATTTCAATCAATTTGGTCACTTGCAACCTAGGTTTCGCGGATTGGGTCAACCGGATTTAGACTTCGAGAACAATGTACTCGCGTACTTTGTGGCATATCCTCGTCACAGTTGCGCTAACGCCGCTGCTGATTTGGGTTGTTCTGCAAATCGTGTGTGGAAAATTCTTCGTAAGAATCGCTATCACCCATACAGAGCTACGCTCCACCAAGGACTAATTGACGGAGACCATCAAAGACGTTATGAATTTAGCAACTGGTTACTAAATGCTGTCCAAGAAGATAGACAATTTTTGCGTCATGTTTTGTTCTCCGACGAAGCGTCATTTTCTAGAGATGGGCCCTTTAATCATCAAAACAGCCATCTTTGGTCTGACATCAACCCACATTGGGGTTTTGAATATCATCACCAGGTTCAATTTGAACGGGTCAATGTTTGGGTTGGACTTGTTGGAAACCGTTTGATTGGTCCCTTTTTCCTGCCGACGAACCTCAACGGCCAAAGGTATTTACATTTTCTACAGAACGAACTGAGTGACGCAATCGACGACCTTCCATTGGCTGAAAGACGTCAGTTGTGGTTTCAGCAAGATGGCACCCCTCCGCATTTTTCCCGGCAAGTAACTGAGCACCTCAACAACGAGTTTCCTGAAAGGTGGATAGGGAGAAATGGTCCAGTGCATTGGCCAGCAAGGTCACCTGACCTAACACCGCTGGATTATTTTCTCTGGGGATTCGTTAAAGCAAAGGTATACGCCACGCCCATTGAAACTAGGGAGGAACTCATTAGACGAATAATCAGTGCTTGCCGAGACGTCCCACCAGAAACGGTAGAGAAAGCGTTTGAGAACTTAATTGTCCGCGCACAAACCTGTGTTGCAGCCAATGGTGATATTATTGAAAATGTTTTGTAAAAATTTATGTGAATAAAATATCTGCATTTAAAAACCAAACGTGTACATTTTTTCAAGTGTGAAAACTCTACTACGTTTGTATTAGACTTGTTCCCTTTTCAATTATCGTTTCAAACAATCGTAATTTGGCTTCACCAACTTGTAAATTTTTCAAGCTCGAATTTTCACTGATAAATAAGTTGTTTTTCGTCGAGTGAACAAGTTTTAAGGGTTTTCGATGACGGCCTACAACTTTATAATAGAAATTTTTTATCTCGCACCTAGTGGTCGAAAAATAATTTTTCAAAATTGGTGAAAAACATTACCGAAAACGCTCAAATTTCTCAAACTGATGTCCCCCGGTATAGAGAATTGACCTTCCAAATTTGAAATCAGTACTATAAATAGTTTTTGAAAAAAAAAACACTTTTCCGAGCAAAAAAAAGACCCTTTTTAAATGTACACCATATGAGAATGCATGATTATACGCGTGACTACTGGACACTTTGGGCGGAACAATTTTGTTATCTTACTGAAATCGCGTTAAATAGTTAATCCTATGTTTACTATAAGTATAATTAATTAAATTTTTGTAATCAAAAACTAGATTGGCAAGATTAAACAATTGATCAACATTTAAAACCTTGGTACTCTTTATATAAAAGGTAAGAAGGATAGTATATCGGTTTATTCATACAAATTTTAATGATTCGATTTTGGATCCTAGTCAAAAGTGATAAATTCGATTTTAGGGCACTGCCCAAAGATATAAAACCGTATTGCAGATATGACTGTACAAGGGCAAAATACACATTTCTCAGTGTCGTATAAGGCAAAATATTTCGTAAAAAATAGATTGTAAGGTATAAATCTTAATTTTTTAACTATGTATTCAATGTGAATATCCCATTTTAGTCTAGAGTCAATATAAACAACTAAATATTTTGTTGATTTCACATTTGTTTAGAATAGAACAATTACAATTGGCGCGCATTATACAATTCGACGAATGGATTTTAATCGAATTTCCCTATAGCGGGAGATTATATGAATGCTTAGAAAAGGTTATATAATTCGTTTTTCTAATATTCAGACTTAAAAGATTTCTATCTAACCACGTTTTAACATAATTTAAATAGTTTTCAGCTATAGAAAATGTAGTTTGCCAATCGGGAGCAAAGAACAGCAATACCGTATCATCAGCTAAGGAGGTAATCAGGCCAGACAAGTTTTGATCACATAAAGAGTTAATATACAAAAAAAACAAGATGGGGCCCAAAATTGTTCCCTGGGGAACCCCGTTGCTAATTATGTTATCATTATTTTGTGTTTTATTAATCCTTAGTCGAGATTTCCTCATGTATAAATAACTTCTGAGCCATGATAGAATTACACCTCTAAAACCCAGCTTTTCCAATTTGACCAATAGTTTGTAATGACTAATTGAGTCAAACGCTTTGGCTAAATCCATAAATATCACAATGACCCTTATCAATATTACGCGTTATATTTTTGGTAAATTTGTAAAGCGCGTCATCAGTACTTAGACCTTCTTGAAAACCATATTGGTTTTTCGATAAAATAGTTTTTTTCCTAAATATGAGAGCATTCTAATTTTTACACATTTCTCGAAAATTTTAGAGAGGTGGCACAAGATGGATATAGGTCTGTAGTTAGCAGGTAACGTTTTATCTCCGGATTTAAATATAGGTACTATGCTTGCCAATTTACAATAATCCGGAAATATTCCACTAACAAAGCTGAGATTAACTAAATATTCTAGATGAAAACTAATATAATCCGTGAGACCCAAGAGTAAAGACACGCTTAAGATATCATGTCCAGCATGTTGTCAGAATTTATAGCCCGGTGTACCGGTAAGATAAGAACCACACCACCAGAGGCCTATCATCAGAATGCCCTACGCGAGCGTCCACAAGCCCGGACAGGTGACAAAACCAGCATGGGTAGCAGAACCCCACTACTGATGGTCGCACCCTCGACGCAAGCCGCTCAACCCAGCAGAAGGTGCAACAATGGGACGACCAGCCCGCCACTTCGCACACAGCAGCGGGATAGAGAACGGATGCTCTAGCAACTCCGGCCGACACCCCACCTAGAAAGGCAGGGAGCCAAGCCCTTGGGAAAGAGCTCCTAAAGGGGAACGGCGGTCACGCAGCAGCCCGCATAACCGGCACCGGAGATCCCGGTGGAGCTCCAAGAGGCCGGGAGATGGGTCCTTCGCGCCCTCATACGGAGGCCCGCAGCCCCCCAGCAGGCTACTCAATCCGCCGAGGCGGCCAATTTGCCCGGTCCCTCTCAATTAGCCTGGGCCGAAGCCCAGTATCCAGCCCACACCTGACCGAAGTCGGAGGTTGGACCCTTTGGACGGAGCTAACATCTCCCAGCGCACCACCGCCCTTATGGGTTACAAGAGCCGGACCCCGACTCCCCGGTAAAGCCACCAGTTATTGCACACTCCGACCCCTTGAGGGCCCATCATGTCCAGCAGCGGATTTTGTATTTAACGATCTAATAATTGATTTGATTTCTATCTCATTACCCGGATTAAAAAAAGAATTATTTTGGATAATCCACATGCGAGTAATCTTTAGTTTCAATTGTATAAAACGATACCAAATTATTTCCTTCCATTATTTTGTCGGTCATATTTGTTCCAACCCTCGTTTTTTAACTAATATATCGTGTTTTCCAATAACAAATTTATTATAAATAAATATTTGGGGTTATTAATGCTAAAGGTCATCGGTGTTTGAGTGCGTTGTTGGCTGAATGGCGCCTTGTTTGGGATCGCTCAGTGACAGGGCACTTTTTGTATAGTTTAAATTTTTACAAAATCATCCCTTTCGTCCTTTGATGTGGGCTTGCCAGTTAGGCCGACCGGCGGAACGTCGTCTCTCCTTAGCCAGGGTTGGTCGTCTGCCAGTCCCGGCACTTTTGTGTCGTTTTGGACTTCGGCCTTCCCCCTTTGTTCACTTTGTTCGGTTCCTGGTGACTTTGCGCACTATGTGCTGTCCTGTCCTGGTACTTCACTGGCTCGCACCACTTTCGTGCTGCCTCGCGTGATTTAGGTATGTCGCCAGCCTTTGGGTTTGGTGTTTTCCCGGCAGGGCGTCCGGTTTTTTGTGTACGTCAGGTGTCTTTCCGCTTTTTTGTCTACTTTGCCGCGATTTTAACACTTTTACTGTTGTTGTTTTTACTAATCTTCTAACTTGTTTGTTTGGTTTGTTTGTGTTAGTTTTATGGTGTCTAAGGCGTCTAGCCGACACCATAATGCCGTCTTAAAAAAAATGCTAAAGGTCGTTGCTTTTAAAAAAAACCCAATGTAACGTATTCGTTTGCCGGGAGCAGTGGCTCACTCCTGTAATCCCAGGCGTCCGGAAGGCAGAGTTTGTGGATGGCCGTGTGCGGACGACCACCAATCCCCCACCGGGTGGTCGGAATACTTCCGCCACGGGTGTCCCCACCCCTGTCCCCCCGTTGGCGTGGCCGTTCCACATATCTCGCCCTGATTAATCAGTTGGTGTCTTCGCCGGGCTCGCGGTCTTCTCAGACTCAATCAGCCCTTTCTGCTTTGAATAAAAACAAAACAAACGTATTCGTTGCTGGTTAGTCCAACACCTCCAGTCACGTTTAGTTCTTCATCAGCATCGTAACCGTGGCAGAAGCTGTTGATTCTAAAGGCATTTCGCGTACCCGTAGTGATGTTTGGCAGCACTATAATATTGAGATTAATACGAAACGCGTAGCGAAATGCAAATATTGTGACAAGTAAGTGTTAGGATTAGAGTCGGTGTCTCTTTTTATTTAATATGGTACGCTTTAATTTTCAATTGAAAGTAAAAGACGCAGCAAGAGCAACAGGCGTCCTTTATAGATATACTTTCAAGGGTTTCTTGTGTGTAGGCCAAATGTTACAAATCCTTGATAACTTAATTTTATTTTCGACGGTCGAGGACCCAGATTTCTGGTTCCACCGTATATTACTTATCTCTTCAACAGATTGGCCTAGAATAGTAACCGCCGGGAAATTACTCAAAATATTATTAAGTTAACGACACCTTTTTTTAAGATTAAGGTACTAACAACGACTTAATCCCGGTTTAGGCCGCACTCTTTAACCCCGTTTCAGTAACTAGGCAAGACATTAGTCCCTGTCTCTAGTTCGTTTATTCGAGTCCGAGTTGACACGGGAAAACCTTCTGCCCTAAACCGATCTGGGCATCGCTTTATAATCGAATATTGAGATTACGCCCCACTGATCACGGAAACTAAACCGGGCGAACAGTTTATTTAAAACATATATTTTTTAAATTTATTTACATATCATATATCGTAAAATATCCCTCTTTTTAAGAAAAAACGTCCAGTTTTTTTTTGAACTTCCAATGGTTTTTTTAACAGAGAACTACTTAGTTTCAAAAGTAATTAAAATTATGCACTGCTAGGATACAGTGGCGTAGCTGAGAACTCAGAGGCCCCCCTCGCAAAAATCTCTATGAGGCCCCCCTTTTAAATTTTTTATGGTGAGCGGGCCCCCCCGCACCGCGGGCCCTGCGGACCATCAACTACGGCGATACCAGATATATAAATTAAAGATTAAAAGTCTAAAAGGAGGCTTCATAGCGTTGTACTGGCTTTCTTTCCCGCGTACTTCGCCGAGTCCCCGGGGATGGTAAAGGAACCATAACAACGGAGTCTGGTGAGGGAGCTTCCATAATTGTCCGAACTTCGACGTCGTCTGAGAAGTGTATGGACTTATGACTTGCTTCTGCTTGGGGTTTGGGGACAGAAATGTTAGGTTATGTATCATCGTTTTGATATGTCGATTCTTCCTCGGAGAAATCCACAGATAAAGTATCCATATCGATACGATGGATATAAGATTTAATCCGTGAGACATGAATAACATCCCGTTTACCCTTTCGGTTTTCGATTTCATAATTAACTGGTGGAATCTTTCGGAGTATTCTGAACGGTCCATGATATTGGTGTAGTAATTTCTCCGACTTGCCAATTCCTGGTAGGTGTTTTCACGTATACTAAATCATTATTATAATATTCTTTATCACAACGCTGTTTATCATAACGTTTTTTGCTACGTTACTTCGAATGGTGCTCCCGTTCCGAAATAATTTCTCTAATAAGAGCCATAGTTTTCTTTAATATTTGATGGTCCACAATATCCTTTTCAAGTACAATGTCTATGGGTAGAACGGCTTCCCGACTGTAGACCAGAAAAAAATGGAGAGTAGCCCGTCGTTTCGTGCCTGGAGGTTATGTAGGCAAAGGCCACGAAGGGTAGACTAGTGTCCCAGTCGGTCTGATCTGTCGAAACATACTGGCTAATCATCTCGGCCAGCGTTCGGTTAAACCTCTTGCATAGACCATTCGTCTGGGGATGGTAGGCAGTAGTGCGAATATGTTTAGTCGACACGATAGTCAGCATTTCTTCAGTCAGTTGTAATATAATCCAAACGTGGGTCCGTATTTACCCAGCCCGAAAGTTGTGTTAAATTGAACTGACCCAAATTGTGTTATTTAATCAACTAATACTTGGGTTAAAAGTAAATCAACACTAAGTTGGGTTGATAATTTGACCTAGGGCTTGGGTTGAAATCTACTAGGGCTTGGGTTGAATTCTACTAGGGCTTTGGTTGAAAGTTGAATGTTACCAACATGTGATTGTTTTGTTTGTAAACTACACCTTAACCCAAATAAATACTAATTGGTACAATTGTTCTCACTTTAATCAAGTACAAAAATATCAGTCTTTAAATATTAAACGCATCGATTTAATAACATTGCTCACGGTGTTTTCTCTTCCAGATATATTGTAGAACGAATCTTGAATTAGTTCTCAAACCCGTTTGCATTTCAGTGGGTATCCAAGATCCAGAACCAAAATCATTATAAAGCAAGCATCTACTGCCTTTAGCAGTGATGCCCTAAGGTAATACACTTTTTCATCAACAAAATAGCACAATGCTGGGCGAAGAGGGTCCCCAATTGTAACTATGTGTAGCTGCGGCACCTTTGATTTTTCAAAATAATCATCAATATTTTTTATATAATTCTACAAAAGTTTAAAAAGATATTAAGATCAAGTTCAGATTCAAATTATTTTGAATTTAATTTGAAACTTACCCCAACATTGACTATAAATGCATTGCGAACATCAGCTTTTGACGGTTTAATTGTGCGCTTTGAAACCTTAAAGGTGAATGACGGTACCAAATAAGGTAGGGCATATATGCATGAGTTTTCTAAAACATCTGAAGAAATAATGTATTACAAACGAAAATATCCTCATCGTATAAATTTAAAACTTACCATTGTTATTTTTGTCGGGCAAATATTGAAGTTCCATTAAAACGCATTCTTGAAGGTCCAGATAGGCATACTGTTTTAATTAATTGCACACTAAGTTGTCGCAATTTTGGGGGAACAAGAAAGAAAAATCTAAAATTTTAAAAAGTACCAATAAAAGCAATTCAAATGAATTAAAGTAAAAAATACAAAAAGCTTTTAATTAAAATGAACTAAGTTAAAAATACAAATAAAAGCTTTTAATTAAAATGAACTCAATTAAAACATACCATGCCAGGTATGTCCTTTAAACGATGACACATGGTAAAATATCTTCCAGATTGACAGTGGAATGCGCTTTAATCCATTATGCCTTGAGGCAGCTGTCAGCTTCATATATTCTTTAATTTGGCTATATGACGTCGTGTTTGCTTTAAGCCAGTCCGTCATTAATTCGATATCATCAGTATCTTCGATGATAGGAAGTTCTGACCAAAAAAATCAAAATGGTTAAAATTTACACAGCACAAAGTTTCTTAAAGGGATAGTGAACTGTGCTAACAATTGATTTTTAATTGATTGGACGAATTATGCTAAAAACATTTCAAATAAACTGTTTTATTTTCCGCAGGTGTTTCACGGTTGTAATCAATTAACAAGAACTTGTTCACAGAGCTCACTATATATCTTTATTTTCAAGAAATGTACCTGCTATTTTTGCTAAACTAGACGAGAATGATACATCAAATGAATCTTCGTCAAGCGAACCATTTTTCTTCAGTTTCTTCCTAACTTTTCTCAAACGCTCTTCTCAATAACCTGTTGCTGGACGTTTTCCTCCTCGTGAAAACCACACTAACTATCAACGGAATATAGGTTTTAGTAAATGTAAACTTTTTAAAAAGTAAAATTATTTTTTCCAAATTACTAACATGGCCAAGGTGGACTTTGTCTTGAAAAAATGGAAAGTCCCTGACAATTGATTTAGAAAGTTCGGTTTTCAAGCTAGGAGGTGGACTGTAAATTGGTTTAAAAATTAGTTTTTATCAACTATTAAAAAAGGGTTAACTTACTTCTCACCAAATTTTTCAATTAAATAAGAGACCATAATCCTACATAAAAGTCGTCTTGATTTCAAAGATATACTACCAGAACTAAGGTTAGTACACAATTCTTTCCCTCTGGGATGATTGAGAACAATTTCTTTTACGTTCTATAGAAAAGGAAAAAAAAACTATTATACATAAGGTCAATTATTTCCCGAAAAATGTATTAATTACAAAGTTACTGTCGGTTGATTGCTCAAGACTAAAGGGCGAATTTGAAGGGTCTTGTTCAATACCTTTCTTGGTGTTGCATATTAGTTTTGGTTCAACTTGCCAATTAGGAGATGTTTCAATAGTTTCAATATCATTATTACTAAGGTATTCAGAACGGGATCAGCTGGAATATTTTCTGTTAGAACAACAGAAAATATTCCAGCCGATCCCATTTCTCAAGTTTCAAGTCGTTGTTCTGAATACCTTAGTAATAATGATATTGAAACTATTGAAACATATCCTCAATTTAAAACAAAATTTAAGATCAAACTTATCAATGGCTATTATTTCAATGCTGATCTTCTGACAAAACTTTTTTACAGGAAACTTGCAAGTGAAAAATGTTTTAAATCTTAACTAAACCAATTTATTTTCTTGACTCAGAAAATATGACAATATAAATAAACTGATAGTAAAACGGAGCTTCTCAGCTACTAAATTAAAAATAACTATGTTTAGGGATAATATAATAGCTATCATCGTTATCATTGAAATTTTGGCAGATCTGTAATGGGTAGTAGTCAATTATATCCCCCATTGCCTTGAGATGAAGCTTAACAGGATTCTCAAGTGCAACTTTATAGGTATGATAATGCCTTTCAAGAGACTGTCTCTAGAAGGGAAAAAATGAAATGGAATGACAGGTGTCCAGTTCTCATTAGATACTTGCAGCACTACTACATCTCTCGGTTTGTATGTAATTCCATGGTATGTTACCCAATAAGAGCACCCTACATCTTCGTACATACTTATTTTAAGTAATTTTGAAATATATTTGCCATGCTTTAAATTGGCGACCAAAGCATTCTCACATGGACCAAATTCTGTATCCCTTTTGTCGAACGCCATATCATTTCTTGAGTTATATGCAAACATCATTTGATGTCGAAAAGAAAGAGATTTAGTTAGGTTTTTGAAGTTACAAATTATATGTGCATATCTCTTGAAAACGTTATGTTTCGCTTCAAAGCGAATAACTCCAACTCTCGATAATGGACCAATTTTTCTAATGCAATCAACATAGTTAAGCTTAAAATGGTGCTTTAGTTTTAGAGAGCGATCCGGAAATAGGCTTAGATAACATTCATGATGGTCTAAAATAATTTGACCAAGATACGGAAGATGATCTTCAAAAATTAAAGGCGAAAATATGATGTCCGTGCAATCCAAAAGTATAAGTAACAATTCATAAACTTCATTATCAGCTGAAATTAAATCACCTATTAAAAATGGCAGATACCTCAATAAGCAATGAAATTGGGATGCAGTTTGGCCCGTTGCACCCTCAGGATTTTTTAACATGTGTTTGGTAATTGGGGAAGGTTTATTTTTTATATCTGGTCCATACGGGAATTTGCATATTCGAGAGTTTAGTAAATCCAAAGTAAAGTGTTTCTCTGAAATTAATTTTCCCAAAACAAGTTTTACTTCCAGGGGTCCCACACCTTCTAATATGTCGTGCATTATATCTGGCACAAAATTTGAAGTTACGTGAAAGTGGCTCAGTTTATTAAGAAGACAGTCTCGTTTTATGACAGTTTCACTGGGGCAATTAAGGGTTAAATCAAAGTTATAGTAGTTTATATTTCTAAGCAGATCACGATTAAGTGTAATTTTAGGTGACATATCATTTCTGTGAATCTTGTAAAACCTACAACAATAATTGGCCGTGAAGCCTGCAACTAACCCTAACAATGTATGTATACTTCAATTACACCTGACACCTGAGCTAATTATGGATAAACTGTGCCGGTATAAGAATTTGTTTCAATAAAAACCCCATTGCATTCTAGTTTTTCAAATTCTTCATAAATATATGAGAGTAAGATATCAATTCTTGATGAACTAAGATAGGCCGACTTACATAAGGCTAACAGGAAGCAATTACTTGAAACTCATCAGAGTAAAGCATAACATAAATTAAAATTCTGCCATTGCTAAATTCATGAGCAGTTTGTCGTGCTTGTGTGCCATCTTTGAAATCTCTAAGACCATCGGATTCAGAATTTTAATAATCTTGCATTATGTTAAAAACTCCAGGGCACTCTAAAACCTTCTTTATAATTTTTTCTATTGGCACTAACTGAAATTCTCTGTTCTTAGTTACATATTTCAATACACCAGTTTTTTGCAAACCTTTTTCACTTCATCTTCTCCAATTTTAATGTCATTAGGAATAATTAAATCTCCAGATTCTTTGAGATATTTCTGCTGGGCATGTCATCAAACCTGGTAAAAATCTTAGCTAGGACATTCTTAGATATTGCCTGGAGATTATCTTTCAAAATATTTTTAAATATAATATATATCTCCTCAATCAGTCCCTTAACACTCGAAATTACAGTTTCAACAGCTGTAGTTGTTATCGAGGGCGATGATTTAAGTTTAGAAACAAACTGAATGGCTATGTTTTTAATTATTTCAAACGAACTCTCTTGCTCCAAGTATGGCTGCGATAATTCGTGGTTATCAAAAGATTCACTAAAGAGGCTAATTGGAATATGAGCAGCAGACTGCGTATTTTCATGATTAATGACAGGATCTATTACAGGGGGAAATTCTGGTACTCTTTATGATTTTTAATTAGGTGGCGTTTGAGTGTGTGAAAATAAGTGTAAGATTGATTACAATTATCTTCAGCACAATAAAAGGGACCATCACCATCATTCATACCATGGATGTTTCTTAAGTGGTAAATTAAATCATTCGGACAGCCTCTAATTTCTTTCTTACATTTAAAACCAGTGAACCCCATAATGTAAGGATGTTTATGGAAAGCTCTAAATACTCACAAATTGGATGATTCAACTAATAGCTTATCATGCAAATTCAAAAAATTCATTCGTGGTCCGAGGGGTGGGATTAATTCCTTGCAGAAGTCTGGCACTCTGGCGTTAGCATAAAAAATGTCTCTTTATCAATAGCGTTGTCTTAAAAAGTAAACATTTAAAGTCAATAAATAATAAAATAGTCTCACTCTTCTTGTTTAAATTTTATATTGACTGCATTTTTTTAAGTTAATTACTCTCTAGTAAAATTATCGGAGTGTCTATTTTGGCCCGTTTTTCGGGCCAAATTAGCTTACTTTCAAATGCTTAGCTATTTTAGCCCGAAAAACGGGCCAAAATAGTCTTCACCGCGCGGCCAACACTATTTTGGCCTGTTACTCAAGTCGTGCGAAAATAGAGTTTGGCTGGGTTACCACTATTTTGGCCTATTTTTCGGGCTTCGATTTTGTACAGGCGAAATTAGTCACGGCCGCGCGGCGCACACTATTTTGACCTGTTTTTCGCAGCAATGAATTTGAAGGCTTATTTAGTCCTTATAGGGTGGAATCACTATTTAGGCCCCGGAAAAACGACGAAAAATAAAAACAGGATAAAACAGTGTTCACCGCGCGGCCGTG
Organism: Leiobunum rupestre; assembly: GCF_980474605.1. Classification (NCBI taxonomy): domain Eukaryota; kingdom Metazoa; phylum Arthropoda; class Arachnida; order Opiliones; family Sclerosomatidae; genus Leiobunum; species Leiobunum rupestre. The sequence goes on along the minus strand of NC_143391.1, from coordinate 48,468,746 downwards.
ACTATTCCCCCCCCCCCCGCTACTTTTTTATTCAAAAGTGCTCTTCGCAGCGGGTTTTCTACTAATAACGTCATGAATTTATTCATTTCAACCTTGAATATCGAACTGTTACTAAGCCATTCGCGCTCAGTGGCGCATAAGGGGGAGGGGTCCGAGGGGAGTGGCCAGAGACGTACCTTGGGGGGGGGGGCGATTGTGTTAATTGAACACCACTAGGGTTGCTAATGAAGCTAAAAGTTATGAAGTGAGACTATTGTTGTGGTTCGAAAGTCGTAAAGTAGTGATGTCGTGGTAGTCCACAATTTGGAATACCCCTATTAAAAGTAGGTTGGGCTGGACCAACTTCCTTTCAAAGGTCTACTTTTTCTTCTGCCTGTCGCCCTTCAAATTTACTTACCAAAACAAAACCACCTGGTGGTAGGCCAACGTGTACTGCGGTGGGCCTACTACTAGGGTATTTGTGAGTAAAAGATACTCATATTTGAACATGTAAATCCAAGATGGCCGCCAAAACAACCCCAATTTTTTTTTCCAAAAACCAGTTTTTGACCATGGAAAAAGTCATCAAAATATTTTTGTTTTCAATCTCCAATTTCACCTTGAAGATAATCCTTGACCTCGACGCTTGACCCCTGTCCACAAACCTTAAGCCTTGGTCTATCACCCCAACAAGTTTGGACACGATCGAACAAACTCGGACCGAGATATCGGCGGTAATATGTGAACCCACCAAATACTTAAGCTTATTCACTTTTGGTGTCACTTTTTTCGTTTTTTAGCCGCTTAAAATGCTAATTAGTTAATTGCGAGATGGGGAAACGAATTCGCGACCTTCGCTTAATAACCTTGGCCACTTTTGGCCACACCCAAAATACTTTAAATAACTAAATTAATATAAATAAGTTTTTCATTTTTTCGCATATATTTTAATAGTTTTATTATTCTAAAACAATGTTAGTTTTAGTAAAAGTAATCAAAAACACAATTAGTTATTATAATATTTAATAACTATGATATTTCAAACAATATATTTTTTAAACACTTAACAACATATGAAACACTATAAATAAAACTAAAATATAATCTAACAAATTAAATTAATAAATAATACAGAATTAAAGAAGGGGGTATAAATAATTTGAAGGCTAAAAAATATAAAAAAACACAATGTTAAAAATATTTTAAGTGTATAATTAAAAATAATTATAATTACATCAATTCGTAGAAGGTATTTTTCCTCTTCGGCACAAAACGACTTGTCGGTTTGGAAATTCGGGCTAGAATTTATAAATATAAATAAATTAATCTATTAAAAATGAATATATCAAAAAAATATTTACCACAAGAATTCTTTAACTTTTTTGTTGCTCTACCATCGCACGAATAAAAACAGTGGTTTTGGTCTTAATCGCTTCAATAGTATACAGTTCGATAATGTCTGAATTAATTAAAACAGATCGAACGTTATGTTGTACAGTGCCAACATGTTGAATTTGATCTAACACGTGAAGTTCAGACTCAAACTGTTTTAAATTCTTGTGATTCCACCACGAAATTTGACTAGTATTACAAAATATCTGCATATATTTGCTAGATAATTGAAAAATTTCGTAGCTAAACCAACCGATTAACATTACCCTACAATGGAATAATAAATCATCGTACACAATTCCTGAACGATAACATTTGAAACTTTTATCATGCACAGAAAAAGAACAAAAGTTTTGCGATTTTTCAATTCGCGATTCGTAGGGTGCGACAAAAAATAAGGGATTTAACTTAAAGGAATATTTAAAAAAGGGGCATTTAAACTCAATCGAACCATATGTTTCGATTACTGTTTTAGATTCTAGAAATACAGTTTTTAAACAACATTCTTCGAATTCTCTACAAATAGTTTGTTTTTTAAAAAGATTATTCATTCTTACTACTCGAAGAGAGAGAAATTTTAACGATCGGGGCAAAGAAACTACAGGCTTTAGATAGAATTCACCAGACATCTTGATTCTAGATTTCTCCTGGTAAAAATCCTGTACATTGAGATTTTATAGTTAAAGCCTGACCTATATTTTAAAATTTAAAAATATTGCCTTTGGGAATAATTATTAATTTTATAATACAACTAAGGTTAACTAATTATCCCTATCCTTCTCAAACAAGTTTTTATAAATTAATAAAAAACCATTATATTTACTTTTAAACGACCTAGTACAAAATGTACTTATAAAATTTCAGTTAATATATTCAACAATTACCAAAATAAACATATCAAAAAATCAAACACTATAGTTTAAGCACTATATTAGTATAGAAAAAAGTATATAGAAGACATGAAAAAAATCAAAAAAATAAGAATAATAAATGACCAATGGATAGTTTGAAATGAGCAATAGATTGTATCCCAGAGGAACTTCGTTTACATCAGATGTAAACAATAAATTTTCAAGAATTTTTTTAAATAATAATAATAATAATAATAATAATAATAATAAAAGAAAATATAAAAAATCTAATACTAATAAAAACAAAAAAGATCTTTATATCAACGAATTAATTTAACCAAAAAATTAGATACCTGTCAAAAAGATAAGAATAATAGAATTTCTTGAAAATTTATTGTATGAAAAAATGAAAACAAAGGATGTTTAATATAGAAAAAAGGGCTTTGCACCAATCCCAACATTATATTAATAAAGCTAGTTAAAAAAGAAAAAGTAAATTATGAAGTATTAAAAAGAGCCTCCACCGCCTGAATTAAAATAATAAAGCTAGTTAAAAAAGAAAAAGTAGATTATGAAGTATTAAAAAGAGCCTCCACCGCCTGAATTAAATTAATAAAGCTAGTTATTTTCGAAAACATGTTTAAAAAACCTTTATCTCTTTAAAAAGAAAACATTTTAAATAAAAAATATAAAACATTTCAAAAATTATTATCTTTCACCAAATAAACAATTAAAAAAAACACAAATACAGTTTTTAAATAAAAAATGTCTAATTTACAAAATTAAAATTTTATGAGATTTGAGTCCTATTTTAAAAAAAAATAAATTTAATTTTTTAAAATAAATAAATAAAAAATATTGTAAATACCTTGAGTCGTAGTTGTAAAATTCGCCGACGATCGTTTAAATTCGAATTTGGTGGAGATAATTTGCAACTAAATAAAAAATATTTATCTTAATTATTGTAATTATTTTTTTAAATTAGTATTCCTTACTCTAAAGTTGTAACTATTTTAACTTCTTGTCGATCCAAATCATTAATAAAAAATAGAACGGATGGTATATCTTGTTAGGCGAAAGTCATTAGTTATAGTTAATTGTGTTTTTCGAAAGAAAGAAAGAAAGTTGTTGTAATTGATAGAGAATTAAAATGTCGTGTTGAAGGTTCCTACGATTTCTATGTTGTCGAAACCATGGGATCTTATTTAAATTTTGATATAATCGCATATGTTTTCCAATTAAACGTAAAATTTCGTAAGAAAACCAGCCCTCAAGTGTGGCTTGAGTGTGGAAAGGTAAACCGTCAAACTCAAAACCATCGTGGGGACAGAAAAAAATTATTAGAATGAACGTCAAATAGACAAGAATTGTTATTGATTCTTCTGGAAAAAACTGAAGCAAAAACAAACGGAGATAATTTTAAAGATTTTTTTATAAAGGGGCACGCAAAAATGATTTATTTAAAAGGTTCTACTAATGCTTGACACTCAAGAAAGACTGTTTTCATACAGTAATTTTCAAGTCTAATCGAAATATCGTTAATTTTAAAAAGATTATAATTCCTAACTTTGCGTAAAGCTAGATATTTAAGTGAAAAAGGGTTAATAGCGAGAGGATGAGAAATCTTACCGGAAAAAGTCAAAACTTCGCGAGATCCCATGGTTTATAAAACGAATACGGTAAAGACAGTCTTTTTATAAGAATTTTTTAGAAATATTTAATTTTTTACATCCTGTTTTTTAACCTGTTTAAAATCAAGTCAAAAGACAATTTTTTTATCAAATACACCCTGCAGAAATATAATTTTTATCCCTTCGTTTAAATTTTATACCTCGCAGAAATATATTTCTTCCCATAGAATTTTAAAACATCTAACCCTGTAATTAACAAAATTCTTATATCTATAATCGATTTTTAAAGCAAAAATATTAAAACTCTTAGGGCGTTTTCTTTTTTATCATGGAAAATATTTGATTCAATGATAAAAAAAAACTGATTAAATATAAAGACCTTCAAAAAATAATTAATAATAATTTTATATTTTTATACATGTCTATATTTAAATTGATATTCACAAACAATTTTAAATGCCATTTACATACCGATAAATTATAACTAGGTGCTATCCTTGTAGTATTAAACATTTTAATATTTAAGGTTTTATATTTTTGAAAAAAATTAATGAAAAAATAAATTACTTTTGGTATAAAAGGACAAAATTTTACTATTAAAACATAACAGCCTAAAATGGCTTCCACAAGCGATAGTCAACGCTCCGCGAGTAAAGCAGTTTCAGTTTTTGATAGGCCTGAAGAGGAGATGCTATTAGATTCGGACGAATCGGATGTAGATTTTATTCAAGAGGTACGTCGCATGTAAAATAACGAAGAAGTCGGTATTGAGCAATCAGTGAAAGTGAAAAAAGTGGAGTTTCTTACGAAACTAAAATTCCGAGAAAGAAGGCGAGCGACAAGGGCACATATCTAGATATTCAAATATATTCGTATAAAAACATTAAGCATCTTCCTCAAGATGAGCTCTGGAAAGGAGATTATAAAAGAGTGAAATTCTTAGCCAACACCCTATCCCTGGACGTTGTTCGAATCATAAACTCAACATACAGGCTGAAAAAAATAATTGACCAGACGGAAGGAAAAATTGTTTGCCCACCCACGAAGGCAAGTTAAACTCATTGCTAAATTATTCGTAACAGTAATTAGAATAACATTTTTAGACCTGGAAAAGAAATTAGAAAATGGAAGACTCCAGTGATTACGGTTCGGACTCTGAATTAGACTTTTCATCTTTAAACAGTTTTAATTATAAAAAGTTTTATAAAATTAAAAAATTAAGTCCTAGAAATTCAAAAAAGGGGAAATGTTAACAACTTGATATTGAATTAGAACTAATAGATTTAAACGAAATCCCCACACATTTATTTTTTACAGTATTTGAAAAGATTCTGTCCACAATTATCAAATACGTAAAACAAGAGGCACCAGGTTTCGATTTCCTCAGATTTGCAATTCAATCGGAAAATTTTGAACATTCAATTAACATTAAATTTATTAAAATTGTTCATTTAACTGTTTCTCGAATATTTAGCCATATAGCTCGCATTGCTCAATCGAAAAAAGATTTTTTACTAGATGGAGACATTAAATTCAGTATAATTCTTTTGAAATCCCCACAAAAAATGGGTAGAAATGTTTTAGCCTTAAAAAACAGAAATATTATCGATCTTGATGCTATTTTAAAAACTAAAACCAATTTTTACTATATAAATAACATCGATAATTTATGCGTAGCGAGAGCCCTCATAGTCGGACAAAAACTCTGTCAAATTGCCGAATACAAAAAGTAAAAACTTCCATTAACAACTGTTCTTAAAGAATATCGCTCCTTAACATTCTTTCGTAGTTAATTACAAACTAAAGCCGCTAAACAATTGCATGAGGATGTAGGAATTGCACAAGGAGCTGTAGAAATTGTTGATATAGCTAAATTTCAAATATTTTTAGGCCCAAAATATCAGATAATAATATTTAACGCAACAGAAAATTTTCAAATTTATTTCAAAGGTTTTCCGCCTTCCGAAAACAAAATTCTACTTGTAAAAATTAGCACGCACGTTCATTTAGCTAAAAATCTACATTCCATTTGGGGTGGCGTAGCTTCGTGCTTAGGATGTGAATTTTTTTTTATTCCTCCGCTCATAGAAACAAGCACCACTGCTTTGCCACTACAAATATTAAATGTAAAAGGTGTTTAAGTCAAAATTTTCACTAAATTTTTGAAATTCCTTTAATTCGTTGTAAACTTTGTAATAGGTATTTAAAACAAGGGGAATGTTACAATTTTCATTTTAAAAATGGAACTTGCAAGCTTTTCCACAGATGTGAAAAATGCTGTATTCAATTTGAAACTTTAAAAACTCACAAATGTGAAACAGTTTGCAACCCTTGTAAAATTGAACAGCCTCCTAATCAACATTATGTTAAACACTCAACCTTTCAAAAGAAACCACGATCCTATGTATATTTCGATATTGAAACTGTAATCGAGCATGATATTCATAAGCCTATTTTGTTAGTGGCACAAAGTGAAATCTTAAATCAACCTGTTGAAACCACGGTTTTTGAAGGACAATATTGTGTAAATAACTTTCTAAATTTTTTGTTTCAACATGAAACTATTTTACTTACTGATGGGAAACGTAAAAGAAAGACAATTAGACCGAAATTTACCAACCTCATCGTAATGGCCCATAATTTGAGACCTTTCGATGGAATGTTTATTATTTCTAAATTAATTAAACATGTCATTCCTGAGGTTATTTATGATGAAGCCAAAATTCTTACTATTTATATTAAAGGGGTAGACATTCGTTTTGTAGATTCTTTAAATTATATTAGTGCACCACTAAGACATTTTCCTAAAATGTTTTCTTTGCCTAAATCTAAAGGATATTTTCCCTATATTTTTGGACAAAAGAGACTATAAACTGTTCAGGTAAAATTCCGGACGAAAAATATTTTTAACCCAATAAAATGAAAGAGTTGGAATACCGGGAATTTAAAAATTGGTATTCACACAAACAGCTCGAACCGGTATATTGTATTAAATCAGAATCCAGAGCGTATTGTCTTTTAGATTTTAATTTATTACGCTTAACTATGCAGAAATTTCGCGTCTTATATAAAGAACTAATTGAAATTGATATCAGTAGTTATGGGGGTATTTCTCTTTCTGGGGCACTTAACAATGTTTTTATTGACAAGTTTTTAGAAACATATACCTTATCGGTATGGCAAGTAGACAGAATCAAAGTGAGATTGCATTAAAATATTTATCTTGGTACGAGAAGGAAAATAATTTAATTTGGCAAACGGTCAGATTCGCGGCCGGGGAACAGGCCGTAGGTCCGTATCTCGTAGATGGTTACTGTGAAAATCCACCCATAGTAATTGATGTAATGGGTGATTTCTGGCACGGTTGTCCAAAACATTTTTCTAGCTCGAGCTTTAATACAATTATCGGAAAAACATTTAAAGAAATTATAGAAAGAGAATTAGACCGAAAAGAATTTATAGAAGAAAATTTACCAAACTACACTTATATTCAAATTTTTGAATGTGAGATATTAGACTTGTTGAGAATAAATACTGAAGCGAAAGCTTTTTTTAATACAATTAAAATTATTCCTAAAATTAACCCTAGAGATTCTTTAGTTGTGGGGCGTGTAGAAACAATTAAGTTGTACCATGAAATAGACCCCTCAGTTGGAGAACAAATCCGATATTTTGACTTTTGTAGTCTGTATGCGTATTGCTTACAAAAAAGGGAATATGGTAGTAAAAATGTTAAGTTATCGCACACAGCTTTGATTATGCACCTGACGCCTATTTTGGAATAATTAGTTGTCGAATCCTCCCCCCCAGAGACCTCTACTTTCCCGTTCTTCCCTACCGATTTAATAAGAAACTTTATTATCCTTTATGTGGTAGTTGTGTGATAAATAATGATGAAAAATGTACCCATAGTATTGACGAATGAGCTATAACGGTGGTTTTACCTTCGGTGGAAATCTACTACTTAATAAAAAAGTGTAAATACCAGCGGTTAGAAATTTTCGAGATGTACCATTACAGTATTACAACAAATTTTTTCAAACCATATTTTGACATTTTTTTAGAGCAAAAGTTAAAAATTCAGGATTTTTACCTAATATTAAAACATATCAAGAACAAAAAGAGTATTTAGACGCGATATACGAAGCGGATGGAGTAAGGTTAGAGCCTGAGGAAATTGTTGATAACCCATCCTTAAGAACTTCCGCGAAATTGGCGCAAAATTCATTATATGGAAGAATGGCCTTAAGAATGGATAAATCAACAACTAAAATCATCCATTGGTACTCACAATTAAGCGAGATTATAGCAGACACAACGAATAAATTAACAGACTTTCATCTAATCAACAACGATGTTGCCATGGTAGGTTATTAAAAAAATGAGCTGGCAACCACATTTACAAAAGGTTATGTAATAATTGCTGCCTTTGTCACCAATTATGGGCGTATTCATCTGCATAAATTAATTAATAAGTTGGGAAAGCGTGTAATTTATTTTGACACAGACGGTGTTCAATTTACACATTTACCAAACAAATGGCTACCCCCCTCGGTGGTAATTTAGGTGAACTTACGTGCGAGACCCCGAATACATATATAACAAAATTCGTGTCCACCGGGCCAAAAAGTTACAGCTTTCAACTTGAAAATAATCAGACAATTATAAAACTAAAAGGGATAACTCTTACCAGGGAGAATTCAGAAATCATCCATTTCGACGCTTTTAAACAGATGATTTTTGTACCAAATACCGAGTTTAAGGTGAAAATTCCTTTTAACGTAATAAAAGATAAGTACAAAATGCTTTTACGTGTTGGCAACTTAAGTAAAACTTTCAAAAAAACATTTTGTAAACGTGTGCTAAAACAGAATATCTCTAGTGTACCCTACGGCTATTTAGAATATGAAGATGTCGAATTGTAAAATAAAATTGTCATCTTTTAAGTCTAAAAAACGTGTAACAAAAACCCGCAAAACAGGTTTCATTCAACCACATAGTTATCGTACATGAAATCTCTTCCGAAAATCGAGTAAATACTTTATTTTTAAGCAACCTAAGATTTAAACTTTAAACTTCTAAAATTGAATTTTTACTAAAAAACGGGAATTAATGTATATTTTTTTGGTGAAGGAATTATTATGATTTATTTTTTATTCAAAAATGATATTTTTGTATGTTATTTTGAAAAGTTTATATAATTGGTGAAGGATTGATTTTTGATAAGATATATATTGTACTTTAATAAAATATTTTTTTAATTTAAAATGTGTTTGATGATTGTTACATATATTCTATAAAACAGTCAATTTACTAACAAACTACGTAATATGTTGTCTTTGTTTAAACAGTAATGTCTTATATAAAATTTCTTTCACCATTTCGAATGATGGTGTCAGGGCCCACTATGTCAGGCAAATCATCATGGACGAACTCACTAATTAGATGGAGGAATGAATTAATCGATAAACCTCCTATTAAAATTATTTATTGTTATTCGGTTTGGCAATCAGGTTACCATGATTTATCTCAGTTTTTAACCGATATAGAGTTTATTCAAGGACTACCTCCGATGGACAGCGAGTTTTGGGAAGCAAATAGAAATTCCTTACTTATTATTGATGATCTAGCAGATGAACTTTACAAAAATGACCAAATTGCTAAATTGGTTACCGTCGACAGTCATCATTATGAAATTTCAGTCATATTAATCTCACAAACCTTATTTCCTCGATGGAAACAATCTCGTTTAATCTCTCTTAATATGTCATATCTAAATCTGTTTAAATCTCCTCGAGATTTAAGTCAAATTCAATATTTAGCTAATCAAATATCTCCAAATAATACAAAAATAATTAAAATAGCCTACGATATGGCTACTAGCGAACCTTACAAGTCACTATTTATAGACACATCTGTCACCACTCCAGATAACTTACGATTAAGATCGTACACATTTAATCAAAACGGACCACAAATGGTAGTTTTTTCCAATAATATATAATTTACTTTATTATTATCAACTTCATTAAAGACAATGGCTCCAAAAAAGACAGTACTAAAAAAACGAGTCCTATTGCAAATCCCTCTGACAGGTTTAAAACACACTATCCATATTTAAATTTATTGTATAAATCTAAAGGAGGGATACGTAAAAATTTATTAGCTAACAGTTCTCCAACGCAATTAAAAGCCTTACAGACCGTTTGCAAAAACTTGAAAGGGGGTGGAATTGTATTATCTAAATATAAAAAACAATACGGTTTTTGGCCAGTCCGAAAATTTCACAAAAAAGGAAGCGTGCTTTAATAATTCAGAAAGGCACTGGGTTCTTCATACCGGCCCTCCTAGGATCTATCGTTCCCTTAATTTCCAATTTATTCAACAAAAGATAAAATGAAAAAAATGATTTAAGTTCCCGCATCGAGTGTCAAGAAAATAAACAACTTGTTTCTCCCCAGGAAACATATTATAACTTATTAGATAATGAGATTCAAAATATATTAACTTCTAATTTAAACAGTCGTTCCAAATTACGCGTATTTTTAAAAATTCTGAGCGAGGCCAGAGAAATGAGGAAGGCAATACCAATACCTAAAGTTGAAATTACCAACTTTCAAGCACTCGTACCTGTTGCCCCATTAAAAATGGGTTTAAATTCCCCGTTCGCCTCGCAAATTTATTCACCCTTCAAGACGCCCAAGGGAGTTAACGCTGGGGAAGCCGCAGAGCTGCGTCTAAATACTATGACACGCAAAATGAAAGACTATCTCAGCGAGAGAGAAAACGAACAGACTAGGGGAGAGGCCAAATTCCCGAGTCTCTTATAGACTGTAGATTCTTGGAAAAGGAAATCATCTACGCCGATTGTTAAGCAACAAAAGACAATTACTGATGATAGAATGCAAAAACGATTAAATAAAGAAAATGAAATATTTGAAGAATACTTAGAAAATACCGATATTGGAAGCCGTTTAAGCAAGGAAGATGATTGGGATCGAGAGCTAGGTTCTGAGGAGGGTGCTGTTGGTGGCGTTCTAATATCACCGCAAAAAAAAATTAAAATTACCATCCCCTAAAAAGTCTCCCAGGCCAAAACGACAAACCAGGTTTTTTCCACGCTGGCAAGAATAATAAAAATGTGTAACAATAAATATGTATGAAATAAATAAACATTTTTTTATTCTAAACAAATCGTTTTATTTCGATTCCACTCTTTCATCAAATGAATACATATATTCAACAACGCTAAACTATTATTTCTTTTTAAATTGAAATTATACAATTCGTTAATAATTTTACTGTAAGAAATCCCCATACATCTCGAGGTTAGAAAATAAATTACATGAGGTCCGCAGTTTTGGCTTTTATCTGATTGAAATTTATGAGTATTGTATCGAATACGTTTGCCATATCGCTCTAGCAAAAATCCATAGTCATGATGTGATCTTCCTAGAGAACAAGATATCTGTCTCTTCCTAGGTCGTCTGCTTTGTCACGAACTCCAATGTCTAGGGTATATTCGGGACTTCGTTTTTTTAATTTCATCGCGGATGACACTATTGTAGCGCTAACACCAAATAATACGATCACGAGCCCCAGGAAAATGTGTACTTCACCCATGGTTAACAAAATGTTGAAAAAAGACTAGCGCTCTACACTTGAATTTTAACGATTTCTTGAGCGTAAATCGCCCCTTTAATTATATTGCCTGTCAAATCTTTCACAATATACATACAAGGCTCTCTCGTAATCACTCTATGAATTTCAAATATTTCGGCTGTAAACGTTCCCCTGTATGCTTTATCAAATGTTGATTTTGCAACGGCTAAGCGAACTTTATCCCCAATTTTTAAAGTTGGCTTCCCAAGCATGCTGAGATTGCCATAATTTTTTTTTCCAAATTGCCGATTCATTGTTTTTATTGACATCTTTAGGGGCGATTCCCGTTGTTGAATGTTTTCGAGCGTTATAAGCTTTTGCAATTAATGGTAGTTTATTAAGATAATGTAAATCGGCGGTCTTGGTAATTATTTTAAAATTTTTAGATTTTACCGTGCGAACAAGTCTCTCAATCATAGAGGCCCTTTTCTCGGAATATGTGAGGTAATGGTGTATGTTATAACGCTTTAAGAGAGCACGAAATGGAGCGTTTCTAAATTCAGAACCTGCATAATAATAATAATAATCTCGCTTGAGGTTTTATTTTTTATTGGATGAATAAAAATGAATTTACTTAAGATGTCCTGAACTAAGATCGTAAAACCGTAATTGTTATTAAAAGTTTGTAAAAGAGGGAGGTCTAATAAATCGGCCATAAATGTCTCGTCAATAGTTGTTACATATAATTTGTTACGTTTAAAATTTAATCTCCTAGCTCTGTGTTGTGTGTAAGTTGGTTGTTTGTTGAGAAAAATTTTAATTTATTTTTCCGAAATTTTGGGAAAGGTTCTTCTTAAAGTAACATTGTTAGAATAGCTGTATGGGTTTTCAACATCGTAATAAACTTTACTTAATTGTTTGTCTGTTTTTGACACCACCATCTTTAAATGTATGTGTAGCAATAATAAAAACAGATTATAGTGAAAGTTTTTATTTTAATAAATGAAATCACATTTTAAGTTTGAAACATTTTGTACAATATCAAAATATAAAAGACTTTCTACTATTAAGGGGTCAAGGCCAAATTCCTTTTGTAATCTAACAACAATATGATCAAAATATAATTGTGGAATGGCTAATAATATCATATTTTCCAATCGGTCTTCAAAATTTGTGCTAAATCCTAGTTTACAAGAGACATCATGAGTAATCGAAGATTTACAATGTGGATTCTCACAATTCTCGGTAATTTCAAACATTTTATCCGTGAGCTCGTGTACAATTATGTCACGCATAATATTTTTTGCCGACAAAATTAAATTAATCTACTGATCAATTGTATGTTTACAATGCTTCAATCTTTTCCACCCTGCTTGGTTGAGAGTAAAACCATAATTTGTTGAATAAAAAAGATGATAAAAATGGTTTTTTCCTCTTGCGCAAGCTCGTACATCCACGAGTTTTTCCTTTTGTCCCTTGAAACAGTCGATTTTTATCTTTGAACTTTCAAGAGGAAGCCAGGTATGAAAACTAGCAACTTGTTCTTCAAAAAAATCAGTTATTTCCTTTTCAAATTCGGCGCAAGTGTCTAGTCTGTAAATTTTGATGGATGGGTTGACATAACCTATCACCGTCACTTCTTGTTTAGGCGAGAGACTGTGAGTTCAAGACATCTTTACCACTACGATTTCACGAAGTAACTAAACAATCTTTGCCCTCGTTGATTGTTTTTTATTCCGTAATATACGTAACCTGACGCTCTTGGTTAATGACAAATCGGTTTTCGTATTCTCCAATAATAATTATGTTTTGAATATTAGTTAAGGGGGAAGAAAACTTCATTACCATCCTCAAACTACCATTTCGTTGAATTGAGAGATTGTTAGAATTTGCCGAGGAGTCGTAAGTTAAATCAAACGCGAATAATGTATTACCGTTTTTATAATTTTCGTAATCAATACAATTACCAGAGTTATTTCCGATTAAATCCATTGCCGAGAATAGTGAATAATATGACCAAGTGTAGAGGTTTTAATTAAAATCTGGAGTTAGAGCAGTTTCTGGGACATTCTGGTCATCCAAAGAAAGTTGTAAGAACGAGAGATTATTATGGTTAAATTGAAAGGGGTTTTCTTGACTGGCGCCATTGTAAGCAGAATTGTTTACCATTCCGATTATTACCCGATTTGGAATTTTACCTAAAAAAATATTCGACTTCACGAAATCGCTCGCGCCTGCTGAGATTGTTAGAGTTTTAACAAGTTTGTGTGAGATCGTACAAAGCTCTTTGTTTCTGCAGTATCGCATTATGAGCTAGCTGTAGATCTGGATTTACGAGAATATGCTTAGCCGTGAGAATGGCATCTTCGACAATCAATTTATATTTATTATTAACATCTTCTGGGGAAATAATTATAAATTCATCGGAATTTTTCAAGAGTCGAATTCTTAAATTCACTTTGTTTAAAAGAAATTTGTCTATTTTACAAGAATCAACATGAAGTCTACCCATATATTCACAAAGTTTCGATCCTGCAATATCTTTACTTCTTTTTAATATTCCATTGTTTTGTTTATCTTTATTAACATCCTCAAAAGCTAACGCTGGGTCTGAAAACCCGTCTTCGTAATAGCCTTCCGCGGACTTGTAAGATTGTTTGGCTCCTTCATCAAAATTTAAAACTGTTGCTAAATATGCTAAAAACGGATAGCAGTTGTTGCTAGATTGTACTAAAGTCTCATTCATAAATACGTCTATTTGACTAAAAATAAAATGCAATGAAGGTTACATAGGGAGATTTTTTTTCGGCTGCAGGTATATCTATTAAAATTCCGTTTTGTTCTTTTTTAACACGAATTCGAATTTTAAGTATTAAGTTCGACATGTCAATATAATAATCTCCCCCGGGGATAGAAAAATCAATCTGTGAAGCATTAGACAAGGGAGCTATAGGGAAATAATCTACAAATTTATTCCCCTCAATATTTCCAATAACCAAGGGTTCGTTAAAAAGCTCCAACTCCGAACACATAGATTCAAATTGAGGCATAATGCTTTAGTCAAGAAAATCGGATTTGGTTCTGGGTCGTTTTTTTGTTTTATTGCGTAATTTTGATTTGCGCTTGTGTCCTCTCCGAACTCCAGAGCCTTTCTGTGTATTTAATATGGAATCACCGAGACTATTGAAAAGATTTGTTCCGGCAATTTTACTATTTTTTTTAACGACTCCTTAAAATTTTGACCCGCAACAACATCGTCCATTATTCTTTTCCCCATAACCAACCCTTGGATACCGAGTGATTTAGCTACGGGTCGAAAAAGAGGCGTTACGAATCTTGCTAAACTTTTAAAAATTGACCCAAATCCACGACCAGTTTGATATTGACTTCCTCGAAATACGTTATAGCCGCGGCCTGTTTGTAGGTAATGGGTATAAAATCTTTCCATGATGAGCTTGTTTTAAGTGTACTTTAGACTAAGAATAAAGTCTTTTGAATATTAATTTAACAATAGTCTTTCCTGTCTTATATGGCAGGAGTTCACCGTAATCCGACCTTAAAGAAATTTCTATAGTTTGTATTTGATCGTAGAGAACTGGAAAATATTCTAAGAAGTGAAATCTTTCAACTTGTGCTCGATTTTTATTTTCGTTTAATTTGATAATTCTCAGCAGGGGTGTGTTGGTGTGACCTGTAATTACAGGTTGTATAATATTTGTATAGACATAAATTCCAGATATTCCGTGGTTGAGATCTGCGGGGTACATACTAATTTCGTTAAAAGAGGTCTTTCGATTTGATTGGGGGCAAATCCTAACATTTGACCGAGTTTGGGGTTATCTATTGGAAAGGTTAAAAAACTGTTTCCACCCAATCCTTTAACTGAAACTGTCGAATCTGAATTTAAATTAAACTCGAATTTAGCCCAGTTCTGTTTTGGTAATGAGTGTTTCATTGCAATTAAAACATCTTCAATAGTGTGGTAAACGCCCCTTGGAATTCGACTATGGAATTTGTCTACAACATTTAGTTTATT
The DNA here is from genome assembly GCF_980474605.1 of Leiobunum rupestre. Classification (NCBI taxonomy): domain Eukaryota; kingdom Metazoa; phylum Arthropoda; class Arachnida; order Opiliones; family Sclerosomatidae; genus Leiobunum; species Leiobunum rupestre. Next base: position 48,453,255 of record NC_143391.1, on the reverse strand, counting down.
ATTTTTACCTTGTTCGTAATTGTGGAAATCAATATCGCGTTTTTGTCGTCGACTATTCTCAACTCTGTTTAAATCGTTTCGAAAAATTATAAAATTAACCGTACTATCTAATTCTAATCTAATTTGAAGAGGGTCTAATGCTTTGCTTTTGTAAACTGAGGAGATATAATCTAGTTTATACTCAATTTGCAAGAGGTCTGCTAGAGGACCGAATATTTTAATTTCCAACCCACTCATTAACTCGATTTGAAAATAATATTTTCCATTTTCTTTGAAAATAAAAAATCCAGCCTTAAACGAGACATGCGAATCAAAATATCTTTGAAGTTCATTTAAAAATTTAAAATGAAGAGATAACGGTTTAAAATTCCCGCTTGAATCCTTACCAGTCTCGTAATAATTACTATCAAACGTATAACTGTCATTTTCCAAATTAGGCGGTTCAATTGGAATATTTTTATTATATCTAAAATCTATAAGCGAATCCTCATCTGACATAAATTTTTCCTCATACACTTCTAAAGGATTTTGACTACTAATTACCCCATCTTGAAATTCTGGTGCGTTTATATTAAAAATATTTGCTAAGGTCCCGGTGAAGGCCGCCTGTAGGTCTCGAGGGAATGAAATTCTTAAATAATGACCTCGATTTATTTCTTCGATTACGTAATTAATTTCGAACCGGTTTAAAGGGGGGAAGTTTGTAGCTTGTTGAATTTCGTTTTTTAATTGCCTATGCAAAGATAATGGAATAATATTTCCAAAATCATCTCTCTGACCTTCAAATAAAAAAGGTTGGATAATTGATACAGAGTAGAAGGCCCAATCTTCCTGCCCAAATTGCGGTATTTTTGTAGTCTCAATACGTATGTCGATAAAATTGTTGTGCGAACTAAAAGTAATATTGTTTAAATTATTTAACGGGCCAAATTTTTGAATATCCGTAAAATAAATGTCTGGTGGAATTTTAAAAAGATCTGCTAATGGATTTTGAAATTTAATTTCCATACCTACCGGTATTTCTAAATTAAAATATAAATTATCTTCATCATCGGACGATATCGCGGTTTTTAATCCATCAACCTGTCTCGGTTTACAGCGCTCTTATAAATCGCGTATAATTAAGTGTAATATGAACGGTTGAATTTCATTATTATATTGTCTTTCTCCCTCATATCTGCCTGCCTCAAACACAATCGCGTAATTATTCCATTGTATTTGTTTAATAACAGGTTGAGATGGTAGATTAATTGTTATTGGAAGAGAACTTGGCGAATTATTTTCTTCGGAAGGATTTGAAAATTCTGGTTGGTTGACGTCTCCATTAATATTTGGAATTAAAGGTTCTGTTGGTAAAATGTTGTTTAGATTTTCTTCTGGTTTCAGATTTGGTTCCAGTTTTGGTTTTTCTTCTTGTTTTACTCCTAGATTTAGTTTCGGTTTCTTGTTAATTTTCTGTTTTTTTCCTGCTGGGTTGTGATTGGATTTCTTCCACGGGAATTTGTCGTGGTTAATTATTTTTGTTGATATTTATTCACAATTAACGCTATTTTTATTCGTACTTCAATAAAATTTGTTGCGTAAGTTAAAGAAATAGTTTTGGCGTGATTTGAGAGTGGATAATTAGAAGGATAATCACTGTCGACAAAATCATTTTCTCGAAATTCCAAAACAGAAGCTAGGGGCGATGCTTGAGGTATTCTTAATTGCACATCTTTTTGTAACTGTATTTTTAATTTTGAACTATCTTCGTTTTCATCTACTTTTACCGTATTTATTTGGATTTTTCCTTTAAGTGTTTGATTGGCCTCAATAGTTTTAGCAAACTCGTTAAGTATATTATTTTGAAGAGATGTTGGAATAGTATTCTAATTTCGATCTAGATCACCCTCGTAACGTTTGGGTGGAATTTCAATTTTAATATAATCCCATTGATTTTCTTCGGGTGAAATAGCATCTGACACGTGCCCTACTTGGAAATGCGAATACTCCTTTTTTATATTTGAATAAGTTTCAGGAAGAATTATCTCTGCTAATGCACAAGTCCATTTTTCATTGTTAAAATTTAAAGGTTTTGATAACTGTACTTTAAAGGTAGAAGGCGTGTTTTCCGGGTAAATATCGGGTGATGCGTTCGAAGGTAGAAATACTACGAAACTTGACATCTTTATAATGACAGTTTTAGTTGGGCGACATCTCGTTTTATATTAATAAAAGATTTAGCGTGATAGATCGAAAGGATTGGGAGTTGAACTTGAAACTATTTGATTAACATCCTGCAACGCTACCGATCTACCACGCTAAACCTTAACACGAAAGAGTTAAAATATCTATTTTACGTAGGAAAAATAAGAACAATATGTTTATTAGAAAACAAATTTATTCACATATTTTCAATCATTTGACAAGTTTTTTCAAGATTTTCCAAAACTTCAATGGGCGTTTCAACTTGATTAAGACTTAAAATTTGATTATTTTTACAATATTCTTGAAAAAAGATAATAGCTTCCATCTGCTCATCAGACGGCATGACAAAATCCGGTGGAAATACAACATTTGTTTTCATTGTTGAATTTAAAGTTTCTTCGGACTTAATACCAGTTGTCTTTTTTTACGATGAATTTTCTTTGAAGTTTTATTATCGTTAACAAACCCATCTAACCATTCTTGATTTTTAACGTTAAACTCGTTCAAATAATCAATAATTTGGTCGTCTAATATTTCTTCTTCGCTTGTGTATTTCGGTTGATTTGAATGAAGACAATCGCAAACATCAATATTAAGAAGTGTTTTAATAGAATAACTAGATGTCAAATGGTTCATCAGATGCATCTTAAAAACTCTTCGTTCCAGAAATAAAGCTTGACAAACCCAGCATTTAACACTAAATTTAAAACTATCTATAAAATCAAACGCGTGTTTGCGACATGGTTCCTCGTAATAACAAGGGTTCTCGGTAGGAGATTTGCATTTAATTTCTGGTTTCCCCATAAATAACTTCATTTTTTTAACCTTTGAAGAGCTCGATTTTTGACACGTCTTACGCTTACACATATCCTTTGCGTTTTAAATGTCAAAACAATTATCATTTATAGAAATAGTTTTTATCGACATTTTAGATTCGTTTATTAGTTGTTTAAAGTATTTTGGGTGTGGCCAAAAGTTGCCAAGGTTATAAAACGAAGGTCGCGAATTCGTTTCCCCATCTCGTAATTAACTAATTAGCATTTTAAACTGCTAAAAAACGAAAAAACGAAAAAAGTGACACCAAAAGTGAATAAGAGTAAGTATTTGGTGGGGTCACATATTACCGCCGATATCTCGGTCCGAGTTTGTTCGATCGTGTTGGGGTGATAAACCAAGGTTTAAGGGTTATGGACAGGGGTCAAGCGTCGAGGTCAAGGATTATCTTCAAGGTGAAATTTGAGATTGAAAACAAAAATATTTTGATGACTTTTTCCAAGGTCAAAAACTGGTATTTGGAAAAACATTTGGGGTTGTTTTGGCGGCCATCTTGGCGGCCATCTTGGCTTTACATGTTCAAATATGAGTATCTTCTACTTTTGTGGGACGGGAAGTAAATTTTATAACTGTCGGTGATATCATCCAAACAAAACCAACTTATAATTTAATTTCCTTTAAAGGTTTACTTCATAAATCGTAAGTGGTACAAAATTTAAAATCATTGTTGATTTTCCGTTCAAATAAGTGTGTTTTTAAGTGTTTTTCCGTATATTTTTTCCGCTAATATATTTTCCCATAATAAAGGTTTAAGAACAACCAAGAATGTATTTATTTATATTTATAGCTGGAGAGCTTTATAACAGCGCAAAGGACTTTCGTCAAATTTTTTCTAAAAACATCGCGTACAAATGAGCGTCGGTGGCTCTTTGGTAGAGCACCCACTTGCCATGCAGGAGGGTCCGGTTCAAAACCCATCGCAAATTAATAATAAGGCGTAAACCGTGAACATTTGGTGGACACCCTGCCTTATGGACATTGAGACGTTTATTGTAACCCTCAGCATACGGTCCGTCCGAAAATTTAATACATAGACGTTGGAAAGTAGGATACTTACACATACGAAACAAAAACATTACAAAAATACAACACGTCAGAAATGCACGATATAAATCAACATTACAATCGCAAGTCACAACCATCGCGGCCGTGAGCGTTGACAAACAAAACACCAAAAACCCCAAATGCAAATATTATCCGTTTACGCTCACTGTCACGGCAGTTTTGCCACACTTTAAAATCAACAACAAATTCAAAGCAACTGCGTACGCAGTGATTACGCTTTGTACCAAAATCGCGAACGGATTCGCAGAACAGACACACAGACAGACAGACAGATACACACAGAAACGGTGATTGTATAACAAAGTACCCTCGGAGGGGTAAAAAGCAATATTCTAAGCTAGTGTATACTATATTATTAAGATAGACAACTTTACAATGATTGCAAGTACACTATAAAATTTTTAATATAATAGGAAGATTAAAAACGGTAATAGCTAGTGTAGGGAGCTGTTGGCTCGATCTCGTGGTATGCAGGGCTTGCCACCACCCTCCTACGCATTAAAACCCGGCCACCTAAATTAATGGCTTCAAAAGTCGCATGATGACTTAGGCCTAAGGTGGTGTCTTGGGTGTTAAACTAGCTGATTATTATTATTATTATTGAAAACGCGTTACAATTTTCGGCATGGGCGTGTACGCCGCCGTTTTCAAACGCAAGAGACAGGTGCTAATTGGTTTAAAATAGGATGAATCTAAAATCTAGGCCTTAGCCAAAGAATTATTTTGTGTTTTACACACGAGTTTAAGTTTTAATTCTATATTTTACTTTATTCTTGTATTGCTAGTTTTTAGGGGATTTTAGGGATAGCAAATATCATATATTTAAAATAGCAGTACGCGGTTTCGGAGTTAATAAGTCCTTTAGCTATAGCCTTTCATAATAGGAGAGACAATCTGCAACTGTTACTAATATAAAACGAACGAATCCAAACAAGTAACGGTAAAAACACTAAACCAACAAACACACATATTCAACATATAAAAAAATTAAAAACATAGACAGAATATTTAATACTGGAGGTTAGGATGATTTAATTGAACACTATTTTAGCATGTTTTTATTTTTCGTCGTTTTTCCAGGGCCAAAGATTCCACCCTATAAGGACTAAATAAGCCTTCAAATTCATTGCTGCGAAAAACAGGCCAAAATAGTGTGCGCCGCGCGGCCGTGACTAATTTCGCTGTACAAAATCGAAGCCCGAAAAATAGGCCAAAATAGTGGTAACCCAGTTAACTCTATTTTCGCACGATTTGAGAAACAGGCCAAAATAGTGTTGGCCGCGCGGTGAAGACTATTTTGGCCCGTTTTTCGGGCTAAAATAGCTAAGCATTTGAAAGTAAGCTAATTTAGCCCGGAAAACAGGCCAAAATAGTCATCGGCTAAATTGGCCCGAAAAACTGGCCAAAATAGACACGATCTAAAATTATCCAAATAAACTTCAAGAGCCCAGGTTTTTAATTGATTTGGACGTATTCATCTATAATTGTGTTGTACACAACCTAATAAAAAGTAAGTTAATATTAAAAAAAGTATAAAAATGGACTAGAATCAAAGGATTAAAAAATAAAACCACGCTAGTCCAACTTTATTTGGTTAAAGTTATCGCATGCAAAAGCCCAAATCTTTAAGAGTAAGTATTTTTCAACTCACCCTTTACTATTGTTCAAGTGCAGTTCTTAATTATGGCAATTGAGAAATGAAAATAAAGCTGAAATTCTATCGAAGCGTCCACGTTGGTTTGCTTGGTTTGGAACATGGAAATCTTAAAGCAGTGATGCCAACTCGCGATAATGGAATTTTCATTTTTGTTCCTTGAAATTGTCCTTTTTGGACTAAAAATTACCTTGTTTTTCAAAGTACTAAAAACGATCATATATGTGCTTAAAATAATACTTTGGACAGTAAAAGCGCGTAGAAATATTTTATGGAACGACTCTGCGTAAAATATTTCCGGTATCTTATTTTTAATCGGGAAAATGTCTGAGCTAATTCTTAAGTGTTATGAGCCTGACAACCCGTGGATAGGTCCATTTATCCTTCGAAATCGTCATTAGGGCAAATGCGTATTAAAGTAAACGCCTGGTGATTGCCTTTTTAAGGCAATCTATTTTTAGACAAAACATTCATAAAAAGGGAGTTTTTGCCCGGAGTGTGACGATCTCCTGCGTGTAAACTCATGCATCTGGGAGGCAGAAAATGTGGAGGACTATTTGAGGACAACCACCCACCTCCCATCGGGTGGTTGTCCCATCCGTTTACCTAAATATCCTATTTTTGGTGTGGCCGTCACACATATCTCGACCCTGATTACTCTTGTCAGGCCTTGATGAAAGAGTTGCTTTACCCAATTTGCGTGATATCCTCGAAAGAGTCACAACAAAAAAGGGAATTTTTAACGATCTGTATTGTTTGAAAAGCCCAGTATCGAAAATACTCTGTAAAACGACTGGCAGCCACAAAGAACAGACACCTTTTTTATGGCAATAAAGGAAAGGAGCAGTAGCAGGGTGGGAAATAAGGAATTTTTTGAATGTGGACATGTGACCGGTGACCCCTCTGACCTAAAATATATAAACTGAACCATGACCAGTGCACGTTGTCTGCTACATTAGAATAAAGTATTTTAACTTTTAGGTTTTAACCATTGAATTGTAAATAATACCGCTAGAATGACATAGGCGCGTTCGGGAGTCTTGGTTTCGCGAAACAAATTCTAAAATTCTAGTCGGCAAACTCAGTTTTCAACCCTATCATTATACGGGTGGCGCCATCTATCACTTTTAAAGTACTTTAATACTATTAATTGAATTATATAGTATATAGTTCCCACCGCTAACAGTGGATAGCGCCACCGACAAATTATAGAGTTCTCAATTTTGAAAAATTTGTTTCGCGGAAGGCAGATTGAAATTGTCATTCTAGCTGTACTATTCCCAATTCAATGGTTTTAACCGTTTTTAATAAATTGAATAAGCCGATCCTACTCTGTCATGACTTCTATAGCACGCAACAGCTGCGAACGTATATACGTCATACGGTCATCCCTAGATTCACTGCTGTATTATTAATTACAGTGAAGTTAGAAGAGACCACCTATGGACTGTGAGAAGGATGATAAAATACGCGAAAAAGTAGATTAGTCCATAATTAAAAGGGATAATATATCTAAATCCTAAACAAATTTGAAGAAATTAAAAAACTTACTAATAACTCGTACCGATAGGTCTTCGAGCGAATCTCGGATCAAATAGATCTTCGAGTAATAAACTACATAAAAACTAAATAAAATAGCCAGAAATTCCAATGGTAGACCCTTTTAATTATGGACTAATCTACTTTTTCGCGTATTTTATCATCATCCTCACAGTCCATAGGTGGTTTCTTCTAACTTAACTTATCGTATATACTATTCTCCACCACACTCCCCCCTTTTCGGCTTTCCGTTGCTATGCAACGCGTTTTGAAATTTTTAATGTTAAGGCTTAGTTTCTCTTTTCGATATAACAGTCGCCAGCCAGATTTCCCGCACGGTACTGATGAGTTCCAAATAGAACGAAACCGGTCTATCAATTTGATCCGAGATTCGCTCGAAGACCTATCGGTACGAGTTATTAGTAAGTTTTTTAATTTCTTCAAATTTGTTTAGGATTTAGATATATTATCCCTTTTAATTATGGACTAATCTACTTTTTCGCGTATTTAATCATTATTAATTACAGTGGGGTGGCTGAGTGGTTAGCACTTTAGCCTCGCAGCAAGAGGAGCTGGGTTCGATCCCAGCTAGTGGCACTGGGTGAAAATCCGGAACCACTCCTTCTGCGTAGAGTTTGTAAGTTCTCTCCCCACTGGTTAAAGGGGTTTTCCACCGAGATCTTCGGTTTCCCCTTCTCATAAAAACTTGCTGAGGTTAACGGTAACAGTTAGTGTAGGGAGCTGTTGGCTCGCGTGGCATGAAGGGCTTCCCACCACCCTCCTACGCATTGTAACCCGGCCACCTGTTACTTGATCACGCACAAGCAACGTTGCTTATGTGGTCGAAGGTGGTGCCTTGGATCCTAGAAACTGTCGTCCGCTAAATTGTAGTTCAGCAACAAATCTAGAGATGGCGCTAGTGTAATTCCAAAATTTTGTCTGCTACAATAGGTTATATTCAGTAGCAGACACACATACAACCCGTTAAGACTTGCTGGCTTTATTGGGAGTGCTCATAACTCACTTATAGGCATAAGCCATTTTTGCTTGGCTGTTTTCTAAGGTTCAAATATTATGAGATTTTACTTTTTTCTGCGTGTACTCTGAGAAACAGTTGAAAAATCATATTCCATATTTTATTTGTACAAGCTTGATTATGTGCCTAAATCAAACTACCACCATGGACTAATTAATTAGTCTATACTACCACCAGAAGTAAATGAACCGAAGTTATAGGAGAGGGCCAAAAATTTAAAAGGCATTTTCCTTAACGTGGGGAGATGAAAATACATCGGAGTTCCACCCCCTTTATTCCCGCCAAAAATTCCGCTATGGAACTGTGGGTATCCACATTCGATATACACGTCGTCACCTACTAGTCGATAGATGGCGATAGTTTAGCTATGGAGGCGCGAAATTTGAAAACGTCGATTAAAGGGAGATCTCATATGGAAAATGAGCTTAGTATGAGAGATATAGCAATCTGATAACTCCGGTTCATTTACTTCTGCTATCACTGTGACTGAAGTTTTCACATTTAAGAATTTTTATTAATATAGCTTTCTGTTTTTTAAAAGAAAAATTTCTTTTTTTTAATAATTTTTATAATTAAAGGTTCAAAGTGAAATTTACAAGTCTCAGTCACTTAGAATGATAGTCCAATTAAGATTAATTTAGGTAGTTAACAGGCTGAGCCATATTTGTACTGCCAAATATGCTTTCATTAGATGAATCTTTCAAGAAAATAGGGCCATACTAATTGTTCAAATTGAATTTCATTTAATTAATGGTTCAAAGTGAAATTCAAACCTCTATTTGGTTCATAATGTGTGATAGTTTAAATTGAGTATATAAATAGGCTGGGCAATATAGCTGTTCTAAAAATTTGTGCTAGCTATAAACACACTGCACAAAACTTTCAAAATATTCAACCTTTTTTGGGTAAATTTTTATCCCAAATTTGTATTAAACATTTACAACCCAATTTGTTTGAACCATTTGTTTAACTATTTTGGGGTTAAACAAATAACTACAAAAAATAACTAAAATACATTATTCAATTAACATTGGGTTGAAACAAAACAACCCAAATTATTTAACTCCTCATTTTTAAGAGTGTAGGAGTGTTGTTTTTCCAAAACTACACGTTTATATTTAGCGCATCTTATTCGGAATTAAAGAAATCAACTTTAGCTACTGGTAACCTAATACATCATTTGGAGGACAAGCACCCGGAAAAGGTCGAAGAGTATACCAATGGTCAACGGTACGTATAATCTGAAATAAATTCAGTGCTCTGCGCTAAAGTGGATCAGATCGTATCTAGTCACTTTAAAATGTATAAATATTTTTAGGTACATAGTGGTGCGAAACTAAATTTAATTTTTAAATTTTAGATATATTCCTCGGCTATAGAAAATACCCAAACCAAACTTATACGACGGATTGTTTTAAAAGATATACCATTTGACGAAGTGGAAGCCCCAAGTTGCCGAGACTTCGTAGACGCAATTGACCCAAAAAGTTCTATTGTGTCAAATAGCGTTACGTTAAGTTCCAGAACTGTGAAGAGTTACGTATTAAAATCGTATGCTGAAGAGCTACCGAAGATAAGGACAACTTGTGAAGTACAATTAATTTAAACCCGGGTAGCGTTAGTTGTTAATAGAAACTGCGTTTTACTATTGTTTTTCGAAGGCCGTTGAAGGACAAGTTGCATTTACGTTAGATTTTTGGACATCAACGAACCGCAATTCTTTTATGGGAGTTACCGCTCACAGGATTGAAAAAGGTTGGACACTAAACTCAATAACGCTTGGATTTATACATTTTCCTGGAAAGCATACAGGGTTACACATATGTGATGTTTTAGGCAAATATGCTATAATTCATTGAAACTGGTAAAAATAAAATCGTTTCAGGTATTTGCTATTACTATGGATACCTTCTCCAGAGAACTTGCCGGAAAGGGCGCCCTTCTTGGATACCGCTACAACAAACAATATCGAATCCGTTGCTTTGCGCATGTACTCAACTGGGCAGTAAAAACTATCCTAGACACGATTAAATAAAATCCGAAAAGTCAAAATTTCGACGAGCATGGAATCGACGACGAATAATTTATTCCATATTTGAATGATTTTCCTATAGGAAAAGCAGTAGCTAAGGTGAAATTTGTATCAGGGTTTTGAAGCAGCTTACAGGTATTAAAAGCATACATGTACACTTATTAAAGCTAAGGAATATTCCTCCAACAATATCGGCCAATTGACCGTTCGCGCTGGTTCGCCGCCAATTGATTTGCTTCGATTATAGTGGGTATTCTGAAATCTAGATTACTAAAATATATTCTTTCTGGCGGCATTTTCAGATAAGATCAGCAGTGGCGGTGCTAGGGGGTAGGCCAGGTAGGACACTGCCTACTTTAAAATTTTGAGGGCCCCAAATTGATCTAGAAAGGGTATCAAAATAGTCCCAAGAGTTAAAACTATTTCTAAATAACAATGAAACTAATGTCGATAATGTATTTAGAAATTTTTGAGGTATCTCCTAGTAAATAAAACTAGTTCTGTTAAAATCGTAGATGTTTAATAAAATAAAATAAATAAATAAAAGAAAATATGTTTTTATAAAACAATTATTCTTAATTTATTTTAAACACGCCATGAAGTATCCGTCGTCGTATATACTTTTCCAATTAATTAGTTCTGTTATATTTGGACGCGTTTTACTGTTGTTAGATTTTTTTTGTTCGTCATGTACATCACAACTTTATTTTATTGAAGCATTTCGTTGAGAAAAGAGGGGTCCCGTGTCGGGGGTCCATTTATTTGGTTTGCCTTCCATCGCGAAAATTACTGGCGCCGCCACTGAAGATAAGCCTTTCTCCAAATACGCCTATCCCTATTGAAGGAGGAGAAACCCTAACAGCTAAACAATTCCTTGGGAATTGAAGACCTGGTACTTATATTAGACGTGCGGCACCGCTGGAATTCCACCCACGAAATGCTAAAAAGAGGCCTGGTTTGAAATCGGAATTTTTAAGTTACTGCAGTGTGTTGCCTACCAAGTATATTTATCACGTCTGATTAACAAAATTAAGTCAATTCAATCGCTCATAAGAAGTGAAAAGGATTTACACAAGTATTATTTAACTGATTTGGAGTGGGATCTAAATGAAGAATTAGTAAACGTATTGAAGGCAAGTTAAAGAACTTCGTATTTTATCTTCATTTGGGTGTAGACTATTATATTCTTTAGTAGAGAGTAACTAAATATGAACATGTAAATCCAAGATGGCCGCCAAGATGGCCGCCATAACACCCCCCCCCCCCAAACAACCCCCAAATTTTTTCCAAAAACCAATTTTTGACCTTGGAAAAATCGAAAAACATATTTTTGTTTTCAATCTTAAATTTCACCTTGAAGATGATCCTTGACCTTGACGCTTATCCCCTGACCACAACCCCTAAGCCTCGGTGTATCACACCAACAAGTTGGGACACGATCGAACATGCTCGGCCCGAGATATCGGCGGTAATATGTGACCCCCCCGATTACTTATGTAAATTAACTTTTGATATCGTTTTTTTATTTTTTTCGTTTTTTCGCCATTTAAAATGCTAATTAGTTATTTGCGAGATGGGGAAACCTTCGCTTTATAGCCTTGGCAACTTTTGACCACACCCAATCACGTGATATCCAACTTACCCCTGTGGAAAATTAAACTTTATTTACTTTTTTGAAATAAATAAATAAACAATTAATACACATTTTAAAACAAATTACAATGGATCTGGTCAATATCCGCCCGAGATATAACCACTTATTTTTTACCCCGGTCGAAATAAAATACAATTTAACTTACCCCTGTCGAAATAAAATACAATTTAACTTACCCCTGTCGAAATAAAATACATATTTTAAAACACAACAAATTGCAATAGGCCTGATTGGTCAATATCCGCCCAATAACTTATGTTTTACCCCTGTTGAAATGAAACTTTATTTACTTTTGGAGATAAATAAATAATACAATAACGACATAATAAACAATCAATACATATTTTAAAAACACAACAAATTACAATGGCGCTGATTGGTCAATATTCGCCCGAGATATAGCCAATTTTGTTTATAATAAATAAAATAAAATGTATTTACTCTTGGAGATACATTGTTTTTAACATTTACAATACAAAGGTGTAATTTTCCCCAAACAGGAAATTGGTTTTCAATAGTACACTAATACATTCTAAAATAATATAATCAAATAAAAAATCCGAAAAACAATTATTTTAAAATAATAAATTAATAACATAAACAATTAATAAACATTTTAAAAACATTACAATGAACTTAATCGGGCGATATCCGCCAGAGATATAGTCACTAATGTATTATGAAAAAATTCAATTTATTTACTTTTAAAGCAATTCAAAAGTATAATGTTATCCACCTACAATAAAACGTATTACTTTACCAATATAAAAATAATTCTTACATTTTTAAAGATACAATGTTGTTTTTACTGATACTTTTGCTAGTGTTCGCAATTGTTTATTCATTATACACAAATTTTCCGATTTATTTTAAAAAAGGATGGGAAAAAGAATATCATTTTATCTTAACTATGTTTATTACGCGACCATGCATTAATTTGAATAAAAGCTGTATTTATTTAAGTAATTGTTTGTTTTTATTTAAATAATAGGCTTATTCACTTTCAATTATTTAAACATTTTGCAATTTTTATTAAACTATTAGTTATTTAAATAAATATTGAAATATAGCCGAGCTTATTTTATTCATGGAAAAATATTAATCGGCTGCCGAACACTAACTTTTGCAACCCAAAATACTATAATTTTACCCAAATAGATGTCTAGTTAATTTTTAATAGTAAAATAATATATTCTAAAGTTGGAAAAACATTTGTTAAATTACATAATCAATAAAAATTCCAAAACCATTTATTTAAAATAAATAAAAAATAATTAACTTTTTTAAATTAAAAATAGCAACATTGTAGATAGAATTTTCTCTGACTATACACAGTAAACGAACGGGTATTTATTGGTGGCTTAATTAAAACAAAATTAAGTTTAATAATTTGAATTATTTTCAAAATTAAACATTACTTACTTTGATTTAAAAGTTTATTTTTCTGCTGAACAGCGTTACCAAAAGCACGCTCTATGAAATTCTGCCGCATTGTGAACTATAAAAAATATCTATACAGGGTCTTTTTTTTTGCTCGGAAAAGTGTTTTTTTTCAAAAACTATTTATAGTACCGATTTCAAATTTGGAAGGTCAATTCTCTATACCGGGGGACATCAGTTTGAGAAATTTGAGCGTTTTCGGTAATGTTTTTCACCAATTTTGAAAAATTATTTTTCGACCACTAGGTGCGAGATAAAAAATTTCTATTATAAAGTTGTAGGCCGTCATCGAAAACCCTTAAAAATTGTTCACTCGACGAAAAACAACTTATTTATCAGTGAAAATTCGAGCTTGAAAAATTTACAAGTTGGTGAAGCCAAATTACGATTGTTTGAAACGATAATTGAAAAGGGAACAAGTCTAATACAAACGTAGTAGAGTTTTCACACTTGAAAAAATGTACACGTTTTGGTTTTTAAATGCAGATATTTTATTCACATAAATTTTTACAAAACATTTTCAATAATATCACCATTGGCTGCAACACATGTTTGTGCGCGGACAATTAAGTTCTCAAACGCTTTCTCTACCATTTCTGGTGTGACGTCTCGGCAAGCACTGATTATTCGTCTAATGAGTTCCTCCCTAGTTTCAATGGGCGTGGCGTATACCTTTGCTTTAACGAATCCCCAGAGAAAATAATCCAGCGGTGTTAGGTCAGGTGACCTTGCTGGCCAATGCACTGGACCATTTCTCCCTATCCACCTTTCAGGAAACTCGTTGTTGAGGTGCTCAGTTACTTGCCGGGAAAAATGCGGAGGGGCGCCATCTTGCTGAAACCACAACTGACGTCTTTCAGCCAATGGAAGGTCGTCGATTGCGTCACTCAGTTCGTTCTGTAGAAAATGTAAATACCTTTGGCCGTTGAGGTTCGTCGGCAGGAAAAAGGGACCAATCAAACGGTTTCCAACAAGTCCAACCCAAACATTGACCCGTTCAAATTGAACCTGGTGATGATATTCAAAACCCCAATGTGGGTTGATGTCAGACCAAAGATGGCTGTTTTGATGATTAAAGGGCCCATCTCTAGAAAATGACGCTTCGTCGGAGAACAAAACATGGCGCAAAAATTGTCTATCTTCTTGGAAAGCATTTAGTAACCAGTTGCTAAATTCATAACGTCTTTGATGGTCTCCGTCAATTAGTCCTTGGTGGAGCGTAGCTCTGTATGGGTGATAGCGATTCTTACGAAGAATTTTCCACACACGATTTGCAGAACAACCCAAATCAGCAGCGGCGTTAGCGCAACTGTGACGAGGATATGCCACAAAGTACGCGAGTACATTGTTCTCGAAGTCTAAATCCGGTTGACCCAATCCGCGAAACCTAGGTTGCAAGTTACCAAATTGATTGAAATCGTGAATTGCTCGTCTTACTGTATTTACAGATGGTGCTCCATTTGGATGTCTTTCTGCGAAGATTTCAGTCACTCTTCTAAGGTTTTGCGCTGCTTCTCCATAGTAAATGGCAACTATCTCGGTACGCTCAGCTACTGAATAACGAGGCATTGTTCGAAATATTATCAAACACTGATAATAATCTCCCAAAGTTTTCCTTTAAATACCCAATGCATGTTTAGGATTGACCTATAGCCTCGTGTTTTTTAAATCCGGTCGTTTTTTTAACCAAAGTTTCAACTGGATTAGGTAATTCGGTTTCAATTATCGTTTCAAACAATCGTAATTTGGCTTCACCAACTTGTAAATTTTTCAAGCTCGAATTTTCACTGATAAATAAATTGTTTTTCGTCGAGTGAACAATTTTTAAGGGTTTTCGATGACGGTCTACAACTTTATAATAGAAATTTTTTATCTCGCACCTAGTGGTCGAAAAATAATTTTTCAAAATTGGTGAAAAACATTACCGAAAACGCTCAAATTTCTCAAACTGATGTCCCCCGGTATAGAGAATTGACCTTCCAAATTTGAAATCGGTACTATAAATAGTTTTTGAAAAAAAACACTTTTCCGAGCAAAAAAAAAGACCCTGTATATCTTTAAATTCATAAATTAAAAACTTACCTCTAGGATAGAACTGGTTCAATTGCATTAGCCTTGTAGAAGTAATTTGATACCCACCCCTTAATTATCGTCACGTGTAAACGTTATCGACTACAATTACAGCCTTGTAAAACTAGTTTGGATTTTTCAACCATTGACTGTCACACTTTCAAACGCAAAAATCTTTATAAAAACCTACATTGTAACACATCTCCGCGGTAAAACGATAAAATTATAAACCCAGATCACGTTACGCCAGGAGACATTCAACAGAGCCAGTGAGAAGAAAAAACTGGTTTTTACAAACAACCGCTAGATAATTAATAAATCCTCTAATTTGAAAAAATTGTAAATAAAAATGAATGGTTTTAAAAACAAAGCTTATTAGCACTTTACTTTTGAAGATACAATCGTTTATAATACTTAACAACTATTAATAATAATAGTAATAATAATAATAATACTTCTTTCGCAAAAGACTAAATGTATTGGCTACCAGGATAGTGTAATAAATACGATAAAAAATGTACACCAATAAAATTATTTTTTAAACAATTGCAAATTAAATTATACAATTAATAAGCATTTTTTAAAAATAAGACAATCACAAATATGTACAAAATAGCCTATTTAATGAAGAGATAATTAGTAATATGAAAACAAATTAAAGGTTGTAAAAATAGAACATTTACAAAATTATAAATATTATAAGGATACAATTAAATATATTTATATTTACCTTAATTCGTAGAAGATATTTCTTTACTACGAAATTAGTTATCAGGTTTGAAATTCGGGCTGAAACTTGTAATTGTTAATTAGTATAATTAAATGAATACAATGATAAATATTTACTAACAAATTATTTGATTTTATGCTGTTGTAATGTGTTTACGTAGTTAAAAAAGCGGTTTTTATGCTGAATTCTCCCTACACATTACATTTGAACAACAGCATCATTGGTAATAATGGAATGTATTTGGTTTTGAATATAAACAACATGTTTTTACCTCTCCGAGGGGACAAAGTCCCCTAGGAGGGGTTATACAACGACCGTGTCTGTCTGTGGGTCTGTGGGTGGGTCTGTGGGTCTGTCTGTCTGTCAGGACTGCGAACGCGTTCGCATTTTCGGTGCAAAGTGTAATCACTGCGTACGCAGTTTCTCAAAGGGTTGGCAAAACCACCGGGTGACGGTGAGCGTTAACGGATGCATTTGCGGTTTGGTTTGGATGGTGTTTTTTCGCTCACCGTCGTGACGGTTTGGTGTATTACGTTTTTGTAATGTTTATGCGTAGGTTGTGAGTGTTGAATTTGTTGTGTTTGTGTTCTGATGGTTGTGCATGTTGAGTCTGTTGTGTTTATATGGGCGTTTTCTCTCCAACTTCTTCTTAATGACTTTGGGACGGACCGAGTGCTGAGTGTAATGCTACCTCTCAACGTCCAATGGCAGGGTTTCCACCAGTTGTACACGGTATTCGTCTTAGTATCAATTTGCATCGGGCGGGATTTGAACCCGAGACCTCCTGATTGACAGGCGGACGTTCTACCACAGAACCACCGACACTTGTTACGCCTTATTGAAAATTAGACCTTCAGCTTTATCGGAAGCGTATTTAATAGAGTTGGAAATTTTGGTTTAATTGAAATAGAATTGAAATTGAAATTATTGCATCGAAGAAATTCTAATTTAGCGTTTCTCTATTGATTAAAAACAAATGCGCCACCCAGGTTTCGAACCCAGACCATTCGGCTTGGCAGTCGAGCGCTCTACCACAGAACCACCGATAGCTGCTTAGATTCACTGAAATTAAGACAGGCATCGTAAGCATAATAGGTAATAAAGTCTTTTTTTATTAATGAATTTATGAAGGCCTAATCTGGTATTTTTTAAAGGTTAAATCTTGTTTTAGCGCAGTCAGCCGAGATTAGAGGGTTAAAGGGTAGACCCTGTGGGTGGTCCACTTTCTTAACGACCTATATATAGTTCTGTTAATTCAAAGGAGATAATTTAACGTTAATTGCTTTAAGAGCTGGCGGTTAGTCAAGTGGCTCTCTGTGCTTTGTTGATGGTAAGGTTTTTGCTTCTAGTAAATATATTTGGTGTGGATATTTGGATATCTACGATTTCTAACGCAGTCAATGATTTCTTGGGTGTGCGAGTCCTTATATGATATTGGAAATTGGACGGCATTGGTCTTTTTCATGTGGTATGCGTCACAACGTCAACAGGAAGTGAACGAGTCGTCCACTACCAGATATCTACGGTATCTTCATCAAGGGCGAGTGTTGAAATAAAATGAGCGTTAAAGATGCGGCAAGTATTTCGTAAGCGAGTAATTCCAAAAAGCCTCTGTAGATATTTATTTCATTAAAATTTGCTTCGTATTATATTTAACTGATAAACTTGTTCTGTAAAAGGGTTTAATTCAATTGTGCATTGTTATAGTACGTCTAACTTACTGTTGTAACTACTTAACTTATGATATTCTGAATAAATTAAAATTGGTCGTTTCGTCTCAATTATTTTAATTATAATTAAAATTTTATACCGGGCGGGATAGAAATGGGTTAATATTTTTAACAAATAACTCTAAATTGCGGAGATATATCTTTAAGGGTTATCTCGAGAAATTAATACCACTAGGGACAATTCTTCCGAGGAGAGGTATATTTTGGCTTGCCAACTTGTTAAATTTAATTATTAAAAACGTAAAAATAAATAAAAACAGTATCATTTTTGTATTTTTATATTGTCAGCGTAGTTTCTATAAATCAATTATCTGTAAGAGCTTTTATTATAAATTAAGATAAAAATATAAGAATCATTATGAAAAAATAGCAAGATTTGGATTGTCTCACTAGAATTAAGTGAATTTTCTCAAAAATACTTTTATCTTATATTAATAAATAATAAGTGTAACCTGGTACACTATCGAATGTTAATTATAAAACAATTTAATTTTATCGTATATGTTTTTATATAGAGGGAATTATTTACGTGTTTAAACAGGCAACGTAATTTGTTGAACTTGTGTGCTTTTTCTAACGTACGGGCGCAACGGTCTTAGATTTTGTTATTCTAATAAAAAGATAAAACTAAACATTAATTAACACTAATTATATTCTGTTTACAATCCAAGGTATCAGATTATGAACAATTTAGCTTAAATTATTATTTACTAATTAGACGACATGTTCTACAAACTGTATCATATAACCGTTTTATTTATGGATTTCACTTTAAACAGCAGACCAGTTATCGTATTTCCAATCACAAGACATTTCAACTGTTAAGTACACGTTTTTTAATTTTACATTAACTGTGGAATTCAAAATATAAATATTAATTGCAGAAACATGATCCTAAAAAGGGAAGATATTTAAGTCGATTATTTTTAATTATAAACCGTTATTAACGTTTCATTATTAATTCTGTTAAATTCACAATGCGCTTCTGATTTCATCTGTTTGTTATTAAAATTTAAATATTCGGTTTTTATGATTGCAGAGCGAATTTAACCAAAATAAAATTAAAAAATACTGATAGAGTTAAAATATTAATTTAAAATTGATAAAAAGTAAATAAAACCTTGTAAATAATCTAGAGACTTTAGTTGATTAATGAGTAAGTTGGTTTCTTCGTAATACACATCTCACAGGTGGTTCGAAAATTTCTACAGTCGGTGGTAGGATAATAATAGAGCTAATACGAGATTAATAAAAGATCAGTTTGAATGGTCTGAAATTCCATGTAAAGCCTGCAAATAAATTGACAAAAAAAGGAAATATAAGGGTCAATTAAACTTAAAATCAGATAAATGAATATTGTGAGGTACCAGACTTTACGTACGCATTATTATCTGGAAATATTAGGTATCTTAAGTACAATATGCATATTAAAACTTAATTTCATATATTTGCCCGCATGAAAAATTTGCATTCGTGAACTTTTACTCTTCGTGTATTGAATAAACGTAACAAATTAAGAATATAAGTTCTTATCTTAGTTTGTTTATTGTATTTGTACATTTTCCGGTTCAATAGGCTACAACAAGTTTTGAAGATGACATATGGGGGTTTAAGATATTTGAATCGTATTGTATTTAATAACATATTTAAATAACTTTACCACTAGAATTAATTATGGATTCATCTTTTACCCGATTAATGTTTTATTGCATTTATCAGAATTACGTTAATATAACATGAAATATTTGACTTGATTTCATATTGTCTCGGTTATATTTTAGAATAAAATGTTTTAATTTTTATTAATTTTGTGTAAAACATTTGCAGTTACACTTTCTGTTAAAATTAGAGTGAATATATATCTTAAATCTTAGTATTATGGTTATTTATATCCCGTCTTTTAATGTAAACAGCGTATATAAATATAATTAATCGTAATTGTTTTTAAATTTATTTAATAAAAGGTTAAAAAATGTCAATAAAAACAGTTTATAATTTTGTATTTTTATATTGTTTCGAGGAGTTTCTACTCATCCTTAATTTTAATACAATATTCTCGTAAATACCTATTCCTCTTTGAAAACAAAAAAGTTGTTTTCAAAATAAATTTGCTCAGTTTTTAAAAAATATATAAAATTATAACTATATACTTGTATCTAAAATACCGAGCGTCAATTATAGTAGAATTTTTTATATTCTAATATTTATAATACGTATAGATTTATACATGCTTTAACAATCCAATTAAAATCTAAGAATTTTCTGATATAAAATGTATTCAGAACTTAAAAAATATAATGTAAATCATTCGGGGAAAAAAACGGATATTCAACCTAACCATGTTTAAATTTTTAACTATACATACAATTTCCGTGAAGATATTTTTTCCAAAAATCTTTAGTCGCTTATCTCTTAATAAATCAGAACCCAAATGACAACCAAATTATTGTTAATTGAATATTATTGGTACGAACTATTTGTAAGTTTTTAAATGTTTTTAAATTTGTTTAGGGTTTAGCTTTTATCCCTTTTCATAATGGAGCTAATTATATTGTTCTTCGTTGTACCGACCACACAAATATGATTTTCCTTAAAACGTGAAGGAATGTTTGACAGGAGATTAATAGATCGGAGTCTGTAACGTATTTTTCTTTCGCAATATACATCCCTTTTTATAATGAATAGATATCCCGAGGGGTTCTGGATTTAACAAGTGGGTTCTATAATTCTATGTAAATAACGGGAAAACTCCGTCTGTATTGATAGAGTTTAAAGTGCGAGTTTGTTATACGTAATTTTTTTAAATTATGTTTACTATTAAATCTAGAAGTGACATACAACAAGGTATCATTTTGATCAGTGTTTACCTTATGGTTAATTTAAATTATTTGAGTAACCTCAATTCAAAACTTTATTTTTTAGCTTTATTTTTTACCAAACTTTATTTTAAACATAATACGCATCAAATAATAAAAAAAGCAATTATCTAATTTAAAAAAATATAATATCAGAAAGGAGAAACATGAGAGTTTGGTTTTATATTTTATATTTTTGGGAGGTTGAACGTGTAAATTATGTAGGTAAAGTAACATCTTCCAAGTACGACGGAAAATTTCAAGGTGATTGCCCTTAAATGCAGCAACTTGTCTCGATTGTCATAATAACAAATGTTTATTCTAATTAACAGATTCGCTAAATGATATTCAAATATAGTACGAATTAAATATGTCAACCAACCTCCTTTACATTGTATTAACCCGTTTTTTTCCTTTGTATAACTACTTAAGATTCCCTAGGATAGAAAAACAACCTAAAAATTAATTATTTACAGAGTAAAAACAACCAGCAGTGTATTTAAATAAATTTGTAACTAAAATTTTAAAAAACTAAGTATATAAACCGTCAAATCGCGGAAATTGTTTAAAAATTGAAATTTGCAAAAAACAAAAAACTTAAGAAGCGTTGGAAGAATGATGAGCCGCTGATGCACAATTATTAAAACACATTTTGTAGTTTGCCATCTGTTATTGATTAGATTATAATTATTTTTTGGCGATAGTTATAGATGTACAAACCTTAGAATTGGCGACACAGATAATGGAGTTCAATATTTTCAGAACTTAATTTGAAGAAACCGTAGCAGTGGTTGTTGATTTTAAAAGTGTTCCTCAAAAATAGCAAAAAGTAATTAAAATGTAACATAAAAATATTGGTTTTTGTTTTTAGTGATTAATATATACACATATAATAAAAACAAATTTATTTACTTATTAATATATACACACATAATAAAACAAATTTATTTAGTGATTAATTTTTTGCATTGTAATTCAGTTTCCTACACAGTACCTGTTTATTTATTAGTTCCGGTTTAAAATACAAATTGTGTGATTATTATAGGACAAGAAGATTTACACTTATACGAAAATATTAGTATATTTTCTAGAAAATCATGTGTTGATGTATTATGCTGTAACCGTATGATTAAATCTTATAAGAATTAATCTCGTTATCGTGATGTTTAGGGTTATTTAAAACTTTAAATACTTGAATTCGTAAAATATGTCAAATATAACAACAAAAATAAGTACCAGTTACCGGGGAGAAGTGTATATGAATCACATAAGCGCATTCTAGCCTTGGGCGGTACTATTAAAGGATATGCTAATAGATATCTAGTTAATTTACCTTTGAGTAAAAGTGATGAAAATGGAGCCAATCAAGCCTATGGTAATATTGTGAGGTTAGTGGGTTGCCGATTCTGTCAACCTTGGTATTAGGCGATTATTAATGTATTTGCCATATACACTTTATAGCGTTAAGGTTTTAAAATTTATTTAAAAATGGTGTTCTATGTAATATATTGCTAGGTCAAAAAAGCTTTATTAGATAAATGGCCAAAGTTTAAAGATAACATTTTTTAAATTTTAAAAATATCAAATTTATCATAACATATTTGACATACTATATATAACATTGTGGCGCGTAGTAAGCTTTAAAAGATGTAATAATTATTTTTCGTGTTATTTTATGAAAATTATAGTAAAATATCGCATTAAGAAACATTTTCATAGAAGACGTTTTTAATGGAATATGCAATTGTCATTATAAAAGTAGTAATTTGATGTTATAGATGTAAGAACTAGATGTAACATAAAACAAACCAAGGGGAAAAGCAAATTAATATAATTTTGTTTACAGTCTATTAATTTTGACTAAGTTCAATTTACAAGGTGTAAATTCATTTACTACTGGGTACATTTTGTGCCAAGTGTTTTTAAAACAATTGGTATAATCTACCACTAGGTCGAAAATAGGTAGCTATTTTAAATTGCCCTATAATATTACACATCTCTGTAAAACTTTGGCTTTTCCAGTAACATTATTATTTTTATTAAATAATCCAGTTTTTTTACAAACTTTGTGGAATATTTTATTAATACATGCTCCACATTTTCAATGATTTAAAATAATTTTGTGTGGAAATATAAATTTAGATTGAGGTCGATGCGATCAATTGTTAATAAAAACTTATGCGTTAGTGACTTGTTATCACTAAATGATTGATTAAAACAATACCAACTGTGCTTCCCTGTATGGTGTTTTTAGTATTTCGATAAAAGATCTGAATTCCACGACGAGTATGTTTGATATATAGGCCTCTGTGATAATTCTTTATTAACGAACGGCATTATTTTTTATATAGAACAAAAAAAACAATTAGTATTAACCGGCTGGTTTTTTAAACGAAATACAAACAAATACCTAACTAGCGTTATATTTTGAAAAACGTTTGAACAACCCTAAAACCCAAGATGGGTGTAAGACAAAACCTTTGCAACCCGGTTTTATACTGTTAATTATCAAATTGTGTTCAGGAACTGCACCGAGTGTCTATTTTTACTTAAAGGAATACGACTTATAATGGTACGTCGTTCAAACCTTAATGTTATTTTGTAGTTTAAAGTGTTTTCTCTATCAAACGAGGATAATTTCACAAACAAAAGGGCATTAGAAATCTCATGAATCGAGCCGAATTGTTACGTTTAAGGAGAAAATTAGTTCACATTGGTCGTGAGGTGGTGATTATGTCCGTTTAATTGCTTTATTTGGTCTTTAACTTTTTGTAATGGCCCGAAATTGTGTGATCCTAAACATTTCCACCTAGGCAGTAGTTTGAAGAACGTTTATAGTTTTAGAAAATGATGGCGTATCGGATACGCTTCCTATAATAGTGTTTATATAAATTGTTTCATATCTCAGTTGTTTTACGTTATTCGAATTTGTTACTGCTACCGATTATTTGTTTGTTTTATTTTTTACGTTTTTTTACTTTGGCTTTCAATTTAAAGTGAAAAATAATAATTTTTCCCACATTATTCCTATGTACCCAGTAGTAAATGAATTTACACCTTGTAAATTCAACTTAGTCAAAATTAATAGACTGTAAACAAAATTATATTAATTTGCTTTTCCCTTTGGTTTGTTTTATGTTACATCTAGTTCTTACATCTATAATATCAAATTACTACTTTTATAATGACAATTGCATATTCCATTAAAAACGTCTTCTATGAAAATGTTTCTTAATGCGATATTTTACTATAATTTTCATAAAATAACACGAAAAATAATTATTACATCTTTTAAAGCTTACTACGCGCCACAATGTTATATATAGTATGTCAAATATGTTATGATAAATTTGATATTTTTAAAATTTAAAAAATGTTATCTTTAAACTTTGGCCATTTATCTAATAAAGCTTTTTTGACCTAGCAATATATTACATAGAACACCATTTTTAAATAAATTTTAAAACCTTAACGCTATAAAGTGTATATGGCAAATACATTAATAATCGCCTAATACCAAGGTTGACAGAATCGGCAACCCTCTAACCTCACAATATTACCATAGGGTTGATTGGCCCCATTTTCATCATTTTACTCAAAGGTAAATAACTAGAAGTCTATTACCATATCCTTTAATAGTACCGCCCAAGGCTAAAATGCGCTTACGTGATTCATATACACTTCTCCCCGATTACTGGTACTTATTTTTGTTGTTATATTTGAAATATTTTACGAATTCAAGTATTTAAAGTTTTAAATAACCCTAAACATCACGATAAAGGAGATTAATTCTTATAAGATTTAATCATACGGTTACTGCAATATACATCAACACATGATTTTCTAGAAAATATACTAATATTTTCGTATAAGTGTAAATCTTCTTGTCCTATAATAATCAGACAATTTGTATTTTAAAGCCGAACTAATAAATAAACAGGTACTGTGTAGGAAACTGAATTACAATGCAAAAAATTAATCACTAAATAAATTTGTTTTATTATGTGTGTATATATAAATAACTAAATAAATTTGTTTTTTTATTATGTGTGTATATATTAATCACTAAAAAACTAAAACCAATATTTTTATGTAACATTTTCATTACTTTTTGCTATTTTTGAGAAACACTTTTAAAATCAACAACCACTGCTACGGTTTCTTCAAATTAAGTTCTGAATATATTGAACTCCATTATCTGTGTCGCCAATTCTAAGGTTTGTACATCTATAACTATCGCCAAAAAATAATTATAATCTAATCAATAACAGATGGCAAACTACAAAATGTGTTTTAATAATTGTGCATCAGTGGCTCATCATTCTTCCAACGCTTCTTAATTTCTTTTTGTTATTTGCAAATTTCAATTTATAAACAATTTCCGCGATTTGACGGTTTATATACTTAGTTTTTTAAAATTTTAATTACAAATTTATTTAAATACGCTGCTGGTTGTTTTTACTCTGTAAATAATTAATTTTTATGTTGTTTTTCTATCATAGGGAATCTTAAGTAGTTATACAAAGGAAAAAAATGGGTTAATACAATGTAAAGGAGGTTGGTTGACATATTTCATTCGTACTATTTTATAATATCATTTAGCGAATCTGTTAATTAGAATAAACATTTGTTATTATGACAATCGAGACAAGTTGCTGCATTTAAGGGCAATCACCTTGAAATTTTCCGTTACTTTACCTACATAATTTACACGTTCAACCTCCCAAAAATATAAAATATAAAACCAAACTCTCATGTTTCTCCTTTCTTATATTATTTTTTTAAATTAGATAATTGCTTTTTAATTATTTGATGCGTATTATGTTTAAAATTAAGTTTGGTAAAAAATAAAGCTAAAAAATAAAGTTTTGAATTGAGTTTACTCAAATAATTTAAATTAACCATAAGGTAAACACTGATCAAAATGATACCTGGTTGTATGTCACTTCTAGATTTAATAGTAAACATAATTTAAAAAAATTACATATAACACACTTGCACTTTAAACTCTATCAATGCAGACGGAGTTTTTCCCGTTATTTACATAGTATTATAGAACCCACTTGTTAAATCCAGAACCCCTCGGGATATCTATTCATTATAAAAAGGGATGCATATTGTGAAAGAAAAATACGTTACAGACTCCGCCCTATTAATCTCCTGTCAAACATTCCTTCACGTTTTAAGGAAAATCATATTTGTGTGGTCGGTACAACGAAGAACAATATAATTAGCTCCATTATGAAAAGGGATAAAAGCTAAACCCTAAACAAATTTAAAAACATTTAAAAACTTACAAATAGTTCGTACCAATAATATTCAATTAACAATAATTTGGTTGTCATTTGGGTTCTGATTTATTAAGAGATAAGCGACTAGAGATTTTTGGAAAAAATATCTTCCCGGAAATTGTATGTATTGTTAAAAATTTAAACGTGGTTAGGTTTAATATCCGTTTTTTTTCCCGAATGATTTACATTCTATTTTTTAAGTTCTGAATAAATTTTAAATTAGAAAATTCTTAGATTTTTAATTGGATTGTTAAACCATGTATAAATCTATAAGTATTATAAATATTGGCATATAAAAATTTCTACTATAATTAACGCTCGGTATTTTAGATACAAGTATATATTTTTAATTTTATGTATTTTTTAAAAACTGAGCAAATTTATTTTGAAAACAACTTTTTTATATTCAAAGAGGAATAGGTATTTACGAAAATATTGTATTATAATTAAGGATGTATAGAATCTCCGCGAAACAATATAAAAAATACAAAATTATAAACTGTTTTTATTGAAATTTTTTTTACCTTTTATTAATTAAATTTAAAAACAATTAAGATTAATTATATTTATATACGCTGTTTACATTAAAAGACGGGATATAAATAACCATTATACTATGATTTAAGATAAATGTTCCCTCTAATTTTAACAGAAAGTGTAACTGCAAATGTTTTACACAAAATTAATAAAAATTAAAACATTTTATTCTAAAATATATCCGACACAATATGAAATCAAGTCAAATATATCATGTTATGTTAACGTAATTCTGATAAATGCAATAAAACAATCATCGGGTAAAAGATGAATCCATAATTAATTCTAGTGGTAAAGTTATGTAAAAATGTTATTAAATACAATACGGTTCAAATATCTTAAACCCCAATATGTCATCTTCAAAACTTGTTGTAGCCTATTGAACCGGAAAATTAAAAAATACAATAAACAAACTAAGATAAGATAAGAACTTATATTCTTAATTTGTTACGTTTATTCAATACACGAAGAGTAAAAGTTCACGAATGCAAATTTTTCATGCGGGCAAATATATGAAATTAAGCTTTAATATGCATATAGTACTTAAGATACCTAATATTTCCAGATAATAATGCGTACGTAAAGTCTGGTACCTTACAATATTCATTTATCTGATTTTAAGTTTAATTTACCCTTATATTTCTTTTTTTGTCAATTTATTTGCAGGCTTTACATGGAATTTCAGACCATTCAAACTGATCTTTTATTAATCTCGTATTAGCTCTATTATTATCCTACCACCGACTGTAGAAATTTTCGAACCACCTGTGAGATGTGTATTACGAAGAAACCAACTTACTCATTAATCAACTAAAGTCTCTAGATTATTTACAAGGTTTTATTTACTTTTTATCAATTTTAAATTAATATTTTAACTCTATCAGTATTTTTTAATTTTATTTTGGTTAAATTCGCTCTGCAATCATAAAAACCGAATATTTAAATTTTAATAACAAACAGATGAAATCAGAAGCGCATTGTGAATTTAACAGAATTAATAATGAAACGTTAATAACGGTTTAAAATTAAAAAATAATCGACTTAAATATCTTCCCTTTTTAGGATCATGTTTCTGCAATTAATATTTATATTTTGAATTCCACAGTTAATGTAAAATTAAAAAACGTGTACTTAACAGTTGAAATGTCTTGTGATTGGAAATACGATAACTGGTCTGCTGTTTAAAGTGAAATCCATAAATAAAACGGTTATATGATACAGTTTGTAGAACATGTCGTCTAATTAGTAAATAATAATTTAAGCTAAATTGTTCATAATCTGATACCTTGGATTGAAAACAGAATATAATTAGTGTTAATTAATGTTTAGTTTTATCTTTTTATTAGAATAACAAAATCTAAGACCGTTGCGCCCGTACGTTCGAAAAAGCACACAAGTTCAACAAATTACGTTGCCTGTTTAAACACGTAAATAATTCCCTCTATATAAAAACATATACGATAAAATTAAATTGTTTTATAATTAACATTCGATAGTGTACCAGGTTACACTTATTATTTATTAATATAAGATAAAAGTATTTTTGAGAAAATTCACTTAATTCTAGTGAGACATTCCAAATCTTGCTATTTTTTCATAATGATTCTTATATTTTTTATCTTAATTTATAAAAAAGCTCTTACAGATAATTGATTTATAGAAACTACGCTGACAATATAAAAATACAAAAATGACACTGTTTTTATTTATTTTTACGTTTTTAATAATTAAATTTAAAAACATGTTGTTTATATTCAAAACCAAATACATTCCATTATTACCAATGATGCTGTTGTTCAAATGTAATGTGTAGGGAGAATTCAGCATAAAAACCGCTTTTTTAACTACGTAAACACATTACAACAGCATAAAATCAAATAATTTGTTAGTAAATATTTATCATTGTATTCATTTAATTATACTAATTAACAATTTGGAAATACGATAACTGGTCTGCTGTTTAAAGTGAAATCCATAAATAAAACGGTTATATGATACAGTTTGTAGAACATGTCGTCTAATTAGTAAATAATAATTTAAGCTAAATTGTTCATAATCTGATACCTTGGATTGAAAATAGAATATAATTAGTGTTAATTAATGTTTAGTTTTATCTTTTTATTAGAATAACAAAATCTAAGACCGTTGCGCCCGTACGTTCGAAAAAGCACACAAGTTCAACAAATTACGTTGCCTGTTTAAACACGTAAATAATTCCCTCTATATAAAAACATATACGATAAAATTAAATTGTTTTATAATTAACATTCGATAGTGTACCAGGTTACACTTATTATTTATTAATATAAGATAAAAGTATTTTTGAGAAAATTCACTTAATTCTAGTGAGACATTCCAAATCTTGCTATTTTTTCATAATGATTCTTATATTTTTTATCTTAATTTATAAAAAAAGCTCTTACAGATAATTGATTTATAGAAACTACGCTGACAATATAAAAATACAAAAATGACACTGTTTTTATTTATTTTTACGTTTTTAATAATTAAATTTAAAAACATGTTGTTTATATTCAAAACCAAATACATTCCATTATTACCAATGATGCTGTTGTTCAAATGTAATGTGTAGGGAGAATTCAGCATAAAAACCGCTTTTTTAACTACGTAAACACATTACAACAGCATAAAATCAAATAATTTGTTAGTAAATATTTATCATTGTATTCATTTAATTATACTAATTAACAATTACAAGTTTCAGCCCGAATTTCAAACCTGATACCTAATTTCGTAGTAAAGAAATATCTTCTACGAATTAAGGTAAATATAAATATATTTAATTGTATCCTTATAATATTTATAATTTTGTAAATGTTCTATTTTTACAACCTTTAATTTTTTTTCATATTACTAATTATCTCTTCATTAAATAGGCTATTTTGTACATATTTGTGATTGTCTTATTTTTAAAAAATGCTTATTAATTGTATAATTTAATTTGCAATTGTTTAAAAAATAATTTTATTGGTGTACATTTTTTATCGTATTTATTACACTATCTTGGTAGCCAATACATTTAGTCTTTTGCGAAAGAAGTATTATTATTATTATTACTATTATTATTAATAGTTGTTAAGTATTATAAACGATTGTATCTTCAAAAGTAAAGTGTTAATAAGCTTTGTTTTTAAAACCATTCATTTTTATTTACAATTTTTTCAAATTAGAGGATTTATTAATTATCTAGCGGTTGTTTGTAAAAACCAGTTTTTTCTTCTCACTGGCTCTGTTGAATGTCTCCTGGCGTAACGTGATCTGGGTTTATAATTTTATCGTTTTACCGCGGAGATGTGTTACAATGTAGGTTTTTATAAAGATTTTTGCGTTTGAAAGTGTGACAGTCAATGGTTGAAAAATCCAAACTAGTTTTACAAGGCTGTAATTGTAGTCGATAACGTTTACACGTGACGATAATTAAGGGGTGGGTATCAAATTACTTCTACAAGGCTAATGCAATTGAACCAGTTCTATCCTAGAGGTAAGTTTTTAATTTATGAATTTAAAGATATATAGATATTTTTTATAGTTCACAATGCGGCAGAATTTCATAGAGCGTGCTTTTGGTAACGCTGTTCAGCAGAAAAATAAACTTATAAATCAAAGTAAGTAATGTTTAATTTTGAAAATAATTCAAATTATTAAACTTAATTTTGTTTTAATTAGGCCACCAATAAATACCCGTTCGTTTACTGTGTATAGTCAGAGAAAATTCTATCTACAATGTTGCTATTTTTAATTTAAAAAAGTTAATTATTTTTTATTTATTTTAAATAAATGGTTTTGGAATTCTTATTGATTATGTAATTTAACAAATGTTTTTCCAACTTTAGAATATATTATTTTACTATTAAAAATTAACTAGACATCTATTTGGGTAAAATTATAGTATTTTGGGTTGCAAAAGTTAGTGTTCGGCAGCCGATTAATATTTTTCCATGAATAAAATAAGCTCGGCTATATTTCAATATTTATTTAAATAACTAATAGTTTAATAAAAATTGCAAAATGTTTAAATAATTGAAAGTGAATAAGCCTATTATTTAAATAAAAACAAACAATTACTTAAATAAATACAGCTTTTATTCAAATTAATGCATGGTCGCGTAATAAACATAGTTAAGATATAATGATATTCTTTTTCCCATCCTTTTTTAAAATAAATCGGAAAATTTGTGTATAATGAATAAACAATTGCGAACACTAGCAAAAGTATCAGTAAAAACAACATTGTATCTTTAAAAATGTAAGAATTATTTTTATATTGGTAAAGTAATACGTTTTATTGTAGGTGGATAACATTATACTTTTGAATTGTTTTAAAAGTAAATAAATTGAATTTTTTCATAATACATTAGTGACTATATCTCTGGCGGATATCGCCCGATTAAGTTCATTGTAATGTTTTTAAAATGTTTATTAATTGTTTATGTTATTAATTTATTATTTTAAAATAATTGTTTTTCGGATTTTTTATTTGATTATAATATTTTAGAATGTATTAGTGTACTATTGAAAACCAATTTCCTGTTTGGGGAAAATTACACGTATCTCCAAAAGTAAATACATTTTATTTTATTTATTATAAACAAAATTGGCTATATCTCGGGCGAATATTGACCAATCAGCGCCATTGTAATTTGTTGTGTTTTTAAAATATGTATTGATTGTTTATTATGCCGTTATTGTATTATTTATTTATCTCCAAAAGTAAATAAAGTTTCATTTCAACAGGGGTAAAACATAAGTTATTGGGCGGATATTGACCAATCAGATCTATTGCAATTTGTTGTGTTTTAAAATATGTATTTTATTTCGACAGGGGTAAGTTAAATTGTATTTTATTTCGACCGGGGTTATACATAAGGGGCTATATCTCGGGCGGATTTTGACCAGCCCCATTGTAATTTGTTTTAAAATGTGTATTGATTGTTTATTTATTTATTTCCAAAAAGTAAATAAAGTTTAATTTTCAACAGGGGTAAGTTGGATATCACGTGATTGGGTGTGGCCAAAAGTTGCCAAGGCTATAAAGCGAAGGTTTCCCCATCTCGCAAATAACTAATTAGCATTTTAAATGGCGAAAAAACGAAAAAAATAAAAAAAACGATATCAAAAGTTAATTAACATAAGTAATCGGGGGGGTCACATATTACCGCCGATATCTCGGGCCGAGCTTGTTCGATCGTGTCCCAACTTGTTGGGGTGATAGACCGAGGCTTAGGGGTGGTAGACAGTGCTCGAGCGTCGAGGTCAAGGATCATCTTCAAAGTGAAATTTGAGATTTAAATTAAAATATGTTTTTCGATTTTTCCAAGGACAAAAATTGGTTTTGGAAAATATTTTCGGGGTGTTTTGGGAGGGTGTTATGGCGGCCATCTTGGCGGCCATCTTGGATTTACATGTTCATATTTAGTAACTCTCTACTACTTTCTTTGACTATTTAAGGATTTCGAATTGGCGACACGACACGTGTCAGTCTCTTCGTATCCAACCCTTTCAATTGTTATGCCCGTATGAGGGACTAACCACTCTTAGAAAATCTGTACACCGGATTACGCTTAGATTAGCACTGCCAAAGGCAGGGACTTCAAAGATTACGCGTAATCCCATTAGTACAGTCAAAGGTACGGCTCTGTACACCGATTACGCTGAGTGATCAGCCCCTCGTGCCCGTATATCATTGGCTACAGGGCAGATTAAAGACTATTATAGACAAAACAGAAGGCCCTCTAAAAAAATCTTGTTGTCTTGCAAAAAATAAATTGGAGGAATACGCGGACGAATCTAACGTTGAAACCCAGTGGATCACGATTGGCCATGTACCACGTATTTTGATTAGACGTCAATTGTAACAGTGATGCGATGATAGCGTTTATTTTGGTACTTTTACTACTTTGAATATTAATGTTTTCTGGAATTTCAGTTGTGGATCCTACTCTCAAAATTGATTTTTTTCAAGGATAATTATGATAAAGTTACAGTGAAAAACATCAAATCTACAGTTTTAGACGTTTACAACAAATACTACGAGTCCCAGGACAATAAATCGGAATATCCACTCTATTCTTCTGCTAGTTGCAGTAGTGAACTGACAAATGAGATGTTGGCCATATACCCTAAGCGAGCTAGGAAGTGTTCAAAGGGTGCAGAGCTCCTATTATATTTAAAAGATGAACTAGGGTTCTTTAATGGTGGTAGGTAATTTATTCCCTAGAATTGTTGGTGAGATCCACACAGCCTTGTTGTGCACTTAATTGGTAGTACTAGAAGTTTATAAAATCTCAATTTTATGAATTTTTGGTAACCCTTAAACCTCTCTTTGTAATTAACAGGATTTTAATTTTATCATCGTTTTCAGATGTGAACGATAATAAGAATCAAAATGTTGCCAAAATGGCAAGATAAGTTTTAAGTGTCCAAATTTCTTCAGTACCATCCGAAAAGACCTTTTCTATAGGTGCAAATCTAGTATCACCGAAGCGTGGTTCCATGAAACCTGAAACAATTACAGCGGTTATGAGCTTGAAATTGTGGTGGGCTTCGGGACAATTTTTGTTACGGCCAATTAGTGATTTTTTCAATTTGTGAAAATTAATGTGTAAAATGTATAAATTACTGATTAAACGCAAATTTCAGATATGTATGGCGCCTAATAAAATTGTGACATTGTTTTGGTTAAGTTTTCTATTACCGTATTGAACCAGTACACTATCACCACTGACGGTCCTGGCGTGTTTCGGAAAGGGGGCACACAATTGAAAAAATTTACATAAGTTACTGGTTGGTGCCTAAAATATATGGCGGACTATAACGCCTAATCAAGATACAAATTGTATAAAAACAATCGTTTTCAGAAGTACCCCAACATCATTCTTATCAGTTTATTTCTTCTCATCAACAAAATTTCAGTATCTATATTATTAAAGAGTTATTTTTAAATAATTTGTAGAAATGAACATGTATAATTTTCAATAATCTATAACAAGAATCCGAGCCCTAGACCCGCGTCCCGCCAATAAAAAAGTCCAAAGAAGGCGTAGAGCCGTCGGGCTCCTTTTTAGTTTCACATCGAATATATATTCGAAGTGACACTATTGCTATGGACGGAATGTCGTTAAGTGTTTGTTTGTTTGTTTGGCGTGGAAAAACGAAGACATGGTAGATGGAGCTGCGAAAAATAATTTATATAAATTATATTGTTGGCGACACCGGGATTCAAACCGACGCCTATACCAACAGAGCCACGTCGTCCTCAAAAAATTTCCGCTTGAACTTTTACCCTTGAACAATGGCCCCGGAACTAGCCTTCTTTAAACGAAAATATTTTTACAAAATGCTAGTTCCTGGGCGTAAAGATTTTCTTTATCCTGTTTACTGTTTACTCAAAGAAAAAAACAAGAATAGTTATATGATAAAAATTTGCACTGGCTAAAGCTGCAGGTGATAGATCCATGTTCAACTTTCACCTAAGAAGGATCTATCATGGATTAATCAAACGGAAATAGATTCTTCTTAGGTTAAAGTTGAATTTAGTTCTAGCGCGTCGCATTGCGACGGTGGCGCCGCCTGGATTTTGGCAATTTTTCTTATCGAAACCGTGTGTGGTCAGAAGTAATAAGTGTGGCACTTTCTTATCGAAACCGTGTGTGGTCAGAAGTAACAAATAAGTGTGGCACTTTCTTATCGAAACGGTGTTTGGTCAGAAGTAATAAGTAAGTGTGGCACTTTCTTATCGAAACCGTGTATGGTCAGAAGTAAAAAATGAGTGTGGCACTTTCTTATCGAAACCTTGTATGGTCAGAAGTAACAAATAAGGGTGGTACTTTCTTATCGAAACCGTGTATGGTCAGAAGTAATAAATAAGGGTGACACTTTCTTATCGAAACCGTGTATGGTCAGAAGTATTAAATAAGGGTGGCACTTTTTTATCGAATCCATGTGTGGTCAGAAGTAATAAATAAGGGTGGCACTTTCTTATCGAAACCGTGTGTGGTCAGAAGTAATAAGTGTGGCACTTTCTTATCGAAGTCGTTTATGTGTGGCACAAAATAATATTATCGCCTTCTTGGCGAACTTGTATAGTTTGTATAGTTGGTCCAGAGATTTGGTCTCATTCGATAGAACTCTTTAACGCGCACGCAGTGCCGTTAATTTCCGCCCCCTCCGAAAAAACCCCTTAAAGGGAGAATGACCGAAAAAAACAAGTTGGTCTCATTAAATGGAACTCTTTGACGCGCACGCAGTGGCGTTTATTTCCGCCCCCTCCGACCAACCCTAGTCTTTGTTCTGGCGTGTTGGCAGCACTGCTCCACATTAGCAGGCGCACATTGCCTCGATCAGTCAGTCTCCGTTGTGATCCCGAGTTAGTCAGTTAGCGAGAAGTATAACGCGTTGTCTAATGGCTACATCCTTACCAACTATCAGGGACGACACCTTTGTGATACCACAAGTATCGTATTGTTTCATATTATCTCTTTAGCCTATGGTTTGGTTTGGGAGTGATCATTTATTGTGTAGTCGCTCTAAGGCCTTCGAAGTAAGGAGAGGCCACATAATTGGTGGCAACGGTAAAAATCTTGTATTATTATTAAGGTAGAGGTCTGGGTGAGACTCTACTTTTTTTGATTTTATTTACTTAAATCTCCCTGCAGTACCTTCTACGCAAAGTTTTAAGCCTTGTAGTTTTTTCGGTCGCCATATTGTTTTTGGCATTTGGGTGCTTTGCGGTGTAGTGCCCCTGCCCCAGAGTTTTGGCTGGTCGTCTGCTTGTCAAAATTAGCCGTGTTTTGTTTTCCGATTTTCCTTTTTAAATGGTTTTATTAGGAGTTATTTTTTTATGGTTAAATGAAGTATCCTATTTATTTTTTAGTTTGTTATTACAATTAACTTATATGGACAGTAAGCCTGCGGGCAAAGTTTTTTAAAGAATACCTGCCTTTTATAGCTCTTCTCTCGATTCTACCGACTTAAGAATTGAGCAATTTAATACTGCTTTTTATAGGCTTTGCGGTTTTGATAGTTCACAACAAGCTAGCGTTAGTATGAGTATGGATGGTGCAGATGGGGCGACGGGAGATGATATGAGTAGGGTCATCGAGGTGGTTGATTTGGTGCTATCTAGAAGGGTGTCTAGCAAACGTCCACCTACCCCCTAATTTTTGGTTTTCTGGTAAAGCTGATGATGATCCTAAGCTACATATTAATCGGTTGAACCGTTTTGCACGATCCTATGACTTGTCTCTTGATGAGCTACTTACTAAGACAGTCCCATATACGTTTACAGATAGGGCGGAGTTGTGGTTTAATATTAACTAAGCCAAATTTTCAAATTTTAATCGCTTGCATGACTTGTTTTTAGACCAGTTTTTCTCCCGCGACTATGAGAGGGGTTTGAAGCGTCGTTTAGCTCAACAGAAACAGCGGCTAGATGAGGATCCTGAAGATTATATGGCGCGAATGGTAGCGTGGAATAACCAGTTATCGGTTCCATTAGAGTCGTTGGATTTATTAGATCGGATTTATGATGGGTTAAATTCCGAGTTGGCGGCGTGTTTAAACCTTAGCGCGTGTAAATCCGTGGATGATTGGAACGTGAGTTACCAATAGCTAGACGAGTCTTATCTCGCAAGAGGGAAGATGATTCGGCATCGTTGATATGGGGTCGTCCGTCGCAGGTGCGCCAGAGTCAGGGAGCTAATGTCAGTTTGAATAGAACCGGGGGTTACAACCAGCGGGTTGGGAGTAATATGAACCATCCAGTCCGGTGTTATAGCTGTGGTGGAGAAGGCCATATGGCGAATAAGTGTCGGGCACAAGAGAGCTCAAGGGGAGCGACTAGGGATATTACTGAAACCAAACCGAAAGTGGTAGATGTAGTAAGCTCCGTTATTGTCATCTACAATTTCCTACAGCGAATGGCCAGAGTTGAGGCCTTTTTGCCAAATAAGATCAGGGTGGAGTGTCTCATAGATACGGGGGATGATTTTTCATTTATGTCAGAGCACGTCTGGTCTAAGCTTTTCCCAGATTGGCAACCCCGTGATGTTGTATGTGATGCGGTAATGTTGGCGAATGGTCAACAGTCCCTTATATTAGATGAGCAAAAATTTACTATCCTTATTAGAAGTAAGCCGTTTACCCATACTTTTCGTTTGTTGGCTGATCTACCTCTTGATGTTATTATAGGGAGGGATTTCTTGGTAATACATCATGGGAAGCTCGATTACGAGGAGGGAACGGTGTCTCTAGGCAAGTTTAAACCCATACACCTTTTCTTCTTGTCGGACGAAGAGGTCGGGGGTTTATCTGAGGATGTCACAGTATCTATTGACAAGGTGGTTGATAGAACAAACGTCCCTCCCGACATGAAGAAGTCTTTATATTGTGTTTTAAATAAATTTCCCGCCGTTTTCGCTTCGAGAATAGGTTTGGCTAAAGATTTTTCTTATCATATTGACACTGGTACCGCAGCGCCTGTTGCGCAAAGACCTAACAGGGTTTCTAAACAGAAACAGGTATTAATTGAATCGCATGTTGACGAGATGTTAGCAAATGGAATCATTCGTAGCTCTTGCAGTCCTTGGATGTCGCCTGTGGTGCTGGTTCCCAAGAAAAGCGCCCCTTTCGAGTGTATTGGTAAGAAATCAGTGGATGCTGAAACCAGGTTGTGTGTCGATTTCCGTCGTTAAGGACCCTTATCCAGTGTCCCGTATAGATGAGTTAATTGATGTACTAGGCCAACCAGTATTTGTTTCTCATTTGGATCTCCGATCGGGGTACTGGCAGGTGGCCGTTCACCCAGATCAGTCAGTCTACGTTGTGATCCCGAGTTAGTCAGTTAGCGAGAAGTATAACGCGTTGTCTAATGGCTACATCCTTACCAACTATCAGGGACGACACCTTTGTGATACCACAAGTATCGTATTGTTTTATATTATCTCTTAAGCCTATGGTTTGGTTTGGGAGTGATAATTTATTGTGTAGTCTCTCTAAGGGTTCACTACTCATTGTGGTAATTACGAGTTTCTGAGGATGCCATTTGGTCATGTCAATAGCGGTTCAACTTTTAATCGCATGATGCAATCCGTTTTAAGGAACAGACGTCGCTATAATTATAATAATAATAATAATCAGCTAGGCTAATACCCAAGGCACCACCTTAGGCCTAAGTCATCGAGCGACTTTTGAAGCCATTAATTCAGGTGGCCGGGTTACAATGCGTAGGAGGGTGGTGACAAGCCCTGCATGCCAACAGCTCCCTACACTTACTATTAACCTCAACAAGTTTTTATAGAAGGGGAAACCGAAGATCTCGGGGGAAAACCCCTAAACCAGTGGGAAGAGAACTTGCAAACTCTACGCAGAAGGAGTTATTCCGAGTTTTCACCCAGTGCCACAAGCTGGGATCGAACCCGGCTCGTCTTGCTGCGAGGCGAAAGTGCTAACCACTCCGCCACCCCACCTTTATATATTTCGATGATATTATACTAGGGCATAGAACGTGGGAAGAACACTTGGCGGCGCTGGAGTACGTCCTACTGTGTCTCATGAATGCCAATCTTACGTTGCGTGTAGAGAAATGTGTCTTTGCGCAGTTCGAGTCCCGAGTTTTGGGTCACGTAATCGACAAAAATGGCGTACGAATTGATCCAGCTAAGTTACAGGGTCTTAAGCAGTAGAGAGGTTTCTGGGTTTCACCGGGTGGCATCGGCGGTTTGTCGAGGGGTACGCCCATGTTGCAAGTTCTCGGTATGAACTTAAGAAAAAAGGACGTAAGTGGGAATGGCGACCAGAGCATGACCAGGCTTATGAAAGTTTAAAGTCTGCTATGTTAAATGCGCTTCCTCTGTGTACTACCAGGTAGGGGTGTCCGTTTGTATTGGTCACCGATGCCTCCGATGTGGGGCTGGGTGCGTCCTTGCTTCTGGTGCAGGATGGGCGTGAGGTTCCTATTGGGCACAGCGGAAAAGAATTACTCTACTTCTGAAAAAGAGTGTTTGGCGTAGTGTGGGCTGTCAAACAGTTTCAGCATTTCCTAGAGGGTATTCATTTTGAGGTCATCACTGACCATTCTTCGCTTCAATGGTTATTAAATGTTAAGAATCCTCAGGGCCGTTTGGCTCGCTTGGCACTTTTTCTTCAAGAGTTTGACCTTCAAGTTAGATATAGGCCAGGCAAAACCAACATCGTCGCAGATGCCTTGTCGCGGGTTCATGAGTCTAGTGGGTTAGAGGATGTAGGACCCATCCATCGATTGGATGAGTTTGGTGAGGGTATAGTGTCTGCCTCCCAAACCCCGTTTTTGGCTGTGGCTGCTAGTGTCGTTGAGGCTGTGCCAACGTTGACTATGGCTGACATCTTAAAAGGTCAATTAGATGATATAAGTCTTAAGAGGATATACAATATCTTAGAATCAGGCATTCTACTGGCTGAGGAGAAAGAGGCTAGACATTATACGAAAGTTGATCGCATCCTGAGGCGTACGGTTGCAGGTGGGGGCCATCGCATTCCACCTAAGTTGCGTGAAGTGATTCTTCGTCAGGTTCATGACCACCCGTTGTCCGGTCATTTGGGTGTTGACAAAACGGTCGAAAGAATACTGAGTACGTTCTGGTGGCCCAGTTTAAAGAAGAGTGTGCCCCGGTACATAAAAACATGTTTTTCATGTCAACAGCGTAAGTGCCGCAATTTTCGGTCTCCTGGGCGAATGATCACTACATTGGTTAACTCCCCTTGGGCGTTGGTCGGTGTCGACTTGATGGGTCCCTTGCCGTTGAGTAGGCATATAAATCGTTTTCTTTTGGTGTTAACTGATTACTGTTCAAAGTGGGTGGAGTTAAAGCCTTTACGGGTCGCTACTGCACAGACCGTGTCCGAAGCCTTGGTTGAGAGGGTCGTTAGGCAATGGGGATGCCCGAATCGTTTATTAATTGATAATGGTCCACAATTTATTGCTCACGTTTGGAGGAGTACTTGCGCTCAACTGCGAATAATTTGTTCCTTTGCCTCACCATATCACCCCCAAACTAACCAAACCGAGCGTGTGAACAGGGTGCTTGGCGACATGATAAGTATTTTTGTAGGGGATCAACGAATGTCTCCCCTTATTACAACTATCTTATTTTTCTGCGCGCCATGAGGTAACTAAACAGTCCCCTTTCTGGTTAACCCGGGGTCGGGAGGCACGGCTACCGTGGTTGGAGTTTCCGGGTGATGTCCAGAACGATGACATTGAGGCGGGGGCGATTGAATATGCCAACAGCATTTTAGAGCCCATGGAGGAACGGCTATCCGCTATAAGGCAGGTGGTTCAGGTAGCTAAGCAAAAACAAAAGAAATATTACGATCAAAATAAGTCTGATTGGTGCCCTGAAGTTCATTCGTTGGTTTGGAAACGAACTCACCCGCAGTCTAGTGCTGCTCTTGGTTATACTGCGAAGTTAGCCGCCAGATGGGATGGCCCTTATCGTGTAGAGAGAGTCCTAAATTCCGTATCCGTGCACCTAGTCGATTTGCGAACCGGCCTGAATGTGGGTCCATGGCATGTTAGTCTGCTTAAACAATTATATTCTAGAGACCCCGATTTGCCAATATTTCCGGTAGTCGAAGATAGTGATAGTGTAGGTTGAGTTTTCTGCGTACTAGGTTAACTGATAATAAAATAATGATTCCGGTTGATCTGGAGTTAAGTGTATGCATAACCGCTATAGTCTGCCTTCGTGTTGCCGTATCTCTTCGTGCAGAAGGAGGACATGTCGCCACCTAAGATTAATTTTGATCCTGCAAGTTTGGCACGTCTGGGCTTGCTTATGGACTTCCGCAAAGGAACTTACCGGCTTGATCCCCTATCTTCGCTACCTCCGTGCATGACGCCTTTCACGTTTGAGCCTGTCCCACGCCGTATCCTGTGTTTCCATTGCAAGGGATGCCATAAAGTCCGCGTCTGTCCATCGTTACCTCGAGATCGTGGTCCAACTCCCGATAACGGGTCGCTTACAAGTTTTCCGTCACCGTCACCCAGAGCTGTTCTACGGCTCGTCCAAGCGTTGTACCTCCAGGCAATCCAACCGCATCTGTTATCGATGATGATCTACTATCATCTACCGTGGCAGTCGACGATGATTCTCTCATCCTGCACCCGGACGATACTGCTTCCGTTTGGAGCCTTCAAAGCGCCAGTTTCTCCGATCCTCGCCCTCGACACCCGCACGTCGGGTTCACCATCAGGCTACCAGTTTCCGTCCGCCCAAGCGATTTTCCCGTCAGCGTCCGAAGCCTGTTCCATATTATTGCGGTCGCGCTTCGCGTGGTTTCGGTGTTCGTGACGTTGCTTGATAATTTTTTTTTGTTTTCTCTGATATTTAATGCCTTTCGTTCTCTCTTTTTGTCGCCAAGGTGCGTTATGATCTTTTTGTAATTTTAAATGTCCTGGTTTTTGATAATAAAACCGTGTCTTTTGGAGTGGGGGGGATGTAGCCGTTTCCGGCCCTAGTCTTTGTTCTGGCGGGTTGGCAGCACTGCTCCACATTAGCAGGCGCACATTGCCTCGGTCTGTCAGTCTCCGTTGTGATC
Organism: Leiobunum rupestre; assembly: GCF_980474605.1. Classification (NCBI taxonomy): domain Eukaryota; kingdom Metazoa; phylum Arthropoda; class Arachnida; order Opiliones; family Sclerosomatidae; genus Leiobunum; species Leiobunum rupestre. The sequence continues at coordinate 48,412,006 of NC_143391.1, read as the reverse complement.
CCGAGTTAGTCAGTTAGCGAGAAGTATACCGCGTTGTCTAATGGCTACATCCTTACCAACTATCAGGGACGACACCTTTGTTATACCACAAGTATCGTATTGTTTCATATTATCTCTTTAGCCTATGGTGTGGTTTGGGAGTGATAATTTATTGTGTAGTCGCTCTAAGGCCTCCGAAGACACGTTACCCCACCTTCATAAGTAAGGAGCGGCTACAGTATGGTCAGAAGTAATAAGTAAGTGTGGCACTTTCTTATCAAAGTCGTTTATGTGTGGCACAAAATAATATTATCGCCTTCTTGGCGAACTTGTATAGATTGTATAGTTGGTCCAAAGATTTGGTCTCATTCGATAGAACTCTTTGACGCGCACGCAATGCCGTTAATTTCCGCCCCCTCCGACCAATCCCCTTAAAGGGAGAGTCACCGAATGGTACGATATCGTACGCCACGAAAATTGTAATACGCCCTAAAAATTGCGATGAAATCATCGCCCTGAGCCACTGACGCGTCTTCAACTGATTTCTTATTTTCCGCGAAATGGGTATTTTTTTATGAATTTTCGAATTTACATGACTCTTGGTGCCTAAACCACCCAAATGTTTGATATAAATTTCCTAAAATAAACACATTTGAATCCCAGTTTAAGAATTTCTTTAAATCATATCCACTAATTTCAATAATTTCAAAGAATTACTTTTGTCGTGTTTTGCTTACCTATTTCATCTTTGATACTTTCCGTCTATCTAACAACAGGAAATCAAATGGCCGCAACAGCTTTTGTATTGGTTTGCCAACCCGCGTATCCTGAGAGTGGGCGGTGCCCACTCTCTAACATAGGATGGTGAATTATATATCAAACAATAGGAAATCACATGGGCTCAACACCTTTTATATCAGTTTTCCCACCTGGGTCTCCTGATGGTGGGCGGCATCCACTCTTTAACTTAGGATGGCAATTTATATATCAAACGATAAGAAATCACGTAGCCTCAACAGCTTTTGTATTAGTTTGCCTACATGTGTCTTCTAAGGGTGTATAGGTTTGTCCACTCTAATACACTGATGTGGAACTAATATTATGGCCTGGGCCGTATTTTTACCTCGTCGAGGGGACGTAGTACCCTAGGAGAGGTTTTACAATCACCGTGTCTGTCTGTCTGTGGGCTGAGAACGCGTTACCGGGGGCAAAGTCCAAAACGCGTTACCGGGGCAAAGTCGAAAAACCGTGTTTGCAGTTTAAAGGTTGGCAAAACCACCGACTGGCGGTGAGCGTTAACGGATAAATTTGCGGTTGGGATGGGTTTGGTTGGTTTTTTATTCGTTAACGCTCACTGTTGCGACGGTTTCAACTCAGTTTTTTTTTGAAATTTTTATTATTGTAATGTTTATGTGTAGTGTGGGATGTTAAGTTTGGGTTATGGCAGTTGTGGGTGATGAGTTTTTTGTGTTTGCGTTTTGTATGTATGGGTATTTTCTCTCCAACTTCTTATTGACTTTTGGGACGGACCGAGTGCTGAGGGTTACGGTAAACGTCTCAACGTCCAAATGGCAGGGTTTCCACCAATTGTTTACGGTATTCGTCTTAGTATCAAATTGCTAAAGCATTGAGTGGGCTTCGACGTTCCAACACAGAACCACCTATACATGTTACGATTCATTGAAAATTATACACTCAGCTTAAGCGGAAGATTATATTTATAGTTTTTAAAGTCTAAATTTTTTTACGGATGAAATTTTATAGGTCAAATCTTGTTTTAGCACAGTCAGCAGAGATAAAGGTTAATGGGGTGGTCCACTTAGTTAGTTTTTTGTAATTTATTTATGGGTTTTATTATCGACTAAGATATAGTTGTATTAATGCGGTGGCGTTGGTTTGACGTTTATTGATATACTTTTGAACCGTTTAAATTCATTTATGAATACAATTTTAAGTGGTATACAACGCGCTTTTTTCGTTTAGCTTACTTTACTCGTAACTTCTTAATATATTTTACGTGTTTTCTTATCGGCTTTAAATGTGTGATAGATTTTCATTAATATTTTTACGTTGGTTTTATATTTTCAGATATGCGCTGTTGTATAGCCTTCACTATTCAGTTAAGGTTTTTTGTGTACGTTATAAGCCTTGAATTGTTAACGGTAAGGTGTTTTTGTTTTTTTCTATTTCAATTTTCATTACCGTTATTATGTGGATTGACATTTTCTGGATTTCTAAGTATTTGAATTACCTTGTTGTTTGATTGGGTTATTATTATAATTTTTTATTACATATTTCTGTGTATACAATGTTTATTACTGTGGGTATTTAGATTGACTTTTTCTTGATTCCCAAGTATTTTAATTAACTTGTTACCAAGTGGGGTAATTATTATATATTTTCTATTGGTTATTTTTCTTGTTTGTAGATAATGTGGGGGATAATTCATGTCTACAATTTTTTATTTGTATTGCTTTTATCGGCTTCGTTGGGTTGTCGTCATGAGCGCACGCAGTTTGTATTAGTGCTTTCACTTATAGTTGTGGTTTTCGCTTTAACTTTGGTTTTTCCATATTAATTTGATTGTTTAAGACTTATAATACAATGGGCTGGTTTTTCACTGGGAAATAGTTTTTACCTTTCGTGAGCGTTCTAATAATTTTAAATTTGTATTTTCAATTTCTCATTTTGTTGCTTTGGTAATTTAATAACGTTTTGGGTCTAAAGTTGGTTTTTGTTCTATTGATATTGGAAATTTGTTTAATACAATAACATTTGTAATATTTAAAATAAAATTAAAAAATAATCTGGTTGGGATAGCACCGGTATAATTTTCTGGGGTCCGCTTTTGATGGCGGAATATCATTGAGTACCGTGTTCACTAGGTAATACACCCTAGGGCAAAGTCTGCCGAGGAGAGGTAGATTTTGGCAAGCTTGCCAACTTGTTAAAAGACTATGGTGTCGCTCAAGACTTTTTAAATATATTTGTAGAGGATATCGCATGTTAAACTACGGACCGTGTATCTCTAAAGGGACGGGCTATCGATGCATTTTCTCTTATACCGCCTGCTTAGCTTTGTACCGGCCAACTCCTGAAAGTTAGCTGTAGTCGAGAACCGTGAAGGCCAAATAATCTGTTTACAAAATGGCTTGTGTAAATAAAAAGCAACAGGGTAAAGATATTTTAAAACTGAAAAACGAAATTCACCAGGACCATTTTTACACTGAAACGTAAGAAAAATATATTACTATGCAGCTCTACTTAAATTTTTGGCTCAAATTTTAATTGTTAAATTACGAAAAAAAAACATATTTCAGGAATTTTCGGTAAGCTTTGGCTAATTCTTATTTTTATGTATTACAGGCTCCTGAAAAACCGTTCTGAAGATAAAAATGTTCTTAATATTTTTGACGAAACCGAAGACCCAGAAATTATTAGAGGGGAGTGCGTGGATCTTGATGTGTCAGAATTATTGGAGAATAGCATAAGTGACCAATCATCTCCAATATTAAGTGAATACGAAAAACCTAGGAATGAAGAAATTCTGAAAAAAAGCGATCGGATAAAAAGGATGTTGACTCACTTATAAGTAATTAATAAGTAACAGGATCATAATGATAGTTTTATTTAATTGACCAGAGTTATTGTGTTTTTTTATTAGGTTGAAAGGTGCATACATTTCAAAATTCTATAAATTAGAGCTTCACAATCTTCAAATCTTAGGGGAGCGCAAAGAGCAACGAGGAAGATTATTTAAGCATTGTTGTTGAAGAAATAATTCTCATAGGGAAAGAAATTTGTGTTTGCAGACTCTTAAACTCCAAATCTTTCTGGGGTCGTGGACAAGTACTGCAATCAAATGTAGAGTTCCTTAATGAAGCTGTGACCTATATTTCATTTATGGCACGGCTTGGCACCACCGGTAAGACAATGCAGATCTTTATTTTTCTTCGTGTTTACAAAATATCCTTCTTTTTAAAGATTTTTATATGTATGTCACCCTTTACCCAGAGGTTTTGTGCCGCAGAATTTCTCCGTTCCTTGTTAAACTTAGTAAAAATACACATAGTAAGAAATGACTTAGACAGGATGAAAAAGTAATTTCAAGTGCACTAAACCAAACAAACATTGCCGAAGACATAAGGCAAAAACAAATTCTTTTTTACGTTTCCTGAGCCTCTGTCAAATCCGTCTGTAATAGCACTCATTATGCTTATAAATTAAGAGATGCTCTAGCAATAATGTGTTCTTTTGAAGAAATAGAGGTGGCTTGTTATATTTAAATAAGAGGACGTTAGAACTGTTCGAAGATATTAACAAATATGTTGAAGAATTTTACGATCGTAAGAAAACCATTTTTATGGTAATTAACAGTAACCGAAAAGAGAGAGCCAAATCGAAGTTTGAAAATGGTCTGGAAATCCAATCCAAATGGGCAACAATTATTTCAAACGCCAGCGGTTTTGAGTTAAATCATTGAAAGGTTGTTGTATTTGCGAGCTAAATACTTTGTTAAAGAACAAAAAAAGGAAGTCAGCACCGTCTTTAAGAATGGGGCTTAAAGAATTAGTCCAAAGTAAGTGATATTTTTTTAGGGTTTAAAGAAACAAGATTTTTATTGCTAAAAATAGGATATTTTCCTGCAGTGTTATTTATAGATGGTTACTTAAATCTTACTGTTTTTATAAAGAAATAAAGTTTTCAAAAAGTGAAAAGTTTTTCTTTAATAAAATCGTAAAAAATCCTTCTTTGAAATAGAAAATCATGCTGTGTTGCCCGTTTCAGGAGCTTTAATTTATAAATCAAAATTTATAAAATCTTCCAGATTTTGCCCATATGGCCTAACGTCTGGGTTAGTATTACCACCATAATAGAACCTCTTTGTTTACCGAACTCTTGTTCCGAACAATCTTGATTAAAATGATTTGTAAGAACAATTTTGTCGTTTTTTGACAAGAAAAATCGAACTACATGTATTCTAGGGACAGATTGGGCTATTGAATTGAAACGTGTTTATTTAGTTTACAATCGATTAATTTTTCAAACTATCGCAAGACTGACGATAATTAAAACTACAGATGAAATCAAACACAAACTGCTTATTTTAATCTCTTCACCTAGTTTCATAGGTTTAATATTTTCCATGTCAATTGTTTTCCGCCGTCAGTCTTGCGATAGTTTTAAATAATAAGGGTCGGAGTTTTCATTAACACCCTGTATTAGGAGGTACTCAATAAAGTTAAGCGAAATTAAATGTCATTATTAGTCTTTCAAGGGTCTCTCACTAGCTCTGAAATTTCCAGGTCGATATTGAATTTCCCTCTCCCAGCTCTTGAAATAATTAATGAAGTCATTTTCCAACCACTTAAAATATTAATTAAAATTGTGAGTTTGTTTTATTTTTTCAAAAATATCTAATATTATATGCAACGTACCTTTAACCGTAAATCCTCTGGGTCCTGAAAAGGTTCCAAATTTAGGTTTCTTTTCAGAAGGCCTTCTCTCCAGTTTCTGGTATTCATCAGGTCAAAGAATGTATCAAAGATTCTCATAAACTGTACAGTTTATGAATCTCCATACTTTTATTCAAATTCTAGAGCATTGGCCGTGGTAGCGCTTGGGCTGCTAGTCTAACCCTCATTCTAGAATGATAATCCAAATATATATGGGCCCTCGTCAGTTTCAATAGAAGCTTCAATGTTCTTTGAGTATCAGTTTCTAAAATTTAATAACGTGAGTCCATAAAATTTCTTGTGAATTTTTATAAAGACGCTTGGTTTTTGAGTGAAAATTTATATTAGAAAAGCCATTCCTAGCGGATTTTATCAATGGCGGAGGGTCACATACAAAATAAACACAACGATCTTCATCACGAGCGTAGACATTTTTCCACTTAAATCCATCGTTTACAATCTTCCTAAATACCTTTTGGTTTGTGCTTGCGCCGTCGGCTAGGACTGATAGTACTTTAATATCATGGTATTCTAGTTTACTTATCGCTTCAGATACTCTGCTTTGAAGATTGTCACAGTCACGGTTATTGCACAGAAAATAAGCTATTGAGAATTGGAAATTAACGTTGATGCTTCTTATCATAAGTTGCAACATATGAGTAGCAATTTCGGGAATTTCTTCATCACGGGAATCAAATTGGATTTTCAATATTTGATTTCCAACATCATCTTAGTTGCTGAATCCAACCAATTCACCTGTATTGGTCTTGTAAATTATGATTTCTATTATCTTCATTTCATCAAGAATTATAGAGACATATTTTGGATGATTTTCTGTGCAAGCTATCTCAAGTTTTTCTTTAGCCAACATAAACTTGTCTTTGGAGAAACCGGATTTCAGACGAATATAAGTTGAGTGGTTGTATAGAGTTCTTTTAAACGGGAGTTCCAATATGCCACTTGTTCTCGACGATTTGTGTGCAGCTGGTGACTTTCTGTACAAAAATATGCACCATTTTAAAATTTTTGGGTGCCGTCACCTTAGTCGTTAAGATTTAGCCTTTAACACTGTTATTTGTTGATCTACAAATAATCGCTTGAAAAAGTTCATAGGTAGTAGCTGTTTCTATTTTTATAAAATCTTAAAGAAAAGCTCTTTATCTTCTGTTGGTAACTTTTGTCCTTGTTTCTTTAGAAGTATTGACATTTTTCTTTTGATGTTTTGACTTTTAATATTAAACATTTATTTTATTTCTTCTGCAATTTCAATTTGTTTTAAAGTTGCCCTCTAGACATGTAAAAATTCCTGTTTTCTCGACTTGCTTGCTTACTTTGTTTTAATGATACGGTTAATGATTTCCAAAACTTAAAGCAATTATCACACAAAAATAATGTGTCAGGGTTTTTTTCCATTAGAAATTCTACATTTTTGTAGTACTCTTTGACAGTTCAAAGCATGGACTGCGTTACTGAACTTATTTGGTTTCGAAGTTATCTTCGTAAATACCACTGCAAATATTATAAGAGTCAAGCACTTCCAATGTTATTAACAATGTTTCGGCAATATCAATGTTGGGTAGTAGCTGCCATAATATGTTTTTTCATCAATGTCATAGCCATTTATTTATATAACTCTTTTCGGAGTATGGTCTTTGGTATGAAAATATATTTGAAAAAATCCGGATTTCATGTTAATTTTGGAAAGCACCGAACCTTACTTTGTAGGTATCACCATCCAACCCTTAGGCAAGCATTTGCCCGCAAGCCGTTGAACTAAATGCTCACTATAAGCTGTGGTCTTTGTATCTTCCGCAACCTAAAGAGATTCAATTAATAATGGTGATGTGTTAGTTGTTGAGGGAGCTTCATCTTCTTTCATTATTTCCTGGGCTATATTTAAACTGGGTTTCAGCTTTAATAGATGATAGTAATTCACCATCAGTCCCATATTCTCTCGTTACTTTCTGCATTTTTGAAGGCCTATCCTCATTCTTGTTTTCAACCATTAATAGCGATACCGTTTGGGAATTTTCAGCTTTTCGTCCTATTGTGGCTTCTGTAATTTTTAAAAAATCACTGCTTAATTGAAGTTCTGTGAACCTCAAATTCATTTTGTGACCGAGTTTCGGACATGGGTTGTCTATCATGCTGTATACAAATGAAATTAATGGTTTAAGTTTTCATTTTCAAAAGGAATTAAGTTCATTATGCTTCTTACTATTAAACCATGCTGAGATGGGCAAAAATGGCGAGCGCTCATATTTGAAAATCCTTTGCAATGAGCGAGCACTTTAAATTCAAAGTCCGCTAATCTTCTTCAGAATAAGAGGAAAACTTTGCCAGCTCAGGCCGAGCGCCGATAAATTATCTCAGTCACTGATCGTTCACGACGCGTTGAGCGAGATCGGCCGATCGACGCGCTAGCATGCTCACTTTTGAGCACCGCGTCCTCTAGTGGCCATTTAATTCTATCACTAGAAAGCGCTGTCGAAAAGTAGAGAGAGAACTACCCGAGCGAATGAATTAATTTTTTTAAAGCTTACGTATTTCATTCACGATGAGCGATCGCATGGTTTGTTCGACAACAACCGCTCACTCGGCGGGGAGCCTACATTTAAAAAAAAACTTTACTTTTTATCATCATAGCTTATTTTTAATTGTTTAAATCAGTGACGCAATGAATATTTTCTTTACTTTCTCATCGATTTGTGAGCTCTAAAATTTAAATTAAAAGTGAAACAGAGTATATGCGAAAATGTCCACAATACTAATTGTAAAAATTCATAATTATTTAGAGTAATATAAAAAATAAGAAAAACAATTGAATTAAATAAACAGCAAACCAGGGATAGGACATATAAAATAATACTTTCATATCTATATTGTACTAATTTATATTGAAAATGTATCTTCCGTCGAGATAATGAACGACGAAACCCCTTCCAGATTGATTCTTACAGCTGTAGGTAACAGGATCATCGAAACCTGGGGGGCTTGGTTGCTGCAAACATTTTACTTTCGTTTTATACTGGAAAAAGGTTGAAGGGCCTGTATTGCGGAGCATTTTATTTTCAAATAATTCCAAATTATATGTCACATGACCCTTTAAGAAACCAAATTTTCATTAGTTCCGTAGACAGTAGAACACTATTCCAATCAGTGGCGTACATAAGGGGTCGGATTGGGAGGGATAAATAATTGATTTACCAACTTTAATTAGTTTTTTAACTATCCAAAACTTTGGGGGAGAGCCCTCGAGCTAATGACTGTAATATAATAACGTATTTTAAGGCGCTTACAAATTTCAGAAGCTTTCAATATGTTTTTTTCAAATTAATATGTTTACTCTAGCAAGTTGCCCACAAAGATGAAATGTCTGGTTTCAGCGTTCCTTATTTGAGCCTATATGGAAAGTTGACCCTAAGAAAAAAGGAGGTGACTGATAGTTCGAGTATGCGAAGAGTATAGCAATCGGTAGTCAGTAATAACACCAAGGTCACGGATCGCTGTAGAGCTCTTGATGAAAGATCCATTAAGCGTGTGGGTGTTATTAAGAGAGTCGGACATCAATACGGTAAACGTGAGGAAAATGTGAACGGCGAAACGAAACAAATAACGAGATTCCTTTATTCAAGACTTATGGAAAAGCTTGTTCATAAGTCATCAATATTATTAGAATGTAAAATTTGGGTCCATTGTACATCATTTGAATTAACTATTGTAGTTCGTATCATTCGGTCACGAAAAATTTGGGCTCCTTATCCAAGTAAATAAATCTTATCAAAATTTCCAATTGTAAGAAATGTTTAAAGAATTTTAAAGACCCGAAGGAAATTATACAATGCACTCACTGTGACGAATTTTTTCACCCTATCTGTGGAGGAATTAAAAGCGATGATGCCTTCAAAAAATGGGTTCTCGGAAAATCCACTGGAAATGCTATTTATGTAAAGATCTTTCGTCGATTAGCGGACGCTCAGCTAATAACGAGGACGTCAACAATGCGAGAAAACCGATCAACTCTGAATCAGAATCTTCAGAGGAAAACGACCAAGTCAGTGATAAAGACAATGACATGAAAAGTATTCTCAAATCTATAAATAAAAAACTGGATAAATTAGACAGTATAGACGGGAAACTGATGGGTCTAGAAAGTTCGGTAGTTTTCTGCAGCCAGAAAATAGACGACTTCGCAATCGAAATAAATAAGCTTAAAAACAATCTAGGCGAGATGAAGAATGTTAATGACCAACTCATAGTTAAAACCAACGCAACTAACGAAAAAGTGGCCTCCTTAGAAGCAAAGGTAGATGATTTATTACAAGACAAATTCAGTACATATATCGACATATCAGGCCTTAAAGAACTCCCAAACGAAAATTTAATGAATATTCTAGAAGAATTAAATTTGGCATTAAATATTAAAATATCCGAAAGTGATGTAGCGGAAGTCAGAAGATTCCCTTTCGGTAAGCAAACCATATCCCCAAATAAACAACCACGTTCAATCATGGTGAAATTCCAAAATACGGAAATAAGAGATAAATATCTAAAAGCCTTCAAGAAAATCAAACCTAAAGGCCTATTAGCCAAGAACATCAATCAATCGTACGGCAACGGAAAAATTTATATAAATGAGCACTTAACCCCCACTAATAAAAACTGTTGTACGAATGTAAACAATTTATTAATAAAAATGACTACAAATTTGTTTGGGTAGTGGAAGGAGATCAACCCTTAAGAATTCGCAATCTAGAAGCACTTGAAAAACTAGCTGGCGTTGAATAAATTAATATGTTGTTATACTGCTGCTACCTCTACTGTATAAACAAAATGATGGAAATTATCTTGCATAATATAAAAAGTGCAAATGCAAATTTTGATACACTACTGTCCCATTTCGATAATATAGAAAAGCGAATTGACTTATTTCGTCGAACAGAAACGTGGTTTCAAAGAGATTCATTTATGTTTGTGCCGAATTTTTCGTTCACTGGTATAGGCAGACACGGGAGAGGAGAGGGAGTGGGTTTCTATATTAGAAATGACATTCAATTTGAGATTATTGACGAACTTTCGAATAGTACTCTTTATTTTGACTACCACACAATAAAAATCGAGGATACTTATTTTGTAGTTTTTTATAGACCACCCCCCCCCCTCTCGCATTTCAATGATTTTTTGACGGATTTTGAGTAGGTTTTAAATAACCTTGGTAATATTAAAAAAAAAAATCTATTTGGTGATATAAATGTTAACTTTAATGATCATAATAAACTGGAATACAGAAAACTGAATGATATTCTCGTAAGCTATGGAATTCAAACTTACGTAAAGGATGTCACTAGAGTGACGAACCAACCAGCTAAATTAATCGATGTAGTAATAGCAAATACCCCAGTTAAGACCCAGGTCCTTTCGGACATCGATACTACTGATCACTTTCCAATCTTAATTACTTGTGATTCGAATATAGATCCCTTCAACAGTTATATAGGCGAAAATTATCGAAACATACGACCTATTTATAACGAAAATTGTATAGCTTTTAAAAATAAAATTACTTCTGTTAACTGGTCCCACCTCTACAACAGTAGTGAGGTCAATGAAGCCTTTAACTATTTTTTTGACACTATTGATGAAGCTTATAAAATAGCCTTTCCGACTGTTGTAATTAAAAACAATAAAATGTATAAAAAAAACCCTTGGCTTGACGATACTCTAAAAAAAGTATCAATCAAAGAGATAAATTAAAAAAATTGCAAAAAAATTCCCAACCGATGACAATATTGCCTTTTATAGGCGTTTTCGAAATAATGTAACAAACAAAATTAAAAAAACAAAGGAAAAATATATCAATAATAAGATAGGAAATATAAATAATAACACGAATCAAAGCTGGAAGATAATTAATGAAATAGTCCCGAAACAGTCCGTTAGAACTAAAAAGTCTCCAGTAATCAATAACATGGACGATATCAATAAATTTACCAAATTTTTCTGTGATCCAGTAACACACTTAAAGCTAAAAACTAAAAATATACTTTCAAAAAACCCATGCTTAGACGAAAAACTACCTTCATCAATGGTTGTTACGGAGACAGATCATAAGGAAATTATCTTTAATATAAATATGCTTAATAATAATTCAGCACCCGGTCTTGATGGGATTGTGCCCAAAGCCCTAAATGTCATTGGAGAAATAATTGCCGAACCACTATCCTTCTTAATTAACCTTTCCTTTAATCAGGGTGTTTACCCTGACAGACTACAGTTCTAACGCTGATTCATAAAAGCGGAGACAAAAGCGAACCCAACAACTACCGCCCGATTGCACTCCTCTCCGTTTTCTCCAAAATCTTTGAAAAATGTTTTTATACTAGATTAAAAAATTTTTGTTTAAAATATAATCTGATATCTGATCAACAGCATGGCTTTATGCCCAAAAAAATACTGAAACGGCGATAAATAAGCTCTATAAGAAAATACTAGAAAATATCGATCGAGGTAATTACTCGGTGGATGTTTTTCTAGACCTTAAAAAAACCTTTGATCTAGTTAACCATAAAAAATTACTAAGCAAACTAGAGCACAAAGGAATTCGAGGTATGGCAAATAATTGGCTGAAGTCTTTTCTGGAAAACCGTAAAATCTGCACTAAAATGGACCAAAACTATTCAGATATGTTCCCTCTTAAAATCTGTGTGCCTCAGGGCTCGATATTATCCCCTATTCTATTTAACCTATTTGTTAATGATATAACTAAACTGCTAAAAGACCCTAATGAACTTAATTTGTACGCTGATGACACGACTGTCTCCGAATATAACCCAAATCTACAAGAAATGATAGAAAACATTAATACTAAACTTGGTAAAATAAGCACATGGTTGGATAATAATGAAATATTTTTGAATTCTTCAAAAACCGAATATATAATCTTTTCTAATAAAAACCGGGTGACTAACGCCCATACAAACATAATATCACTTTATAATACTTTTTTAAGGAGAGTATCTTGCTATAATGAAAAGCTACTTTTTAATAAGCATGTTGATAAACTCTATAGCAAAATTGCTAGATATACCTATTTTCTAAATTATAATAAATATCTGTTTAACAAAAAAAACCATGCGAATGATCTATTTCGCCCTGATTTACTCTAATTTAATATACTGTATAACAGTCTGGGGTAATTCTTCCCGAAAAAACCTGGAAAGACTTTTAATACTGCAGAAGTGCCTAGTGCGTATAATCTGTAAAAAACCTTATCGTGAACACACCAAACCCTTATTCACTGAGCTAAACGTATTAACAATTGAAAAAATTTGGCGTCTGAGAACTCTAATGTATATTCATAATAGCCTACTCTCAAACTCTCATATGCCTTTCCAGGTAATCAAATGGAATGATAAACGCTACGTTACGCGTAATAAAGACTATCTCAAAATACCAAACTGTAATACTAGTCTATTCCAAAAATCGTTATATTTTGAAAGTGTGAAACTGTACAATCTATTACCAAGTGAAATCATAGATTTATAAGATTCTAGATCGTTCGCCAAAACTGTATGTTGCTATATACTAAATAACTAGTCATTTTTTCTTTTCTTTTTGTTTACTCTGTTGAGATGCTTTAAATAATCCTTTTAATGGTTATGCTTTACTGATATACTTATGTAATTTTTCTACTTTTGTAATTTGTCTGTTTATAATATATTTGTTCTCAAATAATATAATTGGCGGAAACGCCAAGCCCTACAAGTCTTTCTGGACTTGGCCCAACTGATCCAGTGTAATTTGAATGAGTTACTCCTAAATAAATAATAATAATAATAATAATAATTTAAAACAACACTGAAGGTTTCATAATCGCCTTTAAAAAAGTTTCTAGAGATTCGTCGAAAAGGACTCAAGTCCAACGGAACAGCAGTTTTAAAGAGAATAACACTATGGTCACTTTTCCTGAGAGGCGGAAGATGTAGAGGATCATATGCGAGATCAGGATCAGTTGTGATAATTATGTCAAGTATATTCGAGGCAGAATCCACACGAATCCGAGACGGAGTCATAACTATTTGATATAAATGTTGTGAAGATAGCGTATCGACAAAAGTGCGGGCTAGAGGGGACGCACCAGGTAAAGGACTAAAAGTCACCCGGTCAATATGCGGATAATTTAGGTCGCCGAGGATGAGTAAATTAATACCATTAGTTCGCTGTAATTGGTCACGGTAGTGATTAGTTCAAGAGTCTGAACCTGGTTGACGTAGGTTGGTGAGCGGTAAATGACGCAGATTAAAAAGGATTGAGCCGTAGTCACACATGATACAGTAAGGAACTCCAAACCGAGAGTCAAGGACCAAATTTCAGTTATAGATTTTGGCAAAAGCTCAAGTACATGACAGCGGATGCAATTTGGCACATAAAGAGCGACACCACCTCTGTGCAATAGTGGACAACGATCACCGCGGTAAATAGTGGAATTTACCAATGATAATTCACAGTTAACCAGGTTTTAGTTAATGTCACAAGTTCAATGTCATACTGTGAACAGATATTTTGAAGCTCAGTAAGTTTATAAGTGCTTAGACCGCAAACGTTGGTGAGGAGTGAAGGAATATAAGTATGGTGACGAGGAACTAAAATTGGCACACAAGGGTTTAACGTTGAAGGAGAGAGTTTATTGCGTGAAACAAGAGGCGAAGGACAGAAAGGTAAGACGCTAGTAGGTTAAATTAATAGTTTTTTTGTGGAATTCTGGTCATTGCGTGTGGTTGAAGGCGAAGAGCCACTGCGTTGCGGAAGTTCCGATCTTGAAAAAACAATGCCATCATGAATGATCAAGTTCGATTCACCTTGAGATAAACGATTGCGTAGCTCTTCCACAGCCTTGGAATGTTTCACTTGTTGAAATTTAGTATGGTCGATAGAGCATGACAAAGATAGGGATGAGTCAGATGCACGTAAAGTCTTCATTCCAGATAGAAATTTGTATTTGAGATTCAAAGAAGGGAAGAGTATTTTCTCGAGGCGAGGAGAAGAACGCAGTTGCCCAAAATGTATAACTTGGACATTAGACAGCTCAGCGTGTTAAAAACCGACATCGGATAGTAGGCCGCGAACGTTGGAAATAATCAGTATCGGGCGTTGATTTGGGAAGGTTTTGAAGAATAGCGTTGAACTGACGGCGTTGTACATCATCTCGCTCTTTAAGAGATTCTTCGATTTTAGTTTCCAAACTTGAGGAATCGGCAGGAGTAGCTGAATAACATTGTTCAAGACGTTTGAAATTAGAGGTTAGTTCAGCAATAGACTCGTCTGTTTTCTTTATAGCGGAATGATTGTTGGAACAACTCATATGGATTGAATAAAATTAATTCTTTAAATTCGTAATTTTTGACTTTGGTTAGGAACATTAGCGGAGAGAGCGTCAATAAGATCCTGATGGTCCGAAAGTTCTTCGTTATCGTTTTTACGTTGATCAAACAAGTTACTGACTTGAGATTCAAGGGCAACAAGACGGGTTTCCATAAGATCGCCGCGGGCAGCATGAGGACAACTGCAGTTTAAAGTAACAGTACCAACTGGAGACAGTATAGAAACACTTTTTGAACCATTCAAATTTTCCGCATTCAAAGGCGTATCACAGTTTGTCAAGAAGTCGGAGAATGCAACACATAGGATGTTTCCTTTGATGGCATATTTATCGTAACTGCATTAGTATTATTAACATTACTTCTCAAACGTGAACGGCACGAAGACATCACAGACTGTGGCATCTCAAGAGAAATAGGTTGAAGAATTCAATGTTTTAGTAGCGTCACGTGAGAGAAGGCGAGGTAAAACAACGGACCGCGACACGAGATTTGAAAGTATAATTATAGACACGTGCGAAATTAAAACCCCAATAATAAAACGGGCCTGAAAACGCGAAAAATCGACACTTATGGGTTCCGGAAAACGGTTGCAAAACCGAAGATATCAGGCCGATCGGGAAACAGAAATCGAGTATAGGAAACTATCAGGAACCGGAATCATATAAAAACTCAAGCCGGGAAGCACAAAAAACCAGTGAAACCGTAAAAGCACAGGGCACAGTAAAACACGTGTCTATACGTTCGCGACTATTCCCATGACAGACTATCTATCATAATTTTATTATCACCAACGCAAGGTATTTCCAAATCTTTTGGGCATTGTTTGGCTTCTCTCTGGTCTAAAATGGTGTCACGAAGCGCTTTCTACATTCATTCCTACATATAGTGAAACGCGATTAAAATGTTTTAAACGTTAATAAATCAATGTTTAATAAGGATTTTACCTCGGCCAAAGATACGGCGCCAATACTGCGAACATCAAAATGAGGCGGTTTTTGAACTCTTCAATCCATTTAGGAGAGCGATGTATAGGAAAGCGATCCAAGCGCTTACACGCTCCACTATTCCTTTCACTACATTTAATGCGCAATACACCGCTTCCTTGCCCAATATGGATAGTCATCCAAAATCCAGTCGATGACTTCTCCCGGTGATAAAATGTCTTCTGGCGATATCTTGGGTTCGGAGTCATTTGGTGGAATAAGAAAGTTTTCCAGGGGGAAAATTTGATTTAACGAATTTCAACCTATATACGTAAATTATTTTTATATTATATAACCGAAACAAAAGTAAGAATAATTAGGAAAAGCTATACGATCATCTAAAATGTTGCGGTATTTGGGGCCTTCCTCTCCTGCCCAATCATCCTCGTTACTAGATTCGAGGTTCTCGATTATTGGCTCAACGTCCAAAGACGGCTTTTTGCATCCACTAAGGCCGGTTTACTGTATACTTTCCATCTTTGACATCCATCATATTGAGAGCCTTCGGAATATTTTCCGCGTTGTCCGTACACACGTTATATATCTAAAACATAATGTTAACAAATAAGATCGGTATTAAAACTTTACTGCAACCATTAGTCTATAATATGTTTTCATATTAATGCCTTGTTGATAAATTGTGCAAGTGAAGAATATTTAGTGTCTTACTTACATGTATGAATCAAATTTTAGACTTACGCTGCAACATATAACAAGTACAAAATCAAGTACTCAAAAGCCATTTTCAGGCCCTGCCTTCGACGACGGAGAAAGGAAGGCCGTCCAAGGCAACCATATTGATTAAAAAATTAATAAATTTGTCATTTTTGGCTTTTTCCACGCTTTGATATTGTTTGGCCTTTTTTTCTACGAGGAGCTTCCGGGAAAAAAAAAACGAATTTGGCCGCTTGACGTTTTTCGCTTCTTAGTCTCAAAACGACTTAATGTACATCCTGTTAATTTCATAAAATATTACAAACATTTCTATAAGTTATCTTTAAGAGCTATATAAGTAACGTACCGTAAGGTGACGTTCCCAATAAAACGCGTTGTTTATGGGCGTCTTAATATGCTTGTCGCAATAGTTGCAAACAGCAACAGCAGTCCTACTTGTCGGAAATTTTGTCGATTGGCAATTTCTAACATTGTACGCAGTGCTCTTGTACGTTCGTATTTCCAAAATTTCCAGAAAAAAAATGGCTTTGAAATCATCGTCAATAAGAAGAGGTTGTGTGGGACTAGTCTGGGAACAGTCTTTTCACTCCCCAACAGACGAGGTTGAGCAGTTCGTACTCAGTAAAGGATTATTCGACATACGCTATATAAATAAGATAAGAAAATAACCGATTAAAGTTAAATGATGGAAACAAAAAATCGAAATAAGAAATCAACTTGAAATTATAAGATATTTCTGTAGTTACTTGATATTGAAGTTGTAGAACGAACTGGATTCATTTAAATGACATCCAAGAGAAGGAAAAGTGTATTTCAAATAAAATAAACTTTGTAGCAAGAACTGAATTCTAAATACTAAAAGTACAAGACCCGAAATAATGAAATTATTTTAAACTCAAATAAATCCTTTTTTTATTATTCGGGATTGTAACGTGTGGGACAAATTCAGTCAGCTCGTCCACCTGATAAATCAGGGCGAGATATGTGTAACGGCCACGCCAACTGCGGGATACCCGTGGCGGAAGTATTCCGACCACCCGGCCGTTGGGTGATTGGTGGTCGTCCTCACGCGGCCATCCACAAACTCTGCCTCTCAGAAGCTAGGGATTACAGGAGTACGCCACTACTCCCGGCAAGAAATACTTTTAAACTCAAGCTTTGAAACAAAATCTGACAAACTATGATGCAGACCCATATTTATACTATACCACTCTCTAAAACAGCAGTTACTGACGTTCGTTGGATGCCAGCAGCCTCTTACTGTTTTATTTCATTAAAAAAGATGTAAAAAACCTGGCATAATCTCATGTTTTGAATAGATATTATCTGTTTTTTAAAGCAGTTGAATGAAGTTTTTCTAACTAAGTCGACTGACGGATTTTGTACTATTATGTCCAGTGGGCATTGCCCACGGTTTATAAAGCGTTAATTTTATATACGGTCAGTTGAGGTATTTATACATGGACAGTAAATTAAGAGGACCGGTTTTCGATACCCTTCCACAGTGCATTTCATTTCTCCCCGCGTATCAATCAGCTAGAGAGACTCCGAGGGAGTCTTGCAAGGTCGTTTGTACCACGTGATCTTAAAATTTCAAAATGGCAATCTAATGCGGTTGATATTGTTACGTAATTTTTTGCGCTTTATATTTTAGTAATCGCTTGCGAACCGTATGTGTGTTTGGGCCTTTACGTATTTACACATAAATACGAATTTTGCAAAATCTCACGTGATATTAGGGGGGGGGGATGTTGAAAAATGTCGCGCATTTAGTGAAAATTTTACTACTTTGTTCTTTAGTCTTTCTTTAGTACCATTTATTCGTAAATATAACGCTGTCAAAATTATATTGTTCAAAAGTAAAAATGTATAATTTAAACGCATGCATATGTATATGAAATATTATTTGCGCATAATTTAGAATTAGTAAAAGGAATTCAAATGATTTTTCAGGACTTCGGTAATTTTAATTTAAAGTCAGAATGGCTCTCCCAATTAACGTAGTGTCTAATACCATTCCGACATCTTCTATTCCAGTTGAAGACTCTACAGGGGAGGGAGGGGGACGAGCCAAATCTCACTAAAAGGGGAGGTGGGTCGAAAAATCGCCTCACGTAATTAATGGACGCCCCCTAGGCTCTACATTGACGGACCGGTAGATGGGTCGAATTTGGGGGCTCTTCAACGGCCTCAACACAAGTCATTTGGAAATTAAAAGTCGAGAATTGTTAGCTCTCCCAAAAGTTATTAGGAAGAATTATCAGACGGAAATAAAAATACGAAGTTTTCTGAAGTCAGTTTTGTTATGGTACCGTTCTTTTATTACGTACAAATCAAAAAGACCCCGGGCGAAGCCGGGTATTAAAGCTAGTAACTAGTATAAAATGTTAGTTGAAAAACCCCAGCTTTTTTCGGAGAAATTACCCTTTTATTTTGAAAGGTAAGAGAGAAAAGAAAAAAACGACAGAATATTGCTAGGTTGTATTATTAGAATGATATGATTTCTTAATAATATTAGCTTTTAAGTTAAAAAGAACCACGCAACCCTATTGTAAAATAATTTTTGAAATAATACTAATGATTGAATTGCAAAGGATCAAGCTAAGGTACATGTTTTAAGCAAGTTATATTATGCTAATATGTAATGGAGCAGTTTTTAATATTAAATCAGCGGTAAATTAATTAAAAAAGCAGTACGTTAGGTGTTTTAATCAGAAATAAACTGGAAATTCGTTGTTGCGCGCAAAGCAGTTAAAAAAGTATATATATAAGTTATAAAATTTTTAATTTCTATTTAAATGAAAAACCATTTAGGCCTTTTAAAATAGGTTTGATTAAAGTGGCCAATTATCATACCTTCTAATTTACCTATTCCAAAAACGTATTTGTATTCTAACTTGGTACCAAATGTTTTTGGAAAATTTTACCTCCACAGAAATGCCGATTTTGTTTTTATTAATGTCTCATTAATTCATAGTCATAACATTAGCATTACATGAAGAAGAATACTTCTTTTAATCTATATTTCTTTAAATATTATTTTTGTGTAACTGAATAAACTACACTTTGAACACAGACATCCTCCTAATTAAAAAAAAATATATTTAAATTATACATCTAAAAATCAAAATATTGAAATATGTATCTAGCCATATTTTATAGAAGAGTATACATTGCAAGTCTACTCCAATTTAACTAACATGAAGGGGTGAGTGACATTGAAAGCGTTTACCCTAGAAGAGCAAAAATTGAATTATAAGTAACGCATTGGGTAAATTATTATTTTTAAACAAAGAAACATAATTTAAATAGCGTTATTTATTTCACTTCAATCGATAGAGCATTCGGGGGTCACTGAAATTCAGGATGTTAAAGAAGAAAAAGTAACCTAACAAAATGTAGTTATTTTGAAAAACCTGGTGCCCTTTTAAATATACACTTTTCGATCAATCAGATTTGTGCAGTGTTTCTTTTAATTAGTCACAAATATAAATTAATTGTTCAGCGGTTTTCTGTTTTGATTAGTGTTTTTTCGATTTATATCTGTTAAGATGTTTAATAAATAATAAATAAGTTTTGGATGAGTGTATGCACCCGGTAAATTAGAGAGATCGAAACGAGAACGGAACGTCCAAAAAGTGATTGATTGAAAAGACACTCTACTTTTAAATTCCAATGAAGAAGAAGAAACTGGAAAAGGAAACGGGGTGTGGCCTATTCGCTGCAAGTTGTGAATGATGCCATACATGTACAACGCTGTCCCCAGACAAAATATCCATTTTCAGGCTGAATACCTGGCACAAAAAGTATTTCATTGATTTGCCGCGGTAATGGTTATTTTTGGAGGGAAAAATTCTTGACTTAAAAAAAATGGTTAACCCGAAAAAGACGGGTGACCGAAATCGATGTTTTAAATTTATTTTATGTAAAAGTATTGATAATGTTTAAGTATACATGTAATAGTTAAAAAGAATGCGTTACTAAAACTTATAACCGTATTTCGATTCAAATGTTTCGTTGCCAAATATTTTTCTTTCATACTTCTTCGTTTCATTTAAAGTATCACGCAATACGGCAAATGGTTTGACGAATCCTTTAAAAAGGATATTTGATTGTTAAAACCTTCTAACCTTTATATGTGTTTAATATATGTATTTTTTCTACCCATCAAGGACCTACGTCAGTTTCTAAAAATGGGCTTAAGTCAATGTTTCGCAATGGAATAGACTTTCGGACAAGTTGTTCTTCATTATTTAACGTACCAATATACGTTTGAAGTTCATCATTTAGTTATATTTGGAAAACACGTGGGTATGTTTTGACATTCCCTCCTCGGCGAGACGTACGACCGCTCCTCTGTCAGCGACGATCTTCCTCTTGCACTATGAGAAAGGGTAGCGGGTGAAAAATGGCATATATATCTTTTACATCACTGAGACTTGGGGCGTAAGCAAAGTCATAAGAAAATCACATCTTCGGAAAAATGAAACACCCTAGTATAAACGTTTTGGCCAAGTTAAAAGAATGTGTTTTCAGTATGGGCCTCCTACGTGGTTTGCTATGTTGAACCCAGCAGAGTACGACTGGTTGGAACGTCATAATCATTTGCGACCTTTTACCTGTTGAAAGAAAAATTCCAGTTTTTGAATTATGCAATAACGATCCTGTTACTGAAACACGACATTCCCATAACCGATTTAAAGGCGTTTGGAAGAAACTTATAATGGATAAAGAAAACCCTGTTTTAGGGCAAGTAGTGAACTATATCAGAGTCGTGGTGCACCCCATATCCATTTTAATTTATGGATTAAAGACGCACCAAAAATTGGGATGGCAAAAGATAAGGAAGTATTGGATTTTATTCAAAAGTATGTCGCATGTGCTTTACCAGTTAAGAATAAAAATCCAACATTATATGATTTCGTATCAAAATACCAGTGGCACAAATACAACGCAACTTGCTTGAGGAACAAAAAAAAAGAAGATAAATTCATGACTTTTTGTCATTTCAAGTTTCCCAGAGATGTTACTGATACGGCCATTCTTAACGCAGTTGATACTTCTATTAAGCAACATGCAACCGGAAAATCCGGGAGCAGGCTTTACTTGCTACCTAGATCCAAAGCCGAAACGCACATCAACCCAGCAAACAAAAGAACGTCCTTTGGACATCCGATAGACGTCACACTCGGATCTTGCCTTCGTCCGTAGCACATCCCAAAATCCGGGATTGACGTCGGTTGGACGTTAAAGGACGTCCAAATGTCCGGTTTGTCTATAGCCGTAGTACGTCCCAGGGACGGGTTTTCGGACGTCCAACGGCGATTACGGCGGTCACCCCCTGGATGTCTTTCTATAAAACCTAGATATGTCTTTAGGCCTTTAATTTGGTTCAATCATGGCTAAATAGGGATGAAACTAGGACGTTCATTGGATATCTTATTCTGGACAAATAATTTAAAAAGCCAAACTTGATATTAAAATTTTATTCAAAACATTAAAATACAGGATAATGGAAAAAATCCAGCAACAAGTGTACAATTTGATTGTAATAACACGAACTCTGCATAAAAATTAAGAATTTAAATTTATTATATAAGGTTATTAAATTTTTACGATAGGTTTTCGAAAGTTGGAAACTCAAGTATTAGCAGTTAACATATAAATTACAAAACTTATATAGTTATTTAATTTTTATATAACAAAATAAATTTCGAACTAAACTATTAAAAAATTTAATAACCTTCCTTATACAAATGTAAAAAAACAATAAAATTAATTTTCAAATCAGAAGCCAAATAAAACTAAGCCATTTAATTAAAAAAAATTAAGACTATGGGATGAAAAATGTACTCTAGAAATTGCTGTTTCTCGAAGCTTAATTTTAATATCTTTCCAAATCTTACTTTTGAAATTACAATTTAACTATATAAAATATCACAGTATGAAATAAAGCTTTAGGCGAACCGTTCAGTGAGAGTAATGAATAATTAACTTAAAAAGTTAAATTGAAACATGTACAGGTCCAAAATGAACTTTAAAAACAGCGAACCTTCCCTAACTTTCGGAGAATTCAACGCAAATCTTACTTTTGGAATTCCAAATTCAATATATAAAATATAACAGTATGAAATAAAGCTTTAGGCGAACCGTTCAGTGAGAGTAATGAATAATAAACTAAAAAAGTTAAATTGAAACATGTTCAGGTCCAAAATGAACTTTAAAAACAGCGAACCTTCCTTAACTTTCGGAGAATACACTGCAAATTTTACTTTTGGAAATACAAATTCACTAAACTATTCATGGAACACATTTGAGCTATAAGTCCACCATTCAGTGAGAGTGAAGATGAATACTCCATAAAGGTAACGAGTCAAAATAGACTTTGATCAAACATATTTTCTTCCTACCTCTGTAAAAGACACATTAAAAAAATCGAATTAAAATCATTAAAAAAATCAAACAGTTTTTTAATAAAATACTTACTCTTATGATATATTATCAGCGATACTAGAGATTACTATGTTATAATCTTTAACGTTTGTGTAGAACGCATGATGGACTTTATGGTGACCGATTCCAAACTATCGAGTAATGGGGTCGTACAAAAGAAACTACAAACTGGGCTACCAGATATTTTAAAAGGACTTTAGCGCGGCCAACTTAGATCAGCTTTTTCGCAGTATTTGGCTGTGATTGTAGAAATAATTCATAAAATGAAAATAATGGAAATAAAAATTAAGAAAATAATAATATAAAAAATATAAAAATTAAGAACAGATAAAATTAATTAAATAATTAAGTAGTTTTGATTTAACACGTAATTTCATTAATTCACGTTAAATAAACTCGTAAATTTAAATAATAATATTCATAATAAAATTAATATATTGTGGTTCATTAATCATTATCAGCTCAAATACAAATACAGGTGAAACAAATTAAAATTAATTGCTGATAAACGCGCCTCTAGATAGCATTGATGGACGAAACATTTCGGACGAATAGTGGAGAACCATGCGACGTCGATTGGGCTGAATATCGGATGTCGCGAAATTGGTACTACGAGGACTAAAATGGGACGTCCGTTATTCGTCCCGTAGGACAATTTTGGACGGGACCAAGCTGGGCTCTATGGACCATGCTGGGACGTCCCAGGGACGATTTGTGTTTGCTCGGAATGATTACAACCCTTTGTTGCTTTTTGCTTTTAAGGAAACATGGACATTCAGTTTGTATCTGACTTGAAAATGGCTATTGCACGCTATATTACCGCGTATATTACAAAAAAGAAAAATCAGATAAGGAGAGTTTTTGGATGATTTAGAAAATAAAGATTTACGCAGCCGTTTGTGGTCAGTAGGTTTAAAAGCTATTTCACATCGTGAAATTGGTAGCTACGAGGCAGATGATCGCTTAATGCAGCAGCATCTGTATGGGAAAGCGGATTCCATTGTTTTTGTTAATACTTCCCCTTCCCCTAAAGAACATAGAAAGCGATTACTTAGGCAGTACAAAGATTTGAAATCTCTGAAAGAGACTGATCCTGAGAGCACAGATATATTCATGAAACAGTTAGTTGATGATATATATAAAAACCGAACTGATAGTCGAGAAGACACTTGTTTGTATGATTGGGCGAGATTCTACTATAAGGTTTCAACAAAGCCTATAACAAAAGGACCTTCTGAATTACTGGAACTAAAAAATGGAGCTGGTTTTGTAAAGATGAGGGTTAAACCTTTCCTGGTTCAGCACCCAAATCATGATCCAAATAAATCTGAATCAGAGTCTGAAATTTTTTATCCTGAGTGATTGATGTTATTTTCACCTTGGAGAGTAGAAAGTTCTATCCTAGGGAATCATAAAACGTTTAAAGAATCTTTTGAGAGTAATTTACCAAGGTTAAAGGATATTTTGAAGTATCACGAAAAGTTATATGCTTTACTAGAGGCAGAAAAGGAACTGCAAGAAGCTTTAACTAAAGATACACCAGCTGCCAAACAGAATAATTTTGTGGTAGCTAGCACTGATAATCCTATTGACGGAAGAGAGTTGGGAGAAGCTGAAAGTGCAGTGAATGAAGTGAACGTAGCTTAGCTTGTGCGCTTGTATATTTGGAAACAGATCAGAGGAGCATCTTTGATAAAATCGCTAGTCATTTTTGTATTTCAAACTCTTCTGACGAAGCACTGCATTTTTATAAGTGGAAATATGGAGGAACTGGGAAAAGTTTCCTAATTAAAATTCTTGAAATGTTTTATGCTCGCACTTCGAAGTTAAATTTTGCGTTACTTTGGAAGCTCTTGCTGGATTGGCTGCCCGTAACATAGGACGAGTTACTCTTCATCGTTTGTTAATGCTACCTGTTCAACGTGGAAAAACTGCGAAATATTACAAATTATACCCAGACACCTTGAAGATAATGCAGAACACACTGAGCCATTTGAAGCTACTAATAATCGATGAGTTTTCAATGGTATCCTCGGCTGAGCTAGCATATATTCATTTAAGATTATGTGAGATAATTGGTAAAGAAGAACTGTTTGGTGGAGTTTCAATTTTGGCATTAGGAGATTTATTGCAATTATAACCCGTTAAAGGGGATCATGTATTTTCTATGTTCACTCATATAGAAGCTCGTTAACTATTAATAAAATAATAATGTTGAGTAGACTGATCTTTTGAAGACACGTCTAATTCCCAATGCAGATTATGTTGAGGAGGTTGCAAACCATTACGATTACTTGTGCAAAGAAGGTAAAAAACCTTTTATGCTTGTTATCAACCAATAAAATGTGCAATGATATAAACAGTGCTATGCTTCAAAAATGTGGTTATCCTATTTTGGAAATATTAAGTGAGGATAAGGCCCATGGGCAGCAGGAAATGCAAAAAACAGTTAAAGAGCAGCTCGGTTCAACTTAATTAATAAATATATTTTAGTTTCCCAAAATAAACGTTCTTGGTCTTTTTTACCTCTTCAACCGTGTTCGTCTACTTTATGCTACTGTAACAATCAAAGAAAATTAAGAACTTACAAATAGCTATCTAATTGTAAGTTCTTAATTTTCTTCAATTTTGTTTAGGGTTTAGCCTTTTTATCCCTTTTCATAATGGACTAAACTACTTATTCGCTAATTTTTTCATCCTTTGCATTGCAGTCCATAGGTGGTTCCTTTTAACGTTACATTTCGTAGATACTATTCTCCACTCTTTATTAAAAATAATATATAAATAGTTACCAAATGTTACAAGTCATGGCTACTAAGTTAATTCTCTAGAAGAGATAATATAAAAGATGTGACTGGTTAGGTCACACTCCGTAACCAAGAGAGGGAGTCCAGTGTCCCGACGTCCCTTATGGACGCTACCGGTCTTCAACCTAATTGGCTGGAGAAGAAAGCCCACCAAGAACTCTTTGCGGACTCACTGTGGTGCAATAGTAAGCGTCACCGGTAACTCTACCCCGCTCTTAACCCTTCGGGTCAGAGGTCGCCACTTTCGGAGAATTCCCTTAGAAATTGCTTCGATTCAACTAGCGTTTTTTTTGCAAAATTCAATGGAACTCGCGACTAATAATTTAAAAAATTACAAAACACACTTCTACCAAAAGACCTTATCGCTCAAATGAATTTTTCTTTAAACATAAAGGTTAATGAAATTTTAAAACTTCCTACGAGCTCAGCTAACACTAACCAAGACCACGCTGGATTTCGTCAGACAAAAATCCCAACACAGCGGTGCCTGTTTACGTCTTCGCGAGCTTGACAAAAAGTAGGTCCGCACTCAAAATTTCGTTAATGACGTCACGGGTGACGAGTCGACGTCACGGATGACGTTTTACAAAACCCCACTTTCCAGCCCCTGTCTTTTTCGTTAACGCTCACCGTCGCGACGGTTGCAACTCAGTTTTATTGGAAATTTTGTTATTGGAATGTTTAAGTGTAGTGTGGGAATGTTGAGTTTGTGTTATGGCGGTTGTGGGTGATGAGTTTGTTGTGTTTGCGTTTTGTATGTATGGGTGTTTACTCTCCAACTTCTTCTTATTGACTTTTGGGACAGACCGAGTGCTGAGGGTTAAGGTAAACGTCTCATCGTCCCAATGACAGCGTCTCCACCAAATGTTTACGGTATTCCTCTTAATATCAATTTGTGATCGCGTCGGGCGGGATTTGAACCCGAGTCCTCCTGCATAACAGGCGAGTGTTCTACCACAGAACCACCGATACATGTTACGGTTCATTGAAAATTATCGGCTCAGCTTAAGCGGAAGAGTATATTAATAGTTTTTGAAGTCTACATTTTTTTACCTATGAAATGTTAGAGGTCAAATCTTGTTTTAGCGCAGTCAGCAAAGACGGTTAAAGAGTAGAACCCGTGGGTGGTCCACTTTGTTAGTTGTTTGTTATTTATTTACGGGTTTTATTATCAACTAAGATAAAGTTGTATTAATGCGGTGGCGTTGATTTGACGTTTATTGATATACGAGCTGTCGTATAGCAAAGTGGCTTTTTGTGCTTTTGTTAATGGTAAGGTTTTCACATCTTATTTATACATTTTCTATTGGTGTGTATATTTGGATATGTACGATTCCTAATGCACTCATTGATTTCCTGGGTTTGCGAGTCATTATATGCTATTGGAAATTGGACGGCATTGGTCTTTTTCATGCGGTTTGTGTCCCAACGTCAACAGGAAGTGTACGAGTCGTCCACTACCAGATGTCTAATATAGCTATTCTACGGTATCTTCATCAAGGGCGAGTGTTGAAATAACATGAGCGTTAAAGATGCGGCAAGTATTATTTTTGGTTATGCATGTATTATATTGTCTCATCCGACGAACAAACCAGTAAAAAGCACAGGCCACCAAACTAGTTCCTGCTTCGAACCCATGCCACGGGTCGTGCTCTGGGCACCTCATGGGGTGCTGGAGGAACATGAAAGTCGCCTCCATTCTACAGGTGCGGGCTTCCATTTGCTATGGCTGCTTTCCGACAGAACCGAAGCGAACATTTCCATTTGCTTTTTTGCTGATGATATCGGCCTCGTTGCAGACTCTGAAGGGGACTAGCAAAAGAAAATTTGCAAATGACAACATAACTTCAAAGAGAGCGCCTTTCAAAGCAAGCTTCACCATCGACATCGTGCCCTCCAATAGATGGATGAGACATGGTACCTCAGAGTAGAGATCTCTACTCGCGACCCATCAAACGAGGGTCACTTAGCCCAACCACCTAAGAGGCACGACTCCATCCACGAGAAGAAGCGTGTATGATCGCTATAAGGTTTCTCGGACCTTGTAGACGTCGGTCGCTGTGCCAGCGCTGACGTTTGCCACAGAGGCGCTATGCCTACCAGAAGCGATCTGGACCACCCTGGAAAGGGAAGTCGGGAGGGCGGCTCTAGGTGGAAACTGCATCATAGCCAACGCGCCCATCGAAAGCAAGATGGGTTGGTTATACATTCGAATCGCGAGAAGCCCGTGCGAAACTGAATTTTCTCTATCTGTGTCTCCAAGCCTTCCGAACCGTCAGATAAGAGTGGTGTATGACTACATCGGCCGTCCGTGCCACTCTACGCATTGGAGTGGACGTTCCAATCATCTATACTCAAAGTATGGTGTCCGAGAGAATCTGGCTTCGTGGCCCACCTCCCAAAATTGTCGACAAAGGCCATGGCGGGACGTCAAAATGGCGAACAAAGCCCGATCGAAAAGGGACGTCACGAAACAAGATAGCTTACACCGCTACACTGTGAAGCCGAAAACAGCCAGGGAATGTTTCTACTATAACAGCCGGGGAAGCTGCCTTATGTCTCAGGCGCGCACGGGTGCTCTCCCGACTGCAGCTAGGGAAGAAGAGATTACTGGTAGCGACTCCCAGTGCCAACTCTGTGCCGACCCCACCGAGTCGGTTACCCACCTACCGATGGAGTTCCCAACCCTAGTGGCCGAGCGTGACGCTATAACCGCGACGGAGACAGTGCTTCCCGGAGAGAAAACACCTAACTAACGACCAACGTGGTGAAACAACCACGTTTCCCCCACTTTACCCCTAACGCGAAGCAAATTGAGCCTCCCTGAATCAAAAGGGACCTAGCCGGGGTGGGAAAGTATTGAACTGGTATATAAAGTCAGCACATACCAGGTCTGGGCATTCTTTCCTCGTCTCTCGACAGAGGTATAATTATCGAGATCTTGAAGATGAGAAATCCCCGTTTGCCAAATTACTTTCACTGGGAACTTAAAGCTCGGCCTCGTGAGAATCTACTTTAGTCGGGAAAGATCTCGACCTTTCGCTGGTGAATCAGTCACCTTCCGTCGCCAAGCCCCCATCGTAGTATCTTAGTTATTATCGCGTGATTTCACTTGAAATAATCTTTTCCACAATAAGCTAGGTCTTCACTGGACTTTAAATTCCCGAAAAACGTCCGAAAACGTATCGTGACGAAAATATTTCCGGCGACCGTAAACGAAAACGGGTTTTCGGCGGACGACAAGCTTGTTCTATATTTTTCACTCCGTAACGGTCCGTATAATTTTAGTAGCCAATAAGAACGCTACATATTTGGACGTCACCTCCTGTGCCATTTCCGCTTCGGCAAATATTGATATTTATTAAGATCCCCTTCTAGGTGGGCAGTCAATCACAACATGTTTTCCATCTAATGCTCCAAAACAATTTGGCCAATTCAATATTTTGTAAAAACCACCGCTGACAATGCGCCACTCTTCATTGGATTTTGGAATTTTCACATATAGAGGTGACAATATATCCCAGATAGCTTGACATGTTTCACGAATCATATTTGATACCGTAGGTGTACCATGCCGGAACTCGAAAGACAAGCTTATTTGCAAATATCCGCTGGCTAGAAAGCTTAAGGAAAATTTATATTGTTTTAAAATTAAAATGAACTTATTAGGTTAGTTAAAGATATATTGTTTCAACTGGATTACCTCAATGTAACCGCGAGCCTCTCTTCTGGTGTAATGCCTTTTCTCATTCGAGTGTCTTTCTTTTTAATTATATTTCTAACTAGCTCTAACATTTGGTCAAACTGTTCGGGTGACATTCGAAAGAACCTAGATGTAAATTTTAAAGTGTAATTCTCTAACGTATAAATAAATATATTTTTTCACCAAGGCTTACTTATAAAATAGCTTTCTCTATCTCCAAACCTCATAAAAGAAGTAAAGGGAGGTAAATATTTTACAAATATGACGAAAGAAACGTCTATGCTCTAAAAATTTTATTGGGGAAATGGTCCTTCTAAAGAATACCCTGATCCTGTCTTTTAGGTAATTTAACTGTCAAACATAAAAATAAGAAATATAAAGGCTTGTCCTTTTCTCTACCCAATAAGAAATTTTGATCAGCCTTAAATTGTAAAAAGAAGTAAACACGCTAACTCGCGATTCTCACGTGTAAATGTTTGTCCCACGAAATCACTTAAACCGTTAGAGGGCGCTAAATGCATATCAGCAGTTTGAAAACCACCAAAAAAAAAGTAATGTGATTTCAAGTAAGCGAAGCTAATATTTTTAGTCCAAGGGCCGACTGTCGGGCAGCCCAGCCATATGAGGGCTTTGAAAGTCGTCGGCTCGAATCTATTGTGCTACCCCGGAAAAAAAGCTAGACTATCACATGCTTCAACTCTATCGAATGAATGGTAATGATGCTATAGTGATAAACCACAATGTTTGCTAGTTAAAAAGAAATGTATTGCAATACTTTTTATCTTATTTGTCAAATTAGCAGTTCTAAGCACAATACCTAACCATTGCGCAGTTTACCACTGTTTTTTAAGAAAGTTAAATTCTTAAAACTATACTTAACCATTGAGCAATAAACTACAATTTGTTTAAGTTTCTAAAATTTTAATTATTAATATATACCTAACCATTGAGCAAAAAACAACCATTTTTTAGATGTCACGTCACCTGCAATAAAAGGAGTTCCAAGATTCATATTCAGTAGTAGAATTTTTAAAGTGCTTTTGCTAAAAAAAATTAAGACGGAGAGTTTGATGATGATTTTAAATACTGATCAGATATTTAATTGGATAAAAATTTACCGCCTATCATGTAAAAAATTAATTTACAATGCTATGATGAAAATATCCAGAAAAAGTGATAATGTTATTATTAATTTTGATTTGTAATCTAAAAATTTAAGTTATATACACGTTGTTTCAGCGTATGAAGAAAGTAATGATGTTTTCATTTTCCTCTTTTCTTTGTAGGAACGACCAAAGATGTTCTGAGACAAGCGTGCTATCGGAGGATTCAGATGAAATTTCAACTGTACGAAGTACCAATTAATCCTACATCTGTAAAAAATTAAGGATTTTGGAAGTAAACCTAAAGGAGTAGTAGTTGATGTTTTATATAAAAATATGCTGCAGTGTGACGTGTAAGTAATGTGCTCATACATAGCATTTTTATCAGGGCCGCATTACCGCCTCGGCAAACGCCTGACCACACTTTCACAAATAAATCGATAATTTATAGTTTAGTTATATCTGAAGGGGTGTGGTATACAAATTTCACTAAATGGTCGTAAGCGTCAGTTTTATAACAAAAAACGTTTACTATTTATCCATTTTAAAAAAAATTGGAGTAATTTCGGAACTTCCTTTTGACACTATTATTGGCGGATATTTTTTCATAAGTCAGTTTTGTTAATTAGACTATTAAAGGGAAACGGTCTCTTTAGGACGTTTATAAATAAAATATATAATTCTGGGAGATTGGGCGACTGGCATCAGCAAACACATTTATTGGCTAGTTTCTTCAAGTGAGGCAAATCCAAAAATAATGGTTTCCAAATGGTAATCCATGCTTCAGCATATAATAAATGTGCATGAGGGTCACGATGAAAATTTAAGCAAAAAAATTGAAAAGCAAAAGAAGTGGCTAGCTGAAGGCACGATTTCCAATTTATTTTATCCAGGGTTAGCACAAAACCAGCTTATATTAGCAATGAAAAAGGCAGAAAGGTTTTCGTCTGTTAAACCTCGATTATAACCACTAAAGAACCACCAAATACATCTTTAAAATTAATTCAAACTGAAAGCGTGATGTATTTACGAACTATAATTTATTATACTAAATTCTGGGCTTATGCCATTTCTAAAGAAGGTTCGTTATTATATTATTTGGGAAAGTACATTAATCGTTTAATAAGAGGTATTTGCAGTTTTTAATTTTTAGTGTAACACGTCAGATGAAGTAACGCTGCAATCATACGGCCATGTATTACTTTCCCTCCTATATTTAAGTCCAGATGATATCCGTACTTCCATTCCAAAGATCAAATATTGCGATAAACAGCTCGAAGTAACGAGAGTAAGTGGTCTTTTACTAATTTTCAAATATAATGACCCACCAATCTTCAAAACGTATCTATCTAGCTATTTTGATTTAAATAGCAACGAAGAAATAGAAATACCAATTGTAAATGAAGCACTATCAAAATTATCAGAGATATCACGTTTTTTTTGCCCAGGGCTCGTAGTTGAATGTTACATTTTAGGACCTCTAGGCTCTCTTTAGAACTTGATTGAAAAACATTTTATCTCCTAGGATAATTTCCAAAACTTTCAAATAAAAATAATAAAAAACCAGGAAATAAAATGTATTCCTTATAAAAGATTCCAGTCTCCTGAATGTGTGGTTGGGTTTATACCCCCCATCCAAAGTTCATCAAGAGGAAATAAAAGGTGGAATTGAACAGTAAAGTAACAGTCGATATCTTCAAAGGTAATTTGTTAAATAATAAACGCTATTGTGAATCATCGTAATAGCCCTCCACATTATTATTTTACATTCACAATTACATTCGTAAACGCTGAAAGAATAAAGATGAAATAACTCCAAGAGCCAAGCGCAAAACGCATTCATGTGTCTCAATATGTATAAATAGAGTTCTTACTCCACGCTTAAAGTACAAAATATTGCAGGCAGTAAAGATGCAGCTTTAGTAAGAAAATTAAGCTTTAAGAAAAGAAGTTACATGCAACCAGTTTTGAACTCAGTCCAGAGCCAAATAAACAAAGAAGCTCTATTTTAAGAGAAATTAATTTGAAAGGTCAAGATGATTTCAACAAATTAAGGAAGCAAAGGCAAGAAATAAAATGTAAGGGTTAGCTCTAAGTGTCTTTTCTAGTTCACCTGTTCCGTATGAAGGCTCCGCATCCTTTGATGTACTTAAATTACCCAGTGTTTACTCTGTGCAAGATAAAATACGACCAATACCCAGTCAAAAAGGCATTGACTATAAATTTTTGCAATCTGAATCTTATAGATTTGACCCTAATAATTATCCCGGAAAAATGTTCACAACGAAGAGATTTTTTCGAATATTTTCAAAATTTTTCACAAAATATTAGCCACATTTGTTCATAATAAGTAAAGTAATGCGAATAATTATGCTTTTTCAACGTGTGGTTCACGGGTCATATACTGCTTCGCTGGCCTCCTACCGTACGTTGTTATTCATTTCTCCACTCCCACTCTCTTTCAACATCCAGGAACTGAAGGTCAGCTATTTGGTTCCCC
This sequence comes from Leiobunum rupestre, assembly GCF_980474605.1. Taxonomy (NCBI): domain Eukaryota; kingdom Metazoa; phylum Arthropoda; class Arachnida; order Opiliones; family Sclerosomatidae; genus Leiobunum; species Leiobunum rupestre. The sequence goes on along the minus strand of NC_143391.1, from coordinate 48,378,967 downwards.
TCCCTCTCTCCCTCTGCTTATGCGGAGTAGCCAATTGGGACTTGGCAGTGCTACGTCACAGTTTTCTTTTTAATTTTTTATCGTGGGGAGAAAAAAATGACAACAACGGCGGCCATGGCCAAAGCTACGGAGTGCCAAGTCTCTATTGTACAGATTTCTGTTGTGAACCTGACCCATTCTTTAATTTTAAGGGGTACCTTGCTATTATTACATTTGATGTCTGAACTTGAGGGTTATGCTTTTATTTATTTGAGTGTTTTAGGATAATGTCGATAATATTCATAATAAAAACCTAATTGTTCTTTTAAAGAAGTAGTGTTTGCGTTCCAACCTAAGCAACTAGCTGGGAGTCCACCTTCGGGAGGGCTCAGCTATAAATTTTAAAAGATGGCACTTTAGATTATTTTTCACTGAATTGTTTCACTTTTACATTAAAATACAAAACGTCTATAATAACATTAAATATCTACGTCTCAAAAGAAAAATAATTAAATTTGAAGACCTAATCCAGTTTAAATTGAGCCTCTCTAAATTAACTTACCTTGGTTATATTTCAAAAAACACTTTATAAAGGGAAATTTCCTAAATTGTAAAAGTTTTACAATTTCCTTAAAAATTTTGAAAACGTACTGAAGTTCATAGAATTTTAAATCTTACCAATAAAATACAATTGTTTCAATAATGAAAACGCGGTAAATGATTCGTCTGTCTTTGGCCTCTCACAAAGTCGTGTGTTTTCTTTGCTCGTAAAGCTATCCTTTAATTCTTCATATATTTAAAACAGTTTCGATAAAAAGAAAAATTATATCTTCAAATTTATACTGTGGTTACATAGTCCCATTTTTGCAGTCCCTTAATCAGTTCCCTACCTCACCTTAACGTGTGTTACGCGAATAAGGTATGACGAAAAATCGTTGAGGACGAATAAGCCAAGTAACGAAAGATTAAATTTAAGATTTTTAAGATTCTAAATCTTAAAAGTGGTAATAAAGTTAATTTAGCGTTTAAATGTCATTGTGTAGTTTTTGTCACATTCAATGATTTGTGAGTAATATAACAGAAAAAAATGTAATGAATATGTTAAATGTTCACGTAAATTCGTAGAAAGGGGGGAGATTTTGGAGCAGGATGAAATCATGAACGCGTCCGTTTTTTCGTTTCCCCAAATAAAAATAATCTTTTTACAGAAGCACAGAGAGTTCGGGTAAAGTTTATATTGACACAATGGGCAAAGTGAGAGTGTAAAATAAAACCCGAATCTGCCAAAAGTCGACCAATATCATGCATAACAGCGGGTATTTAAGAAATTAATTGGCGATGGTAGAGATAACCCCTACCTCATACTAAAGTTTCCTTAAAAACTGTTTTTATAGTTAAGAATCATAATAACTGTGCCTCTTCGCTCGAGCACTTAACTCAAGTATGAAATTAAATGAAGCATTTCTCAACCCAAGACAGCGTATCTGCTTTAAAACCTACAAAAAAAGGTAAGAAAATAATTTTGTAGCGCCAATTAAAAAAAGTTGCACATAATTAAGGATATAATTTTTCAGTTGGTTCTGTCCCCAAAATAAATTAACCCTAAATCCTCTCCCAAGCTTATCGTAGCCAAAAATATAAAAGATAAATTTCTACAACAGTTCTCTTCGTGGAACTCGGAGAAAACCTGGAAGCCGGTAAATATTTAATAGTTATATAGCGTTGCGGTTAGTAACAAGTTGGAAAGCCAAAATATACTTCTCTTCGGAAGAGTTTGCCCTGGGGCGTATAAACTACTGAACACGGCACTTTACGAAATACCTCCGCAATTTAGAGCACCGTCCTAAAAACGTAAATCCGGTTCAAACACGATCGTTCGAATATTGTTTATTATAATTAAAATAAATTATAAAAACTGTTACGCGTTAACTAAAATATGACGCTAATTTTAGATATTTTAGAGTCCATTCGCAAACTCAAGGTAATATGAGTAGTGACAGGTTCTGCTTTGTGATTCGGACAGAGATGAAGCCGCTTTTACCACCCAAAGTGGGTTACTTAGACCAAAAGAATTAATGTTCGGACTCTGCGGGGCTCCAGCCACCTTCCAAGAAAAGGCTTTTATTACCCTCAAAGAAATGCTTGTAAGTATGGGTAATTTTTAAATGGCCCTACTAAAAATTATAAAAATGACCGTCTTGAAAATAAAATATTCCAGGGATGTTTTTACCAACTTTTAATGTTTTCCTGCGACCAAAAAAAATAAGATCCAGTCCGATACAAAATTTGCGATGAGATAACGATTAAGACAACAGTTTCAACTAGTAAGATCAGTTTTAACCTCTGAAGGGTCAATACAATGTCGATTTTTGTGTTGGATTACACTTCCGGTGAATATTCAACTAAGGTGACGCTAACGAGGATCCAATGTTAGTTCGTCAAAGAAGAAAAAATTGATTTTAACATTCATTACATTCCTTTGTAAGAGCAACACCGTCGCGGACGCCTTATCATGGATTCCTGAAGATCAACTCCCCGATGGGGCAGTGGCGGCCATCGGCGCTGCTGAAAGTCCCGATTCTAACGGTTGATTAGATTTAATAACGCAGTTATCATAGATGTGCATGAAAATGATCCTAGGTGAAAGGCCTTATTGCACTTTTTAAAATTCAAAGCTGCCCCAACCGAAAACTTCTTTCGTAAGTGGTAAGATAGTACCACCCCTCCTGGGATATCCAGGACGTGGTTTTTTTCGTGACGTTAGCAAAGACTTTGATATCTTCGGAGACTCCTACCGAATTTAAGTCCCCGCTTCTCTTCGGGCTAGAGTTTGGCAACAGTGCTACGATATTCTTTCATCTGATCACCTCGGTGTAGAGAAACCTCTGAAGCACATTAAACGCCAGTTCACTTGGAAAGTCATGACTTTAGATGTCATGCGCTATTGTAAGTCGTGTGACGTCTGTCAGCGGTTACAGAAATGTCCAGAGAAAAAGGCAGGTTAAATGAAGCCTAGCGAAATATAACGTTCATGGGAAGTCATTTGGATAGATCTCAAGGGTTCGTTTATCCGTTCGAACGGGAGGTTTTAAATATATCATAGTAATTTGAGACTACTTGACTATCATGTGGGTGGAGGTTTTCCCGTTGCGAAATTCAGCTTCGATGCCCATAGTTAAACACGTAGTGCAGTGGCGTAGCTACGGGGGAGCAGAGCCCGCAATGCGGACGGGCCCACGGTCCTAGGGGGCCCATTCAAAATTTGGACCATACTTATGAAAAATACTAATTGTCAGTCACTGAATTCACTGAGTAGCTCTTGCTTCTTAAAAATATCCAGAAGTAATAATTTAGTTATGTATTAAGCATCTTTGTCTCGGCTATGACTTCTATCCTAAAGTTCAAACAAATTTTATTACGCCGGAGCCGGAAGAACGTCTTCGCGTTTTTAGTCGTTGCTGATTTATCTTCTTTGTAGAGTAACTACGTATCGAGTTCGAGCATTGAATTCCACCGTGGCAGTCAGGCAGTGACCTTACTCAACATCGTCTGTTTGCGCTCGTTGCAAATTTCAATATTCTTTTAATCTTTGACAAAAAAGAATCTATAAAAAGTCATATTAAGTTTTATTAACAGTAAATATGGAGGATAAAAATTTTCACAGAGAATTTGAAGGTACTGATAGCTCGACATCACAGAATAAACATAAAAGTGGGGCAGAAAAGTGAAAACTTCGCCAAGAGAGAGATGAAAAATTGCCAAAAGAATTGAATAAAATTCCCAAGTTAACGGACTTTTTCACAAGGTCAGCCAATTCCAAGCCTGATTATTAAGACAATGGTACAGCTACCGATCTTAATTTATGTAAATTACCCATGACGAAACATCAGGACACGAAACAGATTTAAAAAAAGGCGCAGACACCACTGAATTTGGCAAATCAATTGAACTCTTGGACGTAGCACAAAGGCTGGAATCGCCCGAGTTTTCAGACTTAGCCGAAACAAGTAATACTGCAGGAAATCAATCAAATGATATTAATTTTTTTCCAAAGAAAAATATCCAACGGATTTGGGACATTACATCGGCATCATAATTGGTACACGACTTAAAAGGGTTATCATTGATCACGGACCCTGCAGACCAAAAGGCCCATTTCCTAGAGATAGTAAAGGTAGGTCATTTTCATCATCATATTACCGAAAGACAACTAAATCCGGTCTACAATTTGAAACCTCTTGGTTATGTTACTCTCCAAAACTCGATGCTGCATATTGTGAGCCTTGCTGGCTTTTCGCTAAAAATAAGGATATTTCGTCGTGTAACGGTTTGCGTGATTGGCAAGGTCTTCCAAAAGCCATTAAAAGACATGAAAATTCTTCTAGTCACATTGACTCTTGCTTTTTAAAAGAGCACTGGTATAGAAACATAACTTTAGAAATCGACGCGCAACTTGAAAAGGCTTTGCGTAGTAAAACTGTCTTTTGGCGTCAGGTTTTGGAACGTTTGTTTAAAATAAGCTTGAAGCTCGCTAAAAGTGGAATCGCGTTCAGGGGTCATAGAGAAATAGCTGAAGATACGTACAATGGTAACTTCATGTCTCACGTACAACTTCTTGCAGAATATGACCCAGTTATGAAGCAAGTTTTAGATATTCCTAAAGGCAAGATTAATTATCTCAGCCCTCAGATACAAAATGAAATTATTCAATGTTTAGGGCAAAACCTACGAAACATTTTGGTGGAAGAGATAAAAAATGCTCCCTTTTTTCAATAATTGTTGACAGTACCCAAGATATTACCAAGGTTGATCAACTAAATATTTGTTTTCGTTACGTAAACATTGGCAACGATTCCAATAAACAATTAAATATTCGAATTAAAGAAACTTTTCTTGGATTTTATGACCTTAAAGACAGAACAGCAGGTGGTGTAATCTCAAACATTTTGAACGAAATGGAAAAAAAATGGAATAGATTGAAGAAAATGTCGGGGTCAAGGTTATGACGGAGCAAGCACAATGAGTGGGGTCTTTTCTTGGGTACAAAGCCGCATAAGAGCAATTCAGCCGAATGCCTGTTATGTCCACTGTGCGGCGCACAACTTAAACTTAGTTATCAACGACACCGTATCTGGTTCAAGCGAAATAAGAGAAATATCGAACTTTTTCGCTATTTTGCAGGAGACTTACACATTTTTCGGACTAAGCCTTAACCGTTGGGAATTATTTGCATCCTTTACAGGAGAGTCCACGATTACGACTAAAAGATTGAACCCGACGCGCTGGTCTGGTCGTCTCCTTTCACTCTTGGCTATTCGGGAACGTTTCGTTGACATTCTTAAAGCGCTTACGAAAATTATTTTGGAAAGCAAGAAAAAGGATGAAAGAGACGAAGCTTTAAGAATAAAAAAGACAATGGAAACATTCGAATTTGTATTTATCAGATTGTAGAAAAAATTTGGAAAGTTTGAGAAACAATTACGACCAAGTTAAATCTGAGGCTACAGATATCGCCAAAAAATGGAATATAGTGCCAACGTTCAAAGAGAAACGCAAAAAAAAACCAAAAGACATTTTGACGAGTTAGTCGAAGATTTCCGGTTTTCCAACAGTGAACATCTTTTTAAAGTTTCGGTCTTCAATAAAGTTACGGATTTAATAATTAATCAAATTAAATCTCGTTTCGAAGGCGCTAGAACAATTGCCGAAAGGTTTACATTCCTACAACCCAAAATGTTGGTTTTACAATCAAACGAAGATCTACTATAAAAATCGGAAGTACTTCAAGAGCAATACGAAGAAGACCTATCTGACGCGTTGCCGATGCAACTGGTATTATTCGTCAATACACTTAGAGACTAAATTGCAACTATTTCCACGATTAGAGAGCTAGCTAATTTAGCAATGATAACATACTCCAAAATGAGTAGCACTTTTAGTGAAGTCTGTTCCCTTTTGATTTTGTTTCTAACGATACCAGTAACATCGGCCTTCGCCGAAAGATCATTCTCAAAATTAAAGATAATTAAAAACTATCTACGAAACAAAATGTCTCAAGAACGGCTTTCAGCACTGGCTTTACTCAACATTGAAGCAGAACGTGCCTCCGATATGAATATAAATAATTTAATATACGACTTTGCTTCAAAAAAGGCTAGAAGAAAATCGTTTTAATGTACTTCTGTTTTTAAAAAAATCATTAACGTTTACATAATTTTTTTTTTTCTAAACGGTAAATTCCAAAAAAGGGCCCATGGAGTCTAGTTGCTGGCGGGCCCAAAATTTGAAGCTACGCCCCTGACGTAGTGGAGGAACCATAACTTTTCAAATTTAACATCGAATGGGTTCTTTATAAGCCCCTTAAGGAAATTTTACCGAACGTTTTAATAAAACTATCGGAATTCAGATTTATTTTTACATTACCGACAATCAAGGTTGGTAAAATTCTGCGTATAATAAGGTAAGCTCTTTCGAAGGGTTCTGTAGAGAAGCGCTTCAGCGGGTACGTTGGGGGGCTTGGCAACTGCCGTCCCACATTCAGTGACGTCGCTGGTTGACTGGAAACCAGAAACATGCCGCGGGGAGATTAGTTGAGCGCGGACTCGCGGAGAGAGAGAGAGAGAGGCTAGAGAAAAGCAGTCGAATTCCTAATAAAGGAAACTAGAAAAATGCGGAATAGAAGATAAATACGTGCGGTCGATTTCCCTTCAATTTTACACTTGTTTTTGGCACTTCATATAAATTTCTGTAAGTATTATATCATCTAAATTATTAAAACTTGGACAGTAATATCTGACATTAATCCATTTTTTTTATAAGCTTATTTAATAAGTTCGATTCCATCAGCCTTAGCATAGATTCTAGGCCTAATAATATAAATTTATAATGAAACTGTAAAATGATAGTTTTAAAGTAAAGTTGCAAAGAAAAAAAAGATTTAAATTTTTAGATAATGCCTGGTGCCAGATGTTGTGTCTATGGATGTGAAAACAAATTTCACTCCACTAGAAATTAATCTGTATGTTATCACCATTTTCCATCAGATAAAAATTTGAGATTAGTATGGTTATCAAAATGTAATTCAACTGCAGTGAAGATAAATCCAAAATATGATCGCATTTGTTCAAATCATTTTGCATCTGACGATTTTGAAAGAGATTTTTAATGTGAAATTATTAGTACAATACCAAAAAGAAGTTTGAAATCAAATGCTGTTCCTTCCGTAAACTTGTCGTTTAAAGATTTTCCCTGCCAATCAACATTAGCTTTAGCAAGACGCTCACAAAACCTTTACAGAAAAACTTAAAATTGTAAGTTCAGGATGAATCATTGTAAACCACAGAAACGCCTAATGACGGAAGCTCCGCAATAGAAAACTGTGATAGACGAACTTCGAATGAGAATACCTTGGTTGTAAGTGATATGGAATTAACCGAATTCTCAATAAGCGAAGAATTTCCAAAGTATTCTTTGTCAGTATTGTCACCCATTAACGTTCCTAGTCAATCAACCACACCTACAGAAAATAGCTCGGATGATTAATGCGACAAAGATATTTCAAAACAGATTTTAGTTGAGAGTGCCATATCACCGGATTCTGAAGCTAATGGAATTTTACAATAAGTACCCAAATATTAATTTAAAATGTGACAGTAATGGTCAGTTTCTTCATAACTATAATATTCCATCTTGCGTAGAACATTTTAGTTACGGAGGCAAAACCGTACCAAGTTATGATTTTAAAAATGACGCACTTAAATTTTAATGAATTTCACAAAAGAGGAGCAAAAGGAACAAATTAAGTATATAAAGAAAGGGAGTTATAAATAACCTAACCAATGAACTTATGCCATTATTTTCCAAATATCCAAGATAAATGGTTTTTTATTTGAAAATGAGGACCCTAATTAAAATTAAACATTTAAATTAAAAACTATTACTGAGGCCCAAGACAGGAAAAAAGGTAAGAAAACTAAAAAATAAGTAGTAAGTTTGAAAAATAAGCTGAATTTTTTGTTCAGTTGAAAGAAAGAATTAAACAAAACAAAATGTTCCTTTTTTATGAATTTCAAAATGTTACTTTTTTAATAAATTCCAAAATGTTCCTTTTTTAATTCATTTCAAAATGTGCCTTTATAATATCAAAATGTTCCTTTTTTGATTTAAATAAAAGTTTTATTAATAAATTTAATTCTTACTTCTGACCACGTCCAACAACAATAATTCCAACGTATTTATATTTTTCGACAAGATTATGCAATTTTTTTTTTTTTAAACGAATGACCACAAACTACATGGTACTTATAAGACACCCTACATAGTACTTATAAGACACCCTACATAGTACTTATAAGACAACCTACTCTCCGTGTCTACGGGAAAACCGTCAACCAGCTATGTCACTCGCGCGAGAAAGAGAGTTGCGAGTTTTCTTAAAAGGAACGCCGGGCAAAAATGCGAATGTGCTCCCCTTGACCGACAATCATCAAGATTGGTATTTAAGGTTGCAGCAACTCGCTATGTACATTTGCTCAGCTTACCTACAAGTAAGATACTTTAGAAATTTTTTTGTATAGAACACATCATGTAGCTCAATTAAAACCTGACGTAAAGATGACGGATTACATCCTAAGTGATAACGATTTTAGTGGGATGGTTGATAAAGAGGACCCTCCTGATATTACTCAGATCGTGTTATGGAAGTCGATTGGTCGGTTGCCTATATCAATAATTCCACTAAGGATCGATTTACTACTATTCTGACTCAATAATGTTTTTAAGCGAATTGATTTCTAGGGACTAAGCAGCATGACGTACCTTTGGCTATGGCCGCCATACCGTTAATATTTTTTTTTTATTTGGAAAAAGAATGGGTGACGTATTATATACCTCATGCTGCCAAATCCCAAATATTACTTTTTGTGCAGCTCTATATAATCATTTTTTATCTGTGGAACTTGGTCTCACGAGGATGTTGAGACACTATAGAGGTAGGGATTGTAATGTCGGGAATATTAAATTTATATGAAAAACGTACGTTTCAAACACGAGTCTTCCTACCTTCATTCATTGACTTCAATAGTCTAGGCGCTAGCTATGATTCCGTCGGCACTTCGATGGCCCCTCAGTTTCTTTGTTTTTGTTGTTAAGTGGACCCTTAGGGTAAGTAAAAAAAATTGGTCACATGACCCGATTCGCGTACCAATGTGCGCCATCTTGGAAAATGGCCGCCATATTTAAATATGTTATATCTCCTAATCCTTTTGTCCAATGTGGTGACGTTTTCATTGCTAGGGCCATATCTTTCTATCTAATGTCTTATAACTGAAATATCTGTCAAGGGGTATTAGACAATAACTACTACACCACTTTCAAAAAGTACGCGTAATGGAGATTTGCGCCCATGTGACCTCAAATAGTTAATATCTGAAAAATGTAGTAACAAAGCTCTATGCCCAATCTGCACTCTGCATTTTCAATCGCAAATATCGATTATTAACTTAATTAGTTATTTAACATTTAGTAGAACCCCTGAGCGATAACAAAATAAAACCTGAATTTCAGTGTTGCTATTCCGACTTTTTTAAGCAATATAAATTAAGTTGATTGACACAAAAGTAAGATACTAAATTTATTTTTTAAAGGTTATTACTCATTGAAAATGAAAATTTCAATTGTTAACGCCATTTTCAGTTATGATTGCTGAATTTTAACAGCTTTTATAGACATTGCACTTATAGAACGTAAAGCGAGTTAGATTAGCTTTTCTACAAATGCAAACAGTGTTTCTTGCACATTTCTGACATGAACATCGAAAAATTAAATCATTTGGCTCTACATCAGTCGTTACAGTAGGTACAAGACCTTCGTCTGAATTGCTGTACCTATAATGAAATGGATCTAAGACAGGAAGGTTTTGCAGCACGGTGACCCATTTATTGCACTGTAGATATGCCCGTTTGATAGGGAGTCTTATACTTGAAGAGGTTGGTGCTAGTTTCTCAAAGTCCAATTTGGACTTCATTTGATGATACTGTTGATAGCGGAAGCTGTCGAATGTGACGTCATTGGATCTTAGCGTAAGAAATGTGTCGGTTTTTTTTATCATGGAATCTTTGAGTTCCGTTTTTCCGAATGCAAGTTGTCGGGGCCTACATCGATAAGGCTACTTTTAACGCTGAACTTTTAGTACCAATCTCGCTGGTTGTGTCGCAACCAGCTAATGCATGTATAACTGGCAATATTTTTATGACGTTTTCATTCATACTGTTCAAATACTCGTGTAACGGTACAGCACGGAGCGTAGTTTTCAAACCACAAATAATCCAGAGTTATTTCATGCCGAGTTGAACGAAAGACGCTTGAAGGTGATAAAGGGAATTTATATAGACATCGGTATCAGAAGAACCAATAATAACTCTTTCGCTGTTAGTTTTAGCCACAGAATGACGTACATGCAACATCTGTCGGTCATCAGCCTTTTCTTTGTAAGAGTATAGGTCCTTAATTTCGTAATCGCCTACACTGGAGATTTTCAGACATTTATTTCCATCGTCTTCAGAGAATCCACCAAGAAAAACAGACATGGTTCTAACATTGCTATCGAGTACATGTTTCGATAAAATGTTTTGAATAGATCTCTTGTCCTCCGTCGACGCCCAAAAAGAATCCATAGTTATAGGAATAGATATAAATTTTGATCGGGGCAGCCTTAGATCGTCTGAGGCGCTCGAGGTATTTTACGCTGTTCTCTTTGTAAACATCAAACACAATGTCTATTCTTTGACATCGATGTGGGACTGATTGGAACTTACAATTAAGGTGCTGTGCTAAAACCCCCAAAAGACTTGAGATTGTTGAGTTTTACCTGAACGTTTCTTGCTTACGACATAAAATCGGTTAATACAGCTGTTCGGAGTCCTGATTGTGGAATTTGGGCTAAGGTTTCTATTTTTGAAGTGTTTTCAAGGTCGCGCATGAGCTCTGATTTGTCAGGTTTGCGAAGGAGGCCATCATTTGTTAAATACATTGAAGTAAAAGGTAGCTCGAAGGAAAACAGCTTTTCTAGCAATATCAATATACCTGAGCGCGTTATTGCTTTCCTTTTCAACCTGACTTTTGGGTGAATTTTTGGATTTTTAGTTTTTTGTTGAATCTTATAAATCGGTTCAAAGAGAGCTTAAATCTTTCCTTTAAATCGTTCCTGTACAAACTTTCCATAAGCTTCATCCCCGATATCCAAACAGCGTACTTTGAACAACACCTCTTTTTCATATAATTCTTTTCCAGTGATGAGGTTATCCACGGCTTCGTTTTTCTCTAAATGAAAAGTATTTGTGTGGTCTTTGAAAAATTCAATCATTTATTTAATACTAGTCTGATCTTGGTTAGTTAAGGTCTTAGAGTATTAGCGGTGTAGAGAATAATTATCTTCATAATCTATACCACAGAAATCTCGATGGAACTCTGCTAGGTCGATCTTCTCGTGTTTTATGGTATCGTGCTTCCTAACGGCTTCTTTCCTTCTTGTGTTGCCAATAATTCCACCCGAACTCTTTGCTGGTGTATTGTTATGCTGCTCCAAAGCTTGATCAATCGCGACGGCGCTGAAGTTTCTGTTGGTGTACTGAAAAGTATAAACCGTTAGAAAGTTCTTCATAAATTTTAGGAAATTTGACTGAAAGGCTAAGGCAGTCTTGGTAATATATTATCCCCCATCGACAAAAATTCACCCGATCAAAAGCGAAGAATACAGGCAAAGCGGCACGTACTGTGGACACGTAGAGGTTCCAGTTGCTTTCTCGGTCAGCTCGTAGCCAATTACGAAGAATCAGGAAAATACGCAAGTCGAAATAGCTCCAATGTTTGAAACGCCTGTTGCATTTTTCTCTACTCTCGACAAACTTTGAAAAGGCATCCTTTAACGAGTGGAGTTGCATGGTCAAATCTTGGCAAAGATCTCTCACTCGTTCGTCGTCCTCTTCCTCGCAAAATTAATTAATTTGATATATTTTATTTAAGATAATTTTTCAAGGTAGCGTCGTCAACGTCTTTTAAGAATTCTTCCCAGAGTAACGAGTTCATTACCTCAAAACACAAGTCCCCTCGAGTAATGGTCAGCTGCTAGAGCACTTTCAATAACTCGAGGTCCCATGGTTTTAGTTTCCACAAACACTTCTTCTATTCCGCTCCCTTTCAAGTAGTTCCCAATGCGAGCAATAACTACCTTCTCCATATGACACCCACCAAGACCAAGAAATACATTAGAAAAACGCTCCGGAAATAAAAGCTTAAGTTCTTTAGCTAGTCTGTAGACTCCTTCGTCACTCCATAATGATCCTTGGTCTTGATCAAGTTGACTCATGGCATCTTGGAAATTTATCATAGCGGTGTTTATCGTATTCAAGTCTGTAGCTGGGTGTGGTATAATTGGAGTAAAACCGGTAATAGTTTTTCGACAACTTCTTGGCATAACGAGACTGTTGAACCCGCTTTAAGAAGGCATAAAATGGTTTCCTTCTATTCGATATAGATACCGACAAAGGAACCATATCAAATCATCGTGCTTATCGATCTCCAATTGCTGATCTATCACGTCAACTTCGTGTTCTGGAACGTTTCCTCTTTCGGCGGACTTATTGCATGGCACAATATCTTGGCCCGGTATTGATGTTGAAAGTGACCTTCTTTTAGGATCAATGGTTTGGGAAAATCGAGGCTTATTGTTTGGACCTTGTTCTCTATCTTGAAAGAGAACTAAGACGGTGTCGTGAGAACCTCCAATTCCCGAAAGCGTTGCTTCTTCGTGGTCAAAATTATCCTTTGCTTATCTTATAGAATAACCAGGTAGAAAAGCGGGTGAAATAGGAACACGATGTCCTTCTGAATGTGGAATTGATCTAGAGACCAGTGCTTGATCATGTCTAAGCATATGCACAGACCGAGTTGATTGAAAGACAAAATCAGTTGCTTTGATCTACAGATCTCGTCGAAAGTCTGAGTGTTACTAACGTGCAAAGGAATTTTTTTCTGCCCATCGTGTATTACGTTGAAGAAGCATTGGATTATTATATCGCATTTTCTTTGGATTGAACGCGAGTTGTTATAAGACGGAAATAGTGCTTTGAAGAAGCATGACTTTTGCTTTGGGCGGCTCGACAAATATTCTTCAGTTGATTCTAGAAGGTCAGATTTATCACAGAATTTCCCCTCAAGGTTAAAATCGTATTATTTGCATTATTTTTTTTATTTCAGCCCAGTTCTTCACTTGCTGACAGTCGCGTTACTAGGAAATCCGCGTAACCAACCTTTTTCAAGTGAACCGTTTTAAGAAAGTCATCAAATTTTTCTTCGTCGCTCTGATCGATTTCACTAGTATCAGCTACTGCCTTCTCCACATCTATTTCGTATTTTTTTTATGTAACCATAATGTCGGCTGCAAAGACGTTATAAGCATCTTCCAATGTACTTATTTTGTCGTATATAACATCTTTAAAATGTCTTGCGGCATTAAGTAGTGATTCTGCCCGTGCCTTTTCAGAAATTCTGTATAGTATACGATCTTTTTTCGCATATTTCTTGTTGCATATTAAACGCACTATGTCCTTGGAATTATCCATACTTTTACTTCTAGTCGCTATCGAAGTTTTAGTGTTGTCTTTCTTTTTTTCTAACGTACTTAGCGCATCTGCACCTAGATCTTCAGAAACTCTGGTGGCCACTAAGGTATACCGTCTATAGCATGACATATGATATTTTTTAGTATCTGAAATTTCTGTTTCATTGTAAACGTCATCTTTTAACTTTCGGGAGCTGTTCCATTTTTTTTTTCGACCAGAGTCGGTACCACAAGTAACTTCCCATTTTTTGCTCATTTTACAAATACAGCACAAATTATTCTGCTTCTTCTTATGCGGGGAAAAAACTACTTTTATAGATCCATTCATTTCGATTATTTTACTAATTAAAAATTAACATACTCGAAAAAATAACCGAAAAGAGCATTTTCGAAAAACCATGACTAGAAAGTTTGTAAAAAACGTTTAAGCTGAAAAGGTTACACCAATGAGGTCCATAGAGATAAAAATCCGCCTTCCAGGACCTACCGTTGCGCGGGACAGTATTTGTCAAGTTGGAGAGTTAGGCCTAATAAATGAACTTAATCAAATCGTGTTGGCGGCATCTAAACCTTAATATATTGTGCAAAACTGTCTGCTTATAGTATTATTTTGAGGGAAAAACATGAAAATGTTTGAAAAACTTGGAATATTATATTTAGTTAAACATTAACTTCGAGTAAATATAAATATATAATAATTATATATTTTTACGATATAAATAACAAATACTGACATTTGGAAGTCATTATTGGCCTTGGAACAAAATCAGTTTGGTGATTTTTTTTCTAACGTTTTCACTTTTCATCTTTTCATTTATATTTTTGGATATTTTCCTCATTCGTATATCTGCATAGACTTGAATAATCCTGGAAACCAAAATGTTAAGATGGTGGTTCCATCCAGGCTCTCCGCTCCTGATCAAACATATGGTCTTTCAAGTTTGGAAATAAATCTTCATGTGCAATACATCTTCTAACCAAAGATTCTATTTTTAGAGTAATCTTTCTTGATCAAGTGCCTTGCTTTTCCAGATTTTGGCTTCTGATACATTTCTCAGTGATTTGGAGAACTTTTATTACACTGTTTGATGTGTAAATTAAACCTCCATGACCACGAAGAATAATTAAACCTCTGAGAGTCAAACTATAATGGTGAAAACTATTATTCCTATCACTTGGATTTTCTTCTAGAACAGCCTTGCATTGATCGCACTTAAGGAGTCTGCGTAGCTTTCTCACAACATATCCCCTACATAGTGGATGATATTATCTCGTAAGAGAATTGATCCATCAAAATAAAAGTCAAGCTCTGACTCATCATCCAAATCTTCTGTAGAAAATGTTGGTATGTCAGAATTTATAACATTGGCAAAATTATTTGACATCTCGCTAAGGGTTGGAGCTGCTGTTTCATCACAAGCAAGAACTTTAGCAGATCCTGAAGCTTCGAGCTTTGTCATGAATGTACTCTTATAAGCAGATTTGAACTGTTGAACAGTTGGATTATTTTTCCATCCATATTTTAAACGTAACGTACGAAAAAAGAGTTCCAGGTGATCCTGTGAAACCTTATATGTTGCCAGGTACCTGTTGTTAAAAGTTTAAAGAATAACTGTTTTTTTTAATCAAATTAAAATATCTTACTTGAGTGGTCCATCCGGTTTTATGTATGTATCAGCCAGATACAAAACACTAGTTATAGCGACTGCAAAACCTAGAGGGCCTGTTTTTCTATTTATTTGGCTTGCAGTAAACTAGCACGTTTTGTTGCCTTGTTGTTATGAATAGGTGACTTAAAGTTTTACCATGCGGATTTCTAGAATTGAGGATATTAAATGCCCTAGAAAGGAAAATTCAAGTAAGCAACTGTTAATAGCATTCTTTTTGAAATTAACGGTTCCATCGCACTTTAGAAACTCTTTAACCTTCAAGCTTTTAAGAAGCATCAATGCAGAGGCTACAGATGCACTTATGGTTTGCACGGCAAGTTTAATTTTCATTTTCTGAGTGTGTAATCTGATCTGAAATTGACTTAGCTTATTGGCTAGAGTTAGACCTTTTTTTTCTTGGACAAGCCACAGTAAAACCAAAAAGACCAAAATATGTCCTAAATATTTGGTTTTTACAATTTTTGGGTCATTTTCCCTTATAAAGTCATTAATCTTTACTTCACCATTTAGCTGATTTATGAGCATATTAAAATGCTCCCATAAGTTTCGAATAAGTTTCATCATGTGGCAAACATCCAACACAAATGCTAAACTTTCAACTGGGTTTGCTATACATACTACTATTTACATTTTGCGAACGATTTACTAAAAAGTAATTTGTTTTCACCAGGATTTTGGAAAATTGATTTTATTTCATTGGCTTTCATTACCACTCCAAGCCTCTGTGGCATTGAAATGTTGGAAGATAATACATCGCAAATTAAGGCTACACATTTGACACCCGTTGACTGCAAATGGTGGAAAGCTTCTTTGACAAGGTTTTCCAGCAACCAGGCAGGTGTTACATGTACAAAAAATACCCTATTGGTAACTTCCAGCTTCCATTAATAGCAACCACCACTAAAGCAGAGGTAGCTATTTGGCTGTTATCACCGTTGTTCTCAATACTGGTTCCGTAACCAACATATCCGTCAAAATATTTTCCATTCCATCAAACCTCTTTACGTATGTTCATTTCATCAAACATTAAAGAACAATAAATTGGGTAATTTGACTTTTCCACTTCTTTTTCAGAAATTTGAAGCTCTGCCTCGTGAAACCGGTTTGGGTGCGTTTGAATGGCAGCATTTTCGTGACGATTGGTGAAAGGGGGCTGGTATTCATCAGCACCCCATTTTTTTTAAAGTAATTCTTTAGTGAAACAAGGTTCTCCATTTATTTTAGAAGCCCAGTATCTGATGGTATGTGGGTGTGGTAAGCAAGAGAAGCGACGTAAATATCCGTATGCTTCCGTATGCTTTTGGACTATAAAAATGTAGAGTCACCGCGAATTCTTTTAAAGTGTTGCTATATGTTTTGTTTGCCTTGTTTGACAAACCAGCCACTTTCATTTCTTTGAAAATTTCTTTCGCTGTTGGTGTAAATATTTCTTCAAATTTGACAAGGTTTTCCTCTATCATTAGCTTTCCTGTACGAAAGCTTGATATTAGGTCTTTGAAGCTTCTTAATATTTTATCACGCCGAAAAACTATCTTTTTGATGTTTCGCAGTTTCTTATGAAGCTCTTTTCTTTCTTTTGTTTCATTTTGAAGCTGTCTTTTAAGCTTGAAAATTTGTTTGTCCTAAAATACTTCTGAGAATTAGTATTTCTAAATAACATGGTAATATCTTGGCTCCATGATTATAACCTTCTTGCCAAAGTTTCAAATAGTTTAACTTCTTTTTCATAGGACAAACTGTAATTGTAAAAATAATTCTAAATTAAAATGCATTCTTAAAAAAAATGACTGTTCATTAAAATTACATGATCTAATTCGGTTAAAGGAATTTGCTTTCTAGCATATTTATCTTCATAAATCTCTATCTCTTCAGTCACCTCATTTTGTCTTTCCTAATTTTAAAATATTTTAATACGATGCTAATTTTTTTTCCATATTATACAACTTACATTTTCAATTTCATAATTTGCAAGCTCTATACATATATAACTGTATCTTCTAACGCACCAGCTGTGTATTGTACTCCATCAGTTTCAATTTCCATAAATTCGATCTGTTGTTGGTTTTCTCTGTAAGTCTGAATTGTTTGCCTATGTTTTTCGGGCCCAAGGAAAGAGGTAGATTGTTCATTTTCCCGTGGTTTCAAGTCAATGCGACTGTAGGTTTCCTTAAATTATTTGTTGAATACAAATTTAAATAGCTTATTTTCATTTTATTCAATTTGTAAAATACAATTCCTCTTTTAATGTGTTGCTCTGGTAAAAGCAAAGTTGGAACCGCGGTTGTAGATAGTAATCTTAATTTCATGTTTTTACGATAATCCAATACAAAAAATGGTCACCACAAATCACGTCATTTGCATCAGGAGTCCAGTTGAAATTACCAATAGCTTCAAGCCATTCTTTTAACAAATCCGACAGATTAATAGGAAATCTTCAAAACAGAACATTTAATAACAAACATCTATGATCTTATCAATTTTTAAGTTTCTTACTTATGCCAAGAATCCTTTTTATGTATCCCATTATTTAAACAACTTTTGGCAGAACATTTTCTACTGATTGCAATAGTTATTTTACTTTTAAAACCAAAAATATTAATCCAAATTTTAAAAGTGTACATATCTTAGAACTATCAAAACAAGTTTTGCGTTCAAAATTTCCGCCAAGATCAATAAAGCAGACGACAGTTATCTTTCCTACGGCTAAAACCAGATGGCGCTAACAAGATTTGATAGAGTTGAAACTTAAGCCTAATTCTCCTACTCGAATAAAACGTGTCTTGCGAATCCCAGATTTGTTTGGATCTCTATTTATTCTACCTCATTGGGTTACACGTTAGAATATAATTTTAGAATTTAAGTATTTTTGGTTATTATGAATACGCGACGACAAAAAATATCGTATTAACAGTTAAATTAATACATACTTTTCTCGTTCTTCAATTAGCCTTGTTTGAAACCTTACAAATAATTCGATACAACAGCACTGAAATTCGTTTTTTCATGCTCAGGGGTTCTACTAAATGTTAAATAACTAATTATGTTGTTAATCGATATTCGTGATTGAAAATGCAGAGTGCAGATTGGGCATAGAGCTTTGTTACTACATTTTTCAGATATTACCTATTTGAGGTCACATGGGCCCAAATCTCCATTACGCGTACATTTTGAAAGTGGTGTCGTAGTAATTGTCTCATAACCTTTGACCTATGACAGATAATTCAGTTATAAGACATTAGCGAGATATGGCCCTAGCAATGAAAACGACACCACACTTGTTGCAATCGGACAATAGGATTTGGAGATATAACGTATTTAAATATGGCGGCCATTTTCCAAGATGGCGCACATTGGTACCCGAATTCGATCCAAGGTTCCTAGAAAAAAGCTACGCTTACAATTAGGTTGGCGCATAAAGCCCCTTTTCAAACGAGAAAATATTAAAACTCGCGAAGGAGAGAAAAGGGGAAAACATCGACTTATTCCCCGAAAGAAACGTCAGACAACAAGTCGTCCCTGTTCCTTTTTTTACTAGAATTTGAATCTTTGACTGGGCACGTGCGAGTCAGCCACACTGAGGCTAAAACCTGTTGGCAGGTGGGATTCCTTTACAATGGTGTTTTTGATATTTTCAGCACTGGTCACTTGACAGCGGAATTTAAGAAATGTAAAAGTTCTTTGTCACTTATTTTAATAGATATACATCTGCCTCTATTGTTAGCCCCAAGAACTTTTTTCGAAAAAGGAATAATTGTTAGTATTTTATTTATATATTTAATATTTAATAATTAATATTGTTTTAAAAATAATTACACTTAATTATGTATATCAAGTCAATATTGCTTAAGAAGTCAAGTTATTTTGAAACTAATAATATAACTATTGCAAAGCGTTGCTAAAACCTAGTGCTGATTAGACGTGCTTATTTTACTTTACTATCGTAGAATTTGTAAGGCACGGTATCTAACGTACACATGGTGTTGCCAACATAAAATGTTTAATTTTTAATTTAAATGGTCCAAACACATAAAATAGGTCTCCGAATTTTTAAGACAAAGCTAAATATTTTATGTATGCTATGTTTAATCTATTCTAATAAAAAATTAAATTTTGAAAATTTTCCCAAATAAGCTATCTTCTATCTTCTATATAAATAAAATCTGATGTTTGTGTATATATATATATATATATTAAATTATTTTTAAATAGTAATATGTTAATATTGCACTATTAAACGTTTGCAATTTAAAAAAATGCCTATTTACTATTTAAAAATAATTTAATTTGCATATTTAAAGTAAAGTGCATTTTGTTTCCGTTTTCTAAACCCCAATTTACTCAACTAGCTGAAAGGACGGCCGGAGGCCGGGATTCTCAGCTAGTGGTCTAATATTTACGACTGCTACGAGACTACGGAGGTGACAGACAAATACTGGTAAACGAAAAGGTCCCTCTAAATTGAAAGCGACAGCCAGTGACATCACTCGCGTCTGCGCAAGAGAAGGAAGGAAGGAAAGAACGAGCGATTTCACCAAAGGAGCAACTTTTTTTTCGAATGCGCCCCGTTGAATTGGATCATGTGACCATTTTTTTTTTTACATAACTGAGGGACATCGAAGTGCCGACGGAATCATATCTAGCGCCTAGACTACAAGGTAGAATACTTAACTTCACTTTTCTGGCTATTTCATAGTTTTGGGGCGCAGTTTTGGAGGGCCTAAATATATGAAGCAAAGCATTTTAGGACCAATGTTCAACGGGCATTTTTGCTTCATGAGGACGCGAAGAACTTGCCCTAAAATTGATGACATACTTATCCGTAACACCCGTTATTAACTATCCTATCTATTTAAAACAAATACAAGTGTTTGCAAAGATTTAGACTGATTGTAAATGATTTGAAGTTAAGTCCTTAAGTAACTGAACTGTTAAATGTTTTCACAATTTTGAACGTTCACGTTCCTTTAAAAATGACCGAGACTAACAAATTTTAAAAGTGTATCACACCCACTAAACATTTTTCAACAACAATTTAAAATTTTATTAAAATTTTTAATATATTTATATTATTTAATTTTATGTAATGTATATTAATTTAATTAAAGAATCTTTCGGAATTACAATGGCCCCAGCTTTTCAAAGTTACTCCAGTTCCTGTTGTGATGGGCTGTTCCACATTTTGGCAAAAATATTTTGTTGCAATTTCTTGGGCGCTTTAAGTAAATAAAACATGAAAGGATTAATTTATACCTTGGGCGAATGACATGTTGAGAAACTCTGCAAACTGGTTGCGACACTTTTTAAAAATAATATACATAAATATATATTGAAATAAAGTTAAAGAATTTGAGTTTAAAAATTAGGGGAGGTATTTTAAAGTCAATTAGTTGTCTAGGGGATGAATTTGGAATAGAATGAAATAAAAGTGTCAGCATTAAATAAAAGTAACAAACAGACGGAACTGGCAGTGGTCAATTATTTATTGCGCGATAATGTAACATTAAAAGAAATTCATGATTAACCTAAACTAACTTATAACTAAAACCTAACAAAGTCATTAAGCTACGCGGCGGATAGTACTGTATAAACTTTTTGGCTGGTTCATCATTTTAAAAAATAATTGTTTTACGGTACTACATTGAAAACAGGGCTCCATCGCTGGCTTAGGGCTTTTACGGCTCCAGGCTGGGCGATAATGGCAAGCGGCGGCTCTAGCACAGTTGCTGGTCAATTAACGTAGTTGCGCGCCATTTTTAGGAACCCATGACTGTGTCTCTTGGGCTCGCGAGAAACTTCACCACAAGGGTGCACGACTATGCGCTTGATTTTTAAAAAGAGTAGCGTTCTGGTCCAGGCACTGTTCTGTCGTTAACAAAGGGGAGCTACCCCTTTTTATAGACTCGAAGGAGGCGTCTCGAAAGTTCTCCACCTGGGAAAACCATCGGACGTCAAAGACACAGGGCCAAGCCAGGGGCGTGATTCTACTCTTATCGTTAGCTACTTAACGAAAATAATTTTTCGTTAGCTAATATAATTTCAATGGAGCCAACGAAAATTTTCTTTCGTTAACTCCTAACGATAAGAGTAGAATCACGCCCCAGAACTATTTTTGAAAATGCGCGTCGCGTATTTCACAACACCGATTTTCGTTATTTTTGAGGGAACCAGCGCTTAGGGGGAAAACCAGCTATTGTATTCTATAAACCAATTTCCGATTGAAAACATACTTTTGAAAATATTATTTCCGAGCATAATTCTAAGATAAGCCTAAAAATAGGGGAATTAATTTATTACAAGGGAATTTGTTACATGGTTAAACCGTGTCACGAAAAGGGGGACGAAAAAACAACAGCCGAGTTCGTTTCAATCGTAAACAAAAAGGAACCAAAGAAATACCGTCCTGATTGACGCTTATTTGCAAAAGCATACTGACGGACAACGAAGTGGAAGAATCGCAAAAAAGCATCACAACATTTTTCATTATCCTTTAAATATAATTAAACTAGGTCGTCGCAAAAACCGAAAACGCCATTTTCAACAAAGACTTGAGCGGAGCGAGCTGCAAATCCAGTGGTTAATTAGGCTTAGATTAATTAAACCGAAGTAGAGAAAGAAAAGCGGGAGAAATAATTTAGTTTACCATAGATTTCTGTTTATTTGGTTAAGATAAAACAAAATAAAATAAAAATAAAAAATATCTGTACACCGCTATTGCTTATCTTATTTGAAACTTAGCCTATGTAGTAATACAGCAAAGGATCTTAAACCTTTCAAGTTCGGTTTTTTTTTGGCAGATAATCCACTCTTATTGTAAATTTTTAAAAGGCGCGCAATTTTAAAACCGTGTTCCGACGGACCTCAATCTTTCGTCTCGTGTCGCTTTCCGAAGCTTCCCCTTTTCCCCAACTCCTTTGACTTCCTGTTATGTTCTGATTATGGTCTCTAGATGGCACCATCGCCGCTATTTCTAATTGCCCGTGTATTTACACCCGTGACCCCACGTGCGCGCGAATATCCCATGAAATACCTCGCTGTATAAATAAGCTGTAACAATGCTCAAGTAAATGTTAATCTCTTTAGTTAATAGCCTAATGAAATCATTAGTTTATGTAATACGGTTTGACTCTCATTTTATTCATTTAACCACTGTTAAACTCATGCTCAAAATTAATTAGATTAACGTAGATATATCAAAAACTTGGCGACGAATTTTTTTTCACGATCCCTCAGTGACGCTTTGCTCAATGGCGACTCCACCCGTCGTTTCGACGCCCTTTGTTTCCATCGAACCCTTCGATGCTTCCTCGTGCGACTGGCCTACGTACATGGAGTGGGTCGACCTTTATTTTCTCGCAAACGACGTACGAGCGGCCAAGCAAGTACCGACTTTCGTCAGTTTATTAGGCCCAAAGACGTACAATCTGTTACAAAAGTCTTCGACAAAGGGAGTTTTTGCATTTATCTTAAATTTTCTCGAAACGTGTAAACGATAGAAAAGTGAAATCATAAGCAATTTTTATTACTTTTTATGTCCTTTCACGTGGAGTTGTCGTATTTTGCAAAGCGATAATAGAAACGCGAGATGTCGTTTTTGACAACTTTTCAAATAATGGAGTTACGCCCCTGAAACCAGCATTTTCGGATTCAGGGTGGTTGATTGATATTTAGAAAGTGTCACTGTCATTGCTCTACCACCAACAGTTGAGGATCTATAGCCGGTTGCAATTTTCGATTCCATTTGGGAAAAACTAAAAGACGTCAAATAGAACTTGTGACATTCCCCCGATAATGCACAACGTTTCAACAACAATTAATATTGTATTGGAAAAGAGACGAGAATGGAAGCAATGAAAGTAGAAAAAAGGTGTAGAAATCTGTAATTACTGGTTTAGCATCCTTTCCTCGAGTGAATGGATTTTTTTACAATATTTTGATAGACACAATGACTAAAAGTTTTAAAGGGGCTCCAAAGTTTGGTGGCAAAAAAAAGAAAATTGAGCATGCTTTTCATTCACCCAAACCCCTCACTCGGCCTTGTCAGAGGCGGGTAGATTCAACCATAAATATCGCACTTTACTGACATTACACACATTTTGCCACCGAACTTTGGAGCCCCTTTAACATTGAAACAATGGCAAGTGTCATACAAATAGAGATTAAAAGAATGTGTAAACATAATTCTAACCGTACCAATTCCAAATCAAAGCCAGAAAAAAAAACAAGAAAAATGTTCATTCTCTTAGCTCGAAGAAAAGCACACAACTCCAGGTTTTTCTGGTTCAGAAAATGAAGATCATGCCAACTTCAGAGTGAACATATTTACTATGAATACGGTAAATTATCACGGTCATGACATAAAATACACCAATTTTTATGGAACTACAAGTCGAAGAGAAGACTCTTCAGATGGAGCATCCGTATCTGTAATACCGAAAAAACTGTACTACGAAACTTTCAGCCACATTTCGTTAACTCCAACTGAGAAAAGCTTAAAACTTTTACGAAATAAATAGTTCAACCAATAGAAGTTATTCCGGTTACCATTCGGTATGGATCTCAAGAAATTAATAATTGGCTTTATGTCTTAAAAGGAGACGGGAGTTCCAATGTTTGGTAGAAACTGGTTAAGAAAAATTGTTTTGGATTGGAAAAACTTGCGCCCATTTCCATATTCAGAATCAAACCAACATAATATTAATGAACAGCCTGATAAGCTCAAAGAAATATTGGTAAAACACAAGAAAGTTTTTAATTCATCATTTGGAAAAATGAAGAATTTCGAAGCGCATCTTAACCTTCGCGATGGCGAACTTCCTCAATTTGATAAAGCTCGTACCGTTGCCTACGCTCTTCGCCCTCTGGTTGGCCAAGAATTGGAACGTCTTGCAAAAGAAAGCGCTATCACTCCCGTAAATCTTATTGATTGTCAAGCCAGATTGTTCCATTGTGATTATAAAGTGAAAGAAATCGATCTTTGCAAGTCGAAAAGTTTACTATGCCAGTGTGTCAGAATTTATAGCCCGGTGTACCTAGTAACAAAGACCATACCACCAGAGGCCTATAATCATAGTGCCCTACGCCAGCGTCCACCTAGCCCGGACAGGTGAAAAATCCAGCATGGGTAGCAGAACCCTACTACTGATGGTCTCACCTTTGACGCAAGCCACTCAAC
This sequence comes from Leiobunum rupestre, assembly GCF_980474605.1. Lineage (NCBI taxonomy): Eukaryota > Metazoa > Arthropoda > Arachnida > Opiliones > Sclerosomatidae > Leiobunum > Leiobunum rupestre. Next base: position 48,354,528 of record NC_143391.1, on the reverse strand, counting down.
CCAGCAAAAGGTGCAGCAATGGGTGGACCAGTCCCCACTTCGCACACAGCAGTGGGATTTAGAATGGATGCTCTAGCAACTCCAGCCGACACCCTACCTACGTAGGTAAGGAGCGAAACCCTTTGGAGAGAGCTCCTAAAGGGGAACGACGAACACACAGCAGCCCAAGTAACCCGGCACAGCTGGCTCCGGAGATCCCGGTGGGCCCCAAAAGGCCGGGAAACAGGACCGTCGTGCCCGCATATGGAGGCCCTCCACCCCACAAAAGGCTACCCAATCCGCCAGCAAGCCTGGACCTTCTCCGTTAGCCTGAACCGAAGTTCAGTAACCAGCCCAAACCTGACCGAAGTCGGAGGTGGAGATAGGACCATTAGATCAGAGCTAACATCTCCCAGTGCGCCACTGCCCTTATGGGTTACAAGAGCCGGACCCCGACTCCCCGGTAAAGCCACCAGTTATTGCACAAGAAATGTTCGAGAAATTAGCGAAAGGTCAACGCTACTCTAAAATAGATCTCAGTAAAGCTTTTATGCAAATTGCTGTAGATGACGAAACCAGTAAACTGTTAACTATAAATTCAGCAAAGGACTGTACAAAGTCAACAGGGTAGCGTATGGAGTGGCCTCTTCACCGGCCATATTCCAGAAAGTACTTGAACAAGTTTTAACTGGATTAGATGGTACCTGTAATTTCCAAGATGATATCCTGGTTACTGGTAAAGCCGACGACGATCATTTGGAATATTAGGATAAAGTACTTCAACGAAAAGAAGACTATGGTTTGAAGGCAGGTAAAGAAAAGTGCCGATTCTTTGTCCAAATTCTGGAATGTTTATAACATATTATAGTCTCTGAAAGACTACACCCCACAACCAAGAAGATTGATGCCATTAAAAATGCGCCTGTACCGACTGACGTTACGCAATTACGCTCATTTCTTGGGTTGGTAAATTATTATGGGAAATTTATTCAAAATATCAGTATGAAGCTGCGACCTTTACACAAACTGTTGACCAAAACGGAAGAATGGAATTGGACCGAAGAATGCGATGAAGCCTTTTTGAACATGAAGAACGAACTGACTTGAAATCATGTGCTGGTAAATTATTATTCTGATCTACCCCTGGTTCGGTCATGCGATGCTTCACCATATGGAATTGGCTGCGTTTTGGCCCATACAATGACCAATGGTGACGAACGGCCGATTGCTTTCGCGTCGAGAACGCTAACGAAAACGGAGCAAAAATATGCACAAGTGGAAAAAAAGGCGCTGTCATTGATTTTCGGGATTAAGAAGTTTCATTCTTATCTCTACAGAAGACATTTCACTCTATATACTGATCAACAGCCATTAACTCGAATTTTCGGACATCATTCCGGTATTCCGACGTTAGCCCCGTCTCGTCTAAAACGGTGGGCCGTTATTCTCTCTGCGCATAATTACACGATCAAATACAAGCCTGCCCCTTGACACGCAAATGCAGACGCTTTGTCTCGCTGACCTCTATCAACTAAGTTTCCAGAAACAGAAGACGGTGCAGAGCTCTGTTTCATCAGTTAAGCAATATGCCTATGACAAGTTACAATATTGCCCAAGAAACCCGCAATGGTCCGCTTTTTTCACGTGTATTGCATTATACTTTGAATGGATGGCCTAATTTAAGGAAGGAGGAGGCCGATCTTAAGTTTTATTTCTCCAAGCGGGAAGACCTTACGGTATCTCAAGGTTGTAAATTACGGGGAATGAGAGTAGTGATACCAACCAAGTGCCAACCAAAGGTATTAGAAGAACTTCACCGTAACCATCCTGGTATCGTAAATATTAAAGCCATTGCTTGTATTGCTCGTAATTTTGTCTATTGGAAAATCATGTACGGAATGTCAAATACGTCGCAAAAGTCCAACAAAAAGTACCTTGTATCTTTGGATATACGCTGACAGAGCACTGCAAAGAGTTCATGTGGATTATGCTGGTCCATTTCACAATCACATGTTTTTTGTAGCTGTTGTTGCCTATTCGAAATGGCCAGAGGTTTATATAACCAAGTCCTCCACCTCTGAACGAACCATCGATTTTATGTCTAATATATTCTCAAGATTTGGATAAGCTGAGTGTATTGTCAGTGACAATGGATCTAACTTTAAAAGTTCCGAATTTGCTGAGTTTACCAAAGGTAATTGAATCAAACACGTATTTTCAGCTTCATTTCATCCTTCAACGAATGGGCAAGCTGAACGTTTTGTACAAACCCTTAAGCCCCATTTTCATGCTCGCTGGTAGCGGGTAAAAATCGACAAAATCCGCTTCCGCTACACACTTTTTCACTTTCCGCGTCGATCTGTTTCAAACATATATTTTAGATTAATTTTCACGCTTGCGAGTGGCGTATGCGAATTTTGACGATTTTTATCCGCTACCAGCGAGCATGAAAATAGGCCTTAAAACGAGGTCTAAAACATTCATACGCTTCGACTTCAATTCAACGACATTTGGATGATTTTCTGATGATTTATCGGAACACCCCTCACGCAGCAACAGGAGAAACTCCGGCTAATCTCTTCTTAAAGAGAAACCTTCGAACCAGACTTAGTCTCTTGAAACCGGACGTAATCGCCAAAGTCCGAGCGCAACAGGCTTATCAAGTCCTACGAAGAGATTTACATTCATCTCGTAATCAAAATTTCAATGCAGGAGGTACAGTCTATGCTTGAAACTACAGACAAGCCAAACCAACCTGGACACCCGGGAAAGTAGTCAAACGAACTGGACCATTGTCTTATCGCATTCATACTGACGAAGGTGCAGTTTGGAAAGGACATTCAGATCAGGTTATTGAACGTGTTTTACCTCAAATAGAAACCGCAGTACAGAACCCAGTCTCAACCAATTTACCTGTATTAATACAGAAAAGTCCTACTAGACTCTCACGACCCCTAATGGTAGTAAACCCTGGTGCAAAAGTTGACCAACGTCACCCGATCAAATGATAACTTCTGGCGTTGAGAAGACACCAATACGAAGACATGTATGAACACTTTTGACTCTTTCAACTCATCAACATGAAAGTCCGAGTACCGTTAGACTGGTCAACCCAGGTACAACATCACTGGTACGTCGATCCAGTCGAATGATTAAACGCCCTGTCAAGCTTAATCTCTAAATAACGAAGAATTTTATCGTATTATTGTTCGTTTGTTTTTTTTTATTACATATGGTTTTGTTATATAAACAATTAAAACTAAAAAATTTAGTTCGTTTTGGTATAAGCAATTTGTAATTTCTTAGATGCGTAACTTTCAATTTTAACAGGGAGGAATTGTTATGTTCTGATTATGGTCTCTAGATGACACCATCGCCGCTATTTCTAAACGCCCGTGTATTTACACCCGTGACCCCACCTGCGCGCGAATATCTCTTAAATTACCTCGCTATATAAATAAGCTGTAACAATGCTCTAGTAAATGTTAATCTCTTGTTAATAGCCTAATTAAATCATAAGTTTATGTAATACAGGTTGGCTCTCATTTTATTCATTTAGTCACTGTTAAACTCAGGCTCAAGAGTAATTAGATTAACGTAAGTATAACACTTCCGACGCACAGCAATCTTTTCTTTCGAGTCGCTTTCCGAAGCTCCCCCTTTCCCCCAACTCCTTTGACTTTCGACGGACAGCAATCTTTTCTCTCGAGTCGCTTTCCGAAGTTCCCCTTTTCCTTTCCCCCAATGCGAGATGGACAGCCAACTTTCCTGGCAAGTTTCCACAGTGAGAGCTACGCTCAATAAGGATAATTTTCTTTTCAGCAATACCAGCATTGGGAATTGACACCGCCTCTTACGCCCCTCTACCATTCCCCTCCACGTCTTGACAAAACTTTTCCGTAAAACTCGCTGCTAAGAGAGCTATGCTCGCTACGCTCAATAATTCTTTAGTTAAGATAATTTTGTACGCAAAATTAATAATTGCCTTTGTGATGGGTATATTTAGATTGAAAAAAATTTAAGAAAATATTTTCTAAGCATTTTTCAACTCTAAACGCACATTTAAAGTTTATAGATTCAGGTAAATCAGCCGAATTTGATTTTTTAAGTCACACCTCACACAAATAACCCTGAAAACAGTCACGATCACACCCGATATTGTAACAAACATATTACCTCTTATATCAAAATTCCTTTGTTGCTTAAAACGATTCTTCCACGTTTAACCTAACCTCCTTAACAGTACTTTTGTATAGCAGGAAAGTTCATAACTTAAACTAGCGTGGTAGTAGGTTTTTCTTTCACAGTATCCCGTTTTTAGCGTTTAATAATGAAATTACAGCGTACATGTATACATACTTACATTCTGTCGTCGGTGACCATAGGAATGACTCTAATCCATTTTAATCTTAGAGTATCATTCTTGTTATTCGTGAAAAGATGGCGCGTGTTATTCCATTTAAAGGAGAGGGTCCTGATACTTCCCACATTTTCTCCAGTTGTTACCAAGAACTTCGACGTTTCCCCAGGAACCAACTGGATTTTCCTTTAATAAGAAAATTCAAAATATTATTATGCCCATAGATAAAAAATTTGGTCAAGGGCTTCAGTACTGAGAACTACACCGAATATAGCTCTTAACTTTCAGCTAGGTAATTACACAAGGCCGGAGTAATAAGGCTACTTGTAACGAAATTATCAAAGAGGACCTTCATTTAATACGTAGGAGGGTGGTGGCAAACCCTGCACGTCTCGCTAGCCTTACTTTAGGATATTAGTTAAAAAGAATTGATTGGGCTTGTTCTTTATTAATTGTCTGGTTTTGTGTAGATTTTGGTATTTGCAATCTGTTCTGACAGCAAAAAAGTTACTTCGAATTTGTCAATAAACAGTAAAATTTTTATTTCAAAGGTTTTTGGGGCTAGATAAATTAAGTAGAATAATGACCAGCTTATCTAATATTCAAGGCATCTCCTTAGTCCCCAGTCATCTAGCTACTGTTAACGCTATTAATTCAGGTGACCGGGTTATCCTGCTTTGGAGGGTAATGCCAAACCTTACATGCCCCCGGGGCCAACAGCTCTCGACATTTACTATTACCGTTAACCACAATAGGTTTTTGGAGAAGGGGAAACTGAAGAACACGGGGGAAACCCCTTTAACCCGTGGAATTTTTATTCAGTGGCACAAATTGGGATTGAACCCGGCTACTCTTTCGTCGATCCGAAAGGGCTAACTACTTTACCACCCCACCTACTAGGATTAATTTTAATAAACTAACATTTGCGGTAATGTTCACAATTAGCACATAGGTAAATACGACACCTAGTACCTCTCACAGAAAATTGCGTTTTCTTTAAAACGTATTACGCTTAGTTTCCACTTGCGCGCGTTATAATGGATTTTTCTTTACGACCGTAAAACATTTGTACGTGTGAAATAGGAGATTATAACCATTACGCACATTTTGTGGAATTTAAACAGATGATGCAATTATATTATGACTCGGGTTCTATTAACACAATCTGCTATTGGGACGTACCCGTTTCCTAGCTGAATTTCTTCAGTGCTGTTTAGATTTCCTTTCATTTTAAGGTACATTTGAACAGTGCGAGACGCTCCATCCTTGTTTATTTTGAGAGTTACTTGATAATGGAAAACTACCGGCAAAAGGAATAATTAAAACATATTTATTACGCGCCAGACAATGCATATATTTTCTCATTGAGCTTTTGACCAAAATGTAATACTTAATCAATAAACGTAACATAAATTAGTTCTTTGTTTTCAGATTTCTGTTATACACTGGAATAATAAGAGAATTACCGTAATTATTGCCCCAAAAAGGTGAAATCGGTCTTCATTTGGAATTTCTGACATATTTTATTGCATTTCGTGTTGATTAAACAAAAAAGTATGTATATATCTTTTATCTCATTGGTCACCTGAACGTTACGATTGAAACATTCGTGGGTGACGTGTTTAAGTTCCCCTCTCTTGACGGTGGAATGCGCCCGCGAATCGTCTCACTATTGCTACGTATAAATAAATACATTCTTGTTTCGTGCGTAAACTTTTTCAATTAATACCGTATGAAATTTATTTACTCTAAAATCTGTTTTAGTTAAAAAGCTTTTATTTCCAACTGGGCGGTGAGAGATCGTTTCTACCCCGGAAGGCCTTCTTCTGAAGCGCAGTCTTTTTAAGCTCATTATTTTTTCAAGAAAAAGTGAGAAAATTTAATTAATTATATTAAAATTGATTCTAAATACAATTTTTAGTTTTTCAGAGGTATTTTGTAATAAAGGGTTATTATTTTCCATTTTTGTTATCACGTTTTATTTACGGGTGTCAAGATACACGCTCATACCAATAAAAAAAAATCGTCGTGTTTGGTGTGCAGATCGGAGATTAACAGACGCTCGCCTACACAATTCCATCGCACCACATTATCTTTGTGGACATCCCAAACGACACATTACTGTCGGATACCATTTCTAAAGACTTCTAAAGTGAGCCGAACCTGATCCAAACGTGTCATATCCCGAAATTCACCACCTTTATTTCTTTTACTTCGGATAATAATTTATAAGCTTCGAACCTCGATTCAAATTTGAGTACGTATCCTATCATGGAGGTAAAATAAGGATTTAACTCAGAAGGGCTTAACTTCGTCCCCACGGCTTTTAAAGGCAATATTATTTACATTTGTTCTGCCACTGAAGCCTATTTAAACTACAACAATGATTTAACTGATAAAGAACAACCAACTGCAAGAAAAATAGTTGTGCGAACAGCGAAGTCGGAATTTACAACACCTAATTTCAATTAAATTCGAAATTTAAAACCAAAACGGAAAGTTTATCAATGAGTAGATCCATCTCTTAAGTTTAAGCAGACCTTAATATGAGACGTGTTAACGGGAAAATTAAACAAACCTAGCTTGGTTAGAAATATCAAAACTTAACTTGTAGATGAAATAATTATATAAAATCGAAGTAGATAAATTATCATCGTATAAACAATTTTATTCTTTTAATTGGAGACGTTTCTAGCCGAGACCCTATACCAATCCATTACTTTAAGACTGCTTAAAATAATGCATTGATACAGGGCCTCCAATACCGGCAATCCATTTACACGGTCTATTTGGACAACAGCACCTCAGCGTGCCAATTAAGATCTGAGCAACTAATGATGTATTTGAGCCCACATTCCTAAAGGCATTGCTTTTAAATGCAATTTAAAATTGCCATTAAACTACAGGAAAGCTCAAATATGGTATGAAATGACGATGATAGTGGCCGATATATCACTAATTCGAATTACAATTGATATATTTATCGATCATTGTTTGGAAAAGTGTTAGTGTAACGTAAATTTACAATTCATTAGTGTAAGATACATCATTTAGAAGATTTCCATTTATAAAAAAAGTATTTTTCAAATAATTATTTATTTGGTATTAATTTGAATAATCTAGCCGCGATATCATGTACGTATGCACTTGGAATGTAGTAATAAAACCCCTCTGAGCCTGATGATTTTCATCGATATCCGACTGGTTTTCTGCTGAGATTTTCGCTCGCGCCGTAGTGCGATGAGCTCGGTGCCAATTCAAAATGAAGCTTGAGATTGAATTGAAATTTATTTGTCTTATGTTCTATCCTATTAATTACCTCCCGGTGAGACCGAAAACCCTATTTTTGGCGCCTGGCTCATAGACTACAAAGAAAAAAACTTACGACAATAGGGCGCTTTACTGGAGGTTTTAAGGTATAGTTTGACGGGCAAAACGGAACCATTTGAGTCCCTCTGAACTCTTGATAGGTAGTCGACTGATTCGAGTCTTATTGTTGCGCATTTCTCGTTGTATTCACCGCAATCATAGCATGCTCCTGTTGAGAATGTCTCGAAGGATTCACAGGCGAAACCAACCATGGAGCACTGTTCGCTGACGATTACGGACTGTATTATGATCTCAATGGCTCGGTGGTGATTGCAAGAAAAAATTCCGGATAGACCTGTTTAATCGTTTATACGTTAGCTGTTTCATAACTTTTGCGTAAAACATCATCAAAAATGTTTTTCGTTTCCTAAGAATATACGACTACGCAGATTCTAAGCCCCACCTTTGTATACTTCAAGTTTGATTTTTCTTAACACGCTTTCATACAGATTAACCCCATTCGAGAAAAGTTCAATTTCGATAATTTCATGACTTGTACTTTTCAGGTTTTTCCTGAAATTTTACTCTCTAACATATGTTTCTACAAGACAACATAAGAGTTTCTAAATAGTTAGAAGTTTTATTAGCACTGAGCTGTGAACTTGCTTTATTATGGGGTTCAGATATTGGCGATCAACAAATAACATTTTAACGTTTTTACGAGTTCTAACCTTCAGAGTCTCCATTTGGATACTCGATAACGCCACAACCAGGCTGATTGGCCCCGCCGTTGGGATAGAAATCAACGTGTCCAACTGCGTTAATCATTCCAAAACCTGAAACGAAGATATTATCGTTTAAAATGTTCAGAAACTACCACTTTTTGCTATATTTCAAACAAATGGCGGCTTCAAAGTAGAGCTTGGTGGAGCAGATAAATACCCGTCAATAAAACATCCTCCCAGGAAATCGCCAAGAAGTAATGTCTCCGAGAGCCAGGACCTGCAAGTCACTGTTTATATAGTGCTCGTTAAAATTTAGGAAATTTTTCACCTTTACGGCGTTCCCTTTTAGCCAGGTAGCTTTTTCGTTGTATTAAGGCTTCGCAAAAATACGACGTTCTGTTAACAGGTGAAAAATTTCCATTATTTCCACAAGCACTATATAAACAATAACTTGCGGGTCCTGGCTCTCGGAAATATTACTTCTTGGCGATTACCTGGGAGGATGCTTTATTTAAACGCCTATAAACCGCCAAAATTTTGATTATTTATTAAATTTTCGCTAAACTGCTTATTTATGGATATTATTCGCGGTTATGAAAAGATTTAAATTATAAAAATAAGTTTTTATTCGGATAATTTTTGGTTATGGATAAAAACAAAACTGCTATTTATTATCCAAACCCCCAGCTCTACTCCAAAGAAAATTCCCTGGATACCTTTCCCAATTACACCAAAACCATTCCGTAAAGTACCGTTCCCGCTTGGTAAATAATTTTAAATTGATGACTTGACGAGAAGCTCCAGCGATTACCCAGTTTACCCAGCAAAGAAAATTACCCATGTCTCTTTAAAAAACACCAGACATGAAAACCTTTATTAATAATGTTCATGTGTACTTTTTTATATTTCGACCTCTTTTGATTCATTCGAATGTTTATTATAATTAACGAAATATAATTAAACAATAAAATGGCGAACGTTTTAAATACAATTAAATTGGACTTAAAAAAAGCTTTAAATCATGTTCACATGCCCCTTAGCAACTATTCCACCAGGTACAACACTAGAGCCGCCAATTGTTTTAATATTGGAAAATAAACAGATACATTACCAAAAAGAAAAATCGATTTGGCACTAGTGTGAATAACTTCAACCAACTGAGCGTCCGTCGGATCAATCCTGGCTATGGGTTTTAATCCTCCAAAGAGCAATTCTGCTGGATCCATAGCTAGGAGTTTATTGAGAAAACATTCGGTGAGGCCTGGATATTTACAAGAATGTGTTTAACCATTTTCCTTTGCTTGTCAATATAGCGGAATATCACTAGTTGTAACATTTCTTGCCTTAGCTGTTCCAGATATATCACACTTAATATCCTGAACACCAATTAAGTAGTGAATAGAAAACGAATTTATATTTCCTATCTATTGATGTAACAATTTCATTTCTTTCTCTTAAAATTTCAAATGCCTTTTTTCTCGGGCCGTAATTGCCATAATTGATATTACCACCGCAAGGGCCTTTGATTAGATGGATGAGGTTTGCTTACGCTTAATAATTGTAACGGGAAGGAGAAGGGGTTGCACAAATGGAACCTAAAATATCGTCGTTTTATAATTTTAATCTAGATTTATCTGCTTTTGCAACTTAGTCTAATTGTAGAAGTTGCTTTATACTACTATGATTTCTAGTAACCTTTATTTTGAAAAAAAAAAATTATAACTTTGTTTTTTAAGTAACTCAATTTTTGAGAACAGCTCCAAAGTTTGAACGATCAGGTGGAATCCAAACAAGATTAATAGAAACGTCGTAGACTAATATTGATAAACCAAGACGTAAAAATAAACCAACAAATAATAAAATTCAGAAAAGGAGAATTGCGAGTTTATCGTTCAGCATTGGTTGGAAGTAACGTTCCGTACTTAAAGTTACAGCGCCTCTCTAATGAAATTTGCGTCTTGGTAGTCATTCTTTTCCAAGTATCCAGATCTCGTTACGCCCGACTTCAAACGTTGCTCGAGCAGATACTAGCTTACTCTGCTGCGTAAGTTACTGCTCTGGTTACGATCGCATTGAGTGTTTCCTTCTTTCATTGATCGCTTTTTTATTATATTCTTATATGTAGATAGTAACCACGTAAATATTAGGTTATTAAAAACAAATTCGGGGTGGGTTATAAGCTCAGTATTGTCTGACCTGTTATTCTTGCAATATTTTTCATTCTATGTCCGGCGTATCCAGCGACATGGGCTCCTAAACTGTGTCCCAAAATATGTTGATTTTTGAGTTCCAATCCAAACTGAATCTGTTAGAAATAATTTTAATAAAAGCACCAGAATTCTTCAGGTTATTAAACAAAAATCAGTTTATTTAAAATACCATCATAATCGGAATACTAGTTCTCCAATTTCCAAAGTGTCAGAAATTTAAAAACTTACTACTACATTCAGTTTGTAAATGTCATAATTAGTTATAGAAATAAAGTTTTGGACTCAAAATATTAATATTTCCATGGCAGGTTTGTGATACTGAATATTAATGCAACGTTTTCTGGCTCCGCAAATGATGCACATATATGGAGAACAGATCTGGCTAGGGAATTTTTGGAAAAGCAATATCATAGAGGTGGATCAACTAGTTGGCTACTTGGTATAAAATTTCCAAAAAAAACTAGATAAGAACCCAACGCTCACTTAATGTTATTTATGGAGACTATAAGTTTAAGTCAGGGAATCCCGCAAAAAATGTGTGGGAGCGTTTTTTCCTTTTCCATTGTCTTTCCACTTTAACTTTTCACATAAAGGCAATATTATCTCCAGCATTGGCTGTTAACACCAATTTTACAAGCGGGACAGGATATCCTGAAGACTTATATCAGAAACTTCATTGGAAAGCCAGGAGTTACGTATAGAGATTGAATGGGCTCCTAAAACCAAGGTTAAAGTGATTGTTAGGTCAAATAGAACTGAACTACCACCCGAGTAAGGTAGGTTTAGTTAAACTTCCGTGTTGCACACTACATTCCGTTATTCGAAGAGGAAAAATTAAAAAATCAAGCCGTAGAACCAGAAGAATTAATCCCTGCTAGAAATGATAATTGGAGAGGGCCATGCCAAATCATAAGAAACAGAGTATGTATTTTATGGGTCTCTACGAAGTGCATACTTCTGAACGATCTCTTAATGATCTTTTGATACTCGACAATCTGTCTATCACTTTATGACTAAAAACAACCGAAAAATTTATGGAAACAATTGACGTCAAGGAAGATCTAGATTTCAAATTTGGGTTGATTTCGATGTTTTTTAGCTCGGAACTCTGAAACGGGGATTTTCACGACCATGAATCATTTGACATTTTTACAATCGTAGGGACCCATAGAATACAATATAAAAGTGTCAGTACTCTTATCCGTAACGCCGTGTATTGAACAAGAGCCTCTTGCTGAGAATCGGATATTTTGCGCAAAATTTTTAGTTTTTTGTTCATGTTTAAAATATTAAAGCTTTTTTTATTCTATTTTGGACAAATGCTTTGGGCCCAACAGATATATAAAATGTCTTTGTTTATTACCACGTGGGTATTGCGCGAGATTTTCTGCTTGGTTAATGGTTTTTTATTGGTTGGCTACAATGGATGTAAAGTATGGTATGTAACATGAAAATTTCGTAGCGAGAGTAAACGCTACTTCAGTTTTATAACGAATCAATAACGAGTACCCAGAAAGAATCACTTCTTGTCGATTCCAAAAAAAGAATCATGAGAGTTTCATTACGGAGCTCGCGTTAGCCTAACGAGAAATCCCGTAACGTGAATAAGAAAGAATAAGGCCCCCAGTGATTTTTTTCCAGAACATGTATTCCATATCTGATCCGTAGAATTCCATTTAAAATAGAGCCGATTACATATATAATTTTTAATCAAAACTGATAAGGATGGTTTTTATTACAAGCATGCGGGAGATGGCACTACACAACACTATTGGGCTTTCTCACTTCCATTTATGACAACGCGCCACGCATGCCCGGTGGCTTTTGGGGGTTTTTTTTCATGCCAATAAGCGTGCGTTGCGCCATTTTTAAATTACAGCGGAAAAACCACCTTGTGTTGTGTAGAATCATATGTAGAATAGTCGGAACAAAAATCTGCATCCTTCTATAACCCGTTTTAATAGCAAAGTGTATGTAATGGCACCAAAAACGCGAAATGTTTCTTATGATAGACTTCTAAGTAGAAATATTACCAAAACTTCCATTAAGTATGCAATTTCGGCTCCTACCAGTCTCGTGTTGGCCACCGATTGAGTGTACGGTGGCCGGTTGCCTCCACTCCAGTCTACAATTATGACGTTCAAAGAATCATCTTTCAAAAAGGCATCTTTCATGTTCTAAACGTAGAGAAATGCAGACGTCAGTTCTGAATAGAGAAGACTGATCAATTATACCAGACGAATTTTCACAGATAGGAATTTGCCGTGAGGCTAACCACTTTATATTTTTCCAAAAAAACGATTATGTAATCAATAAACGATTAGAGATATTACATTACGTAGATAACATAATGATTAACGTACGATTTCGCCAATTAGGGAGTGATTTCCATATTTAATTCAATAGCCAGTGGTCAGCCCATCACAATTATAATTCAGTAGGCGGAAAAACCTATATCACTCCCACAAAAGGGTATTTTCTGCCATCTTTCGGTTAAACTAATAAATCTATAAACGTACGGCAATATAAAAAAAGTAACGAACTTTGAGAACACACAATCTCCCGATGTATAAAGTATATTTTACATATTTAATTTAAATTTGAAAAACATTTACCACATTGTACAGTCCCGATCAAGCGTTTCTGTCCGTTTTTTCTTGGCAGTCATTTGATTTCTATTTTAGGTAGAGAGCCGAATGAGGGCTTCTATGAAAGAATATCCGCGAGCAAAGCCTGAAATAGCCAGACCCCTTTAAAATGACGTCATGAATACATTTGTCGTTTCTATGCGTTCGAAGAGTCATAATATTCGGAAATAAAATTGTTTTCATTTCTCAAATCAGGTTTGTGGTTGTAAAGTTATTGAAGAAATAGTGATGACGGCAAACATTAAAATTAACCCTTTTTTAATTTTTAAGTGAAACAAAGCAAACGTGAAGTAGGTTTAAAATAATATCGCTCGAGACCATGATATATTTTGCTTAACCCCAAATAGTGGCGTCGATAGCTCATAGAATTGTGAATGATAAAAGTTGCACTTCTTATTAAAAGAGTTAAAAGATGTGATTCACCGGGTGTCAGTTTGTATTACGCTTCACAGTTTTTCCATGGCAAACAAAAATGTGTTTGACAAAAAAATAACTTTTCTTACATGGGAAAACAAAATATCTGAATAAAATTTAAAAAAATAAACTATTTAATACTGAGTGGTAAATTAGACTAAAATTTTGTGAATTCGCATATTTAAGGGAAAACTAGATCTAATTAAAGAAAGTAAATGAGGTCAAGGATTTGTGTAAAATTTCTTATATCCAAGTTTATTAAGTCATTTTGAATGGGTTTTTCTATTTCCGGCTTTGCTCGCGCAGTGTATTTATTTTTAATACATGCTATTTTGGTGAGGGTATTCTTTCATAGAAGCCATAATTCGGCTCTCTACCTAAAATAGAAACAAAATGGCTGCCAAGAGGAAACGGCCAGAAACCTTTGATCGGGATTGTACATAAACACATTATACATAAACTTAAATAAAATTTCTTTTTTTCCATCATTGAGATATTAACAACAATATCTCAATCACCCGGTCGTTTAACCTAATTAAGACATGAAGCTTTAACAACCTATTAGTAATTTTACCAGGAAGAAAAATACATTACAACGCGTATAATATTTTCATCATGATGCGCATAAACTCGATAAGTAGACTAAAACAACGGAGTATTTACCAATAGGAGCGCTTTAACAAGAACCCAGCATTTACCGTGTCATTCATTGTGTAATCTATTTCAGCAAAATTAATGCCTCAAAAAGAACTATTTTCACCTAATAAAAATATACATTACAACGCTTTTTCACAGTCAATAAAAAATTCATTTAAAAAGCACAAAAAAAGATTTCGTTAACAGTTCAAATACGAATTAAACGCCAATAATAGTGAAATGACATTACCATTGGTAAATCATGAAACTGGAGTTGCCTTAGCTGCTCAGAATTTGCGCCCTTAATCGCAAAAAGTCTAGGCAACTTGTAATGACTTTTTCTTCGGATTGGCGTATCATTCACCCTTCAAGGTTGAACAGTTGTGTACAATACAGCGAAAAAATGAAAATGACATCGCCAAAATGGAATATCGTGGTCATGTAATTCTCTATCGCTGTCGCATCATTCACCTTCCTTACCTTATCTGTTGTTAACATAGATTCAAAATCAAAAAGGCATGATGCAACTCGATCGAAAAAGACATACAGGTTGTTTCAAAGTTTATGCAAAACCTTTAAGGAGTTGTAAGGGGTGGATTGAGAAGTATGCCTGTTTTTCTCATTTTCGTACGTTGAGTTAAAAGAGCGCCAGAGAGCTTCAAAGTGTGGCCTACTAACCCCTGGAAGTAGACTGCAACAAGCACAAAACCAAGCAGCAGGGAAATTCGAAAAATCTGGGTGCGTTACTTAATTTTTTACTTGAACTTATCCGCGACTGATTCGTTACAAACGTATTGTTCGTTTTACAGAACAGGGACGAAGTAGGTCAACCACGGGCTGCCCGCAATGTTCAGTTCGAAGAAGAGGTGCTAGAGGCTTTCAACGACAGCCCGTAAACAAGCACACGTGCTGTAGGACACGAAATGGGAGCCCGTCATTCGTCCGTTTGGTGGGTCATGCACCGAAATCTTCAGTACCCTTTTCACAGGCAGAGAGTGAAAGCGTTTAATCCAGGGTATTGCCCATTTCGAGTGGACTACGCATGGTGGTTCTTGGACCTCTCGGGCGCAGAGGTGGGCATTTTCCAAAATGGTTCGTTTTGAAAATATTTCGCTCACCGAATCTGAAGCGCATTATAACGTTTCACGGCAGTCGTTCGCGAGCGAGAACTGATTTACGAAGGGGATTTCCGAACAAGAGCGAACGTTTCTATAGAACGAGCTTTGGAATAAAAGTTCGTTAAGCGAACCTCTCTATAAGGAGTTTCGGAATTATAGTTCGGGAAGCAAACTTGTCTCTAGAATGAGTTTTGAGTAATAGTTGGTTAAGCGAACGTGGGCTAGAACGAATTTTGTAAGAGTAATTCGATAAGTGAACTTGTCTCTAAAATGAGTTTTGAGTAATAGTTCGTTAAGCGAACGTGGGCCAGAACGAATTTTGTAAGAGTAATTCGATAAGTGAACTTGTCTCTAAAATGAGTTTTGGGTAATAGTTCGTTAAGCGAACGTGGGCTAGAACGAATTTTGTAAGAGTAATTCGATAAGTGAACTTGTCTCTAAAATGAGTTTTGAGTAATAGTTCGTTAAGCGAACGTGGGCTAGAACGAATTTTGTAAGAGTAATTCGATAAGTGAACTTGTCTCTAGAATGAGTTTTGAGTAATAGTTCGTTAAGCGAACGTGGGCTAGAACGAATTTTGTAAGAGTAATTCGATAAGTGAACTTGTCTCTAGAATGAGTTTTGAGTAATAGTTCGTTAAGCGAACGTGGGCTAGAACGAATTTTGTAAGAGTAATTCGATAAGTGAACTTGTCTCTAAAATGAGTTTTGAGTAATAGTTCGTTAAGCGAACGTGGGCTAGAACGAATTTTGTAAGAGTAATTCGATAAGTGAACTTGTCTCTAAAATGAGTTTTGAGTAATAGTTCGTTAAGCGAACGTGGACTAGAACGAATTTTGTAAGAGTAATTCGATAAGTGAACTTGTCTCTAAAATGAGTTTTGAGTAATATTTCGGTAAGCGAACGTCTCTAGAACGAATTTTGGAAAAAATAGTTCGATAAGCGAACCAATCTTTTGGCCGTGGGATCTCATTCGGTTTTAACCTAGATTTTTCGTAAGAATAGAGCGACTACCCTCTAAAAATTTCGAGAGCCACATTTTCAGGAGTTGTTCGGAATCCGCTTGTCTGCAGAATCGTTAGCTCTCATTTCTCGCCAGACAACGAAATTTTGAGCTAGTTTAAATTTCTTTAAATAAAATGCTATTCTTTAGACTTACAGTGGTGGGCATTTTCCGAAATTGTTTGTTTTGAACAACCTTTACGGCAGCCGTTCGCGAGTGAGAGCGCAACTACAACGGGGATTTCAAAACAACAGCGAACGTCTCTATTGTCAGTCGGAGAAAACGCGAGTCGACTGTAAGAGATTTAAATTGATTAAATTAAGAAACAAACTTATAATATACAATCCAGAAAATTTTTAAGGAAGTTTCTTCTTTTGGGAGGCACTATAAATAAGGCAAGCTTTCACAGCCTATTGCTTCCTATCTCAAGCGCTCTCGACAGGCTTGGCTTTTCAGCCTTAATAAATCCCGTTCGAAAGAAGACTCTCCTCTTCGGCCACTGTGTGGACCTTTTAAACACTCTATTGCGCGCCTCCGAAATCGACCGCCATTACACTACAGTCTACGGGGAGGGTGATGAAAAAACCTGTTTTGGGGGTATGAAATTTCTGCGGTAGAGCGCTTGCTCGTTGGTTGCCTGTAGGATAATGGCGGCGCCCAGTAAACGTTTCTCAAAAGAGTGTATACCCGGTCGAGGGGACGCGCTCTTCTTGCGGGAATAACCCTTTATCCCTTCGGGCGGTGACGTACGCGATTGCTGCCCGCTGAAGGTTGACTTGGTGTCCGTCGTTGGGTGCGACACTATTGAACGAGCTTTGGAATTTTAGTTCGTTAATCGAGCATCTCTAGAAGGAGTTTTGGAATAATACTTCGGGAAATAAATGTATCTAGAATTTTCGTACGAAGAGAGCGACTGCACTGGTCACCTAGAATTTTCGAGAGCCGCTCGTTCACGAGTTGTTCGCAATCCGCTTTTCCGCATAATCGTTAGCTCTCATTTCTCGTCAGACAACCAAAATTTGAGCTAGTTTCAATTTGTTAAATAAAATTATTATCGCGTAATGAACTAAGGTAATGGTCGCTAAAATATAATTTATATCAGAGGTAGAAAAAATCTTCATATAAAAAAGAGAGGTCGCGTGATTACGTTAGATTCATCGTACTGTTCAGTGCCGTAACTAGAACGGTGCCAGCGCGCGCGCTCTAAGATAAAACGCTTTTATACATGTATTTGTTCGTGTTATATTATAAGAAGGCCTATTGCAAAGTGCTACGTGATTTAGGCTATTTATCTTGGTAGAACCTTTTAACAAGTCGGCCCAGGCCGTAATATTAGTTCCACATCAGTGTATTCGAGTGAGCAAACCCATACACCCTTAGTAGACACAGGTAGGCAAACTAATACAAAGGGTGTTGAGGCTACGTGATTTCTTATCGTTTGATATATAAATTGCCATCCTAAGCTAAAGAGTGGATGCCGCCCACCATCAGGAGACCCTGGTGGGAAAACTAATATAAAAGCTGTTGAGCCCATGTGATTTCCTATTGTTTGATATATAATTTACCAATCTTATGTTAAAGAGTGCGCACCGCCCACCCTCTGGATACGTGGGTGGGCAAACCAATACAAAAGCTGTTGAGGCCATGTGATTTCCTATAGTTAGATATATAAAATTCCATCCTAAGTTGAAGGATTAAAGCTTGGGCGTCACCCACCCTCAGGATACGTGGGTGGGCAAACCAATACAAAAGCTGTTGAGGCCGTGTGATTTCCTATTGTTTGATATATAATTTACCATCCTATGTTAAAGAGTGGCCACCGCCCACCCTCAGGATACCCGGGTGGGCAAACCAAATTAACCAATACAAAAGCTGTTGAGGTCATGTGATTTCCTATCGTTAGATAGACGGAAAGTATCAAAGGAGAAATAGGTAAGCAAAACACGACGAACATAATTCTTTTAAATTATTGAAATTAGTGGAAATATGATTTAAAGAAATTCTTTAACTGGGATTCAAATGGGTTTATTTTAGGAAATTTATATCAAACATTTCGGTAGTTTAGGCACCAAAAGTCATGTAAATTCGCAAATTCATAAAAAAATACCCATTAATTTATTAACTTGTTTTTTTCGATCACTCTCCCTTTAAGGGGGTTGGTCGAACGGGGCGGAAATTGCCGGCACTGCACGTTCTATCGTTTGATATAAAAAGTACCATCCTAAGTTAAAGAGTTGACTTTAACGTATTGTTATGAAAGGGGGGTCGAAATTGTGCCCGCTGTTTACCTGACAGACCTGAAACTGGCCATTGGTAAAAGTTGTGTAGCCCCACACTGTAATTCAAACTTCCCGCCACGCCCGTGTCAGCGTTCGTGAAAATCCACTGGGTTGGGGGGGATGTGAAGTTTGAGGTTCACTGGACCTTAAAACGCCGGAAATATACGTAAAATAACGCGGAAAAAGGAACGACAATTGCGACAACTAAAATTGCCAAATCCCCCCGCGTCGCTAAAAACGACTAAAAGTCCAAGCGAAAAATCGCAGAGAACGGCGTATCGCGGTTGGTAAAGGCGTCCGTTTTAGAGATTACGCGGCCAGCAGCTATCTGAGTTCGAGTCCCGGTGCCGCCAAAAATATAATTTATATAAATTATTTTTCGCAGCTCCATCTACCGTGTCGTCACTTTCCACAACAAACAAACAAACTACAACAACACTTAACGACATTCGGTGTCCCACTTCGATATATATATCTCGATGTGGAACTAAAAAACTCAAGACCTCTTATTGGCAAAATGGCATTGCTAATTGAATTCCAAAATTACGATTTCCTAATTCAATTTGAAATTAATTTCGATTTACTAATTAATTCAATTTGAAGTTAATTACGATTTACTAATTCAATTTGAAATTAATTACGATTTACTAATTCAATTTGAAATTAATTACGATTTACTAATTCATTTTAGAAATAATGTGTATTAATTCAATTCCAAAATTTCTAAAATGTACCCCTACTCCCCACTTTCTCAGGTGTTCAAGACACTCGCGTCGAGTTTCATTGATGTCACCACCTAATTTTATTTGTATTGTATTTTTGTATAATAAAAACTAACTAAAATCGAAGCCGTCAAAACAGTAAAAAATAAAGAAATCATTTAAAATCAAATCCTGATGTCCGCTTAGATATGTTTTAAATTAGTAAAAAACTATATGCGCGTTTATAAACTTCAATAACAAGGTATTTTTTTGAGAGCACTATCCCGGTTTTTAAATTAAAACAAAGGCTGTTAAGTCCCCTAATGTTACGCAACCCCCATTTTATCTAAAAACCTAAAACCAACCTATTACCAATAACGAAGCCAGAAATTCGTCGAGGGGGAGGGGGTGGCGAAGTATGTGAATGTTAAGAGTCGGTGGAGACGGTGGTAAAAGTACAGTCAATGGTAGGCCCAATTGGACACGGCACTGGCTCTTATATCGTTTTATTCAGTCGGCGAAGTAAAAATTACTCCCCAGAGAACCAGCAAACCCAAATAGAAAATCATCAAACCCAAATCCCGATTTTCTACACCCTAGTGATAGCGACGGTCACCTATAAATTCCTACTTCTCATGGGCATTGTAGTTGCTGACAATATTGACAATAGTTACAATGCGGTTTCTATACCAAAAATATAATTACATGTTTGGAATGCGAAGAACTATCACTTAATTAATATTATGTTTAAAGGCGTATGAATTGAGTGTATATTTACATTTGATAAAAAATTTGAAACCCAATAATAATAAAGCTACAGTGGAAGTGTATAATATACGTATACCTGAGAAGTGTGCGTATCCCGATAATCCTAAGGTTATTAGCTTTATAGGCAGACTCCCTCTAGGTTTTCAAAATATTTAAATATGTAAATTCATTTCACAGTGGGATTAATGTTTCCGTCAGGGGCCAATTTTTCATCATTTTATTTTAAACTAGCCGAAACGCCCGGCGTCCGGCCGTGCTTTCAGCTAGATGAGTATATTTGTGTTCATTAGACTACAGGCAAAGTCCGAAGATCATGTCACACTTATATTTTACTTCTGAGCGCTAAATGACATAAAAACACACGTAGGACTATGCGACTACAACCTATAAGGCGTTCAAAGGCTACCCGGTCTTAAGGTCACGGGTTATTGGGCCCGCGGGCAAAAACTACGAAGCTAAGCAAACTCAAGGCACCTTTAAAACCTGACGGCAGGCGCCACCACGCCGCAGACCGAATTTCGGGCGAATCGGACAATTATCTTGGGCGTGCATAAAGAGTAGCAAACCAAAATATAAACATACAAACAAACGAACCAACATATACAGTACTTTACCTTAAATTTTGATTGTTGCGAGGTCAGATTAAAGTTTCGAAGAGTGAAAGGTATTGACAAGGGTTGACGAAAATCATACCCGATGAGCAAATTCCGGATTTTAGGGAAAACCATTGTAAAAATTAAATTTCCCATACCAAAAACCTAGCGATACGTCTTCGCTAAAGAATCCTTTCGCCTTATCAATTTTTATATACTTGTCAATAAAATTATTATGACCAGATTCCTTTACTAAACTCCATTGGTGAAACTGGCCACAAATGAAGCTTTTTCCCAAATTCGTGTAAGATTCATTTATTTATCTAGCTTCTCGAGGATCGAGCGAAAATAACACGTTCCGCCAATTGTTGCTCTATTTTAAAAATCACAGAAGTTTCATTCATTTATCGAACTTCTCGGAGAGCTTGCGAAAATAATACGTTTCCCCAATTGTCACTCTATTTCAAAATTCACGAAAGATTCGTTCATTAGTCGAACTTTTCGCAGAGAAACTACAAATAAAACGTTCACCCCAATTTCGCTCTCTCCTAAGAACCTTTGTACCAAGGCTCGATTGAAAAAAACTTCTTTGCGAGAGAGATTTTTTCAAACTTTAGTGTCGCCGAATTAATGCTGAGAGAGATAAGGAGTACGTTTGGGTTCGAATAATTCATGCAGTGAATTTTGGGCGAACGAACTAAAAAAAGTTCGAGAGAAGTGAACTAAATGTCGGTTTTGCCCAGCTCTGCTCGGGCGCACTTTTAACTAATCGTAGAAAAATGGGAACAAACAGGCATTTTTCTCAACTCACCCCCTAAAAATCCTTCAAATCTTTGCACCTTTTGAAACACCCTTTATATTCCTCCCTTTTCGTCAGATCTTCCATAACTTCGGTTTATTAGCTTTAGATCAGCTTTACGTAGAATGATAAAAGGGTTTTCGCGTAGATTTCCATAACTTCGGTTTATTTAATTCTGATAACCCCTACACAGAGGAACCGGACGACTATTTGGACAAATTAACATATCTTCCATTCATTTTTTTTTATCAACAACTACGTAAAGCAATTGGATTTTTATTTGAGTAAATTTCCAAAATTGTTTTTATTTACTCCTATAATCACACGTTTAAATAGTATCGCCAAAGCACCCACTCAAAATAGAAACGCACAAACATCCCTAGAAAAAATATAGCCTAAACATTTCGGCCTTTATAGACAAACCGTAATTGTCTCTTTAAAAATTGTATTCAACAGACAGACAAAACAAGACAGAATAATCAAGGAAGTTGAGATTACTACTATTTAGCGAAATAATAAAAAAAGTTAGTTTTGGAATTTATTGACTACCCCTATTTATCTCTTTAAAAAAGGTGAAACCATAGAAATCTCATAGGTAACTAGAATGCTGCCGTGTAACTGTCAAATGGGCCAAACGCCGTGGCAGACGATAGCCAGATCTCAGCCAATCAGAGCTCAAAGAGTGGTTCTGCCAAGAATTTAATGTCACCAGAGAGAATGACGTCACCTATCTCCCGCTATAGTAGCGGATCCAAGGATGATTATTATCCTCCTTGGCGGAACCACTCTACGGCCTCTCATTGGCTGAAGGTTCAAGGCGAACTGGCGTCAAGCTCGGCCGTAGGCGGCAGCATTCTAGTTACCTATGAGATTTCTATGGGTGAAACCCCAGAAAGACAATCATATAATTACAGATTATGAAGTTTCTTCTCTTGAATGTAATAACCATAATTATTTTCAATTCTAATAACAATTATGGGCCTAATGAAAACATTCGACCTTTATAGAATTCCCCTGATTATTGGCCCAAATTAACACTGAAAATGGAAGCCCCAACATTCGGGGGTAAATAGCATGATACGCGCGGTGAACGCTTTTTTACCACCGAAATCGAGATATCATTAATTGGGGGGGGATAGCCGGAAACGTTCGATGTTACCCCCGACTTTCGGGGCTTCGTTCTGGTTGTGATAAAATAGCATTGTCCGGGTGGCTTAAGATATTTACCCCTTAGCATTAAAAGTTGGGGGTAAATAGAAAACACAAACTATTTACCATCGAAATTGCGTAGCTCTGACTTTCGGGGGTGAATAGTCTGGCCCACGCGGTCGTTGTTATTTCCCAACGAAAGTTGGGAGTAAGTAGACACTGCGAAATAAATATATTATTTACTATTTACAGATGGTGGTAGCTACCATGTTAGAAAAGGACTCACAAATCCCCATTTCAGATTGCGATTAAAAATGATAAATTAGAGAGCAGAAACAATGTTTGATTTAATATTACAATGAAACAATTTTAAACATTTTTCAATAATTGGTGTTCATAAATACCATTTTTGAACATTGAATACCATATCAAATAAGTGTTTTCTACCACGGCAAATACCAAATTGAATATTTAAAATGTCGAAAAGACTAAATGTAGTTTTGTCAAATACCAAATAGTATTTGGAATATCAAAATAATGCGACGTTATTGACTTTACAGTTTTACTTTGCAACTAACGCCAATGCTTAGAAATCTAGCCAATGAGAGAACTAATTGCTGACTGAACAGCAGCTTACCACGTTTCGGTATCCATCGCGCTCTCTTTTGAAGAACAATCAAGAAAAATCATAAGGGTTTTTTGTCAAAATGTCAAATATTTTCTGGCACTCTTTCAAATATTGGACTATTTTGATCAGAAAAAAGAAATAATCGTTAACATTTTCAATGACTATTCATTACGATGATTCGAATATTCGATTTGGTATTCGATCAAATCATTTTGGGTAAACAGATATCCTGCTTTTTTATTTTAGTTACTAGAGTGGTTCAGCCCGTGCTAGAAAACGAGTATTGATAGCGCACAGGAGAGTAGACGTAGCTATTTTATCTACAAACTAGAACACCTTCCCCTTATTGTTTGAAATAACGGAGTTAATCTCTTTAATATGGACTAATTTACTAATTCGCTAATTTCGAAATATTTTAGCCGTAGGAAATGGGGGGGGGGGGGCAATGCCTCTCCCAAATATTGTACCGAGAGAAGTCACTGAGGATTTTACCACCTAGAAACCTTTGGTTGGCTCAACATTTAAAATTGGCGAGTTGAACCTATACAGGCTTAATAAAGCCAAAATTTACCCATAAAGAGAACGGAGTGGCTATTCCGGCCGAAACTTTCGGCCGGACTAGCTTTCAACTAAAATGTGGCTAAAACGGCCGAAACTTTCGGCCGGAATAGCTGACGAATTGTTGGAGGCTATTCCGTCCTTAATTTTCCAAACCGAAAGGTTTGGCCGGAATAGTCGTCCGTCAGCAACCAGCTAATTCGGCTGACATTTTCCCGTAGTAAAAGTCTAATCCGGCCGAAACTTTCCTCTTATAAAAAAATTACTAAACCTTAATTTTAATGGTAAATCGTGTATTATTGAGAAAAAGAAGTAAACTTATCGAACCATTAATACTAACCATTTAACTGACTTTTTGCAAATTATTATTTTTCGTTTTCACCTTGGAGAGTAGAGACACGAGGCGATAAATTCCCAACGAATTTATCTCAAATAATATTACTCTTCCGGTAATCCGGGACAGACGAATAAAGGTTTTTGTTTGGATTAAACTACACTCGTTTTGGAATCGTTATGTTTCAATTAATGAGATAAATTCTTACTGAATATGAAATAAATTAAATGTTTTCTAGTGGCCTCTGTAACCGCTTGAACAAGACAAAGCAAAAGAAAAGCCCCACGGAGAGCGAATGTCTGCTATATGTTTGGAGTTAAGAAGTTTCGCCTCTATACGGAAAGATTCAATTGTAGATGAAGTTTTTCTGACTTCCTATCTATGGAACCTTACCCGGTGGGTTGTATTTTCATAGGGCATTTTTCATAACTACTTTCTATAGAATTACCCCTTGGAAATTAATTTACAAGCGTGACGTGTCACCATGTATATCATTGGAAAAAAGCCCTTAAGATTTCAGTACATATTTAATACTTCGTCATCGTGTATATATTGAGTGAAAATAAAATAAAAAAATTAAGGTTTTCAATTTATATTTCAATATTTATATTAATATTATAAATATATTGCTTGATTGTTTATTCTTGATAACAATTATATTTTGTTTTTTTTTGCATATAACTAAATGCTGCCCGTCGTCCGTTCTACTGTATCTAACATCACACTTTTCATAGAATTTCGAAAATACCTAGTGAGTAGTGATTAGTGAATAGATTCCGTCGAAGGCACAATTTTGTTGTTTTGGCCCAGGAGCAACATTTCCCGCTTGCGGCTTTGCACAGATTCTTTTGTAGACTACTTTGTAGTAGAACTACTACTAAGCCTAGGTTTACCAGTTTCAAGTTTTAATCTGTCAACATTCTGTAGGGTTTAAAAATACATTTTACGACGAAGTAGGGTACGCGACGGAAGATAATTAATGTATTATTTCGAATATTAACGGAAAGGTTTAATTGTTTGGTCTAATTTATTTAGAATGTATTATAGCAATGCATAATGTTTTATATAATTTATATTTCATTAAATTGAATGATATTATTAGTCTTATTTTATAATTTACTTACTGAAATGAAATATACAAATTCCACACGGAAAAAGTTACAACTTAGGGTCATGTTTTGGTTTTTCGAGTGGTCATAATTTACCCACATAAAGGCCTAGTACTAGAGAATGCACAGTATGCCTATCAGTGGCGTAGATAAGGCCCCCGCAGTGCGGGGGGGGCCCGGAGCTTTAGGGGCCCCCTAATTTCATATCAAAGTATATATTAGATACCGGATAAAATCCGAATATTGTTTTGCGGGGGGCCTCGCGGGTCTTAGCTACGCCACTGATGCCTATGCTGACATTTCAACCCTTCAGTGTGTGTTTTTTAGTAAATTAGAGTGTAGGAAAAACTACACCGTCATGCAATGCCTACGTGCTAGGGTTTTGGATATTTATCGTCGGTCTTACAGAAAGACGTTTTACATTTCTAAAAAATTCAGGAAAGATACTGAGGTCTATATTTAGTACATTAAGTTTAGAACCTCACTGGCTTTAAACATGGTTTCCGAGACTGTCTGGTTTAAACAGGGGCGGCGATAAGCATTTTTGCAGCAATAGTCGCTGGTTCTTTTCAATTACACGACTCCCTCGAAACTCTTAATTCATTGTTATAGATTTTCCTATTTGCCACCCCCTCCCCCTTCGATCCCTAGAAGTGGATTAGAAATGTTGTTGATTCCCACCCCCCTTTCTATAGAGATGTATCAGGTCGTCTGCTCTCCCTAGCTTTACCAGTGGAAACGGTCGCCATGTTGTGGGGGTTTCTATTTGCTAAAAAGCATTAGTGACGTTAGTCACGTGGTCACTAAAATATCTCTATCCCTTGGAGCGGATTAGAAATGTGGTTGATTAGCACCCCTACTTCTAGCCTTTTAAGTGTGTTTTTTTTTTTCATAAATTTTCAATTTTCAACCTCCCCCCTCCCCTGGCGACTCGTCTGCATGGCCCGGACTATTCGTATTGCTTTTATGGAACACGTACATTGATGAATTTTATGGGCGCTCCTTTAAGTTTTCGCGTTTTTAAGCATTTAAAATATCACAAATCGAAAATGAGGGAGCGCCAACTTAAGCGATCCAAAAAGAGTGAAATGTTAGGATCAACGATTTAGGCGCTAAAAAATCTCCAAGCATCACCAGATCTCAAGCTAGTGAGTGCGAGCGAGATATAGCATAAGTAACATAGTAAAATAAGTATGACACTTCCCATTCATTCAGTGCAAAATTATTAAATGATAGTCGGTTTCGCCAATGCAAGGTAAATCATTATGTGACAAACATTGTAAGGACTAACAAGCTTCTGCGAATTGCTCCTGGTGTTTGGAAACTGCCAAGTAACGAAATTAATGCAGCCAAGGCTCAATGAAAATTTAAACACTTTTAAAACTGTAATGAGGCATTATTCGCTGAAGTTTTCACGCCACTTCTTGAGTGTGTAGCGTCTGCTAGAATCAAAAATGTGTAAAGGTGGCACTCAATGCTGTTCTGTTTTGAATTGTAATAATAAAGCAAGTACCTCTTACTGTTTTCTTCTGCCGTTAAAGAGGTCGTACCCGTAGTTTTCGGTCGCGAATTGAATCGTAATATAAAAAATAACTAAACATTCGTTTAATTTCAGAAGGTAGTTATTTTCGAATTTGAAACATTTAGGACAGGAAAAATAGGTTTTGACCCGCAACAAATTAACACAAAGCTGAAAGTTTCCTACTTTATAGATTTTGGGGCGCTCTTTCACGTGGTGTGGTCTCCGGTGTTCTCCCATTGGTGTTATTTCCGCCATCTTAGAAAATGGCGGCCAAAATTCAGTAAACATTCAATATCTCTCGTATGGCTTATCCGATTTACATGAAAAAATACTTAAAATGTTAAAGGTATTTAGTCATATTATGCACCGGAAGTGCGTAATTATTCTTGATATGTTAGGCCGCTTGGAAAGAATTGTGATTTATTACTTTTTAGAAGTTACGTAAACTATCAAATTGCACTTATTCTTTTTAGGCACAATCCCGGCAGTATGGAATTATTTACATATAATGCTAGGGTATAATTTTGTGCATTGGTCACACGTCACGTGTAGTCCGACGCGCTTTACTCGCGATTACGCTTCAACTGATCGTACTTTCTAATCAGATCCTATTTTCGATTAGGACCGCTGTTAATTGCTTTAATTATTTTGGTATTTGATTGAACACTATCTTTTTAATAGTTTGGCATAATTTAATTTCCGGTTGTTTAATTACTTCGTGTGACCCTACACAAGGGATAAATACTTGAATTTCGCAGCTGTTAAAAAAAAACCCTTTTGACAAATATGGACACGATGACCTATCTCCGAGCTGTTACGACCTACGGCTTTTTTTCGATCTTCGTACGGGTGCTCGCCGAAACGACCTTGGAGGTGAGAGGGCATCGAAACACTGAAATTGGACCTCGTACCATAAAGAAAACAAAAGTATTTGAATTTATTTTTACCTAAGCATGGGGTCAGTCGCGATTGAGTTTTAGCAGAAGAAAGATGTTAAAACTCTAAATTATTTCGTATTTTTCTTCATTAAAAATTGATAATAAATGTATAATCTGTGACGAGTTATTAAATAGTAGAAAAACTACTTTAGTTACGAGCGGATTACCAACCCTCGTTAGTGCAAGTTTAAGAAGGAAAGACGGGCTGCATCAGTGGCGCCAATCGCTTTTTTTCCCAATGGGGGCCAAAGCTCACTAATAAACTTGGAATGAGGCTGCTGGCAACACTTTCTTGCTACGGATATTTTAAAGTAAACGGCCTTTAACATCGGCAGTTTTACCCATGGGGGCAAAGCCCCCATTGATTTTTCCCAATGGGGGCTTCGGCCCCGCCACCCCCATGGGATCGGCGCCACTGGGCTGCATGAAAAACTCCAAAATCTGTCCGAGGTTCGGTTACATGACAACTGCAGAAGGGAATATACTCGTGACGATAAAATAAAAAAATTAGAAGAGGCCAGTACGTCTACTGAAAATGAGGAAACCCATTTAAGATCGAAGACGTCAACTTTTGACTTTAAACAATATTGCTTGTTATGTGGTGAAGATGTATCTAGATCAGTTCGAAAACCATTGGGAAATAAAGGAAAAGTACATTTGGTTGAAACCTTTCAAATAAATGCAACTCTAGAAAATTGTACAGCAATTCGAAGTGATGAATGGTTAAGAGCAGTGAAATTACGATTGGATAGCACCATAGATTGGAAAGCTTATACTCGATACTATGCCCACAATAGATGAAAGTCTAAAGGAAAATATCAAGCGTAAACACACGGAGTAAATGTTTAATGTAATAACTACTGAGGAGATGCAGGAGTGTTATGAAGTACGAAAAATATCTTCAATTTTTGAGACTCTGAAAGAAAACATAAGCAAGACAAGTTGAACAGCTAAATTATGGGTATTGTTTGTTAGAGCCGAGCGGAGTGGACATTGGACACTTATACTGTGTTCAAAAAATGTTGCCTAATTTACACGCTTCGGAACATTTAGCTTACGCCAAATCAGCTCACCTATACCTACAGCAAATTTCTGAGCTCGAAAACTCAATGTCGTTGGAAGAGTTTAACAATTTCACTAAAAATGGGTATTTTACCGTTAGACGCTCAAATAAATATTGGTCCGGAATCTGGTCTGACATGACTATCGAACAAGTTCTGACGCGATCTATGAAGGTGCTGGGTGGGCTAACATAAGGACGGGGTTTAACTGAAAGTACAATTGCTAGATTGGTGTTAACAACTCCAGTATGTGCCCTTATAAGTAAGGCCCTAGAAGATTATTGTGACGTCACTGCAGCTACATCTGAACAACACGTCGAAGTTAGAGACTCTAGACAAGCACGTGACGTCAAAGACTCTTCAAAACTTTATGGATGGTTAAGAGACCACTCGCCATTTAAGATAGAGTCTTCCCTGGTGTCTCTTGCTTCGTGGTTTAATCGCAGATACTACAATAAATAGTGATTCAGCCTTAGAAGTAGATAGTGAATCCATAAAGCGCATGGTAGGAAGGACGTTTTTTGAAGTGAAGCTAAGAAAAAAGACCAAGTAAAACCATTAGCAGCGATGAAAAATTCCGTTCGATTTGAAGAAGACGAGGTAATTGTAAACCCACAGCAACTTGTTGGTAGAATTGCCAGTGCCTTACAACGTGGAGCAAATTTAGAGACATATCTTCAATTTGAGCTGTCACCAATCGCCCCGGCACTCTTTGACGAAATTTCGTTTAGGAAAACCAACAAAGCTACTCTAGCCAACATACTAGAAGAAAATAGTTCATCAAACCAATCGAACTTAGATTTCAATCATTTAGTCGTAGATGGTGGGTTTCTACTTCAACGAGTATTGTGGCCTCATCCATTCACTTACGGTGAAGTTCTTTCCCTGTATTTAGAATTTGTTAAAACACATTATGGTGCTAATGCCACAATAGTTTTTGGTGGATACAACGAAACACTAACGACAAAAGGTGAGGAGCAACGTAGGAGATATTCTAAAATTATGGCTACTGACATGAAAATATATATATATATATTCAAGTGTCGACATCTCAAGAAACATCCGTGAAAAATCCTCGAAACAAGCAGTCTTTTATTGAGAACGGGTTAATCAAGTTCCAGGAACACGGATTCACAATAAAGCAAGCGAAATAGATGCCGATACCCTTATTGTTAACACTACAGTTGAATTAGCGCTTGAAGAAATTCACTAAAATATAGCGCTGGTCGGAGAAGACACTGACTTACTGGTTTTGCTAATTGCGCTTTCGCGTCCCAGGTTTAAAAGTAATATTTAAACACGAAAATAAATCCGATAAAATTATTAAAATAAAAGACGTTCGAGAGACATTAGTTGATATGACTAAGATTTTACCGTTCCTTCACGCTATGACTGGCTGCGACACAACATCAGCACTTTATCGACAAGGAAAGAAAAAGGCGTTTAATATTTTAAAGAAGAACGAAGAACTTCGACAAGCCGTAAAAATATTTTGCTTGCCTAGCTCAACCCATGACGAAGTATCTATAGAGTCGGTGAAATGTTTTTGTTGAGACTTTATGGAGCAAATGAAACGGATACATTGGACGGACAACGGTTCCACGCCTTTACAAAAGCAACCGCTGGGTCTTCTATTATTTCAAATTTTGAGCTAGCATCACTACCACCAAATAGCGCAGCTGCGAAACAACACTCATACCGTGCGTGTATTTCAATAAGTTCAAACTTGGCTAGGTAACGGCCTCAACGCAACAGATTGGGGTTGGAAACAGGTGGGTAGTGAACTTCGTCCCATCATAAACACTCTTGAACCAGCACCGGCCAAGATTCTTCAGATGATATCTTGTAAATGCAAAGACGTCTGCTATTTGAAATGTGAATGCCGAAAGATTGGTCTAATCTGTTCCTCAATTTGTAGGCGATGCAAGGGAATATCTTGTACCAATGAACGTAGAGATTTCGATACGGAACTTTTAGACGAGGATGCCGATGAATAGATATTTTTCATAATATCTATTAAAAAATAGTTTGTGCTTGATATGTAGGTTTTATTTTATAACGTTTTCCAGAATTTTTACTAGACAATATGAAAGTAAATTGTTCCAAAATTATTTCTTAAATTAATAAAACCAAAGTTGATGTAACATTTATTTTTCCCGCCATTATATAAAATGGAGGAAACTATGTCAGTGTTTCAAGAATAAAAATTCTACCAAAACATGCTTATAACGTTATATTATGCTTATAACGTCGATAATTACCAAATTTGTGAAATTGGTGTTAGCTTCCGGCTCAAATTACGCACTTCCGGTGCATAATATGACTAAATACCTAAGAACATAAAAGATGCGACATATTCATGTAAATTGGATAAGCCATACGGAAGATATTAAATTTTCACTGCATTTTGGCCACCATTTTCCAAGATGGCGGAAATTCCACCAATGGGAGAACACCGGAGACAACACCACGTGAAAGAGCGCCCCAAAATCTATAAAGTAGGAAACTTTCAGATTTGTTTTAATTTGTTGCGGGTTCACCTAAATTTTGAGCTAACTTTCCTGTACTAATAAACGTGTTTTTGCTCGTATTGATAACGATCTGAAACCGGCAGCTATTTTGCTAACGGATAGTACGCAAAAACGTACCTGATCCAAAACTTCCGATTACGCAATCGCTCTACGACAGACTATCATTAAAGGGAGTACCTAGTAAATACAAAAATCGTCTGCTTAAACTCGTTTTTGGGTAACTAGCGCCAAGCACTCCTAGCATTGTTAAACCTGGTGGTAGACATGCAAAATTCGTTGTTCCACCATAAACATGGAACTACGTACTCCCTTTAAAAACAATGTTCAGTGCGACTTTTAGCCCTCACTATATTTATGTTTATTCAACTAGAAAACAATTAATTTATTTCATATTCAGTAAGAATAATAATAATAATCAGCTAGGCTAATACCCAAGGCACCACCTTCGGCCTAAGTCATCATGCAACTTTTGAAGCCCTTAATTCAGGTGGCCGGGTTACAATGCGTAGGAGGGTGGTGGTAAGCTCTGCATGCCACGAGATCGAGCCAACAGCTCCCTACACTAACTATTACCGTTAACCTAGACAAGTTTTTAAGGAAGGGGAAACCGAAGAACTCGAGGGAAACCCCTTAAACCAGTGGGGAGAGAACTTGCAAACTCATTATCAGAAACATAACGATTCCAAAACGAGTGTAGTGTAATCCAAACGAAAACTTTTATTCGTCAGTCCCGGATTACCGGAAGAGTAATATTATTCGAGATTAAGTTCGTTGGGAATTTATCGCCTCGTGTCTCCATTCTCCAAGGTGAAAACGAAAAATAATAATTTGCAAAAAGTCAGTTAAATGGTTAGTATTAATGGTTCGATAAGTTTGCTTCTTTTTCTCAATAACACACGATTTACCATTAAAGTTAAGGTTTAGTATTTTTTTTATAAAAGGAAAGTTTCGGCCAGATTAGACGGCCCTCACTGGGCTGGATAAATCGGCCGAAACTTTTACTACGGGAAAATGTCGGCCGAATTTGCTGGTTGCTGATGGACGACTATTCCGGCCGAAACTTTCGGTTGGGAAAATTTCGGCCGGAATAGCCTCCAACAATCCGTCAGCTATTCCGGCCGAAAGTTTCGGCCGTTTTAGCCGCATTTTAGTTGAATAGTCTGGGGCTAATGCGGCCGGAATTTTCGGCCGGAATAGCTTCGGCCTAAAGAGAAAACGCAAGTACTTCCGTAATTTTATGATATGCACGACTTTTTTTGGTTTGAAAAAATAATATATTTATAAAATTAACTATTTTGTGTTAATTATCAACTAAATACATTTAAACATTTCAAAAAGCTTAAATTTGCCCGTTTTGTTTGCGAGAAACTACGATAGAGTTTTGAATTAAGTAGGCCAACGAAAACAGCTCTTCAATTTCATTTTTTAGACTCTTATTAGAAATTTATTGAGCACCGTTGAAGCCACTCGTTTTCGGCCATGGTTTGCGTTGCTCCTCCATTTTCTAAATATGCTAAATTCTATCTAATAATTTTCATTAAAATATTTAAGTTTCAGTAAGTTTTCAATTAAAAGTTGAATATTAAAAACAAGAATATTATATTAAGTTTTTGAGCTCAAACAACCAAAGATTTCTATTATTTAGGATTCGTGCTGCCTATAAATAGAAAAGAAAACAAATACCGTCATCCATTCGTCAAGTGTATCTGTTAGAAAACCGTGGATAATCCATTTAGTGTTTAGTCTCGGGTCGAAGAAAGAGTTCGCTATGGTGTCTGGGTCGTCGGCTTTTAAGTATTTCGGTTGCTCACGGTTGGAGCGGGTGAAGAGCAGGAACGTCGTGTTGATGATCTCCCGGTCAACCGGCAACAGACTGACTGGTCGATGAACAATGTCGTAAAATTCCTCTTCGTGATCGAAGCATCCGAGACCA
Organism: Leiobunum rupestre; assembly: GCF_980474605.1. Lineage (NCBI taxonomy): Eukaryota > Metazoa > Arthropoda > Arachnida > Opiliones > Sclerosomatidae > Leiobunum > Leiobunum rupestre. The sequence goes on along the minus strand of NC_143391.1, from coordinate 48,321,224 downwards.
TCGTAACACTGACGAAAATATTTAAGATTTACCTAAGTTAAAGTTTACTCGGTCCAAGGTTCAACTTTGGGTCTCCCGGAAGTCAAGGCCGTTCCAGTTTGGATAAAATAAATGTTATCAAATCAGAATACAGTTGAATTTTTTACATGGATATTGGATCAAATAATACGCTTCGTAGTCTTTGGATCTGCCCAATTTTTAATATAATTAAATTTGATATATTTCATATTTTTTTTACATGGAATCGGATTTTTTTTTAAATAAAATTGCTATTATTCTTTTTGAAGAATTGAAGTAGAGACATATTGAGCTTTCATAATTTATAAAAAAAAAAGAATTATAAGATGGTGAAAATGAAAACACGTGCTAAATTCTTTCGCCTATTGCGGTGAAGGGTTGTTTTACACTAATTTTTAAATTTTAAATTGACACTTTTACTGTTCAGTTAATATTTTCCGACTGCTTGCATATCAAAACAATGAAAATAATCAAAACAACTTTTACGCAATAAAATTTGCTAAAAACCAGCTTTTAACTGACGACGACAAGTTTCGCGTCTATACCGGGGCTTATTCAACAACATTCTAAAGACGGCTGTTTAAAAACGATGTCTAATTTATAAAATTGACAAGAAAATCACACAATCAGAACGTCAGATCATTAAGGTTCAGCTCTGCGGTCGATATACCCTTGCACTACGCGTATGTCCCAGATAAACGAAACCTTTAAATCTACGCATCAAATATTCTGACTTTATGAGGTCCTTAATTAACACTAAGTATGCAGTCAAAGAACTTACCTGATTTTCTGGAGACCGTAAAACCATTTTCTTAATTTCTTCGGAATTCGTTTCCGAGGTCATAACAATTTTTATTAAAAGGAGTACAACTATACTAGCTAGTAGCATTGCGCCTATTTCACTCGATCACCTGATTTGTTTTTGCAACACGAAGGCCGTGTTCCTGATAAATGTGGGTTAGGTAGTCGATCGTGTTGAAACACGTGTATGGTTTTTCGCCTCGCAAATCGAAATAAATTTTTAAACGATTAACGTTTTTTCAATACTTCTATTCTATTGTTTCGCGTTTTATTGTTTACGTCAAACCGCGTAGGATTAATCCGCGTAAGAAGGAACAGCTGTTATAACCCTTTTTTGCCAGACGTTTATGCGGGTCGCATTGTATCAATTGGATTCTAGTCGCTCTGTTTACTGACCCTTCGCGCCGTTCAGTTCAACCCGTCCGTCCAGAAAATTAAATTAACAATAACTGATTTTAGAGAAATTGGCTCGATCAATTAGCTGATCAATCAATGGTCAACCTTAATAAATGTCTATGAACATAGTTGACAGTTAAAATATCCACCGGGACCAAAAGTTCATTAATATTTTCAATGCAGGATAATGGTAGAAGGAATAAGGGTAGTAATTAAAAATACTAATGATAACGAAGAACATTAAGTGATCTTACCTGTAACGTTGAAAAATTATAAATAATGTTAATACACCGTACTTAAATGTGGGTAATTGAGAAAAACGATTGATACTTGAAACCAAAAGGCAGGTTATCAAAGGTGTTTAAATTTGACCAACCCAGGCATTTGGCTCAAGAACTATAATACCAAGAAATGAAAATTTTTAATGGCGTACACTATCGGGGAAGATCGGGACTTTTTTCACGATTTTGTAAATCATTTTTTAACGCTAGGCGCTAGATGAAAACATTCAATGAACAAGTTGTAGAGCATACTCGAAAACCCTAAATGAAATTAGTTTGGTCGGAATAGCTCAATTGGTCATTGAGATAATAGGTCATGAAAAAAGCAAAATGGTAGTAGGTGACCTAACCCTTTTCCCAATTAATTTAGGGATAAACTTATATAATTGTAAATGTTTGTATAACTGCTAAAAATGAACGTTTTTTGGACTATTTTTCATTGGTTACTAGCTTTAATACCCGGCTTCACCCGGGGTCTTAGTTTTAATAAATTAGATCTGATTTGTACCTAAGAAAGGTAAAAGCTGTAGCAAAACGCAACACGCGTAGCAAAAATGTAACACGTGTAGCAAAAAGTCCTGAACTACTTAAAAATCCCAACAAAACCTCCCCTTCTACGAAGTCCCTTTCTTTCACACTAACTCCCCTTCTACGAATTTCACACTAACCCGTTAAAAAAGTTTAAATGTCGGGACGGGCGCGAGGAACTCAAAGGAGGAGATAAGGGAAGCAAAGGGCCGGTGCGGGAGATAGGGGGAGCCACTCCACCTGTAATACCCTTACATCGTATTCTCATTACACCCAACTGTTGTAAGATTTTGTCGCTCTGATAAAAAAGGATTAGTGAAAGGAGGCGAAAGGCTTGTCGCCTAGGCGCGTAAAAACCACCAAAGAGGTGGAACATGGACTAATTAATGTTAACACAGGGACGGTTCGCATAGGAAATTTAGTGGCTAGCGATTGCTAAATGTACCCTCGAGTGGCGTTTGTGCGAACTAACGGCAACCGAGTCAAAAGGGAACGAATTTCCGGTGAGTGAGAAGCTCGGTCGTCTGCTTCAAAAATAACACGTGTGTTTCACGCGTAAGCTTTGTCGTGAAACTCGAGATATAAATGCATTTTAAAAAAGTTTAATTTAATTTTTTGCCTTGAATTTTTCGGCCTGCACTTCTAAAAGACTGAAACTGTATTCTCGGTTTCCCCACAGAAAAAATGAGTAAATATGAGGAAAGTGATTCTGATAATGGTAAATTATTTATTTTCATCAAGGCTTAGATTCATTGCCTTATTTTACCATGGACTGTGGTTTTACTATCAGAAACCTTAATTAGCATTGTATTGGATCTGGAAATTGATCAGATGGCCCTTTACCACCCACAAAATTTTTCGAACATAAGAAAGTGTTGTCATTTACTCTACTTAAAGTATAATCATTCCTATTTAACCAGGTAATCCATTTTTCACACTTGACGAAACTTTTTTTAGGCTTAGGGAAAGGTATAAAGAATACGTCTTTCATATGGTCTTTACACTAATATCGCGAATCACTTTTGCAAGTAGGATAAACGCACAACTTTTTCTCATAATTAACTTTTAAAAAAAACGTGCAACTGAAATTATTAGTCTTTCAAAATATTACAAGTTACAAATAAACGAAGCCGTTAAAAAACATTGAGATGCAGATAGAAGGCAGCAGCAGCAATCTATTTCCGCTCTGTGACGTTTTCACTTGGCTTGCTTTGGTCGAGGGGGGGGGAGAGGGTCAACATTTAACATGACTCGGCTGCGAGTTTCTAACGGAGAGGCATATTTGCGAGCCGTCCCTGTGTATAAATTAATTAGTCCATGGGTGGAAGGACAAACCACGAGGGTGTTTTTTGGTGTACCACGGGACATCTCGTTTCGCGGTGAAACGAGATTTACCGTGGTCGGCCAAAACCCCCTGTTTTTTCTCCTTCCTTCTCTCTCGCGCTTTTTACGCGCCTAGAATGAAAAAGATTTAAGGCCGGCATACAGGAATTCACATCCTTTCATTAATCGTCCTTGTTCCCTCTATACTCAACTTTGGAAGTTTCTTTTTGTTTTTAAGTTGTGGTTTCCCTTCCATTGGTTAAAATATTTATTCATATAAAAGTACCATTGTTCACGTCCGCCTTAACCTCGCCTGGAGCACGCACTGCAATGCATAGTGATTTTCGCGAAAGCACTAGCTGCCATATACATGATGTTATAAATGCATTCAACTAGGTGGTGAGGAAATGATGACGTCGTATTTCTTTGGGTACACGAAGTATATCTACGTGCCTTTTTAAATATGAAACTAAAACGAGATATGGCAAATAATTCGGATATGAAATGAACGGCAAACCGAGAGACGCGAGCGTATGACGTTTCATAAGGACGGGTATTTATGCGCGATGTATTCCGAGTAATTATTCAGATTGGCGCTCACGTCTGTTTTTTTGTATACGATCTGTTTTTCTCGCTGAAACTTATAGTAGCCTAACGATAATTTACCATTCTGTCGGTTTTGGTACTAGAGGTGAGTGGTTATGGTTCACATTTGCCTCATGGGACTAGAATAAATCTGGTTCAAGTCTGCCTGCTATTCGTAACCCACAAACAGGTCGACCCTTTTAATGGGATCCGAAACCTACGATTGACTTTTTTTGAATTTATCTGTGCGATTATTTTTCCTCCTCGTCTCCGGGTACCTTTGGTGCCTACTTCGTATTCCCACTATACCCAAATTATCACAAATCACTGCAATACAGGCTGCGGAACCCGTTACAACAATCCGCAAAACCGAATTTTAAATTGCAGAAAAGTTATAAAAGTTCGGTGTAGTGGGAATACGATGTGAAATTAGTGTCTACCATATAACTTGCTTTTTATCGTTTTTTTTAAAGTGCAAATAAAACTGTGCGGCTTGCTAACCTAAGTTACCAACCGTCTCGCTTGCGTTCGTTTACATAGAGCCGAGGTGTGTTTGTAAACCCTAGGGAACGATATTACTAAATACTAATAATTGTAAATCGGCACACGCATTACGCTCTATAAATAAATATAAAAAATATTTAAAAAATATATATTTGTACACTTTCAATGCTTTATTAGACTAAAGCCAGTAGGCCTATAGTGAACTTTCCAAAAAATATTTGGTTTTTTTAACCAGTTTTACACGTAATAATTGCCACGTTCCGACGCTCTTCCAATCACGTTGAATTTACTCAAAAATTCATTTTCACAACATCATTGATCTGTAACGAATAAAATTGCCTGATTTACGACCTTAATATTCTGATTTAGGAACTTACAAACTTCTTTACGGACTTACTTTACTGATTTTTCGGTTTTCGACCACCAATACGGACTAGACTTGATTGTGCACGTGATTACGGACTTGATTCTTGATTTGATTACGGACTTGATTACTTGTTGGTGAATCTGTTTACCTGAAACTATGCCAATAGAAACCGACGTGCTTGTAATATTTGTCAAGGAGTGATTAACTTACAGACAATCAACAATCAACAATCAGCTAGGCCAATACCCAAGGCACCACCTTAGGCCTAAGTCGTCAAGCGACTTTTGAAGCCTTTAATTCAGGTGGCCGGGTTACAATGCGTAGGAGGGTGGTGGCAAGCCTTTCATGCCACGCGATCGAGCCAACAGCTCCCTACACTAACTATTACCGTTAACCTCAACAAGTTTTTAAGGAAGGGGAAACCGAAGAACTCGGGGGAAAACCCCTTAAACCAGTGGGGAGAGAACTTGCAAACTCAACGCAGAAGGAGTTGTTCCGAGTTTTCACCCAGTGCCACAAGCTGGGATCGAACCCGGCTCCTCTTGCTGCGAGGCGAAAGTGCTAACCACTCTGATGGGGAGGATAACGCTTACAAACGTGAAATCGCAACTACAAGGCGTTAAATAGCAGGCTTACCAGTGGCTGAAGTTAACGAGCGAACGTGTCTTTGCCTTAATTGTAATATGTCGATACGAAATGAAATAAGATTAATTGAGGAAGATCCATCGTGTTTGAGACTTAATGTTTTAACTCTAACTTCACTCGTTACCTGTTTTATATGTAATGCACGACATAATATACACAGACTGTCCGTTGATAGCAGAATTCAAGTTTATATTGCAAGAAATATATATATTCCCGAAAACACTAAATGTTGTCAATTAAATTCATCTCGATGACAATGGAAATATTTTACAAGATTTGTGTCATGGTTTGCGCATTGTTAACCGACCCTATGTGTTCAAAATAAATTACGTGGCGCCGCCCTTGGTCGTGCTGAGTCGCCTTACGACGATGAACATTCTTTTTCCGATGAGGAATTTCTTTCAATTTTTTCTTTAACCAAAGATCAGTTTGAAATGTGCGATCCCGTACTAGAAGGTGATAAGCAGCGACACGTTACAAAAGAAAACATCTTCTGTCATTTCTCTGCAAGATGCGACAAGGACTGTCCGACGAATTTTTGAAGTTTGTTTTCCAATATTGAAGTCGACAAAATGCGAATCTCGCCGTTTCCAATGTCCATAAATCCTTATTACAAAGATTTTTAACAGATAATCTGATTTACAGAGGCATATAACCCCATTTGCAAATGAATTGCACAACTGGAAATTCCACGAGCCATTGCGTACATTGATGGAACATACAGCCACATAAAAAATTCAGAAATTTCAGGGTTTTACGGCTGTCCTACTCCGTTCACAAGGTTCGCCATTTATTAAAACCAGTGTTAATCGTTGCTCCTGACGGATATATTTTAGACGTCCAAGGCCCTTACTTCTCTGATTCGCGCAATAACGACGCTCAAATCCTTCGTAATAAAACACTACGAGTTCTCTTGTAAACAAATTAGGTTAAAGGCACCCGGAAACTTGATCGTAGTGATTGAATATCTTTTTTTGTCGCTCCATTAGGGTTCCAATTTTCGTCACCGCCGCGCTTTGACGTTAGATTTGTATGGCGCTGTAAGCACACAAACCTCTTGGATTTTGTAAGAAATTCTTAGGGTTATCCGTTAAGATAGCCTGGTACGTAATATTCCCTTTAATGGGGTCAAAATATAATCTACTGGTAGTTTACGTGTATCACCTCTAGTTTTTGAAGATTTAATCTAGTTCAATTAATCGCTATATACGAACCAAAAATTATCTAATGCGACGTAGTGGTATTTTTGTAACTCTATAATCCCACTTTTACTTTTATTTCCATGCTATAACTGCGAACAGAAAAAGTCAGATCGTCTTCATGAAAACAAACCAGACAGAAGCACAAATATTACAAATCATTCGGAAACATCGCGCATCAATCCCGGTCCTTATAAAGGGTCACACGCGAGCGTCTCACACTCTAAGCAGCGAAATCTGTGAGAGGGCTTAGTTTCTAAATGAAATTTTTTCTGTGGTACTCTCAAAGGTATCTTCCCATTGCGCCGAATCCCATTCGACCGAATTCCGCCAATGTTTTTGATGAAATTAGCCCAAAGGCGGGTTTTGTATTTTTCTAATCGACCGACGCAATATTCACAATTGAGCGACCGCAAAAAAAATTGTTTTTCTTTCTACTCCTTTTGTTTTTTTATGGAAGCGTTTTAATATATTTTTAAGTCTGTTAGGTTAGGATAGGTGAGGTGAGGTGAGGTTAGGTTAGGTAAGGTTATTTTAGCAAACACTGCATGCTCTTCTGACAGATGCTGAAACGGATAAAACCGAATCCTAAACCTGGAGAAGTGCGGGTTTTTCGGTCGAATGGGATTCGGCGCAATGGAACAGATTCCTTTCAAATTCGTTTAAATAGTACTCTAAAAAAGAAAAATGATAGAGGCTGCCGCGAACAATGGCATTTTACTATTTATGCATATTTTCCAATGAAAGGGAATCGCCACTTAAAAGGATCCGCAACCTGTATTGCTGAACTGATCAAAATGTTGGGTATAGTTGTAATACGATGTCAGTGCTGATCTATATCAGCCTGATTAAAAAAATACTAAAATTGGGTGTAGTGGGATTACGATGTTAGTGCTGTTCTATATCAGACTGATTAAAAAAATACAAAAGTTGGATGTAGTGGGAAACCGATGTAAACGGTGACGTTTATTAACCTGTCAAAAACTTATAAAAAGCTGGGTATAGTGGGAATACGTCAGAGAAGAAATATGATTTTAAACATGTTACAACTGCCAATCGCCGATCGTTGCCGGGCCCTAGCGGCCAAGATTTTGATTTTTGGAAGTTGTGCCGAGCAAGACTTTTGTTCACCATGGTCAGAAGTACAATATACCCAAATTTCAGCAAAATTGGCAGAAGGACATTTTTCCATAGGCGCTGTGCGGGGTCCTTTAAACGAAGTGCAAATGCAAAAAAAAGCTTCGGGGATTTCAGTTGCCATAAATTAGACATTTTTGTGGACTTCGTTGAATTTACTTTCCAAATTTTGTAACACTTTCGAAAATTTTGTTTTCTCTCAAAATTAATTACCAATATAATGAAAGTTTAAGAAACGTTCGTTTTTAGCAACTATACAAACATTACAATTTATAAAGGTTTCTATTTAAATTAATTATGAAAAGGATCAGCCTACTTACTACCAAATTGTGATTTTTCATAACCTAATATCTCAGTCACCAATTGACCTATTCCGACCCAACGGTGGCGCATTCGGGATCAAATTTTGCTCCTCTCTTGAAAACGTTTCTTTTCCTCTTTCTAATCTTGCGCAGTCGCGAGGGACCTCTCTGGAGTTCGTGTTTATATTCTATTATATTATTATATTATATTATATTAAACTATAATATATTATATTATTATTAATATAATTAATTAATTGATGCCTTATTTTAAATACAAGAAATTTTTTAGTAATTAATACATCACCCAAAGATGCCACAGAAGCAAAGATTGCTTGAGCGTGGCGAGGGTTACAAAACAAAACATATATAATTTTTACGTATATAGCATATCATACAATTTATATATATCAGTGCCAATTAACCAAGCTATAATTTTAGTTTTAAATAAAGATAAAGTTTCACATTCTTTTATAGTTCGATTTAACTTATTGTATAATTTAGGGCCTAGGTATGTTGCGTGTTTTTGGCCAATTTCTTTAGACATTTTTTCAATTTCTACATTTCCACTACTAATATAACGCGTCTTATATATATTGGGTGGAACTAATGTTTCTCTAATTTTAAAAGTATACAGCAGAGTTTCTTTCGCGTATAATTGTTTATGAGAGACGACTTTAAATCGTTTATATAAAATATTTTAACCGGTCTGCTCTTAAGCAAATTCTTAATATTTTTCTTTGCATAATTTCTAAAGGTTGTAAAATTGTATCAAACGTTCCACCCCAACCCAAAATGCCATACGTTAAGATTGATTGTATAAGAGAAAAATAACCGACTCTAAGCGAACGAAAAGATAGAAATCCACGGAGTATGCAAAATTTATACATAAAACACCTTAATCGTTTAATTATAGAATTAGTGTGATTTTCCCATTTAATCTTATCATCGATGATGATACCCAAATATTTTATATTACAAACAACTTCCAAACAATAACTAGTACATTATGTACATCTATTTCTATTGATTATTATTTTATTTAACAGATCAGTAGGCGTTCTACTTGAAAAGCAGATATATTTTGTTTTTTTAATATTTAGAGTTAAAAAATGTGAATTTAAGAGATCATTAATTTTATTTAAAGCCAGTTGTACTTTAACCTTCGAATATAATAGTGGTTTCATCAGCGAAAGATATTAGATTCTCGTCAATTTCTATATTACACAGTTCATTAATGAAAAATAGAAATAGAATTGGTCCAATAACCGTTCCTTGTGGTATTCCGTATTTTTAAAAACATGGTTCACTATAATTATCGGAATTTTTACTACCACTTCACGGTCACGTAAGTAGCTTTTAAACCAATTTAGAGCAATGCCCCTAATACCGGCATGTTCTAGTTTCTTGAGTAGAATGGGATGAGAAACAGTAACAAACGCTTTTTTTAAAGCTAAAAAAACACCAATAGCATTTTTATTTTTGTCAATTGAATTGTATAATTTTTTAGTGACCGGGAATCACTAACTTTTTCCCTAAAAACCAGATTGATTTTTAGAAAAGAAGTTTTTTTTTTCAAATATCTTTGAGATATTACTCAACAATGATATCGGTCTATAATTTTCAATGTTTGTTCTATCGTCAGCTTTATAAATTGGTATTATTACAGTCTTTTTAAAGATTGTAGGAAACGTGCCCGTTAATAATGTGGGAAAGTGTTGTAGAGATATTTTGGTTAATTATTTTTATCATTTTTATATTAATCAAAACCACTAGAACTCAAATGTTTTAGGTTAAATATAATATTTTCTGGTTTAAAAATAAATTCTTAATTTGAATGGGTGAATTTAAATATGTAATACAAATTTCATTTTAATTAGATCTATCGCTAATATCTTTAGCTAATTTAGGTCCAATAGTATTAAAATATTCATTGAAGACATTAGCAATTTCGTTAGGACTATCTTTTGCAAATAAGTATTCTCCGTTTTTTCTATCTTCTCTATTGGTATATATTTTTTAACATTATTTGTAGCTTCATTAATTGTATTCCATATTTTTTTAGCATCAGCGTTACCATTTTGAATTTTTTCTCTAAAAATTTATACTTGACAGTTCTAACCAAATTAGTTAATTTCTTTCTATATTCAATATAAAAAGATTTTAAATTTAGATTAAAACGTTAATTTTTTATCTGTTTTGCAAGCCGTGATACTAATAAAGCAGTAGATATCCACGGCTTTATCTTTCGTTCCTTTTTGTGAAAAATTTATTAATTTATCGTGACTAGATAGTTGAATATTTTTTGTAATATTTCTAAGAAATTCCTAGAAGCAATATTGCAATCACTTTCATTTAGGACTGAATTCCATGATTCTTTTTTTATATTAAACATTATATATTATATTATATAGCTTAATTTCCGTAAAGGAGACTACGAACAACTTTATCGTTGTCTGAGAACAAAAGATTGGACACCTTTATTTGGAAGTACCGATGTTAACGAAGCGGTAATATTTCTGCAATCTGTCATATAAGATGATATTAATCAATAAAGCCCTTTTTCTGGTAATTAAACTTATTGGTTTTCGAAAGAATCGAGAATTTGCCTATTGAGGAAATATTATTATCACAAAAAATTTATACTGACCTACAAAATTATAAGTCTAATACGAAAGAAGCGCCGAAATTAATTAAAAGGTATAGGTCATGTTGGGGAACTTCAATTGTATCCGACTTAAAAGAAAAACCAGAAAATTTCTGAGGTTACGTTAATAACAGGCTCAATCCAAGAGAAAAGACAAATCTCGTTATTTCTGATGAAAATAGCCTGTTCATTACATCAAACCAGAAATTTGCATTGAAAGTTGGACAGCTTTTGAGTTTAATTGGACATGACCACAATGGAAAAACGCATAATGAAGATTCGAATCTAGACTATACCAATTCGAAATTGGGAACCAGCTACGATGCGGCTAAAGTTTTAAGAAATTAAAAGCGAAGAAATCTACCGGCATAGATTGTAGTAGATGGCGTCAATTTAGTAAATGTAAATATGTAGATAAATTATCTTATCTAATCTTATCTCATGATTATCTAACGTTACGGTCCCTTTGGATGATATATAAGTGAATGTATAAACTCGGTAGAATAGAATAAACTCGACGATTTCATCATAACCACTCTCTTTATTTAACCCTCGCAACATAGTGTCAGAAGTTTATCTCACGCTCTCTTCGCAATGCTGTTTTTAACTGCCGATCCGAAACCACCTCGTACCATCTCCATCTTCACCATGACTTCCCCCTTTCGCGGACCTGATCATTTCGAGCCGGGCACTGCGAATCCTGCTGCCTCATGGACTTAATATCGTGATACCTTTCAGATTTTTGCTACTGCTTCTAAATGGGCCGCTGAGCCTCAAGATACGCAAGTCGCTACTTTTCTTCATACTCTTGGCCCATCTGGTCGCAAGATTTATGAGGACTTGGCAATACCTTTACTTGATGGTCAGCAACTACCCACACTCCCCCAGATTTATGCTGCCTTCGACGCTTACTAAGAGCCATATAATAATCCTGACTCTTCTCGCTATGTTTTTTTCACACGAATCAGAACCAACCTTTTGACGATTTCCTAACTGGTCTTCGTTCTCAATCTCGCAACTGCGGTTTTGGTGATCTCACCGACTCCGTACTCCAGTATAAATTTTCGCTGGTGTCTACAACCCTGCTCTACGTAAACTTTTATTTTCTCAACAGAATCTGACCCTGGCCCTAGCTACTGTATCTCACTTTGTCAAGCTGACGAAATTTCAACTACTCATGCCGACTGTATCACTCAGCCTCGTGCATCTGTCGCCGCTTTGCCCATCCATGCTCTTTGTCAAGCTCCCCGCTTTCGACAAGATCATCTACGCTCCCGTTATACTGGCCGACCATGGATCGATATGATTTTATTATCTTTTATATTTCATAATATTATACAAGTCGTTTGGAACTGCTCTGACTGAGCATTTTTTTCCAGAAACTGCAAGAGAGAGAGTTGCGAAATTTTTAGGGTATTATTATTAGTGATTGATCGCTTTCAATCCTTAATTTCAGAAAAAATCTGATATAATTCCGGATTTTTTTAAAATAACAATTTTCCCCGGTAGGTGCTAGAAAAAACATTTCAACGATAAAGTTGTAAAGTGCTGTCGAAAATGTTCAAAGAAATTGGTTTCATTGGAAAAGAACACTTTTTCATGAAGATATGAGCTGATCCAAAAAAAACACTGTCCATAGGGGCCAGTAGCTTTTGCATTTTTGTACGTAAATAAAATAAATGTCTGAAAGATTTAATTGAAATGTTTTTCCTTGATTCCGATCAAACCAATTTAATTTAAGGTGTTCACAACTTCCCCCGGTTTTCGTCTAGCACCTAGCATTAAAAAATTAAAAATTTCAAAACCGTGAAAAAGTCATGATTTTGCTGAAATTTACAAATAACAACGACTTTCCCCGATAGTGTACATATGAAAAAAAATTATTTCTAGGTAATATGATTTTTGAGAAAAATGACTGGGGCGATCCAATTAAAACACCCTGTATATAGCTAACGCTTTAGTTTATTTATAATATTTGGGAACACAAAATAAATTTTCATACTGTAGAAAGAAAATGTCCATGTTGCATAACAATTAAAAAGCGAAACGAACGTGTTTCGTAAGTGTACATGATAATTTTAATATGAATTTAACGCTATTTGAAAATCAGCACAATTGATTATTCACAAAACAGAATATGATCAAGATATTTTTTCGTATCCTTTTCTGGGGAAGCTTTATTTTATCTTATTAAACGAAGTAAATAACTCTTAAATATAGATTATAACAACGTAAAAACTTCATTTGATTTCATGATTTTAGAAGTGACATTGGCCTTCGACCATTTTGAAAGAGAGATAACCGTCTGCCACATATAGAGTAAATTCCAGATAATATTTATCTATTGGTATTTCTGCATAATTTTTTAAATAATTTAATTATTTTTAGGACGGAAGGCATCGACCAGTAACGCGGACAGCGGACCTGCTGCTGCTGCGGTTTATTAAATTTATACTTCAAAAGTTACCATTTCCAAATAAGACTTTAATAGATATATAATCGTTGTTGTAATTATAAAATAAAGTGCACACTATCAAATAACGCACTATTAACAATTTATATATATAAATATCCAGGTAAAATGATCACAAATTATGACCTAAGGCCGGCCAAATTAGTTATTCTTCTTAATGACGAACAGTCATCAAAAAAGGGGATTGTTAATAGAGCACGACAGCAGAATCAAAGCCGTCATTAAATATGGTTTTCGTCAGAAATGTCAACAAGTATTTTATAATAATAATAATAATCAGCTAGGCTAATACCCAAGGCACATCTCATTATAATAAGATTAACTCTTAAAATGCTTCGATTCTTCTAATGTTTGAATAGTACTGATTTACCCGTCACCCCAACCCGAATAAACGTTTAAAACCCGCTATAGTCAATAACATCACATTCTTCTTTTATATTGTGGAATTTTTTTGAAAAATAAGTAGAATTTGTACAATGCTACGTAGCCATTTACCATTTTCTGAGCTACATTAACAGACTGTTTTGTAAAATCACTTATGTCATTGGTAGCTTACAAACTGCCAAAAAAAAATATTTTCAAGCAAAATTACAAAACGCACCCAAAAATAGTCCCGTTTCAATTCATCACTTTTATTCTAATCGAAAAAGTAAGCAAGTTGCGTATGGAATGAAAATTGCAGCATCTCTCTGATGGATGGACTGTCAAACATATTTGATTAGAAAACTCTTTATTCAAATTTAACCGACGTTAACGCTATGTAACCACCTGGTTGTTACAACAAAGAAGAGAAATATTTTACCGAAGTAGCCTAGATGTTAATACGGTGGCACGGATGTAGCTGCGACCGGAGGTGGTGGTGCCACTGGCGAAGGAGGCTCCGATCTAACGGTGCTGGCTCAAGTAACGATTGAAATATTCATTGTACTAGACTTTTTTTGCCCTATAAAATCTTTTAATTAAAAAATATATATTTTTCTAAATAAAATTTCAATTTTAGACTGAGCTCCCAGCCGTTATATTTTGGGGAGAATATTTAATTACGAATACTTTAAAGACGGGTTAGCTTTCAGCCACTGCGTCAGCTTTAGTGTTAGATTCAGCCTTAAAACATTTAACAAAAACATATCTAGAACACTTTAGAGTTGGCAGATATTGAATAGTACAGTTACATACCGTGAAATATTAAATTTTTCACACCGCGCTTACTGGTAAACGGACCTGAAAAATTCACAACATTCTATCAATCATTCAGAGTAGTCTAATTTCCCCCAAAACCAAATGTTTCAGCTTTTCTCAAACAAAAAAACGATACACCGATTTTTAGAATAGCTCCCTTACTCAATTACTGAACCCAAAAACGGAAATGACTTATTTCAATGGGCAAATTTGGATCCAACTGAAAATAAATAATATTGAATTTCATACTTAGTATTTTGATCAAATATAACACATTGGGAATGTAATTTTCATTTTTAGGGTATGGGCTTTAAATGAGACATCGCAGGTATAAGTTCACACTTATCATCGAAAACCACTTATTTCAGAACAAAATGTTTTTTAAATATGGCCACACTAATTTATCGAACGTTAATTTATTACGAAAAACAATCAAAATACTTAGTTCTTTAGATCCGGTTTAAATCATGAACCAAACAAGTCTAGCATTGTAGAATGCATTCCAAAATATATGTGAAACTCTTGTAATATACCAAAACTGACCATCCCATGTATATATTCGATTAAATTCTTCTTTTGGTGTTTGTATTTTTCTTGAATATATCTTTATACGGGAACATCATTATTCGAATATATTCATGACTTTATTTATGGATGGTTTTCTTACGCAAAAATTACTTTAATTTGAATATGCCCAATTTAAAGGCATTTGATAATATGTTTACCACTGTAGCTCCCTAATTTTCAAAAACATGGAAAATATAAAAATTATTCCAAAAATAACAGTTTCGTTTGTTATATATATTTATAAAAAATATATTAATTTTAATTTACGAAATTTGAAACAAGACGAAGTGTTTTCTCTGACCACGATTTATTTTAGAAGTTACATTTCCGTAAGTAAAAACTTTCTATACAGGTTTAACAACCTGTGGCGCAAGCATCAGTGCTTATTTGAGCAGCGCCACCGTCGCCAGTTCCAAATCCACCCGCGACAGAAGCGGAACTGGCATTGCCGTTACGAGCCGAGGCAAGGCCACCAGCATTTCCTGATCCGGCATTGCTTCCCAGGTCGGTACCTACGGAACCTTGACCACTGGTTGTGGCATTAGCTAAAGGATTGGTCCCCTGGGCTTGAGATCCAGTACCACCAGCTCCTGCACCGGCAACGCCACTTCCCGTCACGTTATTATTGACTGACTGTCCTGTGAAACATTTCCAAATATTGAATTTTATACCTTGTGCAGTCCCAAATTATTGTTTAAACGAAAAACGGGTTCATATTTGATAAAAGTTATGATAAAAATTAAAAATCTTAACAAAACTTTGCTTTTGAAAACATTTAATTCAATATTGCTCTGCGATAGACCAGTTAATGATGCTTTGTTAATACTTTAATTATTTCCATATATTCACTTAAGCAAATTCATTCTTAACTCTTATGCCACCTCGTGAGCATGTTGCCAGAAATATGAAGGAAAAGTCATTCGACCATAAACAAACAAGTTGTAAGTCCATATTTTGTGGTTGCAGGATTTTAAGAAGCAAAATGTTCACTTACCCTTGGCTAACGCGATCAAGCATGAAAGGACGAGGAGAAAAACGAAGGGTTTCAATGAGCAGATCATATTCGAAGGATTGTTGTAGTGTCACAGAAAACGAATAATGTTTGGTTAAAGCGTATTAACACAGGGAGTAATATGTTCTACAGACAGTTGCGCGGCTTATTTATACGGTTGAGTTAACCCTCAAATTGAGAACTACGAGGAATAAGCTATCTACGTGTCGTTCAAAACAAGCGTGTTATATCTAAATGTGCCATCGAATAAGCACACAAACCAAGGATATCAAAACAAACGCTTAAACGGAAAATGGCACGATATTAAAATCATAGTGTGTCGTATTTTGAGTGATATAGCAATTTTATTTAACATTTAACTATTCATTATTTTATATTACACCGATAATGGCAATCTTCGTTTACAGATAATAAGTACCGCCAAAATTTTAACCTATAAAGAAATAATTTTAAAAACAATTACTGCGAGAGAGGTATACAAAAT
The DNA here is from genome assembly GCF_980474605.1 of Leiobunum rupestre. Classification (NCBI taxonomy): domain Eukaryota; kingdom Metazoa; phylum Arthropoda; class Arachnida; order Opiliones; family Sclerosomatidae; genus Leiobunum; species Leiobunum rupestre. The sequence goes on along the minus strand of NC_143391.1, from coordinate 48,304,776 downwards.
ATGTTGATTAACAAATTTACCTAATTATCTCCTTGTCTACAATTTAATCTACACAATGTAAAGAATTATTTTGCTCATGGACAATTTCAACCATTGAAATCTCTTGGTATTTCGGAGACATGATAGCAGTTTTTTGACAGCATTCGTTGCTGTCAGCAAATTATTATTTAAACTGAGAAACTTCCCTGCTAAAAATAAGCATCTTACTGTTTCGTTAAAAATGACAAAGCCGTTTTTGGGATAGTATTCTGCTGTAAGATAAGTAGCACTTTTTTATGCTTTCAAAAGGTATTTGTTTCTTCTTAAGCAATCGATTGATTTCTTCCAATACTTGCACTGTGTATATATTGTAACGAATTGATGTTGCTACGTCAATTTGTATATGATGTTATTTAGATAATGTGTGTTATATTTATGTTAACAATAAAGAGTTAGCACGGGGAGTCCACACAGATGATATCCAGGGGCGGGGGGCTTTCCCTTGGATGCTCCCAGAGAAGAGAGAATCTTTCAAAAACGAGATTTGACCCACGGCCGTTTGACGTCACCAGAGCCCTATAAAAAGCCCAGTTCGGTGACTTTAGGTCCAGAGTAGTTCGAACTAGACCTCTCTAAGGAAAGCTGGGTGTTGTCCGGCCCTTGTTGCTACAAAGAATAGTGGAAAAGTTAAGAGCTCCCTTGAACAAGTCGTGGACAATCACCGTCTAATATTTTAAAATCCAGTGGTCATTTTTTATTATCTTTACACGTTCTGCGGTGCCGGCTTCAATCCTCTCCCATACTGCAAGCCTGAGACGTCACTCTTTCAACGGCCAATGAATCCAGCATATCCGACTCTTTTCGCGATTAACGTCCCAAGACAGACGATTCTCCCGGCATCCGCAGTTTTATCGCCACTCTCTGACCCTCGTCTCCAGTGACCACACCGTCCCGATAAACAGCAGAAGCGACGATTTCGATGCCTCCATCGACGATCCGGCCGCTCAAGCATCCCAATCTCCACCGGGAGCGTTACCAAAAAATTAGGGAACAAACAACAGCAAACGCCGATAAATTACAAGCCACCTTGTCGGAAGTTAAAATGTCACCGTCCACCGACTGCCTGTTTTTTGGTCGGCGTTTAGTCATTATGTCGATGTCGGCCCGACTTCGTTCCACCTATCAAAAAGTAAAATAACCAACTCATTTATGCCACTGCATATTAGTCGGCCCAACTAATATTCACTTATTTGGCCGACTTACTTTTTTTGGTTTTAAACAGTCGGCCCATCCATCTTGCCGACCATAAAGCGACGTCATGCGGACCATAATTAGGCGTCTTGCCGACGACAATTAGGCGTCTTGCCGACGACAATTAGGCGTCTTGCCGACGACAATTAGGCGTCTCGCCGACGACAATTAGGCGTCGTGCCGACGACAATTAGGCGTCGTGCCGACGACAATTAGGCGTCTCGCCGACGACAATTAGGCGTCTCGCCGACGACAATTAGGCGTCTCGCCGACGACAATTAGGCGTCTCGCCGACGACAATTAGGCGTCTCGCCGACGACAATTAGGCGTCTCGCCGACGACAATTAGGCGTCTCGCCGACGACAACTAGGCGTCTCGCCGACGACAACTAGGCGTCTCGCCGACGACAACTAGGCGTCTCGCCGACGACAACTAGGCGTCTCGCCGACGACAACTAGGCGTCTCGCCGACGACAACTAGGCGTCTCGCCGACGACAACTAGGCGTCTCGCCGACGACAACTAGGCGTCTCGCCGACGACAACTAGGCGTCTCGCCGACGACAACTAGGCGTCTCGCCGACGACAACTAGGCGTCTCGCCGACGACAACTAGGCGTCTCGCCGACGACAACTAGGCGTCTCGCCGACGACAACTAGGCGTCTCGCCGACGACAACTAGGCGTCTCGCCGACGACAACTAGGCGTCTCGCCGACGACAACTAGGCGTCTCGCCGACGACAACTAGGCGTCTCGCCGACGACAACTAGGCGTCTCGCCGACGACAACTAGGCGTCTCGCCGACGACAACTAGGCGTCTCGCCGACGACAACTAGGCGTCTCACAATAAAACTTATTTAAAAAGGACATAACTTTAACGTTATTCCAAAGTTCACTTAAGTTCAAATTTAAAAATTTTAAACGAGAAAAAACTCAAATTGATAGACCTTATATTTTTTGTTAAGTATTAATATACTATTTTTTTAATTTAAACTGAATACTTCTAAATTATCCCAGACTAATATATTTAATTTAAGTGCCCAGTAAATATATCCCAGAATTATTGCTCTGAAAAATGCAAATAGGAACTCTTTAGTATCACAAAATGTTTTTGAGTATCACAAAAGGTTTTTGAGTATCACAAAATAATTTTTGGAATTTTAAAGTAAACCGAATACCCAAACAAAATAGCTGGTTTGTTTGAAAATTCTATTATCGAATACTTGAAAACTCTCCTAGCCACTTTTTTTTAGTATCACAAAATGTTTTTGAGTATATCACTTTAAGATAATACATTTTATGAAAGTAAAACGAATAGCCAAACAAAATTGCTTCTTAGGAAATTCTATTATCAAATTCTTGAAAACTTTCCAAGGGCTCCACTTTTTTTAGTATCACAAAATGTTTTTGAGTATATCACATTTTATAAAAGTTAACCGAATAGTCAAACGAAATTGCTTGCTTGAAAATTCTAATATCGAATACTAAAAACTCTCCTAGCCACTTTTTAGTACTACAATTTTTTTTGAGTTCATCATATATTTTTAGGATAATTAATTTTGTAAAAGTAAACAAAATTGCTTACTTCAAAATTCTATTGTCAAATACTTAAAAACACTTACCACATTTTGGCACTGTATCACAAATTATACACGCTCTTACAATTTTACAATATTTCTTCAAATTAATTTTTCATAAAACAAAAACTGATATTAATCATTTTAAAATACTGAAAATTCGTGCTATATTTGCTATATTCTTAAATGAACTTTTTAGTCACTTTCTTCCACTTCATCATTGTTTATTACTTCATCGTTGGAACTCAGTCCTTTTACACTTCTTCTTTGACGACCCCCTTCTCGGTCTTTCGCATGTTTAAACCCTAGTTTAATAGTATTCTCAACTTCAATTTATCTCACCACTTTCATGTTTGTACTAACTCTAACAGCATCTAAAAATAAAAACCTGTAGTTAATTTACTTAGCTGAATCTAATCAATCTATTTAAGCCAGAAAAAACCAAATACCTATTATTACGTCCTTCAGTTTCAAATCTTTGAATGGAAACTTGTCGTTGGCCCCATTCCAATTACAAACAAGAGAAAGTTCGTGGGAAATCAGTTTTTTCAGTATTCCCCTAGTTGCGTTACTAACCTTCTTGGTACCCCAACTAGCAAGCTTGTTTATCTGTTTTAAAATATTTAAAGGACAGTTAAACAATAGACCTTAAATTTAGTGAAGATTCTTCAGATATGAAGATCTTTAGAATTTGCTAAGCTATAGCAATTAATATTTTAGAGAAAAACCTTCAATATGCAAATGTAACAACCAAATTCTAGCAGATAAATAGTCAATAGCCCTTTATTATACCCAGACTTAAATAAAAAAATTGCAGCTCACCGCTTTCATTCTAGTCTCTTTCTCCAAAATAATTTTTTCAAACCCCTTTAATTCGGAAATGGTTGATATTGGAAAGTCTGGCAGGCCCGTAGTTTCTAACTTTATTCTTGGACCAGAAAACACAGAGTCATTCACAACTTGGGTTAGCACTTTTAAATTGGCGTTCATATCACACATCATTGAGATCATCGTCCTTTTAAATCGGTTATCCGAAATATCTGGAAATTAGTTAAGCGTTGAAGCTGTAGTTGAATAAATATTTTTTAACTAAAGCAATTAGCTATGTAAATACTGTTTAAAAGTCCAGGAATTGTTGGAGAAGTCGTCACTTCAGTGCGCTTTGAAAATTTTGATTTGCTGCTTCTATCCACTATGGATATGAGATTAGTATATGAACTTTAATTTTAAAGAACAATTCTTATCTAAATGAAGTCACAGGGAAATTTTACCAATTTCATAGTTACAAGACTGGTTCTGATGGATAAAGTCATTGTCTTCCGGAGCATAAACAGCACTAACTAAAAAATAATAATTTTAACTTTGTTAATTTGAAACTTTGTTAAATTACTTACTATTAGATAAGTTGGCAGCTGAATTTTGATTCCTAATTCTTTGAAAAAAAGTTGATCCATTCCCTGGTGATACTAAAAAAGCTTGGTTAAATGAAAAAAAAAGAAACAAGTATTTTAAATTTACCTTGTCTAGATAGAGTTGAGGATGTATTATTGGATTTAGTACCCATCAGAGAAGATTTACATCGGTTCACAAGTGAGGAGTTTCTGGTTTCTGGTTCTTGATCTATAACATATTAATTTTAAAATGAAAACAAACAATATTAAGAATATACATGAAAATATTCTACCTTCATCAGCTGAGAGATCTGAAAATTCATCATGCCTGGTGGGGTTTAAATTTTGCACCTGGTTATTGGAGGTACAAGAATCACCATTGCCAGGAATGTTTTTTTTCTAAATATTGACAATAACCATGGTTTTACTGCATATTCTTCATTGTACCCAAAAATTTTAGTATATTCTGAGGCCTACCAGCTGATATGATGGTTTCCACGGGTGAATTCGGTTTGAAAAGAGGTGCAGGTGGAATAATATCCTTTTCAGAACTCTTACTTTGGTTAGAATTACCATCTTTTTCTTTTTTTGATTCTCTGGCATCATAACCTAAAAAATTAGCGAGTCAAGTTATATCTCCTCAATCATATTATAAGTACATGTATAGCATAGGGTTTTAATTATCAGACCATTATCAGAGTTCGATTCATCACTATCAGACAATAATTTGGTTGTTCTCTTTCTTTTTCCACGGCCCCTTTGGCTATCAGACTCTGTTGCTACATCTGAAGTGTCTTCCGCTTTTGTACATGCTTCTCTTGCTCGTTGGTAGCACACTAAATTATTTAAGATATTTGTAGTTTTGAAAATATTTAACAGTAAATAGAAATGTGAGAATTTATATTATTGAAAAAATATTATTAGTATAATTTACAAAAATAAACTTACTACTTTTAAAAAGAATCTTAGCTGGATGTATTTCCCATCCTTTTTGAGGGTCCTTCTTGTCTTTTGCCAGTTTTGTGATTTGTGATACAGAGAAACCGAAATTAATTAAAAGGTATAGGTCATGTTGGGGAACTTCAATTGTATCCGACTTAAAAGAAAAACCAGAAAATTTCTGAGGTTACGTTAATAACAGGCTCAATCCAAGAGAAAAGACAAATCTCGTTATTTCTGATGAAAATAGCCTGTTCATTACATCAAACCAGAAATTTGCATTGAAAGTTGGACAGCTTTTGAGTTTAATTGGACATGACCACAATGGAAAAACGCATAATGAAGATTCGAATCTAGACTATACCAATTCGAAATTGGGAACCAGCTACGATGCGGCTAAAGTTTTAAGAAATTAAAAGCGAAGAAATCTACCGGCATAGATTGTAGTAGATGGCGTCAATTTAGTAAATGTAAATATGTAGATAAATTATCTTATCTAATCTTATCTCATGATTATCTAACGTTACGGTCCCTTTGGATGATATATAAGTGAATGTATAAACTCGGTAGAATAGAATAAACTCGACGATTTCATCATAACCACTCTCTTTATTTAACCCTCGCAACATAGTGTCAGAAGTTTATCTCACGCTCTCTTCGCAATGCTGTTTTTAACTGCCGATCCGAAACCACCTCGTACCATCTCCATCTTCACCATGACTTCCCCCTTTCGCGGACCTGATCATTTCGAGCCGGGCACTGCGAATCCTGCTGCCTCATGGACTTAATATCGTGATACCTTTCAGATTTTTGCTACTGCTTCTAAATGGGCCGCTGAGCCTCAAGATACGCAAGTCGCTACTTTTCTTCATACTCTTGGCCCATCTGGTCGCAAGATTTATGAGGACTTGGCAATACCTTTACTTGATGGTCAGCAACTACCCACACTCCCCCAGATTTATGCTGCCTTCGACGCTTACTAAGAGCCATATAATAATCCTGACTCTTCTCGCTATGTTTTTTTCACACGAATCAGAACCAACCTTTTGACGATTTCCTAACTGGTCTTCGTTCTCAATCTCGCAACTGCGGTTTTGGTGATCTCACCGACTCCGTACTCCAGTATAAATTTTCGCTGGTGTCTACAACCCTGCTCTACGTAAACTTTTATTTTCTCAACAGAATCTGACCCTGGCCCTAGCTACTGTATCTCACTTTGTCAAGCTGACGAAATTTCAACTACTCATGCCGACTGTATCACTCAGCCTCGTGCATCTGTCGCCGCTTTGCCCATCCATGCTCTTTGTCAAGCTCCCCGCTTTCGACAAGATCATCTACGCTCCCGTTATACTGGCCGACCATGGATCGATATGATTTTATTATCTTTTATATTTCATAATATTATACAAGTCGTTTGGAACTGCTCTGACTGAGCATTTTTTTCCAGAAACTGCAAGAGAGAGAGTTGCGAAATTTTTAGGGTATTATTATTAGTGATTGATCGCTTTCAATCCTTAATTTCAGAAAAAATCTGATATAATTCCGGATTTTTTTAAAATAACAATTTTCCCCGGTAGGTGCTAGAAAAAACATTTCAACGATAAAGTTGTAAAGTGCTGTCGAAAATGTTCAAAGAAATTGGTTTCATTGGAAAAGAACACTTTTTCATGAAGATATGAGCTGATCCAAAAAAAACACTGTCCATAGGGGCCAGTAGCTTTTGCATTTTTGTACGTAAATAAAATAAATGTCTGAAAGATTTAATTGAAATGTTTTTCCTTGATTCCGATCAAACCAATTTAATTTAAGGTGTTCACAACTTCCCCCGGTTTTCGTCTAGCACCTAGCATTAAAAAATTAAAAATTTCAAAACCGTGAAAAAGTCATGATTTTGCTGAAATTTACAAATAACAACGACTTTCCCCGATAGTGTACATATGAAAAAAAATTATTTCTAGGTAATATGATTTTTGAGAAAAATGACTGGGGCGATCCAATTAAAACACCCTGTATATAGCTAACGCTTTAGTTTATTTATAATATTTGGGAACACAAAATAAATTTTCATACTGTAGAAAGAAAATGTCCATGTTGCATAACAATTAAAAAGCGAAACGAACGTGTTTCGTAAGTGTACATGATAATTTTAATATGAATTTAACGCTATTTGAAAATCAGCACAATTGATTATTCACAAAACAGAATATGATCAAGATATTTTTTCGTATCCTTTTCTGGGGAAGCTTTATTTTATCTTATTAAACGAAGTAAATAACTCTTAAATATAGATTATAACAACGTAAAAACTTCATTTGATTTCATGATTTTAGAAGTGACATTGGCCTTCGACCATTTTGAAAGAGAGATAACCGTCTGCCACATATAGAGTAAATTCCAGATAATATTTATCTATTGGTATTTCTGCATAATTTTTTAAATAATTTAATTATTTTTAGGACGGAAGGCATCGACCAGTAACGCGGACAGCGGACCTGCTGCTGCTGCGGTTTATTAAATTTATACTTCAAAAGTTACCATTTCCAAATAAGACTTTAATAGATATATAATCGTTGTTGTAATTATAAAATAAAGTGCACACTATCAAATAACGCACTATTAACAATTTATATATATAAATATCCAGGTAAAATGATCACAAATTATGACCTAAGGCCGGCCAAATTAGTTATTCTTCTTAATGACGAACAGTCATCAAAAAAGGGGATTGTTAATAGAGCACGACAGCAGAATCAAAGCCGTCATTAAATATGGTTTTCGTCAGAAATGTCAACAAGTATTTTATAATAATAATAATAATCAGCTAGGCTAATACCCAAGGCACATCTCATTATAATAAGATTAACTCTTAAAATGCTTCGATTCTTCTAATGTTTGAATAGTACTGATTTACCCGTCACCCCAACCCGAATAAACGTTTAAAACCCGCTATAGTCAATAACATCACATTCTTCTTTTATATTGTGGAATTTTTTTGAAAAATAAGTAGAATTTGTACAATGCTACGTAGCCATTTACCATTTTCTGAGCTACATTAACAGACTGTTTTGTAAAATCACTTATGTCATTGGTAGCTTACAAACTGCCAAAAAAAAATATTTTCAAGCAAAATTACAAAACGCACCCAAAAATAGTCCCGTTTCAATTCATCACTTTTATTCTAATCGAAAAAGTAAGCAAGTTGCGTATGGAATGAAAATTGCAGCATCTCTCTGATGGATGGACTGTCAAACATATTTGATTAGAAAACTCTTTATTCAAATTTAACCGACGTTAACGCTATGTAACCACCTGGTTGTTACAACAAAGAAGAGAAATATTTTACCGAAGTAGCCTAGATGTTAATACGGTGGCACGGATGTAGCTGCGACCGGAGGTGGTGGTGCCACTGGCGAAGGAGGCTCCGATCTAACGGTGCTGGCTCAAGTAACGATTGAAATATTCATTGTACTAGACTTTTTTTGCCCTATAAAATCTTTTAATTAAAAAATATATATTTTTCTAAATAAAATTTCAATTTTAGACTGAGCTCCCAGCCGTTATATTTTGGGGAGAATATTTAATTACGAATACTTTAAAGACGGGTTAGCTTTCAGCCACTGCGTCAGCTTTAGTGTTAGATTCAGCCTTAAAACATTTAACAAAAACATATCTAGAACACTTTAGAGTTGGCAGATATTGAATAGTACAGTTACATACCGTGAAATATTAAATTTTTCACACCGCGCTTACTGGTAAACGGACCTGAAAAATTCACAACATTCTATCAATCATTCAGAGTAGTCTAATTTCCCCCAAAACCAAATGTTTCAGCTTTTCTCAAACAAAAAAACGATACACCGATTTTTAGAATAGCTCCCTTACTCAATTACTGAACCCAAAAACGGAAATGACTTATTTCAATGGGCAAATTTGGATCCAACTGAAAATAAATAATATTGAATTTCATACTTAGTATTTTGATCAAATATAACACATTGGGAATGTAATTTTCATTTTTAGGGTATGGGCTTTAAATGAGACATCGCAGGTATAAGTTCACACTTATCATCGAAAACCACTTATTTCAGAACAAAATGTTTTTTAAATATGGCCACACTAATTTATCGAACGTTAATTTATTACGAAAAACAATCAAAATACTTAGTTCTTTAGATCCGGTTTAAATCATGAACCAAACAAGTCTAGCATTGTAGAATGCATTCCAAAATATATGTGAAACTCTTGTAATATACCAAAACTGACCATCCCATGTATATATTCGATTAAATTCTTCTTTTGGTGTTTGTATTTTTCTTGAATATATCTTTATACGGGAACATCATTATTCGAATATATTCATGACTTTATTTATGGATGGTTTTCTTACGCAAAAATTACTTTAATTTGAATATGCCCAATTTAAAGGCATTTGATAATATGTTTACCACTGTAGCTCCCTAATTTTCAAAAACATGGAAAATATAAAAATTATTCCAAAAATAACAGTTTCGTTTGTTATATATATTTATAAAAAATATATTAATTTTAATTTACGAAATTTGAAACAAGACGAAGTGTTTTCTCTGACCACGATTTATTTTAGAAGTTACATTTCCGTAAGTAAAAACTTTCTATACAGGTTTAACAACCTGTGGCGCAAGCATCAGTGCTTATTTGAGCAGCGCCACCGTCGCCAGTTCCAAATCCACCCGCGACAGAAGCGGAACTGGCATTGCCGTTACGAGCCGAGGCAAGGCCACCAGCATTTCCTGATCCGGCATTGCTTCCCAGGTCGGTACCTACGGAACCTTGACCACTGGTTGTGGCATTAGCTAAAGGATTGGTCCCCTGGGCTTGAGATCCAGTACCACCAGCTCCTGCACCGGCAACGCCACTTCCCGTCACGTTATTATTGACTGACTGTCCTGTGAAACATTTCCAAATATTGAATTTTATACCTTGTGCAGTCCCAAATTATTGTTTAAACGAAAAACGGGTTCATATTTGATAAAAGTTATGATAAAAATTAAAAATCTTAACAAAACTTTGCTTTTGAAAACATTTAATTCAATATTGCTCTGCGATAGACCAGTTAATGATGCTTTGTTAATACTTTAATTATTTCCATATATTCACTTAAGCAAATTCATTCTTAACTCTTATGCCACCTCGTGAGCATGTTGCCAGAAATATGAAGGAAAAGTCATTCGACCATAAACAAACAAGTTGTAAGTCCATATTTTGTGGTTGCAGGATTTTAAGAAGCAAAATGTTCACTTACCCTTGGCTAACGCGATCAAGCATGAAAGGACGAGGAGAAAAACGAAGGGTTTCAATGAGCAGATCATATTCGAAGGATTGTTGTAGTGTCACAGAAAACGAATAATGTTTGGTTAAAGCGTATTAACACAGGGAGTAATATGTTCTACAGACAGTTGCGCGGCTTATTTATACGGTTGAGTTAACCCTCAAATTGAGAACTACGAGGAATAAGCTATCTACGTGTCGTTCAAAACAAGCGTGTTATATCTAAATGTGCCATCGAATAAGCACACAAACCAAGGATATCAAAACAAACGCTTAAACGGAAAATGGCACGATATTAAAATCATAGTGTGTCGTATTTTGAGTGATATAGCAATTTTATTTAACATTTAACTATTCATTATTTTATATTACACCGATAATGGCAATCTTCGTTTACAGATAATAAGTACCGCCAAAATTTTAACCTATAAAGAAATAATTTTAAAAACAATTACTGCGAGAGAGGTATACAAAATATGTTGATTAACAAATTTACCTAATTATCTCCTTGTCTACAATTTAATCTACACAATGTAAAGAATTATTTTGCTCATGGACAATTTCAACCATTGAAATCTCTTGGTATTTCGGAGACATGATAGCAGTTTTTTGACAGCATTCGTTGCTGTCAGCAAATTATTATTTAAACTGAGAAACTTCCCTGCTAAAAATAAGCATCTTACTGTTTCGTTAAAAATGACAAAGCCGTTTTTGGGATAGTATTCTGCTGTAAGATAAGTAGCACTTTTTTATGCTTTCAAAAGGTATTTGTTTCTTCTTAAGCAATCGATTGATTTCTTCCAATACTTGCACTGTGTATATATTGTAACGAATTGATGTTGCTACGTCAATTTGTATATGATGTTATTTAGATAATGTGTGTTATATTTATGTTAACAATAAAGAGTTAGCACGGGGAGTCCACACAGATGATATCCAGGGGCGGGGGGCTTTCCCTTGGATGCTCCCAGAGAAGAGAGAATCTTTCAAAAACGAGATTTGACCCACGGCCGTTTGACGTCACCAGAGCCCTATAAAAAGCCCAGTTCGGTGACTTTAGGTCCAGAGTAGTTCGAACTAGACCTCTCTAAGGAAAGCTGGGTGTTGTCCGGCCCTTGTTGCTACAAAGAATAGTGGAAAAGTTAAGAGCTCCCTTGAACAAGTCGTGGACAATCACCGTCTAATATTTTAAAATCCAGTGGTCATTTTTTATTATCTTTACACGTTCTGCGGTGCCGGCTTCAATCCTCTCCCATACTGCAAGCCTGAGACGTCACTCTTTCAACGGCCAATGAATCCAGCATATCCGACTCTTTTCGCGATTAACGTCCCAAGACAGACGATTCTCCCGGCATCCGCAGTTTTATCGCCACTCTCTGACCCTCGTCTCCAGTGACCACACCGTCCCGATAAACAGCAGAAGCGACGATTTCGATGCCTCCATCGACGATCCGGCCGCTCAAGCATCCCAATCTCCACCGGGAGCGTTACCAAAAAATTAGGGAACAAACAACAGCAAACGCCGATAAATTACAAGCCACCTTGTCGGAAGTTAAAATGTCACCGTCCACCGACTGCCTGTTTTTTGGTCGGCGTTTAGTCATTATGTCGATGTCGGCCCGACTTCGTTCCACCTATCAAAAAGTAAAATAACCAACTCATTTATGCCACTGCATATTAGTCGGCCCAACTAATATTCACTTATTTGGCCGACTTACTTTTTTTGGTTTTAAACAGTCGGCCCATCCATCTTGCCGACCATAAAGCGACGTCATGCGGACCATAATTAGGCGTCTTGCCGACGACAATTAGGCGTCTTGCCGACGACAATTAGGCGTCTTGCCGACGACAATTAGGCGTCTCGCCGACGACAATTAGGCGTCGTGCCGACGACAATTAGGCGTCTCGCCGACGACAATTAGGCGTCTCGCCGACGACAATTAGGCGTCTCGCCGACGACAATTAGGCGTCTCGCCGACGACAATTAGGCGTCTCGCCGACGACAATTAGGCGTCTCGCCGACGACAACTAGGCGTCTCGCCGACGACAACTAGGCGTCTCGCCGACGACAACTAGGCGTCTCGCCGACGACAACTAGGCGTCTCGCCGACGACAACTAGGCGTCTCGCCGACGACAACTAGGCGTCTCGCCGACGACAACTAGGCGTCTCGCCGACGACAACTAGGCGTCTCGCCGACGACAACTAGGCGTCTCGCCGACGACAACTAGGCGTCTCGCCGACGACAACTAGGCGTCTCGCCGACGACAACTAGGCGTCTCGCCGACGACAACTAGGCGTCTCGCCGACGACAACTAGGCGTCTCGCCGACGACAACTAGGCGTCTCGCCGACGACAACTAGGCGTCTCGCCGACGACAACTAGGCGTCTCGCCGACGACAACTAGGCGTCTCGCCGACGACAACTAGGCGTCTCGCCGACGACAACTAGGCGTCTCGCCGACGACAACTAGGCGTCTCGCCGACGACAACTAGGCGTCTCGCCGACGACAACTAGGCGTCTCACAATAAAACTTATTTAAAAAGGACATAACTTTAACGTTATTCCAAAGTTCACTTAAGTTCAAATTTAAAAATTTTAAACGAGAAAAAACTCAAATTGATAGACCTTATATTTTTTGTTAAGTATTAATATACTATTTTTTAAATTTAAACTGAATACTTCTAAATTATCCCAGACTAATATATTTAATTTAAGTGCCCAGTAAATATATCCCAGAATTATTGCTCTGAAAAATGCAAATAGGAACTCTTTAGTATCACAAAATGTTTTTGAGTATCACAAAAGGTTTTTGAGTATCACAAAATAATTTTTGGAATTTTAAAGTAAACCGAATACCCAAACAAAATAGCTGGTTTGTTTGAAAATTCTATTATCGAATACTTGAAAACTCTCCTAGCCACTTTTTTTTAGTATCACAAAATGTTTTTGAGTATATCACTTTAAGATAATACATTTTATGAAAGTAAAACGAATAGCCAAACAAAATTGCTTCTTAGGAAATTCTATTATCAAATTCTTGAAAACTTTCCAAGGGCTCCACTTTTTTTAGTATCACAAAATGTTTTTGAGTATATCACATTTTATAAAAGTTAACCGAATAGTCAAACGAAATTGCTTGCTTGAAAATTCTAATATCGAATACTAAAAACTCTCCTAGCCACTTTTTAGTACTACAATTTTTTTTGAGTTCATCATATATTTTTAGGATAATTAATTTTGTAAAAGTAAACAAAATTGCTTACTTCAAAATTCTATTGTCAAATACTTAAAAACACTTACCACATTTTGGCACTGTATCACAAATTATACACGCTCTTACAATTTTACAATATTTCTTCAAATGAATTTTTCATAAAACAAAAACTGATATTAATCATTTTAAAATACTGAAAATTCGTGCTATATTTGCTATATTCTTAAATGAACTTTTTAGTCACTTTCTTCCACTTCATCATTGTTTATTACTTCATCGTTGGAACTCAGTCCTTTTACACTTCTTCTTTGACGACCCCCTTCTCGGTCTTTCGCATGTTTAAACCCTAGTTTAATAGTATTCTCAACTTCAATTTATCTCACCACTTTCATGTTTGTACTAACTCTAACAGCATCTAAAAATAAAAACCTGTAGTTAATTTACTTAGCTGAATCTAATCAATCTATTTAAGCCAGAAAAAACCAAATACCTATTATTACGTCCTTCAGTTTCAAATCTTTGAATGGAAACTTGTCGTTGGCCCCATTCCAATTACAAACAAGAGAAAGTTCGTGGGAAATCAGTTTTTTCAGTATTCCCCTAGTTGCGTTACTAACCTTCTTGGTACCCCAACTAGCAAGCTTGTTTATCTGTTTTAAAATATTTAAAGGACAGTTAAACAATAGACCTTAAATTTAGTGAAGATTCTTCAGATATGAAGATCTTTAGAATTTGCTAAGCTATAGCAATTAATATTTTAGAGAAAAACCTTCAATATGCAAATGTAACAACCAAATTCTAGCAGATAAATAGTCAATAGCCCTTTATTATACCCAGACTTAAATAAAAAAATTGCAGCTCACCGCTTTCATTCTAGTCTCTTTCTCCAAAATAATTTTTTCAAACCCCTTTAATTCGGAAATGGTTGATATTGGAAAGTCTGGCAGGCCCGTAGTTTCTAACTTTATTCTTGGACCAGAAAACACAGAGTCATTCACAACTTGGGTTAGCACTTTTAAATTGGCGTTCATATCACACATCATTGAGATCATCGTCCTTTTAAATCGGTTATCCGAAATATCTGGAAATTAGTTAAGCGTTGAAGCTGTAGTTGAATAAATATTTTTTAACTAAAGCAATTAGCTATGTAAATACTGTTTAAAAGTCCAGGAATTGTTGGAGAAGTCGTCACTTCAGTGCGCTTTGAAAATTTTGATTTGCTGCTTCTATCCACTATGGATATGAGATTAGTATATGAACTTTAATTTTAAAGAACAATTCTTATCTAAATGAAGTCACAGGGAAATTTTACCAATTTCATAGTTACAAGACTGGTTCTGATGGATAAAGTCATTGTCTTCCGGAGCATAAACAGCACTAACTAAAAAATAATAATTTTAACTTTGTTAATTTGAAACTTTGTTAAATTACTTACTATTAGATAAGTTGGCAGCTGAATTTTGATTCCTAATTCTTTGAAAAAAAGTTGATCCATTCCCTGGTGATACTAAAAAAGCTTGGTTAAATGAAAAAAAAAGAAACAAGTATTTTAAATTTACCTTGTCTAGATAGAGTTGAGGATGTATTATTGGATTTAGTACCCATCAGAGAAGATTTACATCGGTTCACAAGTGAGGAGTTTCTGGTTTCTGGTTCTTGATCTATAACATATTAATTTTAAAATGAAAACAAACAATATTAAGAATATACATGAAAATATTCTACCTTCATCAGCTGAGAGATCTGAAAATTCATCATGCCTGGTGGGGTTTAAATTTTGCACCTGGTTATTGGAGGTACAAGAATCACCATTGCCAGGAATGTTTTTTTTCTAAATATTGACAATAACCATGGTTTTACTGCATATTCTTCATTGTACCCAAAAATTTTAGTATATTCTGAGGCCTACCAGCTGATATGATGGTTTCCACGGGTGAATTCGGTTTGAAAAGAGGTGCAGGTGGAATAATATCCTTTTCAGAACTCTTACTTTGGTTAGAATTACCATCTTTTTCTTTTTTTGATTCTCTGGCATCATAACCTAAAAAATTAGCGAGTCAAGTTATATCTCCTCAATCATATTATAAGTACATGTATAGCATAGGGTTTTAATTATCAGACCATTATCAGAGTTCGATTCATCACTATCAGACAATAATTTGGTTGTTCTCTTTCTTTTTCCACGGCCCCTTTGGCTATCAGACTCTGTTGCTACATCTGAAGTGTCTTCCGCTTTTGTACATGCTTCTCTTGCTCGTTGGTAGCACACTAAATTATTTAAGATATTTGTAGTTTTGAAAATATTTAACAGTAAATAGAAATGTGAGAATTTATATTATTGAAAAAATATTATTAGTATAATTTACAAAAATAAACTTACTACTTTTAAAAAGAATCTTAGCTGGATGTATTTCCCATCCTTTTTGAGGGTCCTTCTTGTCTTTTGCCAGTTTTGTGATTTGTGATACAGAGAAACCTTTTGGCCAAAAGCATTTTCCAAAAGAACGACACCAAGATTCGGGAACAACTGCCAACGCGTGTTCTTTTGTGAAGTTTACCACGACGTACATCTCGTTGAAATTATTACTATTTATAAATCTTTTATATTAAATACAAATATCCTCAATTAAGGCAAGATTATCGAATTATTCAATCATTTAGGAGAAAGAAGAAACTAGTAAACTTTACAATGTCTAGAATTTTTTGGATGCACCGATATGGGTACAGGTGATATATCGGCAGATATTACCAAAGTTACCCATCATAACACTAGAGTATTGTGGAAGAACTAGCCTTTTTAAATAGAAATGTAAGATTGTGGTAATACATTTTTTTCATTAGTAATTTTTAAAAGTTTTTTCTGATAATATTTTTCTAATAGCTTTTTCCATTGGGAACCTCCAAGCACTCCCGGAGTGCTCCAAAAACTAAATCGTATTCCTTTGGAAAAAAGGGGCGACTCCAAGAGGGAGGATCGTCTTCCATTGACCAAGGTACTCCCTCCCGTAATGCTCCTAGCTGCGCCAACTCAAGAGACGGAGCAGCTAGAAGCACCCTGGGAGGGGGTACCTGGATCAATGGAAGACGATCCTTGCTCTTGGAGCGCGCCTCCTATAGAGAGCAGTGACATCATTTGACAAATCCGGATCACAGTCAGAGGTTCCCAATGGTAAATGTTATAATACCAGTACCGGCTTATATCGGCCGATACCGATATTAGAAAAATGACTAGGGCGATATATCGGTGCATCCCTAAGAATTTTATAGGATATTTAGAAGTTTATAAAAAAAATAGCTACGGGTTTTCTTAATAAAATTGGATTGATTTTAAAATTTTGCAATGGATGAACTAAATATTTAAATTTATAATGTTTTGGTACACAATATACCATGTTTAGTTTAAAATTTAAAAACATGACTATTTGGTTATAGTTCAGTTAGTTTAACGAAAGGTGTAAAAGAGGAAAAATGTAAGCACTATTATTTGTCTTTGGAAAAAAACAACATTTTTGCTTTAACAAATTAATTGGAAAAATTTTGTTGTGCTTGGATATTTGAGCTTCGAATATGCCTATTTGACGAGAACTAATGGGGTATTTGTATACATCATCGGTTTCTTTGCAAACATATCCTAAAATAAATATTTGGTTTAAATTGTCTTTAAAAATCTTTTTAATTAAGATGACTTCCCCTGTAGATATTTTTACACAGTTTTCTCCTTTACGCGTGGATAACTTGAACTTTGGGCAAATGAGAGTTTTAAAACATTGAACATCTTCAGGCAAATTTGGGTCAATGGTGTGATATGGCAATTTTAGAAGTGGTTCGTCTCGATGGCAACAAAGAATTTTCACTAAATCTTTTCATTAGTTGTGGCAGAGGATTATTTGGTGTTCTTATTTTCTTTTTAATGAATTGTAAATGGTTTTCAAACTCAAATGCGCTGAAGTGGTCTAATGGGCCAAATTTCCTAACATCATTAGCTAGATGGGATAACGCATGAACATTCATAACTATAAATCCTTTACCATAAATTTTAAACGCCGTTTCAATAAATGAAATGATTTGTTTTTCAGCATAATCGCTGTATAATTTGCTTAACTCTGGACTAGCTAATATGTATATAGAACAATGCAACATTAGAAAATGTTCAAAAATTTCTTTGGAAACAATACGCTTTAAAACCACGGGACCAGTATACAGTAAAAATTGGCGGAACTCTGTTGCCTTCCACCGATCTACGTAATTAATGCCACGTGGTTTTCTAGCAAAATCGCAAGGAATGTAATTTCTTATTTCATTTAATTTATCTGAGAGCATAGTTTTAGAATGAGGACCAAGTCTCACTTCGCGTTTCCCTTTCGAAACCCAAGATAGCAACAACTTTTTTGTAACACCAAGGCAAACTAGATGCATGTAGTCAAGGGGGAACTGAAAAACCATATCAATATCGAGATCCAACATAGGGCAATTTTCCCCGACCAAATGATGATTGGGATCCATTTGATTTCTAAAATGCTCATTACTGCGTAATTGGCTATTGAGATCAATAAAAACTGTTCGGTTTTCATATCTTTCCCCCTTGACTATGCACTTATCACACGAATTAAACCCTGTGTGCCCTTTTGTACCTTTTATTAGCGCTCGGGCTGGTGTATCCATAATAAAAGGTCCTTCAAGATTTATTGTTTTAATCTCATTGTCATAGGTGAACCCATTGTCATTTAGATTTTGCAGATCTGTTACAAACTTGTCGAGAAACTCAATTATTGAGCCTGGTTTTTTAATTCCACAAAATATTCCAATTGGAAACGGTTTTCCAACCATTCCCCTGCTAAAACTGAAAACACACCCCAAAATAGGCCATAACTGCTGATTTGTGCTTTTTTGTAGTGGCACACCATCGATATTAAAGGCTAAAGATATAGGTTCCTCATAATGAGGATGGTTTTCAAAAAAATGGGTCAAGCCAAAATCAAACCCAATATGCCAATATGCTCCATTGTGAAAATAGACTATTTCTGAACTGGTTTCGCGGCGTGTTTTTAATAGGGTCCTAGCATCTTTTGGTAAATCATGCCCATGTTCTCTTAAAATTACAAGCAAATCACTTAGACTGTTATTATTTATGTTGTGTTTCATCACCCATTCTCGAATATCATATTCAATGTTGAATTCATTTTCCGAGAATGTTAAGTCCGAACTTGAACTATAATAATATAACGGTGCATCTGAAAAACCATCTTCCAATGCATTATCTAGCTCTGCAGCATTTAAACCTTCATTTCCTCTATTATCATTTTCACTTAACTCTGTACCTGTAGCTTCTACATCATCCCTTTCAAATTGACCTATATTTATATTAATATCACTTGATTTTCTAGCATCCGAGTCTTCATCACTAGCTAGATCTGAATAATTTTCGGTAATAATATTTTTAAGAATTTCCTTTTTCTGTCTAATTTTTTGCCTCTTAGAAATATCCTGTGGGTGCTTATAAGGTGATCTTTTCCTTTTATCATCCATTACTAAACGGTACAAATATGTTAGAGTAAAGGCCTAGGCCTAGGCCTAACACACCTATTACGTTTTAACTTTTATATGAATAGTAAGCTTGTAATCTTTTTGACGGATATTATTATGGACGAAATTAGGATTCAAAAACTAAGAAATACCTTTATAAATACGAAATTACGTTCAAAATCTAGATGGCTTGAAAACCTCGAAAATCGTCCGTGATCATTTTCATGGCGTGATGGCGTGGTCTCTGACAATCTGACGGTTTCTGACCTCGCGGCTATCTAACGGTCTTTGTGCAGTCACGGCCAACTTAGATCTGTTCTCGCAGCGAGAACAGATCTAAGTTGGCCGTGGTGCAGCTGGGAGTCCTGGGAAGCCAACGAAAAAATCGAGAAAAAACCGCCAAATAAAATAAAACCAAAAAATATTAAAATATTATTATGGAATCTAAAATTTCCAAAAAATATAAATGAAATGTAAAAGTAAGAAATTATTTAAACAATAAAACCTTTGTAACCATACTATTTGTATATCGCCAAACTTTATTTTTTTTTTATAAAATTGTAATACAATCTAGCCAAAACCACGAAATTTAGCTAAAACTTGCATTCGATCGAGCAAATTTACAGAATTTTCTAAAAGCCTTTTCAATCAAAGATTTTTTCCTAGGCAAAGGCGGACTTAGGCGGTTTTTTCAAGTCGTTCTTTATCTATAAGTGCAAAGCTTTGAAATTCTTATTTTTTAAAATATTTTATATTTTAAAACTTTTTTCGTAGAACATGGAAGTCGGCCCAACTACGATTTTGTGGTCGCCAACCAACCTTAAAATGCGCAAGCCTGTCAAAATATTTGATTTAGAAATTAATGTATACAGCTGCGATAAATTTCGTCGGCCCAACTACGATGAAAAATTATAAAATAAGTAACAGTCGGCATTGCGTCGGCGAGACGAACACAATCCGACTCCGACCTTAAACCGACTGCCCGACCTTTAACCGACTAAAATTCGGATTGTATGTGCTACAGGGGCGGTATCAGACGGTTACGGGGTACAGCGAAGGGGAAATCCCCTTGCACTTTGGTGGTCGTTTCAAGGAATGTGTCTGTCCTTGAACGTTTTTCGTCAGCCATCTCGCAACGAATTTTTAGCCACTGACTACGGCAGGCGTATCCAAATTGAGGTGGATACCCGAACTCAAGGTGTGTATGAACCCCTGACGCAGTATATTCAATGTATTGCTGAATACTACCATCGTATTTGGGGAAACACCACCGAAGCTGATAATGTAGCTCGAGTGTTACAGCAAAGTCATCCGACATACCGTCATCACTTAAGGGGAAAAATATTCGCCAGCCTGAAAGAGTTGTCGCAGGGGCCAAGATTACACAATCTGACCTTTTCCCAGTGTGTCGTCCCTTTCGATTCCGAAGAGGAACTTGAAAGGGTAAATTATTGTCAGTTAGACAAGGAGAGTTCCGGTGCCGTTGGAACCCCCCAGCAGCATTGAAGACATTGGATTCAAAGTCTAACTGCACGGGTGGGGAGAGGAATCTTTTGTTAAAAACCTACTCGGATTTCCGTGAACTGTTTACGAACCGACCCGGCAAAACTTATATCAGGGAACACGCAAAAGAAACCGGCGATGCCAAGCCGATTTTCGTTCACCCCTCTCCAGCGAGTAAAAGGAAACGAGGTGAGATTGACAAGCGTTTGATGAGTTGTTGGAGCTAGATTTTATAGAACCTAGTTTCCAGCCTTCGCTTGCGCCTATTGAACTAGGGAGCAAGCAGGGTGGTACAAAACGGCTTTGCATTAACAGTCTGACTGTTACCCCAGTGCTTCGATCCCTAAAATTTTGGCGAATCATGGAAACGTTACGTTTTTCAAAACGTTCGACCTTTCAAACGGCCGCCTCAACTTGGAAGGGTCCACCTCCGGTGAGACCCGCTTGGTGGAGCTAAGACCCCAGGAAATATCCGTAGTCAAAATAAGCGGTTGGAGGAGAACCTCAATGGGAGAAATTCATCTTCCTATTCAAACAAAAGATCCAGGGAGCATGACCCCCCGATTCTCAGTCACAGGGGTCCGATTCTACAACTCTCCTTTTGTTTCGTAAGGATCAAATATTGTCCTTAAAATTTTAAATTATCCTTACATTCTATTTTTCGTATTCTACTCCGATCCTTAAGAATTGTCCTTATTAAGGAGCCGAAAAGGTCCTTAAGATAAGGAGAGGGTAAGCCCAGGCCTCTCCTTAGACGCGTGAAGGATCAAGAATTATCCTTATTTGCCGTATTTTTATGGATGGCCGCCTTGATTGAGGTTGAAATTTGGTGTTTATAGCCGCTAGAGCCAGCCGATGCGGCTGAAATTATTAGACGAGATTTGCGGCACCAAAGAGTTATTAGAGGTGCATCTTGCGCTTTCGAACTCGACGATTACTCTTTTTAAAGGTTGATTCGTGTCAAAAAGAATATAGTTTATTTGCTTTGGGAAAGATTGGCCGGGTATCTTTCGGGAAATCACGCGTCGGCAATTCCCGTAGACACTAAAGTAAGTGTAGTCTAGTATTTATCCAAAAGAACAAGTATTAATCTTAAGTGAGAAGCATTTCCCTCTGCCTGCTATTTACCTTCGTTCCTCTTTTCGCCATAATCGAAAAATAAAATAGTCTAAGCCAATGTCCGAGGTTTCACTTTGCGCGTCGCGCCGATCGGTTCTTGTTTAACCTAAGCCTCGTCCCTTATTCTAGCGCGCGCGGATAATCGGCTGCTAACAAGAAGTAAAAGATAAATGATCGAAACCCCATTGGGTAGAGTGAACGGAAATACGTCACGTTATAAGAATGATATTTTTCTCCTTCCGTTCCGTTAGGAGGGGATTTCTCATAAGGAGAATTGAAGTAGAATACGAATTTTCGGTTAAAAATGGATTTACCAGAATCTTCTCCTTATGAGCGAAATAAGGCTTTATCCTTATGTAAGGAATCCTTATTTTTAAGGAGAGTTGTAGAATCGGACCCCTGGGCCTCTAAGAGTCTAAGGACCAGGACTAGACTTTACCGAAGTCTTAAACTCAGTAAAGATGGCAATTGTCAAAGCTGACTTTCCGGTGAATGCTATCTCGGTAGCAGAGATGGGCACCCTCCAGCGTGGTGTTCTAGAGCATTTAGACCCTCTACCTCACTTCTGGAACTTCGAGCTGAGTGGTGGGGCTGTTCTTTACCTTTGTAAGGACGAGCTTACAGCAGACTGGTTGAGGAGTGTGTTCGACCAAATTGAACAGGTTCTTGGGGACGCGTGGCTATCAGTTATGAAGGCCAGCGACCTACAAGAGCCGTTCAAGTACTCCTTCCGCACCAAGGACTTTCAACAATGCACTCAACACGCAATGTTGAAACCCGTCACCAATGTTGAGGAACCAACTGCCATCCGCTGGATTTCCCAGATGAATGGAGAGTTGGTCTAGCTCATTAAGGGAGCTGGGCTTCGATCTGAAACAGGCTTGGACAAGGGTATCTTCAAGATACACCATGATCCTAGCTCGAGGATCCCGAAGGCTCAGGAAGATGGGGTTGACCCCGTATCAAGAATTGTTCCAGAAACTAATCCCTGGGAGATCTCAGAAATGGAAAGTGACGCTTTGGGTTGCGGGGACTCTAGAGAGAACACTCTCACGAAGGACCTTAAAGGGATAATGCAAAGCCGAACCAGCCTATTTTTTATCGATTCGCATACCTAAAACTTGTACAAAAATCATACTCACCTTAAAAAATGATTTGAAATTAAATTTAAATTAATTTTTAACTTCGAGAAAATCGGGCCTTGGCGCTTCCGATGGCCTCTCAACTGTATTTGCCGCGCATCCGACACGTCGTCTGAAATAAGGTCCCCGACCAATCAAAGCGAGGAGCACCCTTTAATCCAACATCCAATGATTTATCTCTTTTCGCACGTAATCGCTCGAAGCTTACGGGAAAAAAGCAATCGATTCTAGAGCTCGCTAAGCCTCGGGTCGTTCCTAGTTCGTTGTTTGTATTATTTAATATATTGTAGGAGATTTTCAAGCATTTTTATTCGCTTTTATTTTATAAATAAACTTGTGTTATAAAACTAACAATTTCGTGAGTGGTTAAATATATCTTATAATAATAAACCCAGCCATTTCCTGAGGACTATCAGTATTCTCTAAACACCTGGTCAGTACTAAGGTGTAGTTTTGATTGTTTTTGGAAATATTTCGGTAAGAATATTTGAAATAATCGTAAATTATCTTTGATAAAAATATAATAATGTTCATTTTAGGTTAAGAAAGTTGCCTGGAGGTTGTAAATGTGCAGCTTTCAACTGTGATAATACTCGTGTAGAAGAAATATTTTTAAATAATACAACTGATGCAATGAAAAAAACATTTCCATAAAATACAGCTGATTTAATTAATAAATTATTTTAACAAAAACAATATAGTCAATTATTTATATATCAAACATCTTAAAATCTTGGGTATTTAAATCCCGTATACTCTTCAGATTCCGCTGGGAACAACTCCCTTATCTTCGATACCACACAACTTGGTATGGGTGTCCTACGATGCCTTCCCATTTTTCCATGCACAACGTATATATAATTTCGATAAGCAACATACCGATATTTTCTATAGAATTCACAAAATGATCAATTTCATGCACAGAAACATGTATCCTGCACCCTTTTAACTTACTCGTGGATATTAAAGTCATTCCTATCATTTGTGTTCTGGACGTACACTCTGTTCAAAAAGTCTTTGCCCGTGGGAGATTTCGAACATTTTCGCCCGTAATTTCTTGTAAAGTTGCATCAAGTCGAAGTGGACATCGGTAATAGATTAATAAAATGTTTAGCTACAAATTGGCCAAAATCATTTTCTGGATAGACTTATAGTTTGGCCTATTTTGGCCTAAAAGAGGGGGTGTCAACTTTTTTATTTTTGATCTCAGGTCATTTTAAACCCCATTTTCGTGTTCTGCGGGGTTGATTTATATTTAGAAAGTGTTAAAATTATTCAAATCGACGCATTGGTTCAAAAGATATTCACCAAAAACGTTTTCACAGAAATTGAGAAATATCTAAACATCTCACCAAGCCATTTAAAATAATAATTGTTGTCGGGTTTGGTCGCCATCTATAGTTCCTAGAAGTAATCGTTTTTGTTTAATTCTAAATATGTAACAAATTGAAGGTTAACATAAATATTATCTGGCGTCGCCCCTGTTCGTTTTTCAAATGAGCACATGAAAATATTTATGTTAACCTTCAATTTGTTACATATTTAGAATTAAACAAAAACGATTACTTCAAGGAACTATAGATGGAGACAAAACCCGTTAACATTTATTATTTTAAATGGCATGGTGAGATGTTTAGATATTTCTCAATTTCTGTGAAAACTTTTTTGGTGAATATCTTTTGAACCAATGCGTCGATTTGAATAATTCTAACACTTTCTAAATATAAATCAATCCCAGAGAACACGAAAATGGGGTTTAAAATCAAAAATAAAAAAGTTGACACCCCCTCTTTTAGGCCAAAATAGGCCAAATTATAAGTCTATATAGAAAATGATTTTGGCCAATTTGTAGCGAAACATTTTATTAATCTATTACCGATGTCCGCTTCGACTTGATGCAACTATACAAGAAATGACGTGCGAAAATGTTCGAAATCTCCCACGGGCAAAGACTTTTTGAACAGAGTGTACATTCTGTAGTGAATTTCTAACACATCAATATCAGTACAATTTTTGATGAATCTCTGATACGTTTGAATGCAGGAATGACCAAAAACCTTTTCTCTTATTTGGCGAACCTCTTGGCAACATAAACTTTCGATAACTGTTGGCATTTCTTTGCAATTGTTACAATGACACCTATTTAATTTTACATTATTATTAAAAGTTATTATTAGAGTTTAGATAAGAGTACTTACCAGTTCGTATTGCCAATTCGTTCATTATTAAGATTTAGGCCTACATCTAATGCTTCGTTTTCACCATGGACTAATTAACAACAGGGACGGTCCGGCTCTATAACATCTCTCCCTTAACAACGCGAAAAATAGCGTTACGGTTTTTTGCAGCGCTGCCAGGCAAATATTTTGTACCCTAGTGATTCAAACGTCTCTAAACGGAAATTGGATTTTCGTAGTATCGCCATCTATCTTTTATTTATTTTTATTCTAAAGACGGTTGTTGGGTCGAGATTTTAAATTCGGTGGTTTATAATCCTTTGTTGTATGATTTGTATTTCATTATTAATTAGTTAATGTGGTAAAATATAAATCCTTATCGCGTTGTTTAGTGTTCTATAAGTATTAGTATCAATTAGAAAGTTAATCGTGAAAAATGAGAACTAAAATATGTGTTTATAAGAAATGCAATAGTGATTCCCGATACTTTGAAAAGGATCACATGCGTGGTGTCTTTTTTTGCCATTTCCGAAAGCAAAAACTAATTTTGATAAGTGTAAAAAGTGGATTGAATGGTTGGGCAGAGACGACTATACTATAGACCGGGTAAATCGTAGTACATATTTATGCTCCAAGCATTTTGTTGGAGGAAATGGTCCCTCTAATAGCTTTCCGGACCCAATTCATAATCAATCTGTAAGTATTATTCTTGACTAAATAATTTTATTGATTCCCTATTTTATAACTAATACGCTTCTCAATTACTAGGAATATGTGTCTATACTTAAAGTTAGAAATAATTCAGATAAAGCTACAAACATCACAATTTATGAACCTGCAGCTGCGCTCCAAAACCAAAATACCAATACATCCAAAGTCGAAAAACAACCACAAGAAGTATGTAGCTCCAACAGCCCTGGAATTAGTCTTTACCTTAACAGAACTTTGAATGACGGAATACAAGCTGTTACACGAGATACACCAATTCTCAGTAATCATTCAAATGAAGTTTATTTGGATTTAACCGTAGATGACGTTTCAACATCGCCAATAATAGTAATCTCAGTCTTTTGTTGATTACATCTAAAGTCATTTGACTTCCATTTATCTAATGAGACTAATTATTAACTTTTCAGAATAAACATCAAAATGATAAAATGTTCAACAAAGATAAACCAATTTGTAGTACACCTCTGAGGCCGTGCAGTAACAAAGACATACCTAAAATTAATTCATCTGGCATTTTAAAAGTATATATGGAAAAAAGGCAATTGATTTTTATTTTAATTTTTAATTTTGAATGTTTATATTGAAGGACCAATCTTTTCAAATGTTGGATAAGACAACCAATAGTGACAAAGCTAATCCAGCCAAAGAAACCAATCTTGAATTAGATTTTCTAAAATATTTGAAGTATGTAACTGTTCATTAATTATGGCACTTAATTTTAAGCAAGAAAATTGTATAGTGTATGAATTTTATTTGCTCACAATAAGTGGGATATAATTAAGTGACACATTTAATTCTATAAGTATTTTTGTGTTTTAGAACTCCCAAGATCTACAATTAGCATTTGATAATGTTAGTTATCCTTTGGGCTGGAGTGTAACCTACTTTCCGGATCATGTGAAGGTCACGAAACTAAGTGACGAAAAAGGTTTTCCAATATATACAATAAAAATTGTAGACGATTTTATGGCACACTATGAAGTTACTGGAAATAAGGTTTTGGCTGAAGATCTCCTGAAAGATTTACCAACAAAAATTAATTGCATTGATCAGTTGAGAAAAGCTATTCTCTTGCTGTCTGTATGGAAAGTTTGCCAAGGTAGTCCGGAATGTAAATTTGTTGACTTGTTTGACAATCGCACAAATAAAACCGGATTTAAAGATAGTTTATCAGGAGCAATTCATAGTGAGAGATGTTGCCTAATTCTAAAAAACACTGGAAGAAAACGATGTTTTTATTGCACCAAGCAAAGGTCAAGTCTTAGAGTGATGATATCAAATAGAAATTCAAAGAATAATACCTCCAAGCGCTTCAACACCTTGAATAAGAGTGAACTTTTGACAGAATTGAAAGAAACAAAACTCACTGCAACAAAACTCAATGCCAAGTTAAAACGTTTGAAAGTTAACCTTGAGAAAAAAATTAGAAAGAATGCTGAAGATCTTGAAGATGGGAATCATGAATTTCTATTGAATATTTTGAAAAAGAACTTGAACGGAAAAAAGCAGAATGAAGCCGATTTTCAAACTATTTTCCTCAAGACCCAACTACAGATGTTGCAGAGTAATACGCACGCAAGGAGATGTCACCCATTAGTGGTACAGTGGTGTTTATTTATGTACCAGAAATCGCCCAGCCTTTATAAGGTATTGGACGAATCTGGTATATTAAAATTACCATCCAAAACTACTTTGATGAGGAATTCGCCAGACATTGGTGGTAAACCAGGATTTCATAACAGAGTTTTTAAAAAAATTCAAGATGATTTAAAGCAGCTCAGAACTGAAACACACCACGAATATTTTTCATTAGTTGTTGATGAAATGAAAATTTTTGATGATGTAGTCTACAGAGTAGAGAGTGGTGAAATGGTGGGTTTCACTAATTTGAATGCTGTCCAAAATAAGATGATGGCTTTACAGTCTGAAACTTATAAAGAGAAGCCTCTTGCTACACACGCTCTGCAATTTATGATTCGCGGCTTAACCTCTTCTTATCAATATGCATTTGCCCACTTTGCAACCAGGTCCCTGACAGCGGAAAGCCTCGACTCTTTGATATTTGAAGCCATATGCAAGCTTGAATTATGTGGTTTGAAAATTTTATGTGTAGTAGGAGATGGGGCAACTACCAACCGCAAATGGTTTGGCATGAATGGTGGGGAGAAGTATTACAAATGTGAAAATCCTTTCACTACAGATGAGAGAGATCTGTATTTCGTATTTGATGTCCCTCATTTGTTGAAGACTGTGAGAAATTGCCTATTGCATAGCACGGAAGGGTGTAGGTATAGGCTTCTGCACATAAATGGAGAAAACCTTACTTGGGACACCATAAAAAGGTGTACTATCAGGATATGGAGAAAAGTGGGGCATTAAGGAAGTTACATAAGTTAACTGCAGACCATATTAATGTAGAAAATAAAATGAAAGTGAAGCTGGCAGCACAAATTCTCAGCCAAAGTGTAGCGAACTGCTTGAAACAAGAATTCCATAATGAAAATCCTGAGACAGTGCGATTTATAGAAACTTTTAATAAATGGTTTGATGTAATGAACGTTGGGCACCTGTTAGAAGGAATTCATTCTAAAAATCCAAACCTTCACCCTTTCCAAAACAAAGATGACTCCAGACTTGCCGTAAATATATTAAATTTGAAACTACCTTTACGATTTTATTTCAAAATATTAAAAAAACTACATTACGGCTAAAACAAATTGGGAGCTTTTAAACAGTAGTTCCTCGACAGCCAAACCACTATACTGTACTGTATATGATAGTGTTTGACTCACCACTGTCCGAAAACTTCCAAAAAAATCTTAACTAAATTATTTTATCCATTTAGTAGCAGTCTTTTTAATATTTTATAAAACCACAACAAAATTTTAACATTCACGAATATTCCTACTGGATGTATTGTTAATTTGATATATTATTTGCAGTGGCTCAAGAACGAATTTCTAGTTAATTTAAATGAATGGGAAAACTATGTTGAAGGGCTGCCAGAATCAAGAGCAATAAAAAATAAAATGTTACTTACAAGAGAAACCCTATCTGGATTGCGACAAACAAGTAATTATCAAGTGATATTGTTGTATTAGAACTCCTTTCTACTCCAATGGAATGGAATTTTTGAAACAACTATATTTGAGATTAAAATAATTTATCTAATTATAATTTTAACAATACTACTTTAGCAAATGCCATTTTGGAAATGATTCCTTTCCTGCTAGAGAAAGGTGCCAAATTCGTACTTACTACTCATTTCAACCAGGACCCTTTAGAGCAATATTTTAGTAAGCAGAGGCAAGCATGTAAAGCTGGATCTCAGCCGAGGCTCTACCAATATTCCAGAACAGCAAAGATGTTACAAAACCTTCAGGAAGGGAGAATTGCAATGAAAAAGGTCAAAGGTGCCAACACTGAATAATATGCACTTTGATTTTAAACAAAATTTGTTTATTAAAACAATTGTCAAAAAAAGTTTTTTTAACATTTGTGTATTGCATATTACAGTAGGCAAAGTATTCTTTTAGGACCTAAGTTCTCAAATGGCTAGCTTGCCTACACTCGACGTACAAAAACCATACTATTATAGGAACAATTTTTTTATCACTTCATATCACAATATTTTATTAGATTTATATCAGGAACTTAGACAATGATGTTGTGCTTCACTAAGATTTCTTTTTCCATTTTCTTCATTAATTTTTCTTTAGTGTTAAATTTTGTTGCAAGCCTCTTTTTTCTACGTTCATCCTTCTTTTCCTTTCTCACTTTTTTTTGTTAAGCCATTTCCCTTAGTATTTATAAAAGTTGAAATTACATGCTTTAAAATTTTTCCCCCTTCCACCAAACTGACATCTGAATCATCTAAGATTTTGTTCCATAATGATTCAATTTTAGAATCATTGATTATGGACTCTGTGGCTTTTTGCACTTTTTCCAAGCACAACGGATCATTAAAATATTTAACAATATGCGAGTCCATTACTTTAAATAGTTCAAAGGCTTCCACTGTGGGATATTTAAGCCCCCCACGACTCTGCTTTTGAACCCACTTTTTGTACTTATCAGGTATAGTTTCAGTGTTTTTTTCTGTCATAGTTTCTCCCACGCTGTTGCTGTTGTTCGTCTTATTTTTTTTCAGCAGTTTATTAACAACAAATCCTGCCACGTAAAATAGAGTACACTCCTCTTCCTGAGTGAGGTAACTTTTTACTGGAACTGGCCGTTTTGCACATACGCCCTTATTAAAAACTTCTTGGATTAACATTTTGATTCCAATTTTCTTTTCTTTTGGACCCAATTCATTATCCTCGTAATCTTTACACAAAATCAGCAATGATGTTAAGTCACTGTGATATAACTTTTTAAATAACATATACATTTTATACTCCTGACATTCAACGAATATTGGCCGGAACATTTCTCTAAGATTGAAGTAAAATAAACTTTCAACATAAATTTCTGAAGCCCAGTATATGCGATTGAGTTGTTCTGGAATGCCACCAATTTCCATTAATTGTTTTAAAGCACTTTTTGCTTCAGATAATGTTATACTGAAAGTGCTGTCGTAGTTATCACAAAATAAAGATTGGCTAGATTTCTTGACTAGGAAATTAAACGCATTTGAAGTGGTTTTTCTTACATTATTATTTGTTTTTGGAGATAAAATCTCTCGGTTGACTGGACTTATAGATCTTAAAAGAAATTGATTTGAAAATCTTCATCGGTTCATTGTGTAAATTGGCGCGTGCTTGCTCGGAAGGGATAATCTTATTGGCTAAGACAAATGCAGATAAATATTGCTAAGCCCACGTGATTCTATTTTATTATCAGAATAAATAATTGCACGTGCGACGAAAAAATGGGCGATATCATCGAGATTCACGCGTTTTGAATTTAAAAACCCTTCCTTTTGACGGTTTTTATTTTGGAGCGAATAATTTCTTTTAGCGTCTATTTGTCAAAGATTCGAACACATCTAAGTTCAAATGTGTCTTAACATTTTGATCTGTTTTCTTTGGAGAAGGAACATTTTGCTATGTTTTCTTTGGAGAAGGAACATTTTCTTCGTCAGATTCTGATATTTCATCTAAAATTGGCCGTAAAAAATATACAACTGTTAGGCCTTGGTACAAACATCGTGCAAACCATTATCTAAGTAATTCTTGTATAATAATTACCGTAATAAATTTGAGTACTACTTCCACAAGGTTCACCGAATATCTGACTAAATGTGTGGTCCGAAAAGCTTGACATATCAACTATTATTTATTACTTACACATACAAAATACGTTTGATTTACGAACGCGACCGCGTGGTTGAAGTCACAGGGAAGGATAGACTTTAAAAATAACACCCCCCGCCCTTTTTATTTTGAATCACCAGCTTATAAGCATTTCCTGTTGTTCTTGCGAGCGCCGCTAGAGGGCATCGATATTGGTTCTTTTTACTTTTTCCCGAGCCGGACCGTCCCTGTTGTTAATTAGTCCATGTTTTCACTATCACTATCATTGTTAGCATTAATTGGTTGATGTTGAGCCAATCTCGGTTCAAACAAATATGGTTGAGCGCCTAAGTTTTGATCCTCCATAGTATCTAGGTTTAAACTAAAGAGATATTTAACTCCTCACAAAATTTATAACGTAATAAATATTACAAACAACGAACTAGGAACGACCGAGGCTTAGCGAGCTCTAGAATCGATTGATTTTTTCCCGGAAGCTTCGAGCGATTACGTGCGAAAAGAGATAAATCATTGGATGTTGGATTAAAGGGTGCTCCTCGCTTTGATTGGTCGGGGACCTTATTTCAGACGACGCGTCGGATGCGCGGCAAATACAGTTGAGAGGCCATCGGAAGTGCCAAGGCCCGATTTTCTCGAAGTTAAAAATTAATTTAAATTTAATTTCAAACCATTTTTTAGGGTGAGTATGATTTTTGTACAAGTTTTAGGTATGCGAATCGATAAAAAAATGGGTTGGTTCGGCTTTGCATTATCCCTTTAAATACATGGACTTATCAGACATCGATGAGATGATTTCATTTACTCGTAAAAGAATCCAGGGATCGTTTAAAGGAATTTCTTATTTGGAACTAGCCATGTGAAAAACACCGAGTTGATATACCTCGGTGTTATCCTTAACGGTAAATTAACAAGGAAACCACATCTTTATTAAATTACCAAGAATTAGTTGTACAGTCAATAAATCCTGGGGCCGTAGTCCAAGAGTTGTATACTGGCTATATACTACGATCATCAGATCCATTTTGTCTTATGCAGCTGTGGTCTGGTGGCCAAGGGTAACTTTACAAACCATGCAGTCTGAATTGCGCACTTTACAAAGGCTAGCTTGTGTTGGCATTACAGGATGATAAAATACGCGAAAAAGTAGATTAGTCCATAATTAAAAGGGATAATATAGCTAAATCCTAAACAAATTTGAAGAAATTAAAAAACTTACTACTAACTCGTACCCAATAGGTCTTCGAGCAAAAAAACGCGAAACTCGGATCAAATAGATCTTCGAGTAATAAACTAAATTAAAATTAAATAAAATAGCCAGAAATTCCAACGGTAGACCGGTTTCGTTCTATTTGGAACTCATCAGTACCGTGCGGGAAATCTGGCTGGCGACTGTCAAATCTAAAGGAGAAACTAAGAGTAATAAACTAAATTAAAATTAAATAAAATAGCCAGAAATTCCAACGGTAGACCGGTTTCGTTCTATTTGGAACTCATCAGTACCGTGCGGGAAATCTGGCTGGCGACTGTCAAATCTAAAGGAGAAACTAGCCTTAGTTTCTCCTTTAGATTTGGAATTTCTGGCTATTTTATTTAATTTTAATTTAGTTTATTACTCGAAGATCTATTTGATCCGAGTTTCGCGTTTTTTTGCTCGAAGACCTATTGGGTACGAGTTAGTAGTAAGTTTTTTAATTTCTTCAAATTTGTTTAGGATTTAGCTATATTATCCCTTTTAATTATGGACTAATCTACTTTTTCGCGTATTTTATCATCCTTCTCACAGTCCATAGGTGGTTTCTTCTAACTTAACTTATCGTATATTCTATTCTCCACCACACTCCCCCCTTTTCGGCTTTCCGTTGCTATATGCAACGCGTTTTGAAATTTTAAATGTTTAGGCTTAGTTTCTCCTTTAGATTTGACAGTCGCCAGCCAGATTTCCCGCACGGTACTGATGAGTTCCAAATAGAACGAAACCGGTCTACCGTTGGAATTTCTGGCTATTTTATTTAATTTTAATTTAGTTTATTACTCGAAGATCTATTTGATCCGAGTTTCGCGTTTTTTTGCTCGAAGACCTATTGGGTACGAGTTAGTAGTAAGTTTTTTAATTTCTTCAAATTTGTTTAGGATTTAGCTATATTATCCCTTTTAATTATGGACTAATCTACTTTTTCGCGTATTTTATCATCCTTCTCACAGTCCATAGGTGGTTTCTTCTAACTTGGCATTACAGGAGCTATGAGAACAGCCGCAATTCCGTCTCTAGAGGTTCTCCTCAATATGTTTTTTCTTCATCTTTTGATAGAGGAAACTGCTGTTTTTGGTGCCTATAGACTTAACCAAAATGGGGGGTGGAAGGCTAATAATTGGGTCAATAGTAACACTAAGCTCTACGGTGATATCTCTAGTCAGCTACTGGTACTGAAGATGGGTTCTGACAATTCGGCTGCTAAATTACACTGTTGTAAGTCTTTTGAGGTTGACTTCTCAAGCCGCACAGATTGGTACTGCCTAAATAACGATACCGTTTTCTAAGCAGAAGTCTCTGCTATTTGTATGAAAAAGAAGCATCACGGGAAGGTTATCCAAATCTAGTTGGATAGCCAGGCTGATTTTTATGCTCTTAACCAGTATGGTATTACTTCTTAACTGGTTTAGCAGTTTAGATCTCCTTTTTGTCCTTTGGGTGCACAATTTAGTTCAAGGGAGGGTGCAAAAGCTGGATTTAGTTGGTCAGAAACTTCTTTACCCATCCCCCGTGGCGTGGTTTGCAGCCAGATCTCAATATGTCGTATCTTCAACTCAAGGCAAGCCAAAGAGTTTATCCCAGGCCCTTCTAGACAAAAGAGTAACTATCACTCTCTTAGACGAAGATGAGATTGGTAACTGGCCTACTTACATGACATTTCCAACTTAACAGACACTTATTGGAGAATGTGATGACTGAATTGAAAAGGCTTGTCTAGCGTAAGAGGACACTGTCTCTCGCATTCTTTGGAGCTGTGATTACTATGCGACTCAAAGGTTTGAGCCTCTAGGTATGCACCGGTTGGAGACGCATGACTTCAACATCATTGTAAATATGATTCTTAGCTTTGTGGCGGATTTATAATTTCCTACGAATGTCACAGTTTGGGGGTTGCACAATGGACCTAGGGTCAAAGTGCGCGGATTGTGACTGATTTTCATAATAATCAGGGAGTGTGACAAACTGAAGACCACCTTCGTCTGTCATCAGGGTCTTTTTCAATTCACAAAGATGCCTTTCGGATGGAAAAGCGCACCAAGCAAGTTCATGCGTCTGGTGGATAGCGTTTTAGCTTCTTACAAATGGAAATTTGTTTTGAGATTTTATGACGTGTTCGTTGTATATTCCGAATCGTTTGAAGATCATTTGATTAACATTCGAAAGGTTCCAGAGCAGCGGTTCCCAAAACGTGTTCCGCGGAACCCTTAAGTTCCACGAAAGGGTCACAGGGGTTCCGAGAATTTGCAGCGCAGCCATCTTGGTTTATGGCCAGAGTCTTTTAAGATAAGTAACTAAAATGAGTTATTGGTTCCGCCAGAAAAAGGTGGATAATTTAGGGTTCCATAGAAGAAATTGGGAACCCCTGTTCTAGAGCGTATAGCCGAAGCGGGATTAACAGTGCAGCTCTGCGCTGACGTGGGTTGGCTTCTGGGCTTTAAGGTCCCACCGGGGTACTGCAAGCCAAATCCGGATAAATTTAGGGTGATAGAGGAATTCCCTCAGCCCAAGAATTTAACGGAGCTGCAGCCATTCCTCGGAATGATCGGGAATTATCAGCTGTTCATCCCGAATATGGCGGGAATTGCCAGGTCATTGTAAGATTTGCTGAAAAACGATGCCAAATGGCATTGGGCGGATACCCATACCAATACTATGTGGAAACTAAGTAGGCAGGTTAAAAACACGGCGGGGTTGGCGCTCCCGGATTTAATAAGGAATTTTATCATTTAATGCGATGCGAGTGTAAGGCGCTTAAGCGCTGTGTAAGAGCAGAAAGGCGGGAAAGGGATGACACCTATAGCCTTTGTAAGTGGGGACTCGCACCGGCACAGCGCATTTCCCCTATACGAAATTGAAGTGTCTTGCAGTGGTATACGCCCTCAAGAAATTGCGAATGTACTTCGAGGGTACTGACTTTGTGAACGAAAGAGTTGAAGTGGTTACGACACCTTAAAGAGCTAGTGGACAAACTTATTCACTGGGCCTTGGAGCTACAGCCGTATAATTTTGCGGTGCGATACCACCCATGGAAATTGAATGTTGTAGCGCATGCTTTAACCAGAGCCCCTCTCGATTTCGGGAATGGTCTGAAGGAAGCGGTGGTGACGTTGGCGGTTTCAAAGGAATTTTTTTTGAATCCGCGGAGGGAGACAACTCTTCCAAGAGTGGGAGCTAGGGTAAGGGAGGATTTTCGTTGATTAAGAGCGGGTTAGAAGCTCTGGAAGTCCGAATTCGGCATTGGAAACCAGGATAGTACTAGATCAAAAGGGACGGTAGTCCCTATGCAAGGTCCGGGTATAGAGTAGAGCACCTACCCGAGCACTTGCTATATTATCTCGAGTCAGAATGAAGCCGATTTTACCCCCTTGCAACTCAAAAACTATAGGCCGTATCAAAACAAGTGATGTATCGTTTGAAAGGTTACAAAAACACGACAAACATATACGAATTTCATCGAACCGGGTTGAGGCGACGTTTCGTAGTAATGGGCCAAAGTAAGGCTTAATTTTTCTTCTTCTTCTCGCAGACCGCTCTACAGCAAAAACTACTGAACCGATTTAAATGCAATTTGGTATACAGTTTCAAATTAAGCTCCCATTGTGTCCTTCCAAAGGAGAAGTTCATATCTGGTATAGTGTTTGAGCTACGGCGACAAATGTACAGTTTAGCGAGTCGGTAATGAAACCATGGAGTAATAAACACATAAGAAGTACTAAACCGGAGCGACCAGCGATTTTAAAAAAATAATGCAAAAGGATTGAGGGTTGATTCTAGGTGAAAACGTGGCGCTGTGTTCGAAAAAATAGTCTTAAAAGTTAAAATGCCCGCTATAACGGATATACTTGAAAATTAAGTATGCAACATATTTATAGGTGGATTGTAGGAAAAAAGGGAAGCTGAGTTCGACAACAATAGTCTTGCGAGTGTCAGGGTGGTGGTTGTCCGCCATAGGGTTTTTCGATAAATAAGTCCAATTTATGACGTTTATGGGAATATAATTACAGAAATAGATTAAACATTCGAATGCTACTGATTAATAGGTTGTTTCTAAGTGAAAGAGGTGCAGTGAGTTCGAAGTGTCGCGCCAGTGTCAGGGTGGGCAGTGTGCCGTCAGAGGGCAGTAAACCATGCCAATGCTTAATAAACACAGTACAAAACGTGTAAAGTTTAATAACAATCGTACAAAGCCTATTTATTAACATTGAAAAATTAATTAAAGAGCATAATGACGTCACGTTTTCAAAAAATTAAAGTAAACAATATCTAAACGTACATAATGTTGGCGAAAGAGCTAGGGAGTTCTCAATATTCCTAATACGTAAAAGTTCACTTCCCAATTTTGTTTATAAACATTATTTCCGCTTTGTTACGATTAAAGGTATTATACTAACTTCACTTCTATTGTTTTAAACAAAAAGGCGTAAAATCCACCCAAAAACCATTCGGTTATAAATTTCAAGGTCCTTTAAACAAAAACGTCACGTCCTATATTACTCTAGGCCATAAAAGTAGTGAAATCCAATAACGGGCAAGATCGGTAATTATACTCCCCTAAACGTCATAAACTGGACTTATTTATCGACAAGTGATGTGCTCTGAAGTAATATGCTAGACCTTGCGCGTCCAAAGTGTTTTACTGAGTTAAAATCCTTTGTACAACCATAAAACATTTCAAAGAGAATGGCTAATATTAGAATCAGTGTATCAAATAAATTGTTTAGATCAAAATATATTATCTTCTTTGTTTAAATTTACTCTTTTACCTTAAAACCACAATTAAATAAAGCAGGCACGTTGTTGACTGCAGTAATTACGTCACTGCAGTCAACAACTTGTCTCCTTTCAGTAATTTGCCAGTTTCAGTAGTCGCACTGCCACCTATCGATAATGTAGAGAAATGTTCGAGTACCACTAGTATGGAGAGCAATTCCGCTATGTCCGTCATTCTATTCGAGATATGATATTAGATTTTCTATAAAGCAACTAAAATTTCAAAATATTTACATGAAACGTTTCAGCGAAAAAAATAACTATATTTCTGAGCGTGCAAAATTGTTGGAAGAAACATGAAATGAAGTGACAAAAGGTCTGAATGCCTACCCCGAAAGGAATTTGGATGGTAGATTTAACGCTAGGCAGGGCATCACATTCATTTCCATTTTCCGGACCGATTCCCTACGAAAGGTTATGACCTTGGCGATGCTACCGAGTCTTGATCTTTATGGCGACGATTTGGCTGCTTTGCATCTGTTATAACAATTCTAGATAATTGTAAATTGGGGGGGAGTAGGTTAAATATCAACCTTCTTGGTCCCTGTCCGAGATGAAGAACGATAAAAAAAACCCGGTCAAGTGTCCTCCCGACTTGGAGCCACCGGGATGATTTCGACAAAAGAAAGGATTAAACGAAAGTTTTTAAACCAATATTTTTCGTACGAACCCACTTTTCGCGGACGACAACCCGTCGCTTTCTGGATACGGGAATTTTCAGCGCGGAAAGCCCGAATCACTGGCACTATCCGTAAATTATATGGGAAGGTTATGTCTCGGGTTATGTGTAGACTAATAAGCAGTAGACTATACTACCCACTTAAGCGTTGCGCACTTTTTTGCGAATGGGAACCAAATTATACGATTACAATAGAAATATAAGAACATTTTATTTTAGATTCGGTTTTCAATTGTAATTAAACACAAACATTTGTTTAACAAATTTTTATGTTTTTAAATTAAATTCCTTCCATTTAATTATAAGCTAAAAATAATATAATTTTCCACAACTTACTTAATATAGTTTCAATTTATATGTCCGATTAATTTCCAACCTAAACTAACGACGTAAGTTCCCACCAACAAAGTTTCTAATTCCTTTTAGCCGTTTTTTATGGTTCTTCCGTTGGAAATGGTGTTTTTGTATTTTATATGTTATAATCGAAGTTATTATTTAGTGACGCTAAAGTCAATCCAAATTTAGTAAGAAATTTAGTAATGGGGTATTAGTGATACTTATTAGGGAAATTGCACCTTAAATTTTCGTTGGAATTTAGTATTTGTGTGAATTAGGAAAACGAAGTTATTACGTATTGAAATAACCAATTAAAAATTACGAAGGAAATTGTCATTGACAATTTTGATAGAAACTAGTAATGACCGAATTTGCAGTAACGAAGTTGCACTTATTTCTTCGTATGTATTATTTTTCTGTTACGCTAACTGATATATATAGTCAATGACATTAAACGTTTCTTGAAATCACCTAGATCTGTTTTAAAAAGCCCTTGAACTGCCTGTAACTGAGTAAAACCTTCCTAAAATAAAAAAAAAACACCTTTGTTAGTCAGTCAGCCATTAGACTGTGTGATTTTTGAAATGGGAAACAATTATGACAAAAAAATTCAGCTTATAATTGTTTCATTTTTTAACAAATGAGCACTTTCTAATGACATATTAAGTTCCACCACTCCCTGGTTCCACAGTGGAACATTTACACAAAATGATCCATTGTAGAACATTAGCGGAGTTCATTACCTCCTCGTTTGGCATATGTCGGTAACTAATTTCGGTTTCGTTTCATTGCTAAAATGTGAGAAACAAATTAGGCGAAAATGACACGCTTTAAGTAAATTACATTTCATTTTATATTAAGGTATATTTATTTTTATACATATTTATATATTTTTTATATTTATTTTTATTCATATTTATGTATTTTTTCATTTTTTTTGTGTTTATTTATTTAGTTTTTATTTATATTAAAGGCCTAGTTTCAGGAAAGTGCCACTGTCGAAAAAGGGTTCAAACATATTTTTTGCTTCCCCCATGTAGCCCCTCCATTGATAGTGACGGTCACCTGCTAATTCGGATTTCACGCTTCTCAAGTACATTTTAAGCGTTGACAACTTTGACAATGGCATATTTAATCCTTCGACATGGTGGGTGCAGGAAAACGAGCAGGCCGTCTTTGTTAATTGAGGGGTTACTATACTAGGGGGAAGCAAAAAAGACGCCTTAGCCCTTTTTCGAGAAAGGGGGCGTGATCCTAGGCCTTTTACGTGTTCATTTTTATTTATATTTATGTAATTTCTTATATTTATTTATTTATTTTTCATTCGTATTTATGTATTTATTTTATATTCATATTAATATTTTTTAATATATTTTAATTTTCGTTTGAAAATTGTTTATAGGTAACAAACAAGGGCGTAAATTAAAAAAAAACATTTTCATGTTAAACGTTGCGATTAATAAAAACATAAACATCTAAAGCAAATTATTGTTTTTAATTGCAAGTGAAAACAATATAAAATAAAATGTTATTTCATTTCTATTATAATCGTATAATTTGGTTGACATTCGCAAAAAACCGCAACGCTGAAGTGGACTATATAGTTTACTGTCTACTAGTCTACACATAACCGTCCGTAATACCCCCAACTTTGCTACCACAAAACATAAATGGTACTCGCAGGCAGCCAGCGGACCCCACAATGGCCCACTTGCTGAGATTTTCGGTGATATTTGACGACTTCTTCATTGTCAATTCTTTGTAAAGAGCTCCCCTTTCTATTAAAGACAAACCTGACCTGGGCAACCTGCTAAATTAAATATATTAAAATAAATCAAATGTTTTCTGTCGGTTTACGTTTGGGTATTTTATTTGTTAGCACTAAATTTTGAACTTTAAACAAATTAGGAGGTATAATTTCTTCAGACTTTCTTGTCAGACATCCGGGGTGACTAGGTTCAATAATCCGAAGTATTAAAAATAAATATTACAAAGGTAAAAAGTATCGTACGTACGGTGGCTTGCTTCATTGTCTGAGACTATTGCAATATCAATCAATATTTATATTGCATTATATCACTTGGTAAATTGCTATAACGTTTCAACGAAATTTCTATAGTATTTCAAAGATATCATCATAAGTAGCGTAATACGCATAAGTATGACTTTGGTTAATGAAAGATGATGATAGAGCGGTTGTGAAAACGGAGGATTCGGAAGCGGAAACTCGTCACTCCCTAAATACTTTTTTTTTTTAAAAGTTAGAGACATGCTACTGTGAGGGTAAAAAGGGGTGACGCCGCGATAAGTAGACAATAGTCGATTAAGTAATTGAAAGCGCAACCCGCACTGTAAAAAATGGTTCACACGACGGAATTACAGTCAACTCAGAATTTAGATCTCATGGTTCTCACGGGCATTGGTGATAACTTTGACAGCCAGCGCAGTGGCGTAGCCAGAAATTCGTCAAGGGGGGTCTAAGTATGTGAATGTTAAGAGGAGGATCGAGAAGGGGTGGAAATTTAGTAAATTCAAAGGTAGGCCCAAGGGGGGAAGGGGTCCGGACCTGGAAACCCCCCCTTGTCTACGCCACTGAGCCAGAAGGTACAGTATCGGATTTAATCTTTCGGCATGACGAGGTCTAGTGATCGCACTGACCCTGACCATTGCTATCAATAGACAAAATCAGAGCAGGTCAGATAAAACCTAGAAGAGATGGCTTTATATTTAAATATCAAAAATAGTATTTAAGTACGGCCATCTGCGAGCTATATTTAAAAAGTGCATTGTGTCGAGATTTTGTATGATTGACTGTTTTCGGAAAATCGACATATGCTTCATTACAGAGAATAGGCCTGAATAGTAGATAAAATTAAATTTATTCGTTGTTCCCGAAATATAATTTATGTATTAAATGTCACTTGTATATATTCTATATTCGTTGATTTCGAGTTGGTACCATCAAATGTGAAAATTGATCCGCGTATACTTCATTTAATTTCTTGGTATTTTTTTATTTAAAAAAGCCACTCGTATACGAATAAAAGAGAAATAATAGAATTTTCCAAAAGTCTGCTCGCCGCTTTGTAAAAGGTCCGGCGTAAACAAACTTCGGCGTCCCTCAGTGGGATCAAGACCCACGTCGAGCTAGCGTTCAAATGCGGTAAAAATATTATCTCTCTCGGCGCCATCTTGCACATCGCGCCGTCATCTCTCTCATCTGAACCCACCGCCACGCCGCTAGAGGGAGTATTTCTTAAAAATGAGAAGACTAGAAGGCAGATCGGCCGATCTCTCTCAACGCGCCGTGAACCATAACTGACTGAGAGGTATATTACGCGCTCGCCTAGAGCTTGCTCAGTTTAAGAGAGTGAAAATCTGATCGCTTACCGTGAGCATTAGCTCAATTGATCAAGCATAGAAAAAAAAATGAGCGTTCATTTAGGAAAGCTTCTCAAATTTTTTGCCCACCTCTGGTACGGACAGTTTCAGTAATTTTATCGAGTGTTTTTATTTTGCGAGAATGAAAGAAAACTTTAAGTCGGGAGGTTTGAAATGGTCCCGTGATTAGGTAATGCTGCCATCTACATCGTTTTTAGGAACTAATTATTGATAGTTATGCTTGCCTTTCGTCCGCTATGTTGTAAATTTTATGATTTGTTCACTCTTTATACATTCTGAAGAAAACGTTTTATCTGACCTTTTTCTTTAATTAACTTGGTAAATTATCTAACTGATATTGTATCATTAGAATCGTTCCAGCTTAGCTAAGAATTGGTTGTACAAAGGATTTTAACTCAGTAAAACACTTAGGACGCGCAAGGTCTAGCATATTGCTTAAGAGCACATCACTTGTCAATAAATAAGTCCAGTTTATGACGTTTATGGGAATATAATTACAGATCTTGCCCGTTATTAGATTTCACTACTTTTATGGCCTAGAGTAATATAGGACGTGACGTTTTTGTTTAAAAGACCTTGCAATTTTTAACCTAATGGTTTTTGGGTGGATCAGTATATAATGGAAAAAGGTGGCCATCACTCCTTGGGATGAGGAGGATAAAGACTTTCTTGAAAATGCTTGGAAAGTGGTGGGACCTAAGATACTCAGAGTACCATTCATTAAGTATTTTTATGACGTTGCGCTTGCCGGCCACCAGGGGTTTAAAAATTTAAACGTTTAAAAATCCGAGTCACATGGTCGGGGATAAGGTGGGACGTAATCAAGTATGTGAGGGGTTGCGATGTGTGCCGGAAACTTAAGCAATCCCAGAAATTAACTCCCAGGTTACTTTCTAGCGTCCTTAGTGAAAGGCCATTTGAATTGGAAACCGCCCATTTAATGGGTTACTACACTCAAAGCGCCAAGGGAAATCAGTACCTACTCGTACGTCATTGTAGATGATGTTAAAAAGCAGGTAGAACTCTACCCGCTTAGGAAAATGAGGTACGGATAAAATATGACAGAAAATGTGTGAAGTTTTCTGTCGATATGGATTCCCACGTCAGGTGGTAACTGATATTGCATCGGTATTTTACTATTTTCTAGTTAAAAGTTTAAAAGGGCCGGTTCTGATTACGGCATACGCCCTAAGACGACGGCCCCTTATCATGCACGCTCAGGCAAATCTGACTGGGCGAATGAATCGAACTATTAAGCCAATCATAATTTCTTATGTCCAACAACATAAGGATTGGGACTCCTCCCGTCTCCCAGAATTAGCCTTTGCTTGGCGTTCAGGCGAGAGCAAATCGACAGGGTATTCGCCCGCCACTTTGAACTTAGGCCAGAGCTTCGCGTAACCCTGGATTGGGAGTTGATACCAAGAAATACTTCCGATAATTGAAGCAAGTCCACCGATAAACTGAAATTTAGGCTGCATGATGCAATCGATCATGCACGCTTGAATTAACAGGATTCGAAGCTCACGGAAAAACTACACTACGACAAGCGCCATCGAGCTAATTTCCACAAACCTGGAAACCTTGTTTTGCACAAATTTCATCTTCTTTCCGACGCGAATTGTGGTATCATTGCTTTGTTGGGAGATAAATTTTAGGGGCCGTTTGCAGTACAGGAAAGTACCTCTTCTATGGCATATCGGCTGGGGGACCCAAACTCTAGTGATTTCATCGGAGTAACGCACGTGTCCCAGCTAAAGACTTTCACCCCACCGTGGCAAGGAGATGACACTCCGTGTGACGAAACCGGTAGGGGGCGGAAACGCTAAGAAGGGTTGAGAGTAATGAAGAACACCCCTAAGCGTTCAAAGGCAAAAGCCTAGTAACTCTTTTTGGGTGGAGGTCTAACTTCTTGCTTAGAATTTTAGATACCTTGAATTGTACGTAATTTTGGCTATGATTGTTGCGCATTTTTTAAGTAACCAGGATCGGAGAGATCGATCTCGACGGTCAAGGAGCGGAGAAACCGCTCCCTACGGAAGTGGTGCAGGCCAACAACAGTCTGGTAGGCAATGGCAGGAGTAAATGGCTCAGGAACGTCAGGAAACGTTGTCCCAGTGACGAAAAAAGAAAGTGGGCAGAAGGCCCAGGGCTTGAGACACGGGCAGTGTTTCCGTGGGAGTGTTCTTCGGTAGCTGTCCCTAAGGTGCAGGGGTTCCCGTTGCCCGGTCATTCATGCCGATTCCGGTCACTGAGCTTGGTGCCGCTCCCGCCCCAGTCTTACCCCCACGAGTGTCACGATCCGTCGTCACGATCGATCTGCGCACCCTGTTGTAGGGGGATAACGACGTATCTCCCCTTGATAGCGGCGAATTGCACTTTAACGGAACTATGGATCACCTTGACCTCATACCCGATGCCTTATTTTAGGGTGGGGATTTACACATTTGCCAGGTCGTTTTTGAGAAAGTCGCCCAAACGTTATTTCAAAGTAGCCCAATTTGTCGGCCAAAATAAATTCAGTCTTTCTTCAGTAGCCCAATTTGTCGCCCAAAGTAAAACATTAATAACCAAATGGTAGTGTGGTAAAACTCACTTAAACTACATTTTTAAATCAGACCAATCATTTTATTTAAAAATTTAGAAGTTACATTATACTAATTGGTTATACATTGTTTGGTTGAATGCGTATAAAGGTTCAGTTGGAGGCACAAATTCCGAACATTTTATGTTTATTCGCGCTAGTCCGAATTTATCATATAATATACTAGACAATAAATCGAGATTCATTCGGTTTCTAAGATCAGTTTACGTCCAGTTCACTTGGGAGAAAACTCGTTCTACTTGTGCGTTAGAAATTGGTAAACTTAAAAGCTTAATTGCAACTTCAGCTAATTCCCTCATTATGTGCTCTCCCGAGGCATCTTGAAAACGGTATACGTCTATCCAAAATTCATTTGCATTTGTTTTATTTTCCCAGACTAGAGAATTGAGCGATCGAAGTT
This sequence comes from Leiobunum rupestre, assembly GCF_980474605.1. NCBI lineage: Eukaryota > Metazoa > Arthropoda > Arachnida > Opiliones > Sclerosomatidae > Leiobunum > Leiobunum rupestre. Next base: position 48,260,228 of record NC_143391.1, on the reverse strand, counting down.
GCCTTTCCAACTCCCATTTCGTGCAGTTAAAAAAATCTAATGGCAAATCGTTCAACACTCGGGGGCCATTTATTAGTTCATATTCGGGATAAATTCTATCTAACTTCCTAAGCACATTTAAATGGCTTGGTAGCTGTAATTGGCAATTTAAACATTACACATTTACACTTTTGACTTTGTCACTTTCTTATCTTTGTTTAAAAAAAAACAGAAAACAAACATGTAATCGACCAATTTTGAAAATAGCACGGGCGAGCCTAAAAAATAGATCTACTGAAAGGAGCCCAAAAATCGCCGCATTTTTTTGTCTCCAATCAGTTTGAAAGTAGCCCAAATTGGGCGACTTTTCGCCCAACTGGTAACCCTGTGTGTAAAGCCTTTAATTCAGTGAGTTATCTCGTTATTTTGGGCCAACGCTGCCGGGGAGGAAAGAAGTGAATAATCCTCCCTCGCGTTGTCCACCTTAGGAATTCTCCGAAAGTGGCGATCTCTGACTCGACCGGGGTAAAATTACCGTTGACGCTATCAATTGCACCACAGTGAGTCCGCAATGATTTCTTGGCGGGCTTTCTCCTCTAGCCAATTGGGTAGGAGACTGGTAGCGTCATCCAAGGAGCCCACTTTATAAGGGACGTCAGGACACTAGGCTTTCTCTTTAGTTTCGGAGCTCATAACCAACTATGCACCAGCGTTCCAAATTCCCAGCCCTTTAACAAACCTGGACATCAATGACAAACTCTCTCGAACTGAACGCAAATAAATAAATAGCCTTATAAACGAATTATCGAGCTTTTCGCGACATCTCCATGGGACATAGGATGAGTTCCCCTAATCAAGCATCACATCGAAACCGGAGATCATCCCGTGATCCATCAACATCCGTATCGACACTCTGAATACGAAAGACGCATCATGCAAGAGTAAATCGCAGAGATGTTAGATCAAGGAATCATCATAGAGTCGGAATGTTCATGGTCTCAATGTATTGATTGTTCTAAGCCATTATTAAATTCTTAAGACATGATCCAGTGTACCCTCTGCCAGGAACTCTACCATCCGATATGTAGTGGCATAAAAAAATGATGAATCTTTCAAAAGAATGGGTTCGAGAAAGGCTACTTGGAAATGTGACTCGTGTAAAGAAAAAGTAGTTATGAGTTCTCGCAACTTATGAAATATATTAAAGATATGAATGCAAAACTCGATAAATTAAATAAAATTAGAAAAAAAAGTGGAAAAAAATAGCTGTCACAAAAAAAAGTTAGTAAAAACGAAGATCTAAACGTAATTATAAATGATATAGCAAATGCCATTGGTGCCTTGGGCATTAGCCTAGCTGATTATTATTATTATTATTATTAATCTATGATTTAAATGAAATTGTGACTGTATATAGACTCCCAAGAGTTATTTTTATTACCAGAAGGTTCTTGAAATTAAGAGATGTTTGGTTAAGTCCTTCAAGAACCTAACGGCAAAAGAAGTAAATAAATCCCTAAAAAATCTTAAATATTTCTAAATGACCATTTAACCCCTATGAACAAAAAATCCTTTATGAAGCTAAACAATCTGCTTAATATTTTAATTATTAATGTTTGGGTACATAACGGCAAAATTTTTATGAGAAAAGAGGATTATGCAAGACAATCATGAATTTCTTACACTTAATTATATTATTTTCTGTTGTTCCTTAAGAGAATTTCGAAAAAACAAATTATGTAATTTTTCAGTTATACATTTAAATATATGTAGCCTGTATTAGCATTTTGATGAACTAAATATTCTATTTAATGACCCTTTATTGACTGATGTAGATATAATTGTATTGACAGAAACGGTTAACATGGTAAATATTAACCAATTTATTCTAACAGATTACTATGTTTTATGCTCGGAGACCAACGCAAACCGTAATGATGGTATTGTTATCTTTAAAAAAATAAGTTAGAATTTACAATATTTCAAGTAGAGGCATCATCACTATGTTTCAATATATGTCTACCGAATAAACAAGTATATAGGCTTATTAGTATTTACCGTTCTCCAAGTAATAATGTTTCTAATTTTGAAAAAGACGTTTATGAAAAATTCCCTGCCTTAACTAAAAACATAAACACTATTTGGATTGGAGATTTCAATATAATTATTAATTCACATGACTCAATTGTCCTTGATAATTTATCAGCTCTGTATAGCGCTTTTTTTTAACTTGTATTAATAGTCCAACTAGAGTTACCGAGTCTACTAGTTCATGCATAGATCATATTTTTTTAAGAAAAAAGATAATATGAAAATCCAGGCTACAATATATGAAACAAACTTAACTGATCACTATGCAAAATCCTTCGATGAACGCTCGTGAAATATTTTACTACAACTATGATGTATTATCTTTTTACATAAAATAGGAAGATTGGTCCCTGGTTTTACAAGAAAACGATACAACGTATAATTTTATAAATATACAGGGTGTCTTTATTTGATCGGCCCAGGCACGGTTTTAGAATTTGTAGTTTTTGTACGCTAGGTGGTAGACGATACATATCAATGAGTAAGTTGTAGAGCATATACTCGAAAACCTTTAATGGAGTTGGTATGGTCAAAATCGTACATTTTGTCACTGAAGTAATAAGTCATGAAAAATAATAAGTTGGTACTACCCGACTGTTTTAACCATCATGTTATTGTAATGATTGTCTGTGAAAATGAACACGTTTTGAGCCAAATCATTACAAATTAAGTGTTAGAACAAGTGCAATTATTATAATAAGGAATTACAGAAAGTTTGTTACAAATACGGTTCAATAATGCCACCGTCCACTGCTATACAAATCCGTACGCGATGAAGCATATTCTGAAACGAACCACGGACCATATCTGGAGTAATGAGTTGGAACGCTGCAATGATTCTCTGGCGCAAGTCGTCTTCGCTAGTGACTGGCGTCTTGTATACTTCCTTCTTGACGAATCCCTACAGGTAAAAGTCCAGCGGTGTCAAACCTGGGGACCTAGGAGGCCATCGCACTGGACCATTCTTCCCAATCCAACGCTCATGCAACTCCGTGTTGAGGTATTGCATGACATGTCGTTCCTGGTGAGGAGGTGCACCGTCATGCAAGAACCAAAGGCGTGGCAGATTGACTAAAGGGACATCTTCCAATGCATCTGCTACTTCATTTCGTAGAAACGACAAGTAGCTCACTCCCTTTAGCCGATTCGGGAAAAACAATGGCCCAATGACGCGATCACCTTTTAGACCTGCCCAGACGTTCAAGCGGAATTGTACTTGATTGTGATGTGTAAATCCCCAGTGCGAATTTACATCGCTCCACATAAGGTTATTCTGGTGGTTAAATGGGCATTCCCTTCCAAATGAACACTCGTCGAACGCCAGGATCAAACGGAGGAAATCTTCGTTAGCATCCGCCATGGTACTGAACCAGTTACCGAAATCCAACCTAAGGCGCTGATCACCATCGTGAAGTGCTTGGTTGAGGCTGGCACGAAATGGGTTAAATTAATGGTGGTTAAGGACACTCCAGATCGGAGCATGCCATTCTTATACTTGCTCGAGGGTAAGCGAGAAAGTAGGCGATGACTGTGTCTTCTATATTAGTGTTATGACGTCCAGGTCCGCGGAATCTGGGATTCACATTAGAGGTGAGTCGAGTGCCCGGTTAAACCGGGTCCCGCCCAAGCCCGGCTTGAACCGCCCAAGCCCGCCCGTTTTGAGCGGGGCTTGGGCCGGGTGGGTAAAAATGTTGTCGGGCCTGAAATGGGCGGGTTTTTGAAGTTGCTTATCGGGCGGGCTCGGGTTAGGGCGGGTATCAACTATGTCGGGCTCGGGTTTTTCTCTATAAAAGCCCAGACCCGACTCATTCATAAAGCTTCTTCTTTGAATATTTGCGAATTAAGTTTGAATTTGAAAGTGTGATTTGTTAAGGCTGATTTTCACTTGGCTTTAGCCTGAAATTGCCCGGTATATTTTTAAAGTCCGTTGCGGTTTCGCAATTCTGAATACATACTTTTTATTTCGTATTTCACTGCAAAGTACGAAAGGACGGGAAGCGTGAGTCACTCCAGTCTCCAAGGTCGGCTTATAAGCTACCCAGTTTCCCATGGTAAAATGTCTAAATGTAGGTGTATACAAATATATTTGGAACTTTGACCGTGGGAAAACAATTAAATCCTAGTATACGTTTATTGTAAAGGAAATTAGAATTAAAGGAGTCTCAGATTCTCAGTCTCGCTCTATCTTTAGTAGTGAAACGTTAGTTTTTACCAATTAATAAACCAGGGCAATAAATAGTGAAAACTCCGAAATGGATAACTTAGAGGTAGATCTTGACGCCGAACCTGCTGTCGACGAAGTCAGACAAACTGAAACGGACAATCTAAGGAAAACAGACATTGAAAGTCTTATTTCACAAGGAAGTTCGCGTATTACGTATTTGGCTAAAAACAGCTCACGATCAAAGTCTGATGTTTGGCAAAGGTTCAAGATAATTTGTGTTGGCCAAAGTCCTGTTAATTTTTCTAAGTGCAATGACTGCCCCACGGTATTGGCTTCCAATCCGCAAAAGGGAACGTCAACCTTGATAAGGCACAGTTGTAGCGGAGGCGGAGCCTCAATATCAAAGAAAGTCAGGAAAGCACAGGTAACTGACGAAAGTCGTGAAACCAATACTAAAGAAGATTATGGTAGTCAGAAACGAATAAATAAATTAGTGCCACATCATGCAGTAAGACAATTAAATGCAGAGATTTTAATTGGACTCGCAAAAGATTTACGCCCATTGCAAACTGTTGAAAGAGAGGGATTCAAAAGAATTGCGCAAGCTCTGGTTAACTTTGGTTCATCGTACGGTCAGCAAGATGTATCAAGGTATCACAGAACAACTTTGAAAAAGGAATATCTGCCTTCCCTTAGAGCAACCAAAGAGGAAGAATTGAAAGAGATCTTAAATACAGCGCCGTCGATGCCTTTTTTGGCCTTTACTACTGATATGTGGTCCGATAAATTCAAGCAGTGAAACTTCTTGTCCCTCACCGTGCCTTACATAACCGAAGACTGGGTTTTAAAGTCCAACATGACTGGAAGAATTCTTAGAAAATGAGAAAACTACAGCAAACTTTAGACGATTATGTTCAACTATATTAGGTAAATATGGCCGTGCTGAGGCAAATAATGCAAGACTCAGTGCTTATAACTGATGGAGGATCAAATATGATAAATGTTTACCCAAAGCGTTTCCATTGCAACTGTCACAGGCTAAACTTTCTAATACAATGGACTTTGAACAATAAAGCTTTATCTGACCAGTGAAAGGTAATTGAAGCCGAGAAGAAAGGGAAGCCCATCATACCAAAGAAATTGTTCCGATTGGCGAATGACTGTCCAAAAATTCAGGGCTCCCTAGACAGTGTCAAAGAATTAGTAACGTACTTTAAACGATCTGGATATAATTCAAAACTCAAGTATAGTTTAAAGCAAGACGTGACAACTCGTTGGAATAGCGAGTTAATCATGCTGGAATCCCATATAAAGTCAACACACGAGGTTAAGCAAATCTTACTAGAAAAAGACAAGCTTGATAAGCTTGCTTTGATTGACGATACTGTGATACAAGAAGTAGTAAACTTTCTCAAACCATTCAACGAAAAACTAAGCAGAGACAAATACCCTACCTTCCATGTAATCGCGCTATGGATCCACAAGTTGAAAACCCACATAGAAATTCGGGCGTCTGACTCCGACGAAATTGTAAAGTTAAAGAAGTAGGCCAGCGTTTGCTTTGAAGAGTATTGTCAACTAGATGACATGCATTACGATACCTGTATGTTACATCCAAGGTATTATCACGAATGTTTTTGTTTATACCTATAAACGCTAACCAACGTCTCGACTCGAAACGTTTGTTAGCCTTTCTCTCAATCCACCGGGGAGTGGAGGACGCAACGGGTGGCCCGTTGGTCCCTCCACTCACCCAGTACGCCCTGTTGCTTAAAATAAATCAAAAAGTCCTGGTATTTCATTGACTCGGTATTATTTACGTCACTCGACGCGATGGAATCAAACGCCGGTGACGATCGCTGCAACCCCTGCCCGTCTATTGTCGCTACGTAACCATTCTTTCTAAATATAAATAAATACATTCTGGGTATAATGGTATTATACTTTTAGGTATCGGCAGCTAAAGTTTGCAGATCAACACGCGAAAGAGAGAGAGAGAGCGTCAACGTTACTAAGATCAATATTAAAGGAACTTAAGGAAGAAAATAGAGATCACTCAGATACGCAAATATCTATAATGTCTACAAGCCACTCTAAAGAAAAAGCAAATCTTTCTCGATTTGAAGAGTTCGAAGACTCGGACGTTGAGGGAAATGGGGACTATGAATTGAACCAGTACCTTAAGCACGAGGGGTAAGTCACTGTCGGATGACCTGTACACCGAGTTCGCGTACTTAGTACTGTTAAAGGTACGGCTTTTAAAGAGTTCACGAACTCTTATTAGCACAGTCAGAGGTCCGACAGTGTACATCGAGTTCGCGGAGTGACCAACCCCTCACTTAAGCTGCGCATTAAGAAAGGTGTTTTCCGAAAGTGTAGCTACTTTTAACGCAATTCATTTATTTCTTTCAACGTCTATATTAGATTTAGATGACGAAATAGATGAAAACTTAGATATTCTAAAATTTTGGCGGGATGCTACTGAATTCAAAATGTTACAAAAAATTGCTAGGAAAATTCTGTGACGAAAGAGTTTTTTCCAGGACTGGCCTTACACTTACTGTCCGTGCACGGAATTAAAGGGATCAACCCTGTCAGACTTGACATTTATTCATGAAAAATATTAATCATTAAAATTGTTTGATGCTATTTCTTCGTTACTTTGTTATACACAGCTAAGAGCTGATTGATCTATACCATTACAATATGAAAAATCCAAACCGTTTTTTTTTGGGCCTGAACCGGGTACCCGGTTAACCGGGCGGGTTTTAAAAGTAGATTTCGGGTGGGCCCGGGCTCGGGTGGGCTTTGAAAATTACGGGCGTGGAGTGGGCGTGTTTTTTAAATAAATTTCGGGTTTGGGCCTGGGTCGGGTGGGTTTTAAAAATACTACGCCGCACTCACCTCTAATTCACATTGCCGTCTCCTTCGAAGTCAGCAACAGCTCGGAGAAAAGTGTGGTGATTTGGTTGACTGTCAGGATATAACATTTGAAACAACCGACTTGTTAAACGTGCGTTTCGATGTCCATCACCGTAGTATAACTCAGTAGGAGTGTCCAGGATCTTTGAGGGTTTTCAATGTACAGGTAGAAAGGGGGTCGGCAACGGAAATCCCCGCTTCCTTCCCCCCCTGTGTGTAAACTAGGTCACTTCCGGCAGGTGGCGACATTGTGGGCGTGGCCACGGGTGTCAGGTTACTCCCGCCAGGTGGCGCGCGCGCTGATTGGCTGGCGCGGGGACCACGTGGTAACTACGCGGCGCGGGAACCACGTGGTTACTACGCGACGCGGATACTGCGCGCTTATTGGCTGTCGCGAAATTATTCAAAATGGCGCCGATTGGTTGGCGTTTTGGCGCGAAAAGGGGTCAGTACTCCTTTAAAGGAATTCCCAGGCTCGCTATACTCGGGAATTGTTAAAGTGGTGACAGGTTTGATTGATTGAGCAGGTGTTTATCGAGGAATGCGCCGTTGCGAGGTTACTCCGCGCGCTGTTAGAGACTCGGGGAATGTGTGACCTTGTAGCTATATAATAAAAACATTTTTTGGCGGGAATTTAACATGGCAAAGGCTTAACATAAGTTTGTAACTCTCTTTTAACGGTTATTATATGAACTCTTAGTAATTTGGAAAATTCACGTGATTTGGCCGCCATCTTTAATGTCGCATATTCAAACGGGTTCTGTAGGGTGACCATCTTTGTTATTTTTAGGAAATTTACCATATTTACGTCAAATTTTTAACGCTTTTTAAACAAGTTGTTCCTAACGGATTTTTATATCGTTACGTACCTAGATGACTTGAACTTGATTATTATGACATATGTATCATATATTACCGTCACGTAACTTTTAATAACGACGCGAGGGAAAGCTTTCTAATTTATATTGAATACATTGCCACTATACGAAATATTTACATAAATTAAACAAGGTCGGTTCGCGCTCGTGAAATTTAAATAAACGCTAATAATGCAGTAAAAGGCTAAGCCTAACAAATACTTTGTCGTCAAAACTACTGTTACACTTTTTGTTATAATCTGCCGCGTATTGACTTAATAATAATGGTATTTTATAGCGTCATATGAAATAACGGGCGGAAATAACTTACTTACGAGTTTAAGGTGAATCCTACGAAGCAAGAATTACATTTGTATAATAACCAACAAAACATTTACTAATAAAAAAATTATAAACTGAAAATGTTTTTGAAATATATTACGTCATTTAAATAATGACCAATCAAATCCCTTACGTCAAATGGACAATGTAATAGTTTTATGTAAATTTATAACGCTACCAAGTAAAAACGGTTTTAAATGTGCGGTAGATGGCCAAGTCAAACAGCGATTTATAGTCCTCCTGTATTCATCCATATTATAAATATAACTCTTAAAATATAACTTAAAAAACGCAGCCGATACATTTAAGCGATCATACAAAATAGTAAGAAATCAATTTCATTACACGAAACATTTGTTTGATTTATAATACATTTTTAACGGTCTGCTACGTTTTACTTTCTGTGATGTTAATATGTTTGGGTTTTAGTTCTTTAACAATTAAACTATTTTACATCTAAAAAACCAATGTGTTGCTTATTTGAATAAAATTGATAATAAAACTTTTTTACAAAACTCAAAAATGAATAATACAATGTTATAAAATAATTTTCACTCAACCTGAAATTAAATATGTTTGTCAAATTGTTATCACTTTTTTTAAAATTATCTTACATCCTTCTATGTTTAAAATAAAAAACTCTGATTTAAATTTAAACTTTATTTTACAACATTTGTTGTTGACACAAAGGAACTATCGTTAAAACATTTAACACGCTATCAATAAAAACCACTAACTCGTCTATCGCCTTTAAGAATCCAGTTTTTGGGGGTCGTTCCAAAAGAATTTCGTGAGAATTATGCTCTTTTTGAAAATATCTCATTCTTTGTGCATTCAAATCCATTTCAAGTTGACGATCCATTTTTTTCAATTCTTTATTTATATGTTTAATCAGTTCATAGTCCTTGTTTTCTTTATAAGTCATTATTCCACAACAAAAACAAAGCGAAACTAGTTTGTATAAAACGCGATGTGGTTAGTTCAGTACAGGTCGAACACAAAGGAATCTGATTACTGATCTGTCTCTCCACGCCGTTAGTGCTCCTCTGATTACCGCGAACTATATCTCTCTCCACGGCGTTAGCGCTCCTTTAAAGGAATACTTTTCTCCGCGTTTATCTCCATTGTTGATTTATTTAGAACAGGTGTTGAGCGGAGAATCCCCCGTTGCTATGGTGACTTCGGCGCGACGTTTATTTGAGTATCAACAAACTTAGCAAATACCTTTAGATTGTTTCAATGTTAAATTCGTTAACCTCGCAGTTTGAAACAAGTTGTCCCTATATTAAGAATCAGCTTGGTATACAATTTGCAGCTATGGCCTTATAAATGTTTCACGGTATACAATGTCTTTACCCACATTGTGTACATTTAGTAATATTAGTTTACGTATACCCGTAACCTTTTGGTTATACCAATCGACCATGGTTAGGTAAATATAATGCATTTATAAGTTCGCGTGTTGAACACATAATAGTATTAAGAACTTTCTAATTAAATTGAATACATTGCCAATATACGAAATATTTACATACATTAAACAAGGTTGGTTCGCGCTCATGAAATTTATATAATAGTAAACTTTGTAGGGTAAATTACTTGACTTTGTAATGGATATTTCAATAACCGTTCATCATTTTAATAGATCAATGACGGTATAATTAACAACGTCTGAATTTTCGTCGCTAAAAGATATGTCCATAAAGATTGATTATAAAAAGTTTAATACGCAGGTATCTATGGATTTGGATTACCTAAACAAGTCGCCCCTATATGAATTTTTAAACGGTTATTCGTGTTAAACGTGTACATTGCTACTATAACTTTTTCAAAAAGCAGCAGTCGATAAGTATGACATTCTAATTACCGTCAAATACAGAGCTAGAAGTTACTTGGTTAACCATTTTTAGGTTATTTTTATGGTCAGTTATTTAGCGTTTCACTCCTATACGGTTCAATGGGAATTATTATTGATCGCTATGGTCAGTTATAATAAGAATGAAAATAGAGTTGCAATTTATTCCGGCGATATGTACTTTTAAATTTTAACAGATTTGACATACATTATAAAGTCTAGCACCTTATATCCTATGAACAATATTTTTGGAAAAAGTACAGCTAGATAAATGGCCAAAAAAATTTTTACATAACCGAAATACTACATTATTATAGATAATAAATAATACTATAAATATAGAACTCAGTTAATCAAGTTATTTTTTAACGAAACATGCAAACAATTACCAGCCTATCAATTTGATATTTTAATTATTGTTATTGGCAATTAAACTTTGGGGTAATTTCACCGAAAATCATGTTTTGTTATCACAACAACTTGAACACAAGTTTTTTAACTAATGTTTGATACCTCTTTAATGTAAAAGTAGCTTCATGATTTGTGGCGCTTTGGGTTTAATTTAATAGACTAGTTTCTTAATCTTTCAGGACTCTTTTGTTAGTAGATTTCTGTAGTTATTTGTCATAATATCGCGGTAAAGAATACGTTTCTCAGTATAATAAGCGAATAAGAAAAACAAATTGTTGGGTTTTACGACTACCAATCGCGGACTAAAGGAGTAGAATCTACAAAGTATAGCAACCTTGTAAATTAATCCTATAATTCTTCTCTCCTACTTCAGTCTTCTGAATTGAAACGTCGTTGTCCTGTTTCTCCAACAGATAGCTATCGGGATCGGCCAGACCAGACACGACCGACTTCGAAGGACGATAAAGAAAACCATATATAAATAATGTAAAAAACTTGAAATATTCCCTAGGCTGGTTTATTTTTCCAAGACAGAAAGGGCTCTAAATATAGTTTATATGAAACTTAAGGAAAATTTAAATATAGTTTATATGAAACTTAAGGAAAATTTATTAACACTCAACATAAATAAAACTAATTACATTTGTTTCTCCGCGAGAACGACTATAGATTTGTTACATTAATTTAAAATTCACGAAAATAATAATTGTAAAAACTGCACTGGAAAATGTTTAAAGTTAGAAAGAGTAAATAAACTAAAATATCTGGGGGTAATAATAGACAGTAATCTAAAGTGGAATGAACATGTGACCTATATCACTAATAAAATTCGACTATGTATAAATTCCGTCAACTTAAAAACTTTTTAGAAATACCGTGGTTAAAAACAGTATATTACGCCCTAATTCAATCAATTATATCATACGGAATAATCGGCTGGGGTGGTACTTATGAAACTACAATCGTACCATTGGAAATATTACAAAGAGAAATTCTACGCATATGTACGAAATTATTATTACCCAAATCAATTACTAAATGATGAATTTAAAGTTTTTCTGCTAAAGAAATTTTATTATACCCTTTCAAACACAAACAACTTATCGACTTGACTAAAACTTACGACAACAGATATGTAGAAGTAGGAAATTTATTTACGCCAAGATCCTATAAAACTCATAGTCATGGTAGAACCGATTCATTCTGCTTTCGTGCTAATTAATCATTTTGACAAATTGAATACACCTGTTAATAGGACTGTCACGCGATTATTTGTTCATAATCTGATACCTTAGGGAGAATGATAGGAAATTAAGAAACTATCATTTTTAATCTTATAATAAACTAAGGTAGTGCCTCGGGATCCAGTGGTAAACCTGGGTCTGTATTCATCCAATTCAGTAACCTCCGGGCAACCTACACCACTTAGGTCTATCACTTCGCGGTTTATTAGTTCTAATAAAAATTTGCACTTTTCTTTTCCTTGACAAAATACGCGGTCATAGCCGTCAGTAGCCATTCGCATGCATTCTTCCAATTTGTTGTACGGGGTGAAACCATAGTCCCAAGCGAGACCGTGTATGTTCTTCTCAACCCCCGTGTTCTGTTGGAGAAACAGGACAACGACGTTTCAATTCAGAAGACTGAAGTAGGAGAGAAGAATTATAGGATTAATTTACAAGGTTGCTATACTTTGTAGATTCTACTCCTTTAGTCCGCGATAGGTAGTCGTAAAACCCAACAATTTGTTTTTCTTATTCGCTTATTATACTGAGAAACGTATTCTTTACCGCGATATTATGATAAATAACTACAGAAATCTACTAACAAAAGAGTCCTGAAAGATTAAGAAACTAGTCTATTAAATTAAATAATAATGTAGTATTTCGGTTATGTAAAAAATTTTTTGGCCATTTATCTAGCTGTACTTTTTCCAAAAATATTGTTCATAGGATATAAGGTGCTAGACTTTATAATGTATGTCAAATCTGTTAAAATTTAAAAGTACATATCGCCGGAATAAATTGCAACTCTATTTTCATTCTTATTATAACTGACCATAGCGATCAATAATAATTCCCATTGAACCGTATAGGAGTGAAACGCTAAATAACTGACCATAAAAATAACCTAAAAATGGTTAACCAAGTAACTTCTAGCTCTGTATTTGACGGTAATTAGAATGTCATACTTATCGAATGCTGCTTTTTGAAAAAGTTATAGTAGCAATGTACACGTTTAACACGAATAACCGTTTAAAAATTCATATAGGGGCGACTTGTTTAGGTAATCCAAATCCATAGATACCTGCGTATTAAACTTTTTATAATCAATCTTTATGGACATATCTTTTAGCGACGAAAATTCAGACGTTGTTAATTATACCGTCATTGATCTATTAAAATGATGAACGGTTATTGAAATATCCATTACAAAGTCAAGTAATTTACCCTACAAAGTTTACTATTATATAAATTTCATGAGCGCGAACCAACCTTGTTTAATGTATGTAAATATTTCGTATATTGGCAATGTATTCAATTTAATTAGAAAGTTCTTAATACTATTATGTGTTCAACACGCGAACTTATAAATGCATTATATTTACCTAACCATGGTCGATTGGTATAACCAAAAGGTTACGGGTATACGTAAACTAATATTACTAAATGTACACAATGTGGGTAAAGACATTGTATACCGTGAAACATTTATAAGGCCAGAGCTGCAAATTGTATACCAAGCTGATTCTTAATATAGGGACAACTTGTTTCAAACTGCGAGGTTAACGAATTTAACATTGAAACAATCTAAAGGTATTTGCTAAGTTTGTTGATACTCAAATAAACGTCGCGCCGAAGTCACCATAGCAACGGGGGATTCTCCGCTCAACACCTGTTCTAAATAAATCAACAATGGAGATAAACGCGGAGAAAAGTATTCCTTTAAAGGAGCGCTAACGCCGTGGAGAGAGATATAGTTCGCGGTAATCAGAGGAGCACTAACGGCGTGGAGAGACAGATCAGTAATCAGATTCCTTTGTGTTCGACCTGTACTGAACTAACCACATCGCGTTTTATACAAACTAGTTTCGCTTTGTTTTTGTTGTGGAATAATGACTTATAAAGAAAACAAGGACTATGAACTGATTAAACATATAAATAAAGAATTGAAAAAAATGGATCGTCAACTTGAAATGGATTTGAATGCACAAAGAATGAGATATTTTCAAAAAGAGCATAATTCTCACGAAATTCTTTTGGAACGACCCCCAAAAACTGGATTCTTAAAGGCGATAGACGAGTTAGTGGTTTTTATTGATAGCGTGTTAAATGTTTTAACGATAGTTCCTTTGTGTCAACAACAAATGTTGTAAAATAAAGTTTAAATTTAAATCAGAGTTTTTTATTTTAAACATAGAAGGATGTAAGATAATTTAAAAAAAAGTGATAACAATTTGACAAACATATTTAATTTCAGGTTCAGAGTGAAAATTATTTTATAACATTGTATTATTCATTTTTGAGTTTTGTAAAAAAGTTTTATTATCAATTTTATTCAAATAAGCAACACATTGGTTTTTTAGATGTAAAATAGTTTAATTGTTAAAGAACTAAAACCCAAACATATTAACATCACAGAAAGTAAAACGTAGCAGACCGTTAAAAATGTATTATAAATCAAACAAATGTTTCGTGTAATGAAATTGATTTCTTACTATTTTGTATGATCGCTTAAATGTATCGGCTGCGTTTTTTAAGTTATATTTTAAGAGTTATATTTATAATATGGATGAATACAGGAGGACTATAAATCGCTGTTTGACTTGGCCATCTACCGCACATTTAAAACCGTTTTTACTTGGTAGCGTTATAAATTTACATAAAACTATTACATTGTCCATTTGACGTAAGGGATTTGATTGGTCATTATTTAAATGACGTAATATATTTCAAAAACATTTTCAGTTTATAATTTTTTTATTAGTAAATGTTTTGTTGGTTATTATACAAATGTAATTCTTGCTTCGTAGGATTCACCTTAAACTCGTAAGTAAGTTATTTCCGCCCGTTATTTCATATGACGCTATAAAATACCATTATTATTAAGTCAATACGCGGCAGATTATAACAAAAAGTGTAACAGTAGTTTTGACGACAAAGTATTTGTTAGGCTTAGCCTTTTACTGCATTATTAGCGTTTATTTAAATTTCACGAGCGCGAACCGACCTTGTTTAATTTATGTAAATATTTCGTATAGTGGCAATGTATTCAATATAAATTAGAAAGCTTTCCCTCGCGTCGTTATTAAAAGTTACGTGACGGTAATATATGATACATATGTCATAATAATCAAGTTCAAGTCATCTAGGTACGTAACGATATAAAAATCCGTTAGGAACAACTTGTTTAAAAAGCGTTAAAAATTTGACGTAAATATGGTAAATTTCCTAAAAATAACAAAGATGGTCACCCTACAGAACCCGTTTGAATATGCGACATTAAAGATGGCGGCCAAATCACGTGAATTTTCCAAATTACTAAGAGTTCATATAATAACCGTTAAAAGAGAATTACAAACTTATGTTAAGCCTTTGCCATGTTAAATTCCCGCCAAAAAATGTTTTTATTATATAGCTACAAGGTCACACATTCCCCGAGTCTCTAACAGCGCGCGGAGTAACCTCGCAACGGCGCATTCCTCGATAAACACCTGCTCAATCAATCAAACCTGTCACCACTTTAACAATGCCCGAGTATAGCGAGCCTGGGAATTCCTTTAAAGGAGTACTGACCCCTTTTCGCGCCAAAACGCCAACCAATCGGCGCCATTTTGAATAATTTCGCGACAGCCAATAAGCGCGCAGTATCCGCGTCGCGTAGTAACCACGTGGTTCCCGCGCCGCGTAGTTACCACGTGGTCCCCGCGCCAGCCAATCAGCGCGCGCGCCACCTGGCGGGAGTAACCTGACACCCGTGGCCACGCCCACAATGTCGCCACCTGCCGGAAGTGACCTAGTTTACACACAGGGGGGGAAGGAAGCGGGGATTTCCGTTGCCGACCCCCTTTCTACCTGTACATTGAAAACCCTCAAAGATCCTGGACACTCCTACTTAACTCAACCATCCTGGACCGCTGTTCACGAGTATAACGTTTCATACTTTTTTTTACCGGACTACGTAGAGATAATGTTTTTCAAACAAAGCGGTGGCACTTTAAATTTACTAAAACCGATCCACATTTTAAACGAATCAGAAGTGCAAAAACAAAGCTTTCGGAAATTCAGTTGGCATAAATTAGACATTATGTAGCGCCTAAAACCTGCTTTTTCTTGTTTAATAAAAAACACCAACTCTTTGTCCGTAGAAAACAAACGTGTGCGGGGTCCTACTGTAATTCCTTATAAAATTGCACTTTGATTTGGCTCAAAACATGTTCATTTTTCACAGACAATCATTACAATAACATGAGGCGTAAAAATATTTGGGTAGTACCAGCTTGTTATTTTTCATGACCAATTATTTCAGTGACAATATGTACGATTTAGACCATACCAACTGCATAAGAGGTTTTCGAGTATGCTCTACAACTTACTCACTGAATATTTTCGTCTACCACCTAGCGTTCAAAAACTACAAATTCTAAAACCGTTAAATATTTCACGATTTTTCTGAAATTCACAAATAACAACGATCTCCACCGAGTGAGTACATACTGAAAATGTCACATTTCTAAAATGTATAGTTTTTGAGAAATATGCCTGGGCCGATCGAATGAAGACACCCTGTATATAAAACAGTTATTGAATGTTCGACTAAAAGAGGTAAAATTCAAATATCCCATAAAAATACTTAATTAAAGCCTTGGATTACCCAAGGGCTAATCAGTGCTATATGAAGGGATAAAATTAAAAATGATACTATGAACCCGAACTTCCCGAAGCTATTATGGCAAACCATTAATGAAGCCACAATGAGCCTTACAAATAGAGACCATCGAGAAAATGAAATATGAGTATAGATTTGTGTTCACAAAAGACTATCCAATAGAAGTTAAGCCTAAAATTGACCAAATAATTTGGTCAAATCATTTAATGATGAATACTTTGTACAGCCCTAATTAACCTACCCTCGCCGCCTCGAATAATGGGTGTGTGAATTTATAAAGAATTTAGGCTATAGAAAAGTACCATCACAATTTAAAATCACTACCTTCGTGTGGCCAACTTCAATCACAATAAACATCAAAGTTGGACGTACATTTATAGCGACCTGTTTACAGCCAACTTCAATAACGCATGAAATTGAAGTTGGCCGTAGCCAGGTAGCGCCCCGGTTCTATTTTTGAACTCCTACCAAATAGGCACACGAGTTCATATTATGCTTAAGAAAGTGAAGCTACTACAGTCTTTTCACTCTAAAAATCAACCAACAACACGCACCTATTAAAAAACATGAAATTTATGAAGCACCACCAAACAGCAAAATATTTTCCCATTAAAGGTGCATTTTAGGTATAATGCCCATCATGGTCGCTTCTAAGGAGATCTTCAGCAAAAAAAAGTGGATTCGGGTTTATTAAATAGAATACTTAAGTACTAGGGATATATATTGTTTTGTTTTTCTTGTACTTCCTTGATAACGTATTTAAGATAGTAGGTTCTACGTAATTTTTCTTTTTGTTACTAGTGAAATGACCTGCCTAAAAACATATCCTTGCCTTTATTACTTTATAAATGGCCCCAAATGCCACAGCTAGTGGTTTTCTTGAAAACAATCGACCCATTTTCATTAGGGTTTGACTGAAGACAATTGACTGAATGTAAATTGGTCATTCTATTGAATCCCTCATCCTAAAATGATAAAACGACAGTGATCGATATTTTAATAGATTCCTTGGATTCACCATCAAAACAGTATTGCGAACTTTACCACTTTCATTATTTGATAATACGCTTCGGAATAGAGGCGGTATTTTGACTTTGTTTTGGAAGAAGGTTATCTGTTTTGAAATAAGGTTATCTGTTTGCGTACGAGTTCAGAAAAATAAGTGGATCCCATGGAAAAATGACACTTGCTATTTTAGATTTAGGTCTCGTTTACGGTAGACAAGGACGGCCTCGCGTCTACCTACGCCACCACCAAATTAAGTACTCCATGTTGGTTCATTTGATGTCAAGGAAATGCAAGAAAAAAATCTAAAATTTTATGTTTAATTACTTAAAGGTATATCCGCAACTTAAGGCAGCTAATCCGATAATTATTTAAGAGAAAAACTAGAAAAATAAAATAATAAAATTAAGTGTCTCTTTAACAATGATAATTGGTTATTTGTTATTATGCAGGATTAAATACAATTATAAGTTTTATTTAAAACAAGGAATACCTCTGCGTGTGGTTTCATACCAGAGTGACTGAGAATAATTAAATAACTTTAGGCAGGAATTGAACCTACGACCTTTCGGTTACCGTCCCAACGCCACTACCATTGGAACGGAGCCCCCCACCTCACCATTCACCCTTCGCGCTGGCTCCATCGGCACCCTGTCCTCCAGCAGCGAATCCAACTTCACTTCCATATAGACTTGAGGTAAACGGTAATTATAAGTATAGGGAGCTAATGGCTCGGGTGGCATGGGCAGTAAATATCGGATTTTAATATGGGGTTTCAAAACTGTGTGATTCTTTCGTGACCTTCTTTATGGCTTTGAAGTATAGAATTATACGTTTTGAAATTTGTCAATCCCTACATGGTTTCAAAAACGAATATTTACTCAAATGAAACACGTATGTATAGACCGATTGTGGTTAGGTGGCGGAGCGGTTAGCACTTTCGACTCACAGCAAGAGGATGCGGGTTCAATCTCTGCTTCTGACATTGGATAGTAGCACCTAGTAGCAACCAACACAATAGCCCAACACAAGGAGAGCCCAGTTAGCCTTTAAACACGGTAACGCAGTGCTGTGTACAAATTTCATTGAACGAGCGTTTACGATTCCCCTTTTTTTCGGAAAGTGGAAGACAATTTCCAAATTTTCCCCATCCGACGGCAGCAGGCGCTAGAGCATCTAAGAAATGAAAACTATACAAAATAAAATGGACGACCCGTCAGGGTTGCGTTCTTCTGTTGTGAAGTGCTGTGTTTGTTTCTCCTATTTAGCAGGAAATAATTGTCTATTACGTAACTACCCTTTTCAATCATTTCTAACAAAACTTTGAGGTGCCATCTAAAACAGATATAAAAGATATTTACTTATTTCCGAAAACTACCGCGGATTACGCCTTAATAAACCCTTATATTCGGTTTTCCGTGAATACCGGGGTGCTTTGAAGAAGAAACCGATTTCTGAAAAAAAATCACCGATACATGAATTTGGGAATCAGTATGCGAAATCTAATTTGCCCACGATGTTTTGAGACATATTTGAGTTTAAGATAAAAATAATGTTTGTCGATTAGACACCTTTCGTCCATAAAGTGTTCTTTATTGGTACGTAGCTACCGAAATAGAGCTATGAATCAGACGATGTTCCATTATTAAAATTAGCCAATCAAATTTGTTCTTAAAGTGACTGATTCTAGCTTTTTTCTGTTAGAATTTTCCTTTGATGTCAAAGACGCAAAATGTATATTTTGTCTGCCAAACTATAAATAACTGAGATAAAATGGTAAAATAGAGTTTTCACAAGGCAGACAGAGGTGTCTCTCATAGGATTGCTTCATTTCAGATTGGAAACGCAATAAATATATTTCATTATTATTCTTCGACATATTTTCTGATTACAAAAATTTTAAATGATAAAGATATCAATAACATTGAAACTTGACTTAAATACATAAATTGTTGTGAAAAACCAAAGTAAAAATATTTTTTCATGTTAGTTAACACTAAATTTCTTTAAACTAAATCCCAAACTTATCATTAAGAAAGTGATTGTCCATAAGTTTAAAATCGGGATGATTACGCGTCACCTTCAAACATTTAACCCTAAGGAATACTTTTATTCAATCAAAACTGTAATACTACAATGGGAAATTTAATGTCCATTCGTAAACATTGTTGCTCGCTAGGAGCAGATTTTGACCAAACCTTTGTGGATTTATCTACCTCTACTATCCAGCATAAGGAAGTAAAAAGCGCTTAATAAAATATAAATATAAGCAACGATTTTTTTTAAGTTGGCGAAATTTGGATATCAAAAGTCAAAATTTCAGCCAGAGATTCCAACAGTAGACCGGTTTCGCCCTTTTGGGGCTCATCAGTGCTGTGTAGGAACTCTGGCTATCCTCGGAAATCTGCCGATATCAGTAAAACTAATAAACAACCAGACTGCCCTATATGTGAGCGATCCAGTACAATTTATAGTGAAATTCTTCACCAATTATTGCATGGTGGTCGCTATTCAGCAGACATCTTTTACTCTCGGGCTTCCGTTGAAATCCAACGGCAGATTTCCGAGGATAGCCAGAGTTCCTACACAGTACTGATGAGCCCCAAAAGGGCGAAACCGGTCTACTGTTGGAATCTCTGGCTGAAATTTTGACTTTTGATGTAACTATCTTAACGTTGGATTTCAAAGGAAGCCCGGAAAAATAATATACAGAAAAAAACCTGAGCGCAGTGACGTAGAAAACCAAATATTCTCTCGGATATAATTAATAGAAAGACCTATTAAAAAAACGAACTCTGTACCTAATTTTTAGCAATAGAAGGGCCGTGAACGTGGTCAGAGCCCTCGTATTTAACGGTGCATACGCGCCTACGGCGCGCGTACATCAACCTAACCTAACCTGACCCTATTTATACATCAAAAACAACGGGCTGTTATCGTCGATGTCATAAAAAATTCCATCAAGCCGTTTAACCCCAAGGATGGACAAAGGGAGGTCACGTGTACAGAGCGGTCAAATTCAGCATCTCTGACGCATTGCACCATAGGTAGCAATGCCTGGGATAGAGAGCTGACGCGCTGGTAAAACCAAGAGATAATACCGCCATGATAATTTGTAAATCGATTTAATCGTCAAGATGCCTTAAAAAGTGATCCTAACGTGAGTTTTACGACGCTTTGTGCACGTTGGACGCCTGACTGTTGTGATGATTTGTGTAGCTTCATATTACTATTATCATAAACTAGCGTAAACACGAACAAGGCGAATCTTCGAGTATTTACAGGGTGTTTGAGAGATGTCTGGCACAAATTTACACGTTTTCCTAAATTGTACCGTATCCGCTGTCAACAATTGGCCTCTTAAACGTCGAAAAACGCGCAAATGTGCAGTTTATATTATTCATTGAATCCAATAGTATCCATTTACTTAGCAATGGTTTCTTATCTTTTTCGATAAAAAAACAAAACTTGTATCAAAAGTGCGTTATTAAAATGAATGAAGTAAGCTACGTGTAGAAATATATTTTAACAATAACAATATTTTTCTTAGTGACTACGCTTATTCAAAAAAGAAAATTATTGAATTCCTTTTTTTATTCTTCTAAGGTCATAAGTAAGTAAAAACTTAATATCTTGTGAGGCATTTTGGAACGTATCAAGCTCATCTCCGTGTTGTTTTCCCAAAAGCTAGTAAACTGAATGAACCTGACTTGTGTAATCAATGGTCTCATTAAATTGTCACCCACAAAACAATGTTTTTAGTTTACAGGCTAAGTCTACAACACATGTTCTAGACGTTTTTTTGGACGATTAAAATGCTCAAATTAACAATAAATTGAGAAGCCTTAATAACTAAATTTACATTTCGTATCTTAAACTTGCTATGCTATGGCATACTTCACGAATGCTCAGGGAAATGCTGTGGAAGCGCGGCGCTTGCATCATCCTCAAAGACCACTTCCAAGTTGTCAAACGCTCACGGCGGTTGACAGACGCTTAAGAGAAACAGGAAAAATACAACCCACGGGACCTTTTACTACACAAAGAGACGTTCCAGTAGACGTGGAAGAACAAGTACTAACTTTCTTCGAGGATGATCCTACGAGAAGTACGAGGCAAGTTGGACGTCAATTGCAAGTCAACCATGTACTTGTATGGCGTATCCTTCGAGGACACCAGTACCACCTATTCCATTTACAAATGGTTACCGTGGTTCAATATTTAAATGAGGCCGATTATCAAAGACGAGTCGAATTTTGTCAGGGGTTTCAGGAGCAGACTAACGATGCCAATTGGTTAAGTACGATACTAGTTTCTGACGAGGCTAATTTTAACCGTGCTGGAATCTTCAATTTACAATTGGTCATGAGTGACAGCAAGATAATCCGCACGCGACTACCGTTAGGTCACATCAAGTACAGTCTAGTCTCAATGTGTGGTGAGGAATTGTTGGCGATCATTTAATTGGACCTTATTTTCTACCACCAAGACTAACTGGTGAGTCATACTAAACCTTTCTACAAGACAATTTACCAGAGCTATTTGAAGATGTACCGCTCGCAGTAAGACCACGAATGTGGATTATGCACGACGGAGTTTCCTCAGAGGTGGATAGCCGAGGTGCAACTGTTGCATTTCCAGCCAGATCTCCTGATTTAAACCCGAGTTATTTCTATCTTTGGGGCCATATTTAGGACTTGGTATACAAGACTGAAGCTCGAGACGTTGAAGACCAACGTCAACGCATAATTGACGCCTGTGACACAATCCGACACGCCAGAAATCTTTCGTCGTGTTCAAGAATCTTTCCGAAAACGCGTCCAAGCTTACCTACACGCCAATGGGGGCCATTTCGAACAATTTTTCTAAATACAATGATCGATGTTATGTTGTAAGGTAACCTCTGAGAAACCATAAATCAAATAAATTAATTTTTTACTCTATCTGTGTAATTTTAATCACCTTGTCATTATTTTAAATCGAGACGATAGAATACTTCTAGATACGAACGATGAATATTTTATCTTAATAAAAACAAGTTGGCAAGTCAAAATATACATCACGTTTTTACCTCTCCGTGCAAAGGTTAATCATTGCGTACGCAGTTTCTCGAAATCTCTGCGTTCGCGGTTGCTAGGAATTAGGGAACGAAGTCGAAGGGTTGGCAAAACCGCCGTGCGACGGTGAGCGTTAACGGATTAACTAGCGGTTGGGTTTGAATGGTTTTTTTCGTTAACGCTCACCGTCGCAACAGTTTTAACTCAGCGTGATTGAATATTTCGTTATTGTAATGTTTATGTGTAGGGTGTGAATGTTGAGTTTGTGTTATGACGGTTGTGGGTGTTGAGTTTGTGTTATGACGTTTGTGAGTGTTGAGTCTGTTTAGTTTGTCTGTTGTGTTGTGTTGGTATGGGCTTTTTCTCTTCAACTTCCTATTAACTTTTGGAAAGGACTGCGTGCTGAGTGTAACGGCAACCTCTCAACGTCCAATGGCAGGGTTTCCACCAATTGTTCACGGTATTCGTAAATTAAATATTTCAGTATTTTAATGTAAAATTTGATCGTGATCAGGAATTGAACTTGGGTCGCATCGTTACCATGCTGATAGTTCACCGCCGAGCCATTGATTTCCTTAGAGAAAATATTAAAGTAAAGGAACCATTATGATAAGGCGGGTTTTTTACTAAACGGATGAGTACAATATCTGTGGATATTTTCCATTGAGCTTTGTTTTTTTAATTTATGTGAACTTGTTAAAGTCTAAATTGCTTACGTATGAAAATTTAAAGGTCAAATCTTGTTTTAGCGCAGTCAGCAGATAAGATGATTAAAGGGTAGAACCCGTTAGTTTTTTGTAATTTATTTCGTTTTTTTCAGTTTTTCTTTTATCTATTGTGTCTTTGTTGGCGTATTAATTTGCAAGGGTAATACTTCATTTATGAAGAAAACATCGAGTTGGATACATCGTGCTCTTACGTTGTTCTGGTTTTTAACTGGGTCGTCATTACTTCGTAATTTATTTTAAACGCTTTCTCGACTGATAAAGATGTTTAATGCAGTTCATCAATTGGGTTCGTGGCTATTCTTTACAATCTGGGACAACAAAAGTAAAACTGATGAAGACACAGTTTTATTGTTTAATCTATACTAAGTAAAAAGAGTATTGATACGTTTTGATATTCCTCAGGGTATACGAAGATACAACTATTATTTGTAGACGAGGCTAATGGAGTTTTTTTATTATAGTGTTTAAAATTTTTTCATCGGAATTTTCTTGTTTTTTTAATTCCACCATCTAAGCGGGACCAGGGGTAAAAGTAAGATTTGGGTGGGGATATATTTCCTTGATTTAAGTAATATTAATATTATTTGTACTTCAATTTTTTTATTTTTAGCGTTTTGAGCACGTAGAGCACGTGATGGACGTGCAATTTTTGAGCATTTTTTAGAACTTAGGCCAAAGTAGACGAATATTGGGAGATATCGTAGGTCTCGTTGGTATTTGTCCTACAAAATCGATTTCCACTCTGATGCCTTATCGTTCTGTGGCTGGCTTTGTTGTGTTTTTAAAAATTAATTCCCGCAGAGTTTCGCATAGTCTATCGGCCTTTTGGCTACGAGTATATGCGGTATCTGTCACGCTCTCGAGCACAGTGATCGCTGCTCGACTAAGCGAAAAGTGTAGTATTCACTACGTAATGCTAGTAGCAAACAGAGCCTTCTCTTTCAATTAAGCCTACTTTAGTGTCTTTTCGGGTTACATATAGTGTATTTCTGGTAGGTTTCTGCCGTATTACGTACCGCCCTATAATATTGAGTAGCTTTTTGTCGGGCAGGTTTGTTTACGTAGTAAGCTATTTACAAAGGCAAAAAATTCTTAATTTATGATTGCTTCTAAAAACATCATATGAAAAATTGCGCACAGGGTAAACGTACTCGGCGGGTAAAGGAGGGAAACCAAGTTAAGGTTAGGTTATCTTAAGTAAGGTTAGGTTAAGGTTAAGAAGATTCTATAACCTGTCCATTAAGAAACTATTGTAGGCTTAATTTAAATAGAAGGCTCTATTCGCTATTAGCATTACGTAGTGAATACTGCATTTTTCGCTTACGAAGAGACTACCCGAGGTGGTTATCACCGATTTTGTTGAAACTCGGGGGTTAGGTAGACCTTATGGTAGTATGAAAATTGCCAAAGGGAAAAGTTGCAATGGGCTTTAGTTTTCCCATGGCAACCGAAAATGTTTTTGATCTCTCAAAACAAAAAATCCCCATTTAAAAATGCATGGGATTTTCTCAGTTTCACAGGGAACTTACTTACTTAAAAAATTTGAAACACATTTATTTTCAAAACATACCCAAAAAGATTAATTTGACCTATTTTGGGTAAAATTGATCAATGATTTTGGCTAATATTGATAAATTTTGGTTAAATTTTTACAAAATTGGGTAACCCAGAAAATCCCATGCTTTTTTAAATGGGGAGGTCAAAAACATTTTGGGTTGCCATAGGAAAGCTAAAGCTCATTGCAATTTTTCCCTTTGGCAATTTTCATACTATCATAACCCTAGTAGCACAGCACTTCCGTTTTAGGGTTGGGAAAGAGTCAGACCGTTGAAAATGCGGTCGTAGTTGGCTGGTGGTCAGCGCCTGACTTATTACCGACTGTAGATTTTGGTTTGGTTTTCTTACCACCCATAAAACGACACAGAACCCGCCAGCGTTCTTTCCACCTGTAAACCAACTAGTAAACCGACTGCTACATTTTCATTTATAAAATACGTTTTTATCAATAACAGCCATGTATTTATCGTGTACTATTAATTATTATTAAGTATTGTATTTAATAAAAAAAATTTAATCAATATAAATTTCTAATTAAACATTTTAATTAAGTTTAAATGATCGAGTTGTACTTAATTTTATTATATAAATGTAAAATCACACCTAAATGAACTTTAAATTATATCTAATAATAATATAATATTAAAATATATGCAATATTAATACTTTTAATCCTTGAAAGTACATATATTTTCTTATTTTATTACACATAATATCTTTAGAACTTAAATTTTGGACTTAATCGAAATAGTGAAAGCCAAATATTTTAAAATCGCGTTTATATCACGGGCAAACTCCATACTTTGAACATACCAGAATCAGCTAAAATTTAGCGTACGTGTAGATCAAATTATAGAAGACAAGTTATTACAAGAATCGCTAACAAAAATAAATATCATAATATTATAAGTAAGTTATTTTATTTCGTAGTTTTAAATATTTTAATATAGTAAAAATATATTTTATAACAATTGTGACATTTTTTAGATGAGCTACAGATGGCAGGACCATCGACAAGAGTAAGCAAACGTTACCATGATTACACGGCCAACTTTATTTATGAGCTATCGCACATTGGCAGTGGTCAAGAGGAAGACGAAACTTTCATAAGGAAATTTTCTTTCGTTCTTTTCCATAGCGCGTGGTAGAAGGGTCGCCATTTTACTATTCAGCTATTTTCGTGGCACTTAACAATTTCCATTATATTTTCAAGCTCTTATTAAAGGTAATTCATTTTCAAATTAATTTGGTATTCAGTCCATCAATTATTATAGTTATTTTAAATATATTTGGTTATAGCTTTTTAATTAAGATTTCACTGCCTAACGTTATAACCTTAAATATTCCTGTTTACAGCACGTGGTAGAAGGTTCACCATTTATCTATACTGTATCGTGGAACTTTAAATTTTCATTCTTTTTTTTTCACAAGTTTCAAACTCTTGTAAAGGTAATTAATTTTGAAATTATTTGGGTATTCAGTCGCTTAGATATTTGAGGTATTTTTGAATATATTTTGCTATAGTTAATTAACATGTAAGTGCTTAACATTAAAACATTAAATTTGAATATTTATTAAGTAGTTCATAGTATTAATAAATAATGTTTTCCTATTTGAATAGTAGCTATACAATTTTGTACTGATTTCATGGTCTACTGTTTTATATTTAAAATGAATAACGGTAATGAGTCTACGCAAGATTTTGATAAAAGTTATATCCCCAGGGGATTACGTCAGCGGCAGATGCGAAGAAATAGAGCTAATTATGTCCAAAGCATTTTAGATAGAGTTTTTAATGAAAAACCACCAGACTATCAACCAAATTTAGATATAGTTGAATACTCTATAGCATCAGATAGTAATGGGGCAATTGAACAAACCGATCGTGAGGAGCAAAATGATAACGGCTATTTAGGTCTAGAAAATCTATCTAATGGGTCTCCAAGCTCATATGATAGTTCTGATATTCAGATTAACGATAGTAGTACAACTGAAGATGGCTTATTAGATTTGAAAGAGGACATTCGAAACTGGGCCCTTAATCATAATTTAGATTCTGTCAGGCTGAATAGCTTACTAGAAATTCTTCGTGCCCATGGCCATAATGAGCTACCGAAAGACTCTAGAAGTCTTTTACATACACAGAGAGAGTGCAGTGGAATATTAACTTTAACTAATGGGGAATATTGGCACATTGGTTTCCAAAGAGGTTTGACAGAATTTATAATTTCTCACCCGAATTATGCTGATGAAATTTCATTTGCTATAAATATAGATGGCCTACCTTTATACAAAAGTTCTAATGTAAATTTTTGGCCAATTTTGGCAGGGGTTTATAGTTTCTCTGGAGGTGTACTAGGCAATATTTTTCCTGTTGGGGTGTTTTGTGGGGAATCTAAACCGGGAATTCTTGACGAGTATATGCAGCCATTTATAAATGAATTAGACGAGCTTAATGCAAATGGTTTTATTTACGGGGGTAAAACATTCAGTTGCAATCTACATGGGCCATTTATATTGGATACGCCAGCTAGGGCTTTAGTGAAAGGTACAAAGGGACATACGGGGTTTTTCAGCTGTGATAAGTGTACAATTAGAGGTTTTAGATGTGATAACCACACTGTATTTTTGGAGTTAGAAGGTTCGGATGAGCTTGTCACACTTCGTACTAACGAATCATTTCGTAACAAGGATAATGAAGAGCATCATTTAGCTGGTAGGCCTTCTCCCTTAGAACAGCTAGATATTAACATGGTAGCCAATTTTCCCCTTGACTATATGCATTTGGTATGCCTTGGTTGTATGAGAAGAATGTTACATAGTTGGGTAAGAAAGGGAAAATTAGTAGTCCGTCTTAGCAGTCAATTGGTTCAACACTTTTCAGAGAAACTCAAAAATTGTAGAGGGTATATTCCATGTGAATTTGCCCGTAAACCGCGAGCACTTAAATACATCGATCGCTGGAAAGCAACAGAACTTAGACAGTTTTTGTTGTATACTGGTCCAGTTTTGGGAAAGGGTATTCTTTCCACAGATGTACTCAATCATTTTAGACTATTACAGTGTGCCATTTATATATTAGCTTCTCCGACTCACAGTAAAAATCTCTCAAATTACGCCGGCGATCTCTTAGAGATGTTTGTCTCTTCTTCCCCAGATTTTTATGGAAATGCATTTGTCAGTTGGAATATCCATTCCCTAACACACTTAGCAGCTGACGTACAAAGATTTGGTCCGTTGGACTTCTTTAGTGCTTTTTCATTTGAAAATTTTTTGCAGCTTTTAAAAAAGAAAATAAGATCTCCTAATAAGCCATTGCAACAACTTTTTAAAAGATTGGGTGAATGTCAAAATATTTTAGAAAACAAAAGAAAGGGTATACGTTATGGGCTCAAAAAAGAATTTAGAGACCGTAGAGCCAATTTACCTGATGATGCGAAATCTTTCAAAAAATTTGTGTCCCCTATTTACACAATATCTACGTATCCACCTGACAATTGTTTTCAGTTATCTACTGGCGATGTTATTTTAATAAAAAGCCTTTATCAATCCAAAAATAAAGATATAGCAATTGTTGGTAATATATGTAAATTTCATGACAACAGTTTTACATACCCATTGCGTTCATCACTGCTTGGAATATTTGTGGCTAGAGTATCCAAGCAACTAAAAACCTATCCCATAGATTTAATTGAAAGAAAGTGTTTTCATTATCCAAATAAAAACAACTCATTGTTTACCATAGTTCCCCTCCTACATTATGCATAAATATCATTTTAACTTTTTTAGTATCTGTCAGTAGCGGTGCTAAGATATTTTACACATCCACTCATATCCACAAATGGTTTAAATTTGAAAATTAATTAAAAATTTACTTCAACTGAATTTTTTTTAAATTTTAGTAATACCAATTGAAAATTAATAATAAATAGTAATAATCAACTAAACTAATAACCAAGACAGCACCATCATGCCTCAGTCATCTTGTCAACGGTAGCCCCAAAAACCAAATGTTTTACCCTTTTAAAAATTCCAAGCCTGATCTTAGCACCGCTACTAATATCCCCTTTATATTGTAAAAACTTAAGTGGTAACATTCAAAATGTGTTACAATTTTGTTTAGTATTAGTGTTTAAATTTTTTCCTTGTTTATTCTCGCGAGATTGATAACTTTTCTAATTGCACTTGCTGAGAGGCAATATTTTATTTTTGAAGGATCTTTGGTTTTTGTTTAAATGTATGTGATATTCAACTTTGATGGGGAAGATACTGTGGAAGCTGTTCCCTATTCTTGGTGCCCAAATAGGTCATCGTGTTATTGGCCACCATCACGACAACACGAAGCTATTAAATTAATTACAGATGGTGCTACACCGAATGATGACTGGAAGCTATATAATGGAAAAATAATGACCAAAACTAGTAAGTTTGATTTAGTAGTAAAAGCGAAAAGGCAGCTCTTAAAAAAGACTTTCTATATTTTCTATTAGTGCCGTATAGCAAAGCTCGTGAGCTTCTAACGAGATCTGAATATACTTCAGACCTTTCAAGCGAGTTGGACATTGGCCGAGGTGGAAAAAGAAAAATACTTAAACGGCAATATGCTCATGAAAAAGTAGCAAACTGCAAAGAGTCAGACTCTGATGAAGGTGAATAATAAAATCTATTTTTCAAAAGTTTATAAAATTTAACGATATTAACATCGTAGATGACACGCAAGAATCTCTTAAAAAATGCCCTAAAAATCGACCAGGTAGGAGACAAATATCGTTGCCAAAACCACCAAATTTTCCGATTAGTAAGAGTTCTTCAGACTTGTCAGCCACTAGCGTTCAAACTTCGATTGAATTGATATGTAAGTTATGAGTATCTAAAACATTGATATGGCCAAGCTAGCTTTTTATCTTAATACATATTTTTCTTGTACAGCAAAAGAAAAGGAGACTGATGCAATATGTAGTAATGTACTACAAGATGAACCTTCTAACCTAATGAGCAGCCCACTACCAGGACAATCGTCTCAACTAGTTAGCACCGCACTATCCGATCAATCTTTTGAACTAATTGGCACTCCACTTCAAGTTCAAGCATCTAAACTGCTCACCACTCCTCTACAAACTTCTAATCTATATGGCCCCTTTCAAGATTATTCTTCTAAACTAGTTAGCACCCCACTACAAGATAAATCCTCTAAACAAGTTAATCTTAAAAGATCTACATTAATTCGTAAATATGTGCAACCTAAAGTGGTGCCTAAAAAAAAAGTTAAAATTCCATCTAAAATTCTAACTGATTTAACTGTCTCTAATGTAAATTTAAATAATAACATTACTCTACCTACTACCATTAGAACTAATAACCAACAACCAGGCATGCTATCTGACCTAGACAATCTTAGCGTAAGTGTAGGAAATATAGAAACTTCAAGTAAAGAAAATGTTGCTGCCTTTTCATCACAAACATCAAATCCAGTGTTTTCAGCCTTTATGTCATCTCCATCTCCTCTGAATACCGAAAGACCACAAGTTAATTTCTACTGTAACAAAGGTTTTGAACGAAATTTTGTTGCTTATTTCATTCTTATTCTCAAAAATATCCTTAGTTAAAGCTTCCATTTTCTTTTTTCAGACAATTCACAACGATATGAACCAAGATGTCTTGAAAATCACAATAACTCGACTTCGAGAAAATATTCATCGAATGAAGGGAGTGACGATTTGAGAAAAACAAGAACCTTCGAAGGTATTTACATTGAATACTTCGAAAACCTTTTCATTTTGTAGTCTTATAAAATAATTTAATTCTTAGATCCGGATCAGCAGGATTACCGGACAGATGAAACATTCCGCAGTAGCACGCTTCGTACAAAAGCATCCTATAATGTCAGGAATGTTGGAAGACGTGATCATTTATTAGGTATATATGACATAGTATATTCATTTCTATTGATTCTTAATTTTTATTTGTAACCAACATAGGTTTAAGTCCGGAAAAATTTCAAAGAACTGTGCTTTTTATGTTGACTGATCTGAATGCAAAAATGGATAAAGCCCTTGAAATTTGCATGAAAGACAGAAATGCTCAACCTGATTTTGAAGATCTAAATATTCCCGGATGTCCGGAGTTTCCCTTCAAAACTTTGGAAGAGGTAGAAAAATTCGAACAACTTATTGAAAATGAAAATGTGAAGGACAAAGCTGTAAGAGTTAAAATCAATTGATAATTAAAAGATAAATAATCTAATATACATTTTTAGGTTAAAAAGTTTGCTTCCTTTGGAGGGAAAAAGGTGAAAGATATGACAAGAAGGATTTTGAAGAATGTGATGTGTCACGAGCTGGTTCTCAAATTTAATTGGATTGGAGTTAACAATAAATATGCGTTTAAAGAGCTTAAACTCAAAGATGTCATAATTGGTAAAATACGATCTTGATTAAAATTCTGTGCTCATTTAAAATTCAGCTATTAACCATTAACCAATTTAGGAGCTGTTCAGTTAAATATGAAGGGCAGTAAAGTTTTTGAAATAGAGGGCATAATCCAAAAATGGGTCAAGTATGCTCCTGACAGAGAAGGCGGTAGAAGTAAAAGAAATCAAGAAAAGAAAGACACAGATGACAGTGATTAATAGTCGAGCTAAATGAGTTATTTTTTCCAAGAAAAAAATTAAATGCAATCTCTAAACCAATTGTATGGTTTCATTTTTTTGTGTAATAAAATGATTTTCACGATTATACCGTTTTAAATTACTATTAGGAAGGCAAGGTTTTATTTTAATTTTTTCAGGGTTGTTTTTAGCATTGGAGTGCAATATGTTGTTCGGTATTTTTATAGTCAGCTTCCAAATTCCACCTCGTTTCCAACAACGGTTTCCCTGAAACATCCAACACTAAAACGACAGTAAAATCCGCAGTTGGCCAAGGGTAATCCAACCCCTTTTTAACAGTCATTTCTTAAGATAATACGGCAGTAAAATCGGCGTTGGCCATTGCTTTCTCAACCTTTTTCCAACAGTCGTTTTTAACGGTAAAACAGTAGTAAAATCAGTGGTTGGCCAACGGCTAGCCAACCTTTGGCCAACTGCTCTCTCCAACAACAAAGCGACTGTAAAACATACAGTTGGGCAGGTAGGTCATTGCGTCCAAAAAATCACAGTCGTACCGACCCAGTCGGCCAGATCGTTAACCACCGCAGTCGGGCCAACCGATTTGTGCTACTAGGGAAGGTCTACCTAACCCCCGAGTTTCAACAAAATCGGTGATAACCGCCTCGGGTAGTCTCCTTGTTAGTGTAATGTGATCGAGAGCGTAACAGATACCACATTAACTGTTAGCCAAAAGGCCGAGAGATGATGCGACACTCTGTGGGAATTTATTTTTATAAACACAACAAAACCAGCCACAGAACGATAAGGCACCAGAGTTGAAATCGATTTTGTAGGCCAAATACCAACGAGACCTACGATATCTCCCAATATTCGTCTACTTTGGCCTAAATTCTAAAAAAACGCTAAAACAATTGCTGGTCCATCCCGTGCTCTACGTGCTCAAAGCGCTAAAAATAAAAAAATTAAAGTACAAATAATATTAATATTACTAAAATCAAGGAAAATATCCCCACCCAAATCCCCTACTTTTACCCCTGGTCCCGCTTAGATGGTGGAATTAAAAAAAAAACACAAGAAAAATCCGTTGAAATTTTTTTAAACATTATAATAAAAAACTCCATTAGTTTCGTCTACAAATAATAATTGTATCTTCGTATACCCTGAGGAATATCAAAATGTACCAATACTCTTTTTACTTAGTATAGATTAAACAATAAAACTGTGTCTTCATCAGTTCTTCTTTTGTTGTCCCAGATAGTAAAGAATCCCCGGGTTCGTTAGTTTTTATTTATAAAGAGCCCTAACTATTCCGCCTACGGTCATTCATTGATATACGAGCTGACGCTTAGTCAAGTGGCTTTCTTTGCTTTGCGAATGGCAAGTTTTTCGCTTCTTGTTAATTCATTTTTTATTGGTGTGGATATTTGGTTATCTACGATTCCTAATGCAGTCATTGATTTCCTGGGTGTGCGAGTCATTATATGATATTGGAAACTGAACGGTATGTCACAACGTCAACAGGAAGTCTACGAGTCGTCCACTACCAGATGTCGAATAAAGCTATAACTACGGTATCTTCATCAAGGGCGAGTGTTGAAATAAAATGAGCATTAAAGATGTGGCAACTATTTCGTAAGCGAGAAAATACAAATACCCTCTGTTGATATTTCTTTCATTAAAATTTGTTTCGTATTATATTCAACTGATAAACTTGTACTGTAAATAGGGTTAAATTAAATTGTGCATTGCTTTAGTACGTCTAACTCGCTGTTGTAACTACTTTATTTATAATATTCTGAATAAATTAAAATCGGTTGTTTCATCTCAATTATTTTAATTATAATTAAAATTTTATACCGGGAGGGATAGAACCGGGATTACGGTTTTAGTAAATAACTCTGAATTGCGGAGATATATCTTTAAGGGTCATCTCGAGTAATTAATACCACTAGGGACAATTCTTACGATGAGAGGTAAATTGTGACTTGCCAACTTGTTATTTTATGACATTTATAAATATTAAAAATATCATAGAATAAATTGACGTTAATATGTTTATAAAAGCGTAAAGGAAAACGGACATTTACCAAAGCTGTTTTCTAAATATTGTTGTAGTATAATATGTGTTGGTGTTTCTGTGGTAGAATTTTATCTACGCAATAATTTAAATTGAAAACGATACATCATTATATTTAAAGAAGAAAAAAATGTTAAAATCTATTAACTATTAATATACGTTTCCACTTAAGCTAAATTTATAATTTTCAGTGAAGCTTAATAGGCTTCCGTAGTTCTATAGTAGAACACTCGCATGTCAGGCAGAAGGGCCTGGATTCAAATCGCACCCGACCATTTCATAAATTGATAATAAGACGTTTACCGTGAGTATTTGGTAGAATACCTGCCATTTGGATTCTACGACCTTTAACGTAACCCTTAGCGCTCGGTCCGTCGAAAAGTTTTCGAAAAATCAAAAACAAAATTTCAAATATCAACTAAAATGCTAAATTTGGCCTTTTTTGTAGAAATTCATCAAGTTTGGGTAAAATTTCAATGAATTTTATAAATGAAGAAATATTTACAAAATTTTACCTAAAAAGGGTTTTGACAATTTTTTTTAATCGACAAAAATTGGATAAATTAACCAAAAAGGGAAAAAAGACCAAAATTGGGTAAATTGACCTAAAATGTTTCAAATTGGATAAAATCATGTTAAGCCAACTAATATCGTCTAAAATTGGGTAAAATGATAAAATTTGGGTAAAATAATCAAAAGTAACAAATAAGTATGATCAGAAGTAACAAATAAGTATGAAACTGATTGAACTAGTTTTTGTCGTATAACCAGAAGAAATAAGTGTGACACTCAACGTCTGACTAGTAGTAACAAATAAGTGTGATCAGAATTAAATATTAAGAGTGATAGTGATTGAAGGAATCTTCGATGCTTTCAAAGTATGACTAGAAGTAACAAATAAGTGTAAATAAGTAATGTGTGACCGTGGATATATTTTGGTTTTGATACCGGCGTTGCAGGTTGCTGTGAATAGCTCAAACAAACTTAACACATTAGAAGGATTGTGTGTATTCTGACCGTTGTACGTCTTTTTCTTGTCTACTGTTGGAATCTCTGGCCTAAATTTTTTGACTTTTGATAAAAATATCTTAAAGTTGGAATTCAAAGGAAGCCCGAGCGTAAAAGATGTCTGCTGAATAGCGACCGCCATTTAATAATTGGTGAAGAATTTCCCTATAAGTTGCAATGGACTGCTCACATATAGGGCACTCTGAATGTTTTTTGTTTTACTGATATCGGCAGATATCCGAGGATAGCCAGAGTTCCTACACAGCACTGATGAGCCCCAAAAAGGTGAAACCGGCCCACTTTTGGATTCACTGGCCTAAAAATAATGGCTTTTGTTCAATTTGCTTTTTATTGAAAAATTCATATCATTAAAAAATTATTTGAAATTATTTTTTATTCGAAAGTTTATAAATAATATTGGACATAAAATTTATAAATCATTTTTAATTTTAGGCGAGTATGTTAAAAAATTTAAAATGATAAAGTTGTGGGTGTTTTTAATATTCAATAACGCAATATTTTCATTTATGAATGTATGAGAATTACTAGGGTTAAAGAATGGAAGTTCGATGTTCGTTTAATGTTACTGCGGTGTTTGAACACGTACAATTAAAGGTGTTATACAGGAACAAATTATGTGTTCGAACACGTGTATTGAATGGCGCCCAAACGTAAATTACCGGTGTTAAAACACGTGGACGATCAGTATATGATCACGAGAACGATTTGTGTTTAAACACGTAATATTGGGTGTGTAAGCACGTGCATGGTTCGTTTTTAAACACGTGCATGGTTCGTTTTTAAACACGTGCATGGTGCGTATTTACACACGTAGCGATTGATGAATATACACGTGGACGGTCGGTTTATGCACACGTTGATGGTCGGTGTATGCACACGTGGACGGTCGGTGTATGTAGACGTGGACGGTCGGTGTATGCACACATGCGAAAAACGTTATCAAATCGTGCTGTAACACGTGTTTGAGGGTGACAGGCTCGCCGTTTTCCCCACGTGACTTCCACACGTGTACCGCACTATCATATTACTCGTGTTTAATACGTGTTTTTGCTACCTGGGTAAGAAAGATTTGCACAAGGACATCCCACAAATTGTAAGCGTAGCTTTTTTCTAGGAACCTTGCATCCTACGGGATAGGTTTTAGATTGAATTAAACCCGCCGCGTCATGGCGCTAGGTGCATAAAATTTGAGGGCGAACCAAAGATAAATCGGCCAAGAGCTAATTTTTCTCTGGGGTTACCCGGCGTAGCCGACGGCAAAATTCGTGTTCTCAAATTCCAAGTCATTAGAGTTGATGCTATACTGACAATGAACTAGTTGTAACAAAATGGATTTAGAAGAAAATGAAGAAAAATTTTATAGTTAATTCAATTAGGATATTTAATTAATTAATTAGAAATAGCTGTTGGATGTTTTTAATTTTTAAAACTTTTTCAAGTTTTTATCGGATGACGACACATGTGAATAATTCAGATGATACAAATCATAAAACAATAAATCTGTGTGAGAATACACCTGGGAATCTTTTAAATAACTCTTCACAATTATGCAAGATGTGTGTATAAAGAATAAAATAATTTAAAAAGTAGGTTTAAATGACAAATTAAAGTTGAATTTATTTTGATATTTAACGTAATATGTTATTAATCTAAGAAGAAAAATCCCCGAAAAAAATAAAATGGTTCCGAAGACCATTCAAAGTATGTCTTATCTGTAGAAGCTTTTACTTAAGTGGGAATGTTTTTAATATAGAAACTGGTTTCTCAATTTACTAGAAATTCATGGAGTAAAGAATAAAATGTAATATTGCAAGTCGCTAATAAAGATCAAAAACGTTTTTAGGATTCACGTTAAAGATAAAAAAAGACAAGGTAACAAAAGATAAAAACGTGTACTCAGTAGCCATAAAACTACATTAATATGATCTTTGAGTAAAAGGTCTAAACTAAGATTAATAAGGAATTGAATTCTAAAATAATTAAAAAATGACACATTTTCATCGAATTAAAACTATAAACCCCATCAAGATAAAACCAGCACGTTTATCAGTATATATAAAAAATGATCGAAATTTTAAGAAATGATTTATTTTAAAATGTTTTGTTCAATTATGCCCCACTCCGGGTGTTGTCATTTATTTTCAATTGAAAATTGTATTTATCTGCCGTTAATCCAAATGGCTACTTATTTTTATCTTACAATACGAAGAATCCGTATCCTCTCATAGTTATTGAAGGCATTCTTGGCTATATCAGTTGCATTTGTGCGGGAGTATACAAATAAAGATAACGAATGTATTTGTGGACTTCAAAAAAAAGGTTATCTTTCAGAGAAAGATGCACCACCCCAGCTTCAATGCCAAGATATTTTCATAGTTGATATTGTCTATTTACAAAATATTTCTTCACATAATGTAGATTATATTAGAGACAAGGTGACAATTAAGCAATTTTTTAACCAAACGTATTGTTCGACTTCTCTCGCAGTAATTTTTTTAATTACTTCATATATCAGTCAAAATTATTGCGAGACTAATGATCTGTAGACGAAGAATGTATTTATCTGTGTAGTAAATAACAAGGTTGAATGCGAAATAAAAAGGTTATACCACCTAAAATAGGACAAACTATGATGTTGTTCCATTTTCAGTATACACGTTTGTTCGGTTATCCTTGGTTGGTGCGCTAATTCGATGGCACATTTAGATATGACACAATTGTTTTGAACGAAACGTGATAATTTAGCCCTCGTGGTTCTCAATTTAATGGTTAACTCAACCGTATAAAAAAGCCGTTCAACTGTCTGTAGAACATATTACTCCTTGTGTTAATACGCTTTAACCAAACATTATTCGTTTTCTGTGAAACTACAACAATCCTTCAAATATGATCTCCTCATTCAAACCCTTCGTTTTTCTCCTCTTCGCTTCATGCTTCATCGCATTAGCCATGGGTAAGTGAACATTTTCGTTCTTATTTTCCTGGAACAATAAGATCTGGACTATAGTTGAAATATTTTCCTTTATATATCTGGCAATAGAGTGGATAATGATTTTGTTCAAGCGATTAGAAGGAAATTATTATGGTATTAATAAAGCAACGTTTAGTGTTCAATTGCGGAGCAATATTGAATCGCATATGTTTTGAAAGGCGAAGTTTTATTAAAATTTTGTGCATTGTAAATTTTATTTATAACATTTTCTATCAAATATCAAAGCGCTTTTCTTGTAAAATATAATTATTAACTACACACGATCTAAAACTCTAATCTCGAAATCGCTTGCAGGTCAGTCGGCCACTAATAACGTGACTGGGAGTGGCGTTGCCGGTGCAGGAGCTGGTGGTACTGGATCTCAAGCCCAGGGGACCAATCCTTTAGCTAATATCACAACCAGTGGCCAAGGTTCGGTAGGTACCGACTTGGGAAGCAATGCCGGATCAGGAAATGCTAGTGGCCTTGCCTCGGCTGGTAACGGCAATGCCAGTTCCGCTTCTGCCGCGGGTGGATTTGGAACTGGTGACGGTGGCGCTGCTCAAATAAGCACTCAAACTTGCGCCACAGGAGGTTGCTAAGGATTTGAAGACAGATTACACTTACAGAAATGTACCAACTATAGTAAATTTTCTCTGTTAATTGTCTTGTTCATCTTGCACTTTTAAATAAAACATGTTCGATACAAAGATTTATCATTGTACATTTTTTCGTATAACATTTTAACAGTTAATTATTTATTTACGTTTTTGATTGCTTAAGTACTATTTGTTTTGAAGATTTAATACTTGATGCCATATTTCGTTCCGCAAAATACTTCCGTTAAACTGTTTCTTTCTGTTTAGTTTGGTCCATGGAATGTTTGAGAAATGCAATAAGCGTCTAGAAAGGTTTATTGTTTTTATTGTATGAGCTTCGTTTGGCTGTTTTGCACAAAATGCCATAGTTTTCTTTGTCCTTTGTTTGACCAGTTTCGAATTCACCTCTGTTCAGGACGAAACCCTTTCATCGCTTTTGATACGTCAAATTACAGGATTAAACTCGATATGCTAATAACGATTCCTCCACAAGTGGGTCATTAACCTTTTTCCAAGTTTTTTGGGTGATTTTTGGCTCGAAATCTACACACATTTTATAACAAAATGTATATTTATAGGTCGATCAAGCAATTTTAATTTTAATTGAGATATTTCTAAATTTGCGGAACCCTATAACTTACGTACGCTCTATTCTGATATAACAATTAAGTATCAAGACTCGTGCGTCATGACCTCTCACTTTTTTATCTTTGCTGTTGTCTCGTAGCAGTTACTGCCGTTGTCACTCGACCAATTTTGTGGCTTCAAAGGCATAACCCACCCTCGCACCGGTAGGAATTGCCTTGCATTGGCTGTGTATCTCCGTTTATGATATAAAGGAGAATGGTACATCATTTGATGTAGGTACTCGCTTGTTCCTCGTTAATTTCTGGAAAACTTTCAGGGGCTAGATACTCTAGTAGCATATCTTTTTAAGAGTTTAATAGCCTGGATATTTCATATGGAAATGTCTTTACAATTAACAGTAAAAATAGGTGGGGTGATAGGGTGGTTAGCACTATGGCCTCGTACCAAGAGGTGCTGGATTCGATCCAAGCTTGAGGCACTGAGTGAAAACTCGTAGCCACTCCTTCTGCGTTGATATTGAAATTTATCTCCCTGCTGGTTAGAGGAGTTTTCCCTTTCCAAGGAAATTTGCTAAGGTTACAGTTAGTGTTGGCAGATGTTGGCTCGCGTTGCATGGAAGGCTGGCCTCTATCCTCCTACGCAATTTAACCCGGCCACCAATTATTGGCTTTAAAATTCACTATGTGATTTAGGCCTGTGTGGTTCCTTGGGTATTAGCTTAGCCAATTATTAAAGCCAATTTAAAGAACTTGTTTTACGCAAATAATATAGAATAAAAAATATTAAATGGCAAGATATGTACAATTAATATGATCTAGGTTTAGCATTTGATATTTTTTGGAAATTTTTGGTAACATATATTATTGGTTTCCCTTTTAAAACAATCTTTCAAATAAATACACACTCGTGGCTAAAATTGAAAAATAAACTTTATACCTCTCCGAGGGGACTAGTCCCTAGGAGGGTTATTACAATAACCGTTTCTGTCGGTCTGTCTGTCTGTGGGTCCCTTCCCACTGTCCCTATCTAGTGGTGTGATGATGTCACTGGAGCCTGTGGGGGGCTCCATACCCGGCTCTCAAGGTCATGTGATCGGGGCGCTGGGTCACTGGAACCTCATGGGTGTTCCACACTCGTCATTCTGTGACCT
Organism: Leiobunum rupestre; assembly: GCF_980474605.1. Taxonomy (NCBI): domain Eukaryota; kingdom Metazoa; phylum Arthropoda; class Arachnida; order Opiliones; family Sclerosomatidae; genus Leiobunum; species Leiobunum rupestre. The sequence continues at coordinate 48,220,350 of NC_143391.1, read as the reverse complement.
ACTAAGGAGGGTAGTTTGCAGTGGAAGAGGAAGCCACTCTAGTCCTCAGCTGTGCGAGGGTGGGTCTCGGGCAGCCCATGGTGTCGCCTTTTGTTGGGCCGTGATGAGGGCGTTTGTTTGCTATATGTGAGGCGGTCAAAATGGCTGTCTCACTGGCCGAACGTTGTTTCGCAAAGCGCACTTTTGTCCGGGGCTGGTTGTTTTAGGTGGCCGCTGTAGTGCTTAAGGCGGAGCAGCGGGGTACAAATACATATACTTATGTCTGTGGGTCCCTATCTGGTGGGTTAATGGGGTCACTGGAACCTTTGGGGGGCTCCATACCCGGCGTTCTGGGTCGTTGGGCTCGAAGCGCTACGTCACTGGAACCTCAGGGGTGTTCCATACTCGACATTCTATACCCTACTGGGGAGGGTAGTTTGCAGTGGAAGAATAAGTCACTCTAGTCCTCAGCTGTCCGAGGGTGGGTTTTGGCCAGCCCATAGTGTCGTCTTTTGTTGGGCCATATGATGAGGGCGTTTGTTTGCTATATGTGAGGCAGTCACGATTTTTGTCTCACTGTTCGAACGTTGTTTCGCGAAAGGCACTTTTGTCCAGGCCTGATTAGTCTTGTAGGCTGCTGTAGTGCTTAAGGCGGAGCAGCGGGGTACAAATAAATAGACTTATGTTTGTGGGTCTGGGCTGCGAACGCGTACGCAGTTTCTTGAAATCACCGCGTTTGCAGATTCTTGGAATTAGGGAAATGAGCCCTCTTTATATCTTTGGGTGTAGTATTATTTTCTTTTGCGAATTGCGATTGTACGTGATGAATTTTTGACTTATGCGACTGACCGAATGCTGAGGGTTACGGTAAACGTCTCAACGTCCAAATGGCAGGGTTTCCACCAAATGTTTTGGGTGGCTGAGTGGTTAGCACTTTAGCCTCGCAGCAAGAGGAGCCGGGTTCGATCCCAGCTAGTGGCACTGGGTGAAAATCCGGAACCACTCCTTCTGCGTAGAGTTTGTAAGTTCTCTCCCCACTGGTTAAAGGGGTTTTCCACCGAGATCTTTGGTTTCCCCTTCCCATAAAAACTTGCTGAGGTTAACGGTAATAGCTAGTGTAGGGAGCTTTTTGGCTCGCGTGGCATGAAGGGCTTGCCACCACCCTCCTACGCATTGTAACCCGGCCACCTGTTACTTGATCACGCACAAGCAACATTGCTTATGTGGTCGAAGGTGGTGCCTTGGGTGTTAGCTCTATTTAAGAAAAAAATAGTATATTTTTGCAAACTATGATATCTGAGGTTCATAGAATTGAAATTATCAATATCTGATAAAATTTTGCCAAAGTCTTTCGCAAATTAGTATTGGATTTGCAAACTATTGGCTTTTTCTGAAAATATCAAAACATGCGTACAGTTTGCCAAAAGAGTTTGCATGTGAAAATTAGTATCGGCCTATTAATAGTTTTTAAAGTCTTACATTTTTTAACGTATGTAATTGTAAAGGTCAAACTGGTGTTAGCGCATTTTTATTAAAGTGGTTACGTTGATTTATTTTTTTTGATAAGCGCTTTTGTTTAGCCTTCACTATTCAGTTAAGATTTTTTTTGTGTGCGTTATAAGCCTGGAATTGTTAAAGGTAAGGGGTTTTTGGTTTTTTCTATTACTATTTTCCTAACCGTGGGTATATGGATTGACATTTTCTGGATTTCTAAGTATTTGAATTACCTTGTTGTTTGATTGGGTTATTATTATAAATTTTTATTGCATATTTCTGCTAATACAATGTTTATTACTGTGATTATTTAGATTAACTTTTTCTTGATTCCTGAGTATTTGAATTAACTTGTTACTTTTTGGGTTATTATTATATATTTTTCTATGGGTTATTTTACTTGTTTTATTTCGTCTATCGAAAGTGTTAATAATGTGGGGGATAATTCATGTCTACGATTTTTTATTTGCATTGGTTTTTATCGGCTTCTTTGGGTTGTCGTCATGAGCCCACGCAGTGTTTATTAGTGCTTTCACTTATAGTTTTGGTTTTCACTTTAACTTTTGTTTTCCATATAAATTTGATTGTTTAAGACCTATATTACAATGGGTTGGTTTTTGTCTATAAAATAGAATCTCGCATGTATATTTTACGTTTCGTGAGCGTTCTAATAATTTTAAATTTCGTATTTTCTATTTGGGTAATTCTATGCCAAATCACCCGTTTTCGGAAAAAAATTCCCACGGCACCATGCGCGATTTCGACGTTACTTTACACGTCAGTAATATATATATTTTTAGTGGGAAATCCAAATTATTAGCCCAAAATTCAACGTAGTTTTTAAAATATGATTTTTTGAAAAAATGATGTTTTGGGTGTACATTTTCGAAATACCGAAAATCTCGGTATGTGCGTACGAATACCTCAAAACCTATTCAAGATAGACCAACGAAACTATTTATACTATAAATATAGGTAATAGTGAGTAACTAGAAAGTTTTCTTTCCGAAATATATAAATTAGGTTTTTAATAAAAAATATTTGAAAATGGCGATTTTAACTGAAATTTCGTTTGTTGAGGTAAACTAAAGATGATGTTGTCGCCAAGATATTAAATCAGAGATAAATATGAGAGTTGATATTATGTTAAATGGACCCAATGAACACGAAAATAGCGCTGAAAGATATCTCAGGAATTTAGTTTTTGAGGTATAGCTACGTGAACCGACCTATTTTTTTGAAAAACTACTAAACATGGTATAGTGATTGCGGCAAAATTACGGTACGTAGGGAGTTGAAAATCAAAAAAAAGATGGCCAACGCTAAAAAGCTGAGATTTTAAGCTACAAAATACGTAAGTAAAAAAGTTATTAATTTAATAGTTTAATACGAAATTAGAGAAAAAAATTAAATTAAACAACCTGCAAAAATCATTAGTTCGAAAGACCTTTAAAATTTATCAATAAAATATTAGGTAGATAAAAAATATTAAAGCAGAGTATTCCAATCTCCAATGACCCCTTCAACACACCGAGGCATATGAACTCTGGAATTGATTTTTCCATTTCATGTCAATATTTGGAAACCCAAACTCTCGCTGTCTATTTGATTTAAATTATGATTATTAAAAATCGTTAGGACTCTGCTTCCAAATTCAACCGTATCCGACCTACATTAATTAAATTTGTCTTTATATTTTTCCTATTTATCTTGTTAACTTATCTTTTAAATACGGACGATATCCACCAATTATAAAAAAAATAATAGATATTGTTATCTATAAAAAAGTGGATACTTAAAAACCATCTAACTATATCACTACTGTTGAATTTCGTTAGATTCTGACCAAACAAATGGCTTAAAAAAACCTGTTGAGTTTAATATGCTTTCTAAGCTAAATGTGCATAGCGAAATGTTTGAGGAGGTTGATGCGGAAAAATATGTCATGGTGGTTTTATCCGATTTAAAAAGGCATTACATTTTGATACACGAAATGCTTTTGTAGAAACTAAACTTTAGGGGTCTACGTGGAGTTGCTATTAACTTGATAAAAAGTAACCTATAGAACCTAATAAGCAAATCAAAGGTAGAAGGAAATAATTATGATAAAAATGGTCTCAGGTGATATACCTCTAGGATCAATTTGATCGCCTTTACTGTCCAATCTTTTTCAGGATGACTTAACATACTTGGACACAAATTTAAAATATATCTCTATACGCAGATGATACACTCCACCGGACTCAAATAGCAATACTTGCGTATAATTAAAAAAAAAACAGTAACACAATTCAAAGCTTTTATCGATTGTTTTAAATTAAATACTGTATGATCCTTTGAACAAAGAATTAGCCCTTGGACAAATTGTGTACTTACGTTACGGTATTAATTTGAAGCTAAATAATTGGGGTTATCGATAGACAAACACTTGACTTGGGATACCCACATAGACTATATAGTAAAAGAATTATTATTTACCTCCTGAGACAAAACCGGGAACTATTAAATGCCACTCGCATTTTTCATAGAGCTTATGGTATCATTTTATGGGGTCATATCACATGTTGATCATCAACTTAAACAGATTTATTTTTCTACAAAAAGGCTTTAAAAATCTTAGATAATGCTTCATGTTTAGCGCACGCAGCGCCTATCTTTAAAGAAATATGTTTATAAAATTTTGTAATTTATATAAAAATCATTAAATAGCTCCACGTTTAATATCTTTAAATAAAAAAATTATCGAATTTAGGAAAAGAACGGCCTTATCCAATATGTGGTCCCGCAGTAATATTAAAATTATTTTAATTTGCTATGAAGGGGTGAATACGTTCCATTCGATAAGACTTTCCTAATTTCCTCAATAACAAAAATTGGAGTTACATAGCTTGGAAGTTTACTCAAAATCAACTCATTCAATTATAAGTCTCATAAATAATGTAAATACTAACTATACTGAAAATATTGGTTGTTCAATGCCTGTATTGCGGCTTAAGAGTCCACCATTGACTTAACCCATATCTCTTGTAGCGTATAAATGTTAAAAATTAACCAAATAAAGATAATTATTATTATCTTTCCATTTTATATTTAAGGATTTGTTTGGACAACCTTGGTCTTTGTGCTTTTTCGAAACAATTGTTTTGAACGTCACGTAAGCATTTTACCTTTGCGGTACTTAATTTAATGGTAAAACTAGCAATTATTACCTTGGAACTTTATTGGAAATAACATTACTATCCAAAATTATACCATTCAAATGAGTAAAGGCATGCTTAGGCGGAAGACCAGACCCTTGGTTTAAAAAATTATCAAAACACTATTGAAAAATGTAATTTTTAGCGGTAATGAGAGCATTTTATACATATGTTATGGTAAAATAATGTTATTTATGCTAAATTAAATCCATTAGTCGATATCAAATGAATTTAAAGTAACCTTATAGCAAATGTTTTTTAATTTCGAACTACATTTTCAAAATTAATCTTTAATCGTGAAAAGTGCCATTTTTTCAAATTAATGTGTACCCGGATTTAATATTTAGTTAAATATAGCTTTTGTCTTCAACTTTATTTAATTAAAAATAGTTTAAATAATTATTATACTGTCTAATTACTGCTGACATCGTTTACTAATATGAAATCGCAAATCTATATTGAAAAGTAAAAGTTCCTAAAAGAGTAATTTTACTTGTAACATTTCTTATCGAACTAAAAGCCCTTTTTGGTATTAAAAAAATTTAAAACTACACAAGATTTACAAATCGGCCAGTATTAACGTTACTGGAAGAAGCAATTTCATTGCAGGACGTGGTGGTACTGTATCTCTAGCTGAAGGTACCAATCCTTTAGCTAATGTCACAACAATGTACCTACTAATATAATGTTTTTCGGTTTATCTTACACTTTCAAGGAAAACATAATCAGAACCAAATTTTTTTGTCTTTAGTATTAATATAACTTAATAATCATGGTTAGTATTTACATCTTAATTTATTTTTATACCATTGATAATGAAGTTTCAAATTTGGCTTAAATTTCAAAAAACTATTACGTCCAATGTTGTTTAAGTTTTCATACTTAAATTTTTTCTTCGGGATGATTGTTTTTTTGCTTGAATGAAATAAATGTAAATTCATCGAAAATTTTGCGAACGAACGTTCAGATAAGTTTTTGGTTTGTCCCTTCCAGGGAAGCTACAGCACAATTTTTTTTAAACTTCACGAAAACCATAGTTTGTTTATTTTTCTTGTTAGGAAGGCTTAGACAATTTTAAGCGGTGCTCTCAAAAGCCACTGATGCCAGAAAAGTACGATGCTTAAAAAGCCACTAAGGCCTGAAAAGTACGCTGCTTCAAAAGCCAATGAGGTGTGAAAAGTACGCTGCTTCAAAAGACACTGATGCCTGAAAAGTACGCTGCTTCAAAAGCCACTGATGACTGAACAGTACGCTTCTTCAAAAGCCACTGATTCCCGAAAAGTACGCTGCTTCAAAAGCCACGGATGCATGAAAAGTACGCTGCTTCAAAAGCCACTGATGCCTGAAAAGTACGCTGCTCCAAAAGCCACTGATGCCTGAAAAGTACGCTGCTCCAAAAGCCACTGATGCCTGAAAAGTACGCTGCTCCAAAAGCCACTGATGCCTGAAAAGTACGCTGCTTCAAAAGCCACTGATGCCTGAAGAGAACGCTGCTTCAAAAGCCACTGATGCCAGAAAACTAAGCTGCTTCAGAAGCCACTGATGCCAGAAAACTAAGCTGCTTCAAAAGCCACTGATGCCTGAAAAGTACGCTGCTTCAAAAGCCACTGATGCCTGAAGAGAACGCTGCTTCAAAAGCAACTGATTCCTGAAAGTACGCTGCTTCAAAAGCCTCTGATGCCTGAAAAGTACGCTGCTTCAAAAGCCACTGATGGCTGAAAATTACGCTGCTTCAAAAGCCACTGATGTCTGAAGAGAACGCTGCTTCAAAAGCCACTGATGCCTGAAAAGTACGCTGCTTCAAAAGCCACTGATGCCTGAAGAGAACGCTGCTTCAAAAGCAACTGATTCCTGAAAGTACGCTGCTTCAAAAGCCTCTGATGCCTGAAAAGTACGCTGCTTCAAAAGCCACTGATGGCTGAAAATTACGCTGCTTCAAAAGCCACTGATGTCTGAAGAGAACGCTGCTTCAAAAGCCACTGATGCCTGAAAAGTACGCTGCTTCAAAAGCCTCTGATGCCTGAAAAGTACGCTGCTTCAAAAGCCACTGATGGCTGAAAATTACGCTGCTTCAAAAGCCACTGATGTCTGAAGAGAACGCTGCTTCAAAAGCCACTGATGCCTGAAAAGTACGCTGCTTCAAAAGCCTCTGATGCCTGAAAAGTACGCTGCTTCAAAAGCCACTGATGGCTGAAAATTACGCTGCTTCAAAAGCCACTGATGTCTGAAGAGAACGCTGCTTCAAAAGCCACTGATGCCTGAAAAGTACGCTGCTTCAAAAGCCACTGATGCCTGAAGAGAACGCTGCTTCAAAAGCAACTGATTCCTGAAAGTACGCTGCTTCAAAAGCCTCTGATGCCTGAAAAGTACGCTGCTTCAAAAGCCACTGATGGCTGAAAATTACGCTGCTTCAAAAGCCACTGATGTCTGAAGAGAACGCTGCTTCAAAAGCCACTGATGCCTGAAAAGTACGCTGCTTCAAAAGCCACTGATGCCTGAAGAGAACGCTGCTTCAAAAGCAACTGATTCCTGAAAGTACGCTGCTTCAAAAGCCTCTGATGCCTGAAAAGTACGCTGCTTCAAAAGCCACTGATGGCTGAAAATTACGCTGCTTCAAAAGCCACTGATGTCTGAAGAGAACGCTGCTTCAAAAGCCACTGATGCCTGAAAAGTACGCTGCTTCAAAAGCCTCTGATGCCTGAAAAGTACGCTGCTTCAAAAGCCACTGATGGCTGAAAATTACGCTGCTTCAAAAGCCACTGATGTCTGAAGAGAACGCTGCTTCAAAAGCCACTGATGCCTGAAAAGTACGCTGCTTCAAAAGCCACTGATGCCTGAAGAGAACGCTGCTTCAAAAGCAACTGATTCCTGAAAGTACGCTGCTTCAAAAGCCTCTGATGCCTGAAAAGTACGCTGCTTCAAAAGCCACTGATGGCTGAAAATTACGCTGCTTCAAAAGCCACTGATGTCTGAAGAGAACGCTGCTTCAAAAGCCACTGATGTCTGAAGAGAACGCTGCTTCAAAAGCCACTGATGCCTGAAAAGTACGCTGCTTCAAAAGCCACTGATGCCTGAAGAGAACGCTGCTTCAAAAGCAACTGATTCCTGAAAGTACGCTGCTTCAAAAGCCTCTGATGCCTGAAAAGTACGCTGCTTCAAAAGCCACTGATGGCTGAAAATTACGCTGCTTCAAAAGCCACTGATGTCTGAAGAGAACGCTGCTTCAAAAGCCACTGATGCCTGAAAAGTACGCTGCTTCAAAAGCCACTGATGCCTGAAGAGAACGCTGCTTCAAAAGCAACTGATTCCTGAAAGTACGCTGCTTCAAAAGCCTCTGATGCCTGAAAAGTACGCTGCTTCAAAAGCCACTGATGGCTGAAAATTACGCTGCTTCAAAAGCCACTGATGTCTGAAGAGAACGCTGCTTCAAAAGCCACTGATGCCTGAAAAGTACGCTGCTTCAAAAGCCACTGATGCCTGAAGAGAACGCTGCTTCAAAAGCAACTGATTCCTGAAAGTACGCTGCTTCAAAAGCCTCTGATGCCTGAAAAGTACGCTGCTTCAAAAGCCACTGATGGCTGAAAATTACGCTGCTTCAAAAGCCACTGATGTCTGAAGAGAACGCTGCTTCAAAAGCCACTGATGCCTGAAAAGTACGCTGCTTCAAAAGCCACTGATGCCTGAAGAGAACGCTGCTTCAAAAGCAACTGATTCCTGAAAGTACGCTGCTTCAAAAGCCTCTGATGCCTGAAAAGTACGCTGCTTCAAAAGCCACTGATGGCTGAAAATTACGCTGCTTCAAAAGCCACTGATGTCTGAAGAGAACGCTGCTTCAAAAGCCACTGATGTCTGAAAAGTACGCTGCTTCAAAAGCCACTGATGCCTGAAGAGAACGCTGCTTCAAAAGCAACTGATTCCTGAAAGTACGCTGCTTCAAAAGCCTCTGATGCCTGAAAAGTACGCTGCTTCAAAAGCCACTGATGGCTGAAAATTACGCTGCTTCAAAAGCCACTGATGTCTGAAGAGAACGCTGCTTCAAAAGCCACTGATGTCTGAAGAGAACGCTGCTTCAAAAGCCACTGATGCCTGAAAAGTACGCTGCTTCAAAAGCCACTGATGCCTGAAGAGAACGCTGCTTCAAAAGCAACTGATTCCTGAAAGTACGCTGCTTCAAAAGCCTCTGATGCCTGAAAAGTACGCTGCTTCAAAAGCCACTGATGGCTGAAAATTACGCTGCTTCAAAAGCCACTGATGTCTGAAGAGAACGCTGCTTCAAAAGCCACTGATGCCTGAAAAGTACGCTGCTTCAAAAGCCACTGATGCCTGAAGAGAACGCTGCTTCAAAAGCAACTGATTCCTGAAAGTACGCTGCTTCAAAAGCCTCTGATGCCTGAAAAGTACGCTGCTTCAAAAGCCACTGATGGCTGAAAATTACGCTGCTTCAAAAGCCACTGATGCCTGAAAAGTACGCTGCTTCAAAAGCCACTGATGCCTGAAAAGTACGCTGCTTCAAAAGCCACTGATGCCTGAAGAGAACGCTGCTTCAAAAGCCACTGATGCCTGAAGAGTACGCTGCTTCCTCATACTTAAAGTAAAGCTGACCTAGTATATCATTGGTTTCCGAACCCGATTGAAGCCTAGAACGTTGACGTCTTTCTTTCACTCTTGTCATCATGTCAACGGATTGTTCAACATATTGAACACTTTATTTGCCGTCTGCAAAGATTATACTATCATTAAAAACATACTGAATGAGTAAATTTGCTTAAGATATTTATGTTTATTTTGTGCCTTCATAGATTATTCTATAGTTAGAGACCCAGATAACAACGTTATTTCGTGAGATTTGGCAAACTTAAATTGAACAAATTATCAAATAGTTTTAAAAAAATGATTTTTTTTACGATAAGTCGGATACTATCTTTAAACTTTACTTTTTATCTTATTTAAAGTTTGCCGAAATTCAATTAATTTTCTTCTATTGCAAAGCATTCGGAAACACATCGTTTATAACCACCAAGTCTTTGCGCGACTCGACAATTGAGGATTCGAATTTGACCTGTAATTAACTTGTGAAAGTAAACACTTTCATTGAAAAAAAAGCTATTAACAAAATAAACCTAAATTTCCTTTTTTAAACAATTAAAGTATCGCAATGAGAGTATTCCGGGTTAAAGAGTAAAGTTATGATATGATAAGTTTTATCTTGTCCCCTTCTTTATTCAATCATTATACAATAACAGAATAACTTCCGGGATTTCCTTATTTTTCATTAACTGAAATATCCTCATCATAATTTCATTTTATGCCTCGTTTAAAACAATTCCACGCGCATCTTAATATTTTAGAATAAAGGGTGCTCGTGCATTTCTTTTATTTATGCGGAGTGGAAATCGCATATTTCGCTGAAATACGAAGTAACGCTTTGTGCGCTTTTATAAGTTGAACAAGATGTAAATAGACTCTAGGTTAGCACCTGTTTTAAAACAATACTACGTTTTATAACACAAACTATTTTTAAGTTGCAACAGGTGACAGTGGGTTATTTAAACTGTGTTGAATTCATAAAACTCCTAGAATTCCAATACTAACAGCTATGCTGGAGCTCTCTTGCTATCAGTTGATATATCACAAAAATTCAAATTTACCTATCAATATATTATTTTATTTGTTTATCTTATGATAACGCTGAGCGTATGTACAAAATGTTGATGTCATCAAAATAAATGAATGGATTGCATGTTTTTAACTAATAACGATCCCGGTGCCGATTCCTGTGTTAATGCCCTTGTAGACTCCGAGATGGGGTACGGGAACTCCGAAGCTTTTGTCAACTCCAAATCGGGTGAATCCCATATCGACATCTTTGCCGAAGGAGGCTCCGATACCGGCTGGTCCGAAGGTCTTGCCAATGCGCATGTACACTTCCGGGATGGGGATGGCCTTGTTAATTCCGAGGCCACTGCCGAGACCAAGACCAATTCCGCTTCCTAAACCAACATTATTTCCCACTCCAAGACCACCGTCGAGACCAAGTCCGATTCCGTTTCCAAGGCCGACATCCTTTCCCAAGCCAAGACCACTGCCTAGACCAATTCCGCTTCCAAGACCCGCTCCCTTTCCTGACAAAGCAGACAGCGCTCCCAAACCAAGTCCAATTACAGCGGGAAGGCCAACATCAACGGAGGCACTGCAGCCCGCGATGGCGACCAGCAAGGCCAAAGCTAATACCTTTAAAATAACAAAATTAGAGCTTTCAATTCAGACGTTTTGGACCAGTGGTCTATTCTAATTTGAAATCGTCCGTTTCTTTAAAATATAGGAAACATTACACGCCAAAGTAAGGATAATTGGAGACACCCGTGTCGGAAGTATTGCGACCACCCGTTGGGAGATAGGTGGTCGCCCTCTCAAGGTCATCCACAAACTCTGCCTCCCAGACGAAAGGGATAACAGGAGTACGCCTCTACTCCCGCCATATTATGAATTGTTTTAGAATTTAAACGGAATATGTTCTAAATCGATAGGTCGTCTGATATCACGCGCTAAACTTGGATTTTGGTGGTCCACCATAAATATGGAAGTTAACAATGTCTTCAAATTTTTTTATCAATTACAGGAAATGCTATTCCGAACTATTCTATACTTTTGGCCAAACTCTGAAATTTTAACGGCCAATTTAGAGCTACACTTTTACTAGGACTGAATGCAAAATAAATAATGTAAAGGTAAATCTAATTTAAGAAAATAAAGGAATTTGTGTTTAAGAAAGCATTTCAGGCCGAATCAATCTATAACAGACAGAATAAAATAATTACTTACCAAAGAGTTCATTTCGAAGATGAGTCGGTTTAAAGATATACAGATGATGTATAGAAAGAAGGGTAGCAAACGGTAGTGGCTTGTGATTCTTTGCTCCGATGTGACCCCTTTTTATACCGAAATCTGTACTTCAGATTGGCCTCTCAAATTTCCAATACGTCGACAATAAAACAGCCAGAAAAATATTTATCCCCTCGTGAACAAGGAGATAGTTAATTAATTAATTTCAATAGGACTATACTTGAAATATTTGTCGTTTTGAAGACACTCGTCTTTGTAGATATGATACATTTTAATTATCATTCAAATAATCATCGCTGTATATTTTTTTCTGGAAAACTTTCTTTTTCTTTGAACGAAAATTCGGTAAACTGGTCTAGAATTGTTAGAAACCTTTTTTAAGTAAAGTGGCAGTTAAAGTATTTAAATCGAGGGGCTAACCACTAAAGAAAATGTTGTACACTGGATTTCAGATTACAGGTGATTTCACTGATAACCTAGTGATTCTCGTTGATTTCACTGATTACCAAGTGATTCTCGTTGATTTCACTGATTCTCGGTAATTTTACTGATTTTCGGTGATTTCACTGATTTCAAAATGATTATAGGTGATTTTACTAATTTCGTAGTTATTATAGGTGATTTCACTTATTTTAGGCTATTTTACTAACTTTTATTTGATTTCACTAATGAAATTGTGATTCCAGTTTATTTTACTCATTTCGTACCGATTCTCGGTTATATTATTGATTACATCTGTTTCTTGATGATCGATCTCCATTTTCGTAATTTCCTTTTACGTTTTTCACTTTATTCCTACTATTCAGCGTTCCTGCTCTAAGAACCATTTATTATTAACAAGGTGCTTAAGGTTTGCACATGTTTTACTCGATTCCTTAAGAGTTCTTATTTTTAAATATGCCTTCTTCGAGGCTGTCTTAATACATATAGTCGTCCCTGGGCCAAAAAATACAGGCGGCCATTTTCGAATCATAATAAAAAAAATAGCAGATATGTCGCTGGGCTTATTTGTAAGCAGGCATTGATTGAACGATTAAATGTATCACTATAAAATTTATAATACTTTTTAGTGAAAATAACCACAAACATGTTAACTGGTTGAGTTTACAATTGAATATATGTAAGCTATCTTCTCATTCAAAATTCTAGCTACACAACTGCTGCAGGTTTCAACCTCGAAACACTTAAATCTAAAAGTCGTCTGCTCAGGGCCGTAACCAGGGGGGGTCTCGGTTCGTGCCCCCCCTTAAACTTATGGTTGTTTGTACAATTTTTTATTTTTTATTTATTTGTTTCCATAGAGTGCCCGCCCTGAAATCAAATCCTGGTTACGGTGCTGCGTCTGCTATTTCAACATGCACTTACAAGGAGACTACCCGAGGTGTAACTCATCGATTTTGTTTAAATTCCGGGATTAAGTAGACCTTCATGTAACTTAAAAAACCCCAAAGGGAAAAAATGCGATGGGCTTTAGTTTTACCATGGCAACCGAAAACGTTTTTGACAACTAAATAATATATTTATCTGTGTAAATTAACATGGCAAAATCGAAGATTCTAAATTATTCAAAAAACATTATAAACAAAGGTGGTTAAATTTGGGTAAATATCCAATTTGGGGTAAATATCCAATTTTAGGTAAATATATAATTTTACGTAAATATCTAATTTTACGTAAATATCTAATTTTACGTAAATATCTAATATTACGTAACTATCTAATTTTACGTAAATATCTAATTTTATGTAAATATCTAAATTTGTTTCTATATAATAATAAATGCATTCAAATATTTCATTTAAATTTACAATTATCTTAAACAATATTGTTTAACTTTAAATATAACATTTGTTTAAATCGTTTCACTATCTAAATTCTTTGAATTTTACACGTACTTGATAAAGCTTTTCGAATTAAATTTACATAACCTGCTCAAATTTTATACAATTTAAAAACTTGATGAAATTTCATCCAATTCACAGTAGCTGATAAAATTTTATCCAATTTACAGTACCTGATAAATCTAAACAATTTTAGACATTAGATACGAATTTACCCAATTTACAGTACCTGATCAATCTACCCAAATTTAGACATTTGATATGAAGTTTACCATTTTACCTGAATTTAGATATTTATAGTAATTTTACCTAATTTACTCATTTGAATTTAGATTTTTACCCAAATATATTCGGCTTTATCGACCAGAATAACCCTTTAGACTAATTTTTATCCAAATCTAAAAAGGAAGGGTGGTAAATTCCAAAATATTTGGTCGATTTGTCGTGGAATAACCCCAAATTTCGAAGCTAACCAAATTAAGATATTTACACAATTCAGATATTTACCCGAATTCAAATATTTATATCAAATTTAAATACCCAAATTTAAATACTTACTAAAATTGAAATACTTACCCAAATTTAAATTCTTACCCAAATTTAAATACTAACCTCAATTTAATTTCAATATTTAAATTAAAATATTTACCAAAATTTAAATATTGGCCCAATTTTTGATATTTACCAAATTTGCATATTAACCAAATTCAGATATTTACCAAACTTGCATATTAAAATGAATTAAAATATTTACATAAATTTAAGTACGTATCCAAATTATTACTCTAATTAAGATAGTTACCCAAAAAAAGATAGTTACCCAAAATTAGATTTTACGCAAAATTAGATGTTTACCCAAAATTGGATATTTACCCAAATTTAACCACCTTTGTTTAAAACATTTTTGAATAATTTCATAAGGGATCCTTAGAATTATCGATTTTGCCATGTTAATTTACATAGATAAATATATTATTTTAGTTGTCTAAAACGTTTTCGGTTGCCATGGTAAAACTAGAGTCCATCGCATTTTTTCCCTTTGGGTTTTTTAAGTTACATGAAGGTCTACTTAATCCCTGAATTTAAACAAAATCGATGAGTTACACCTTGTTAGTTCAAAACAAATAAAGCAGATTGTGCTATTTTTCATAAGCTCGAAGCTTATTTAGCGTCAAATACATGGTGATTTTCGGATTTCAAAGTAATTCTTATGTTTTCATAATGATTCGCGTGATTTTAAAGTCACTCTCCTGATTTTAAGCGATTTCAATATGATTTCCGGGTGATTTCCAGTTATTTCATGGTGAATTTTGGATTTTCATGATTTCAAGCTATTTCAGTGATTTCACTACTGATTTCGGGGTGATTTCAAGAATTTTAAGTGATTTCACTACTGATTTCTTGTGATTTCAGTGATTTCACTACTGATTTCATGTGATATCAGTGATTTCACTACAGATTTCATGTGATTTCAGGATGATTTCAGTGATTTCTAGAATTTCACTACAGATTTCAGGATGATTTCAGTGATTTCTAGGATTTCACTACTGATTACATGCGATTTCAAGTGATCACAGTGATTTCACTGCGGATTTCATTCTGTTTGTACACCTGATTTCAAGAGTGACTTACCCCTCGATTTAAATTGAGGCGTCAGTAAGACTATTACTTAAGTCGCAGCAAGACCAAAATACCCGTTTGTTAATGTCTAAGGAATACTTTCTGGATGATTACCGAAGAAGTAAACAATATAATATTACCAAATTTCAATAAAAAATGGTCGAACTATAGCTTATTAATAAAATAAGATTTAAACCTTCAATGAATCCTTTCAAATCGTTTTCTTTTAATTATACTGTGTTTTAAGTATAATTAATAAAGGAAAGCTAAATAAGTTAAAAAGCTATAAAATATAGGTATAAAGATATATAATAGGTAAATTGGTTAATTATTTAAATAATTTAATAATTAAATCTTTAGTCCGTATATTAACCTAGATCTGCTGACAATTTTCAATGACGTTATAATTGAAACTGGAACTCTCTTAAATCCTCTATTATTTTATTAATTTGTGTAATCAGATTTCATCAGCTTAGAAGAATTTCATTTGGAATGGGAACTATGCTATAAATTAAAATTAATAAAGACACTTGTACATAAAATAACTTAAAAACAACAACATACACTTATTGTACAATAAAAGTTATTGTAGAAGAAGTGGATGTTGTTGTTTTTAAGTTAACTATGCTATAGGCGTAAAGTCCCATGAAACGCGAAAAATTTTAAATTTTAAATTAGTTAATTCGAAAAATATTTGGCGTTCGTATCTTTAATTTTGATAATTAAATGCTTTTGTGACGACAAAATTTTATTTTTGACTTTATTTGTAACATAAGCAATACTTTAATATAAAATTATTAACTTTTGCCATTAATATCAATTTTATCGCTTCACAGATAAAATAAATAAATTATCTTTATATGAAAACAATTTGGTTAAGGGAACAATAAAGTTCCTCAGTTTTAAGTCGGTGTACCAGATTTTTGGGTTGTTTTTTTTTTGGCAGCTAATATCTCTGAAATTTTTGACATACTTATCCGTAACACCCTGTATATAAAGTTTAGACACTATCAATTCATTCAACTAAAGGTCAAATTAACAACATGATAAAATTTAAGAATTTATTAGTAGCGTAGCGAGAAATTTGTTAGCCTAAGTTCAATTTCAGATGACTGAAAATTAAGTAATCCTTCAGCTACCGCAGTCTACGCCACTGGCATATAGAAATGAAGTATAAATTTAATAATTATTTCATTTGAAATTCACATCAACTTAAAAAATCAATTGAGTACGCTTTAGCACAGAAAATATTACGTGTTCTGGAATTATAATTATTTATATATAAAATTATTTCATCATAAAATTAAATAGTATTGTTTGGTAAATATGAATGATAGAATTTTTTTTAAATTTATATTTGCAGTCAAAAATTCGGCTTCTGACTTAATGATAAGTCAGTTGGGTGGCGGAGTGGTTAGCGCTTTCACATCGCAGCAAGTGGTGCCGGGGTCGATCCCAACTTGTGGCACTGGGTAAAAACTCGGAACAACTCCTTCTGCGTTGAGTTTGCAAGTTATCTCCCAACTGATTAAAGGGGTTTTCCAACGAGTTCTTCGGTTTCCCCTTTCTAAAAAAATTTCTAGAGTTTAACGGTAATAGTTAGTGTAGGGAGCTGTTGGCTCGCGTAGCCTGAAAGGCTTGCCACCACCCTCCTACGCATAGTAACCCGGCCACCTGATTAAAGTCATTATCAGTCGCTAGGTGACTTGGGCCTAAGGTTGGTAGCTAATTGTTTTTATTATGTCTAGAGGAGTGATGCTTAGAAAATGGTTTCGAAATCAATATTGGGGTCTAACTGTAATGAGAAAGATATAACAAATCTATCCCTGTCAGTAGAATATTTTATTTTTTTCATGTACTCTCTTAGATTGATATTTTTAAGATTGATTTCTATATATTTATGGAAAAATTACTTATTAACTATTTATTCACACAAAATTCTAATTTTTTTTATTGGTGAGCATTGCGCAATCGTGTAGTGATGTGGATAACGCCTTTATTAGGACCAGCAGCCTTTTTTCAGTACTGGTATCAGCTTGGCCAGTAACGGAAACGGAGGAAGTGGACACTGTAGCATTACTGGTAGTACTGCTTGCGTTAGTATCTTCTTCCTTTTCATCATTGTTTGGTGGTTGATCATTTGGGGTAAAATTCGATTCGTTGGCAACTGCAACGGTCGTTGCATCTGCTATTTCTGAATTTTCTTCGTTGTTGGGTGTTGGACCATCTTGATTAGAATTCGTTTTTGTTGAATTCGAACCGCTGCCGGTTGTTGCAATGTCAAGTGCGACGGAATCTCCCACAACCTGAGCCTGCGACGCCGAGCTTCCTCCAGTAGCGGGGTTATAGTTCCGCGAGCTTTTTGATAGCGCTTTAAGATATTTAAAAAAAAACTTAAAAATTAACTTGACTTAAATTTTTTTCCGTGGAAATGGGCCTCCAAGTAAGAAACATGATATAGCGACCATGAGGGCTTGATATTCCCTGTCTACTGCTAAAAATTTTCCTTCCTATCCCTTGTAGTGCGAGGGACAACGAATGCCCAATTTCTGTCCGCCCTAGTGCCCTAAATTGAAACCGCAAAGGCCCGACATCACCTATAGATTGATGTACCATTTTCCATTCTATCCCTAACAGGGTGAGGAAAAGTTCGTGTCCAACATTTGGCCCCGAAATAGCCCACAAAGTCCCTATAATTAAGACAAAGACCTGAGAGATTGATATCGCTTATCAGAACTGGGCAGAAATCTCACTTAAAATCCACATATCTTTATTCAGACTTTATTAGTAGGCAACTGACGAGGTCTAATAAATAATATTATTTTCGACAAAATCCAATTTAATTTAAGGAAAGTGTGTAAATTTGAAGCCAAAAATCGCAAAACAAAATCAACTTCTTGTAACTCAATCTCAAAATTTTAATTGGGGCACCGAGGGTTTGGTATTCTCTGTCGATGGACGCAAATACCTTTGGGATTGTGTGGAACTTGTAATAAGATATTTATATATAAATTATCTGTTACTCCATGGTTTTGTACTTTCAACCGTTTCATTTGATAATTGAATGCCGTGAAATACAAGTTTTTCCAATTTGAAAAGTTGTAATATGCCACGGTATTCAAAAAATATTTATTATGCATATTTAGTTTACTACATCATCTATGCTCAAAACTGAACTCAATTAGACAAGCAATCTACAATTATGTCATGCTCGAAAAACATTCCCTTCTTTGGCAAAATAAACGTGATGATTCACGATCGTCGTGGAATCGTATTCTAATGTGGAGTCGTGGAAAGTTTTCGCTCATTTCAAACCTAAATATCGTGTGAATCAGTTTGAGATGTACCAACGACGTTCCGAATATACTTCTACCTTAAAAAAAGGCGCATCCAATATTGAATTTTTTTAATTTCTTCTAATTAATTAACTGCTCAATGAGGGTAATCGTGGTTGATAAACGGCGAAGTTTTATTTAAAAGTAATAATGCGACCAACACAAAAGTAATGACAAATTGTACAAAAAATTTGTACCAAAAAGATTAACTTAGATTATTTCTGCCACTTTTACCCTAATATCTTCTCTTTGTCGTGGAAAGAGCTCCATTGCCCTAACTTCACATTTTTTACAATGAAAGATTATTCTCCACTATTTTCAAGGATTGTAGGAGTCAATAAACCATGGAGAAAATGTCAAGAATTTTTTTAACTAGGAAAATTGGTCCAAGGAAAAAATGTTCACTGTGTAGGTCAAAATGTACAATACTCAAAAATCGCATTTTTTAATTTAACCTTAAAACCTCAGTATTTTTCAGTTATTAATCACTTTATCTAAAATAGCCCGATGGACACCCAAGATATAACTAATAATTAAGGCGATGGCCGGGAGTAGTGGCGTACTCCTGTAATCCCAAGCGTCTGGTAGTTTGTGGATGACCGTGTGAGGACGACCACCAATCCCCCAACGGTTGGTCGGAATACTCACGCCTCGGGTGTACCCACCCTTGTCCCCACGTATCCCCCCGGTGGCGTGGCCGTTACACATATAAAGCCCTGATTAATCAGGTGGACGAGCGGACTGCATTTGTTCCCCACGTCCCACTCACGCCTCAAAATCTTCGCCGGGCTCGCGGTATTCTCAGACTCAATCAGCCCTTGTTTCTTCCTTCTTTGAATAAAAAAAATAAAAAACGCGGTGAAAAATAATGTGTTGAAAGATTTATGTTTACCAAAAAATATGTTGGAAAACCCACAAGCGTGCGTCTGATGGTTGCCCCGCTACAACCAAAACTGATTTCAATTACAACAACCCTTCGGAGGAAAGACACCATAACCGTGAAAGCAGTAGTCAAAATGTTGCCGTCGCTGAAGCTGAATCGACTTTGGCCAAACCTAATCAAATTCTTGCAGCAGTTGTCAACACTTCACCAGATGAAGTGCGTTCAATGCTTCCTAGTTCTGATTCGTGCCGGAGACATCTTCGCCTTGTACGTTTAAAAGACCGACCTTAGGATCATGTTTGCATTGTGGACCTCGTTTTGCTGTACGAATACACAAAGACAGCTGAACCTAATCCAAGGCCATTCTTTCTTTACGACAAGGGCCAAAATACCACTGAACCTCGTAGGTGAAGGGATGAAATATTTAAGAAGCTGTGTACCACCACTAGCGGAAGAGGTCTTAGAGTATTTTGAATATACTTACGTCTCAGGGCAGTTAAGACATTGCCGCTCCAGAAAACAAAAATTTGGTTTTCGATTACGAAGACAACAGCCATTGTTCCCACCATCTACTTGGAATTGCCACGAAGCCACGCTTACGAACCACGCACGGACTAACAAAATATCGGAAGGTTGGAACAACCCGTCTAGTTGGACACAATCCTCCAAATATGTTTACTTGTTAGAAGTTCTTCAACAAGAAGAAGCACGTGTGCACACGTGAAAACTAAATGAGGCTAAAGGTATTCGTATCAAAAAACGTAGGGAATGGTATGTTGTGACCTACAAACGCGACTTTAAAATTAAGTGGAAGATTATTTAAAAGACCGAAAGCCAATCTTTGCAACCTGATGCTTGGCGGTCTCGTTCCTCGGGAGATCTGCCCTGTATTGTACGGTGCCTCCCTGTGCACTCTAAAGGAAAAGGACGGCGGCGTTCGGCCAATCGCAGTGGGTCATACTGTTCGTCGTTTGGTTGCTAAACTGACCTGCTCGCATATTGCTCCCACGCTTGGTCCTTCTCTACATCCCACTCAGTTGGGTTTTGGCACCCGTGGTGGAGCTGAAGCTCCTTCCCACGCCGCCCGCCGCTACTTTAACCACCCACATCTCAATTCTACAAATTTACTGAAAATTGATTTCCTCAACGCTTTTAATATGATACGTCGTGATCGTCTTCTCGACTGCGTAATTAAGGAAATTCCAGATCTCTATCCGTTTTTGCGGCAATGTTATAAGGATCCGTCTTATCTCGCGTATGGCGAATCTTTAATCTATTCGGAACGTGGTGTTCAGCAAGGCGGCCGCGTTGGGTCCGGCACTATTTTGCCTTCTCGTGCACAAAGTGGCTTCCCGTATGAAGCCTACACTAAATATTTGGTATCTCGATGACTCGTCCTTAGGCGATGCCCAGGATGTAGTCGAAGCGAATCTACTTCTTCTTCAGGAGCTTTCCGCTGACATTGGCTTCGAGCTAAACCCTTCGAAGTGCGAGCTCCTTGATTTGAATGCGGGCGTTTAACTGACGCTTTCAAAATCATGTCGCAGAACCTCCAGGAAGTTCCTGCCCACCACGGCTTTTTTCTTTTAAAAAACTCATTGGCCAGCCCCAAATTATCTTACCTCCTCCGTAGCGCCCTGGTGTGGCGATGCGTAGATGGCCTACACGCATTCTACGAGACAATATACCAATACTCTGATGGACGAGGCTCCTCGGGAGCAGTCGTCTCTTCACGTTGCTAAGGGTGGACTCGGTGTCCGTCACGCTTCCCGACTAGCTCTCCTTGCCTTCCACCAGCAGTGTTGCGGATCTCATTCAGGACATCCTGCCTTTCTACATATTCGCCACGCGCGACCTGGCCCTTCTCGATGGACTTGAGCAATAGGAACGTCTGTCGGAAGCTCTATTACCTTCCCCTGATCAGTGGCCCCATCAACGTGTGTGGGAAGGCCCTGTTCTTGCGAAATCAGCCATGTTCCTAACAGATAGGGCTACCAGTGATCGCGATAAGGCGCGGCTACTTTCCGTGAGCTCCTAGGAATCCGGCGGTTGGCTTAATGCTCTTCCGTTTCGTATCGCCGTCGGGCTTCGTTTGGGCGCCCGCATTTGTGCCCCGCACACATGCAATTGTGGGGGCCAGGTCAATTCGTACGGGACGCATGGCTTAATTGTAAGAAGAGTTCAGGCCGTCTTTCTCGCCATGGCTCTGTGAATGACATTATAAAGTTAGCATAAGTCACCGCAGGCATTCCTTCTATCCTTGAGCCTCCTGGTCTGTCGCGAGACGTTGGAAAGCGCCCGGATGGTTTGAATTTGGTTCCTTCGTCTGGCGGGAAATCCCTGGTCTGGGATTTCACTTGCACGGATCCTTTGGCACCTTCATATTTGGCCTCCTTTTCCACAGCCATTCTCCAAGCCGCTACCCAGGCTGAATGACGGAAGAAAGCCAAATACCCGGATCGCCTCGATTTTTCGTGCGAGTCGGTCATCTTTTCGCTGCGCTGTTTTGCGGTTTTCTTTTTTCGTGTTTTTGGTACTGCGTTGTTTTACATCCTTTTATAGGGCTAATATTTACTGCGTAGTATTGAGTTCCCTTCCTTTAGGGTAAGCTTTTTCTTTAGGCCTAGGCCGCTCCTATTCTCTTTCCCCTGCATCGAGTCGCGGCCGGTGCTAGAAGTTAACTTGTCTGGTTGGTCTTAATTCCCTACAATTTGTGTCCCCGTTTTTGCTATTTTTGCGCTTGCGGGTTTCTCTTTTTCACACCCTTAGCGGGTCATCATGCCCCCTAAGCGGTCTCGCCCCGAAGATCCGACCTCCCATTTTCCGCCACCGTCGATCCCATTCAGCCCCTCATCTTTACCGCCCTCTCGCCTAGAGGTCGGGGATGGTTAACTTTTATTCAATAGATAAAGCTCTCAAAATTATTCGTAAAACGTTTTGATCAAGTAATTTATATTCCTGTATTATCCGATTACTTTTTTGATAAATTTGTAAAGTTAATCGGAAAAACGACTTTTTTTTTCGATAGAAAGCTCAAATTTTACGAATAATACATGTTTTTTAATCATTTTCCGAAATATTAACCGTTAATTTTTGTTTACATTTTTTCCCCGAAAAAAATCAATTTAAACATGAATAATGATTAACCGTCCCCGACCTCTACTCTCGCCTTGCCAGCCAAGGACGTTGTCACCTCCTCCTCGCTTAATATAAGATTGTTGTATTTATATACCCCGTGCACCGCCAAAGCATTACAGGAGTTACTCCTCGCTTAACATAAGTATATGTATTTGTACCCCGCTGCTCCGCCTTAAGCACTACAGCGGCCACCTAAAACAACCAGCCCCGGACAAAAGTGCGCTTTGCGAAACAACGTTCGGCCAGTGAGACAGCCATTTTGACCGCCTCACATATAGCAAACAAACGCCCTCATCACGGCCCAACAAAAGGCGACACCATGGGCTGCCCGAGACCCACCCTCGCACAGCTGAGGACTAGAGTGGCTTCCTCTTCCACTGCAAACTACCCTCCTTAGTAGGTCACAGAATGACGAGTGTGGAACACCCATGAGGTTCCAGTGACCCAGCGCCCCGATCACATGACCTTGAGAGCCGGGTATGGAGCCCCCCACAGGCTCCAGTGACCCCATCACACCACTAGATAGGGACAGTGGGAAACTCCTCGCTTAACAGAGCCGATATCTCGGATATCCACTTTTTGTCCAAGGGTAAGATCCCTATTACTCCCGCCAATTCCACTGCTGCTGGCAAACTCCGCCAACTCTCTCATCTCTGCGATATTCCCTTTCAACTGGTGGATGCTCCGAATATGCTACCTCTCCAACGCCGTAAGATCATTAATATCAACCCCGCCTATACTGATGCTGAAATGAAGGAAGAAATCTCTATCAAGGCTGAGTCCTTGATCGAGTGTCGTCATTTGGGCACCACCAATAAGGTTGTACTCCTTGGATTTACTTCCTATGTTCCCGAGCGTGTCCAGATATATGGTGAGCTTTTTTATGTTTTGCCGTTTGAAGACCGTCCTCTTTGTTGTCGTCGATGTTTGCGCTATGGTCATTCGGACTAGCGCTGCCGCCAACCAGTCGATTCACAACGTTGTACCCACTGTAGCTATATCCATCCCGACACCGATCGCTGTAAAAAAGTTGCATGTTGCCTCCAATGCAAAGGACCCTACCCTAGTTTATCTCGCTCTTGCCCGGTTTACAGCAAAGAGCTCGACGTAAACGTACCCAAGTCTCAAAGGGCATCTATTTCTCCGAAGCGCGTATATCTGTAGCGGCCTCCTATGCTCCAGCTGCGCGTGCTGCCCCTCCGACTCCTTCTTTCTGTGCCGGTCCCAATGAGTTTCTGCCTCCCCCGTCAGACCGCCTTCTAAGCCCGCGCTTGGCCTCCATCATCCGGCTCCAGCTCCCCGCCCACGCTCTGCCCAACATCATGGTGACAGTCGCTCCAAATCAAGCTTTCAATCCCAGCCCGACAACTCCGCCGTGACGGATGCTCTAGTAGCTTTCCTCGCGGACCTTGCCAACATATTAAAAGATCCCCGTCGCAATCGCCAACCTGCTGTTCACATTCTCCAATCCGCTAAATTGTGCTTTGAAACACTGCCAGAGATCGATGGCGATCTCTTTGCTCCGCTTCGGGAAGTTCAACCTTTCACTGACCCCCATCATTTCGATGAGTCGAATAGGATGGACGACTCTAACTACGTTGATGACTCCCGCTGATTGCAGTATCATTCAGTGGAACGTTTGTGGGGTACGTGCCCATTTGGGGTCCCTCACGCAGCTTATACTACGCCATGCTCCATTTATTGTGGGGCTCCAAGAAACCTACGTTTCCGATTCCTCCTCGTTTAATCTCCGCTTTGGTCGCTACTCAGTTTATCGGCGTGATCACCAAGGGCACCCGGGCGGTGGTGTTGCTCTCCTAGTCACTGCCTTCGTACCCCAGTTCCGTATCCCTTTGCCTGACTTCTCTACTTTGGAGGCTGTGGCAGTTTCCTGTTTTCTCAACAATCGTGGGACCGTAGTGGCCAGTGTCTATGATCCCCACGGATCTGCTCCCCGCACAGACTTTGATTTACAAGCGAACAGCTTGGGTACCTCTCATCTTCTACAGGGAGACTTTATAGCCCATCACCCCTTGTGGGGTAGCTCCGTAACCGATGCACAGGGTGTTTTGGTCACTGAGTGGTTTGAACAGTCGGACCGCAAGATTCTACTTAATAACGGATCCTAAACTCGTAAGGGCAACTCGGTTCAGAACGACTCTACGATTGATCTGACCTTTGCCAGTACCGATCTAGCGCATGTCTGTCACTGGTCTTCGTTGGCAGACCACGGCAGCGATCATATGCCTATTTGCATTCGCTGTACTTTATCGATTACTCCACTTGTTGATTCTCCCCCTCAATGGGATTATTCTATGGCCGACTGGGCTCGGTACCGGGCGATTTTGAATCGCTCTTTCGACGGTTGGACTCCAGGAGAGTCACTTGAAGACACGGTAGAATTCTGCTATTCTCTCCCGGGGCGGGGGCGCCGGCGTTGGTCGCCCATCTCCACCTCCCTGGTGGTCCTCCTCTTGCTCTGTCGCCTTAAATGCGGCCGCTGCGGCTCGGCGTTGTGAATCTCGTACTCGTCGGCCTGGTGAGGTTCTTATTGCCCGCCACCTTACAGCGTGCGCCAAAGCACTTGTTAAACGTGCCCGTATAGCCTCACGGCGTCGCTTCAGCTCTTCCATGTCTGGTGCGGTCCCTATTTCGTCGCTCTGGAATAAAGTCAGATGGTTTAACGCTGTGCCCATCACGTCTCCCATTCCTCCGCTAAGAACCCCTACAGGCCCCGTCGCCACGGCGGCGGAAGCTGCGGAAGTTTTGGCTACCCATTTCACAGCGGCTGCCACGCCAGGTGCCAGCTTCACTATCCCTCCTCCGGTGTATTCTCCTTCGCCCCTTTCTATACCGTTCACAATGGATGACCTGCCCTTTGTCCTATTCCTCACCGGCTCGTCACTGGGCCTCTTAAATCTACATATGCAAGAGGCGCTCCATGCGACATCTCACTATCTCAAGGGCCGTGGCCTTCCCCTGTCTCCAGCCAAATGCATTTCGTTATGCTTTACCCGCAAGCGCAATTAGGCTGAATTCTTCACGCTCAATGTGGAGGGTCTTGCCTTGCCGCTGGCTTGTACGGCGCGCTACCTTGATGTGGTCTTCGATTGCCGTCTCACCTGGAGGCCGCATATTGTGCAGCTGCAGACACGTTTTCTCCGCCTTCTCAACTTGCTCCGCTCCATGACTGGTTCGAAGTCGGGTATATCGAGCAAGTTTCTTCGTTTATTATACCTCAGCCTTGTTCACTCCCGTATCGACTATGCTGCGGTGGTATATCGCTCGGCCTCCTCTACCTCTCTTGCCCTTCTGGATACTCTCCAGAATGCCTGTCTCCGAGTTGTGACTGGGGCTCCTCGGTCTGCGGCTAAGGGGGCAATGGAGATAGTATCCTTTGTTCCACCCCTCTCTATTCACCGTGATATGTTAGTTCTTCGTTATGAAGTCCATTGTCTGACAAGCCCTATTACTCACTTTCTTGCGGAATGGATGTCTCCTACCAATGCCACGTCTCCTTCGCCCATTTGCGTATCATCCACAAGGTCGATGGCCTTCATAGGTAACTCCTACGTCAACCACTGGCCTCCCCGCCCCATTTGCGATAGATGCCGATTGGTGCCAGGGACCAAAGATTGTTTACCCAATGAGTAGGGTGCTACCTTTATGACCCGGTTAATGTCCCTTGCCCGGGATTTGTGTGTGGTCTACACCGATGGGTCCCGTCAGCCCCATGCTCCCTACTCGGGCCTGGCATTCCATGTCGCTTGTCTGGATGTCACGTGCTCCTTCCGCACTTCATCGATGGTGTCTATTTATCGCGTCAAACTCGGTGCTATCGTCCAAGCACTTCTCTGGATTCTTGACCATCAAATCTTTGAGGCCGTGGTCTGTTCTGACTCCCGTTCCGCTCTAGCACTTCTGAGCCGAACGGATATCACCGACCCGCTTTTGCTTTCGCTTCTGGGGCACCTCCGTGACTACCCACATGCCCGTTATTCTCTCCTCTGGGTTCCGGCCCATGTCGGGGTCCCGGATAATGAATTGGCGGATCGTGCTGCTCGGACTGCCGCCGAATCTCCAATTGCCCCTTATGTCTTTTCCCCAGCCGAGGGCCACCAAAGTAAAAGGGTCCTCCGTAACGCCTTGCTTGTCTCCTGGCAGCTTCACTGGGATTCGCTCATCCGTCCCCTTGCTACCCGGCTATCTGGGGACTTCGGCTTTGCCGGAGCATGGAACGCCCCCTATTTTTGGCTCTCCTTGACCGTTTGTATCGTTTTCACCGATCGCCCACTCCTCTATGTCGGAGCTGCGCTACTCTTGTTGATCTCGATCACTATGTCTTCCACTGTCCTCAGTATAGTCTCCTTCGGACAGCACTACTGCGCCGTCTTCCACCCGCACACCACTCACAGGCTCACGCTCTGGCATACAACTCGCTCCCATCTCGTCTGCGCATGCCGCTTCTGCGACTGCTTGTTCTACTGTTCGTTAAGCTTCACACAAGCTCCTTAACGCCTCCATAAATTAGTGTTCTCGTCTACCCCCTAAAGATCCGATGCCATTAGTGTCTGCTCGCAAAAAAAAGCCAAATACCCCGGCTTGAAGAACCGCTACCAGATTAAGGCAGTAGCCATTGAAACGTTCGGTTCTTTAGGGGCGACGGCTAAGCCCTAACCCACGCCCTAGGGTGGCGTCTCAGCGAATCTGCAGATGAACCGCGTTCGGTCGAGTACCTGCTCCAACGAAACGCGATTGCGGTTCAACGGGGCAACGCTGCCTCCGTGATGAACACTTTTCCTCCGGGGGCTTCTCTAGAGGACTATTTATATTTTCAAATTTTTGTAGTTGTTCCGCAAATTAAAGCTATTGAAGATAATGTTTACGTGAAATTTATAATTAAATCGTACAAATATTAATTTGAGGCTGGGTGGTTAGTTATTTTCACCATGAAGGTTCAGATTTATGTCCGGGTTGAGTAGTCAATGAGTGACGGTATTTAGGGACATAAATAGTAAAGGATAGTGTAACCCTGCTACCTGAGGCAATAAAAGTCGCTAGCTGACTTGGACCTATAAGGTTGTGCCGTGGGTATAAGCCTAGCTGATTATTGTTATTAATTATAGTTCATAAAAGTATTTACTTATTAACAATTTTCGAAAGAGGTGTATTAAATTTATAAAATTTTATAACTAATTGTACAGTGCGTACTATCTAAGATTATATTTTATAAAATATTTTACTTACTAACGCCGAGTGAAACAGGAAATGATATCATAAGGATCAGCGCGATCTGGTTTGAGAAGTGAATCATCGTTGATTAGGTAAACTCCCGTGACAAAATATAACGCAATTTAAATAATTTAACTTCGATAAATACAAATAATAATTTTTAATTGTACTTCATCGTTTTATAGTGTGTATTCGATGCCCCACAAAAGAATTTAGAACGTTAGGCGAAATAAAACGAAACTTTTGTTGCTCAATCGTAGTAACGCAAATAAAATTTCGAAGGCTAATTCTCCTTATTTATTTTCAGAACTAGGAAGAGAACACAGCTTTGGGTTTTTCTTTTATCAAGGGGATTTTCCAGATGAATTTAACACGAGAGATATTAACCGGAAATCAACGAATAAAATCAAGGTTTTGGAAACGCATTTCAAATAATACGTCTACAAATTAAGTGAAATATTAAATTTCAAATAAATCTATTTTAGCTTTGAGTTGCAAAATTATAAGCGTACACGTATAGTTGTTACTTATGTAAACAGTCAAAGCAAAAGGGCTAGTGCTACTTAAAATATGTTTTAAAATTAATTTTCTCACAGTATACCACGACTATTGAACTTTGATCAAACATTTATAAGCTGCTAATACGTAGGCTAGTACGAAAACCTTTCGAACATGCCTTTTTTTTACAAATAAACTGCTCAATTGAGGCTATTAAGTGTAAATTGAAAAGAAAACGCGTTAAACCGACGCTGTTTTTTTTTCTATTGAATTTTATCTCGACAATGTTACTGTGTTAGGCCAAAAGTGGTCAGACCGAAAGCCAATCTTAGTTGTTTAAAAACATTCTCAATTTGATAAAGATGTAAATACAAGTACTATACAACGCGCAACCATGATAAACCGATTTATTCGTATGTTTTGAATGTTGACATTTTCACTTTTCAGCCTTCATAGTCAGTTATTCCACAAACAATTTAACCTGGATTCTTCATTGACAAACTCTACTGTTTTCATATTTGGGTGACACCATTGAAAGCCCTATACGAACTAGATCAGGGACTTCGTTGCTAACCCACGTTCAACGCTATATAAAAATGAAAAACGGCTACGCTGACAGTAACCCTAATTTAACTTACTTTAAGGCGTTCGTTGTTATTTATTAAAATAAAACAGGAGTCATGGCTCTCCAAGCCAAAACCGTCATATTCTTCATTTTGGCGTCATCTTTGATTCCATATACATTGGGTAAGTAATAAAATACTGCTTAGAAATTCAAAATGGTTATTTACTAGTGTAATTTTTTTTATAAAAGTAAAATTAGTTAGTAACCAATGAATAACTTCAAGATACAACATTTTGCCTAGACTTCTGACCCAATTTAATTAAAAAGCTAATGAAAACCTCTACTTAAAATCTATTTTTCATCGGTGTTGCACGTGGTTCTGTTTCGTTTTTCTTTGAGTTGAGCGTCGATGACACCGACGATTTGTGATTTCAAAATCAAAAGATTCAGCAAAACTGATGCTAGTGAAAACTTGGTTTATGCAAATAGACGAAAAAACGCCTGTATCTACTTTTCTGCTTTAGCAGGAGTACTACACAACTTGTGGAACTTATGCTACGGGTCTAATGACGTTAATAAGAATACACAGCCGGGGCTTCGTTATAGTCTGGGTACCATTCAAATGGAGTTGCCAAAGAAATACATTAACCTTTTCTAGGTAAATAGTAGAATTAATAAGGTTAATAAAATGTAGAATTTAGTATGTGATAACGTATCTGAGAATTGAGAGTTCTACAAATAAAGACAATTTATTCCAATTCAAATATGATTATAGAGTAATCGCCGCGCATTAGACTCAGATAGCCAATCCGATCTAAAGCGTCCTGGTAACTTTACGCATTTGCTGTTATCGATTTTAAATGTAAACTAGGCTAGAAAATACTCGTTTCGAAACATTAACAACTCCCCGCCGACAATTTTTAATATCCAATAGAAATATTCCAACTTCGCATTGTCGAAATATAGCGAGGACATCAGCCCAGTCTAGCAATGAATTACGTGCCATACATGTAAAGTTCCCATTTTTCAAAGACTACTTGATAAAAACAAACCTTTTGTTTAATATTTATATGACCTAAACCTGTTTGGTAACCACGCACGTGGGAAATATATGAATTTAAAGTGTCATTTTTAAATAAAAAATTCGAGACTCACTCGAACAGGTCTTATAGGACCTTTAAAACTGGTTCGAACTTATTAATGCCCCTTTGGAGATACCACTCCTGTGGTTGACATTTTACCTGGCCTTGAATGCGTAGCTCCATCTATTGCAGGACAGAAAGCTAAGAACATAATCAGTGGAAGTGGTCAAAGCGGCGGAGGAAGTGGAGCTAGCGTGGGTCAAGCTACAGGCACGGACCTCAAATCTCAGTCTTCCGCATCCGGAGGAGGAAGTGTCAAGACACCCATAGTCACCACCTCGAGTTCTGGGAGAGGGCAGTCCATGGCGACCGCGGATCAAGGAAAGGTCAGCACCTCCGCCAACGGAGGT
This sequence comes from Leiobunum rupestre, assembly GCF_980474605.1. Lineage (NCBI taxonomy): Eukaryota > Metazoa > Arthropoda > Arachnida > Opiliones > Sclerosomatidae > Leiobunum > Leiobunum rupestre. The sequence continues at coordinate 48,190,233 of NC_143391.1, read as the reverse complement.
GGTCTCGCCACTGCGGGGAATGGTGCCGCGCAGATTGACACTAGTACCTGCGTTATTTGTTAAAATATTAAAGAGCCAAGCAATTTTAAAATTGACCCACATGTTTCATGTTATCATTTCAAAAAAAAGTTTCTACACGTCTACTTTTTTTTTAATTTGATAACGATGCTTTTTAAAGAATCTTAATGTCTATAAAAACACTGTGTTTTGTGTAATAACTGAGAGCCCCTTTCTTTAGTGAGTTTGAAAAAGGACTTAGATAATTATGGGATAATGCTTGAATTAAAAGAAAGGACTATCTTTCGGCTGAAATTCAAGATTGGAGATATTTCCATCATTACGAAGCTACGAAATTTAACCTTCCGTTTCGGACAACGAATCCACATCTCCTGGAGTCGATAATTTCCTAAGATTTTGTTTCCCTCTTGTTCTTTGCTTGTTGCTAAATTATATTGTAGTTCGCGATTAAAATTATTAATGTTTAAAAATAATATCTACCGATGAATAAAAATTTTAATGTTTTGGGGAGTAGGATTTTTAGAGTGATTGATCACTTTTACTTACAAAAAACTAATACTCTATTTGATTTGCGAGCAGGTCAATTTAATGAATTAATTCGGTAAACACCGTTCGTAATTATTTACAATAATCTGACGTCTGAAGCGGAAGCAGAGTCAAAGTGGCAGATACTTATTTCTAAATACCGGATGTTTCGGATAAGTATGTCAATAATAAATGATAGTCAGAGTTACCTCTTTCGGTCATAGGGACACTTTTTTAAAAATAGTAGCAGGTTTTTAAATTTTTGGATTTTTCACTTTTGTGAATAAACAATGCCAGATAGATGTAACCGTACAGTCGATAATAATATCTCATTCAATGTAAAGATTAATATAATTGAATCAGCGCCACCAAGTGTGTAAAGATGGGTAATAAGATCACGTACAGTGTAGCCGCCACCGCCAAATCTTACATAACTCTCCAACAATTAGGTATTGAAGGTCAGTGATATCTCAATCCCCCGCGTACGCACTATTTTCATAATTTAATTTCGTGCCAATTGATACAGGTGCCATCTAACTCCAAAAAAAGTTCAGCTTGAGTGACAATTAATGAAAATTACCGCTACCAAAAACAGGTAACTCGAAAAGTTCATTTTCAATAATATTCCTCTTGGGTTTATTAAATTATGTAAGAAAATATTTGAAAATTTGAAAAAATTTAAATTTACTACTTAAAATAAATCGAGGGATTGTGTGCTTAAATGGCCGTGACATCTTGTTTTCTAATAGGTGAATTATACATATAGAATTGAAACGCGTGGAACGATTTTATTTGAAAAAAAAAATTGTTTTAAGACCAGTGGAAGTATACACCAAAGGGCGTTAAAGGTTTATAATGACCGATATTTATTCGTTCTCGATAACGAAATCTCGTTTAGTTATTGCGCGCCATCAAGATAGCTTAATAAACTTCTTTTATTTGAAAAAAATAGTAAATAGTGAATTTAGTTCTTCAGATATTAGATAATTAAATTCTTGATAATGCCAAACGAGACCAAATCACTCATGTTCTCGTGGGGATCGGTCTGTCTCGTTGATTTTATCAAATATTTAGCATTGATTACATGTAAAAGTTACGATTTTTAAATTAACTGCATTGATCTTGAGTTACTTAATTTAATCGTATTATCTGTATCATATCGTGAAAAACAGACATTTCTACTAATAATTTATTTGATTTATAATTCAACAAAAAAACAGCTCGTTTAAAATTTCTAGCAATCTGGAATTAAGACAAAAGCTGGTTTCAAGTTCTTTATGGGTGAAATAATTTTGATCTATTGCATTGAAGTGGAATTTGATATGTTGCAATTGTATAAGATATGAACTTTATAAGATCTATTTTTATATTTAAAAATAATTTGGGATCAGCACAATTTGAAATAATTTGAAATAAATTTGATCCACCAATTTTTGGGATATGTCGTGATTGAATGTATTTTGATAGAGTATAAAAATCACGTTTAATTCGATAAATCTATAAATAGTTGAATCATGTAACAAAAACCTTAAATTAAATTTAACTTCATTAAATCGAAATTCACGTAATTAAAGTGAAAGATCAGAGTTCCAAAAACACTCCTCAACTGCTTAAAAGAAAAAAAAGTTCCATATTTGTGGCCGATCAATGAATAGCACATTTTTTTCCCGAGGATTAAGAGCCGTTAGGTGTCGTTGGCGCAAGTTTTATTTATAAAGTCGTAATGCATGTCAGCAAATGATTTTTCATTGAAGTTTCTACTTTCTTGATGCCGCTAGCTCAGTAGTTATTCAAATAAACATCCAATCCATTTAATTTAAAACAGGGATAATTATTAAATTTACGGAACACTCATGACTGGTTTTGTTTTAATTATTTATTTAAAGGTATTACACTTAATTAAGCTGTTATGTTGTAAACTACCATAAACAACATAAGACGCAACATTTCGGATCTTATATCCTTTGTTAAGTGTAAAAGATTTATAATCCATTCAGCTTATTTATTAATTTATTCATTTCTTAAATTTATACTAATGCAATTTCAAAATATAAACAAGATATAAAAAAGGAATTAAAATATTTTAAAAACGTCACGTTTCTACTCTTAGATAGTTTACAAAAATAAAATTTATTAATTATATAATTAAACAATAACAATTTAAAAGAACAGACCTAATTAATAATATAAAACCAATGCACACTTTGCCAAAAATGGGCTTCAGCCTTCTTCGTCGTTTATCCCCTCTTAATATAACAAGTCATACTCATCAAGTGTTTCTCTCCTGCTAGCGTTCCACATCTTTACAGGACACCTCGACCACTGAATTTACTATATCTAAAGCGATGGGTTAGGCCTGTAGCTTCGCAAAGTTTGAAGGGGATCACAAAAAGAGGTGAGGAGAGCAATTAAAGCTTCTAGGTCATTTTTAAATCATACGCATTGACCGTGAAACCCGTCGATTTAAGAGATTGCCTTCTACTTTCCCCCCCTTTCAAGTTGGCCGAAAATGCAATCTACTCCCGGTGTATTTTAAGGTCGATAACCCGTCCCTTTAGGTAAAATAAAGTCCATGCCAAAGACTATACAAGCTATCGTTATATAGACTGGACACTCAATGCATCAAAAATGTTGGAAATTTTGACCCCCAGTGCCACGTATTGTATAAGCAAAGAACTAAAAATACTGACATATATCGTTCAGTTTGTGAACTAAAAGGCTATAAATTTGAATATGATTGAAAGCATGTAGCTTTAAACTTTGACACGTCTATTACACAAAGCAGAATTTGTGTTATAGGCCTAAATTTTTTTTTTTTTCAGGAAATAGAAACTTTTATTTATTGCAATCTACTCAAAAAATCTAAATTGTATAATTTATTAAAATAGGGAGGTAGAAATAACAGCGCGTGGACGTTTTTCGCCATCTCCGTTCAAACCACAACATAGCGAGAAGCCTTCCAGGTCATCAAAACGACCTGGGCACCTCCACTCGAGCTAGTTTTCCATGGTGAAAAGATTTGAGCCCCATCTTCGCTCAAACTATTACGTAGCGTGAAGCATTCCAGGGGGTCTCCGATCCTGGCCAACTCCACTCGAGCTAGTATGCCATGGTGTTGGTGAGAAGATTTTACGTCCTTTCCATGACCGCAGTGACGATGTCAGATGGAGAAATCAAACCTTCAAAATCGCCCTTATTATACGAATAGGCTTTAAAATGGGTGAATGTCTGGCTTTGAATTTCCAGGCATTCAGACTCAGTGAAGAAGCGCCACATCGTTTCATCAAATTCACATTGATGGCAATCTCTTACTTTCTTTATGACACTGCCTGTCACGTATGGCAAAGCATTAACGTCAACTGTACTTCCAAACGCTTCAGCCACAGCTTTGCCATCAATTGCCTTCATGCCAGAAACTCTTTTCTTTTGTAGGTTGGGGCCAGTGCCATTTTCTTCACCTAATTTCTCTCTCAAAACCGTATTCAATGGTTGCTTATTCGAAGATTTTAAACTAAGAAGAATCTCGGCAAAATCTTCTTCGCAATTTTGGCCTTCGCCTCTCAGCAGAAAAGATTGCGTAAGCAGCTGCTTGAAAGCCTCCCTGAATTGTAAAGCATTTGGGTTTTGGTGGTTTCCTCCTTTGTGCCGCACGCTGCAAAAATAATTTTCAAGAGGGTCCTGATTAAACCGCCTTGTGAACAAGAAATTACCTCCTTCTTGGTGGAGATCGTTGCAAAGCCCTTTTGTGGCTGCTATGGCTAGCAACCACCCATCAACACAGAAAATTCTGATGCTTGGTTTAGGCAGGATAAACTTTATCGATTTCAGTATTTCTACTGAATCGTTGAGAGTTTAATGATGGGCAGAGTTTTTGGTAAGCATTCTTCGAAGGTCTATGGTGGAATTGTATTTCGAAGAATTTACTGCATCGAACATTCTGTCAACTTTGGCAATAAACTCTGCTGGGTGTGCTGCTTCTGCCTCCAGTGTTCCTTAAGTTAAATTAACAACAAAGATTTATAATGTATACCGCTGAAATTTGAGGTAAAAATTAAATTGACATACCAAATGCTATACACGTTGACATCCCTGCAGATACGGTGTGACAGAATAATTGTGCTGCATCTTTGACTCTCACCTTTGAGAATGATGTTGGATGAATGTGCCTTTTTTAAATTTTGGCGCTAATCGTATAGGTCGTGTCCGGTCATATTGGTAAAATTCATCGACGTGATGGAACCTCACTGGTTTACCAGAGACTTCCATCAAATAAGTTCGAAAGTTAGTTCTCAGACTTTTTAGTAAGTGAGGTGGATCGTACAATCCATAAAGTTCTTGGATTTGCTTGCAGAAAGAGTTTAGCCAATTTTAAATAAGTCTTCGGGCTCTATAAAAAATGGCCAAAGCAATCTGTTTGTCATATTCTACCATTTTTCGAACGGTTGTTGTTGAGCAATTGAGACTCAAAAAAACTTCCCTGCTCTTTTGTGTGAAACTCTTTTGCGGTTAAAATCAAATTTTTTATTTTTGCTGGTTGAGTTTTTGGAAGTTAGGATTTTAATTCAACTACTCTTTTTCGACTGCGGCTTCGAAGAGTTGATTTTACTTTTAGCTTCTTTTTCAGTTTAACTTTGCGTGGCGTATCATTTGCATGCTTTTTCAAAGACTGTTTGATTTTATCTAAAATAAGGTGTGTAAATAAATTTTATGTCAAAATCTATCGGAACATTTTGTATGATACCTACCAGTAGGAACCATAGTTAGCGATTTATAAGAAGTTCTACAAAATTCAGTTGAAATTGCCTCATCTAAAATATTAAAAGAAACTAAGTCCTGAAATTATCGATATAATAGTATAAGAAATGTACCAGTGACACCAAAGTTACTGCTATCATTTCTGGAAAAAATCCAACGACCTCCAAAATGTGGATGTACAGGTTTTCTCAAGAATAAATGCAAAACATTGAATTAACAATTATACTAATTATATTATGTTATTCTTAATGACATTACAGTTCTCTTTGTCTTTGTAAAGCTTGTTACTTTTGAAGTAATACTCCACAATGTCTACAAGTGAAGGTGGGTGGTGCTCCATATAATTTAAATTTTTCCATGACTTATATTCCTAATACAATGAAATGTTAATTAATTATATAGAAATAATTACCGAAGAACTAAAGTTTTCACTTGATTTTCATCCATCATCAGGTTGGCTGTTGAAGTTATGTCATTCGTGAATAAAAATTCATGGACTAAACTTTTCGATAGACTTGTAATGAAATCTTGGGAAATTGAATTTTGATATTAATATATATCTAATATTGTAATATTATAATTAGTTTGATATTCTTGTTATTACCTTTACGTAGAAGATCGCTTCTATTCAATCCAATGGCCAGTTTTATTTTCGTGGCTGGTGAATATATGGTCAATGAATCCTTAAGACTCCTTTTCCCCTCATAGGATGAAGAACTCTCTTCATAATTAACTAGTCCTAAATATATTTATTAAAATTTAATATAGTTGGGTTTTTCATGAATAAGAAAGTTACTTGTTAAATCAATGGATGTTTTTAAAGTAGTTGATGTCATTGGTATTTCTCTATTAGGCATTACCTGAGTGCAGTGGCGTAACCAGGATTATTTTCGAGGTAGGCTAGAATATTAAAAGTGGGCCCCCAAAATTGTTGAATGTGCTAAGTGAGGCAAATTAAGTTATTTATTTAAAAAAGATAAGTTTGAAATACGATTCTCTCGCATTGTCGTTCGTGTGTTTGTTTTTATTCTGTTAAGGGTGCTAAAACTCCTCTCGCATGCCGCGCTGGAAACCGGGATACACTGAATTACATTAAAATCTCTGGATAGCCATCCTTGATGTCCAAAATACTCTTGTGGCAGTCTTGAGTTGATACAACGTTTTCGGTTGTCATAACGCGTTTAACAACTTGTATTCCATCTTTAATGTCTCTAATATTGAACTGAAATCTCTCAAAAATATTACAAAAATTTATAACATCAGCCTCGTTTAGAAATTGAACACTCTGAGGATCAGACGCCAATAAATAATTTAATACAGAAGAGTTATCGGTCTACCTTCTATTCATTTCTGCGCTAAATTTATCCAAAATCTCGAAATATGTACTTTTTAATTTCTGGCTCACGTTCATGTTTTCATTTTCCCTGTTTCCTAAGCTATCGTTAACTATGAACTCTTTCAATTTCTTACTAACTACCCTTTTCCTTGGACCAAATTCACTCTTTGGATCTGGTTTTGAAACATTTACTGTTTTGGCAAGCTTGGAAGCTTCGTCTCATATTTCAGTAAATTTAGTATCAGTTCTCATTTCTCTAAGTTCACTAACTGTAGCTTTGTTTTCTAACTGAGAAATGTACCCTCTACACTCCGCCGAGTCTTCCGATATACCATTTTCAATAATATTGTCTAAACCTTATAATACGGCATCCAATCTATTTCTGAAGTAGTTAATCCCTTTTCGTTTACTCGACCACCTTGTATGGCAACTCTGGGGCATTTTCAGTACTTCCTTGTAATTGAGAGCACTTTGTGATTCTAAAAAAAACTCGGATCTAAGTACTGAGTTGCACTGAAAGTTGTAAATTGCATGAAGAAGTCCAAGAAGTTCTCAAACGGGCCCAAACTTGGAACAGCAATCTATTAAAACTAAATTCAAACGATGAGCGTAACAGTGTATGTATAGGGACAATGGCCACCAACAGCGGTTTGAAATTGTATGTTTACACCACTTTCTTGAACAATTTTAATTATACCAGAAGAAATTGATTTGCAGTGGCGGATCTAGGGGTAGGCAAGGTAGGCTACAGCCTACCCGTAATTTTCTAGGGGGCGCCGCTGCCCAAAATCATTTCCATCTACAATACGGTTAAGTGTTTTATGATAATTTTGTTAAATATTAGAATATAAGCGGGCTCAGTTAGGCCTAATAGTTACGATTTCCTACAAACCACGTGGCGACGGTGGCATTATGATTTTCAAATTGATAATAAATTTTAAGGTAAGAAAAGAATTTAACAATGAATTTTTTTTAATATATTATCTACGTTTTTATTTATATTCGTGTATTGAATTCCAGACTTCGGTTTAAGTTCTTTTTATCTCTAAAAAAACAACAAAGCAGCGGCTATCAAAAAAAAGTATTATAATCGAAATAAAATTTATATCTTATTTTATAGGATTTGGTACATTAAATTAAGGTAAAAAAACAAGTGGCAAATTATATATAATTAACAGGGGCATATGGTAATGCATGTTGGTTTGATTCTTACAGTCGCATGACTTGTTTTAAAGATTTTAATATTTAAATTTTGTTCCATACCCAAATTGTGGCATTGAAATAAAAGTTTTATTTAAGAAATTATTGCATTAAAAAGGTTGAGTTTCGTACAAGCACTAAAAGCACTATATTGCCATATACAAGGGTATAAAGCTAGAAGCAACTTTTGAAAGACAGACTTAGAAAGAGACAAACGCAGCCACCCCTAAAATAGCTCTCTTAGTGACGTCACTGGTCAGATCGCCCGCTTGGTCTCTCTTCGCGTTTCGACTTTCTCCAGAGTTCCAGAGATGCGCCCCCGTTGAGTAGCGACCACATTTTGAAACACCCTTTTTAAGGCTATTTGCACTTTTTTCAAACAGCCTTTTTAGGCTATTTTTACTTTTTCAAACGGCCTTTTCAGGGCTATAAGAAGTTACTTTTTTTAAAAAAAGCCCATTTCAAGGCTATAAGAAGTTAACTTTAAAAAAAAAGCCCATTTCAAGGCTATTAAAAGTTACCTTTTAAGACGGTCCTTTATAGGGTTTAAGCTCTGACTTCTCCTAGGGCCTCTACGGGCTTTTCAACTATTTTCTCTGGTTAATCATTTTTCGTGGTTGGGGAATTTTTTATTTTTTAAAGCCGCTCAGCCCGCTCTTATAAAGTTCATTTGAATGGTTAGTTTTAGTGTGGCGATTAAATATGAAAAGATTTTATAATACTCACGCTTCAGGAGCCGAAAAGCGAAAGAAGAGGAAATTAGAACAAAAACAAATTGCATCTCAAAAGGATACACTTCGAAAGTTTATCAAAATTAAAACCAATGAAATTATTGAAGTCCAAGAAAAAGCTACAGAATCTAGTGGGCAAGGAGAATTTGTTGAGGATCAATGTATTTCAAACGACTCCGAACCAAAACACGAAGAAATAATTAATAAATGGGCAAATACTATGGTTGAGATTAACTTGGCGAATTCAATGCTTAACAGTCGATAAGCATTTACTGTTTTATTGAGTAACGACAGACCAGCAAAAGATTAATATATAGACAAATACAGATACCAACAATAAAACCTGTTAAAGATATTAGCTTTAGTAAAGACGATGACCCAGTTCAGCCTAAATTGAAAACATTTCCACAAACCGATTTTAATGGGCAAAAAGAAGTTTCAATTTAAATTGGTATGATAAATTTCCAATGCTAGAATATTCGGTTGAAAACAACAAGGCGTATTGCTTTTGCTATCGTTATTTTTCTACTACTAAGAATTCTTTGACTAACGGTTATTCAGACTGGAAAAATACAGACATGAGATTTAAAAAACAGATAAATCGCCCCACATGTTTGCATACGAAAAGTTTCAAATGTATCGTCAGAGTAAAAATAACGGATCAGTCGCGACGAAAATCGATAATCAAAGAGAAAGCGATGTTACGCGGAATCGCGACGTTTTAGCTACGTTGGTTAAAATTGTTATTCTTTGCGCTCAGCAAGATATTGCTTTTCGGGGACATAATGAAATGAGTGATTCGGACAACAGAGGTAACTTTATAGAAATTTTAGAGATGGTTAAGAAGATGTGCCCTGATTTAAAAAATCAGAAATTTATTATTCTGGTGGAAACTACTCTGTAATTGTGGACGAGTCGAGAGATAAAGGTGGATTAGAGCAATTAAGTGTATGCGTCAGATACACTGTTAATGGGGCCGTAAAAGAAAAGTTCATTGGATATTTAGACCTACACTCATTTGACGCCAAATCAATTTCTTCTGGTATAATTAAAATTGTTGAAGAAAGTGGATTTCGCATTAACAACTGCGTTTCTCAAAGTTATGATGGTGCGAGTATTATGTCATGAAATATAAGTGGTGTGAACATACAAATTCAAACCGCTGTTGGTGGCCATTGTCCCTACATACACTGTTACGCTCATCGTTTGAATTTAGTTTTAATAGATTGCTGTTCGAAGTTAGGGCCCGTTAGAGAACTTCTTGGACTTCTTCATGCAATTTACAACTTTCAGTGCAACTCAGTACTTAGATCCGGGTTTTTTTTTAAATCACAAAGTGCTCTCAATTACAAGGGTGTACTGAAAATGCCCCAGAGTTGCCATATAAGGTGGTCGAGTAAACGAAAAGGGATTAACTACTTCAGAAATAGACTGGATGCCGTATTATGAGGTTTAGACACTATTATTGAAAATGGTAAATCGGAAGAGTCGGCGGAGTGTAGAGGGTTAGAAAACTTTCAAAACTTGGTACTGTTAATTGCTTTAGACGAGGTTTTAGGAACAACAAATGGTCTTTCGGAATATTTACAAAACTCCAAATTGGCATATTCACGAGCCCTTGCTTTGTGCAAAGCTACAGTTAGTGAACTTAGAGAAATGAGAACTGATACTAAATTTACTGAAATATGAGACGAAGCTTCCAAGCTTGCCAAAACAGTAAATGTTTCAATACCAGATCCAAAGAGTGAATTTGGTCCAAGGAAAAGGGTAGTTAGTAAGAAATTGAGTTCATAGTTTACGATAGCTTAGTAAACAGGCAAAATGAAAACATGAACGTTAGCAAGAAATTAAAAAGTACATATTTCGAGATTTTGGATAAATTTAGCGCAGAAATGAATAGAAGGTAGACCGATAACTCTTCTGTATTAAATTATTTATTGGCGTCTGATCCTCAGAGTGTTCAATTTCTAAACGAGGCTGATGTTATAAATTTTTGTAATATTTTTGAGAGATTTCAGTTCAATATTAGAGACATTAAAGATGGAATACAAGTTGTTAAACGCGTTATGACAACCGAAAACGTTGAATCAACTCAAGACTGCCACAAGAGTATTTTGGACATCAAGGATGGCTATCCAGAGATTGTGAAGTATTTTGATGTAATTCAGTGTATCCCGGTTTCCAGCGCGGCATGCGAGAGGAGTTTTAGCACCCTTAACAGAAAAAAACAAACACACGAACGACAATGCGAGAAAATCGTCTTTCAAACTTATCTTTGTTATCTCTCAATAGAGATCTAACCAATATTTTGAAAGATAATCCCATGAAAGTTGTTGATGAGTTTTCTAAACAGAACAGAAGAGCCCCTTTTTCTTTTTGAATTTTTTTTAAAATAAATAACCTAATTTGTCTCACTTAGCACATTCAACAATTTTATAAATTTAACATTTAGTTTTTAGAATAATATGTGGTTGGGGGCCCACTTTTAATATTCGAGCCTAGCTCGAAAAAAATCCTGGATAAGCCACTGACAAACATTTATGAAGAACCTAATTTCTATATAAAAATATTGAACTTTGCCACTTAACACAATATTGAAAAAGTTAATCTTAAAGATTTCACTTGGTTATTTCCATAAATATATCATACAACATATTTTTAGTCTGTTTTATGTAATTCATTACTTTGTATACTATTTTATATTGTATAAAAAGATCTATACTTTGATGCTCAAAATTAGTTCAAGTTGTGGCTTTTTGAGTAGTTTGTTTTAATTAATAAATAAATAAATAAATTCTCGTCTAGTCTTCTATAACAGGCAAAAAATTTAAAAAAACCGCTTAACCGCTTAAAAAGTTTTTTAAGAATTTCGTCGAGCTTCAAAAATGCGGCTTATGACGTCGTTCATGACGCGTCGGGAACATGCTTTCTCTCACCCCATTTTCTTGCCCCCCGATTTTATAGACAGAACTATACCCTTGTGGACGAGAGATGCCTCTAAATAACGATAGTGGCGTTGGGGTAGCGGCGACACTAGCCTAACATCAACGCCTACCTTCATTGCAGTCCAGGTGTAAATGGTCTTAGATTAGAGTTGATTCTGGTTTGGGATAGAATCAAACCACACCATAAAACACCATCGCGCGAAGCTCCAAATTCCACACAATAAGGACCGTCTGTGCGATAGAGGTAAACGTTCATTTCGTTGGCCATTCAAAATTGCAGCGGTAGGGAATACTATTGTTATTCGAGTTCCCCACAAACGCCCAACAATTTGACAAAAATATATTTTCAAAGAATTCACGGAAATAACAAAATCGATAAAATGCCAAACTTTACACTGCCTTCCTAATTTGATAATTAGAGACCATAAATAGGAAGGTTAATGAGGAAATGGATGGAAAAGCGCGGAATATCAAAGACCGAGGGGAGAACTCGTTCATACAACGGGCCACGGTAGCTTTTAGCCATAGATCCAATATGACAACGGATCTTCGGTCCGCAGCCATAACAAAGAATGAATTCGCTAAGACGGCGCTACTATTATTTCATGTGAGTATTCCATTTAAGCAGGAAGCATAAAATCATGAATTAGTAATAAATCTTAAATTTGAGTGAAATATTACTTCTGGCGATACACGGCTTCGATAAGTAAGAACCACACTTATTTATTACTTCTGGTCCTACACAGCTTTGATAACCACCATGACACAGCAGGCTGACACTTATTTATAACTTCTGGCCATAAACGGCTAAAATAAGTAAGTATCACACTTATTTATTACTTTTGTGGGAGAGCTTACGAACCCGACCGGGTGCCGACTGAAAAGTAACCGGGGGTTTGGGGAGAGAAGAATTAAACTGGTTTGTACGCAACTACTAAAATCTAGATTAAAAAATTAAACAATAACACTGGATTTTTTCGGGAGGAACTACTACGATATTTCGCGCTAAAGGGATGTTATTCAAACTGGAGCATTGGCAAAAGGGACCGTTACGGTCTGAATAACATTCTTAAACTAATGGAAAAGAATTTCTCCACTCTCTCCAGTAGGAAGGAATACAAAATCCGAAGATGGGCCACTAATCCCATCTACGTCAGGGAAATTTCGAGGAGTTGCTCGGAAGCTTGCAACGTGTGTTCAGGGTATTGGTCCCCATTCACACGTACATTTGGGAATCTAAAAGGGCGCTGGAAACGGCGCCAGAAATCTGAATCGTCCGTTGCTGGACAAAGGGTCCCCCCGAAAGTGGAGTGTAAAGGGGGCCACTGAACACAGGCGCGGCTCCACAAATACAATTTCTAATCAGATAAAAAAATGGAAAATACTCAATACCAGATATTTTATAGAACTTAAAGGAATACACAAAAAATTAATAAGTAAATTCAAAACATAACAAAATGAAATACAAACACAACAATATGAAATACAAACACAACAATATGAAATACAATAAGAAATTAATTATTAACAAAATATTATGAATAATTTACAACTTTCGAATATTAACAAACAGATGAGGCAAACTTATTCTAAATTGTAACAAACGCTTCAAAATCCAAATTATTCTGAAATGAAACTATTTGGTGACGATGGGCGTTCTGAATAAATGTAACACAGCGTTGCCCGGTTACAAAAATTATATTATAGTACAAAAGAACGGGCAACTTTGATTATTCGCTATAGTGTGGTAGCACTTGGCCATAGTTGGCAGTGACTCTTATTTATTTTGTTGCAAATTTTAAATTTATATATAAGCATATTATAATCCCCTATTTACATTCTTAAGATAACAAAAAGGTACGTTCTAAAACTTCTTTAATTATCATCCAAATATCGGAAATATATTTAAATTATATATTTAGTACGCGATTGAAATTATAGTTCAGAGAAAATCGAAAGGTTTACTGAACTGTACGATAATAATAACACGATTGGCAACGCTAAACGAAAGTGTAATTTCTCGCCACCAAAAAGGGGCTATACAGAGAGCGATGCGATATCTCTTTGCAAATAACTTTTGTCGTTCCGAGCCGATCGTCCTCTTTTATCGCGCCAAACTGTCCCCATGGCCCAGCAGCGGTCCGACACCGCATGGTCCTCTAAAGGAAATGTGGGTTTTGTCAAAAATAAAAACCCCTGCTTTTGGGTTCATGCTAGCCTGCAGTCCTGCACACTTATTTATTACTCCTGGCCATACACAGCTTGTACAGTCGACCTATTTTTAATTCGTCACACTTACTTACGATAGTTTGGATTATATGTAATAAATATTGAAATATAATACCCCTTCCTTACTCATGGTTTTAGCTGTCGACATATTGTAACTTCGTCACACTTAATTAGGTTAGTTTGGATTATATGTCATAAAAATTAAAAAATAATTAACGTTACCATTTTTATTTTCACTCAAAACGGGACATAGTTAAAACACTATAGGGTGCCACTTCCTAACCTAAACAGAACACAATACGCAAAAATCAGGAACGAATTGCAATGAAAAACAATCGCAAAACACGTCAATGCGCGTGAGTGAAGCGACAGTGAAGTAGAAGGAGATGGGACGCGCGGGTGGCAGGGGAGGTGAAGTTGCCCGCGCGCTCCGTCAAGCAAGCGCCACGGATAACTTCACTTAAACGCGTGATAGTTCGATGCTATCGGAGACTCTGAATTGAAAACGGGACAATTCTGCGTCACGAAGCTTTCCCCGGGGACTCCAAAACGGGACGTTTGGTCACGTTAAATATAATCCCCTTTCTTCTCCCATTGTTTTATCTGGTGTTAGCTCTCAACCGAGCTACACAAGTTACGATACGTGGTTTTAGTTTTTAAACCCGCGAATGGCGCGCGGATTCCTGTGGGAGTGGCGGTGGCGGAGTTGCCAGATTAATTTTAAGGATTCCCCACGCTCAAAATTGGGTAACTTGCCCAAAATCTCGCCCAAACTAAAATTGTGTTCTCTTCGATACAGCCCAATTCCAGCCCAAGAAAATCGCTGCTTTTCCTATGCTTAAAGCAATGAACTACGACGGCACTTTAGACTTTGGTAGTGGTATAAGGGAAAGTATAAAGCTTTTTGAACGATAATTCTAAAAACTAAAGAAACTTAGAGCAGTAAGAATCTTGATCGTCGTACATAATAGGGTATTATGAACCCCAAATTTCAAATAATTTTAAAAATTACGATAGAAGTAATTTGTCGTCGTACATTGACCAACGCTTTTTTACGCCCATCTCGCAACACTAGAGGCGGCGTCCCAATCCCTCTTTCAATATTTCTTGCTCGCCCCCCGGTATAGGTGGCACGAAATAAAAAGGGCGCTCGGCTAAAAACAGCTGGTTCACACGGACCTACCCAAATCTCGATGACCAGCGCCAAAATGATGGAGAAAGAAAGCTCGATACGCTTCACGTATGGAATAATTTGAAAGATAATGAGTTTTAATGATTCGTACCCAAAAAAATGCGGAAAATATGTTTTCGATTAAACTAAAATTATATAAGGTTTCTACGATTTAACTTAGAGTTGCTTTAATCTACCTTTTTTCCCTAACCTAGTGGTCGTCTCACCTTTTTATATACGCCTAAGTTTATATATGAGTTAACGATCTTATACATTATTTGAAGGACCTAAGTGTTGGAGTTTAAGATATACAGTATCTGGGTTATACGGGGTTGGTAAATTAGAATTTAATCGATAATTAGTAAAAAAACTATTTGGATAACCACAAGTTAAGTTGTTCATAGATAATATCCCTATCGTCTTTGGTATTATATTTAAATGAATTTTTTCTTTGATGCATATCCAATGCTTAATAAAATTTAGTTTCATACAGTTAAAAATAGCGAATATTATTTTTAGCCTGGACGTCTAATTAGAGCAAACGAAAGAGGTACCCTGAATTAAGTAATTGTACTAAAAGAGAGAGAGTCTTACATTTGAAGTTAAAACTTAAAGATAAAATGTTCACAAAATGTATAATTGACGGGTTTCTTCGCATATTTTACCAGCTCATCAATAAACCAGATCTTGGTATTAAGTTATTAGTAAAACCAATAAAAATATTGGGGTTAAATATTGTGAATAATAATAAGAGTCTGTTAGATTAAAGTATAGCCACTAGAAGATTCAGTCGAACTACAATATAAGTTCAATAAGACTACGTTAATTATTGTTGTGATTTCTAGGCCAATTTTTTTATTAACATTAAAATAAGCTTTTCCAATACAGACTGTCAAAAAACAAGGTCTTGTCGGGCTTTTTTCACAAGTTTTTCCACTATAGATTGCGGCTACAGAAATCAAGAATGTGTTCCTCCACTATTTTTCAATTGATGATGTACATTTAAGATCAGTTATTTTACTTTGTAAATGCAAATAGAACAGAACAGAATCCTTGTCGCTTACCACCTTAAATGATACGATAGTATTTACGAGAAGAATTATCCTTAGTACTAAGACCAAAAGATATCTCTCAGAACTATTCGCAGTTATTCATTCTCATACATGACATTAGTTCCACACCAGTTGTTTTACTTTGTAAATGCCAGTGGAACAGTAAATAATCCTTGCCCTTTACCTTCTTGACTTTTGTAGTAAAATATAATCTAACAACATGACATGGGCAAGGATTTCTCCTAAAGGCTTTCAAATTATTTGATCTCCACAGCAGCTTAAAAACAAAGGAGCACTCCACTACTCCGACCAAGAAATTTTTTACGAGCTCTTCTACATTATCTAGTCCCCACAGTCGCGCAGGTTTGAAGAATATAAGGCATTTGTGTTCCACAGCAATTGCTTTACTTCGTTAGTACAAATGCAACGATACCAAATCCTTGTGTTTTTCATTTTGACTTATAGGATTATAAAAGAACTTTCAACAGACGGTAACGAGGTAGCTCTCAGACTCTTCTGCATTTTCTGCTCCCACAGTCACACAGGTTTGAAAAATATTTCCAACAGCAGTCGCTTGACCTCGTAAATCGAAATAGAGCAGTACAAAATTCGTGCCTTTTGCAATCTTGATTTTGTTGTAAAATAATATGTTATCTTTTAAAAAAATATATATTGGTTATTGTTAATTTTCCATAAAGATTTTGAAAATATGGAGGTGGTTTTCCATAGCTTCAAACACTTCAAAAAATTGAAATAATTTGTAAATTTATACAAATAATACGAGCTTGTATTGTGGAAAATATCTACTTGAAAATTAACTTTAAAACATTTAGACTAATACTATATGAAACATAAATAGGTCTAAAATATTGCCAATTAGTTAATCTGATTTTATTTTATAATATCGGAAATAAGTTCTTATATTTTTATTAGTATTGCTTAAAAGACGCAATACAATATTGGACGATTGCGGGGTTTGCCATTTTATAATATACAGGGTGTTTTGAATTGCTCTGACTGTGCATTTTGTTCAGAAACTGCAAGAGATAGAGCTGCGAAATTTTCAGGGTATTATTTCTAGTGTGGGATCGCTTTAAAACCTAAATTTAAGAAAAATCGGAAATAATTTCGGGTATTTGTAAAAAATATTTTTTCACCGTAGGTGCTAGAAAACCCGTTTCGATGAGAAAGTTGTAGAGCGCTGTCGAAAATGTTCAAAGAAATTGGTTTCATTGGAAAAGAACACTTTTTCACGAAGATATGAGCTGATTAAAAAAAAGCTCTCCTAAGGGGCCAATAGCCTTCGCATTTTTGTAGGTAAATGAAAGATATCACGTTAAAAAATTAAATTCCTTAAAAAAGTACATGTTATTTACCAAAACGCCAATTTAGGCCTATAGTAGGCCTAAAAATGTATCAGTAGGATAACTACGCACCAAGTTCAAGTTTTCAATTAGTATTAAATGTGAAATATTTTTGTATTCAACCATTCTCTAACGTTTATTGAGTCTAATCAACATGCCACTAAATTATTATCGTGATCCGCGTGTTTTTATGGCAGAGTTATTTAATGGCGCATAGGGTTAGTGAATTGTTCACCGTTCGATATCCAGATAGAAGACCAAGCCACAACAGCGTTTTTGGAGCTTTTCGTGACTTTCAGACTTACGAAAACGTCAATTCCAGATTTCATGGAGCAGGTCGTTAAAACATCAACATGGAAAACACCGTTCTAGCCTATTTTGTTGCGTATCCTCGAGCAAGCGTCAGAGGTGCAAGCGACGATCTCGGATTATCAACGAACTAAACGTGTGGACCACTCTCCACAATCACAACTTCCAAGCTCTGCACGAAGGAGAAATGGAACGTAGATTTCTGCAACTAGGTAATAACCAAGTCTGATGAGAACCCAAATTTCATCAATCAAATGCTGGTGACCGCCGGGGATAGAGTTATTGGCCTATTTTTCCTCCCAGCTCGTCTTAATGGACAACGTTACTTGGCGCTTCTGCAGAACGAAATAGCAGACGCTTTAGAAGATGTTCCGCTGAAAGCTTACACACAGATGTGGTACCAACATGACGGTGCACAACCCCACGTACCTAGATGTGTAGTGGACCATCTTATTAACGAGTTCTCTCAGCGTTGGGTTGGCAGGAACGGTCAAGTTCGATGGCCTGCGAGGTCTCAGGACCTAACTCCGATGGACTTTTTCTTATGGGGGTTCATCAAAGCCCAAGTTTACGTGACGCCCGTTGGGAACATCGAAGTTTTGCGTCACCGAATCATTACAGCCTTCGAACTTGTCACTCCTGATATGATCAGACGCTCGTTTCAAAACATGCTTCATCGTGCCCAAACATATATCACGGCCAACGGAGGTATCATAGAACCTCACTTTTAAAATTATTATATTTATTCGAATAAAATGTTCAATTAAATCTTTCAAACAGTTCTTTCATTTACATACCAAAATGCCCCTATGGACAGCTTGTTTTTGTCATCAGCTCATATCTTCGTGAAAAAGTGTTCTTTTCCCATGAAACCAATTTTCGACAGCACTCTACAACTTTCTTATTGAAACGATTTTTTCTAGCACTTACCGGTGCAAAAATATTTTTACAAAACCCCGACATTTTTTCCGATTTTACTTAAATTTAGGGGTTTAAAGCGGTCCCATACTAGAAATGATAACCTGAAAGTTTCGCAACCCTATCTCTTGCAGTTTCTGAAAAAAAATGCCCAGTCAGAGCAATTCAAAACACCCTGTTTATTTTTCATTTATTTTCCAGTTCGACTAATGGCTACGAAATTTAACTTAACCCGAAATGCATATCTACTAGCAGTTTGGTTATGAATAGTACGTAGGGTGAAAGAGGAAAGTTGTGATAAATTACCATTTATCACTATTAGTTAGCGTTGGCACAAAATACTTTTTGATTGTTGTTTCTCGCATTTTCAGTGCTGAAAACCATATGAGCATTTCTTCCATACGGTTATTAAGCTTAACCACTAATAAATTTAAGCGGTTAATTAATCACCCTTCTATGTGTAATTTATTCTTATAAAATTACACTTTCGCTAAAAATAAACAATGGACATCAATCAAATGATTAAAAATCCTTTTTCTTCGAGTTTTGTGGTTGTCATTGCAAATGTCCACCCTGGGTTCTTTAAAAGAACTCTGTTATGACCTGCTATTAAGGATTTTAAAGTGTGAATTACCTCAGCTTTTGTTATAAAAAGGAAATAATTAATTTTCATGCTGTCAGCGGTAAATTCTTTAATTGGAGTATGAATTTTAATTAGATCCGTGCCCTCCAAATTTAAAATGCGATATTTACTGGAAGAGTACAATTTAATTTCTTCGCCATTGTCTCCTCGATTTTTCAGCGGTGTTGATTGCATTAAACACCAGATTAACAAATTTCTGACTTTCATAAAGTTACACTACTCTTCCAATGGAATTCAAAAAAAGTTATTTTAGCTGACCCAGCTTGTCACTTTTTCAAGTCGTATTTTGTCAGTGAAAAATACGTCTATTTTTTCGCGCCAACGCTATTTGTACGTTTTCGGTGACGCTCTACAATTTTCTCATTGACAATTTTCTTATAGCACCTAGCGGTTAAAATTTAAATTTTCAAAAAACGTGAAAATATTTTCCGATTTAGATGCAATTTTGGTAGAAAGTGTCCCCCGGCACGTATAATATACAGTACAAATTTCAACTTTCTAGAAAACATAGTTTTTGAAAAAAATCATTTTTTCGAGCTAAAAAAACACCTTGTATACACTTTCAAGTTGTAGTTCTGCCTTTGTAGTGTTAGTTCTAATTTAAGGAGGCATTCTAGGATTTCAGAGTTATATTCTCGATACACCTAACTTAACTTTGCATATTTAAGTTATCTATTTTTTACTTATACATCACATCAACGAAGCGTTTTGGAATGGAGGAACACTAGTTGAACCGCGTTGATTTCATTTTGAATATGATAGGTCATCCTGGAAGCCGGCTTCCAAGATTCATTCCAGCAAAATAAGAATCCAAAGACCTTCCGCAATACTTTCAGAGTTTTATCGCTGAATTACTATGGTTCCATTAATTTAAAATCCAATGTTCATTTTTAATTTAACCAAATGAAAAGCACTCTTGGTAACTTGTTAATTGACTTCCAACTAAGAAATTCTGTTTCCGTAGTTCATCAGTTATTCCTTCTGATTGTGGACTTGATGTCAGAATAAGAGGGTTTATTTGACTTGATTCCCTTTGGGCTGATAAGGTGTAAAATGAAGGCCAAATTGATGTTTACCCCACTCTTTGATCGAGGCAACCTAATAAAGCGTCTTGATCAAACATGTCGCTTGTTTGAAGGTAGATTGGTTGTGTATGTGGGCGTATTTCACGGGATTCGATTTATAAAAAGATGAATTCAACACATCAGGTTTTGTATGTATAGTTTTTAACATGTCAGCTGGTGCAAATAAGGTCCCTGTTGCGAAACCGTTATGGAGGTAATAAAACATTTAACACAAAAAACACATTTACACGAAAATTCAAAATAATTTAAGTTGAACATAGATAAAATAGATTAATATGAAATCTTTCAAATGCAACAGGCAAAAATAGTAAAACTATTATATTTTGCTAGCTACTATTTTCAACCATGTTTACGCAAATAAAACAATGAATTGATTTTCTTAGTACCAATTATTTTATACTATTGCCCCTTAAACAAAATTAATTTAGATAATTTTTTCCGTACTGCATAACCTTTAAGTTTTTCATTCTGGATCCTAGATAAGTGATGCATTCGGTAGGTAATAAATTTTTCTGACACTAAATCAATCATGTAATTTAGGTGGTGACTTGGGTGTAATTCTTTTGCAAAATATGTTGTTCCAATCAATTAAAACCTGATGACCCTATGATTTGCTTTTTCACTTCAATTTGAATTATTTTCTTTATATTTGAATTATTATGCGGTTAATTTGCAGTGTGCTTGATTAAAACTTCTGTTAATGAGCAGATTCTGATCACATCTGACGATGGATAAATTAATCACCGTTATCTTTAACGTCTATCAATTGATAACTTTCTTGGTTTTCAAAATCATGGGCTTGTCCTTTTCTTGTTGTTAGAGCTGCTTTGCATGTAGAGCACTTAATTTTTGGCAATAGGCTTCTCACTATCCAACCATTTTTAAAAACCACAAACAAATTTATTTAAAAAATTGTACTGTTTTGAGTGTAACTTCATGTCAAATTATTCAATTATATTGTTTTTGATTTGATAATTTTCTATCATTTAGATATTTATGAGTAATGCATTTTTAGGGGCTGAAGTTATACACAGTTTATTCCCAGTGGGTGGGAAAACTATGAACGCCCCTAACTAACGATTTTTTCAATTTAAAACATCCGGTGAATATCTCACCAAGGCAGTGTTAAAGGGACTTTTAAGGGAGGGCTGTGGGGGAGTTAGTCTTTTTAAAATACGTCATTCAGTCTAAGTTCATCGCATTTACAAAGTTACACTCTGATGAAGTTTCGGTGACGTTTTTTGAATCGACTTCCGGCCCTTTACACCTCCCTTGAAAGTCCCTTTAAGGGAGAGGCAAAGTTGTATTAAAGGCAGGGATCTATCGGATATCACTGTCATACCCAGTTTTAGGTAAAAATAAAATAAATGGCAGACATGTCCAAAACTACGAAATAATATTACTCTATACTCAGTATTATGGGTGATTAGTGTAACAATAGTTTAACAATCTCTTGGGACTCCCTCCCTGTCCACAGTCATTTGGCACACTATTTTATTGGTTATATGGTTTAAAACCTTTTTACACGTCCTTTAAAAAATTTATGCCCTAAAAATTATTTATCCATTTGTTATAAGGAATCTGTTCCATTGCGCCGAATCCCATTCGACCGAACCCAATCCCATTCGACCGAAAAAGTCGCACTTTGTCGGATTTAAGATTCGGTCTAATGGGATTGTACCATTAGAACGAAAAACCCGCACTTCTCCGGGTTTAGTATTCGGTTTTATCCGTTTCAGCATCTGTCAGAACAGCATGCAGTGTTACCTAACCTAACCTTATCTAACCTAACCTCACCTAACCTAACCTAAAAAACATTTAATCAAAAGAAGACCAAAAAATCGTTTCCAACAGACTTAAAAATATATTAAAACACTTCCATAAAAAAATCAAAAGGAGTAGAAGGAAAAACTTTTTTTTTGCGGTCACTCAATTGTAAATATTGCGTCGGTCGATTAGAAAAATACAAAACTCGCCTTTGGGCTAATTTCATCAAAAACATTGGCGGAATTCGGTCGAATGGGATTCGGCGCAATGGGTAGATACCGATATAAGCCTAAAATGGTTTCAGATTTACACTTATTTCTGTAAAAACCACATTGAAACCCAGTTTGTGCAAAATATACTTCGTTTTACTAAGGGAGTGTTTCATTCTCATAGGGTATGTACATGGTTTCACCATGGAAGATATTGAATTGGATTTCTTTTTCAAAACCATGTATATCTTACATAAATGGTTTTATTTAAAAATGTTTGCTTTGGCAAAAGCACGTGTATCCCACCATAAGACTATTTAGCCCCCCCCCCCTAAGTTTGAATTGGGTATAAAGGCACATCTTTTCAGCACTAGACAGGCTTGGGAGATAATAAAAATAGAATCTACGCTACCTGGTGTGAAAAAAAAAACCAATCCTCCCAAGCCCCTCACCCCTCTCATCTATACTACCTCTTGCCATTCGGTAGCATCAAAAGTAAATATTGAGATAAAGTCTAAAAGTGCCTTCAGATTTAAGCTTCCACCATGCTTGACATCCTTTTTAAAGAGCGATCGATCACGTGTTTTTTCCCACCAATAGAAAAGCACTTCATTCGACATATTTTCGCGCGAAAAGTAATGCATTTCGGGGAATTTTAATTAAGTGATTAGTTTAATACAGTGAATAAAAATGCCACGTAACCAACCTTTGCCGCCGATTGCAGTTTTAAACGCCCCGAAAGTTCAATCTACATAGTGTAATTTTTATTTGAGGGATGGATTTGAAATGAGAGCCAAGGCTTCAGTCAGTAAACAAACCCAAACCGAAATTTTAGGTGTTATGTTTCCATCCTCTTGTATTTTAAGCATAGTTTATCTAGTATTTGCTAAAGACTTCCATCCATCAACAACGACTTGCAAATAGGTTACATCCAGTTCGATGAAATAATCTTCATAATTCTTCATGAATTATGAAACCAATTACTATGTTCCTTTTCTGGCTATAGAATTGAATGTCAACTAATTAAAAACAACGAAAAAAGTCTAATTGTCATGTCATTAAAAATTCTTACCTTTTTACGTTTTGAATCCGTTTAAATATTCGTTTTCTTGTAATATACTCCACATGACATAAATTTGTGGCTACAGCACGATATCACGTCATATTAGGCTTACTAAAAGCACTGATTTAAGTTACATGTGTATCTATTTTAAAAAGTCGTATTATTGCTTTTAAAATGTCGTATTTTAAGTTCAATCATAAACTTTATATACTTTATTTTGGAAAATAAATTATAAAATTATTATCAAAGCGAACTATTTTTACCGCGGCGGAATACATCGATATACACTTAATGTTCCTGAAAAAAGGCGAGGGGGAAGGCATCACCAAAGCCAAGAATTTTTTACCCCTCAATTAAGATGTCGCAGGTCGAGGCGAAAGTATTAGACTATCTCAATATTTATTTTTGGTAACATGCATTGGGGGATTTGTCCATAAGTTTTTTTTCACCACCAGATGGATTCATGTAGCCAGTTTGGCCAGTCAATAGCCTAATTTTAGAATCCCATTCGTTTCAAACTTCGGGGGGGCCTTGATAGTCTTATGATCCCACATAATTGGTTTTATCATGGGAATATATAAAATTGTGTTCTGGCTAAACATGTAATTCGTAAGTTACCTAATTTACACAAAATTATTTACTGGCGTCATCTGGTTTCAATTATCAGATATAGGCTCGTATAGCCTATGAAATATTTCCACGAACCACTTGAATTATTTACCATTGAATTAAAATTTTGTATGCATAATATTGTAAAAATCATCACACTTGGAAACTTATTGTTAATACTATCCACCTAGCTTGCTCACCTGCTAGTTCATGTTTTTGTTTTTCACATGCAGAAACGTCACCAATGTGATGACTTTACTTACCACATCAGTCTAATGCCTAAAGAGAAGCTTACTAAAAATTCAATTTTATCTGCTATGCAGTCAAAAGAAACTAAACAAAATTAACTTGGAAACTAAAGACTTATGTGGCTTTTGCACCAGGTATCGTAGAGTATTAGTTAATAGTCTAGGACGCCAGAAAAAGACCATTCCATCAAGACGAGGGGAAAAAAGGCTCCAGTACTTACAACGGGATGAGCTGGTAATGAAGTTAAAAACTCAAACCCAAAAGACAATTGACCAACGGAAGAAATTATGACGAATCCGGAATAAAATTAAA
The DNA here is from genome assembly GCF_980474605.1 of Leiobunum rupestre. Taxonomy (NCBI): domain Eukaryota; kingdom Metazoa; phylum Arthropoda; class Arachnida; order Opiliones; family Sclerosomatidae; genus Leiobunum; species Leiobunum rupestre. Next base: position 48,165,743 of record NC_143391.1, on the reverse strand, counting down.
ATGGGCTGCAAAAAGTCTGGGCAGTATTTTTGCGACAAAGATAGTGAATTTATATGCGAACAGCTAGAAAAGCAAAAGAAAATACTACCGAAAAATTCATTTAAAAGATTGTTTGTGGAACAGCAATTAGCCATCCTGTTCAGGCCACAGAAGTGCTCTATTCGAGTTGTCCCGAAGAACATCAACGGTACTTGTCTCTTATCATAGATGAAATGAAGATTATGGAAGATATTATTAACCGTCAAAGTACTAGGGAGTTGGTCGGCTTCAAGTAAGGAGTGAGATGAGTGAAGTAGCGACCCATGTCCTCAAATAATGATTAGGAGCATCACAGGAAATTTTAAGATTCCTCTTGCCTATTTTCCCTGCAAGGATATGAGCACAGACAGTCTGCATAGGATTGTTTTGGAAGCAATATCTAAATTAGAATTTCATGGAATTCCAGTACTGAGCGTTATAGGAGATGGAGCTAGTACAAACCGAAAAATGTTTCGCAACTTTGTTAACACTGGCTTCCGTTGGAAAAATATTTATGCTTGCGATGAAGAAAGGTACATTTATTTCATATGCGACCCTCCACATCTAATGAAGACAGCTAGAAATTGTCACAGCAATAGTAACTTCCACACGAAAACCAAAAATCTAATTAAATATGGACAACCAATCCATGGGACTGATATTCTGAAGCTTTATGAATTGGACTTTCCACGAACTATAGAAAACTGGTTCCAAAACTCACTAGAGATCATATTTTTTTGGATTCTCACTCTCGAATGAGAGTCAGGCTTGCGGCCCAAGTTTTAGTAAAACTGTGGCAAATGCTTTGGAATTAGTTTGTTGACCAATGGCTTGAAACTAATAAATTCATTCGCATAATGAATCGATTTTTTGATTGTATGAATGTTGGACATTTTACAGAAGGAGTTTTCAAGAGAAACTCTGACCGGCTCCTATATAAGAGCGAAGACGATGAAAGGTTGAAATGGCTCGAAGGACCATTCATGCAGTATTTTAGAGATTGGAAAACAGAAGTTGATAATTTATCAAAATCGGTCTCCACAGTTGAAAGGAAGAAAATGATTTTAAGTTGGGAAACTCTTGAAGGCTTATTGATGACAGCACAGTCTATTCCAGCTTAAACAAGATTTATATTGGAAAAGGACGCCAAATTCATTCTAACTAGTCACTTAAATCAAGATTGTTTAGAACAAGAGTTTGGTAAACAGCGGGGCTCTTGTGGAGGAAACACAAATCCAGATGTGTTGCAACAAAATGTTGATAGATTCAAAGATTTAGGTGATATTATTAAAGCTCCTAAAGATGGAAACACAAAAGTTTAAAATTTATAGTTTTTTATTTTCAATTCATTTGATTTCAAAAATAAAAAGTCACTCAATGCTCAATCACAATTGTGTGTAAAGATCACTTTAGGAACAATTTACATTTTAATTATATCACAGACACAATGGCGTCGCTAGGATTTATCACCAATTAGGCTAGATATTTAAGGGCCCCTTCTAGGATAAAATTATTTAAAATTATTTAAAAATCATTTATAATACAATATTATATTTTTATGGACAATTAAAACCAAATTTATAAAAGATAAAGGTTTGCATCTAAAAATTTTATAAATTTTAAAATCATGTTTTCAGGGGCCCCTTGAAATTTACTGCACAGACATTTTGCCATGGTAAACAAAAACCTACTTTTCCTAAACTAAGTAAATATCGCAGCCATTTTGTACTATTCCTTTTACTTTTAAGGGCAAAGAAGAGTCTTTGATAACACATGAGCCAGAAGATTCATTAGAATTTTTGGGACGGATATCTTTTTACCCTTTATTTCCTTAAGCCCTTTCCGTAGGCTCATTTGCGCTTTTTCATTATCTTTCTTTTTTCCCAAATATTTAGCACGCAGAAATAGTTGCAACCCCTTACCCCTAAGCCTCAAATTACTTTCTAATAGTTTTTTTTAAATTGACTCTTTCAAACTATCTGTAATTTGCAAACTCCTTAACAGAAAATTACAATTACGTCGTACTTCCACATTTGTCATTACTTTGTCTCGGACATCATGCTTTCTATTGGAATTTTGATTAAGAAGAGCCGTACCATTGTAAAATGTATTTACTATTTTATCGACCATTCGAAAGAACGTGAAAGTTTCCTTATAGATATAAAGTAGGCCACCCCGGTTATTAGCAGTCACCCAATTAGTTATGTTAAAATAAGCCTTAATTTCCTGTTCAGTGCCTTTGAAAGCTAAGGTGTTTAGAATATTAAGTTTCTAAGGTATAATTTTACATATAGAATTTACTGTGGACCCTGAGTCGTAGTATAATATTTGCAGCTTGCGCAAAGATTCAACTGATGAATTTGAGTTCTTTTCTTGGGGTTAATCTCAAGTTCCACAGTACTATTAGCATCTTTTGCTGCGATTTTTTTCCATTTATACTTGTAATTCATTAAGAATGTTACGCAGAAGTTCAGAGGCGCAATATTTTTGTTGGTAGCAACTAATGCTAAGGAATATCTAAAATATATATAATTAAATAAATGACTTTGGAATAAACAAAAATATATATATTTACCGGGGGAGCAAATGACGATAAATAAGATTTTGTTTCTTCTAGTATCGCTTCATTTGTCAAATGAAATTGAGCCCCGGTCCAATATCCTTTACATGGCTTAAGTGTTATATTACTGAGAGCTTCATATCCTCTTTCCAATGTGGTATCTTGTTATTTTGCATTATGAATTCTAATTGTTCAAGGACTAGATTTAAAATCACAATTTTTTTAGGATTGTCCCAAAGTTGACAGAGCTTTAACGCCCTTAGCAACGGCTTCAAAAAATCTCTCCTCGCTAATTTCTGTAAAAGTAAATAACACATCAATTATTATATAGTAAAAATATTTGAGACCAGTTTATACAACTTACTTGACTGGTTGGTTTCGATTTTCTTTTTCTTCTTGATTTCTGGTTTTGATGTAACATTTTCACATACTAGGAGATATGACTTTGATGGCTCTTTGGGTTTTTCACTAGTAGGCCTAACTATCACATCCTTTTGGTCATTTTCTAGGGTTACCTCCAAGTCGATACATTCCTCTATTATTAGTTTCTTCTTTTTCTATTAATATTTCTCTGTGGATGAAAATCAGATATTAGATGTTGCTTGCATTAATGTATGAATAGCCAAGGCTTAACGCATTTATATTAATTTTAAAACAATTTATGGTAAGTATTTACAAAATTTTACCAGTTAGTATTTTATATAGCATAATTAACTAATAGAGGAATACTAAAACGTACCTTGGAGCATGGTGATGTTCGTTATGATTCTTTTTTCTTTTTTCGAATGCCAACGTCTCCAGTCGACAGCCAGACGCGCGACATCTTGTTATATTTTGTTTTTCACAAATGGCCTTGGCCGGCTCCAACGATCGTGGTTGGTAAGTGGGGGCTAAAAACAGGGTCCCTCTCTGGTCCTCTTAAATTTAGAGTCCATGTGTGAACTATAAATATATAGCTGGAAAGGTTTTAGAATGTGGTGGACCAAATCTTCTATAATGAGATACAAAATAGGTGGAGATTTGATTTCTGCAGTAATTCCGTCAAAGCCATTGTAGCACTTTAAGCTATGCTGCCTCTTATTTTTATTGGATTTGAAGTTTATAATATATCACCTACTATGCCCTAAGTGCCCATCTCTATAATGTTTTTAGCTTGAAACATATACCATCGCAGTCTAGCTCCAGATGATTCATCAAAATGTATTTTGGATGGCAAAATAGTCTGGACTATATACTGATATTCTTGGGTTTATAAATCATTAAATAACCTGAGGAATAACATCATATCGTGTAATTTTCACATTTTTATTGTTAAATTTTTAGCCGTGATGCAGTGTACATTAGGTGAGGAATTCATGTCCATTAAAAAGTGCTTAGATTCTGCGAAAGTATATTTAAATAACGGCCTAGATTAATACTTCTCTCGCAAAAATATATATTATATACTTGTAAGTACTTTTTCCAGAGAAGGTACTTGCATGTGACATTTTACTATAGAATTATATTTTTGGTTTGGGCTAACCATTTTAGTGCATTGTGTCTCGGGCGCGCACTCCCTAAAATAAAGGGGAACGCGGACAGCTCACAACTTAAACAGTGCAATGAAAAGAACCATAAAAACAAGAGGTTGCGTAATTTATGCTAGCGGCTATAAACTAATTTTATAGTTAGATAAAATTGTATGAATTAAATGGCCTAAGCTTTTAATTTAGTCTTATCCTGTAAAATGAAGTGCAGAGTATAAGAATTTTGCGCATACCCCACTGTTAATTTAAAATTAATTTTAATCAGCAACAATATTCTAGTGGTATCATTGCACAGTTCAATTTAAAATATACAATATATAATTTTTCTTACTGTGGTTCCATCGAGTGCAGTCGCGTTTCCACTTCCAGATGGTATCAGTCTCGTTACTAGTGTTTTTCTATAAGCAGAACGAAACTGACCAGCATTTGGGTTATTGTTAAAACCAGATATATACACAACACAAATAGGGAAGTTCATGCCCCCTTTACGTTTTAAAAGATTTTTTTACCAAAAGAGTTGGGAGTAGGAATGAATTAGTACTGGGAATATTATCAATTTTTCATTTCAGTATGTAAAATGAAAAATATTTACTTAAGTGGAGCGTTGTTAGAGTTTTTCTTTCACCAACACTTAGTAGCTCCCCTGTCTCATCCATGAGTCTCAGAACTAAGTCTTTTAAATCCAGTAAGGTTTTTCTCCAAATATGTTGGTTGTTCTTTCGTAGGGCCGATTTATAACCCTTTCCAAATGGATTTCGGCAGTTGAGAGCGTCAAATCCTCTTAAATATAATAAATATTATGACATGTATTTTGTATGAAAGGAAGTGGTTTGGTTTTCACAAACACACTTATCTACAATAGAAAAAAAAATGGATCGTTGCCTCTATATCTTGAAAATCTTCATATCCTGCTTCGTCATGAATGATAGGGATTTGGCCACAGATGCACTTAAAAGTTGCGCAGCAAGGCTAATTTTCATTTTTAAAGGTGTATAATAAATGTGATATTTTGTCAATTTATTTGCCGCTTTTAAACCTTCTTTTTCTTGGATTGCATGCAATTTCACTATGGAATTCCAAGAAATTTCCTAACAAAAATTACCTTTGGTTAGATGTATTCTTTTATTATATATTTTACCAAAATACATGAGCTCCTACTTTTTCTGGAACCAAAAGCATAACACTTAATTTACAAACTTTATACGGACAATAGAACTTTCCTAGTGAAATACTGTAGGATTAAATTTTTCTCTGCTGATACGTACTGTCATGTGATCTGATTCCAGAAACGTTTTCTTATCATGCCATGCGTTGCGAAGTAACTTCAATGCAGGACAATGAAATACACTTTATCAGCTTCATCAGATGGGTGTGGGAAAGATGGTGTTAAATTCACAGGATCGAAATTAACTCCCAATTTTTTGGCCATTTTAAGGTTCGAGGCAAGTCCATCACAGACCACAGCAATGCATTTTACACTACTGTCATTAATTCTAACTAGCCCTTCAGTCACCAAGCTAGTTAATAGCCAGCTTGGAGATCCATGTAGCAGAAAATACCCAATTGGAATTTTCCAACGGCCGTTTATTGCCACAGCCGTTACAACTAGACTGAAGAACTTTCCCTAGTGCCGTAATCTGTATAGCCGATAAACCTTTTGCCGTCCCACTGTACGTGTTTCCTGATTGACATTTCGTCAAGTTGCAGGCAACACAACACTGGGCTTGATGAATTTTTTATGATGGATTCAAGAAAATTGAAGCTTTGTTGGGTAAATCCGGTTTCTGCATTTATTGAGGAAGACCACTTTCTTATGTTTGATGGGGCTGTCAGGTGAAAATGTTCTCTTATAAATCTGTACACTTTTGGAGAATAAAAATTCATAGTCATAGAAAATTGTTTTAGTGTGTCGGGGTATGCTAGATTGTTTTTATTTTTAGTACAATTTTTTTTCAATGGATTAAATAAGCCAATGAAAACCGGAGAAAAACGAGAGTCTATTGCATTAGAAGCGTCTGTGTCTAAACTATTTTGTTTAAGGAGGTCCATTAACTCTTTTATCGATTCAATTTGGTTATTTTTTCTTTGCAGCGTTCGTTGGTAGTTTCTGAGAAGTCTCTTTAGCTTTTTAATTTTATTTTCTGCTTCAATACTTCGTCGTCTTAATATATCTGGTGTACATGCATAAGTGTGATCAGACATCTATTTTGAAATATAACTTTAAATTATAATCTAAATAATTATAAACAAATCCTGGAGGTCACATGAGGGTGTTTTTTCAAAGCCACCAACTATGAAGTCACGGGAAATGGAATTGTCTATCACAAATGGAGGTACACTGTTTTAGCGAACATATATCAGAAGAACGTGCTATAAATAAATCCAAACATTAGCGAGGCAATTTATATTTGGAGGCGATGAATGAATGGTATTATTTTGCTTCACAACTAAATCGGTCCCATAAAGCTAAATGCAAACTTGGAGTAAATACTAGAAGCAAAACATCCAATTTTTTTACTCTGGTATATTCAACAAAAGGTTTTATTATTTTATTAATCAAAATCTGATGTTTATTAAATCCATTAATATTTAATACGATGTTCTGTAGTCTTTAATGTAAATATTTCATTACATGATTATGCTATAATGAATATTTCATATGTACTTCACAGTACTTGTGAAATAGGTTGCTAAAGTGTGATATTTTAATTTAAATAAAACCATGACCAATTCAGCTGTAGGGTTTGTAACAGCATAAATGTATTTGTATTATGGTGTTAAATAAACTCATGTATATCACTAAATATTTTGCATGAGAAGTGATAACTTATGACACATATTACCATGGCGTAGTCAGAAATACAACGAAAGGGGGAGGGCTCGGACTAAGAGGGGTCATGAAGGGGGTGAAAATTTAATACAGTCAAAGCTATGGACACGGAAACCCCTCTGTTTATGCAAATGATTTATAAGATACTAATGCTATAACACTAATTGCATCAATTCCTGACAAATATCTTTAACAAATAAATGTTTTGACAACTTTTTATTCCTATGCAGTATTTCCAGTAATTTAGATTGTCTTTTTCAGAATTAAATGGGAATTCTGTGGGTGTATCCATTTATATTGTAAAATTTAACCTTTTTTAACCAAATTATACTAACAACTTGGGGTACATTTGCATCCTAATTGTTTTATTATATTTTGCTCAATAAAGAACTAGAATAATATATTTGTTTTGATTTAAGAAATTTAATCTATCTATTATTATATTTATGTATATTTCATACGTACATATTTTCTTTTAGAAACCACGAATATGGTTTTTGAGCCATGTGCTAGCTGGTTTATATTTAAAATATACTTACTAATTATATTTCCAAGTTACTATTGAAAATGGTAGGAGTTATGTCTTGATTTTCTTTACGAAATTCACTGCTCTCTGTGGAAATTTTCTGTAGTAAAAAAAGTTACCTTCATGCACAATTTTAAATAATACTCTTCTACGTGTTGATTATCATCCTCCAAATATCTCCCCAAATGACAAATGGACTGCGGGGAGGGCATGCTGAAACTAGTTTTGGGGAAGCACTTGGCATGATGACTTAGGTGCCTTGGGTATTAGCCTAGGTGATTATTATTATTATGTACAAATATTGCCGCGCCCAGTGAAAGCTACAGTAAAGTATACATTTTATGAACCTCGGCTGCTGGTAATGCTATATTCATTCCTATGTCCCCATTTTGATCCATTTGTAGGTCCTTTAAGTAATTAAAATTATTAGTTTCATGTAGCGTAAAATGTTCTCTTTAATACCTCTGTTGTGGCCCCAGTGAATTGAATGCAATTGGTTACTTGTGGCAAATCATCAGCATTAACTGCGCACATTAACACCTCACAAGTAGTTCCATGTGCACTTGACCCTGCACAGTTCTGATTTTGTTCTATATCCATAGTCTCATCAATTACACCATTTTCTATTTCCCTTTTTGCATATTAGAAAACAAACCTAATGTGTTATTCTGTTTAAAATGTTTTATAACAAATTCACCTCTAGAAAAATATATTTTAAATTAAATTTCTATTATAAAGAGAGAAACTGATTTTATTTTAAAAATTAACCATAATGTAAATTATTTATAAACTCTTCCAAACTGATATCAAGTGCACTGTACTGTTTTATTTTCTACTGTGTATTTTCCATATTTTTTCTTTTTAGAAATAAATTATCAATGAATGGATGCTTAGTATTTCATGCTACTATTTATCACTGATAAATTCAAAATTTTAACTACTTTAAACCGAAGCAGACTTTTTTCTTACCATTTATAGAAACTCATTCTATTCAATCCCCCAAACTGGGCAAGTAATTGAGTTACATAGAATATGGTTTTTAATTATTTTTTCTACAACTGTGCACATATACTGAATCTTTTTATTTTATTATTTTGGCATGGTTTTAAACTACAATGTGAAGAAGAAATATTTAAAAGCATTTAATAGAAATTATTTTATAGGTCCTGAAATGTTCGTTGTGAATAGTTAATAATAATTAGCTAGGCTAATAGATGGGTTACTAACATTAAATTCAATAAAAGTAGACCATAAACATTAAGGTGTAAAAATTATTCTTGCGATGTCATCACCACTACAACTTAAGCAAATTTTAATGCACAATAATTTAAAATTATCTCTAATAAATCTGTAGTGAGAAATAGAAAGTAAAATCCTCAAATCTAGAAATCCATAGTATATATTGGAAATAGAGAGGAATATGAAAAAATATTGAAAATTGTTAAATATTGAAAAATACAGGAAATAGATAAATATGAAGAAATATAGGAAAAGTTGGAAATAGAGATAAATATGGAAAAATACTGGAAGTAGAGCAATATGAAGAAAAATACTGGAAACAGAGAAATAAGAAATATTTGGAAATCAGAAATATGTTGATATTATTTTCAAAGTGCTTATAGCTTTTATCTTCAAATGACTGACCTGCTAAGTGAAATAAACAGATTCTTTACCTTTGTTAGTGCCAAATCAGGGTGTTGAGGACCAGTGGAGGTTTCCGAAATTGGTAATACTGGCTGTGTAAATTGTATTCGTAATTATAAAGCACAAAACGTATCTATGAAATTAGATAGCTCCTTTCAGCTTCTTAATTAAAACAGCTTTAATTACTACTTAGTTATTCTGGTTACTGTTTTTCACTAGAAATTGGTTGGATGTAAGTCACGACCCTTGTCCAATGCCCATACTGCCAGTCAATGACCCCACCTCTGACAAACATAAAATGTCTTTCCTTTTTTACATTACACAAGACATTCCTCCTATTTTATGCTTATGGTGAACTATGGTAGGCTTATGGTATAACAAATCAATAACTGATAAAATTTTGGTTACGAAATTTAAATTATTCTTGGAAAAAATTAATATTGAAAGTTAAAAATGTTTAATTTATTTTAATGATCTTTAATTCATAATTTGATTATTTCTCGAGTAACTTATTTTCAGCTTCTCTTAAAAGCTATTTTAAAGAAGGATTAACACCTCAAATTATTATTCTATATGAATTTGTACTACTAAATGTAGTTTAGCCTTAAATTAAAGGGCCACCCCGACATTTGAATTTTACTAGTTTCTCGTGTGAGCTCAGAAAAAAAATAATTCAACATATATAACTTGCTGCATCACTATCACGATGTAAAAAGATGAGCTACTCAATTTTCACACAGATTTTTTCAAACGCCCGTGTACCCCCTTTCGAATAGCACTTTTTCAAACACAGATACAGTAACAATAATTAAATGAAATATTTTTTAAATAGCCCAGAAGAAATTTCTACTGTATCATACCGTGTAGTTAAAAAGAGATGGCACTGCATCATCTTTTAAATGGTTTTGCTTTCCAACTTGGTAAAAATCCAAAGCACGAAAATGGGAATTACAAATTCTGTCCGATGGTTTTGGAACCCATTGTATATCTTTAATGGCATCCATCCACCGAGACAAGAGGAAGGGCTTTTTAAACGGCAATCTATAAATACCGTTTCAAAATCGAATGCTATAAAAATATATTTGGTTCAATGTAAATTTTATTTATTAATTGGTAATCAGGAAAAACTGGTTTTTTAAAACCTGATTGAAAACTCTTCAATTCTCTCAGTTTTTAAAAAGTATACTTTCGTTGACATTTAAAATTTACCTTCCTCAACATTGACAGGCCCGAAAACCCCTCAGTACACCAATGCAAAAAACTAGCAAGTTGGCCTGGCCTGGTTTCAAAATTTAACAAACACATAGAAACTGCTTAACTGAGACATCAGAAACGTCATAGGGTTTCTGAGCCGAGTAGTTGACCCACCTACAAAACACTTAAAAGGCTGTCTGATCCACCACCCTACAGGCCTGCAAATAGGATCATCACTGATACCAATCAGATGAAGATGCCTATTGAGAAGGCCAATAATCAGCCTAGACAGGGAGAGTAATTGCTAGCCCTGCAGCTACCCGATGGACCAGGAATGATCTTCTTGACCTGCCTTTGACCCTCAGTGTCAACCCAAAGCTTGAGTTGACGCTAAGCAAAATTATCCGAAATAAGAGGGGATTGGAATAGCTGTCTCGGGACCACAGAACCTCCGAACTTTAAAAAAGCCACGGCATCAGCTTTCTCGTTACCCCTAAGGCCCCTATGTCCAGGGACCCAAAAGAGTTTGGTTCTATTATTCCTACCAAGAGTAGACAAGAGGTCCAGACATTTATAAACCAGTTTAGAAGAGACACTAATCTTACTAAGAGCCTTGAAGGCAGACTATCCGAATAAATCTGGATAACCTTACCACGCAAACTCTTCTTAAAGGGGAAGACTACAGTGGTCATTGTCTACTGTCGCGTTATTTCAATTTGAACTCATTTAATTTTGTATTTTAACATATAAAATTAATATTTAAGTTTAGAACAGCCTCTTATTTAGTGACTTAACTAGTTTTGACAATTTTAAATTTAAAAGTAATTAAGTTATTTCGTTTTAATTCGGACCCCCGGAGTTTAACAAGTTGGGCAAGCGCCCAAACTACCCTTTAGTTAGGACCTTACATCTCGTTAGCTATTAATATTAGAATTATCAAAATTATTTTAAGCACTAGAGGAAGGTTCAGCCTAATGATAAAAATATAATTCAATTATGTTGTTAAAACCGAAACGTTCAGCTTGAACGAAAAAAAAAGGCTTTTACTGTATTTTTCTCCCTTATGACAAAAGCCGACAAAGAAGCAAATTAAAAAAGTATGCAGAGCCTGAGAAAGTGCAGATGTCACATAAATGTGTGCAAAATAAGCGTATATTGTCCACCAATAAATAATATTTTTACAAAACTTCTCAGGCTGTCATAATACTTAACTTATGGTAAATAGTTAATATCCGTTACATAGTTTTTTCACCCAAATATGATGTAAATTTTTATAAAAGAAAAAGCAAAATATGCAAATCTTTAGATCATTATTGTTATGGACTACATTCCTTCAATTTTTGGTTAAATATGAGATCTGAAAAAGTGGTCTTTAAACTTTGTACGTTACTGCATAAATGCAACATTTAAATTGGCTTGTTACCACCACATTTGCCTGTTTTGATTATAGAGATGAAATCAGTATGTGTACAGAAGATTTCTTTTGTGAATGCAGTTATAATTAGTGAAACACAACAGAATTTCACAAAAAAAACAGGTTAAGTAATAATTTTGAATTTTTTATATATAATTTGTTTTCTTTATAACATCAAATAAATCGGCTACAAATGAATTGAAAGTTTCAAAATAATGGTTTGATAGAATAAACAAAACCTTGGCTTATACAGTAATATCTAAGGCACACAGTTCCACTAAAAAATAAATAAGAAAAGGGGGGCTGCTTAGTAACTACGCTCTGATGAAATTTTGGTCAAGTTTTTAGAATCAATATGTACAGTTTTCTATGGCACATACATTTATAATTAGTTGAACCCAACATCACAGTAAGAGTAATAATTTTGCATTTAATAGTTCAAGTTCAAGTTCGTTTATTGTTTATCATTTGATAATTTCTATAAAATACAATTTATCCTATTATCAAACCAAACAAGTTTGCCAAAAATTAATTTAGAAAGAAAAGCCTGAGTAAAAGGGAAACAATAGCTTATGGTGGTTATTTACCCTAAGATTTAGAAAATATAGGGACGAGGGCTGCCTTACAAGAATGTGTTGAGATTTCTATGGTATATACAGTTATAATTAGTAGAATACAACGCAACATCACAATAAAAGAGGTAAAAAAGAATTTTGTTTTTAACAATTGCTACAAATACAATTTTTCTTAATATCACATCCAAGTTACCAACAAATTGGCCAAAAATTAATTTTTAAAGTTCCAAAATAATGTTTGATAGAATAAACACTAAACGAAAATCAGTGGCTTGTACAGTAATATCTAACCACAAATTTCTTATGCCACAATCACGATCTTAACAATACAGTCCCATTTTCGAAACAATTTGGGGCTACGTTGCTTATTATAGCCACACTACATTTTACATAGAGTAAGTTTATCATTATGTATTTATGGTTTAACAATTCCCATATGCTTGCCAGGGACACAGCCATAAATTTCAAAACAATCAAATTCCCAAGACATTTATGGAATCCTTTCCAGTTGGTTTTACTGAGTCTTCCCTCCAACGCAACAAAATCACAACGAGTATAAGGATAATTTTCCATTGGGCATAAAATTTGTAATAAAATTAAACCGTTCTGCGTCACTTAAATTGAATTCCGTATAAATAGCCCGCTGGTTTGATAACCCTCGAATTAAAGTTATAAACAAACATCTTAATCGCACGCCGCTTCCAGCCCGAGGGTTATACCACATTACCACTATAATACCTGTACAACGAAACATTCGCGCCCGATTAATATTCTTTTTTTTGCACGTCGGAATTAGACACCGAGGAGGCATGGACAAATTAATAGCTTTGCTAAATTTAAAATTATTAAAATAGTTTTTTCATCTTATTGTCTCGTCGGAACAATTTCATCACCTGCCATTTTTAAAACATCGATAGTAAAATTAAAAAATAAAAGAGATATCAGCCAATCAATTGCTGGTTCTATAGTGACGTACTATATAAAGTAATTTATTATTATTAAGAACTCAAGCTAGATGTCACACGTTACCGGCGGTAGTCGCTCTTTGAGTCCTGATTGGTTGATAATGACGAAACCTTCGAAAATTTAATAGGCCCATTTTGTATTTATACGGAATCATTCTATGTTATAAGATTTCTATGCGCATGGCATAAAAAGTATAGTAGGGGTTAATTAAGTGTATTGAAGGATTTTTAATTAGTTGGGGATCTTTGATTAGATTTGATGTATATTATAGGAAATTACAAAATATATGATTATGGGATACATAAAACCATAAATAATAATAATAATAATCAGCTAGGCTAATACCCTTAGGCCTAAGTCATCAAGCGACTTTTGAAGCCTTTAATTCAGGTGGCCGGGTTATAATGCGTAGGAGGGTGGTGACAAGCCTATCAACCCTAAGTTTGAATCGAAAGGTAATGTTGGCTCAAGCTAACGAGTGTCGAAAGTACAGCGCTAAATCCACCCGGTGGCGGAAAAGAGAAACGTAACGCGTCTCGCAATGCATGATGCCAGCTGCTTTGGTAAGAGAGAGGTGCGTAGAGAGAGAAAGGGGGAAGGAAGAAGCTTCAATTTATCTCTATCAGGTGCCGATACTATCGCCTGATTTCTTCTTTTTCGCCCGTCCAGTGGTGGTACAAAGGGCGCTATGCGCGTTTCAAACTTTGAGTTGATAGGCTTATGATAAAACGAAAAACACAATCTTATTTGCACATCAACATTCACAAACCGACATTATTTACGACTACGACTTTATAGGTATATTTTAACTTGGGGTTTTAATTGTTTATATTATTTATATAAAATATATGTTTAGATATAGGCTGGGTTTTAACTAATTTTACTTTTTAATTTTTTATGGTTGGCTTAGTCATTCTTATTTAATTATGTTGTTACGAAAAATCGATTTTTTATTTTACCCGTTATGCGGGGGGAATATCTTTTATTGAATATATTAATCAAAGATTAATAAGATGGATGAAAACAAAAAAAGACAACAACTTTCAACATTTCATGAAAAAATACAATAAAATTTTTTTTTCGCCATATGGCTCCACAGGAGTAACAAAATCTCCTAAGTTACGCTCTATTATTAGAAGCAATCTCAACACTCTCTACATCCCCACTTCCATAAACATATTCTCTATTTAATTAGCTGAGATCAACATCTCTATAAAGCGGTTTAATATTTTTTTGATTTTAACAAAGCATTCCTCACTAAATTCAAATCAAAGACTATCTATTACATAGACTGGAGTGCTCTACGGGGACATAGGTTGAACGATTTTGTTTGGTACAACAGCGCCACGTAGTAGTGGCGGCCCGAACTTTTCAGTTTAAAAACGGGCCAACGCGGACGAGACTGCGAACAACGATATCACTGAAGCCACGTGTGCGTGTTGCCCAAATACTTTTTCTTTGTCTTATTTTTATTAGTTTTATTTTTTATCGTATTTAACGTAATGGATCATGAAAAACGTTTAGGAGTGACCTATTGCCCTTTTTTTATTGCGGTAATACAAGAAAGAAAGATAAAAATATATCTTTTTTAGGTTTCCTAAAGTTAAAGAAAGGTGAGCTTGTAATTTTTAAAGTTTACTGTTTAAAAATTCACCTTAAACTTATAATTGTGTTATTTTTTTAGGTGTGACCTTTGGGTTTCCAATGCGGAGCGCTGTGACTTAAAAGAGAAAACTCCTCATTTGTTAAATAAGTCATATACTGTTTGCGCGAATCATTTTAAAAATGATTGTTTTATGAATAACGCCAAAAAAAACTTGGTTTGGAATGCCATTCCAACAATAAAAACGGGTGAAATAGAAATAACATCTAATTCTATCAGTCCCTCATTGAAAATTATTTCTAATGGTAAAATAGGGTTTGATTCTGAAAGAAACTAAATTACTTCCTGGTTGAGTAATGCCTGATTGTTATTTATTTTTTGTACAGAAGACCCAAAGACTGAAAATGTTCTTTCAACACCTAAGGGATCCATTGATTTAACAGGTGATATATAGATTTAAATAGACCCGAATTTTGGACTAATTCAACTCTTACAGCTTTAGTTGGCCAACTATTTACTGGCGATGGATTTTTGACATCACCTCTATCAGTAAAAGATAACTTTGAGACTCAAACCTGCAGTACAAAAAACCTAACTCCTTCGAAACCTTTAGACAATAGCATAAACTTACCAGGTGACCTAGTTGTATATTTGAAAAATACTTTAATTATGGGTTAATTAATGTAATATTTTGCAGGTCTACACAATCAAATATTTGAAGAAAGTTTATTGACCAATGATTTATGTTTTAAAAGAAGTTTAGAGGCAGACTCATTGACAATTAACTCACCACCGTCGCGGAGAAAACTGGTCAGCTTAAATTATGAACATTTAAGCAGCACATCAGGGTTCCACGAAGTAAATGGAAAACCTCCACTACAAATAGGTTCAATTAAAATCTTGATCTATTAATTATGGATAATAATATCATAAATCCTTCCAAATATGTTAATGGATGAGGACCCGGTATAAACAAAAAAATTATTTAGCATAACAAAACAAAACATTTATAGTATTTCATTATGATAGGAATATACTTCTTGGATAAAGTTAAATGAAAGTACGTGTCGACCACCTTCGCTTGTGAAGATTATGGAATGCTTTTTTGAAAATCAAAAGTTTCTATTTACGCACATGAACAAGCCAGATAAAGACAACGATACCTGTAATATCGTATATTTTAAATAATTCGAACAATTAATAATTTAGTTTCATTTTATGTAGTTTTGAGAAAACCCAGAATTCGCATTCGAAGAACGAAAGTTTTAAGTGAAATTGAAAATTCTAGATCCATGTCCGGAAAGGTTGATGAAAGTATAAATACAGAAACTGGTACAAGTCTACATATTTTTAAACTTAATCAATGCCATTGTATTCTATATTAAATTATTTATAATAATAATTATTGAATATTTTAGAACTGAGTAATCTAAACAGTCGGTTAAACATTGAAGTTCCTTTAGTTTCGGTCCAAAATACTCCTATTATTGACACTGGTAGTTATTTTTTAGTATATCTTAAAAAATTAAAGTAATTAATTTTGAAATTACTTTGTTAGGTGTGGTCAATATGAACAATGATGCTGCTTTATCTGAAGTACAGATATCTAATTTTAAATCGCCATCTGCTACTTTTACTGGTGAGTATTTTAAAATTTATTTATTCTATTTAATATAACATTAGGTAAAACCTGCACTCAAAGTCTAATCAAAAGGAAACGATTTTTTGATACTCCAAGAAAAATCAAATTGAAGAAAACTCTCAAAGTCAAAACAACACTTCTGAACCGAAGCCGAAAACGGATACACAACCTAAAATCCCAAATTCCAAAAACTAAAGCAGAGAAAATTAAAACTTTAAGTTAAGTGGCAAAAGATTTTCTGACAGAAGATCAAGAACACTTCTTTCATTCTCAGCTATTGAACAACAAACGCCCCAAAAAGGAAGAAGATGGTCCGATATGCACAAGCAAATTGCTTTGTCAGTGTTCTATCAAAGCCCCAAGACCTACAGACTACTTGGAAAACTTTTTGCACTTCCTGACCCTAGAACCTTAAGAAACTGGTTGGAGGACGTCTCGGTAAAACCTGGTTTCAATGAAAATATCTTCCAAGCTTTAAAAAAGAAAATTGAAAAGATGTCTCCAAGAAACCGAAACTGCGTCCTTTTGATGGATGAAGTTTCTTTAATGACTGGTCTTTCTTATAATCCATCCAAGGACCAGGTTGAGGGCTTTTTGGACAATGGGAATGGTGATCGAGAAAAAGTTTTAGCCAATGAAGCTTTCGTCATAATGTTGCATGGCATATTCCAGCCATGGAAACAAGTTTTGAGCTTTACATTTGCCCGTGGGACTACAAATTCTGCAAAAATGGAGAGTCATTTGAAAGAATGTCTGACAAGGCTGCAAGCAATTTGCCTGAATGTTAGAGTGATAATTTCAGACCAGGGGCCATCGAACCGAAGTCTCTTCAATCGCTTGAAACTAACAGAAAACCAGCCATTTTTTATGCATAATAGCCAGAAAGTCTTTGGTCTGTACGACCCACCACACTTACTGAAAAGTTTAAGAAATAACTTTCGTACTTACTTAATGGAAGTCTTTGGAAAACCAGTACGCTTTCATTATGTAGATGAGTTTTTAAAGTATGACCGAACAAGACCTCTTCGATTAGCGCCAAAACTAAAAAAAAACACACTTGCATCCCACTTCATTTTCTAAAATGAGAGTGAAAGATGCCGCACAAATTTTTTCCCACACAGTCTCTGCAGCAATGTCAACATGTATCTCATTTGGTGTGTCAATTTGAATATCAACTGGTATTGCAGGTATACAAACGTATACTATATAAAAAAATTGTTACTGAAAAGTTTACCGCAGATTTTATAGGGAGAGTTGATCAAATGTTTGATGCTGTCAATTGCTCCAAATTTGACAGCACAAAGGAGTTGAGAAGGATGATGACAAAGAATTCTTTGCACCATAAAATCCTTGATGAATCAGTACAAATGCTAAAGTCAATTAAATTTGAGCTACCAAACAAAAATACCAGAATCTTCTATGTGGATGGATGGTTGAAATCCATTGCAGCCATTAAAGGATTATGGCAAGACCTTAATGCTGAAGGAGCCCATTTTATTTTCACTCGACATTTCACCCAGGATCCATTGGAAAACTATTTTTGTACCATACGCCAAAAAGGGGGCAACCACCAGAATCCAAATGCTATGCAATTTAGGGACGCCTTCAAGCAAACATCAACCCAATCTTTTCTTCAAGGCAGTGATGGTCAAAACTGTGAAGGAGACTTTGGTGAAATCTTACTAACTTTGAAGAGTCTTAAAAATAACGACTCGTTGATAAACAACAGTTCAGTCTATGAAGATGGGAAGTCAGCAGAAACAACAAGCCATAAAAACTTGTCTAGGTTAACGGTAATAGTTAGTGTAGGGAGCTGTTGGCTCGATCTCGTGGCATGCAGGGCTTGCCACCACCCTCCTACGCATTGTAACCCGGCCACCTGAATTAAGGGCTTCAAAAGTCGCATGATGACTTAGGCCTAAGGTGGTGCCTTGGGTATTAGCCTAGCTGATTATTATTATTATTATTATTATTATTATCTCTCAAAGAAAAAAAGAATTTCAGGCTTGAAAGAAATAGACGCACATGCAGTTTCCGAGGCATTTGGAAATGCTATAGATCTCAATGCTCTAACATATGTTACTGGTAGCGTTATCAAGAAAGTACGGGATTCCCATCACTGCGAAAGTGATAAAACAATTTGTCGTTTTTTCACTGAATCTGAATATCTTGAAAATCAAAACCAAACTCTTACAAAAAGGGAGACTTTGGTGGGTTAATTTCTCCCTCAGACAAAAATTGACCACCTTTTCGGAGTAGTGAGTTTCCAGTCTATGTAATAGATAGTCTTTGATTCAAATAAACCAGCGACTACCAAACGGTTTTACTTTTTGTAGGGAGCCCATTATCTAGCCCATAAACTAGATAATATACTGGCAGCATGCTACGCTAATGTCCCACGTGTTCCTTGCGTTCTATTTCATCGTTTTAGGTTAGGTTTTCCATCTGTTAATTTGTTAGTTAGATTTATTCGGTTGTAGTTTTTTTTTTCATTTTTAATTTGGTGTACGTGTCGGCCTTCTGCGGTGTTCGGTTATATGGCATTGTTTCAATTTCCATTACAAAACTAGATTCTACCATCTCGTCCTTCGAGCTATTTGGTCCAGATTTCGTGGTCTACCGGAAAGACAGAAACATTCACGGTGGGGGTGTATGTCTCGCTGTCAGTAAGGATTTCAAATCCTATCCCTTAGAACTAAAACGGATGTCGAAGCGGTAGCTATGCGGGTGTCTATCGGTTCATCGTGTCTCCGTCTTTGCTGCATCTACAGGTCGCCTACAGCCACCCCAGCGTACACCAAGAAACTCAACTCCCTCCTTGGTTGTGTGGCTGAAGGTAAATCGGATCTAGTCATCACCGGAGACTAACTTTCCCAGTTTTACCTGGGAGACACAGACGAGTTCATCGTCGGCGGCAGCGAGCTTCCTTCATTCACTTCTCGCCTCTCATCTCAGTCAGCGCGTCACTGAGCCCACCAGGGAAAATAACATCCTTGACTTGGTATTGGTATCTGATGATAACATACTCGAGTCCATCTCTCACTTTCCGGGCGTCAGTGATCACGACTTTCTATTTCTCAAACTTCGTGGGGTCCGTCCCCCGTCACGGAATGCGCCCAGGTCGGTTCATAACTTCAACAAGGCGGATTTCGCTGCCATGGCTAACTCGCTCACAAAACTAACCCTTCCGGCCACCACCTCTGTTGAGGAGATGTGGAGCGCATTTACTGCCGCCGTTGGGTCAGCGGTTGTAGCCCATGTACCAATCAAGCATCTCTCCACTCGACACAATCTCCCATAGGTTGGCTCATCCCTTCGCCGTCTGATGCGCATCACAAAACGGCGGTATAACAGATCCCAAAAGTATCCATCTGCTGCCAATACTCAAGCTTTTAATAAGCATCGAGCTATTGTCAAATATGCTCTTCGTGCCGCACGCACCCACCATGTTGACATGGTAGCCTCGGACCTTACAACGAACAGAAAACAAAATTTACCAGCTTGTCTCTACCAAGGCAAAGTCTGTTGGAATCCCTGATCTTTCCTGCAACGGCACGAAGTACACTACGGCAGTTGATAAAGCCAATCTCTCGGCTTCTACCTTCCGTAGTACTTTCCCGGTGTACGATCTGGGTGAAGTTCCTCTTCTGGAACCCCGAACACCGATAATGCCTGACATATTATATTCTACCAAGGGAATATACCAATTACTTGCTAAAGCCAAACCACAAAAAGCTCCACTCACAGCCATCTTCCAGTCGTCTTATGACGAGGGTGCTATCCCGCGTGACTGGAGCCGAGCAAACATCACACCAATACCTAAAGGCGGAGACCGATCTGACCCTGCCGAGCACCGCCCTATCGCCCTCCTGTCGCAAGTTCTTAAGACTACTGAGCACGTAAGTGCGTCGGCCATCTCGTCACACTTCACCTTACACAACTTGATAAGACCCTATCAGCACGGTTTCCGGAGTGGTTTCAGCACCGAAACTCAGCTGCATCGAGGATTGGACCTCTGGACTAGAGCAGACCGGACGAGTGGACATTATTTTTCCAGACTTTCGCAAAGCTTTTGACTCGGTTTCACATGAACTTCTCAAAGCGAAACTCCACGCTTACGGAGTAGGAGGCCGCACTCTCAACTGGCTGTCGGCATACCTTGAAAATCGGGAATTCAGGGTTGTCCTTCCAGGAGCCACGTCAGACTGGCTTCCAGCTTCTTCTGGGGTGCCGCAGGGTTCCGTCCTGGGGCCACTTCTTTTCATCATCAATGACGTTGGGGAAAACGTTGTCTCCACTTTGTATATTTTTGCGGATGACGTGGCGCTCTCCCGGATTATCTTCTCGCAGCAGGACTGCGCCATCCTACAATCTGACCTCGACTCTATCGGCAAGTGGAGCGAGCGTTGGCTTCTACCGCTAAATTCAGCCAAATGCTCTGTCCTTTCCCTTCGCAGGGGGACCAGCCAGAGCAAGTCGCTAAATATGTCCTCCATGGAGTTGATCTCCGACAGGTCCCCTCCCTAAAGTATCTGGGAGTGACGCTCACAGATACACTAGAGTGGACCACACACATCACCCGGGTTACCGCGCAGGCTGCGAGAGCACTGGGTTTCATTCGCCGCCACCTCTCTCACTGTTCCTTCACCACGAAGTCTCTTGGAGTTAAAACATATGTTTTCCGATCCTAGAGTACTGTTCTGCCGTCTGGGCTCCCTCGACTGTTGCGGGTGTCCATGCGGTTGACCGCATTCAGCGGCATGCCCTCCGCTTCGCTGCCAGTGTTGGCTTTTCGTGGAGTACCTCTATGACCAGAGTTCTCAAAAACTTCAAATGGGATAACATGGCTTCGCGTCGTCGCCTTAAGAGATTGGTTATCGTAAATAGTGTTGTACTTCGCACTTGTGGTGCCCTCGCTCCGCTTTCGAAGGCCATCTCTGGCTGGCATCGCCCCCCAAGAGGAAATCGTGCGGCCTCTATGGTTCTCCCCGGTTTTCGCCTCGCCGTTCGAAAACATTCTTTCCTCCCCTCCTCCATCCGCGAGTGGAATTCTCACCACCGTCAATCTGCCAGAAAAAAAGGGGGAAAGCAGTAAGAGACGTTTTCATATTTATATTCCGGATATCGCTGGACTCCTGCAGCACCAAAAATAAAATATCAAAAATCAAAGACTGAATTAAACAATATACATTTTTTTTATAAACGAAAAATGAAATGTTTTTTCTAACTCTTAAAACTTACAAAAACTAAGCGTTTTTAAAAATTAGGATAATTATATATTATTATTTTGGTTTATATTTTATATATTAATGTGTTTTCTTCTCCTAGCAGAACGATTTTCGCTATGATAGTTCGCAAATAGAACTGACTTCAATTTTCGAATAGTACTACAACTAATCTTACTCTCTATTATGCTTTTCGAGTTACTGTTTTCGAAACAGAATAATTTTTCCGTTTTTACATGAACGCCTTTAATCACAAATAGGAGGGAGGGATCAAATTTGCCCGTTATAGCGCCATAACCGCACATAGAACCGACCTGATATTAAAACCATTAACACTACTATTTGTACCCTTTAGAATGTTACCTTGTTTGTCGAGTTACCTCGCACGGTTTTCAAGAAAAATGATTTTTAGCGTTATTACATAAGCGCGTTTAATAACCATATTACAAATTGATGGGAGGGTTCAAATTAGGCCCTTTATAGCGCCATTACCGCACATAAAACCAACATGATATTGAAATTACTAACACTACTATTTGTATCCGTTAGAATGTTACCTTGTTTGTCGAGTTACCTCGCACGGTTTTCAAGAAAAATGATATTTAGCGTTATTACATGGGCGCGTTTAATAACCATATTACAAATTGAAGGGAGGGATCAAATTTGGCCCTTTATAGCGCCATTACCGCACATAGAACCGATCTGATATTAAAACCATTAACACTACTATTTGTACCCTTTAGAATGTTACCTTGTTTGTCGAGTTACCTCGCACGAATTTCAAGAAAAATGATTTTTAGCGTTATTACATAAGCGCGTTTAATAACCATATTACAAATTGATGGGAGGGTTCAAATTAGGCCCTTTATAGCGCCATTTTTCTCCAAAATAGTAAGATCCGACACTAGCGATCCCAGCGTAGATTCTTTTCAATATCGTCCGTTTGAATAACTTTATCTAAGCCTTTTCTATTTGACGTTATGAGTTATGACTGCCCTAGTTTCAAAGATTTGTATTCCTACATCACGAAAATCTTTAAAAACTGTGAAAGTGTTTGCTGGTTTTTGCAATCTGAACTTTTCTTCCGCGGCATTTTATTAATATAAATTAATTTCGCGAATCGAAATCCTAACAAACACAAGGAGAACGCAACTAGCCTTTAAACACGCTAACGGAGGGTTGTGTACGAATTTCATTGGACGAGCGTCACGAGCCTTTACGCTGAATGTTTTACGGGCGGGGGGGAAGACAATTTCCGAATTTTCCCCTTCCGACGGCAGCAGGCGCTAAAGCGTCTAGCCAATGAAAAACTTACACAAGAAAATCCACGACTTTTGACGGGTTGCGTTCTCCTTGTGTGGGGTGTTGTGTTTGTTGCACCTAACTTACAGTAACCGACAAAGAAATTATTTTTGAAAAGTAAGATACGTGACCAATATCGGCGAATAGTTTTTTAAAATAAAATTGTAAAAAAAAATCTTTTTAATTCCCTAAAGATTAAAGTTATGTATTTTAACTCCGATTCAATACGAATTTAAATTTAAAGGCGATTTAGTTTTTCTTTAATTATCCTAGGAAGCAAAATCTATCGGCTCTATATTTAAAGCTTATTTTCGCATGTTCCTGCGCGATGACCGTCAATAGTAACCTTACGCAAAAGGTGATGGAAGCAATTTGGCCCTGAGAAGGGATCTCTCAGGTTACACAGAGCAAGGAAAGGGTGACGAAGTATACTTTTTGTTTTAATATCCACTTTTGTCTATATGTACAATTGGAGAGTGAACTCTTAAAACGACATGCAATTTGTAAGACATAAATCCCAAATATTATCCTGATGATTTGTAATATTGTTTGTCTGCGAAAGGTTACAGATATTCGCCAGGTCGAAAACGAATTAGCTTTTTTTAGTTATATAATACGAACAATTAGTAACGTTCCAAGTAGACCAAGATACTTTTGGAAGATCAAAATCGCCCAGAAAAATTATGTCTCCTTGATAGGACGAACGAGTGTTTCTAAGGAAGGTTATGATAGAGGTCGGAGTAATGTTCAACTGTATATGAAGGGGGTAGATATATGTTGCCAATTCATAATTTGTTTTTGCTTTCTAGGCCTATTTCAAGCCATACGGCTTTAAAGTCTGCCTCTAAATCCAGTGTACGAATACACTGGATCCCCTTCAATACAGCTATAAGCGTACCAGCTCCATGAGTCATTCGATCAGTTCTATGTATATTATAGTGTTGAGGAAAGAAATCAATAGTAGATCTATCAGGCAATAACAAAGTTTCTGTATCGGTAGATTTTCAGACACGACGTTTTATTATATTTCATCGGCTTTTGTTAAGAGCCCCAGTATATATATATATATATATATATATATCCATATATCTACATATACATCCAGGGTGTTACGGATAAGAGTACCGAAACTTTTATAATGTGTTCTATGGGTCAATACGAGTTGAAAATGTCTAATGAACCACGGTCCTAAAATGTACCGTTTAGGAAATATAAGATTTCAAAATTTGACCTAAAAAAACACCGAAATTCACGCAAATGTGAAATCCTTATTATGCCTTGATCACAATTGTGGTCTTAAAATGATCGGTTGTTTTTTAGAGATAAAGTGATAAAAGGATCGCCGAATATTAAAAGATTATTACAATATCGTACGGAAGTATGCCCTTCCAGATTGTGAATTTACGAAGAAGCTTTAAAAACAAGACTTGTAATAGTTTTCGACGTTTAACTGTAACCTAGTCGTGTTTGATAGTACAAAAACCAGCAGCACATAATTAATGGTATGTTTTTATTTATCAAAACAGAACAATTATTGACATGGTTACACGCACCGTTCACATTATTTACAAGAGTTTTTCGAAATGCCCACCTTGAACTCTAATGCACAAACGACAACGTCGTAAAAATGATTGACGAATCAGATGTCTGGTGTGTTTCGAATTGTCTCACATGCATCGATAATACGCTGGCGCAAGTCGTCAACATCTCGGACCTCTGTTTTATAAACTACGTCTTTCAGATGTCCCCAAAGATAGAAGTCACAAGCGTTCAAATCGGGAGATCGTGCTGGCCATGGAATAGTTCCTCCTCGTCCTATCCACCTTAAAGGAAATGTCGCATCGAGGTGGTCTCTCACGGCACGGCTGAAATGTGGGGGTGCTCCATCGTACAAGAACCACATCCGCGGCCTATAGTCGCTAACGGAACATCTTCCAGAAGCTCTGGTAGGGCTCGTTGCAGAAATTCCAGGTACGACTCTTCATTCAATCTTGGCGGAAGGAAATAGGGTCCCACTAATCTTCTTGCACTCTGTCCACAATCCACTGACAGAAGTTGCGGCGGTGTGGATAGTCGGCTTCGCTCAAGGCTTGAACATCTGTAAGTGGTAAGGGTGATAACGATGACCAAGAAGAATTCTCCAGACCATCACGTGATTTACACCCAGCTGTCGTCCCGCTTGACGGGTACTTGTGCTGGGGTCATCATTGAAAATTGTCAGTACCTGAAACATTCCAGATGGTTTTTTCAATGAAAACACTATGTTATAAACTACATCGCGCAAACAGATTTCAAATAATAACCTGTTCTTCTACGTCGAGTGGAACGTCTCGCACTCCTTCTCGAGAGGGTTGAAGTTGACCAGTTTCTCGTAAACGCCAGTCCACACTTTCGAAAGTTCGTCTATTCGGTATTCTTCTGTTAGGGAAAGTTTTTTGGTACAGTAGTCGGGCTTCATCTCCTCTTCCTTCGGCTCGTCCGTACATCAAGTGCATGTCGGTGTATTCAGCGTTGGTAAAATGCGCCATCATTATCGAAAGTCCGGTGTCAAAGTAAGTACATTTACAAATTAACACGACGTTTTATACCGAAAATTGCAACATCACTAGAGCATCATTTACGATTAAACGTGTTGATTAAAAAATAATTTGTAGATGTATTCACAAACCCTCTTTCTTGGCGTAGCTTTGACTGTACGAATTTTCCACCCAGCCCCTTCCATCTCACTGATAACCCTTCCGAGTTATTTCTGGCTTCAGGTACTGCGAATTTTTTGCTCTTGCAATTTTCGGTATAAAACGACGTGTTAATTTAGAAATGTACTTACTTCGACACCGGACTTTAACCCTGTTTAACCCTGATAAATCCACGGTTCTCTATTGTGGTCCTATCAATCGTCTTTTCCAGTACCGGTTGGGTGGTTGGGTCATCAAGGCCAGCGAAATTGTTCGTGACCTTGGCGTCTTGTTGGGTGGAAAATGTTGGGCACCACTCACAGTCGGTGGGCTTCTGCCCGCGGCCTACGTGACCTGTATGTTTTAAAACGTTCGTTTTCCAATTTATCTATCAAGTAATTAAAGGTGTTATATCAATCTTATGTCCGTCCGTATCTCGATAATTGTTCACGTATTTGGTCCCCTCACCTGGTAAAGGATATTGAGAGGCTTGAGAGAGTGCAACGTAAGGTCACCAAGATGGTCTCTGGCCTTCTTTCTCTCTCTTACCCTGACCGTTTTGCCCGCCTTGGTCTTTTGTCCCTTTCGAATAGGCGTCTGAGAAATGATTTGGTTGAGGCCTTCAAACTAATTTTTGAGTTGTATGACGTCCCGGCACCAGGGCCGGCTCAAGAAATATTTTTCACCCGGGCAAGAGGGGTTTTTGGCGCCCCTCTTGTTTTGAGACTAAATTAAACTACCCCCCCCCCCCGTAAAAAACATTACCATGTCCATGCTATAAATTTACCGTTTTCATAACAATAAATAATCCCTTTAATCACTTTATAAATACTTTGTGTAAACATATTTAATACCTTCTTTATGGTACATGGTCATTTTACATGGAGCTTGAAACACTAGGTAAGGTGGCCAGACTAGTATACCTAAAGTACATTAATTGTAATGTCCATACTGAATAGAATCACGGTTAATATGTGAAATAAAAGAATTAAGTTTACGAAGAACCCGTGAGTTAAAGATAAAAATAATGGATATTTTTATTTTTAACTCACGGGTTGTTCTTAGTAAACTTTATTCTTTTATTCATTACATTAATTGCTTTAACAACTTAATTTAAAAACTTTTTTGCGGGAGTTTTTAAGGCCTACACTTATGAACTTTTTTAAAGCTGTCGCTGGCTTTTCTGCTTCAACGGCTTCTCTCCATTTCCTTTTTTTATTAAAAGAACCAGAATGCTTCTTTTTCTCGGACATCTTCATTCAATTCAACGTTACTCTAATTAATATCTATCTAACTAAAACTATTTAACTGAAACTAATAAATGGCTTTCTGCGCGTGCGCGTAAAATAGAAGAAACTACTGCAACCACGGACACACGACAGCTTAAATCGTACCAATAGACTGCTTTAGAACTAAAAATCGAAAACGATTTAAATGCATTTTAGAATATTAAATGCAGGTTCATTATAGTCTAAGAAACAAATATAATTCTTGAAAATGGCCTGCTAGTTTATTTATCATAAAGCTGGATAAATGACAACGAAATAGCAAGCAAGCACATAGAAGTACTGTATTAGTTTGGGCTTCCTTCTATTCTTCTCACCCTAAATGGGTAAGAGTGTGCAATAATTGGTGGGTTTACCGGGGAGTCAGGGTCCGGCTCTTGTAACCCACTGGGAGATGTTAGCTCTGATCAAATGGTCCTATCTCCACCTCCGACTTCGGCCAGGTTTGGCTGGAAACTGAGCTTCGAGCCTTCGACTCAGGTTAACGTAGAGGGTCCGTGTAAACTGGCCGCCTCGGCGAATTTGGTATCCTGCTGTGGGGTGGCGGGCCTCCGTATGAGGGCACGTTGGTCCTGTTTCCCGGCCTTTTGGAGTCACACCGGGATCTCAGTGGCCAGCTGTGCCGGGTTATGTGGACCGCTGCGTCCCGTCATTCCCCTTTAGGAGCTCTCTCCAAAGGGTATGACTCTTTACCTACGTTGGTAGGGTGTCAAATGGAGTTGCTATAGCATCCACTCTTAATCCCACGGCTGTGTGCGAAGTGAGAATTGGTCCACCCATTGCTGCACCTTCTGCTGGGGTTGAGTGGTTTGCGTCAAAGGTCCGACCATCAGTAGTAGGGTACTACTACCCGAGGGGCTAACGACTTCCCGTAATCGGTGTACACCCTAACTCTAATGATTACGTATTCTTTTGTACTCATTTGTAATCCCGTTATCATTTGTAATCTTCGTACTCATCTGTAATCACCCGTAATCATTATGAAATCACGCGTACTGATCTGTAATCACGTGTAATCATTTGTAAAGCGCGTAATCATTTGTAATCACGCTTATTCATTGGAATTATCCCGTACTCAATTACTCATCTGTAACAATTTTAAAGTTTTGGGTTGCCTGTGTACTCATCGTAATCATTATGTTCTCATCATAATCGTTCTGTACTCATCGTAATCGTTCTGTACTCATCGTAATCATTCTGTACTCATCATAATAATTCTTTACTCATCGTAATCATTCTGTACTCATCGTAATCATTCTGTACTCATCGTAATCATTATGTACTCATCGTAATCATGTGTATTCATCGTAATCATCTGAACTCATTAATGATTACGTAATCGGTGTAGAGGCAAATTCTTACTGGCTAGCCCCACGCTACTACCCATGCTGGATTTGTCACCTGTCCGGGCTTGGGGACGCTGGCGTAGGGCACTATGATGATAGGCCTCCGGTGGTATGGCTCCTGTTGCTAGGTACACCGACCTAAAAATTCTGACACACTTCTATTCTTCTAGTATCGCCCAACCACTTTTCCTTCTTCATATTATATACCCTGGTTTATAATGAAAATACCCGGAAAATGCTTTATTCGTCAGAACTATGCACCGTAATTTTATGGTTTATTTACTATTGTAAAATAAATAGTCGCAAAAAAACATTCATCGACGATGTTGGTTGTGAAAATGGTTTGTATTTCTAATTAGCTAAAGATTTTTCAAATTATGTTACGCTTTCATTAAAAATTTTATAAACAAATCCAATTCTTGGTAAACCAAAAAGGCGCACAACTCAATTTCGGCGCCCCTCTCAAAACGGCGCCCCGGGCAGTTGCCCGGGTTGCCCGGCCCTTAAGCCGCCCCTGCCCGGCACCTCCTTCCTTACCATTCGCTGGCTGGGTAGGAAAGCTCCTACGATATGTAATGCTTGTACCTCGCGCCGTGTTTTCTTCACACAGCGAGTAGCAGGGTTGGCAAAAAACCGGCTTTTTTAAAAATTGAAAAATCCAGTATAGTTAAATCCGGCTGTAACCGGTGGTTTAAACCGGTTAAAACCATTAATAAAAAATGAGAAAATTGCTTATATCAAGCCCTCATTGCTCAAATTTCCCGATTTAAAAATTACGTTTTTGCGCGTGACAGTACCTTTACATTGTGAGGTATAGCAGACTTATTTACCCGCTTTTATACCCTAACATGGCAGCGTATTTTCACGCGCAAAATTAATTTTAAGATACCCTAATTGCTTATAATAATTGCGACAAAAAGTGAAGGTTAAGTTTTGTTAATGTTTCTAATTAATTTCTCAATTTTTTTTATAAAAAAAAGTGGATTTAACCATGGATTTTATTTGATGGATAAATCCGGCTTAAACCAGGGTGGTTTAATCCAGTCTGGCTGGCTCTTGCCAACCCTGGCGAGTAGTAAACTCACGTAATGCCCTCCTTTCCCTAATTAAGATTAAATCCTCTAGTTCTGCCTTTAAGAGTCGGCTTGACAAGTTTTACGGGTGGTAATTATCTTTCTTGTATACATAGTTGTATAAAACGAAAAAAAATATTACTTATATTTTACTTTTCCTAACTGTAAATTATGCCATATCCATCGCCATTCCTTTGTCATTGCTGTTATTTCATTCAAATTTTTGTGTAACTTTCATGGTATTTTATAATATCTCCATTCCCTACTAAAGCAGGGCGCAATAAGTGTAAACTTTCATTTCCTGTTTTATAAACTTTATTATTATATATACATACTCCTGTAACACAAAAAGTCGATTTAGGGTCGGCCTTTAGTCGAAAAGTTGCTTTTGGGTCCTAGTCCAAATACCGACCGTAAAAGTCCTAAACGTTTTTTAGATAATTCCGCGTAAGTACCTTTTCGGTCGCTATTAAAGTCGGTATGGTGACCTTTCATTTTGGACCACTTGCCGACTCTAAAAGTCTTAAGCCCCATTTTCATGCTCGCTGGTAGCGGGTAAAAATCGTCAAAATCCGCTTCAGCTACACACTTTTTGACTTTCCGCATCGATCTGTTTCAAACAGATATTTTAGCTTTATTTTCACGCTTGCGAGTGGCGGAAGCGAATTTTGATGATTTTTACCCGCTACCAGCGACCATGAAAATGGGGCTTTAATCATTTTTTAGATAATTCCGCGTAAGTACGTTTTTGGTCGCTATTAAAGTCGGTATGGTGACCTTTAATTTTGGACCACTTGAAGACTCAATAAGTCTTATCATTGGAACTGTTTATAGAGCGAACGCCGACCTTAAATAGCTGTCGTGACTTGAAAAAGACATGACACATTTATAGCCCGACCAACGGCCGACTTATATCCGACATTTTATTGGCCAATTAATCGCGCAAAACTGTGAAAGTTTGCGATTTAATAAAACAAATTGAAATATTTTAATAACTTCTTTTCTGTGCTCTATTTTTTTTTTGCTTTTTTAAAAATCTCTCAACTCGAGTAGGTTACATTCATATAATTAAATGTGTTAGGTGAGATATTATGAATGAAGATTTATTTGTTACTTTTTCTAAATCCCAAGAAAATACAGAAATCCGCACCCTAGATTCTAGAGCTTTCCGATTGACGGTTATGTAGTGAAGTGATTACCCACTTCCGTGACCTCCGAAAAATCGGCCTCCATCAGTTATTCATTGTTTCACTCCCGTTCATGGAACTGCACCAACTATATATATATAGCTATATTTACGACTTTACGTTTTAATTTTTCAGTCAGATAAAATATCAAAAAGGAAGTCGGCCCGACGCCGTTAGGCAGTTGGTCCAGTGCCTTTTGGTAATCGGTCTAGGGTCAAACAGTCAAGGTCGTACAATATTTGTCAGCCGACCGTCGGCCACTCCCGATGCGGCTAGGGCATTTCGAACAGAAAAAGGAAGGTCGGCCAACGGTCGATCGATTATGCTTGGCTTTGTTCCTTTGACTGATATACATGTTGCCAAAAAAAAATCAGCCAAATCGGACCATATTTTAAGGTCGCAACCAAATTCGAATTTTACTAGTACGTTTCAGTCGTTGACATAACTATAATATCTCCTTTATGCGGTGGTGTTAGTGTGGAAGCGTTTGAGTAATGGCTAAAACAACACGTCGTAGTTCCGCCAGTGTTTGGCTCATTGGGAAGCCTGATAGAGATTTATGTGGCTCACGGCTACCATCAAAAGGATATGCCTTGTCTAAGTTTATGTTCCACCACATGTAGGAGAAGCTACCCATAAGCGAAAGCCTGAAGTTGTCCGTCACAGCCGTTATCAAGTTTTGGAACAAGGTGTGGATCCCAACACAGCGTCTTGACAATGCTGAGCGAAAGCTGAAGAAACTTTTTGAAAGGTATGTGCAACTGAAGAAGGGCAGGACAGTTCAGAACGACAGCTGCCGAATGAAGGAGGACATGTTCAAAGGGGAAAGAGAGGATTTATCCAGCGCTAGCTTTGGCAGCAAGGACAAGATTCTAGCTGAAAAAGAGGCAAGAACGAGGAAACGATCTATGGCAGAAGATATCAGAAAGAATAAATCAGATGTAGAAAATCAACAACTATTTAAAATTGCGTCAACGTCTGCTGTCAATTCCTCAAATTCCCCTTTGTCGACGTCGGAAGATGAAAATTAATACCAGCCGTCAGTACCGATGTCTTCTCCTGCTACACACAATACAAAACAGACCAAGAAGTGGCGATGACACTTAACCGAGTCCACATCAGCGACAGAAAAGCTACGTTTATCATCGCGGCAACGGCCCAAGCTCTCGGACACGATTTACACAGTAGTGCTCTGCAGAGCCGGCTCCGCTCGGCTCCGATGATAAGTCGGAGCCGTAGCCGGAGCCAAAACTCGGCTCCCCTAAAAAGTCAGCGCCGGAGCCGGAAGCAAAATCCTTGAGCCGGAACCTGAGCCGGCTCCGATTGCACTAATTACTTTTTAAGCGCATGTATATATTAAGAAAACACTAATGTTTCTGTGAAAGAATGCACTATTGTGTTTCAAAAGCTAATCAAAACGTTAAATAAACTTCACAACATCATCATTCATCAATTCTGAAAAAAATATTTTATTTTATTTTTACACAAGATAGATAACAAAGTTATCATTAGTATTTACCAAGTTATCAGTTCAGTGTACCACTGCTACTGCTAGGAATCGTAAATTCATTACAAACAAGTTGGCAAGCCAAAATATACTTCTCCTCGGAAGAATTGTCCCTAGTGGTATTAATTTCTCGAGATAACCCTTAAAGATAAATCTCCGCAATTTAGAGTTATTGGTTAAAAATGTTATCCCAGTTCTATATAAAATTTTAATTATAATAAAAATAATTGAGACGAAACGACCAATTTTAATTTATTCAGAATATCATAAGTTAAGTAGTTACAACAGTACAACGTACTATAACAATGCACAATTGAATTAAAGCCTTTTTACAGTACAAGTTTATCAGTTGAATATAATACGAAGCAAATTTTAATGAAAGAAATATCTACAGAGGGTATTATAACGACCGTTCGCTTTTTGGTTTATAATTTTAACGGAATCGAGCCGATTTTAATTAAGCGATAGTTTATCGAAATTTTGTTAAAAGAATATTCCCTAAGGCCGCGCGATAAATTTACGAGAATAATTTCCCGTCGCCGTTATATCGAAAATTTATTTGATTCGGGATTTCCAGAATTGTAATGTTGTGGGCGAGTGATTAGGAAATAAAATGGCAACCAGAATTATGCAAAATTATAAATGTTTATTTTTATTCAGAACAGTCTATGGAACGTTCTAGATTTAACTTTCATCAATAACCCAACAATATATATCCCTTCTACGTAATTGTACAGAACTGGAACTCAAGTGTCTAAGACTAGATTTGTCTTAGTTCATCGTGATTGAAAAATAAACTAAAACACACTTACACTTAAGTAAATATCATAAATTATACTGAGTCATTTTAACTAAATTCAAACTACCTAACTATAAACTGTCTTAATTAACAGCTGAGAGCTGTTCGCTACTAATTTCTTTCAATCTACTTAATTTACCTCACAGGTTGAGTTGATAATTTCAAGGGTATAATTTGGTTATTCCAATTCAAAAAATAATAACAATCAATTTTATCATACAGCTGACTTGAGTTAGTTCATAATTACTTTAACACTTTCAGTCTTAAACACGCACTGTTCATACACTTAAGTCCATTCACTCACGTTCCAAACGCGAAACACAATTTAACTCTTTTCTTGACCGAAGACCGAACATACTAATTAAAACCGCAAAGTTACCTCATAACTTTTGACCGACACCAGGACCCTGTCCTGTAGTAGTTCGTCTGACAGCCAAGAACTAAGAAAGACTATATCTTCTATCAAAGAGTATAAAAACTACGTAACCTAGAGATATAATGACAGTCGAAAGCAGTAAAGGAAGTTGTAGCAACCGGGGGGGAAGGCACTCAGTGAATTTGCACTTCAAATTTCGGTACCGCAGCGCCACTACGGCAGTATTTAGTACAATAAATAATAAAACCGGAGAAAAAATGGCAGTTACGGTGTTGCGGAGTTGCTAAATTTGGCATTTTGGATATTTAATTGTCTAATATCTGTCAATTCAAAAAAGTGACAGTAATTGGTTACTGTTTCGTGATTTTTTTAGTTAGAATTTTTGGATTCGTTGTTTCGGTGTTTATTTTCAAAAAGTGAAGAATAAGGCGTTTGTTCTCTAACGTTGCCAAGTCCTAAAGGTAACCAATTCCTTAAGGAATTTTCAAGAATGTTGAACTAAATCAAAATGATTGCCACTTAAAACTGCCGTAGTGGCGCAGCGGTACCGAAATTTGAAGTGCAAATTCATTGATTGACTTCCCCCCCCCCCCCCGGTTGCTACAACTTCCTTTACTGCTTTCGACCGTCATTATATCTCTAGGTTACGTAGTTTTTATACTCTTTGCTTCTATATTGACGGCAACGCCTTATGTACTTTTATTTTGTGTGTTTTTTTTGACCCGTCGAGATTTGACTGAAGTTCGAAAAATTGAAGAGATTACATTTTTTACCCGGTTTGATTGATAGTTCTCCGCACGGTGGCGCTAGATTATTACTTTGATATAGTTTTGAATAATTATCCTTTTTCTAAGCGTTTTTTAAAGGTAACAATGAACTACTTTTTGTGTTTTAACGAAATTTTGTTAAGAATTAAACAAAAATTTAAAACAAAACAAAAAACCGTACCAAAGAATAAACAAACAAAGTTCAATAAACAATATTTGGGTCATTACACGTGAAATCGACAAGCGTTGTTGCTCGATAGTGACGGATTTCGCCCAAAATTTTTTCCATGGTTTATTTACGCTAAATATGAAGTCACCTGGAGTTTAGCGGGGTAATTTCAAAAATTTGAAAAGTTATAATTTTTTGAAATTTTAAGCATTTTGGCTAGAGTTTCGTTACTTAATAAACATTTTTTTCAGTAACATGATTTGTAAAGCTCTTCAAAATATGAAAATTGGTACTCTTAGCTAAAATGACCTACAGATTCCGAATTTGACTTACAATTTACTCTATAGGCTCTAGTTTGCGATATAAGCGCTGTTTGGCGGGGTAGCGCAAAACATCGTTTTTAGAAAGGGGTCCATCTCAGAATTTAATAAAAATTTCAAATAAGCACCTCCTTGCACATAGAAAGGTCCCTCTTAAATTTGGTGTTGGCGACCAAATTATTTTTATCAAAAATAATTTTTTGAAATTGGGCATTTTTCGCGTTTTTCGCAAAACTTCGTTGTACGATCTGGATAGAGGGGTGGCACTTATCATTTAATTAACGAAATAAGCACCTTCTTACGTATAGAAACGCCTCTGTCAAATTTGGTGTTGGCGACGAAACTATTTCTATCAAAACGAATTTTATTGAAATTGGCCATTTTTAGCATCTTTCGCAAAACTTCAGTCCGTGAGCTTAGGCGGGGTGGCACTTAATATTTGAAGATCCCCTCCAAAATTACCAGAAATTTCGACAACTTTTCATTTCTAGGTTACAAAGAACTTAATTTTTAATTTTCTATTCTTCTTTTTTATGAAATACTTTTGAGATGAAATATTTAAAATATTAAAAAAATCAACAGATAATTTTAAATAGACGCTAGCATAAACTCTATTTATGGCTTATTCAACTTGTTAAAATGGTCCACGCGCATCTTGATATTTTAGCGTGAACGGGCTCGAGCGATTTCGCGCGTGCTCCTCGAAATAAAAAAATTGCGGGAGCCTGTTACGCTAAAATATTATTATATTGCAGGGCTTATCCAATTTATGTAAGTAACAAGATCCGTCTTGAGGAGAAACAATTGAGTAACTTAAATTTTTTGGACCACCCTAATATATATATATATATATATATATATATATATATATATATATATATATATATATATATATATATATATATATATATATATATATATATATATATATATATATATATATATATATATATATATATATATATATATATATATATATATATATATATATATATATATATATATATATATATATATATATATATATATATATATATATATATATATATATATATATATATATATATATATATATATATATATATATATATATATATATATATATATATATATATATATATATATATATATATATATATATATATATATATATATCACCTTAGGCCTAAGTCATCAAGCAACTTCTAAAGCCATAAATTCAGATATATATGCAAATATAGAAATGTTTTGGTGCACATTGATTTTCTTGTTCGTCTTATGGGAAAATGACCAAGGAAAAATTGTATGTAAATTTATTAATATTTAGGACTGCCTCAACGAGCTAATGTTTGACCATTATAAACACACCCATTTATAAGCAAAAAATAATTATTTCACTCAATTACTTTAACTGAACGAAATATTTAATATTTATTACTTACTTAAGTTTACACAGGGTTTATTATAGTAATAAGTACCGGTATACAAAATAATTGGCAGAAATCCCCACAAAACCAGGTCCTAACTTGTGATTTTCAGCAGTTCTGACCTGGTTTTAATTTCAGGTCGGTTCTATGTGCGGTTATGCCGCTATAAAGGGCCAAATGTTAACCCTCCCTTCAATTTGTAATATGGTTATTAAACGCGCTTATGTAATAACGCTAAATATCATATTTCTTGAAACCCGTGCGAGGTAACTCTACAAACAAGGTAACATTCTAACGGGTACAAATAGGAGTGTTAATGGTTTTAATAACAGGTCGGTTCTATGTGCGGTAATGGCGCTATAAAGGGCCAAATTTGAACCCTCCCTTCAATTTGTAATATGGTTATTAAACGCGCTTATGTAATAACGCTAAAAATCATTTTTCTTGAAAACCGTGTGAGGTAACTCTACAAACAAGGTAACATTCTAACGGGTACAAATAGGAGTGTTAGTTATTTCAATATCATGTTGGTTCTATGTGCGGTTATGGCGCTATAAAGGGGCAAATTCGATCCCTCCCTTCAATTTGTAATATGGTTATTAAACGCGCTTATGTAATAACGCAAAAAATCATTTTTCTGGAAAACCATGCGAGGTAACTCGACAAACAAGGTAACGTTGTAAAGGGTACAAATAGTAGTGTAAGTCGTTTTAATTTCAGGTCGTCTCTATGTGCGGTTATGGCGCTATAAAGGGGCAAATTCGATCCCTCCCTTCAATTTGTAATATGGTTATTAAACGCGCTTATGTAATAACGCAAAAAATCATTTTTCTGGAAAACCATGCGAGGTAACTCGACAAACAAGGTAACGTTGTAAAGGGTACAAATAGTAGTGTAAGTCGTTTTAATTTCAGGTCGTCTCTATGTGCGGTTATGGCGCTATAAAGGGGCAAATTCGATCCCTCCCTTCAATTTGTAATATGGTTATTAAACGCGCTTATGTAATAACGCAAAAAATCATTTTTCTGGAAAACCATGCGAGGTAACTCGACAAACAAGGTAACGTTGTAAAGGGTACAAATAGTAGTGTAAGTCGTTTTAATTTCAGGTCGTCTCTATGTGCGGTTATGGCGCTATAAAGGGGCAAATTCGATCCCTCCCTTCAATTTGTAATCTGGTTATTAAACGCGCTTATGTAATAACGCAAAAAATCATTTTTCTGGAAAACCATGCGAGGTAACTCGACAAACAAGGTAACGTTGTAAAGGGTACAAATAGTAGTGTAAGTCGTTTTAATTTCAGGTGTTCTCTATGTGCGGTTATGGCGCTATAAAGGGGCAAATTCGATCCCTCCCTTCAATTTGTAATCTGGTTATTAAACGCGCTTATGTAATAACGCAAAAAATCATTTTTCTGGAAAACCATGCGAGGTAACTCGACAAACAAGGTAACGTTGTAAAGGGTACAATTAGTAGTGTAAGTCGTTTTAATTTCAGGTCGTCTCTATGTGCGGTTATGGCGCTATAAAGGGGCAAATTCGATCCCTCCCTTCAATTTGTAATCTGGTTATTAAACGCGCTTATGTAATAACGCTAAAAATCATTTTTCTGGAAAACCATGCGAGGTAACTCGACAAACAAGGTAACGTTGTAAAGGGTACAAATAGTAGTGTAAGTCGTTTTAATTTCAGGTGTTCTCTATGTGCGGTTATGGCGCTATAAAGGGGCAAATTCGATCCCTCCCTTCAATTTGTAATCTGGTTATTAAACGCGCTTATGTAATAACGCAAAAAATCATTTTTCTGGAAAACCATGCGAGGTAACTCGACAAACAAGGTAACGTTGTAAAGGGTACAAATAGTAGTGTAAGTCGTTTTAATTTCAGGGGTTCTCTATGTGCGGTTATGGCGCTATAATGGGGCGTTAATGTAATAACTGCAAATTCATTCTGTTTCGCCAAGTTCGATATCATTTCTAAGAGTAAGCTTAGTTGTACCATTCAAAATTTCAAGTCAGTTCTGTAACGCGTATTATCATAAAGGATATCGTTATGCTGGGATAAGAAAATTTCATAAAATATAAAATAATTAAACAAAATTAATTTCAATAATGTAAAAATAAAAGATATTTTATTTTGAATATTTTATATTTTATAATGTATAAAAATAAAAATAATTATTGATATTTAAATTTATAAGTAAAAACGTTGATTTGTCGATTTTACAAAATATATGTTTAGTTTCGACTTTCGGTTTCAATATTTTATATTTCGTTCTGTGGGAGTCCAGCGATATCCAGAGAATAAGCAGAAAACGTCTTTTACTGCTTTCCCCCTTTTTTTTCTGGCAGATTGACGGTGGTGGAATTCTCTTCCGGAGCATCTGAAAGACATTCCGAGCCGTGTTCCTTTCCGGAAGGCACTTTCTTCGTACCTGGACATGTACGAGTAACATTTTTTTAACATTTTTATTGTCTTGACGTGATGGGTTTCGACCCTTTGTTGAGCTATTACTGAACTTAAGAACTTAAGTTGTTCCATTGGTATAAATTACCGTGAGCCCTTGTCTGATTCGGTTATTTGTGCGATGCGGCTTCCTGCGGTTATTTGTGCGATGTGTCCGTCCTCTTGGGGGCATACCCTCGTCTTATTGCTGTTCGGTGTACAAATCTTCAAGTTTGCATTCCTAATTTTAATTATACAGTTCTGTATCATGTTCCCATTGTATCACCAAATTTGGTGAGCTAACGATTTTAATTAATTTGCGTTTTGAACAATTAGGTCTTTGTCCCAGTCGGTTCGGTTTTTTTACCTTGTTTTAATGACGAGTTCAGTTGCACATTACTTTTGTATGATTTTCGTTTTCATCTGACTATCACATTTAATCACATTATCCGGCTTTTGTTTTTATTGTTCTAGATTACTGTAAATTTAAGTTTTATTTATGTTACCATATGCCAAAATTGTTTCCGATTTAATATCCTGTGTATACTTATTATGGTTATGTTATTTCCGTATGTTCGACGGTTAACGAATTGTATCTCGCGCTTGGGTACCGCTGGACTCGCGTGTTCGTTTTTTCCCCTTGTCTCATGGACTAAAGTAACTAATATGTCTTCCCAGGCCGTGTTCTTGCCTTGCCCTCAGTGCGGGAAATGATTTAAAAGTTTGAACGGTCATTATGGTCGTTCCTCGACGTGATTTAAGCCTTCCGCAGCGTCGGTTGTCATCCCGGATTCCTCGTCCTCATCTGAGGAAGTGTATGGTGACCTTGTCGATTTACTCGCTAATCTGAAGACCACCCGGCGCGTTATTCGTCGTATTCCAAAGGGTTCGGGAAACATTGGGTTTGTCAAACGTTATAAACAACAATGTCGTTAATTCCCTGGTGTTTTGGAAGAGTTTATTCTGTTTCTCGTCGATTTGCTTTCAAGTTCGATTCGTGTCCGCGGGCAAACAAGTTTCCCTGACAACGTCGGTTAAAAGTAACATCCAAAGCTTTCAGAAGGGTCCAGTTAACCCTTCCCGTTCGTGCAATTCCCAAGCATCGCGCCAAAAACTTGTCACAAAATAGAGCTATTGGTAAGATCGTGGCTGCTAAGCTCACCGATGGAGATGTCACCGGCGCAGTTCCCGTCGTCTGCTCGGAAGACTCTTTCGCGCCCAATGACTCTGCAACGTTCGAAATCCTAAAAAGCAAACACCCCTCTGGTACCGCCCACCAAGATTACGCGTTCGAAATGGCTGATATATCGGCCTCCCGGTACTTAATGTGGCTGCCTCCCAGGTCAAGACCGCTGTAATGTCTTTCCCTTCTGGCTCTGCGGGGGGTCTGGATTGCTTGCGTCCTCAACATTTGAAGGATATGATTGGCTCTGGAGCGGTTTCGGCCGGTGAAAGCTTGCTGAATTCTCTAACCAACCTCTGCAACCTCATGCTCGCTGGCCAAGTTCCATCGGAGCTTTGTCCCATTGTATATGGGGCCTCTTTATGCGCACCTAAAAAGAAGAAAGACGGCGGCATCCGTCCCGTAGCCGTCGGCAACACCGATCGCCGTCTTGTCACTTAGTTGGGGGGCACACACATGGCGCCAACGTTCGGGACACTTCTTCGCCCAACACAGTTGGGCTTTGGTATTCCGGGCGGAGCCGAAACCGCTTCCCATGCTGCTCGCCGCTTTGTTAACCATCCACATCCAGATTCAAAGTTCCTCCTAAAAATTGATTTTTTGAACGCCTTCAACATGATCCGCCAAGACCGTCTCCTTGAGCGGGTTTACAGGGACCACCCGGAATTGTATTTGTTTTTATGGCAATGCTATTAAACCCCGACGCATCTTACCTACGGGGAGGCTCTTATTTCTTCGGAACGGGGTGTCCAGCAAGGTGATCCCTTAGGTTCGGCACTTTTTTGCCTTCACGTGTAAAACGTAGCATGCCGTATGCAATCAGAGTTAAATACATGGTACATGGATGATTCGTCTTTGGGTGATGTTCCTGATGTCGTCTTGAAAGATCTTCAACTTCTACAGGAGCTTTCGTCCGACATTGGCCTTGAAGTAAACCCGTTGAAGTGCGAGCTTTTAATTCTTAACCCGGTCAGCTTTTCCGAACAGCATTTTAAATCTATGCAGCACCTGGAATGTATATTTTGAGAACATCTCAGCTCATCACGGTTTCTTCTTGCTTAAAAACTCCTTGGCCATTCCGAGGTTGTCGTATCTTCTCCGTAGCGCTCCTGTGTGGCTTTGTGAAGATGGCCTCAGGTCTTTCATTGGCACTCTTCGAAAATCACTTCAAGACGTCACCAATACGCTTATGGATGAGGCTCCTTGGGAACAATCGTCACTTCCCGTGGCTAAAGGTGGCCTTGGAATTCGTCATGCCTCCAAACTCGCGCTTCCGGGGTTTTTGTCGTCGGCTTTCAGCGTCTCTGATTCGGTGCAAAATATTCTTCCGCCCTATTTTCCCCTTTTTCGCGATGCTCTTCGCCATTGGGAACTTTTGAAGGAGGCTGTTTTACCTTCTCCAGACCATTGGAGTCATCAAATGATCGCTATAAAGCCCGTCTTCTCTCGGTTAGCTCGAACGAATCCGGTACTTGGATGAACGCGCTTCCCTCGCCTTCTCTCGGAACCGACCTCGACCATGATTTCTTTCGGATTGTGATCGGTCTGCGTTTGGGGGCCCGCATCTGCGTGCCTCACACATGTTATTGTGGTGCTCAGGTCGACTTGTACGGGACACACGGCCTGAGCTGTAAGAAGAGTTCCGGACGTCTTTCCAGGCACGGCGCCGTAAATGATATTCTTAAACGTGCTCTGGTTTCCGCGGGTGTTCCATCCATTCTGGAGCCTCCTGGCCTCTCCCGCGACGACGGGAAGCGGCCTGATGGAATGTACCTTGTTCCATGGACCGTTCAAAAATCGTTGGTGTGGGACTTTACCTGCAATGACCCTTTGGCCACGTCACATTTGGCGTCTTCGTCTGCAGCCCCTCTCTGGAACGCCACCCAGGCTGAGTCGAAGAAAAAAGCGAAGTACTCCGAGCTTGAACACCGATATTTGTTTAAAGCAGTGGCGGTATAATATCTCTTTCAGCCGCGACGGTTTGGCTTTGGTCCATTTAATTGGTCGTCGAATTCCGGAAGCTACCGGGGAGCCGCGTTCCACGGCATTTTTGACTCAGCGGATAGCAATCACAATACAGCGGAGTAATGCTGCGTCGGTGTTGAACACTTTTCCGCCCGGCACCTCCCTCGCGGAATATCTTTATTGCCTGTAAAGCCATTTTTGTGTCCTTCTATGTATTTACAGACTTCATGAAATAAATAGAAAAGTCACTAGAATTATTAATTCATGGTCAGTGGGTAAATTTGTAGGTATCATTTTTACATTTTGACAAAGGAAGAGGTAAATAAACTGCGCAACTTTCAACTGCTCTTGTTAAACCTGAATGAAAACTTACTTTTTTCCCCTATAATGATTGCAACCGAATAGAATAACTTTTTTTTCAAAAAAATTAATTTGCCAAATTCTTTAATTACAGGGTCTTCTTGTAGGCCATTGAGAAAACATTGAGGGGGAACTTTTCCCAAATGAAGGTACCGCATACATAAATTGCATAACAAGTTTTTTCAAACATAGAAGGCACTGCAATCTTAGCTTCAATTTTTGTAATATTAGTTTCAGAAATATCACCTTCTAATCTGATATCGATATCTACAATGACTCTCGAAATTGTCAGGCAGCTATTAACAGCAGAAAACCATTGAGTACGCCTTCTTTTTCAAAAATATTTACTACATGTTTTAGCACGCTTTTTTTAAACAGTTTTTCACAACTGTCACAGGGTTTATCGTGAATCAGATAATTAATATTCCCAATGACAATGGCATTGCAAAGTGTTTCAAGCACCACACACTGACTCTTTATCCCCTGCAGCACAAATGAATTGTTTCAGAGTCGGTCCGACGTCGACGAATTTTTTAAAATCTGTGGTTGGCCGATCGTACTAATTTGAGTCGAAATGTCCTACCCGAAAAAGGGTCGGCCGACGGTCGGCCTACCTTTAACGTTTGACTGTAAGCCAACTTTAAAAAGTAAAGGGTACCTACTGGAAACATCGTCGGGCCCTCTCAAAAAAGACCACCGTTAGACTGTATGCCAACTTTAAAAAGTAAAGGGTACCTACTCTAATACATAGTTGGGCCGTCTCAAAAAAAGACCACATTTTTAATAGAAATATTTACGTAGGTTATGGACACTAAATATAAAACGGAAGTGGAATGCATGCAAATTAAATTTAACTTTAAATCACAGCTGTCGTCCTTTCGTTAAATATCTAGCCACAAACAATAACCAAATTAGACAATTAACACTTCCAATACATTTTATTGGACACTTAAAAAAATAATCACAATTTTGCAAAAACAAATAATAACAATTTTACCGAAATGGTTTTCTAAAATTTTCTAAAATATTTTAATTACAGAATCAAAGTCGAGAGGATAACTTGAATCTGAAAATTGTTCATCATTGCGGCAAAGATCACCACTGCCATCACTCTCTTGTCTTTGTTCTTCCACTAATTGTGGTTCAGTGCAATCATTTACATTGCTTGGAATATTTATTCGATTTTCGTCTATCTCAATATTCGAATTATCAGAAGAATTAACGTTAATTTGGTCCAAATGATCTCTCACATAATCGGATCTTATTCTCCTCTTGCCTAGCACTAATATCAGCCTCATCTTTATAAGGACCTCTTTTGGGCATATTTGATGTCTTCTGCTATATTTAGAGCTTTAAAATCAAATATTGTAAGGTTGTATTTTCAATACTATAACAGTAAGTATGATAACAACACCAAGGCTTAATAATGATAACAAAAACCTGGGTTAAAGAAGAATCTAAGAATTTACAATAAATTTGTAATTGAAAAACTGTATTCTTCAGTGTTAATACTTATAAAACTGAATATATAATACTGAAAACACGAGCACAGAAACAATAACCCTTACTCTTGCCAAATACCGCCAAAAACAATTTATAATTAAAAATTGCTCTATAGATTGCACAGTGGCTCTAGCATGGCGGGTTATTTGAAAATTTTAATAGAAACGCAATGAATTTAGCTCGAAATGTAAAACAAATGTATTCATTCTTAAATTATGGATTAAAATAAATATCAAATTATTATTCTACCATCTATTTAAACGTAGGAACTAATGAAATACAATTTATAAGTAAAGCCTATCGAAAGTCGGCAAATAGTCTAAAACAAATCGTTGTGCCGAATCAAAAAAGACTCAATTCAGTACAAAGCTTAATATCTGTTTGAAAAATTATAAAAAACCGCAGACTTTTTTGAGTCGGCGATTGGTCGTGGACTGGAAACTGACTTCTCGGCCACAAACAGCCTCTAAAACGACTCAAATGTGCTGCTGGGGAGGCAATAAGTATCCTTCACTATACGGTGAAGCCCACTATAATGCGAAGCTAACCCTCTAAAAGTTCTCAGAAAGATATGGCAATTAGTGAATTCATTACAATAAATGGATGGCCTTTTCTAAGAACAAAAACACTTAACGATGTTTCTATATAATTCATACCAATAACCCTCATTACTCTGGCTGATAATCTTGAAAATTTAAGCAAGTTTTTCAATAGACCCTGGCCTGATTTTGCAAACTATGCCACATTCTTTCCATTATTTTTTTCCTTTTAATTTGGATGTCCAATAAGAGAACGAACATTGTGAACTTGACCAACACAGTCATCTACAATTAACGGATTTCCATCGAAACATTTGTATATAAGTGATAAGACGTTTCCCAGAACGACTCATTTGAGGAATTGTTATATTTTTCACCCCCTAAACTAGTAACCAAATTATCGGGATTTGAATTTAAGGAAACCTGCTTAACTATATTTTGGCATCTATATATGATTTTTTGGCCACTGTCTTAAACCTCTTTTGTAAAATCCATTTAAAATTAAAAGCTTTTCCAGCACATTACTGGCATTCAATTTGAAATATTATGAATTCTGAATTTCGTCTAGAAATAAATCGTAATGAACCAAATTTATCCTTAAACATTTTTTCTGACAAAATATTTAGGAGAATTTTCAATTACTTTTGTTTTTCTATTTTATTAGATGAATCATTTAACATACTATTACGATGTATTACATTCAATTTTGGTTTGTCCGTTTTATTTTCGCACTTTTTACCTCTCCGAAGGGACATAGTCCCCTAGGAGGGGTGTTAAAATCACCGTGGGTGTGGGTGTCTGGGCTGCGAACGCGTTCGCATTTTCGGAGCAAAGTGTAATCGCTGCGTAGGCAGTTTCTAACAATTAGGGAAAAGGTTTTTCCAAAA
Organism: Leiobunum rupestre; assembly: GCF_980474605.1. Lineage (NCBI taxonomy): Eukaryota > Metazoa > Arthropoda > Arachnida > Opiliones > Sclerosomatidae > Leiobunum > Leiobunum rupestre. The sequence continues at coordinate 48,120,928 of NC_143391.1, read as the reverse complement.
GTGCCCTCTTTTCATTAATGTGGTTACGTTGGTCTTATATTTTGAGATATGCGCTGTTGTTTTGCCTTCACTATTCAGTTAAGGTTTATTTGTGGGCCTTATAAGCCGAGAATTGTTAATGGTAAGGGGTTTTTGGTTTTTTCTACTACAATTTACCTTACCGTGGGTATATGGATTGACATTTTCTGGATTTATATATTTGAATTACCTTGTTGTTTGATTGGGTTATTATTACATATTTTTATTACATATTTCTGCTAGTACAATGTTTATTACTGTGGGTATTTAGATCGACTTTTCTTGATTATTTTGTATTTTAATTAACTTGTTACTTATTTGGGTTATTATTATATATTTTGTTATTGGTAATTTATCTGGTTTGTTGATAACGATTTTTTATTTGCATTGATTTTTATCGGCTTCGTTGGGTTGTCGTCATGAGCCCACGCAGTTTTTATTAGTGCTTTCACTTAAACTTTTGTTTTTTTATATAAATTTGATTGTTTAAGACCTTTAATACAATGGGTTGGTTTTTCTCTATAAAATAGTTTCTTACACGTATATTTTACGTTTCGTGAGCGTTCTAATAGTTTAAAAATTTTCAATTTTCTATTTCTCATTTTGTTGCTTTGGTAATTTAATAACGTTTTGGGTGTAAAGTGGGTTTTTTGTTCTATTGATATTGGAAATTTGTTTAATGCAATAACATTTGTAATATTTATAATTAAAATAAAAAATAATCTATTGGTTGGAGGACGCTTTTGATGGCGAAATATCATTGAGTACCTTGTCCAGTAGTAAATACACCCAAGGGTTAATTAAAGGGAGAGGTATATTTTGGCAAGCTTGCCAACTTGTTTTGTATTACAATTGTTTCTTTTACTTATTAAAATCATTTTTTTTAATATACTTCTTTCCCCGCCTCTTTAACTGCATTTGTTTCTTTCTATTCGCTAAACACCTTTTGTAACTCAAATATGTAAAAACATGTAAAGAAGTACTTTGTTTAGCCTGTTCACTATTTTGACCGATATCGGTATATCTCCTTTTTAATGAAATACAAATGGTTTTACAATTAGGATAAATATAATCAGCAGTAATATATTCTTGGAGCATTCATTCGCTCCACAGTTATTTAATAAATAATCAAAGGGATCAGACTACCAGAAAGATCGTTCTTGGTTTGACCACCAATAGACTGACATTTAATAGACCACCAGACAAGTCGTTATTTGACAAAGCATTCACAACGAAAGAGTCGTTTTTTGTCGGACCATCTTATTTTTATATTTTTTAAGCCCAGTGGTTCCCAATTTGTTTTGCTATCTAGCCATAAATTATCCTCTCAATTGTGGAGGATCCCCAACTCAGTTTTTTTACTTATCTTAAAAGACTCTTGACACAAACAAAGATGGGTACGACTCAAACAAGGAAAGCGGAGAAATCGAGGAAAATCAAGGAAATAGTAGTATGACGACTGTGCCACGCTGCGCACAGCTAGCTCTCCCCGATATCGCGACTAAATCATTTTTTCTCTCCAAACAACTAGTTTTACTTATTGGAGTATAAAGCTGATTGACTTCACTCCAGGCGCCCACAGATTACAAAGAAGAAGAATAAAACACAAACAATTGCATTTACTATAAGGAAAAAAGAAACATAACCAAACTAAAACTCTCTAGGAGCTAAAATTAAGTAAAAATTGTTTATCAACCCCAGGGTGGTGAAATCCTCTGAAACCAGATCGCTTTGCTCAAGATCGGTCATAGAACCTCGATAACATCTGTGCACCCCGTATGGATAGCGTGGAGGACGTCCGTCATTTCACCAGATAGACCATGAGCTCGAAGCGCCCTAAGTAAAGTCTGTCAGGCAGTCGAGTGAGAGGGGCAAACGAAGAGAATTTGGACCGCATCATCCATCTCACCGCACTGAGGGCAGGTGTCCCATTGACTTAAATGAAATCGAAACAGTGTTGTCTTTGTAGAAAGTCTGTTACATCCTAGATGAGTCAGAAGAGTGTCATTATGGCGCGCAAGTTTGGTCTTTAGGAGTGCGCGATAGTTCGGGAGTGGTTTAGCCCCTATGAGCGAATAACGGAGCCCGGAAGATTGCCTGTGGCCTATCCACTCCGAGGAAATCGCGGGGCCACAAAAGTTTTCGTTCCGCAAGAGTCGAAGGGAGAAAGAAGTCAATCATCGGAGGGCGAATAAGCCGAGAGACCCCTGCAAGACCGTGCGCCGGTTCGTTACCGAAAACACCAACATGCGGAGGACAACATAAGAACGTGATACGACCCCGATATACGTCACAGAGATCATGAATGAGGGTAACAAACGGATTCGCGAAGCGTCGATGAAGCTGAGAAAGTGCCGTCTTGGAATTCGAGCAGATGACAATTGCTCCATGGAGATTGGCCACAGCGTGCGAAAGAGCCATATGTATAGCGAACAGCTTGATCCGATTTATTGGGTTCCCGGAATCTATGTAGGACTTGGCGCCCACAACATGGACCGGGATCGCGAAAGCCGCTAACAGCAACTCCTGAATCGTTCACTCTCGAGCCGTCCGTGTAAATGACAGTTGCGTACTTAGCATGGGGCTCCAAGGTCGCGAAAAACAGGTCGCTTCTGTGCCATACTCGTCCCTGGAGTGGGGAAGCCAACGAGATAAAATCGGGGGTGATGGAGGCTCACAGTAAGGTGTATTGGTTTTGGACAAGTGACCCCGGGAAGTTTGGAAGAGCCAAGTAAGGTAGAGTTTTTTCCAAGCACCATCCTCGGTGGAGGAAGCGGAGCTGGCCCTCTCGGAAATGGTGCTCTAGGATTTCCAAGGGCAGTAGTTTATCACGAAGCAGCAAAAGTTAGAACACCGGAGTGTCAGCTGCACCACAAGGAGTGAGGTGGAGAAGATCAAGGTGACCCCGGCGAATGCACAATACAGGAATGGCCGCCTCAGCTTCGATCAGTATGACCGCCGTCGACCGTGGGACCCCCAGTATAACTCGTAGCGTGACATTCTGGCCAAAGCATACAGAGAACTCATATAGTCCAGAGCGCCAGCAACGCCGTACGGAACGCCAGGGTCGAATTCTAAATTATTAAATTAGAAACGTTGTTTAAACCTGGAGAAGAATTGCGCAGGCTGGTGAGAACATCGTAGAGTTCCCCCTCGGGGAAAAGGGCGTTGTACATCACAGGATGACGCTCCATAATCAATTCGGGCAAGTTCGCCTGGTCTGGGCGCAGTGCCGGATGCGGATGAACGTCAGCTCTGGCTGAGCGAGCCAGGCATTCAGCCACGGCGACCTGATCAGTAATCACCTCCGTACCGTGATTGAGAGTGACCGTCTTCGATGGGCTGGAACCCGTCTTGAACCACCTGACCTGGGACCACACCTGAGCCAAAGGGGTGTGGGCATGGAAACGGTTGCAATAAGACCTCCAGCTGTCCGTCTAAAGCTTGTTTTCCACTAGCGCGCGCACGACGCGTTTCTCAGCTTTGTAACGTTCAAACGTTTTTACGCGCGTAAAGAAAATAACATTATGACGCGCGCTAGTGGAAAACAAGCTTTAGAGTTGCGGACGAGACGCTTAAAATGAGCGCGTTCTCGTTTATAGAAAGAAGACCCGAGCACTGGACTCTCTCACGGGCCCTCTGGACGACCTTGGCCTAAGGTGAACAGGAGCCGTTCCACCATTTAGATTGCCCGGTTGCCGTAGCTCCACTCTCCCGCGACATGGGGATCGTTGCTTGCGCCGCTTGGAAGAGGAGACTTTCTGCAGAGTGAACGGTCAAGAGGGCATCCACCAAAAAATCGTCCAGAACTGTCCTGAAACGTTTCCAGTTGGCCTCGGAATAACGCCAATGATCAGGGCCCCTGCGTAGAGGGGCGGGATGCGTGGTGGCTCCCATGAGAACTAGGAGATGTTCGCTAGTGCCCCTCTTAAGAACCAACCAAGGAAGCAGAAGGGCTAACTCAGAGCTGACGAAAGCTAGGTCCAACGCTGAGTCCGGTCCTCTAGTCGAGCGCCAAATGGAATCCCCCGTATTTAACAAGACCCGGGTATCTTGGGTCTCCAGCCAGTTTAAAAAAAACGTTTTTGCGTGTTGGCATCGGCGCAACGCCTGAGGGTGTTGTGTGCGTTATAATCACCCAGAAAAATAATAGAAGTCATCACTCTATTCATAAGCTGCTCGAAGAAATGCCTGGGTCGTAGAAAGTCACCCAGCCTAAGAATAGAAGTAGCTTCATAACCTGAGTCTCCATACCTTCGACAACCGGGGGAGGTAGACGAACCGTCGGAATTGACCTAGCGATCAGTCCACCTCCTGTGACAGTCGCCGGAACGGGGAAAACGACACGGTGGATGTAATATAAGCCGAAGTAAATGTTAATAGTATCCTTCGGCGTGAAAAATGTTTCTTGTAATGCCAATATTGAGGGAGAATAGTCCTCGGGAAACCGCGCGAACCCCATTGACATTCCACTGAAGGATACCAAACATCGTCAATAGTAGAGTCATTCTTACCGCCCTCTGTACCAAGAGACAGTCCCTGGGGTGCCTTGGGGGCCGACAGATCCGCGATGAAATGGTCAGTCAGCTGTCTTGTTAGACTCTGTTGATTCCCTTCACGACTGGTCTTTCCCTGAAGCTTATCACACAGTTCCGCCACGCTGTCGACCAACTGTGCAAACATCTTCGTGAGATCAGCAGCCGTCAGATTGAGAGGAAGAGGGGCCCTTGTAGGCACCTGTGTTGTAGTCGGGGCCAGAGGTGCCGGTTTTCGTCAGGGTCTGATACTCCTTTGGCGAGAAGCCACTTGCATATTTGACTTTTGCCGCCATATCGCCCTAGCCTTGCGGAACGAAACATCCTCTGATTGACGCACCTTCAAAACCTTTTGTGCCTTCCGCAATGCGGGACAAACGGACTACTTGGCGTTGTGAGTGCGCTTGCAGTTGACGCAGTGTTCCGGGGTGGTACACTTTTGAGTCGGGTCGAAAACGTGGTCCTTCCCAGTGGAAATAGCAATTTGCGAAAACTTTAATCTCTTAATTATTTACTTTGTTTTAATTTAATTGGATTGAAAAATTTAAGGGAAAACGAAGCTTATAATGGTATAGTACGTTAATTTGTCAAATTCTTGAAGTTAAATATATTTTAGAGCATTTTATGTCTAAATAACAATTTTTGTACATATTTATATCTCGATTTATATACATACCAAATTTGAGCAATTGTTCAAATTCCAACTGAAATTCCAACTCTAGACCGGTTTCGTTTTTTGGTCGGATCATGGCAGCGTAGGAGTTCTGACTTTATACGATTGATAGTCGCCTATAGCAGTTAAATTATAAGAAAACAACAGTTTCCCGAGCCATAGTCTATAGACATAACGTCCGACGTTTTTAAAATATAGTCAAGTTATAAACATTAGCAAAAATTTCCATTTGTAGACTGGTTTTTCCCTTTTGGGGCTCATCAGTAGAGTGTAGGAAGATATCGTCGTCGTTCGATCCGCTCGTTTTGAGCCTCAACTCGCTGCAAAACAACAGGCACGGACGTTGCGCGCTGCTGGCCCAATGTTACGGGCCCCAAAGGCCCAAACGAATATCGCACGTAATAGATTTTTCAATACTTCATTTATGGACGTAACGTTCATATTTGTCGCTTCAGTGCTCGCTGAGTAATCAAGAGCCCAAAATTACGGGCAACCGAAAGCCGAAACTGGTATCGCACATGATAGTTTTTTTACTGCCTTTTTTGACGTATCGTTTATATTTGGTTCAGTTTTTAAAAACTTGAGATTTACACCTAAACGGAAATTATATTTTTGGTTGCGTTAAAACGTATGTGCTAGTTTTTCTTATAAATTAAAATCTTTTAAAACACAAATAAGCCGAAAGTTGGTTTCACATGACGGTGGTCCTTAAAAAACTTAAGAAATTGAAATTGCTCTATTTATGAACTTTCAAACCCAACTTCTCTCAAAAACCCTCTCTTTTGATATAAGAATATACCGCTTATAAAATTCAAAATGGCTGGGACCAACGGGTTTCTTATAAGTATAGTGACCACTGTATATTCATTAACAAATTAATTCCTTTGCAAAAACGAATTGTTTTTTAGCAAATATCATACGTTTTTAGAAGATCCTTTTCTTCTAAACCTTCACATTATAAGTGAAGCCAACGATGACAAGTAATCCAGAAAACATGACGATTGTTCCCGCTATTAACACATATCTGATTCGCAGGTATTCCAAGCCTGTTCCGTATCACTTCATTCTATAGGGCACAAACTCTTTGATACTTCGATAATTGCCTGGGGATGTGTTTCTTGATAAGCTTTTTCTCTAGTAGTCTTTTTTTCGGTCGTATTCCTTGGCCAACAAATACAACCATTTGCGACCTTGCAAGATACTATTTTTTTTGTTCGTTTTCCTGTTACTATGCTATAAAGGTATATTTGGCCGAATAAAGCGCAATCGTAATTGAATTGGCTAGACACTTCGGGCCATCGACTTCCAGTATTATACCAATGGTTGTATAGTTCTTTGGCCCACCAGTAATTTGCTTCTCGGTCTTCTTTGTCCTTGTCTTTGGATCCCAAAAAATTAGGGTCAGTAGGATTTCCCAACATGTCTAATAAATTAATGGGTAAATAGTGCTTTTCCAGAGAGTTGAACGCGTCCCTAACGTCCGATTCGAAAAGTATCACCTAATCACTATTAGAGCAGTCATAATAGCTATCAATCTTCATCAATCGTTAAAATATTTTTTTAAATTTAATCCAGCAGCACTAACCATTTTTAAAACAATATTTCCCCTTTCCTCGGTTACAAGTGAATCGCTTGCTAATACAACCAGTTTTTTTTTGTTTAAAGAAAACTTTGATAAAATATTCAGGATCAAAGGGTTCTTTATTTTTCTCCGTGACATTTCATGGATATATTTCCCCTTCAGATGCAGCGTTTTTGGCGTCTTTTCACTCGTCAATCTCATTATGTGATGTAGCCAATTGCGTCCCTTTTCACTATCGATGTAGCCGTAGCTCGGACATAACGTGTCTGAGTACACCGGCCCTAAAGGGGTCGGAGTGTGCAATAACTGGTGGCTTTACCGGGGAGTCGGGGTCCGGCTCTTGTAACCCATAGGGCCGGTGGCGCACTGGGAGATGTTAGCTCCGATCACATGGTCCTATCTTCACCTCCGACTTCGGTCAGGTAGGGACTGGATACTGAGTTTCGGCTTAGGCTAACGGAGAGGGTCCAGGCAAACTGGCCGCCTCGGCGGATTGGGTAGCCTGCTGTGGGGCGGCAGGCCTCCATATGCGGGCACGGCGGCCCTGTTTCCCGGTCTTTTGGAGTCCACTGGGATCTCCGGTGCCAGCTGTGCCGGGTTATTTGGGCTGCTGTGTGCTCGTCGTTCCCATTTAGCAGCTCTTTCCAAAGGGTTTGGCTAACTACCTTCCTGGGTAGGGTGTCGGCCGGAGTTGCTAGAGCATCCGCTCTCCATCCCGCTGCGGTGTGCGAAGTGGCGAGCTGGTCGAACCATTGTTGCACCTTCTGCTGGGTTGAGCGGCTTGCGTCGAGGGTGCGACCGTCAGTAGTAGGGTTCTACTACCCATGCTGGTTTTTTCACCTGTCCGGGCTTGTGGACGCTGGCGTAGCGCATTCTGATGATAGACCTCCGGTGGTGTGGTTTAAATCTTACCGGTACACCGGGCTATAAATTCTGACACATGTCTGAGTACACCAAAATATTCAAAACGCAATAAAGATTGGCAACGACGTACAGTCCACAAACGAAACCATTTCTTCGGGATAAGCGTGCTTCCAATTACGCGTCTTATCGTTGAAAGTGGCTACAGGTATTTTTTTCAGAGCGATGAAACAATTCGACAATATTGCATGTTTTGCGTCGTCCCCTTCCGATAATTTCACCGAAAGCGAGTCCAAAATGACTATTTCATTCTTGCCTTTAGAAATAAGTCCTAATAGCCAATGCGAGCCGCGATCAATGTTTGTTGTAAATAAAACAACGATATTTTATCTTCTACTTAAATTTTATTTCAGAAAAGTTTGTATCTTCTCAAAAGATTCCACTTCGAAATATTTTGTCGCGGCTAACGCGTACAAATTTGAGCTAATAAACACAGTCGCTGTTTCCTATTAATTTTTTCATACACTGGTTAAGTATGACGTCTTCTATGTACTCTGTCGGTTTTAGACAAATAAAATCTTTATTTTCAAGAAGATCTCGTTGACAATCTCAAGGATCGTGCAAGTTTAACTCTCCGAAATCATCTACGCTTGTTCCAGCGGTTCCTCTTTTGGTAATCTTTGGGCTGACTGGTTAACCATCATTGGCGGTCTTTCTTTTCGGTACGCGTACATTTAATCCTTCGGTTGCCGTATTCCCGTTTTCCGTTGCAGTAGTTTTCACAACTTTAGTTTTCTTTGTCTCTTTAATCGGTATCGACGTCTTTCTTTTAGCTGGTGTCTTAAAAGTTTTCGTTTTCTTTGGGGAACTAGACATGGAATTTGGCATCGGTAAACCATCGCTCTCGTCATTTGAATACCACTTTGACGTTTTCTAAGACGTCAATTCACTTTTCCTAGTTACGATAGAATCATTCGATGGTAAATAAGAATCTTATTTCTTGAACTTTTTCACCATACCGTGTGGGGTTACTAAAATTATTTTTCCGATAACCTTTCCTTCTCATTATCGCTGTCAGTGTTGGAACATTTGGAATCTGATTGGTAACTTCTTTTATCCGAATCATTTCTACCGCCAACACGTGAAAGCAGCGGCTACTTCTAAATCTGGAGCTACAAGACGTTTTCTTGTTATTAGGATTTACATTGCGCCACTCCTCTGTACACGGATTTCTCACAAGGTAGAAAAGCGGATTAGTAACGAGTGTTACTAAATTATCTCCGACGCAAAGCTTCGCTTATATTTTCTGAGACTATCTACCCGTATCTTTATCTTTGTCGGCTTGTGAGTCCACTGGAATGATACCCTTCCGAGCGGCTTCGATCATGTCGAATTTAGTAGTCAGGGCTACAATGAGTTGTAACGTCAAATTATCAATGCTTTGGTATTCGGGTTTCAGTCCGTACTGGCCTTCTCCGGTAAAACCGCGATTGGCTTCATTCAAAACATTGTTTTGGTGCAAAGAAACGCACAGAACTGCGGTGTCTAATGCCGCTTGTTTTCATTCAAAGGCCCCTTTGTAATCATGGTTCAACCTCTCGGCGGCTTTATTATTCGGGCCGCGTATTTCAGGAATCGTTCGGCGATACCTCGCTCTTTCAAATCATTGTCTAAATAATCATCGAAGTAATCAACAAATCCCGCTGGCCAAGTAGGTCGATATTCGGATAATTTAGCTCCGTATTCTTCTCTAGTTCGGCATTTAAGTAACACGCGAAAACAATTTGGCAAAATTCTCATTTAACTTTCGTGGTTTTTGTTTTTTTGAGCGAGCGCTTAACGTTCTGTTTCAAATGGTTAAGACAGAATAGTACGTTTTCCCACCCATTATAGCCTCGTAAATCGCCGTTTCTCGGTCGGTAATAATTGGGCAATTTTCACCCAGTTCGTCCAATTCTAGTGCTTTAGCGACGTAATTGCGCCAAAAACGAGCGTGCACCTCTTTAGATTTAGTTCGGTGAGTGAGATGTAATATCAGAACCATAGGTATCATAACATGAAATAGGTATTTCGCATCAGGACGCTGGTCAAAAAGAAATTTCCCAGCTTGAAAGTGGTATCGCAATGAATGGATTGTTTTGATTCCAATCATCCTTTGAAGCTAGCAATAGCCGCTTAGCGAGTAAAATGGCTTCCGGTTGTCCAAATACTATACATAAACCATCAGTTAAGTCAATTTGACGAGTAACATCTTTAAAAACCATTTCCTTCAAGGCACGTACGGACGAGAGAGAATCGGGACAAATCCTATTCTTCAAGCCGATGACATATTTCAAGTTTCGAGCTTGTTTGGGATTTATCGAACGCGAGGATTTAACGCTTAAATGCTTTTCACTAGTGACCGACGAAGAAAGGTCGGAATGAAACTCCTAGCTGCCGTTATGGGGTGACTCCCCAGGTTGACGGAAAATATCGGAATTATTATCAAAATTTAATGATTATCTTCCGGATTCTCCGGAATCAGACGACTCATTTAGATGATATTTATTATCAGTTGATTCTTTATCCATGATGCTCCCAGAGCTTATGTTACGAGATTAATTGTAATGATCAACTTCAATTCAGATCAAATTGTATGTTACGAAACTGGTAACGATAAACTTTAATTTAGTTCAAGAGCTTATATTACGTAACTTGTAACGCTCAACTTTAATCGTTTTGAATGCAAAATGTTCCAATTTTGGGCGAAATTTTCCTTTTTTTTTCAAAAACCCTAAAAATCAATATTTACGTAAAAATTTACAAGGGTAACCCTGCAAAAAATTAATCATTTAGAATCCTATTTCATTAGCTAATTAAAATTTTACAGCATATAATCAAAATTATTCAATTACTTAAAATATATCAGTACATGGTTTCCTCGAAAATAGATCGCCGGATAGCTAGCGAAATCTGTTAGTGGCGCGAGCATTCCAAGGAAAATTAATATAAGATAATTTAAGCCTACACCCAAAAAGTTAAAGGTTAACTTGTACGTAGGTGTAGAATGTACACAGTAAGCTACGTACAAGTTCTCCCTAAAGGCCGCCTTGCTTTTTAGTGTGATGTTTAAACTCTCTATTTTATTATTCTTATAATATAAATATGTGAAAATTAATTTGTCAATAAGTGCTAAGGAAATAGCTGAAGTTTATGATACCTTATACACCCATAAAAATAGCTATAAATATGAATAAAATCGTATTTTTGCACTTTTTCGGAATTTTTTCTCGCTTAAAGTCATTTTGGTAATGAGCACTGTAACCATTCAGGATCACCTAAGCCCTGACAACTCCTTTTTTTGTTATTATATTTTGTTTTTGTGTTATTTACTTTTGATACTTTATTTCCCTCCGCACTCTTGACTCATAATTTGAATAAGCCCAAGAGAAGTATAAACGAACTGGGCTTGTCCATTTTGTTGTGTGTATATAAGATACTAGTTTAGCTATTTATTAACAGTTATTCGTGAGTATTCCTATAATCCAATAAGCCAAATGTCTTAAAATTCAAAACTCTAATTGATAAAAACTATTCCACACTTGTTAAATTTAATTAAAATTACGGTTACTAAAAACTGAAATAACTCTTTGATGCCACATACGAATTAAATAAGGTTTGTACAGATAATAGAATTTGGTCTACCCTCACTATAAAATATAAAATTAAGTTAATTAATTAAACACTTATCTTAAAATAAATTATAAACTAAATCCCTGCCTTCAGAAAAGCTAAAATTAAATCCCTCGCATAATATTGCTAATTAAAGTGTTTTTCTCTCTGTCATATGTTCGTGGTGCAATTCGTACATTGCTCTCCCTTCCCAAGCCAAAATTTCCCGAGGTATTCGCTGGACAAAAGGATGAGACCAGCAACGTTCCCTCAGCTCACAGCGATCGCATGAAACCATTTTCATGTTCGCGAGCCTCAGGCCTACCACCAAGTATCGAGACTCCAAAAAAAGCGAGATTTTCCAATCGTGAAAGGTCATGTGGTCAGAAATTTATAAACCGGTGCTCCAAGCGATCAAACAGCCTACTACACCGGTGGTCTCATCAGAATGCCCTACGCCAGCGTCCACAAGCCCGGACAGGTGATTAATCCAGTATGGGTAGTAGTACCCTACTACTGACGGTCGCACCCTCAACGCAAGCCACTCATCCCGACAAAAGGCGCAGCAATGGAGCGACCAGTTCTCACTTCGCGCACAGCTGTGGGATAGAGAGTGGATGCTATAACAACTCCAGCCGACACCCTATCTACGTAGGTAGAGAGCCACACCCTTCGGAACGAGCTCCTAAAGGGGAACGACGGGAACACAGCGGTTGATAGAAACCGACACAACTGGCACCGGATATCCCGGTTTGCTCCAAAAGACCGTGAAACAGGACCACTGCGCCTCATACGGAGACCCGCCACCCCACAGCAGGCTACCCAATCCTCCGAGGCGGCCAGTTTGCCTAGACCCTCTGCGTTAGCCTTAGCCGAAACCCAGTTTCTAACCCATACCTGACCCTTATCGGTAACCAGAGCCAGACCCCGACTCCCGGGTAAAGCCACCAGTAATTGCATACTCAGACCCGTTAAGGGCCAATCATGCTAGGTCAAGGACACGTCTCTCGCTACAGCGATAGATACTACCAGCTTCAGCATTCTCCCCCACTTGTACACGGTGTCAGAGGACAGGGTGCGCCACGAAACGAAACAAAAAGTAACCCTGATTTATGTCTGTAAATTACCGCCACTTTAATAATACTGAAAAAATTTACAGAATTAGTGTTTATTGGGTAACTTGTGAACTCAATTTAAGAACTCACACTTTCCTCATTTTTCGACTGAGACGCTAAAAGACCCTTCAATAAAATAGCGTTTGTAACAGTTAAGTGACTACCTCCTCGGTTTTAACCTAAGTAATCAGGTGTACAAATCATAGGTAATCACGGAAATAAACTTAAAATAATCAACGGATATAGTTGAGTAATCACTGAAAATCATCGAAAACTTTTAAGCAATCACTGGTAATCACCCATTGTTTTATGGAAATAAGTAATCAGGGTTCGAAATATTCCGGTTAAAAGGTATTGGTATTTAATTCGGCTAGCAATAAGGTAAGCCCGTGACTTGCTCTAATTAACCGTTGAGTGAGCAATTAAAGTATTAAAATCTAAATATATTTCATTACCTTGTAAAATGAACGTTGAAAAATTAAGATCATTTCATCCAGTTGAAATTCGAGTGTATACAACAAAATATAAGTCAAGAATTTATTCACAACAACAAACTCGCGGAGCAAGCCACAGTAGGGTAGATAGAGAACGAGTAAAGCAAACGAAAACATGAACAGTACCTAACGGGTACCTCGGCTAGATCCACCGAAGGCCTACTTTACTCTAGCACCGCAGCTGATGCCATCGGAAAACTAAAAGTCGAACATATAGTACATTCTGCAGTGAATGCAGTAGCGTAGAAAATTCCCCCGCAGACCTCACAATGCCTATAAACTAATAGGCTTTGTACAAAGCAACCGCGCCAGGTATAATATTGTTTTTCATAGTGAAACTGACCTAGAATAGGGAGTTATAAGTTTAGTAAATGTAAAGTATGGCGAATCACGTTTAATAACGTACCAAGAAAGTGCACGTACTAAAAAGCTTAAGCTCGTGACGTGAAGAAAAACATTTTATACTTAAATTTTTATTGTTTTTTTTTATTTAAACCCCTTTTTCGGTTAACAGATAGTTTAGCTTTTACTTATGGTTGTCGACCAGGCGGCGTATTCAAAAGTGTTGTGTTTTGGAATTTTACACGTAGCTGACTCCGGCAGCTTAGATCCAGCTCCAACCGCTCCATTAAATCCCCAGAGCTCCGGTAATTGGGGGGAGCCTGAGCCAGATCTGAAGTTTACTATTTTTTTAGACCAGTGGAAATAGCTTCATCAGAGAGAAGTGCACCTAAATCTAGTTGCAACGTGTGACAATTTAAGTACCAGGTGTTGCCGTGTCAAACAGATTTTATAGTGACTCTCGTCATTATGACGTTTTCAACTAAAGATCAATGTTGGAAGCTATTAAATATTTAACTCCGACTTAATGAGGGAAGCCACTTTTGGCAGGAAAAGGCAGAAGAGTGCTGGATCTAACAGATCCTCTTGCTAAGAGATTCCCGGTACGTCAAATGAGTCGAGATCTATAGCATTTCCTCAAGGAGCTCCTTCAAGAGAGCGATAGTGACGGTTCATGTTAAATGCGTTGAGGAAATCAAATTTAAGGAATACGGTGGGACATAAAAGAAGGTGGTTGAAAAAGAACAGAGTAACAAACCAGGCAGTATACGTTGGTGTTTTTGTTCACGTTCCGACTTGTTGACCAAGTGACGATTATGATGTTTTAAAGGTTGGTAAGATATTTAAGCAGCAAATGAAAGTCTCAACCGCACCAGATCAATAAAGATCTACAAATGTTGATGTAGCAAAAAATCAAACCAACTCGCAGCCCTCAAGGGAAGGACGAAACTGACCTAGTCATAAGAAATGTCTTAATCTTATCCAAATTTTTATTTATCCGACTTGATTAAGTTAAATAATCCTATATGTTTGAAAGGTTTGAGTCTATTTGATCGATTCCCAAATGATCGACAGGGTCCCATTTGATCGAATTTCCATTTGATCGAATGGCATTTGATCGAAAGCTACTGTAGGGTAAAACTACTAGTTTTTCGGAGTAAATCGAAAAGGTAACGGTGCATACGCGCCTACGGCGCGCGTACATCAATCTAACCTAACCTAACCTGAACCTATTTATATATATCAAAAACAACGGGCCGTTATCGTCGATGTCATAAAAAATTCCATCATATAGTGTATAAAGTAAAAATCTCTTCATCTTTGTGGCTTAATACAGTTAAAGCAATGAATTATTCCATCATTATTCCTTCTGCACTTCATGTTGACATTCGGTAAAATAAAAACATACCAACTGGTACTATAAATACTTTTGAATTCGATCAAATAGTATTCGATCATTTGGAGGTTCGGTCTTATGAAACAAATGACAAATGGGATTCGATCAAATGGAATTTCGATCAATTGCAACGTATAATGATCAACTGTCGATCACATATTTTTCGATCAAATGGACCAACACCGTTTGAAATGCTAGTCAAATAAGTATGAAATGTATGGTTCTTTTTAAATAAGTCTGCTCTACAGCGGCAAAACTAACTTAAAAATTTATCGATTTAAAATTTTTTAATGTCATGGGCATCGAGTTAAGTGAAATGAGTTCAGTTTTGGTTATCGTCGTCGTTATGGTTTACATATAATCTGTTTTTACACAAATTAAATAACGCCTTGAGAAAGATTCTATCACATAGTTTCCAAGGTCGTAGGTTCGATTCCTGCCCGAGGTGATATGATTTTTCTCAATCACTCTCGTAAGCCACCACACGCAGAGGTATTCCTTGGTTTAAATGACACTGCTTCATTGTAGTGTGCATATATAAATAGTTTAATTTAGATAAACCGCGCTATCACAGCCTGTACGCCATACCATCGCCACCTAGTATGGATACGTATCTCAAGGAAATCAGCGATGCGCGATGATTGAGGATGAAGCTACAGGTTTTGTACTCTAGTTTTGAGAATAAAAATTTATTTGTATTTACTGCAACCAAGCAATTATTCTATACCAACAAACTCAACATTCATGTTCCTTCGTTAAAGGGCAACGCAAGTAACCATGCAGGGGGTAAATTATCTTATAGATATAAAGAACGACTGCGCATGCACTATCGACCATAGCCTTTCCCTCTGTAAAAAAAGCAGAACCATATTTTCCGAATTTATTTTGTATTAATGCACGTCTCGCGGTTTTTATGGAAAATCCATGCATTCTTTGGTGGCGAAAATGGCTGAGGAAAGAGAAGTTTCCGTGCTAACCGACAAATCGGATCCTTTATACAAAAGAAATGTAATAAAAGGGAGACGGGATATAGGACAAAGTGTGTGAGGTCTTGGATTTTCTTAATCCAAGGTGAGGCTAGCGGCAGAGATTTACCGCGACCATAATTAACAAGTTGGCAAGACAAAATATACCTCTCCTCGGAAGAATTGTCCTTAGTGCTATTTATTTCTTGAGATAACCCTTAAAGATATATCTCCGCAATTTAGAGTTACTTGTTAAAAATGTTATCCCAGTTCTATCCCGCCCGGTATAAAATTTTTAATTATAATAATTGAGACGAAACGACCAATTTTAATTTATTCAGAATATCATAAGTTAAGTAGTTACAACAGTGAGTTAGACGTACTATAACAATGCACAATTGAATTTAACCCTATTTACGGTACAAGTTTGTCAGTTGAATATAATACAAAGCAAATTTTAATGAAAGGTATATCTACAGAGGGTATGATAACGACCGTTCGCTTTTTGGTTTATAATTTTAACGGAATCGGGCTGATTTTAATTAAACGATAGTTTATCGAAATTTTGTTAAAAGAATATTCCCTAAGGCTGCGCGATAAATTTACGAGAATTATTTCCCGTCGCCGTTATATCGACAATTTAGTTGATTCGGGATTGCCAGAACTTTATTGTTGTGGGCGAGTGATTAGAAAATCAAATGGCAACCAGAATTATGGAAAATTATAAATGTTTATTTTTATTCAGAACAGTCTATGGAACGTCCTAGATTTAACTTTCATCAATAACCCAACAATATATATCCCTCCTACGTAATTGTACAGAACTGGTACTCAAGTGTCTGAGACTAGATTTGTCTTAGTTCATCGTGATTGAAAACTAAACCAAAACATACTTACACTTAAGTAAATATCATAAATTATACTGAGTAATTTTAACTAAATTCAAACTACCTTACTATAAACTCCTTAATTAACAGCTGAGAGCTGTTCGCTACTAATTACTTCCAATCTACTTAATTAGCCTCACAGGTTGAGTTGATAATTTCAAGCGTATAATTAGGTTATTCCAATTCAAAAAATAAAAACAATCAATTTTATCTTAAAGCTGACTTGAGTTGGTTCACAATTACTTTAACACTTTCAGTCTTAAACACGCACTGTTCATACACTTAAGTCCATTCGCTCACTTTCCAAACGCGAAACACAATTTAAATCTTTCCTTGACCGAAGACCGAAAATACTAATTAAAACCGCAAAGTTACCTCATCACTTTTGACCGACACCAGGACCCCGTCCTGTAGTAGTTCGTCTGACAGCCAAGAACTAAGAAAGACTAAATCTTCCATTTTGACGGCAACGGCTTTATATACGTTTATTTGGCGTTTTTTAGACCCGTCAAGATTTGACTAAAGTTCGAAAAATTTAAGAGATTATATTTTTTACCGGTTTGATTGATATTTCTCCACACGGTGGCGCTATATTATTACTTTGATATAGTTTCCGCGGGAGTTTTGAATAGTTATCATTCAATTAACAATATATACAGTGATTGTATTAATCCGTTTAGTAAAAAAACCCGCCTTATCATAATTGTTCCTTTACTTGAATATTATACCTAAGGAAGTCAATGGCTCGGCGGTGAACCATTCGCATTGTAACAATGCGACCCGAGTTCAATTCCTGATCGCGATCAAATTTTACATTGAAATACTAAAATATTTAATTAAATATAAGATTAATATAATCTATAAATATTTAATTAAATATAAGATTAATATAATCTATAAATATTTAAATATTTAATTAAATATAAGATTAATATAATTTATAAATATTTAAAATGATGTAGAATAAATTATAGTACCTTACGTTATAACTTTGTAAAGGACATTCGCCAAAACTGTTTTTTAGAAAAACACCGTAAATTAACAAGCGTTGGTGGCTGAGCGGTTAGAGTACATCTCTTGCTCGTGGCAGACCCGGGTTCGATTCCCGGCCGGCGCCAAAAAATCGCAAAATGATACTAAGACGAATACCGTGTACAACTGGTGGAAACCCTGCCATTGGACGTTGAGAGGTAGCATTACACTCAGTACTCGGTCCAACGGTGAGCGTTGACGAAAAAAGACCAACCAAACACAACCGCAAGTCAATCCGTTAACGCTCACCGTCACGCGGTGGTTTTGCCAATCCTTCGAGAAACTGCGTACGCAGTGATTACACTTTGCACCGAAAATGCGAACGCGTTCGCAGGCCTGACAGACAGACCCACAGACAGACACGGTGGTTGTATAACCCCTCCTAGGGAAAGTATAACTCTGACCCGTGTGTAGCCCACGTGTTTTCTTTTGAGATATCTTCTAACACATGTTCATTTGTCCTGTTTTCCTTTACTACTTGTTGGAATTATTAATTATTAATAAATATTAAGAAGCAATTTCTCCTTTTAGATGTTTGTATACCTTTAATAGGCGTAGGGGAAACTGAGATTTGATCTTCATTATTGCAAAATATAGTTGGTATAGCAAATGTTGTTAGTCTATTTCTGGTTTAACATCATGAAACAATCGTCAGTAAAATAGAAAGAACAAAGTGTATGGTTTGTGTACAAATATTTAGTTTGTTTATGTACGAGTTTGTCATTGTTGACATTTTGCAGCCACAATGTCGAACTAAAAGTTTGAAAGTAAATATACAGGGTCTTTTTTTTTGCTCGGAAAAGTGTTTTTTTTCAAAAACTATTTATAGTACCGATTTCAAATTTGGAAGGTCAATTCTCTATACCGGGGGACATCAGTTTGAGAAATTTGAGCGTTTTCGGTAATGTTTTTCACCAATTTTGAAAAATTATTTTTCGACCACTAGGTGCGAGATAAAAAATTTCTATTATAAAGTTGTAGGCCGTCATCGAAAACCCTTAAAAATTGTTCACTCGACGAAAAACAACTTATTTATCAGTGAAAATTCGAGCTTGAAAAATTTACAAGTTGGTGAAGCCAAATTACGATTGTTTGAAACGATAATTGAAAAGGGAACAAGTCTAATACAAACGTAGTAGAGTTTTCACACTTGAAAAAATGTACACGTTTGGTTTTTAAATGCAGATATTTTATTCACATAAATTTTTACAAAACATTTTCAATAATATCACCATTGGCTGCAACACAGGTTTGTGCGCGGACAATTAATTTCTCAAACGCTTTCTCTACCATTTCTGGTGTGACGTCTCGGCAAGCACTGATTATTCGTCTAATGAGTTCCTCCCTAGTTTCAATGGGCGTGGCGTATACCTTTGCTTTAACGAATCCCCAGAGAAAATAATCCAGCGGTGTTAGGTCAGGTGACCTTGCTGGCCAATGCACTGGACCATTTCTCCCTATCCACCTTTCAGGAAACTCGTTGTTGAGGTGCTCAGTTACTTGCCGGGAAAAATGCGGAGGGGCGCCATCTTGCTGAAACCACAACTGACGTCTTTCAGCCAATGGAAGGTCGTCGATTGCGTCACTCAGTTCGTTCTGTATAAAATGTAAATACCTTTGGCCGTTGAGGTTCGTCGGCAGGAAAAAGGGACCAATCAAACGGTTTCCAACAAGTCCAACCCAAACATTGACCCGTTCAAATTGAACCTGGTGATGATATTCAAAACCCCAATGTGGGTTGATGTCAGACCAAAGATGGCTGTTTTGATGATTAAAGGGCCCATCTCTAGAAAATGACGCTTCGTCGGAGAACAAAACATGGCGCAAAAATTGTCTATCTTCTTGGACAGCATTTAGTAACCAGTTGCTAAATTCATAACGTCTTTGATGGTCTCCGTCAATTAGTCCTTGGTGGAGCGTAGCTCTGTATGGGTGATAGCGATTCTTACGAAGAATTTTCCACACACGATTTGCAGAACAACCCAAATCAGCAGCGGCGTTAGCGCAACTGTGACGAGGATATGCCACAAAGTACGCGAGTACATTGTTCTCGAAGTCTAAATCCGGTTGACCCAATCCGCGAAACCTAGGTTGCAAGTTACCAAATTGATTGAAATCGTGAATTGCTCGTCTTACTGTATTTACAGATGGTGCTCCATTTGGATGTCTTTCTGCGAAGATTTCAGTCACTCTTCTAAGGTTTTGCGCTGCTTCTCCATAGTAAATGGCAACTATCTCGGTACGCTCAGCTACTGAATAACGAGGCATTGTTCGAAATATTATCAAACACTGATAATAATCTCCCAAAGTTTTCCTTTAAATACCCAATGCATGTTTAGGATTGACCTATAGCCTCGTGTTTTTTAAATCCGGTCGTTTTTTTAACCAAAGTTTCAACTGGATTAGGTAATTCGGTTTCAATTATCGTTTCAAACAATCGTAATTTGGCTTCACCAACTTGTAAATTTTTCAAGCTCGAATTTTCACTGATAAATAAATTGTTTTTCGTCGAGTGAACAATTTTTAAGGGTTTTCGATGACGGCCTACAACTTTATAATAGAATTTTTTTATCTCGCACCTAGTGGTCGAAAAATAATTTTTCAAAATTGGTGAAAAACATTACCGAAAACGCTCAAATTTCTCAAACTGATGTCCCCCGGTATAGAGAATTGACCTTCCAAATTTGAAATCGGTACTATAAATAGTTTTTGAAAAAAAAACACTTTTCCGAGCAAAAAAAAAAGACCCTGTATATCTAATAAAAAGCGTATTCACCGGTCTTTATCCCTTGGAAACTTAAAAAAAGATAAACGAGACTTAATTTTCTTAGTTGAAGGACAATTTATTGCCGAGCAATACATAATTAAAAGATTTATTGATGTTAATTTATCCAACACATAGAAAACGTTTTGCGCCTTATATTTAATCGAGCACCGTTCGAGGCGAATGGTGATAGTAGCGCCCTCATTCGTCCAAGACTAGTGGACATTTTAGCGAAAAAAATCATGCGATGGATTTTTTAAATAGAGGGGCCTAGCCTCTCTATACTATACACTCTATGCTAAAGGTCTTTAACGGTAATTAGAAAAAAATAATTAACATAATTATTAAACAACAAGCGAAATAATTTAGTTACCTCCTTTAAAAATATTATGACTTTATCCCCTCCTCCGATAAATTTATCGTGTAAAAAGCTTTCTGACTAGTTAAAAACTGTTGTCGACTACGACAAAGGTGTCTCAATACCCGAATGGAAATCTAACGCGAGCCGAAAGTGTCACAATATTACAGATTTTGACTAGTCAAATCGTTTGATACATGTATAAATCTCGAGTCACGTCAGGAGTTCGGCACTAGTTCGGAAATTAGTCGCTTAGAAACGTCTTTGCCTAGTCTCGAAATTTCACGACTACATCTGCGATGCTCTTCAATCAATCACAATGGTGGAAATTCAAACTACCCAATCACGAGTGATGTAAATTTCTGTCGCTTAGCTGCCCAAAAGTTTCACAATACAACTGAACGAGACATGTCAAAAACGTTTTCACTAGACACGATTAACGATTAACTCTGCGATGGATGTATTGATTCTTTATTAGTTCCATGTTTTCGTAGCGCTCTGTTATGTAGTTACGTTGTAGCCACACACTTAGTAAAGCATAACTCAAATTATTTTGGAAATGTTGTCAGTGACCTTGGTGGGGGGAAGAGACAATTTAGCTTAGCCCAAAACTTGAAGAAATATCGATAAATTGGTTGGTAGCACCATGCTTTTCATCCGCCACATTAATATTAAAGAAAGCGGTTATTATTTTTGGGCTAGTAGGTAAACCCATTCTTTTCCCATAATTTTCAAACTATTCTTAGCAAATTGGTGATATTTTTCGTTGTTTTATAAATATGCGTATTTAAAATTTTTATAGCATAGGCATCTTTTACATAAAAATCGATGCCACCGTGACCACCTCAACTCGGGCGGCCGTTATCAACAAAAGTCGAGTTCGGATAGAAATCAGAATATTTAGAATAATACCAAGTCTCAACTACAGCGAATGTATCTATAGCGCACCCGGGAATAATATTAAGATAGGTTCAGAAAACATTTGGGGAATTCGCATTAGCGCTAGAAGAATTCTATTCAATTATATTATACATTAAAGATATAAAAAACCGACAAAAATATAGAAGTCTAGTTTAGTATTAAACTTTTATTTCTTATCCAAAAACACATCTCTCATTAAAAAGTTCGTAGTGATCCACTGGAATTTTGTCTGAGGATAATTTGTTTTAGCGAATATTCTTAGCTCGTATCTAGCTTTTGCCTGAATTGGTAAAATAAATGTTAGTGCCTTTAAGTTAAAAGGGCTATTTTATAAAATATTTAAATTTACATCATACGAATCAGTTGGAAAAATAATTAGCCTACAATAATCAGTTTGAAACGGTCCTCTTCGGTAGACTTGGTTCGGGCGATTTTCAATGTAGAATTGAAATGGAGTTTAATATGTAAATCAATGGTACAAAGGGGTTGTCCTAAAGCGATTTACACATATTATAACATATTTTCTCTATTAAAAGGTCTCGTACATTTATACAAAGGCAGTTTCTATAGTTTCTAGTTTATTATCACTCATCTCTCTAATTAAAACATATTTTTGTACCTAATGTAACTTCGATGTTATCTATTCATATACGGCTTTTATCTGTCGCCGCTTTAGTTTGTTTAACTTCACTTTCGACTTTACCCAATTTATCTTGTAGCGGGGAGATTAGGTCTATCAATATACGCATGTTAAAAAGGTTTTTTTATATTTTGACTTGGTCATTTTGAATTGTATCTATACCTTTGTTTTAGTATCATAAAGGGTCGTACTTTTTATATTTAATTTATTGGAAATCTTTTAAATGTTCCGCCAAAGTGGGATCTGTTGGTGAAGTTTCGTCTTGTTCATTAGACTAACATTGTCTTTTGAGCCTCTTATCGTTCATTATATCTAAGAAGAATCCACAGGGTAGATAAAAATACACGACAAAAATATAACCAAATATAACAAATGTATAAACATATATTCAAGTAAAGTAGATGTCTGTCGGAATATTAAAGCCATAACGTAGCCGTTGTCCCGGGTGAATTGACGATGCAATAGCAAATTATAGCATAGTCTTAGTCGATAGCTACGCCGCAAAATTTTCGTTTTGAAAACGAAAACATTTGAGAGAGTTGGCGGTTTTCGTTCTATCGAAATCTGGCAGCCTTGCCTGCCTTCCGGCCTCTATCTCCATACCGAAAATGGCCAACGATTACGCCGCCGAAAATATTTTACTAAACTGATCGGCGGCGTTTTTGACTGTTATTTTGAATTATCGTCTAAGACTATTCACTCCGTTACGCCCCAAGTAAAATAGATAGTTAAGCACATAATAGATAGTTTTTATCCTTTTTGAGTCATTTTATCAGATATACGTTTTGAATGTTGTAAGGCGTTCTCCTTTTGTATCCAGATTTCTGATCGAGCAATGTTTCAACCTTTTCTCAAGTATCCCTCTCTGGGAATACCTCCTCTGCGGTATCCTAGGCCAATGTGGTTCTCTGGTCAGTAAACAGAGCTTTAGTTAAGTAAACTGGCTGAGAAGTTCTTAAAAGGTCCATTTAAACGAACTATTTACGCACAAATTTTTATTATCTTTTAGGAGTGTAGGGAGCTGTAGGCTCGCGTGGCTGGAAGTGCTGGCCTCCACCCTCCTACGCATTATTGGCTTTAAAAGTCGCTTGATGACTTAGGCCTAAGTTGGTGCTTTGGGTATTAGCCAAGCTGATTATTGTAATTATTATTAATTCCAAAAAACTTTCCACGTTATGGAAATCAGTGATTGTCAGTAACATTTTCAAGTGGTTTCGCTGGTGACGCAATAAATTATCTTTGTGTTTTTGCTAAACTTTTTGAAATTATTTTGCATGCCAAATTATCTAGTTGGTTCAGCGCCTTTTCAATCCCAAGTAAACATGGTTTTACTAATGAAAGAGTGTAGAAACCAACCATGTCACCTTTCTTTACGGCTTAGCGCCCAGTATTGAAAATAGGCATCAGGTTCATGTAATATTTTTAAATTTAGCCAAGCCTTTGCAGGGTGTAACATCACTACCTTCTTAAAAAGCTTGTCAACTATGGTCTTCACGCAAATTTAATAGAATGGGTTCGTGATTATTTGAGCTACCGCAAAAACGTCATCAAATGTAATAGAGTCGCCACTGACGTTACATATCCGGTAAATTGCGGAGTCCTGCAGGGGTCTTCACTCGGGCCGCTAAAATTTGATATGAAAATTTATGTGTTAGAAAACTACGCTTGTGAAATTCAAGTTTTAACGAGCGAGTTAACAGAATGCTTTTATTTATAACAATGAACTGATAGAGGATTCACCAATAATACAGAAACGAGAGAAACTTCTATTTTCGTTAATGAGTCATCGATTCCCGTCTATAAAACAGAGGGGTTGTTTGTCCGAGACCGTGGCGGTGTCTGTGCCACGATTCCGGCATATCTATACATTTAGTCTCTAACGCGGTTTCCAAGTGTTCTTTCACGTGAACTGCTCCTAGTGGTTTCGTCAACATGTCGGCTAAGTTTATTTTCGTTCGTACATAGTCGAAGTCGATCTTCCCCTCGTCTACCATTTCCCTGAAAAAGAAATATCTCAAATCTATGTGCTTGCTTCTGTCGGAAGGTATCTGGTTTTCAGCTTTGATTATCAACGTTGATTCTCGAGGGTTCTTCGATTAGCGTTCTGTCGCCTATTTCTTTGAGCAGGGTTCTTAACCATATCGCTTACTTGGCTGCTTCACACATAGCCAGGTACTCGGCTTCAACCGTCGAGAGAGCCATCGTTTTCTGCTCCCTACTTCGCTATGATACGGCTGTGACGCCTAGTGTGAATACGTAGTCACTGAATGATTTTCTGTCTACTTTATCCTTGGCCCAATCTGCGTCTGAATAACCCAATAATCCGTCTGCACCACCTTGGAAAGTTGATTTGTGGTCTTTCGTTAAACTGGCTTAAGTACGTAGCTGAATAGGCTAGATCAGGTCTCGTAAGTCCGGCGAGTTATATACTCCCCACAGCTTGGCAATACGGAATATGTTTACTTTTGCGTTCTTCTTCAGTTGTTAAGCAGCGTGAATCGATCATTCCGAAGGCGGACAATATTTCTTGGGCGTATTTATTTTGATCTATAGATAGTAAGCCGTCGTCTTCTCTTTGGATACGAATGGATATCATGTGATCAGCTTCTCTTAAGTCTTGAAGACTTCTTTCATTTTAAGTATAAAACGATCTCCAATATCATCCTTAGTGACGATCATGGATGTTTCATCGACGTAAACGCCTATGATTATCCCGTCTTTCAGATTGTCGTAAATACATGGATCCACGTTCGATCTCGTTAACTTTAATAAAATTGTCGAGACAGCTATTCCACTCTCGCCCAGCTTGATTTAATCCATATATTGCTTTGGGCAACTTGCTAGCCCAGTCTTCTTTTCCTTTTTCGGAAAACATTTCTGGTTGTTCCACGTATATTTCTTCTTTGAAGATTCTATTCAGGTACGTCGTCGTTACGTCTAGTTGTCTTACTTGCCAATTCCACTTGCCGCGAGAGCCAGCAGCATTCTTAATGATTTCATCTTCATATGGTATCGACATAGTTCCTAACGGGAATTTGCGAAAACCCTTTCGCTACTAGTTTCGCTTTGTACCGCTCCAGAGTTCCTTCGTTATTGAAATTCTTAATAAATAACCATTTCGAACCAGTGACGTTCTTGTTGGCTGGTCATGGTACTAGTTTCGAAGTGTCGTTATTCTTCAGATGACCAATCTCAACCTGTACTGTTGGGTTTTTTTTTCAGTTTTTTGCATCTTTTCCTGACATCCATTGTGTAATGGTAATAGGATCTGGGTCTAAGCCTTGCGTATGGTTTGGCGAATAGCATTTCTTCTATTGCGCGGCTGTCCTTCCTGATCTTCTTGGTGGGTCATTGTTGGGGATGCGTTTCTTTTGATTTCTCTTTTCGTTTTGATTTGATTCAGTAGTAGAATCTCGCGTCAAAGTTTTTCTTGCTACCAGATGTATTAAAATGTTTTTGGTCGGCGTCGATTGCTTCCCAGCAGGTGTTTTTTTTCTTTTGGATCAGTTTCGTCGTCTTGATTTATTGAAAAGGATTCACTCTTTTCGTCTTCTAGTATTTCTTCTCCAAATATTTTCGTCATCATATTCTTCATCTTGATCGTCGTTTGTCGGTTCTTCTTTCCTTTTAAAAGGGTAAAAGCAATTGTCAAATACGACGTCTCTGCTTAATAATATTTAATCGATTTGAAAATTCCAGAGTTTATATCCCTTCTCATCGTCTCTTCTCCTTTAGGATCTAGTTAACTTCGTTTGTCGAGTTTGCTACGTACTCTGCATCCAAAGGTTATTAAGTGGTTGAGTTTCACTAGTTTACCTAACCGTAGCTCTTCCGGAATATCCCTTTCTACTGA
This sequence comes from Leiobunum rupestre, assembly GCF_980474605.1. Classification (NCBI taxonomy): domain Eukaryota; kingdom Metazoa; phylum Arthropoda; class Arachnida; order Opiliones; family Sclerosomatidae; genus Leiobunum; species Leiobunum rupestre. The sequence continues at coordinate 48,094,841 of NC_143391.1, read as the reverse complement.
TTTTGAAGGGCACCGATTCTTAAGTATTCATCGCGTCTGCCCAAAAGTGTTTCGGAAGTCCGGATTATATCAATAAGAAACGCGTCATGTCCATGAGGGTTTGGTTCATTCTTTCCGCAACTCCGTTCTGATGAGGTGAACCAGGTATCGTTAACTGACATGTTCTACCGTTTTTCTCAAGATATTTGTCGAAATGGTTACTGACTTTTTCCCCGTTGTCAGTTCTTAAGGTTCCAATCTTCAGTCCACGCTCATTCTCCAAACGCTCTTTGTACTCTTGGAATTTTTCAAGGACTTGATGACTTGATTCTTATTTAGAAAAAAAATCGAAGCACGACGTGTAAAATTTCAAACTTGAATAACGCTCGCATTGGTCCCAATTAATTCTTCTGTGGCAATTAATATTAAGTAATTTCGCCTTACTTAATCTCGAGAGGCCATAACCTGTTAGAACAATGCACGAGTGAAATTCAAGTTTTAACGAGTGAGTTACGATATAGCAGAATACTTTTATTTACAACAACGAACTGATACAGGATACACCAATAATACAGAGACGAGAGGGGTCACTTTTGACAAAACCAAAATTTCCGGGAACAAATACAGAACATAATTATCTCCTGTAAACGTTTATTAGGAGTAATTCTTAAACTTATCAAAATAAAAATCTAGCAAACGTTTTATTTTATTTTATTATATGTAAGTCTTATTCGTTCCAAATTCATGTACGGTCATTAAATTGGGGATGTTGCAGAATTATCTGTTAATAAACATCGAAAAAATCTAACGTAAATATTATTTCTTTTTTCGAAAACACTGCAAATACAATTACAAAAAATACTTACCCTTTCCACCATTCGTGAGGAAACCGATCTAATATTTATGTAAAAATCAATAAATAACATTACAAGAAATATTAAAAATTGTATAAAACCGAAAAAGGCAATTAAATCCAATTAACAGAGCACTAATCACTGTAAATAAATTTAGTTAAAAATTGATATTTATAATTGTGAAATTTCTCATTTAAAACCAATCGAATCATAAACCTTTCATTAACACACTCATAAAACCTTCAAAATTGTTTAACTTGTTTTGAAATTTTACATGGTTTATGTGTTTCATCTTCCGCAAGAAACATGTATAACTTTTAAAACTATATCTTTTTCGAAAATTGTTCAACCTTTTCTAATATCATGTACTGTGTATAAACTGTGTGTTAACTAGCTGATACAACCATGTATTGTTTTAATGCAAATTAAGCCACTTTTTCATCTAACTTAATTTAATTTCATTATTATTATTATTATATTATTTCTTATTATCATTATTTCCAAACTTCTGTTTAAAAATATCGAAAATTATTTCGAGTATTTTAAGTCCGGGGGTCTTAAAGAAATATCTCAGAATTTGAGACAAACAAGATAATAAATTTAAGAATATGCACATTTAATAAGAATATTTATTTCGTTTATTCAACTTTGGTGGCGTTATTTATGGGAAAAGGTGCAACCTCAGCTATGTTTATAAATTATCTCTATTTTATATACGTTTTTTTTTAATTTAAAATCGGCAAGACGCTTGAAAAGGGGCTACGGCCCGAAAGCTTGCGTAGTTTTAAATATTTTAATAAAAATAGTACTATGAAGTATCCGTCGTTGTGAAAATTTTATTACTTTTAAACTGGAAATGGAGTATGCAATGTGAAGTGCGAGAGACTATAAAATGAAAATATAATCTAGAAAATGAACTAGGAATATAGTTCGTGAGCCGAGATGACCTAAAGTTCTATTGATTTATGATATGAACTTTAGTTATGGAGAATGTCGAAACGAAATAAAGAAATTTGCCGAAGTTTTTTTAATGGAAGACTCATTAATAACGGTGCCGGATACTACAACCACACCGTCGAAATTCGATGATAATTGCGTATTTTTAATGCAAATGAAAATGTGACAACAGAAACGGATGTTAAATTATCATCGGCTTCAAGTTGGAGTTGCCAACAACTTTTTCCATTGGCGATTATGAACATGACACAGCCAGAAACACTCTTGGGTACCAGATCAATTTTTTAATTATGAATAGAACCCAAGTTAAAGTTTCAAGCCTAATGGATTAAACGTATTCCTTGAATTTCGAAGGAAACCGTGAATTATTTCCATAACTCCGCACATGGTAACGCTGTTAAAAATGGAAAAATTAAAGGTCATTTCCCACGCTCGACACACAGCAGGATGCTATCATGGTTTGAGACCCGATTTGTAGAGAAACGCGGGCCCTACATGGGTCATGGTGTGCAATAACTGGTGCCTTAACAGAGGACTAGGGATATGGCTCTTATATCCCATAATGGCGGTGGCTTATTGCGAGATGTTAGCCGCGGTTATATGGTCCCACCCTAGCCTCCGACATTGGTCAGGTAGGGGCCGGAAACTGGACTTCGGCTAAGGCTAACGAGGGTGGTACATGCACTTTCAACGCTATGGCGGAGTTGGTTCCCAGCTTTTCATCTGTGCGGCGGTGGGTCTCCGTATGAGGTGCTGGAGACCGTTAAGTCGCAGTGTACCCGTTGTCCACCTTTTAATACCTTCACTTCCGGGCGTTGGCTCCTGTTCTATGTGAGCTGTGTGTCTGTTGAAGGTGCTATACCATCCACCCTTATTCCCACAGCTGTGGCCAAAAAGAACTTGTCGTCCTATTGCCTCGACTATTAGATGGTTGGGCGGCCGGCATCTGATATATAACTGTCAATAGGGTTCTTTTACTACCCATAATTGTTTTGTCACACCTTCGGGCTGTCTAGGCATTGCATTTATGATGAGGCTACCGGTGATATAGAATCAAACTGATCCCAAGCGCACCGGTATATCGAATACTGACACAATGTACAAGAACTCGACAATCTGAGAAATTCGAACAATGTAAAAAATGGTAAAATCAACCAAACAATCGCAAAAAGCTCATTTATTCTTTCATTGGTGATACTTGACACAATGTACTAGCCTAATCACTACCTCTCTATAAGGTCTTTCAAAAATCGACTGCGACTTCGAGACTAGTTGTGATTGCATAAAAGATGTGTTACAAATCTTCATGGGAATGCGAAACAAGTGTAAAGATGAATTTAATTATCTTTATTTAAAAGTCTATATCTTGGTTCAGGGATAGGCGTCGTTTTAATATTCCTAGAACTTGTGATCATCAAACTAAGAAATTAACGTACCAGCCGAGAACGCGTTAGTACGAGCGGTTTTTAATTCCTGTTTTTCAATTGAGGATTCGTTTTCTCAGCAAATTGGAGTGTACAATTATGCAAATCTTCTTTGTAGTATAGTGTTGAATCTGTGGTTCATGATGTTCCCAATTTAAACAATGTTGCAGTTAGTAAAAGGTTTCAACCACATATTTTGGTTAAAAATTAAAAAAAAAATCAAAATCAAAAGAATGAAGCTTATACCAAGTTACTACAAATGAAAATTAAAACATGTCTCATTGACGTATGACGGCAAAACGTCCGAGTGAGGTGGTGGAGTAGTTAGCACTTTCGCCTCGCAGCAAGAGGAGGCGGGTTCGATCCCAGCTTGTGACACAGGTTGAAAACTCGGATTCAAAACGTTCTCCAAAAAACTGTTAGCCTGGCGTAGATTTTTTATTTTATTTATAATAAGTATTACAAAACGTTATTGCATTAAATAAATTTCCAATATCAATAGTACAAAAAACCAACTTTGGACCCAAAACGTTATTAAATTACCAAAGCAACAAGATGAGAAATAGAAAATACAAAATTTAAAATTATTAGAACGCTCACGAAACGTAAAATATACGTGTAAGAAACTATAAGTGAAAGCACTAATAAAAAGAACGTGGACTCATGACGACAACCCAACGAAGCCGATAAAAATCAATGCAAATAAAAAATCGTAGACCTGAAACACACAAGAAAAATAACCAATAGAAAATTATAGAATAATAACCCAACTAAGTAACAAATTAATTAAAATACTTAGAAATCCAGAAAATAACAATCCATATACCCAAGGTTGTGAAAATTGTAATAGAAAAAACCCAAAAACACCTTACCGTTAACAATTCCCGGCTTATACCACAGACAAAAAAAAACCTTAACCGAATAGTGAAGGCTTAAAAACAGCGCATATCTCAAAATATAAAACCAATGTTATCACATTAATTAAAATGTATCAAACACTTAAAGCCGATAAGAAAACACGTAAAATAAATTACGAAGTTACGAATTAAGTAAGCAAAACGAAACAAGCGCGTTGTATACCACTTGAAATTGTATTCATAAATGACCCTTAACGGCTCAAGAGTACCGATAGACAAAAAACTAACTAACAAGGAGACTACCCGAGGTGTTACACACCGATTTCGTTCAAACTCGAGGGATTAGTAGACCTTCATGTAACTTGAAAAATCCTAAAGGGATTTTATTAAATGGGCAACGGTTTTGCCATGGCAACGAAAAATGTTTTTGACTACATAAAATAACATGGGATTTTGACCGATTACCCTGTGGAAAAAATTTAAAAAAATTATAAAAATGTGACCCATTTTTATCAATTTTTTTTTTTATAATTTTGGTACTTTAATTTTTTTTTCAATTTTGTAAAATGTTTCACAGGGGGGACCCTTGGAATCGGTCCAAATACCATGTTATTCTCAATAGGAAAATTTCCATTTTAAGTTGTCAAAAACATTTTTCGTTGCCATGGCAAAACCGTTGCCCATTGAATAAAATCCCTTTAGGATTTTTCAAGTTACATGAAGGTCTACCAATGCCCCGAGTTTGAACAAAATCGGTGTGTAACACCTCGGGTAGTCTCCTTGTAAGTGGACCACCCACGGGTTCTACCATGTAACATTCAATTATCTACCGACTGCGCTAAAACAAGATTTGACCTTTAAAATTTCATATGTCAAACATTTATGACATTAAAATCTATTAATATACTCTTCGGCTTAAGCTGAGCTTCTAATATTCAGTGAACCGTAACATGTATCGGTGGTTCTGCGGTTAAACACTCGCCTGTCATGCAGGAGGGCTCGGCAAAATGATTCTATGACGTTTACCGTGAACATTTTGTGGAAACCCTGCCATTTGGACGTTGATACGTTTACTGTACCCTCATCACTCAGGATGTTCCAAACCTCAAAGTTTCCTCCCGTACAATCGCTATTCGCAAAAGAAAATTATACTTCACGCAATGACAGTGTTTCAGAATTTATAGCCCGGTGAACCTAGTAACAGAGACCATACCACCGGAGGCCTATCATCATAGTTCCCTACGCCAGCGTTCACCGAGCCCGGACAGGTGAGAAATCCAACATGGGAAGCAGAATCCTACTAATGATGGTCGCACCCTTGACGCAAGCCACTAAACCTAGCAGAAGGTACAGCAATGGGTGGACCAATCCCCACTTCGCACACAGCAGTGGGATTAAGAGTGTGGATGCTATAGCAGCTCCAGTCGACACCCTACCTATGAAGGTAAAGAGTCAAACCCTTTGGAGAGAGCTCCTAAAGGGGAACGACGAGCACACAGCAGCCCAAGTAACGCGGCACAGCTGGCACCGGAGATCCCGGTGTGACTCCAGAAGGCCGTGAAACAGGACCACCGTGCCCTCATACGGAGGCCCGCCACCCCGCAGCAGGCTACCCAATCCACCGAGGCGGCCGGTTTGCACGGACCCTCTCCGTTAGCCTGAGCCGAAGCTCGGTATCCAGCCCAAACCTGACCGAAGTCGGAGGTGGAGATAGGACCTTTAGATCAGAGCTAACATCTCCCAGTGCCCTTATGGGTTACAAGAGCCGGACCTCGACTCCCCGGTAAAGACACCAGTTATTGCACACCCTAACCCATTGAGGGCCTACACGCAATGACAACAAAAAGAGTGCGCTTTTGGAAAAATCTTTTACGTAATTCTAAGAAACTGCGTACGCAGCGATTACACTTTTCTCAGAAAACACAGCCCAGAGAGACAGACTGACAGAAACGGTGATTGTAATACCCCTCCTAGGGGACTATTTCCACTCGGAGAGGTAAAAACAAGAGACCCGCGCGAAGAGATCGAAATTTATAAACAGAATCAAATTTGTTAAATAATAATCATTTCTACCCTTCATATTTAAATAATAAATATAAACATTGCACGGCATTAAAATGTGTTTATTTGTGGTTTTTCAGATAGTGGTGTCTTTAATTTATATTTTATAATACTTAAATGACCTACACGAGCAATGTACTTGTGATCGCGTAGCGCGCCTAAGTGATGTGGAGGTGAGCAACCGGGATTTATGGAGATCTATATGAATTTCAATGTGCAGACGATCGAAAATATTTTTATTCGCCAATACTCCCATCTTTTGAATCTTATTCGTAATTGGTTTCTAGATTATGGATTTATGATTCAGTTGTGAAAATATTTAAAGGAGCACTGCTTTGGCTAACAATTTCAAAAAGGAATCATCATGACATCTGAGTTATTGGTAAGTTTATATTTTTTTCCAACACATTCAAACGCCATATATAGATTTTCACTGATCATTCTTACGCGAAACCTTGGTTTTTAAATGCAAATACTTATAAATCCGACCAAATTTATTTCAAAGCGAATGTTTAAAATCAAGACGTCAAATCAAATGTTTTTAACAATAGTCCCACCCAATCCCCTTTAAATAAATTACCAAAATAACCCGTAGGAAACCTCTTGAAATAATTTGAAAAACTACAGTCACTCCCCCTTTTATTTCCAATGAATTACCTTTTACTTGGAATGTATGACCTCTACCGTCTCTTTGCCGCTGATAAATAAATGGGTGAATCTGCACTTATGAAGAGGGTGGAAAGGATGAATATTTCGCCGGATGGAAAGAAAATGTCTACAGTTAAATTTTAAATTAAGTGCTAATGATCATGATTACAGTGTACCCCTTCATGAAATACAGATTTAAAATATCATCTAAAATCAAATCTTTCAAAGGTATTGTTCTAAATAAAGAGTAACTTATATTTTAACAAATATAATTTCTGACCAAAATTAGACATGGAAATCAATATAATGGTTTTTGAAGATTAAGGCCGTTAAATAATACTGATACGGTATAAAGTTTAATCATCTTTTATAAGGTAAATAGAAGTGTTATTTTATGAAAATTATATAATTGGTTCTTTTAAACGATATTGAAGCTACAAACGCAGAGGCGGTCTGGGTCTAATATTTTGGGCTGCCAGAAGACAAAGGGCCCCAGCTTTAACAACTATAAATCTATCCAGGGCCGGTGTTAGGGGGGGTAAGCGGGGCAAAAGTACCCCGGGCCCGGGCCTCCGAAAGGGGCCGCCGGAACGGGTGCCTAACTAAAACTATCTGACTATTTCCAAAAAAAAACAAATTTTGGAGTAAAAATTTCCTGGGGCCCGAAAATCCTAGCGCCAGCCCTGAATCTATCATGTTTGAGGGGCCCACTTCATGAACGGTCCGTGGGGCCTACCTGCCATCGGGCAGGTTCACTCTATGGCCAGTCCACCACTGTACAAACGTTATACTTGTTATGTGTACAATTTAACTATTAAAATAAAGATCAATTCTATACAATAAAATAATGAAATAGCATAAATCATATCTCGTCTTCGAAAAGCGTAGAACACGTGAGAAAGTATAGCGTTGAAGTTATTATTAAAGGACAGACACTTTTACGGGCAAAGTAGCTATCCCATAAATAGTTTTTTCAAAAATCTAAGCAAAGACTGCTTAGAAAGCCATGTAGCACTCTTTCTTCTATTCGACTTTCTCTACATAATCGAGCTCCAGAGATGCGGCTCCGTTTGGAAGCGCTACACCTTACATCAGACGTAGCTAAATCCTGTTTCTAATAATGCATTCGCATCATAGGGGCATTGTATCTTTAGATATTCTAAAAGTATTTCCCGCGACTATAATGATGGATACTGAAAAATCAATCTTGAGCAACGGATTCCCTGCTTTCTTATCGAACATTTTTACCTTTTGAACAATAGGAGTTGGACATTGCATTTAAAAGCAATGGTTTTTTTCAAAGCACTCACACACGTATAGCACGAAATAGAAAGCATTTTTTTCTATTAAATAAATATTTCGGTAGAAATCTTTTGTTAGATAAATAATCCAAAATTCTAAGGCAAACAAGCTAAGAAAATGTCGTGTCTTGCATGTTTTTAAAGTAGCAGCACATGTTCCTATAGCTTAAGATTTTCTATTTAGAGCAATGTAACCTGTATGGCTTTTCGAAGACATCGTTTCGTGAATCGATGTTTCTAAGTTACTCTTGAAGAAGTTATCCTGCCTCAGTCTGTTGCTCCAATTTACGCTTTTACGGCATCTGTAAATCTAAACCCAAAGACCCAAAAATTCGAAATTTTAATATTAACTTAACAGAGCTTCCACCAACTTACATTTTTCCTTGTATTTTATAGGAAATTGTAATGCACTTTATTTTCCTATAATATGACTTATTTCACGATAATCCTACCAAGTTAGTTTCTGGAATTAAAATGTTGTGAATTAATTTGACTCATGTTTATTTGATACCATCTTTACCCTATGGCCCTCTCTTTAGACGCAGAAAGCAGAGCCTTTTTTTGCGCCACACGACTGACGTGTTTTCTCAAGCCAATAAGAATCCGTACGGTCAGCTGACGTCAAGAAGTCGATTGTCCCTTTCGCCAACGGAATGCGATGCCAATAGTCTTAAGCGTTTTCTCAAGTGAAGAGATTACACCTCATCTGATCGTTTTTGCGATCATAAAACGTAAAAAATATTATAGTGAAGCGCCATTGTCGGTATGTAGTTTTGCATTCAGAAAACCAAAAAAAAACGAGGGTTATTTATATATATATGGGACTAGGGTTATTGTTTTTTGGCTATTGATATTGAAAGTTTACATTTTTAATGATATGTATATAAAAAATTAGCAGTTGGGTAGAATGTTCACTGTACTGGGATAGATATCTAAGGGAGGGGAAGACACATGTTTTGTCAAGTACATTACTACATAAAGATTGCCCTTAACATGTTCCTTTTTTACTTCATGCATTCCCCAAAATTAACACATTAAGTCAATGGCGCAAAACCCTTGACAAACCATATTACGTTCCAGGAACAAGAGTTTTAACGAGAATTGTGCTCCGGCGCCAGCTCCAGCTCCGGCTCTGGCTCCGACTTAAACGCTATCGGCTCCAGTCGGCTCTGGCTCCAGTATATATATATATATATATATATATAATAATTGTCCAGCTCCGGCTCCGGCTTTTTAGGGGAGCCGAGTTTTGATTCCGGCTCTGACTCCTAAACATCTTCGGAGCCGGATTTGCGGAGCACTATTCTGTAATAATGTACTTACACATTATTTCTTATATTAACAGTTACGTTATATATAGGTTTGCTCGCTACATTTCGTTGAGCGGAAACCCACTAACAAGCACAAGATTACAAGCATAATTATAATAATCTTATTACTTTACTTCAAAGTAATTTGGAATTCAATAACTTTGGAATAAAGTTTTAAAATGGAAATGAAGTCTCCATGTTTAATTTATCTATTTAATTTCAAATTCAAATTCAAATTTATTTTTCTTCTCTAAAGGTTTTCTCATTACATAGATATTTTACAGGGCCAAGTCATCAGGCGACTTATAGCCCTTACATATGGATTGCTTTTTTAATTTTATTAACACAACTTAAAATTTAAAAAAACGAAATATAAACAATTATGATTAAAAATTATCGTAAAAAAATTAACAAGGTATACAATAATTAACAAGGTATACAATAATTAACAAGGTATACAATAATTAACAAGAAAACAACTATACGCATGATTAATGAAAAAATCGAGTTATTTTATTTCTAAAACCTTGGACTTTAGTAATTTTTTACAGAATAAATAGTCTTGTTGGTTTATTTCTTAGTATAGCTTATTAAAGACCGTTACACTTTCATAAAAAATTGAATTAATGTTTTTATTTGTTTTAGAATTTGGTAGTTGTAACAAGTTAAATATTAAAAAAATATATTGCACCTTAATAATAACAGGTCAGTTGTTAAGCAGTTGCTTTTGTACAAAGGTAGTTTATGAACTTCTTCTTTTCGTAAAATGAGTCAACAATAAAGGGCAACATGGTTTGTGGCGAGCATATAAGTTACTAATTTTTTAACATTTGTTCCATGACTCTCTCATTAAATGGCCATTCTTATTGAATATAAATTTGACTAGTGAAAAAAAAGAAGTAGCCCATTGTTCTTTAAGCGCAAACATTTTCTATTTGCAATTTTTCCGTTCTCATTCAAATAATAAGCCCCATTTTGGCCTAATCTCACATCATACTTATTGCTTTAAATTAAAGCAACAAGGCTTTCCGTGACTGGGCATTTAACCTGTTACATTTTTAATCACCAATAAGCCCATCGGGTCCTGAAATGTTTCTAGGGTTCTGTTCTGAGATCATAATTCCAACTTGAAGCGCTTCCAAGAGATATTAATCACTGAAGATATTTCTAGCGGTAGGCTAGATCAGGCTTCCATGTGTAGTGAGTATAAAGATGTACACAATACTCATAGCTAAAATCATACTTTATATTTCTTTTTCAACAAGAAATAAACGATAATTAGCAGCTTTAACACACTTTAATTCCAAGTCTCGGAGAAGAAATTTGCTTCATGTAAGATAACTATATAATGTAGAAACTTGCCATTTTTATTGTAAGTTTACATTTTGTTTACTAGATGGAGCCAGTAAAAAACTACACAATTTTAAAAATGGACGGTAACCTCATAAACCACGTATTACTACTATCCGCCTATCGTGTTGCGAGAGGCGACTTATAGGTTATTCCTGTTGAATATTCATTGTTTGAGCTAAGTCATTGCAATAATAAATCACGGTGAGTAAGGCATAACATTATCTTTAATATATTTAATTCAAGTAGTATTTTATAACAGGGATATAAAATAGTGTGAGCCAAATAATTTGTGAGCTGCACCGAGAAAATAAAAACATCTTAATGTACAAACATACACTTCATAGTTTAAAAAAAATCGCATGGTTTTATTTCCTCCAGTGTTCCAAATTTCGCTTAGTCTACCGATATTTTACTTACAAATCAAAAGTTTGTTTCGTAATATGACGTCTATTAGAGCCGTATTTCTATAACAATGGAACAATACTAATAGTGGAGAATTGTAGCTAAAACAGATCCGCAATCCGAAGAAATCAAACACTTTGCTCTTAGAGCGCCTGCAAGATCATCCGCCTTAAGCAAAATTCAAAGAAAAACTATTCAACACGAACTTGTAATAATAGCCAAGCTCTTCAAGTGTATTCGTTCTCGAAGCCCTTCAAAACTATGTGGCGATGTAGCATTTCGAAAACCATGGCCTGAGTTTTATATGATAAATCTAAATGCTTACAAATGCATTTCCACATTAATAAACAGAGATACTATTAACTATTTCTATTTAATGATTAAAAGTAATTAAGAATTATAGGCATTACTGCTACAAATGCAAATCAATAGCCGGAGTTCCAAATATATATTTGTGCAATGGCTGAAATTTATTATAATAAAACGCTATACACCTGCAAATGCAAATCGATAGCCGGATAATTGTTAAGCTACTTATGTGTAAAGAACAGACTTGAACACGCAATATTATAGTTAGTCAGCGGCCCCGACAGTGCATGCGTAGTCATTTACTTCGTATCAGGAAAGAAAAATACAATGGATGTGAGTAGACCCTTTTATATAAATAATGTATTGCAAAAGATAAATGATACTGCATGACTAAAATTTTTTAAATCAATTAAAACTGGTTTAAAAATTGTTAGTCAAGTATCGTGTCTCTTTAATGTAATTTCATTAATATAAATTTAGCCATGTTAAGAGGAACTACCCATGGAATGTATTGCATAAGTAGATTTTCAATCGAAGATCTATTTGGTCCGAGATTCTCGCATTTTTGTTTGCTCGAAGACCTATTGCTACGAGCTATTAGTAAGTTTTTAAATTTCTTCAAATTTCATAATGGTTTAGGTTTTTTATCCATTTTCATTACGCTCCAAATTTAGTCATGACTGGTTTAGCTTTCAATGTATATGCGACCCCTGTATTGTTCTTACAATGTGTAAAATATCATGTCTCACTAGTACAGCAAAGCATAAATTAATTTGGTGAAAGAGTTGAAATTATAACGATAAAAGAGCTAAATCAAAACGGCCTATTCACATCACCCAACATTTTCCGACACCGTTGTTTGAGAACAAAGTTCCTACTTGAATTCGTAAAACACGAAGTATTTTTGTTCGACTATGGATTAATAAGGCAGTAATAAAAACTAAAAAAAACGATTATGACGAGGACTTGGCGGAATTAGAGTTGCGGCAAAGAAAACGCAGGAGGTTGGAATGGCTATCAAAAAAAATATTATCAAGTTCGTCAATTGCTAATGTCTTTACGAGTGATAAGTTTTCGAAATGGTATAGGCATGTCACTAAAAGCGGTGAGGAAATTGTGCTTTTGGGTAAATTACAAGAGAAACCATGCTCGGCAGCGGCCAAACTTTTTACGCCAAGCAGAAATGATGAGGTGCATTATTTTGAAAACGATCTCGGGTATATTTTTCAAACACCTGATCGTGGTATTAGTGATAGGGTGAAAAGCGAAATTCGTCAACTTACGCAATTGGTCGAAAACGTAAAACAGGTTGACCGAAAGGTTTAAAAAATGGATTTTGTGCCGAAAAAATTATTTTTAAATTTTAACACAGCGTTAATTTTTTAAATTACGTGTTCATTTTAACTGCTTTTCTCCCAACTGCCAAAATTTCTTTTTCTGATATAGAGCCTACTGCTGTTTTTATTTATTTATTTACTGCTCATTTTTTTAACTGTCAATTTAAATATTTGCGCTTTTGTTCACATTCTCCACCATACGTTACCGAGATGTAAGTGAAAAAATTACTCGTTAAGAAATTAATTTTTAAGTAATTTCAGGAAAGCATCGGCTGTTTTTTAAAAACTTGATAAACACGTTGTGCAAAATGTTTTGGTAATTCACTCGAAGCAACATTTTTTATCCGTTTTGGCCAGCATTTATTTTCTTCAAATATACTTGTCTCGTGTGAATAGGCATTAAGATATACAAATTAAATAATTTCAACATTTTTTAGATAAAGCAAGAGTAACCTGGATAAGCATAACTTCATAGAAACTTTATATTAAAAGTCAAACACTAATGAAGACTTAATTTTATTTTACAACATCCACTATCTAAACAATTAATTTATCAAACATTATTTTTAAAATTAAATTAGGGAGGCCCCAAGCTAGGCATGTACTGATAAGGTCAAAAAGCAGGCATACCTTTGAGAAAATATATTAGCCTAATATGTCTTAAAATATTGGCACTACCACTGCGCAAGAAGACAGTACTAAGACAAAACTTTCAATTAAGAAACTTTTATACAAGTGTGCATTTTCCCACATTTGTTAAAAAAATGTATTTGCACTTGGCGAAAAAGTACTGAACAAACGTTAACCTAATGTCTTATCTTCCACGACATTACGTGCTTAGTACGAAACTGAATCCATTAAATAAGTTATGTATAGAAACATAGTTTTCCAGGTATTAAATATGTCGTTTATTTTATTTAATGACCATTTTATTAACATGTAAAACACAAAAAATATTCCATCTACAGCAACGCTTTGAGAGTAAAAATAATAATAATCAGCTAAGCACAATTCACCTAGCGACTTTTAATGCTTTTTAAGCGAAGCGTGTAGAGGGTATACAGGTTCTTTTAAATTGATCGATCCCAGCGTTTTTCTCAAAAACGACGTGACGGAATATTGTGAAATTTTCAGGGTATATACAACGCATAGTAATCAATTGAATTTGTACATTTTAGAAAAATCAAAGTATTTTTGTGTGTTTTATAAAATTTAATTTTTTCCCGGTATGTCGCAGACAAAACGTGTCAATGAGAAAGATGAAGAGCATATTGAAAAAAGTAACAATACAATTGATACGGTCAAAATACGGTTATTATTCCTCACGTTTTGAGGGCTTGAAAGAATACAAGTTGGCTGTAGGAGGCAATAGCTTCTTTTGAAACCAAAATAAGCAAAAACCAAAATGTACGTTTGTTGCAATTAAAGCTTCGTATTTTTGACAAAAAAATTAAAGTTTATTGTTTAAACTTTACAAAAATGGTTTTAGATATCACCGTCAACTGCGTTACACATTTAGGCTCAGTGAAACATATAATAATAATAATTATCAGCTAGGCTAATACCCAAGGCACCACCTTAGGCCCAAGTCACCACCTTAGGCCCAAGTCATCTAGCGGCCTTTAAACAGTTGGCCGGGTTACAATGCGTAGGAGCGTGGTGGCAAGCCCTTCATGCTCACTACACTAACTATTACCGTTTACCTCAACAAGTTTTCAAGGAAGGGGAAACCGAAGATCTCAGGGGAAAAACCCCTAAACCAGTGGGGAGAGAACTTGCAGATTTTCCGAGTTTTCACCCAGTACCACAAGCTGGGATTGAACCCGGCTCATATTGCTACAATGCGAAAGCGCTAACCACAACGCCACCCCAAATATCGTAACGAGCTTAATTTTATTTGTATCATTTCTTTCGTAAGAAGGCGAAAAGCTTCGAGGACTCTCTCCCGTAGCTCTTCGTTGTTCGAAACGGGTGTTATGTAGACGTAGTATTAAATAAAGCCCCACAAAAGAAGTCCAGCGGTGTTAGGTCCGAAGATCTAGCAGGCCAACGCACAGGTTCATTCCTCCCAATCTATCTGTTTGGGAACTGATCGCTGGTGAGCTTGCGCACCATCATGTTGAAACCAAAAGGTGCCTGATAACGTGCAGGGGAAGGTCATCCAATTTGTCCGCTACCTTGTTTTGCAGAAAAACCAGGTAATTGAGTCCATTAAGACGAGGCGGAAGGAAAAATGGACCAATAACTCTATCTCATACGAGACCGTCCCAGACATTGACTCGGAATTGTTCTTGATGGTGATGAGGAAATCCCCAGTGGGGGTTCACTTCATTCCACCTATGGGTGTTCTTGTGGTTCAATAGCCCATCTCTCGCAAACGAGCACTCATCGGACACTAGTAGATGACGCCCAAAATCCTGGTCTCCAACTTACATGATATTGAACCAGATGCAAAACTCGTAATGGCGTTGCATGACCCCATCACGTAGTGCTTGGTGAAGGGTCGTTTGGTAAGGATGGTATCGGTGACGGTTAAGAACTCTCGAGACATAGTTCTCTGATAAGCCAAGTTCGATGCTCGCAGTTCTGATACGCGATCGAGGATACGCTTTGAAGAACGAAAAGACCACATATTCCATGTCAATGTTGTTTCGACCTTGTCCATGGAACCTCGGGTTGTTGTTTCCGGTAATATTTAAGTCCTTGATTACTCGGCGAACAGTTGTGTGACTAGATCAACTGTTAGAATAACGATTTCGAAACAACCGACTTACCTAATGGGCCTTGGGATTCCCTATACACCATGATAAAATCAAGCATACTAGCACGCTGTTGTAAAGACTAACGAGGCATACTTAATTTGATTAAGTTACTTCGAAGAATGATTTTATTAAGCAGTGGTATCATTTTAAATACTAACTAGAAAACTAACCTGTGTACGTTTAACGAAACACATGAACAATAGCGGTAGATATGCCTAGGTCTAAATAGATAAACTACGTCCAACAATCTTATTCTTCATTTCATTTAATACATTTTAACCGTTTTTTATCGAAAATCCGAAGCTTTAATTCCAACAAACGTACATTTTTGTTATTTGCTTATTTTGGTTTCAAAAGAAGCTATTTCTTCCTATGACCAACTTGTCTTCTTTCAAGCCCTCTGGGAAAAATAACCGTATTTTGACCGAAGCAATTGTATTCTTATTTTTTTCAATATGCTCTTCAACATTCAATGCTTCGATTTTTCTGAAATTTACCAAATTAAATATACCCGGAAAATTTCACAATTTGCCGTCACGGCGTTTTTGAGAAAATCGCTTGGACCGATCAATTTGAAAGACCCTGTAAAGGGTTGAGCCTATAAAAAGTGTCTTCTACTCAAATCTCAATTTCAGGAGCAATTTGTTCCTTGTGTTCCGGTCTCATCAAGGGGGGATGGTGCAAACTGATTAAGCTAGAAGGGATAGTAATATTTTTTTTAAGTCGGAGGATATTTAGTAGCTTTAAAATTTTTGCCGCAAAATTGTAGTTTTGAGATGTCTTTTAAATCTTTTTCATTTTTTTTAACTAAAACACCACCAATTAAAAAATGTTTTTGTTACAGTTGTATCTTTGTTTTGAAAGCCACTATCGTATATCTCAAATATAAGGTCAGTAATAAAAATAATAAAATGGGGCTTTTTTAATTTGAATTTCGTTCCCAAAAGCTACCTTTTTTATTTTATATATGTTTCTCTATCTTTTTAAGAATTTTTTTAAGCCAATACACTGAGCAGGGACCAAATAATGCGAGAAAATATTTCACATTTTTTAATTAATTGTTTTTTAACCAGACAAACCTATTAAAAATTGCGATTCGTCTCATTTTTTACCTCTTATATTATAAAAAAAATAAAAGTAAGATACCATTAAATTAAAAATTACATTCGACACATTTTTATCTATCTTTTGAAAGCCACTATGAAAACAATTTCGAAAATGAAAGAATACCCGATAAAATTATTATTTCAAGAAAAATTGGAGGCGTAAAAGTATGGAAGGAAATATTTTATCTCAATTTAGCTTGGTTTATGCAATATATGGCTTTTAGTTTATTTGCGCGTCACGTGAGCAGCCTAAAACTAGTAACGGTTTTACATCACAGCGAGATGTCTGTGCCATTTATTTTAATTTTGTTTAATTATCAGATTTTCAGAATTATAACGTAAGTGGTGTAATTATAAATGCTTTCCTTTTTAATCATGGCTGAATTTAAATAAAAATGTAAATGATATGATGGGACTTTAGAAGAGATTTAAGTAACAGCAGAACTTTTATTAAACAATTTAAACATAACGGGAGTAGCGTAAGCTTAAGATCTACGAACAAATATGTGCGTTTTAAAAATATGAGAGAAAATCTGAAGAACAATTAAATGAGGTGCTCGTTCTGTTTTACCAAGCTAAGGAGCACCTGACATTCAAACGATTTACAAGCGATATAACCAATGTTGTCATAATTTGTAGATAATGATTAAATTTACTACTTCTAGAATCTGATTTCTATGTTTTATTTACGTTTAAATAAAATAAAAAAGGATACTTGCTTAATCACGGTACAACTTAGCAGAGAGACCTTTCTGCAAGAGTTCATGAAAAGAATAAGACCAATGTATGTTGGTACGATTTTTAATCATAAAACCTGTCAATATAATTATCCCCTGAAATTTCAATCAACCGGCTCGGAATCTCATAGGTGCCCTAAAACGGTATATGCATATTAGCGCAGTTCCCAAAATCTCTGTTTTCCAAAAGCGCCATTTCCAAAAGCGCGGTTCCTCGAAAGCGTTGTTTCCTAATAAGTTAGGTTAGGTTGGGTAGTGGTGAAATCCCTATTTCGAAGAATATTTCAATATTTATTGCATTCTGAAAACTGTGTATAGTTAATTTTTGGAAATATAATAATGGATTAAAATCTGAAATGTGTTTGACTCTTTGTTCTCTTATACGAAACTGTGGCCATGGAAAACCGCATGAGGAACTGTGCTCTTGGGAAACTGCGCTTTAGGGAACTGCGCAAATGAGAAACCGCGCAAATGGGAATTGCACTAATGGGATCTGCGCTAATGGGCATAAATCCATAAAACTGTCGTCTTCGGACACGATTGAAACACACGAATAACGGTTTTCTTACCCCTTTTGTGACGGAAGAAATCGTCTCCTCCAAGTCATGCTCCCTAAGTATAAATTAATACATTCTTGGGTAGATAGGGAGAAAAAGGTAGTCGGAAAAAAATAAAAAGGGGATTAAATGTACACCCAAATAGTAGGGCGGTAAAAATGTACAAGGAAATAATTTTCACAACCAAGGACAAAATGTACAAATATTTATTGGTTATAAACTACAAAGTTGACTCGCCACATCTAATATTATAGCTCACTCCACGTAGAAATTGTGGTATGTACTTTCGTCCATCTAAGAAATCTTCAACTATGAGTCTTTCTTGTAGATGAAAGTAGACGTTTTTACTTCCCTTCTTGGCACGCACACCTTTATTATCGTTCAATATATTCACGTGTACTTGAGCTTCTTCTTGTTGCAGAACTTCTATCAAAGCAAATATATTTGCTTTGATAGATGAAGCATCGTTGTTTCAACCTTCAGAGATATTGTTGGTCCTGGATTGGTTTCTAAGCGTGGCTTCATGGCAATTCCAAGTAGACAATGGAAATATTGGAGATGTTCTTCTTACACAAAACCAAAATCGATTTTTATTAGAAAGGCACCGACTTAACTGCCCTGGAACGTAAGCGTTGTCCAAATATTCCCAGACCTCTTCTGCCAGTGGTGGGACAAATTTTATATTGCTAGAACATCTAGTTGACCGCAAAAAACACGTAAAGATTGGTTTTCCCGGTACGCTTTCGTCAGACCAAGATTCTGAATATTTCGCCAGGTGGACTGTTTCAAGTGGAAAATTTTATTTGTAATTAGTTTTTAATGTAGCACGACAATTATGAAATGCTCGTTAAGTGCTTTGCCAGGTTATTTGAGTTTTACCTACGAAATTTATAGTATACATATATCCATCTACTTAATTTTTCAATCGGTTTATTACTTTTTATAACTCTGATATACATCTTGGAATTTAAATCGAAATTAATAAATTATGAGCGAGATCAGTTTTAAGCTAATGTTAAAAAAGTGTTCGTTTTTTCCGGTGCTGTGTACATTTTTTTCCTTGCACATTTTACTTTAACGAAACAATACGGTACATTTTTCCCTTTGTACAATTCATCCTACATTCGGTGAAATAATACCGGTTGAACGGCGGGATGTATTCCAAATTCGTCAAATCAATTTTTTCCAAAATTACCTATTTTCGAAAGATTCATTAAAACGAATATCAGTTAATCCAGTTAAGATATTTTTATAAGAAACATAAATTCTAAATCAAAATGATGACGAACTACCGACTAACGCGTGTTAATCATTTCGTACCACATCCCGCCGTTCAACCGCTATTATTTTACCATGTCTATCCAAGAAATTTTTTTATTAGTTCCTGGTAAAAGTGTATAAAATTGACCAAAAAACGTTCTGGGTAAACTTTGAACTATTTTATATTTTTCCTATTAAATATAGAAAATCCCCGAGTGTTGTGTCTATAAATATAGAAAATCCCAGAGTGTTGTGTCTATAAATATAGAAAATCCCCGAGTGTTGTGTCTATAAATATAGAAAATCCCCGAGTGTTGTGTCTATAAATATAGAAAATCCCAGAGTGTTGTGTCTAGAAAGTGTAACGACGGCTTTCATTTCATGTAGCTCTTTGCTTTTGTTGATCACGTTTTAAGAGTTGAGGCATTACCAGTACTTCTCTCACTCTCTGCATAAGGCCAGACGTTCTTCAATTTGAAATGTTGTTTTAAACATTTTTCGCTAAAATATAAAATACCATTTCTAGTACATATACTTAAGACAATGGATCATTTGTGTAGGAAATAAAGTGCTTTACGTTTATAGCGTAGACCATTTCCTTTACACACTTCGGAAATACAATTGAGTGAGAGTGGTTCCTCACGTACGACACTTTCCAATGTAATTATCTTAAAACTTTCCTAGTTTCGTTTTCGACATTCTCTTTCTCAAATTCCAGAATTATTATTTTATTTAGCTATTCATCAACGACCTTTAACGTATAGTTGACCTTTTCATCTTATATGATTAGGGCAATATATTGAGCCACATTCCGAATTATTATACTAAACTGTGCTAACTTCACTGACGAGTTTTCAAGCTTTTTTTTTAGTCGATTGTCACGTGTGGGACAATTCAGTCCTCTCGTCCATTTGAGTAATCAGGGTGAGATACGTTTAACGGCCACGCCAACGGGGGCGGGGGATACGTGGGGACAGGGGTGAGGCCATCCACAAACTCTCCCTCCCAGACGCCTGGGATTACAGGAACACGCCACTACTCCCGGCGAGTTTTCAAGCTTAGTGATAAAACTAAGTAATTATAATGTTAATTTATTTTTAAAGTATAATCAAGAATGTATTTTTTATGTACCCCTCGAGTAAGTTGAGAAAAGTTATGACTTTGCTTCCAATTCGCTAGTTTCAGTTATTTAAAGGTATTTACAAATACCTTAAGTACAGCAAACTTCAATAATTTTGGGACGTGCTTTTATTTTATCGCAATTAGCCAAGATGGTACTTTTGCGTGAAACTAATTTCCAGTGTTTAATTTTTGAAACCGATATATGGCGGTAATGTTATTGAAACAGGCGAATTCCCAGTCGCGCTTGAAGAATAAGCTCCATCCCTTAAAAATAATAACATTATTAGTGGTTTCGTAAAACTGGCATTACTCGACACGATCAGGAATCCATACTTTTACTTGGAATGCTAATCGCGGCAGATTTTAATTTTGATGTGGCTGATGGTTTTTTGACGTCAAAATGTTAATTAAGCAAATAACTACGTGAGAAGGAAACGCGCCCAGAGGGGATTTTTTCTCTCGTAGGCGGGGCCAAAGCCGTCAGAGTGATCTTACCATACGCGATACGGCGGGATAAGCATTCCAAGTAGAGGTATGGCTTCCTGACAAGATTGAAGCACACTATTTTCTTCCTGCCCTCCAACTCATGCTTGGGAAAAATTCCGCCATGATACCCACGTATCGTCTTAACATAGTCATTATCCCTAAATATAAATAAATCATGCTTGATGTAATTTCGGTTGCCAAACTTCTCCTTAGACTTTCAATTTCAAATCAATTGAGTTAAATGGAAAAATCAGCAAGTCTGACTTAGTCATGTGTACAAATGAGACGTTCACTGTGGCTATCGATGTAAGTGGTTCTTCCAGTATAATTTTTTAAGGTTTTTGTCCCAACGCACATAGGCCTACATGGAGGCTTAGCCTATTCTAGATAATCAATCATAAACATGAAAATCAAAAATGTAATTAACGTCGTATCCATGAACAAGTTTTCCTTAAAGCAAATACTTTTACTGAATAGTTAAGAGTTATGAAGTCACCCATTTGGAGTGGTAACAAGAACACTTGATAAAAAATTCCTATTACAGGTTTATGTTTATACATTTATTTATTTAATGCAGTCTAAATGCGAATAGAAGTATTTCAATTGCAAAAAGATTTTAATTTACACATTTCTTTGATAAATATTGGTCATGTAACTCAAATTGCTGATTATAAATAGTGTTTATAAGATTTACTTCACCCAATTCACTTTTGATTTCTTATATTCAAAAATAATTTATTTTTTAAGATATTTTCAATCGCCATTGAGAAGTTTCCAAATGGGACAATCATCGGCAAAAACGGAGTTGATTTTAAACTTATTGAATCTTTATTCCAAGCGACTCACAACCGGTAAGCTTTTATTTTACTTAACATAGCAGTTGTTCAAGATCCCAAAAACGGGGTTCACCTATTAGTTTCCTAACTAAACGTACTTAAAATAAGTAACAAAAATAATTTTTATATATTTCTATTTCCATTTATTAGTTCCTTAGATTTTAATCGAAAAGGTTTGCTTGTAAATTAAATTGCCCTTTGTTTTAAATTAATTTAAATTTCTAAAATTAATTCAAAAACTTTTGCTTCTTAACCAGATATAAGTTACGATAGTAGTTCGCCTAAGCACTTCGGAATTATTTTTTATAACACAATATTTCTGCCTTGTTAACTAATTCTGCTCATTCAAGTTAAAATAAAAGGTTTTTTTTGTAAGTTATTTTATTCCTATGAACTGTAAATAAATGTAGAAACTCTTACTCGTAAAGTTGCAGAAAACGATTTAAGGTGTGTGCTGAAATCTCCACCGTTTCAGAAAAAAATGCCTTCTTGGGATTTATGCAAAAAAAATACCCATCTATATGCCCAGGGTATTTTATAATAATAATTTTTTATATAATAATAGTTCTTTTTGTTAATTATGAAGAACAAATCTCGTAATATTGTGCATAAAATCTTCGAAATTTCATCAATAGTAATTGAAAGAAGGGTAGATATTAACTGCACGCCAGCCCGAGCCGTCACTTGAGGGTACTGACTGTGGTTTTTGGTCTTCACACCTCGAATAGGAATGAGGGAGGAACTTGACTAAACGACAAAAGGGTGGATCCAATTCGATTTCATCAACTCAACTACAACTTGCTTACCCCGAAAAATATGCGTTATTCTTCCCCGCCCATGTAAACGGAAATTATGGAAAAAACACATAATGGCGCCTGAAACATGCAAAATGTTTCGTGGCTGTGTCTTTGACAAGCTAAGTTTATCTCGTCTCTTAATATCGATAGAATATTCATTAACCATTAAAATATTTTATTCGCTTATGAACGGATACAGGTTTCCAAATTACAAAGAATATATAAGTGTATTTGTCCTGTCTGTCTACTTATTCAATGTTCTGTCGAATGTTAAATGTTATACAGGATATGCTATAAGTTATTTATGATTGTGCCAATCATAGCCATGTTGTTATAGTTGAAAACGAAAATAATTTTGTGTCAATGTTATAAATTTTTCGTTATTTTACTGTGTAAAAGTAGTCAGGCGTTACGAGTGTTAAGCGTATTTGATCGGCCATTTTCCAAGTTCGCCGAGTTTCCTTACTGATTGGGCAGATTGCACCACGTAATAAAGAGCCTCAGTTTCTTTAAAAATTATTTGGCAAAGATAACTCTTGTACCGGGCCGGGGTGTCACGTGCTAGGGGCGCTGGGTCACTGGGACCTCGGGGGTGTTCCATATTCGGCATTCAATACCCTACTGGGGGGATAGTTGTGGTGGAAGAGGAAGCCACTCTAGTCCTCAGCTGTGCGAGGGTGGGAATTAGGGCAGCCCATGGTGTCGCCTTTTGTTGGGCCGTGATGAGGGCGTTTGTTTGCCATATGTGAGCCTGTCTTTATGGCTGTCTCACTGGCCGAACGTTTGTTTCGCAAAGTGCATTTTTGTCCGGCATGACTCTTTGTCTTGTGTGCCGCCGTAGTGCCCAGCGGAACGGCGGGGTACAAATACATAACCTTATGTACCGGGCCGGGCCCTTTTTTAGTCTAGATTGCCTGTATTAATATTTTAGCAACCTATAAAGAGGTGAGCAAATCAGTTTTGCCATCAGGCCTTGTGTAATTATGGTAAGATGATGAGTTATATCTTAAAATAAAGCTATAAAGATGTGTGTTTTGATAAGTCAATTAAAATATACTAAATTTCTGTGTTACAGCAACAAAATGTTGGTTACCACGATAATTAAAAAACATTACAGTGCCTTTTAATTCCAACCTGTACCATTTGAAAATCCTATTATGAAATAAACTATGTGATAAGATCTTTCATTTGTGATATTAACGGTTTAAGATATTCTATAAAACCTTGCATTAGCTGCCATTGGCAACTTAAGGGAATTTTCACTGAAATCCTTCAATAAAATAACTCTTAAAAATAGGTTGTAGAACATGCATACAAAGACTTGTTGATATCATCAAGTGCAGCGATTTTTTAACTACCGCTCGTACTAAAGGTTTTTTATTAATTCAGCCTAACCGAACGTTTTTAAAAAGCATTACCTCACGTGAAGTAAATGTAACGGTTTTTTTCTAGCCTGGTATCTCGGATAATAATACCCCCCCCCCCCGCTGTCCCATTGCGTCCTTCTTCGCGTAAAAGATACAAAGTGGGCCGTACCAGCTCTCAAGGTCGTTCGTTGATGAAGCAATCTGCTATATACTCTTTATTTCTAAAAAAATTAAATTATTTCCGCTTTTAACACGTGACTGATATGACCTTGCCAGCGCGAACTCGATACGGTTTTCCCTTCCAACCCCCACTTGAGAGAAACGGATGAGCAGTGAGCGCACTTAGTACACTGCCGTGCAAAGCACAAAAGCATTAACGACCAAAACCAAAATATTGAGAAAACCCGCGAAATTCAAACTTCTTTTGCCTTTAGATACTCCAACTTCCTTCTTTCAAGGTTATATAGTAGACTTGGATTTTTCAACTCAAATTATATTCTGATACTTAACAATTTACAGGCCAAACGATAATTCAGAAATATCAATAAAACCATATCTTAAAACGCGAAAAAAATGCGTTTTGATTTGACTTTTAAAGAAAATAAACATTAATGCGTTTTTGGTTTGAAAATAATGCAAAAACCTAAAATAATGCGTTTTGCAACAAGTCATTTCTCTAAGAACAAAAATTTTAAATTCGAAAATTAGTTCAAAATTGAATTTAACGTATAAAATAAGAAGAAATAAAACCAAAATCTGTAAATCAAAAATTTGGTCGTTAATGCTTTTGTGCTTTGCACGGCAGTACAGTAGAAGCTACTGCTTTGTCCCTCCGATTAGAGATAAAGAGTCCGTGGTGTAATCAATATACAGGGTGTCTCAATTTGCTCGATCAGGCCATTTTTCTCAAAATGTATTTATGCTAGGGTTCTGAGTTTGGAGGTCGGGGGAAAAACAAGTTGTACTAGCAGGCAATACCTTTAACGAATTGTAGGTAACATGCATTTCAGTTATAAGATTTCGAAAAATAAACAAATAATAATTAGCCCAAGTGACAATTGTTTTTTAATGACTTCTACAAAATGTTTTCAAAAATGCCACCTTCTGATGCAATGCACAAATATGCACGATGTTGCATATTGCGAAATGCTCCCCGAACCATTTCTGGAGTCACCCGGCGACATGCTTCGATGATTCTTTGTCGTAAATCTTCAACGCTCGTCACAGGTGTTTGGTATACGTAGTCCTTTACGAATCCCCAAAGAAAAAAGTCGAGTGGTGTTAGATCAGGTGATCTTGCAGGCCAACGAACAGGACCAGTTCTTCCGATCCATCTTCCAGGAAACTCGTCGTTTAGATATGCAAACACGTCACGATATTGGTGAGGTGGCGCCCCATCTTGCTGGAACCAGATGCGTCTGTACTCGGCCAGAGGAATGTCGTCCAACACGTTGGATATTTCATTTTGAAGGAACTCCAAGTAGTTTTGACCGTTCAGACGATTTGGCAGGAAGAACGGGCCAATAATTCTGTCACCTAACAGACCAGCCCACACATTTAAGCGAAAGTGCACTTGGTGGCGGTGAGGAAATCCCCAGTGTGGATTCTCGTAGTCCCACATATGTTGGTTTTGACGGTTGAAAGGCCCATCTCTTCCGAATGAACTTTCGTCGGACATCAGTAGTTGATCGTGAAAATCCTGGTGTGCGTCAGCCATGAGGCAAAACCAATTGCAGAAGTCGAGTCGGCGCTGTCTATCACCGTCATGCAGTCCTTGGTGAAGTGTCGCTCGATAAGGATGAAAATGGTGTCTTTTGAGTGTTCTCCAAACGTAGTTTCTATCCAACCCTAAGTCAAAGCTGGCAGTCCTGACGCTCGCTCGAGGATAGGCGACGAAGTAGGCAAGTATGGTGTTTTCCATGTCGATGTCCTGGAGACCACGACCATGAAACCTCAAATTGATATTACCCCAGTTGTCGAAGTCGCGGACCACTCTAAGAACCGTCGTATGACTTGGTCTGCAATTGGGAAATCTTCGTCTAAATAACTGACTTACTAGAGTAGCATTACGACGACCTTCTCCGTAAAATAATTCTAGCATATGAGCGCGCTGATCTCGAGTGTAAAGAGGCATACGACAACAATCGGCCAAGCTGAGATAATGTTTTAACTTTGAAATGTAAACGCTTTAAATACTACTCGGACAATTGATATTTCACGTTAAAAAACAACAAAAGAAAAATAAGCGTAATTTTTACTCTACAAATCTTTGTTTGATGATCTTACTCGTAACCACGTCGAAATGGAAGACGCGGTCTTTGTCTACTTTGTCTAATTAGGTGTTGAACGTAATAATTTTCTTTAACAATAACTTTTTGCAGATCTGCACTCTAAAAAAGAGGAATTCAAATTTGAATGCTTTAGCGTTCAAAGAGCTGACACTGTGGCGGTACGCTAAAGCGTTCGAATTTGAATGTTTTTGAAGCATTCAAAGTTGAACTTAGATATATCGTACAAAATTGAATGGTTATGTATTCTTTAGTGAATGCTTTTTAACACCATGATAAAGTGTTCAAATATAATTGTTGACGCGTTCAAAGTTGAATGTAAGATTTTTCGTTCAAACTAGAATTATTAAGCATTCAATATTGAATGCTTTCTTATAGCACGATAAAACGTTAAGAAGTAATTGTTGAAACGTTCAAAGTTGAATGTAAGATTTTTCGTTCAAATTAAAATTATTATGCATTCAATATTGAATGCTTTCTTATAGCACGATAAAACGTTAAGAAGTAATTGTTGAAACGTTCAAAGTTGAATGTAAGATTTTTCGTTCAAATTAAAATTATTATGCATTCAATATTGAATGCTTTCTTATAGCACGATAAAACGTTAAGAAGTAATTGTTGAAACGTTCAAAGTTGAATGTAAGATTTTTCGTTCAAATTAAAATTATTATGCATTCAATATTGAATGCTTTCTTATAGCACGATAAAACGTCCAGAAGTGAATGCCGAAGCGTTCAAAGTTTAATGTAAGATTTTTCGTTCAAATTAAAATTATTATGCATTCAATATTGAATGCTTTCTAACAGCACGATAAAACGCTCAGAAGTAATTGTTGAAGCGTTCAAAGTTGAATGTAAGATTTTTCGTTCAAATTATAAATATTCAAAATTAATGGTGAAGCGGTAAATATTAATTAATAAACCTATTTTACTGTGTGAATAAATTGAAATTCGAGGTAAAGTTCAGATTTTAATAAAGTGTTATCTTAATTGTTTGAAAAAGAACAAAAATAATTGAAAATATTCATGAAAAATAAACCATTTATTACTAAATTTTAAAAACGAACATTAGGCTTGAAGTTGGTTTACTATTTTTAAAACAGGAGGAGAAAGTTTTTCAGCCTCTATTCTAAAAATCACCTTCTGGAAATATTCTAGGGTTTTATGTATTCCTTTTGGGTATTGCATTTGGAATGCGTAGTAACCCGGAAAGAGCGAAGCGACGGCCATTTTAATAGAATCAACTTCAAACACTTGATTTTCAATTTGAACTTCAAATGCTGCTGTGAAATAATCATCATTGTTAAAAATAATAGTCGGCGTCTCATTCTTCGTACACTATAAAAAGATAATATTAAAATTGGATATTTCTCCCCCATAAATAGATATACCATAAGTTTATAATATTTTAAATATGTATGTCTCTTTGGGAAATATTTTACTGAGAGCTGTTCACGGAGTCACGTCATCACGGTAAGAAAATCGCCCCCTAGTGAGCGCCTTTAAAGGCTATCCCAGACAAGAGAGCGAGCAAACGCGAAACAGTTCCCAAGCCTGTTGTATAGTCCCTCTTGTGACTAGGTCTCAGTAAACGTTTTGCATGTTAAGAATAAGAAGTGTCATACTTATGTTAATTATTATAAACTTATGCATATACGAATGAACTTACATTTAAATTATGCCACAAATCAGTTTTTTCGTTAAAAATTGAGGGCATAATGAGCAGGAACACATTCATTTCTCTTTCTGAAATTTAATTTAATTAATTTCAAGTAATTCATTAATTTTCATAATAATTTACCTTCGAAGTCATCAGCAGTCAAAACTTTTTCGCTTTCTTTCAGTAAAGCAAGAAGTCTTTTAGTAACTCCATTATTTTTGTTCAAAGCTTGTTTTTCGGCAATCCTAATTATTCTTTTCGTGATAGGCTTTAGGTGATGAATCAAAATCTTTTCAGCAGAGGGGCGCATATTTTAAATTATATTTAATTCCAAAACCAACTGAAATAATATTATAATATTAGTATCATAGGTCCATAATTCTAATTTAGAACCAAGCTTGAAATATTACCTGGTTTTTTTCACATAAAATTGAAAATTGCTCGATGACGACAGAAGCGTTGTTATTTAACTCCAAATTCTGGCGATAAATAGCAGTCCGAAACATCTTTTCTTCCACCAAATGGTCATTTCTGTCACTTGGTGATTTTTGAAGCTCTTTTTCCAAGTCTTTTAGGTGTCTTTTTATAGAGTCCTCATCTTCAGCCATTCCTGAAATTGCCTGCAAAATTAATAAATAAAAATAATTTTATTTTTACAGAAACCAAGTAATTATTATCAATTTTACAAGAAATATATTACCAGAGGTGTGGACCTTTTTCTCGAAATTGTCGTAGCCACTTGTCCTCCGGAAACGACATCCACAACATCCTCAACTGGTCTCTTTCGAGCATATCGGCCTTTGTGCGCTTTAATTTCGGGAACTTCACTATTTTTAAGGCGTTCATGCCTAAATTTGTTCTCTAGCTTAGTTAGCCAACTCCCCTAAACATATTTGAAACTATAACTTAAGTAAAAATAAATATCATTAAATATTTGTAAAATTAAACTTACAAAAGAACTCGTGTGGTGTCGATCTCGTAACGCTGGATATTTTTCAATCAGCGATTCCCCAATTCTTCTATATTCAGCCGAACTTGGGTACCATGTAAACCTATTGACGTCCTGGAAAAGTCTTCCAATAATTTCATTGGTGTTTCGTCTCTCGAATATCATAGGATCTTTTTTTTGCAATTAAGTCCATTATTGGCCGGGGAAAACTAGGTGGGCAATATATTTTAGGAAATTTCCCATTACCCTCAAAAGAAGTGCTTGGTTGGCTACTATCAATTCTAGTATTATCAGGATCATTAGGATCATCTGGTGTTGAAATATTTTCCGAGTTGCTGTTAAGAAAATAAATTTAAATTCAATTACATACAATATTTTTCCTTAAGATAATGTTTTTAACATACGTATAATTTGGGCCATTTTCCTTTGGACCGTCCAAAATAAGGTTTAATCTGGATTTTGTTGGAGGTAGCCCATTTTCTAAATTATTGTCTACCCAGTCTTCATAATCTTTTTCAAACAGCTGAATTTTTTTGATTCGCAATCCTTGAAGTTGAAGCTTCTCTTCCAAACCCCTCTTTATCAATACCTTCTGGGAACTCCAATATTTGTTTACTTCCATTAGACGTGACATGATATTGAAGAGTCATACTATTAAAATAAGTATTTTTTATTAATTAGCAATAACTTTATGATTTAAAATTACAACATCATTATTTAAAATCCTATATATGTGCATTGGCCAGTTGCCAATATCTTCGCCAGGATTCATAATAAACCAAATATCCCTTTCATTAACAACATATGCATTATAGTGCTCTAAATATTCAGTGGTAATAACAATTCTTCCACATATATTCCAATTTCCATTAAATTTCACAAAATAATATAGTTTAACAAATGTGTAATCCTTCGTTTCTTCTAAATTATATACATATCCTTTTTTGTATGTTACACAATTTAAATTGATCTATTTGTATATCTATCTATTTGTGATTTATATATCTATCCATTTATATCTATCTATCTATTTATATATATCAATCTATTTATATATATCAATCTATTTATATATATCAATCTATTTATATATATCAATCTATTTATATATATCAATCTATTTATATATATCAATCTATTTATATATATCAATCTATTTATATATATCAATCTATTTATATATATCAATCTATTTATATATATATCTATTTATATATCTATCTATTTATATATCTATCTATTTATATATCTATCTATTTATATATCTATCTATTTATATATCTATCTATATATAAAGATATTATAGATATATAAAGATATTATAGATATATAATGTTGATTTTCGTAACCGAGGTTAAGCACCCGACTTTATGAACGGGAACGTCTAAAAATCCTCCGTGCATCACCGACGTTTAGAAATTTGCTTAACCCTGGAAGTACGTCTCGGCATGGTCTTGGGAAGTCTAGCTTATCAGGTGACCTTGATGGGTTTTACCGAAGCAAGGTCGCCTTTACGCGTTCGGTTATGGCTACTGTAGCTATGTCTTTGGAGATTAGGAAGGGTTCACAAAGAAATTGAAATTTTATAACCGCCATGTTTTTCGCTATTTAATACTAAGGGAAAGAATTAACCTACCGCTATATGATTAAAATTTCGTATTAAATCTTATTAACACTAACAGTATAACGTTTTATTTCCCGAGAATATGCAATTGTAATTAAAGTTAAAGTTTTATAATAACGATACGGTATTACAAATTAAGAATCCTGACGATTAAAATAATTTACAACATCCTTACTTTTTTTAGTGTTCCTGTTTCAAATGGCTAAAGAATTCCACTGCTAAATACGGGTAGTCCTACTAAGACAGCAAGCCACTTCTCCCTCTTTGTTTTCTTAATTATAATAAGGATAAAAAAAATTAATAAACACAATTTGTCACTGTAAAATAACTTTAAAACGCATTTTAAATTATGGCTTAATTTAATTGTTTCTTACCTTGATTAATTTGCTTCTTATATTGTGCTTTCGTTGTCCGCGAGATTAGAATTAAAGGCGGTACTGAAAATGCAGTACTAAAAATGGTTCCCTTAACATCAACCGAAATCTGGACTTCCTATACCTCGTTGCTCGCAGTCAAGAGAATAGCACGACAGCTTCTTTCTCCACGAGAAAATTTCCATTTCCCACACATAATGACGTCAAGCAGTCCACCGCGAACTTTCGGCTTATAACTACTTAGCGCTTGCCTACAGGTTATATTGACGCAGATACCTCTATGCAAGACTAGAAAAGTTCACGTTTGACAATCTAACCAAATAGTACTTTAACCTTAGAACGGCGCACCTGTTTAAGACACTTTGCGCGCGCATTCTTATCTTTCAATGGTCAAAACATTCTTTGACATACGGAATTGAACGCTTTTTCAGGGTTTGAATGGTACAAAAAAATTGAACGTTGGAAAAGAGGTTTCAGTTAATTTTGAACGCTATGTTCAAGTTTGAACAGAATCACTCATTTTTGAACGTTATAAGCACGCTCATTTTTTAGAGTGTGATTATTAACTACATAGCTGAAAGCATAAAGGCTCTTTCCATGAGCGCACCCAGAGCGACCTTTCGGTGTCTCGGCATCTGAACGGTCATGGAAACGGGTTAGTGCCATAAAAGTGGTCGACCTTCTTGGCACGACAAAAGAGGTGTTCCGGGGAGAAAATATCGCTCCTTTTTGTTTCTTGGAAACGGTCATCTCATCGTTCTCACTACATTTTGGGTGTTTCTCTCCTTATTCCTTCTATACTCGGTGTGCCTCTTAGCCAATTTCCGAATTGAAAAACAACTGGTAAATCTAGTGCTTCTAATTTCTATCTGAACATATCAATCCGTTATCTTTTTCTCACATGATCAGGTACAATCTGAATTATATATCCAAACTACTTCACTAATTTCACCGTCAAATTTACATTTATATGAACGTATAAATTTGTGGCGTAAGCGTAAGTCAAATTAGTTTGGGTGAAAGTCGAGTTTGACTTAATCCACCGCATTGGGCTAGAAAGAAGATATTAGGATAAATGCTTCAAAGTGCCAGTTAGTAGCGCTACAAATGGAGCGATCTACTCATCAGTGGGGGTTCGATTCGACAATGGAAACAGGCGGCGATATCGCGTCGCGTAATTTTCATGACCGTTCAGATGCGTCGACACCGAAAGGTCGCTCTGGGTGCGCTCATGGAAAGAGCCTAATAAGTTCCCTAAAATAAATGTACATGTGTGTTGTGATTATGTACGATTGTTTACGTTATAGGCTATTGCCTGCTAGTACAACTTGTTTTTTCCCCCGACCTCCAAACTCATGAAAAATAGGTCTTTTTCAACCGAACCAAAATCATTTTTACACTTTCGACTATGCCCTACAACTTTTCTGTTGAAACATTTTGCGTGACACCTACCGGTGAAAAAATAAATTTTAGTAACCAAAGCCTTCCATACCTAACAAATAAAAACCTTAAAAATTTCAGAACCCTAGAATAAATACATTTTGAGAAAAATGGCCTGATCAAGCAAATTGAGACACCCTGTATATCCTTAAATCTTGCGTTGCAAAAAGTAGGGCCCAATTATTAGAGGTAGCTTCTCTGTTTCCTGCTTCCCAAAACAGGGGATTCTGTAAATTACCGTTAAAATTAAACGATTATGGGCCCTTTAACCATCAGAAACAATCGTTACTAAGAAAATAAATAAGATTTAAGAGTCCTTTCGTTTATATCTTAAAGTGCCTGGATTGACTTTAATTTCTTTAATAAATAAGTATTTTTTTAGTTCTTTATTTCCCTCCATTACATTGCAGATTCACTTTAGTAATTCCGGCTGATGGACAGTACGGAGTGTGTCACGACAATGGCTCTTGCACTGGGATGGTTGGAATGGTCGTGAAAAAGGTGAAGCATCAATCCATAAAATATTTCATTTAGTGAGTCTCAAAAAGACAAAGGGGATAAACAGTTGAGTGCGTCAATCAAATATTTGAAGCTCGTAACTTAATTACCATCTATCGTTATTCGTACCCGCTTTATATGTTAATTTTTCGGGTAAATCGTAATAATCAACTAGGCTAATTCCCATGTCCTAGATGAAAAGCTTTAATGGCCTTTGATTCTCTTTATTTGTCTATTTGATTATCTTTCCTATTTTTAGGAGGCTCACATGGCATTCTCATTAGCGCCGACGCCATCCAGGTCACGGTTCGTTGATTTTTCCCCAATATACGATTATCAGGACCTCACTTATGTTACCAGATCCAGCGACATTGAAACAAGAAAAAGCGGTGTATTTTTCATCAAGCCCTTTGACATAGAAGTAAGTGGCCTTGCAGCTTCTAAGAAGTAGCTCATGTGGGTTTGCAAAAACTGCGTTACTTATTTTAAGGACGTACGCGTGGAAGTTTGAATTAGTTTAAAAATTATCTTTCACTCCTCCATAATAAAACGTTTTGACCTTGAAATGACCTTTGGCTAAAAATGTAAATTAAATATATACCAATTTAATGTTCGTTCTTACATTAAACTATGGAAATAGTTTGACACACTTTCATGTAAATTTTGGAATATATAGAGTACCGCATGAGCTTGGGAAACCGTATTCAAACCTCTATAAGCAGTTTTCTGTTACTAAATATTGGTTTACTAATCCATATCTATAATTGTTTTCCGAAACCTGATTTGAATACCCTGTTTTACACTATTTACCCAGAAGAAAATAATATAAACTCTCGCCAAAGAATGTGAGTTCAGTAGCCCTAGAAGTTGAATTTTTCATTGATTTCAAGGGCATACGTGTTGATAAAATTGCGAAAGGGCACAGTGTAATTAAAAAAAAATGGAGAAAGAGGCGCCAAATCGCCAAATTGACCTCAAAAACCAAGTTAGCTTAGATATTATTGGATTTGCTATTCATATACTTAAAAAGTGTTTCTAGTTACGGTCGTGTCTAATCAAAAGGCTCTGATATCGGTATTGATATAAGTTTATTTTCACTTTCCTATCCTTTTTCAACTACTTTTCCAGTAAAATTATAGTTTTAAAAATTTTACTTTGTTAAATCCGGGTTCCGTAAAGAAAGTTCAAATTTATTTGATCCCTTATATTGGCAGTGGCGGATTAGCCTTACCCAAAGATAAGAGGGGGGGGGGGGCAGAGACGGGACTAGAGAAAAATTACAGAGTATTATTGACGTTCCATTTCAGATTTGGTGTTTGCTGATATGCATTTGGTTGTGGACTGTTGTTCTCTTGCACGTGACGGTTTATTTCACCAGACACTTACGTACTGACATTACTTGGTCATTTTTCTCACCATTATTTAATTGCAGTAAGTTGAATTTTGTTAAAAAGCAGTGGATAATTAAAAGGGTTTGAAAATAACATAAAACGGTCTAAAGCACTCTAAGACACATCCATGAAATATTAAAATCTACTTTACTAGGCCTATCAGATTTCTCATCCTATGATAATAGGAAATTATAATTTCAAACTTTTTGAAGTTATAAATATATCAACTGTGACGAAGAACAACTTTCTAATTCGAATTTTTCCTTTAAACCTAATGGTTCTCGAGATAATTTTAGTATGACCTTGAAGACCTGGTTCAAGGTCATACAATTTTCCTATTATTAAAATATCCTACCATGATGCGATTGTCTAGCAAATTTCGATAATGTAGCACGACTTGTTTTGGAGTTATTAGCGCTGTCTTGCAATTTTCCCTTTTAAGAGCTTTTGATTTTGGTAAAATGTTTCTCGACTTACTATAGGTCGAATCCGATTCTGTTCACGCTATGTAGACATAAAAAGTGACGGGGAACCCTTTTCTAGTTGGAACCAACTTTTTAACACTTACGTTTCTCGAGATAGTTTTTGGATGACCTTGAAGACATGGTTTAAGGTCATCGAGGTTATCATTCTTCTTTGGCCCCCTGCACGAGCTACGTGACAGAAAAATTTTAAATTCCTAGGGAAAACTGTTTCTGAGATATTCACCCCGGATCGTTATTTAGTGGACACCCTGTATAACGCCGATTAAATGCCTCAAGTTTATTTTTATTTTAGGCCATTGCCATACATTGCAGCTATAAATTAGCATTGGGCCCACTAACGTCGTAAGCGTAAAGACAAATCTTAATATAAAATGATCAGTTTAGTTTCCTAACGTCTTTAATTAATTGGTTTTACATCTCGAAGTAGGCTTAACAAATAAATTATCTATACAGGGTCTTTTTTTTTGCTCGGAAAAGTGTTTTTTTTTCAAAAACTATTTATAGTACCGATTTCAAATTTGGAAGGTCAATTCTCTATACCGGGGGACATCAGTTTGAGAAATTTGAGCGTTTTCGGTAATGTTTTTCACCAATTTTGAAAAATTATTTTTCGACCACTAGGTGCGAGATAAAAAAATTCTATTATAAAGTTGTAGGCCGTCATCGAAAACCCTTAAAAATTGTTCACTCGACGAAAAACAATTTATTTATCAGTGAAAATTCGAGCTTGAAAAATTTACAAGTTGGTGAAGCCAAATTACGATTGTTTGAAACGATAATTGAAAAGGGAACAAGTCTAATACAAACGTAGTAGAGTTTTCACACTTGAAAAAATGTACACGTTTGGTTTTTAAATGCAGATATTTTATTCACATAAATTTTTACAAAACATTTTCAATAATATCACCATTGGCTGCAACACAGGTTTGTGCGCGGACAATTAAGTTCTCAAACGCTTTCTCTACCATTTCTGGTGTGACGTCTCGGCAAGCACTGATTATTCGTCTAATGAGTTCCTCCCTAGTTTCAATGGGCGTGGCGTATACCTTTGCTTTAACGAATCCCCAGAGAAAATAATCCAGCGG
Organism: Leiobunum rupestre; assembly: GCF_980474605.1. Classification (NCBI taxonomy): domain Eukaryota; kingdom Metazoa; phylum Arthropoda; class Arachnida; order Opiliones; family Sclerosomatidae; genus Leiobunum; species Leiobunum rupestre. The sequence goes on along the minus strand of NC_143391.1, from coordinate 48,059,226 downwards.
TGTTAGGTCAGGTGACCTTGCTGACCAATGCACTGGACCATTTCTCCCTATCCACCTTTCAGGAAACTCGTTGTTGAGGTGCTCAGTTACTTGCCGGGAAAAATGCGGAGGGGCGCCATCTTGCTGAAACCACAACTGACGTCTTTCAGCCAATGGAAGGTCGTCGATTGCGTCACTCAGTTCGTTCTGTAGAAAATGTAAATACCTTTGGCCGTTGAGGTTCGTCGGCAGGAAAAAGGGACCAATCAAACGGTTTCCAACAAGTCCAACCCAAACATTGACCCGTTCAAATTGAACCTGGTGATGATATTCAAAACCCCAATGTGGGTTGATGTCAGACCAAAGATGGCTGTTTTGATGATTAAAGGGCCCATCTCTAGAAAATGACGCTTCGTCGGAGAACAAAACATGGCGCAAAAATTGTCTATCTTCTTGGACAGCATTTAGTAACCAGTTGCTAAATTCATAACGTCTTTGATGGTCTCCGTCAATTAGTCCTTGGTGGAGCGTAGCTCTGTATGGGTGATAGCGATTCTTACGAAGAATTTTCCACACACGATTTGCAGAACAACCCAAATCAGCAGCGGCGTTAGCGCAACTGTGACGAGGATATGCCACAAAGTACGCGAGTACATTGTTCTCGAAGTCTAAATCCGGTTGACCCAATCCGCGAAACCTAGGTTGCAAGTTACCAAATTGATTGAAATCGTGAATTGCTCGTCTTACTGTATTTACAGATGGTGCTCCATTTGGATGTCTTTCTGCGAAGATTTCAGTCACTCTTCTAAGGTTTTGCGCTGCTTCTCCATAGTAAATGGCAACTATCTCGGTACGCTCAGCTACTGAATAACGAGGCATTGTTCGAAATATTATCAAACACTGATAATAATCTCCCAAAGTTTTCCTTTAAATACCCAATGCATGTTTAGGATTGACCTATAGCCTCGTGTTTTTTAAATCCGGTCGTTTTTTTAGCCAAAGTTTCAACTGGATTAGGTAATTCGGTTTCAATTATCGTTTCAAACAATCGTAATTTGGCTTCACCAACTTGTAAATTTTTCAAGCTCGAATTTTCACTGATAAATAAATTGTTTTTCGTCGAGTGAACAATTTTTAAGGGTTTTCAATGACGGCCTACAACTTTATAATAGAATTTTTTTTATCTCGCACCTAGTGGTCGAAAAATAATTTTTCAAAATTGGTGAAAAACATTACCGAAAACGCTCAAATTTCTCAAACTGATGTCCCCCGGTATAGAGAATTGACCTTCCAAATTTGAAATCGGTACTATAAATAGTTTTTGAAAAAAAACACTTTTCCGAGCAAAAAAAAAGACCCTGTATATAATATTATATTCCACTTATATTATAGCAAAATCTTAAAAATTTAAATAAGTATATTTCATGTATTACTTAAGGAATTTGTTTTATGTTATTAAGAACGTACGAGCTGCTACATTTATAAAAGCAAACTAAATATCGTACGTCAAACATTAAGAGTAACGCCATATTTTGGGGACTTGTTTAAATTAGTTAATTATGCAATAATGAACAATATAGTAGTTTTTCGGTTTTTCATAAAACACTTATTTTAATATTTAAATTGAGCTTTAATAAAACTTGCATTAATTAATTTAAAATTAATATAAAACTTATAATAATTATTAGCTAGGCTAATACCCAAGTTACAAAGAATCTTCACTTACTGAATATAAAAATAAAAGAATTAAATGGCGTTGAATATGAAAAAAATAAGGGTGCTTGGAAGGCAGACGTTCTCATTAACATATAATAATAATAATAATAATAATCAGCTTGGCTACTACCCAAGGCACAACCTTAGGCCTAAGTCATCAAGCGACTTTTGAAGCCATTAATTCAGGTGGCCGGGTTACAATGCGTAGGAGGGTGGTGGCAAGCCCTGCATGCCACGCGAGCCAACAGCTCCCTACACTAACTATTACCGTTAACCTCAACAAGTTTATAAGGTCTTGATAGCGTTCTTTAATTAAAATCTAGCTCTTCCTTCAACTACTAGTGAAATGAGTTGGGAATTGAAAATTCAACTCGCATTTTTCCTTTCTATAAAATTCGTGACATTTTTACTCTATGGCTGTCTATTGACATCTTCAGTCAGCGTCAGACCAAAAACAACGCCGCTGAATTCTATAGAAGACATAGCGCATGCCGTTGAAGAAGACGGCTTTATCATCGAGACCATTAAAGGAGCATCCTATGCCGAATTAATGAAAGTAATGGAAACGTTTCTATCACTTGGAGGGTGGGCACGAGGTGCCACAATTAAGGGCTTGACATTCTCATCATAATATTTTTTCTCTTTGTAAAATGGTTCGCTATTATTTCCATTTGTGTGTGTTTATTTAGTTTTCAATGCTATAATTAGAATTTTCAGTAAAGAATCTGCTAGTATTATAACTAAACCATATTAATGTTTCCTGAAATTGTCTATTCAATCTTTACAAATTAGAAGTAACATAAGTTTCGTTTAATATATCTTTTTGGTCTGATAAGTATGGTCTCTGTTTGGACTTTTTAATATAGCCACGTTTTGCCCCCTCCAAAACGTAAAACACTTCTTCCGATGCCTACCCTGACTAAAGCAACGCGTCATTCACTCTGAGCACGTGCGAAAGAATCACAAGGATGGGTCATGTTATATTTTGGTCGGACCAATGTCGACAAAAATGAGTTGGCCCACTTAGTCTGGTTGAAGTCGGCAGGCTTTGTCAAATCGTAGTTGGCTGCCCAGTCGAAATGTCACCTATGCCCGACTGCAAGTTTTTGGGTCGACCGTGAGTCACTTGGTCGAGGTCGGCCCAACTTATTTCTGAATTGACAGCCCACCGTTAAATAAACTCCTGCCAGCCTTTATTTTACGCTTGTACATCAGTTGGCCCAACTATTATTAGGTTATGTAACTGACCAATATATGACAATTGCAGATACGTCAGCCCTACTATTTTTCAATCATGTAGCCGACCAATATATAACGATTGAAGATCAGTCGGCCCTACTATTTTCAAGTCATGCAGCCGACCAATATATGACGATAATTGAAGATCAGTCGGCCATATTATTTTCGAGTCATGCAGCCGACCAAGATATGACGATTGAAGATCAGAAGGCCCTGCCATATAACCGACCAAAATAGTTACCTACCCGTATAAAATTAGCCTCCCAACTCCATTTAGAGGGTTCTTGTTACACGTGATACCTACGAAAGCAACATTTAGAGATGTGGCGAACTAAAATATTTATAAACATGCAATCTTTAATACAATTACTAAAATATGATAGCCAAGAAAAAGTTGATTAACAAAAACTTAGTTACCACTAACTGTTTAGTAAGAAAAGTTGTTTAAAATGTATGAAAAGTCAACCGAATAGATAATCTAATATTATCCATTCTACTATTTATTTATTTTAGGTCTGTATTTAACTTATACGGTCTAAAACTGTATCATAATTTGTTATACTACATGCGAGGAGCTCCATTTTAATATACCTTAGTTCAATTTTTAACTTTGAAGGTAATCCGAATAGATAAGAAAACAAAACTTTCTTTTTCGGGATTCTTCGTTTTACAAAGTAAATTCATCACAAATTATTTTAGTCTTCAATATTTTAAGGTCAAAACACGCCAATCTATTTTACAGCTTCGAATGAGATGCATATCACAAAAAAAATAGTATAAAACTTTAATACCCGTAAATTAACCAATTTTAATATCAAAATGATTTTTCCTTTAATTAAAATAAATCTCTAAATTGGTTTCCCAACAATTTCTGGGGTATCTACAACGTTAAAAGATATTAAGCCGTTTCGTATATTTCTCATATAACCAAGAAAATTTATGTAAAACCAATTTAGAGCTATATCAATGGGGAAAATAACAATTTAAATTATTTAACCAGTATATTTATACACTCTCACTAATGAGAATATTTGAGGCTAAAATAAATATTACTAATTTTAGTCATTCTTGTCCTGTTCTTAGTCATTGGAATCATCAGTGTTTAGAAAATGGGATTTCAAACTTTTCTTTAGGCGACCACCTTCTCGGTCTTTTGCATGCCTGCACATTTTGATGGTTGATTCCACATCCATTTCTTTGACAATTTTTAAGTTGGTTGACCCTTTAACAGGATCTGGAAATATACAGAAATTACTAAGAATTGATTAAAATAGGCCTGTGCGAGTCCTGTTTTTCGAGTTTCATGTCTTATCCCGAGTTCTGGACAATTGGACTTGAACGAGTCTGAGTCTTTGAAAGTTGGACTCGCTCGAGTCCTCGAATCCTTAAATATTGTGTCGAGTCTAATTCAAGTCTAGAATTTCAAGTCGAATCTTATTCGAGTACAGTTCGATTATTAAATTTAAATTTAGAGTTGTGTAAAAATTCAAACACTAACTACTGAATTTAAGATTTTTGGCTTATTGGTATTAAATTATAACTGCAAATAAATTTTCTTTCAAAAAAATCTTTTAATTTTTGGATAATGATGGTTATTATTCACCAGCAATAATAGGTAAACTATTTTGGTTATCTAATTTTTTTTAGTTTTTTTTCAATAAAAAGTAAAATTTGTAAATCTTATCCAAAAAAGTTTAAAAAAATTCAAGTTTCAGATGTAAGTAAGGAACTTTGTGACCACTTAATTAACGATTTATCACTATCACATTTTGATATAAAATAATCTTAAGACCTTGGCTAAGGACTCGGGTACTCATTCGAGCCTTAAAAATACCGGGTTAAGAGTTCGAGTCCGAGTACTCGACTCTGACTAGGACCCGAGTACTCGCAATTTTCGAGTACCCGCACAGGCCTAGATTAATTAATTAATTTATTCATACCAATTATTGCACCCTTCAGCTTAAGGTTTTTGAAGGCAAGTTTTTCATTAACATTAACATTAACTGAATGTGTTGTCGATCCTTTTTGGGGTTAATTCTTTTCTTTTAGCGAGCTTCTCTATTTCAAATGAATTGCACCATAACTCGGGGAAAATTGCCACTGTGCCTTCTTGCGTAAAGTTTACCACCAAATACATCTTGGAGATGTTATTTATAATATTTTAAAAATGAAAATTAAAAATTTCAAGACCAAAAAAGGATTGAATTTAATAAGCAGTAGAAATAAATGTATGCTCTCCAAAATTAATTGTCCTAACTGATTTTGATACTTTAAGTACGAGCTAAATATGTGTAGTCATTGCCTTGATATTTGTCAAAATGTTTTACTGACCCAACATTTAAGCTTAATTTTCACATTCTGATCTCTAATTAGTATTAATTTAATTAAAAGTTGTTTTAACTATTTAGTGTGCATAATTGATCTGTAAAAAAAAAACAAAAAAACATTCAACATCATCAGGGAGATTTGGATCATTGGTGTTATATTTTTTTAATAGAAGTGCATTTAGCTCGGAATTTGTTCTCGATGGAAGCGACGCATTTTCACTAAACCTTTTCATTAATTGTGTTGTGCCAAAGGGTTATTAGGTGATCTTAACTTCCTTTTGAGAAATTGCAAATGATTTTCGAACTCGAACGCACTAAACTAGTCTAATGGGTTGAATTTTCTAACATCATTAGCTAGATGTGATAACGAAAGGACATTCATAACTGAAATTCCTGTGCCATATATTTTAGAAGCCATTTCAATAAAGGAAATTAATTGATTTTCGGCATAATCAGTGTACATTTTGTAAAGCTCTGGGCTGGTCAATTTATATATTGCCCAATGCAACCTAACAAAGTGATGCATAATTTCGTTTGAAACTATGCGCCCCAAAACCATAGGCCCAGTGTAAGGTTTAATTGGTCAAAATTCTGTCACCTTCCATCTGTCTACAAAATTAATACCACGTGGTTTACGAGCAAAATCGCTTTTAAAGTTTTCCCTAATTTCATTTAATTTACCAGAGAGCATGAGTTTTGCTAAAATCCCTAGTCTGACACCATGTTTTCCTTTCGAACCCTAAGATTGCAATAACGTTTTCATAACACCAAGACAAACTAGGTGCATATAGTCATGGGAGAACTGCGAAACCAGGTCAACATCTGGATCTAAAATAAATGAATTTTCACCAACAGAATGGTGTTCGTGATCCGTTTTTCCCCTAAAATCTTCGTTCGTACGCAAAGGCCAATCTAGTTCCAGGAAAACTGTGCGCCTATTATCACTACGATCTCCGTACATTGTACAATTGCTGCACGTACTAAACCCCGTACGTGCAGCGCTTTAGCTGGCATATCCATAATGAATGGGCCTTTAAGATTGATGGTTTTAACCCTGTTTTGATGAGTATACCCATTTCTTCTTAGTTTTTGGAGATCAATAATAAATTTCTCTAGATATTCCCCAATTTTAAACGGCTTTCCAATCACCACTCTTTTAATCGTAAAATAGGCCAAAATTGAATAATTGTGCTTTTGTGAATAGGAACTCCATCAATATTTTGGCGAAAGTTATTGGATCATCGTAATGGCGATTGTCCTTAAGAAATTGGGCTAAACCCAATGTACCAATATTGACCATTAGAAGCAGCGATTACATCTGCGCTGGTGTTGCGGCACGTTTTTAGTAGGAAGATCATGACCATTTTGTTTCAAAACTGCAAGTAGATCGCTAACACTACTATTATCAATATTGGGATTTATAGCCATATCTCGTATATCCTGTTGTATATCAGTTTGTGTCTGAAAGTGTAGAATCCGAACGGGAACTTGAAAAATAATCTCCTTCATCCGAAAAAGCCTCCAATTCCCTTCCTCAATTGTCTCTATCTTCTGATGCAGTATCTTCTAACCTAATTTCTTCTGCACATTCTAACCTCTCGTCGTTTACGCTTTCTAACCCATCATCATTTACACCTTCTATAAGACAATTGTTTACCTCTTCTGCACTTTCCAACCCCTCATTGCCTACACCTTCCAACCCCTCACTTTATGCACCTTTGTATTCTCCCCTTTTAAATTCCCTTTCTAATAAACCTATATTTTGATCTTCCTCATGAACTTAAACAGTATTATAATCTCTATCACTGTCTAAATCGTTGTCAGTAATTATGCTTTTAAGTATTTCCTTTTTATGCCTAAGCCTTTGACTCTTAGAAACCTACTGTGAATGTTTGTAGTTTGGTCTTTTCTTATCATCTATTATCATAGAAATAATAAGTCCATTAGATATACGCAGTAAAGAAGTCCTTAAAAAGTAGGCTTAACAAACATCTAACTTCATAATTTAAATAACTTTCTAATCTTTGTGAGAAATATTTTTAACAGCACAATTAAAATGAAACAAAAAGTAATAAATACCTTTAGGTATTATGGTATTCACTTGAAAAAAACTTATAAAAGACCTCTAAAAAGATCGTTTCTAGTAAATATAATCAGCAGCGATTTTACATGGACGACTTGGCGCGAACAGTAGCAAAGACTTTTTATACGTACGCTTCGCGTATATATATCCTTTGAACCGTAGTTATCAGGGATGCCAGTCGAGGTTCTAAAGCTCACTGCAAGAAAAATGCTATTCTAAGCTAGTACAAAAAGTAACAAAAAGTACAAAAATATATCTTAAAAAAGTGAAACTAATATTTATAACACATAGCTAACAGCTACTTATTATAAAAACTAAATCGCATTATAAATACTTTGTACCGTATGTATCTTTTTCGTTCACACAATCAGAAGCAGAAATTGAAAAAATATATCAGAGCTCGATTCAGTCTTGTACTTTATCTAACAAGTTGGCAAGCAAGCCAAAATATACCTCTCCTCGGAAGAATTGTCCCTAGTGGTAATCATTTCTCGAGATAACCCTTAAAGATATATCTCCGCAATTCAGAGTTATTGGCTAAAAATGTTATCCCAGTTCTATCCGGCCCGGTATAAAATTTAATTATAATTAGAACAGTGAGTTAGACGTACCCTTTTTACAGTACAAGTTTGTCAGTTGAATATAATACAAAGCAAATTTTAATGAATGAAATAGCTACAGAGGGTATTATAACGACCGTTTGCTTTTTGGTTTATAATTTTAACGGAATCGGGCCGATTTTAATTAAACGATAGATATCGAAATTTTGTTAAAAGAATATTCCCTAAGGCCACGCGATAAATTTACGAGAATAATTTCCCGTCGCCGTTATATCGCAAATTTAGTTGATTCGGGATTGCCAGAACTTTAATGTTGTGGGCGAGTGATTAGAAATAAAATGGCAACCAGAATTATGCAAAATTATAACTGTTTATTTTTAATCAGAACAGTCTATGTAACGTTCTAGATTTAACTTTCATCAATAACCCAACAATATATATCCCTCCTACGTAATTGTGCAGAACTGGTACTCAAGTGTCCAAGACTAGATTTGTCTTAGTTCATCGTGATTGAAAAATAAACCAAAACACACTTACACTTAAGTAAATATCATAAATTATACTGAGTAATTTTAACTAAATTCAAACTACCTTACTATAAACTCTTGTCTTAATTAACAGCTGAGAGCTGTTCACTACTAATATCTTCCAATCTACTTAATTAGCCTCACAGGTTGAGTTGATAATTTCAAGGGTATAATTAGGTTATTCCAATTCAAAAAACAATCAATTTTATCTTACAGCTGACTTGAGTTAGTTCACAATTACTTTAACACTTTCAGTCTTAAACACGCACTGTTCATACACTTAAGTCCATTCGCTCACGTTCCAAACGCGAAACACAATTTAACTCTTTCCTTGACCGCAGACCGAACATACTAATTAAAACCGCAAAGTTACCTCATAACTTTTGACCGACACCAGGACCCCGCCCTGTAGTAGTTCGTCTGACCGCCAAGAACTAAGAAAGACTAATCTTCCATATTGACGGCAACGGCTTTATATACGTTTATTTGATGTTTTTAAGTCCCGTCAAGATTTGACTAAAGTTCGAAAAATTGAAGAGATTATATTTTTTACCCGGTTTGATTGATAGTTCTCCAAACGGTGGCGCTATATTATTACTTTGATATAGTTTCCGCGGGAGTTTTGAATAATTATCCTTTTTCTGAGCGTTATTTAAAGGTAAAAAACCTGCCTTATCATAATGGCTTCTTTACTTTTTATATTCCTAAAGGAAGTCAATGGCTCGGCGGTAAACTATCTGCATTGTAACGATGCGACCCGAGTTCAATTCCTGAACACCATCAAATAAAGTAAATTACTCAGATATTTAATTAAATATAATATAAATATAATTTATAAATATAATATTAATATAATTTATAAATATTTCATTAAATATAAGATTAATATAATTTATAAATATTTCATTAAATATAAGATTAATATAATTTATAAATATTTCATTAAATATAAGATTAATATAATTTATAAATATTTCATTAAATATAAGATTAATATAATTTATAAATATTTCATTAAATATAAGATTAATATAATTTATAAATATTTCATTAAATATAAGATTAATATAATTTATAAATATTTCATTAAATATAAGATTAATATAATTTATAAATATTTCATTAAATATAAGATTAATATAATTTATAAATATTTCATTAAATATAAGATTAATATAATTTATAAATATTTCATTAAATATAAGATTAATATAATTTATAAATATTTCATTAAATATAAGATTAATATAATTTATAAATATTTCATTAAATATAAGATTAATATAATTTATAAATATTTCATTAAATATAAGATTAATATAATTTATAAATATTTCATTAAATATAAGATTAATATAATTTATAAATATTTCATTAAATATAAGATTAATATAATTTATAAATATTTCATTAAATATAAGATTAATATAATTTATAAATATTTCATTAAATATAAGATTAATATAATTTATAAATATTTCATTAAATATAAGATTAATATAATTTATAAATATTTCATTAAATATAAGATTAATATAATTTATAAATATTTCATTAAATATAAGATTAATATAATTTATAAATATTTAAAACGATGTAGAATAAATTATAGTACCTAACGTTATAACTTTGTAAATGACATTCGCCAACGCTGTTTTTTAGAAAAACACCGTAACTTAACAAGCGTTGGTGGCTGAGTTTTTAGAGTAAATCTCTTGCACAAGGCAGACCCGGGTTCGATTCCCGGCCGGCGCTAATAAATCGCAAATTGATACTAAGACGAATACCGTGTACAATTGGTGGAAGCCCTGCCATTGGACGTTGAGAGGTAGCATTACACTCAGCACTCGGTCCGTCGCAAAGTCATTAAGAAGAAGTTGGAGATAAAACGCCCGTACAAACACAACAGACTCAACATCCACAACCATCATAACACAGACACACCACAATCTCTACACCCACAACCGACATAACACGAACTCAACATACACAACCATCAAAACACGAACACAACAAACTCAACACTCACAACCGTCATAACACGAACTCAACATTCACAACCTACGCGTAAACATTACAAAAACGTAATACACCAAACCGTCACGACGGTGAGCGAAAAAACACCATCCAAACCAAACCGCAAAATAATCCGTTAACGCTCACCGTCACACGGTAGTTTTACCAACCCTTCGAGAAACTGCGAACGCGGAGATTTCGAGAAACTGCGTACGCAATGATTATTAACCTTTGCACGGAAAATGCGAACGCGTTCGCAGGACAGACAGACAGACCCACAGACGGACACGGTGATTGTAATACCCCTCCAGGGTACAAAGTCCCCTCGGAGAGGTAAAAAGGAGCCTCTTCTTACATAAATACCAGGAACTTTGATAACTTTGTTTTTGTAAGTTTGCAAATTTTATTTCTTTTATGGTCGGCCCACCAGTTGAACCAGCTACGATTATCGTCGGGCCAATTAATGTGTGTTAAGGAGATATTTCATAATCTTACAAATTTTCTATCAGCATCTACGTTTTTATTTGGGACTTCAAAGATTTGGGATATCTTTATTCTGTAGTCTCCAATCCTGCGACTTACATTTTTTAAATTGGGTATTCGCCACATGCTCGTGCACGAGCGCGCGGAAGCAGTCCTGGCTCGTGACGGCTGTATATCTTTAATCGTCGCTTACATATTTTTCGAGGAAAATAATTCTCCGTTAATGGCGGCCACTGTCAAAGCTATATTTAACTATAATGTAAATCAAATTATCTTGCCTAGTAAAATCTTGGTCGGCCCGACGGTAAAGATATTGGGCCAACTATTTTAAGCAACAAATAAGTTAAAATTCGAGCTTCGTTAATTAAGGCCAATTTTGTTAACAATTTTTATTCAAGCAAAATTATGTTAAATAAATCCGCTAAAAATAAGGTCGGCCCGACTGCTACAGAAATGGAAGAAATCGCGATAGTCGGCTGTGAGTCGTATGACACCGAAAATAGGACTCGGACTCTTAACCGACTGTCCGACCCAAATCCAAACCAAAACCGGATTTCTTGTGCTACTGGGGAGAATAACGTTAGGGGTCTAATTCGGAGCTGTCCCAGAGTTTGCCACCACTTTCAATATACACCAGATTGCTGATCTCTCCTCTACCTATTTCCAGGGGTAGCTCATTTTTATTAGTTATAATAAGTGTTCAGCTCGAACCATAGAGTAACCACTCACATAGAGTGGAAGGCACCTATGGAAGCGCAAGAAACATTAATCCTAACGGGCCAACTTGTTTTCGAGGCGTGAATAAATATAGTTGGAAGAGCGATGGTGTTGTTTTTACAATTTATAGATTTTAAACTTACTTTTTTATCCAGATATTGTACATTAACTACAGGTAAACTTGTTAATTTCACTTCTCGAAAACAAGTCGTTGCTTACGAAAGTTTTAATGAGTTTCACTGAAAGCCTTCCACTCTATGTGAGTGGGTTACTCTATAGTTTGAGCTTTCGCAGTCGCTGTGACGCTTATTTCCCCGATAGAAGAATAGTAAAACAATTTTCGTGCCTCCTTAAACAAGAAGTGCCAGTGAAACGTCCGCATTGTTATCAGTTGAAGGTAAAAGTAATAACCAGCTAAACTAATACCCAAGCAACCACACAGGCATCAGATAACTAGTGACTTGTGAAGCTAATTCCTGGTGGTATAGTTAAATTAAGCAGGAGGGTGGTGGCCAGCCCTTCAAGCCACGCGATCCAACAGCTCCCTACACTTACTATTACCGTTAACCTCTGTAAGTACCGGGGTTAACCCATTAGTTACCGCACAAGGTGATACCAAATTATGTTAATTTGCTTCAGCGTTTTACAAAAACCTACTTTTTATAATAAATTTCTTTAATTTAGACGTCTCGAAACTCGCACATTGAAATTTTGGAGAAGGACATGGCCAAGCGCGGATATCAAGGCGTCAAGAATTACAAAGAGGGATTGAACCGGGTTCTTGCCGAGAAGTTGGCTCTCATCGGAGGAAGGGAGTTTATCAAGTCAGAAATATTCCTTAATAATTTATCGATGGACCGTTTCCATATCGCCAGAGAAGGGTTCTTTCCTGATAATAGTATCATAGCCTACAATAAGCGGTTTCACTGTAAAGCCATCTTCAATAAATGGTAAGAGCGAAATAAATTTATTCGTGATACAGATTATTTTTATCTTTTGTAATTTATCAATATTTTATTTATATATTAAGACTGATAAAATAATTAAATGATAAATATTTGTCGATATCGATCTTAAAAATTTTATCAGGAGTAACTCTATCTTCTTATACTGCTAAGTCAGGTGAAACCCTACGAACAGTTAGAAGATATTTTATCCGCTAGATGTGGTAAGCTATCATTTGTTTTCGCAGGTTGGAAACACTGTTATATTTTCTTGTGCTCGATGACGAAATCACTTATATTTACTGCGCGCCATCTAGAGCGTTATTTAAAGAATGGAAATATTAAATATTTATTTATAAATAACTCACTCAGCCCTTATTTCTTCCTTCTTTGAAAAAAAATAACAGTGGGTAGTTTGGTGTGACTATGGTTATAAGTCATCCTATTTTGTCGATGATGCTATGTTTCTTGAAGATTTAACCTATGATGGATTATATTAGTCCATGTCCAGTATGTCATGGATATGTCTACAATCTGTCGGAACCATAAATTTATTTGGGGTGATGGTCATTATAATTTATTCTTGTCTTCTAATTTTACGTGTCTTAGAGAGTTAACCTTAGATGCAATGATTAAGTCAATTATGTGATTGACAACCAATTTCTTTCGGAACCAGTTGTGAATTTAAAGTTGGGGTGGTTTAACCTCATCCTTTTCTTCTTGTCGGTAATTCAACCTTATATCAAGCACAACTTTATATGGTGGAAACAGTGGATAAGTCGATGGAGCGGTGGCTTAATTTGATGTTTTTAACGTGTCATGGTGATTTTATCCAAAGCCATAAGATGAATGGTAGTAGCGCAAATATGTGCTCAATGTGTAAAAAAACAATAATGTGAAAAATAACAACGCGATCAGTTGTTGGAATGTAGCCTGACGAGGAACCACGGTTCGAAAGCTCGCGTAATGTAATGTCATGTAGTATCGTGTCTCTGCATATAATCTCAATTATAATCAAATAACCTAACCATGACTCAAAACTTTAATGTATATAATTTAATGTGCTCAATGCGAGCTTCTCTTTTTCTTGAGAACTAAGTATTTTCCTCAGCTGGTTGTAGATACTTTTGTTAATCAGGAAGCGCTTTCGTTTTTGCTTGTTCTGGCGCCAAAATGACGTATTTGAGTTCTCAAAAATCTGTAGACCTAGGCTGCGTTCAACAACTATCAACGGAGAAAAACCGTTGAGTTCTTTTAATCAACGCTACGTCACAAAAATCTAAAAGTTGTTGTACGATTAATAGTTCGCTGACTTAACGAACAAAATATCGTCTGCTATCCCTCCTTTAACTTTGTCGAATGACGTCACGACGCCGATGAGCAACGGAAAAACCATCTCGCTCAGCCGATGTTTCCGCTGAGTCTCCGATGATCAACGTGACGTCAAAACCGGAAGTCAAAAAACCCGTTCAGCAAAAAACCGATGACCGTTGAGCTCAGCGCTGAGCTTTTTTAGAGTTGTTGAACGCAGCCCCGATTGATCTGGAGGAAGGAGGTGTTTAAAAAAGCAAATGAGAGTTCCCAAAATTTATCTTCTTTGAACATTTTTTCAATATGAATTCAGTTTTCTGTATATTACAAAATAGCAAAGTTTCCACCCTATTATGTGTAATTCACTCCGAACGCGGTGATATTTTTCAAAAGTTAAACTATTCGTTACCTCGTCGTAGCTACGGTAAAAGGTTCATTTGTTCTGCAGCTCCTTGAACATTGTTTCTTAAATATGAGCAGGGATATCAAAGGGATGACTGTTTCTGTACGAGAAGTGAGATTTTACTTCGACTGTCGAGCCTTCTCCGACCAGATCGTCATTAGACGCCCCTTAATACCCGGTTACCAAATCAATGAATAATGTACAAACCACTATATCCGGTCCTTCAAAATCTCTTCTTCGCCAGCTTCTGGAAACTTTTGGGTTAAGACCTCTTATATTTTTCTAGCCTTTCCTAATTTTTGAAAAAGGTTCTTTCAGCCATAGCTGGTAAGGCCAAAACGGCGAAGAGTTCTTCCAAGATTCCTTGCTCATCAATTCCGTATGCCTCGTCATTGACGGATCGTGTGTTCGCCGAGTCAGTATACATATAACTAGAGCATAGCGCCAATTTGATTTGAGGTGGCAGCGGCGTTCAGCGAAAATCACTTGGATGCGTTGATTTTTTCCGAAGGGGGTTGCACGAAGGGGTTAAATTTTCTTCGTCATTTGAAAATTTGAAAAGAAAATATTCCACATATTTTTGAAAAAATATTTAGTAACGTAAAAAATCTCAAAAATAAAGTGTGGCGGTGGGATCACGATTAATCGCCAGTGGTTTGGCACCAGAGAAAATATCGGCAAGGGTGGCGTTGGAGTAGTAGCGCTAGGCTCTACATATAACCATCGTTCCCAAGCATTCAGGACATTCGTAAATGAAACACGTTGCTCTTTTTTTAATTTAAATCAACCCGGCTGGAGCGCACTCTTAGCTTTTCGCAGTTTTCAAATGACATAATGCCAATCCATTTGCTGGATTTGCCTAATAAAGAATACGAGATTTACGATTCTCTTTCCCTGAACTATATTCATTTAGATCAGGTTCGCTAAATGTTGAACTGTTATCGGCGAAGCGATGAACAGTATTTCCATTAACCGATCAACTTCCTCGAGACCCCCTTCATTTCAATTTTTTTGCGGAAAATGCACTGGCACTTGTACGAGACAGCTGTATATTAGAACCCACCTCACCAGAATTCGTCAACGAAGATGGGTCGATGATAGCCATACCTATGTCAGAACTAGAACCAATCAAAGCCTTCCCCGAAACAATTTCATTTCCGTTATTCGAAATAATTATTCCTTTTCTATTTGTTAGTAGATAATTAATACTTAAGTTTCTTAAGTCGCCCCATACAGCATAATGATGTCGAATCAGAAAGTCAATTATACAGAGTAGAAATGCTTGGGTTAAATTTGAAAATCTATTCTAGTAAAATCCGTGAAACAGGTTCCAAAATAAAATAATCAATATAACAATACAATGGTCGTATTATAATAAGGTGTTTTGAAACAGATATTCCATTGATTGATTTAACAAATATACAAGCAATGGTTAGAAAACGTATTGCAAATATGTTAATACAGATGGGGTAAAACGCGCGAGTGTAATCGCAACGATTGACTCAAGGGAAATGGGAAAGGTCGATTTATTTTTTCGCGTCGTTGGTCTTATAACTATTACTACCCCTTCAGGGCAACCGCCTAACGACATGAGTCGTACCCAATCAATATTCTTTCCCACGTCGCCCTGGTAACCAGCAGAGCAATGTTGGACCTCCGTATCGTGGCAAATTTTTCGTTACAGAGCATTAATATAAAACAACGACGGCAGTTGTGCCATCTCTCGCCTTCAATTATAACTAAATGCATTGTAGTACTAATGAAGGTTAGTTATCAGGTAATATTGAATTTTAGTTCAAGCAGTTTCATAAAACTTTTGTAGACGTGTGGAACCTCAAAATTTAATAAATATCTCGCCTGTAAAGAAATTAAATTATAAGTTACAATTTTTACACTTATGAAAGAATTCAAAGCGTAATAGAAGATACAGGGTGTTACGGATAAGAGTACCGAAACTTTATACATGCATTCTATGGGTCTCTATGAGTAAAAAATGTTTAGTAAGCAAGGGTCCTAAAGTGCTTCGTTTCAGAGATATGGGCTCCCAAAAAAATACCCCAAAACACCGGACACAGCCTTAAATCTGGCAAACAATATTCTTCCTTGAACCAAATTTTTTTCATTAAACTATCAATTGTTTTTTATCCGTGGGGTGAGAAACTTTAATAAAAAGTGGCAAAAGTTCATTAATGTCCTTTTAGAAGTAAAATGAGTTTGAAGACAAATACAAGCCATTTTAATTTATTGATACGCATTTAATTATTAAATTTAAAGATACAAATTTCTTTTATTTCTCCTAGCCGTCTATCTACAAACTCAAACGCCAGTCGATCTGACACCAGTCTTTTAGGAATCTACTGCTGGTTGAACCCATTTTTCTTGAGCCCGTCCGTGCAATAAGCGTTCCTGGACCAATGTGCCATATTAGCTACAATATTAGACAATTTTAGAATTTTTATGACATTTATACCTTTAGATTAAATAATTAAAATCGTACCAATAAATTTAAATTACTTGTTTTGGTCTTCAAACTCATTTTACTTCTAAAAGGACATTAATGAACTTTTGCCACTTGTTATTAAAGTTTCTCACCTCACGGATAAAAAACAATTGATAGTTTAAAGAAAATAATTTGTTTCAAGGAAGAATATTGTTTGCCAGATTTAAGGGTTTTGAGGTAGTTTTTTGGGAGCCCATATCTCTGAAACGAAGCACTTTAGGACCCATGTTTATTAGACATTTTTTACTCATAGAGACCCATAGAATGCATATAGAAAGTTTCGGTACTCTTATCCGTAACACTCTGTATAAAAGATATGAAATCTTGTACATTTTCCCAGTCTTGATGTTAATTGTTTGTGAATGGTTAAGCGTATAAATTTAAAAAAAAATATTTAGTTTCAAATCTGGTTTAATACCAAATTAACGAAATTAATCAAAACTTCGCAATTTATCTTAAACTATTATCTCATAAAGTTGTTCATAATATTGCGAAAAATTACGATTTTCACCATATCGCTCATGCTTGTGATTTTTAAACAAAAAAGTTTTGAGTCAATTGCTAATCACGGAAGCAGTGTAAAAAGTTACAGAAACATTTGATAAAAACCATTTATTAGCTGTACAAACTTTACCAAATGACTGCTTACCGGAAAAATCTGGTATTAGGTTTAAGAAACTACCTTTTTAATGATATTATGAAGTGTTATTTTATTAGTAAGGCAGAGTAAAACTACATTATTTACACGATTAAAACTAATTACAAATTTTAATGAGAGAATAATTAATTATTAATTTTAAAAACAATGTAAAGCGTTAAATGAAAATTTTAAATTAAAGATTTTTACTCTATAAGTAAAGTAGTTTTTATTATAACTAATTAACCTATGCACAGGAGTTTTCTTATTTATTATATATTTTTTTATTCCGTAGCTTATTACAAGTCATCTGTTCTGGTTTGTGGACTAAGTGGCATTCCGACAAACAATTTTCCCGGCAACTGAAAGGTCGTCACATGACCAAAGCTCCAGGAACACTGTTAATCAATAGCAATGATTTTAAATCATTAATGTGGCTTGCATTCGGTGCTACCGGAATCTCGTTTGTTACATTAACGGGTGAATATGTATGGAACAGACAGTTTCTTTGACCCTTAGCCGCTTGTAAAACACCAGCTTTATCTTAACCAAACAATTATTCTACTTTGGAATCCACTTATTTTATCGATGTTATGAAAACCACCGAAATTTCAGTTTAAGAGACTTAATCAGATTGATTATCGCCAAATGTACTTCGCGAATGAAGAGAGTTAAGAGCCATAGTAAAACGATCACTTCGGGCTCATATAGAGCCGTTGTGACTGAAACCTAGGAGCAACAAACACAGCACCCCACAGAAGGATAACGCAATTGCTCAGAAGTTGTGCATTTTCTTGAGTAAAGTTTTCATTGGTTAGACGCTTTAGAGCCTGCTGCCGTCAGAAGGGGACAATTTGGAAATTGTCTACCCCCCACCCCCGCCCATAAAACATTCAGCGTAAAGGCTCGTCCAATCAAATTTGTACACAACACTGCGTTAGCGTGTTTAAAGGCTAGCTGCGTTCTCCTTGTGTTTGTTGCTCCTAGCTGGAAAGAACTACTAAATTGGAATCTCTCGCTGAAACAATATCTGGTATATCAAACCAAACGCCAGAATTCAACGAACGTTAGAGCGTAAAAGATGCGTGATGAATATCAGCCAGCATGCAATAGCTGATAATAATTTTTATATAAATTATAATGTACAGCTCACATAAAGATCATGCTAGGAATATTACTTTTAGTTTTATCAGCCGCTCTACTATACTACCCATATTTGCAGCATAGTACTAATAAGCCCTAGAGGGCCCAAAAGGATACCGTGGGAATCTCTCATTGAAATATTTATTTTGGTGCTCAAAAACTAAATTCAGTGTAAAACAAATCTCGTATTATCCTTTTAGACTGAGACTATTGTAACTGCGAATAATTCATATTTAATGTAGACTTCATCAAATCTCCTATTTTTAGATAAGGTTGCTACTATTATAACTCCAATTTTACCTACTCCAAGGTAGACTTAATGAAATATCCTATTATCATTTTAGACAAAGACCAGAATAAATATATAGCTAAAATCAATAGGTAGTACTTTTCTTAACAACTGTTAAAAATATTTCGCCACGTTCACAATAAATTTTTTATAAACACGATAGATACTTGTTCAACCCAATAATTGTTTTGTTTATTCAACTAAATCCTAGTTTTCAATTAACTCTCGACGTTTTCAGTTACATGTAGTAAACTTTCAAGCGCGCTTTCAAGAATTGTTCAACTTTCGAAGTACTTTGAACCTAAAAAATTATTTCGTATTCGTAAAGTTCAGTTATATTGTTATTTCACTCTAAGCAATGAAATGGTTGGTTTTCATACACAAACTGTGATCCATTTGTGAAAATCTCACGGGACAAATATTTCTGGATTATTAAGTAATATGGATTAATAAAATCTACTTCTTTTAAATTGAAGCATCTGTTGTCGATATATGTAACGAAGCACAGGCGAGACTATTAATCCCGGACTTTAAGTGGTAAAAATCAGGCCTTTAACGATTCGCTATTTACCACCGTAAATCGGAGGTGAATAGGCGCAGGCTAAAACGACAGTATATGAAATTTACTTACTTGAAATATTCTCGTTTTTAAAATCCCCACCAACCCTTCTTTGTTTAATTTAGGATCCATTAGAGCTCTGTACGTTAAATCAAGGCTGCACTAGAAGTAAAACCACATTACAAGGTTTCAATTAATTTCAATAAAATTATGAAAGATTGCCGCGAGAGTTCAATAGAGAGATGGCGCCAGGGTTGGCAAAGTGGATACCAGTCCGGATTAATCCACCCGGATTAAACCACTTAAAAAATCCACAATAAAATCCGGATTTTACTAAAATTTCAAAAATACAAGAAATCGACCACTGAACCGAACTTTTATTTATTTTTATGAACTCATATTCAAGAATCTGTATATTTTAACCAGTTTTTCAGCTTTTTCGAACCCTAACCGGTTTCTTAAATTCGCCCACATTAGTCCAAAGGTAGAAAATAACATTTCAATTCCCGCTAAACTTGCAGGACAAGACATAAGTGATGAAACGAAGTTACAAAATTCCACCATTTCGTTTAATTTTCATTTGCCTCATTTACTAGCTTGTTTTTCATGTCAGTAGGTAGAAATTGTCAGTTGAAAGCCAGAGGCGGAGGCGGAGGCGGAAGAGCGAAATGGGGAGAGAGAGGGAGATTCTAAAACAACGCACAGAGATCTGAACTAAATATAAAGGGTGATGGACAGAGAACTCAACTAAATATAGGAAGACACGCGGCGGAGATAGCGGACAGAGAGAGGGTGGCGCCACTACCTAACACCTAACGTTAATTATAGGTAGTTACACTGTAATCAAGCAGGTACGTTTTACGGATCCAATTGTTTACGTTATCCCATACGAAGATAGAATTAATTATAATTTAAGAAATCAACTATATTTTAAAATGCAAATCAAATTAAAATATGGAGCATTAATTTCACCGATATTAGCTAAGCATATCCGGAAATTGAGAGTTCTGACTGAAGCTAGCTGTTTTGAATATTAACCCGTCGGAAACCCTAATTTCCACCGGAACTCCTTGTTTCCGTAAGAAATACGAATCTTTGCATTTTTATTGGTTACTAGTTGAAATCGGAAATTAGGTACCCTATAAAACGCTAGCACCCCGAGACCGAAACATCATTCGAGCTGAACAGAACTACAAGACCTCTACCACAAGTCCTCTGCCGCAAGAACCATCCAATATGTAAGTATATTTTCTCTTAGTGTCTTTTACGTTCGCTTATAGGCGATATAATTACAAAGTATCTTTTACAGAATGGATACTGTTGTAGTTTTCCCCTTATCATCAGAAAAGGTCGTTGAAGTCACGTCGTTGTGTGAGATACGACTTGGCCTGAGGGACAGGCATCACCTTATCGGAGCTTGAATTCAGTCAAATTCGTAACAAGAAGGATGAGATTTTATCTTTCTTGGATGATGACTCTACTCAGACCTATTCTTGGTTCATCGCTGGATCGGAGACCAAACGCGTCGAGCTTCGTATCTATCAGAACCGAAAGATCTTGGACATTCGAGAAATGTTCCCAGGGACTGGAGTACACTTAGGAAAGCTTCTACCCAGCAAGAGAGGTTTTGCAGTAGGACTTCACCTAAGTAAAACTCTTTTCGACGTTAGCGACGAGGTGAAGACATACCTGAGTGAAGTAATCAGGGTTCGGAAACTTATAAAGAAGAATATTCATGAACAACTGCGTGCTGGAATTAGTTACTGTTATGGTTGTGATATTGCTCACCCTTCCCAGCTACAACACGATTGTCTTAACGAGTGGGAGATGCGGGTTGAAACGAATTATTTGTAAGCAGTCGAGAAATTAAACTACGAAGAGATCAGCAAAACATATTCTTTCAAAACATTTTTAAATGATGTATTTTGTAAAAGAATGATTAATCAAATTGTATGTACTGCTAAAAGAGATTTGATGTAATAAATAGAACTTGATTTGTAAATATTTTGTTATTCTTAAAAATGGATTTCACCTTACAGCACCCTTTCAACGGGCTCATCGTTGGTGCGACGCAGTCCGGAAAATCTTTCTTCGTAGCTAACCTTATCAAAAATAAAAATATTTGTATTTCTCCACCACCAGAGAGAATAATATGGTGTTATACGGAATATCAACCCAAACTATTTAACACGGTATTAGACCATACACCTACGGTTGAATTTCACGAGGGAATACTTAACGTTAACATTTTGGATCCTAACGTAAAAAATTTTGTCATTCTCGATGATTTACTTTGCGAAATTTCTAATAACAAAGAAGTTACGAATTTATTTATCCGGGGGTCCCATCACAAGAATACGTCAGTTTTCATTTTAATGCAAAATTTATATTACCCTGGAAAGGAAATTAGGACTTTTAACTTGAACTCTCACTATTTGATAATATTTAAGTCTCCTCGTGATAAGTCAGCGATTTTCCATTTGGCGCGTCAGATTTCACCTACTAACAGTAAATACGTCATCGACGCGTTTCATCAAGCGACGGTCAGAAATTTCGGATATTTATGGATTGATTTAAAGCCAACCACATCAGATCAGCATAGACTACGAACCGGACTACTACCTGGAGAAGAGGCTGCCGTTTTTATTCCAAAATAAATCATGTCTAAGAGAATACATGATCATCGTGACTTTTTGAAGTTCCTCACCACGTGTAATTCCTGTCAAAGGAACGCTTCTATCAAATACGCTAATAATGACGCGATCAAGGCGATTGCGGAATGTTGTATAAATGTGTTACGAGGGAACGTCAAACTGACAGATGAACAAAAGCAGCGGTTGAAGAAACATTGTAGCCATTTACGGAAGCTATCACGGGCCAATACCACAGCGAAACGAAGGAAGATTTTGGTACAAAAAGGTGGATTTCTACCTCTACTGTTAGCCCCCCTTCTATCTATCGTGAGCAGCGCAGCCGGCGCGGCAATTAGTCGAGCGATCAAGAATGGCTAGGAAAATGATTTTAGTCCCCGAAGAAGTTTACAAGCGTTTGAACTCTCAACCAAAAATAGAACTTAACGGTGATCAGGATACAAAGACCGTTTTGAATAATAATAAACTAAATCAGTCACAGAAAGTAGAAATGTATAACCATATATTACAACGGAATATAAACAAAAAAACTAAGAAAAAATCTGTCGAACAACCGAAGAAGAAGAAAGATTGGTATTCGGAAATAGCACTAACGATTCCAGATTCGCACCTCAAACCCGCCATTGCTTTGTATAAGTGGATTGAAAATAACACTAAAATTGAATGGTCTTCCAGCGGCGAACTTATGTATAGAGGACGTTCCGTCGTCGGATCCAATATCATGGACATCTTACACGAGACTGTTAAAGGATATAGATTCAAGCCGAAACACGATACTGTTGGCATGGACCACTTTTACGAATTACTTACGAAAGAAAATGTTCCCAAGACACTTGTAAAAAATAAATTTACTTTTGATACCGAAACTGATTCTCTTACCGACATATTAAACGAATCAACAGATGTAATCCCTTTTAACGTATTACCTTATAGTCCTCAATCTATGAATGGCGATGGATTACCTAATTGGATATCGTTGAAATAAATATAAACCATATTTCGTTTCTTTTTCTTTCACATACGAAATACAATCCACCATGGAAGGTTGCGTTGAATCTGCTCCCTCTGGTATCTTAGCATCTTTATCCGTGTCGTACTTTAAATCTCCGAAAGTCATCACAGCATTTTTACTTTTATTTATTATTATTATTTTTGAACTCTTTGATTTCTTGTACTGGTATCAAGAACGGAAAATGAACTGCACGAGCAATGGACAATCTTGAAAAAATATACTTTAATGTAAAGGATCCTGGAAGTTACGGCGGTGTACAAGCCCTTTATCGCGCAACCAAAGCAAAGGGTCTGAAGGTTTCCATAAATGACATTAAGGAATTTTTAAAAGGGCAAGATACCTATACTCTTCACAAACCAATTAGACAGCATTTTCGACGGAACAAGACGATAGTGTATGGAATAGACGAACAATGGCAACTTGACCTGGCAGACCTGCAAGACATCAAACGTCACAATAACGGTTATGTTGTATTGATGTATTTAGTAAATACGCTTTTGCGGTGGCCACAAAAGACAAGAAAGGGACAACGATGGTTACGGCGTTAAAAGCGATTTTAAAATCATGTAGAAAACCAAATATTGTTCAAACTGATCACGGAAATGAATTTCTTTGTAAAGAGGTTCAACGAGAATTGAAACGTAGAGGAATCAAGTTTTTCGAGTGTCATCGAACGTTTCAATCGCACTTTGAAATCGCGCATGTACCGTTATTTCACCCAAAACAATACGCATAGATATATCGACGTACTGCCGGATTTATTGGATTCTTATAACAACAACTTCCATAGATCTATAAAATGTAAACCTGTTGAAGTAACAAGCGGAAATTCAAAACAGATATGGGATAATTTATATGGGAAAATTGATTTTTCTCCTCCTGTCAAGTTTCATTTTGAAAAAGGCGACTTAGTTCGAATCAGCAAAAATAAAAGAACTTTCGAAAAGGGATATAAATCTAACTTCACCGAGGAATTATTCAAAGTAGTAGAGCGAATACCGAGAGACCCACCGGTATATAAACTCGAAGATTTGAACTCCGAGCTCATTTTGGGAGTATTCTACAAAGAGGAAATACAGAAAATAGGGAAGGACCTCAACAACTGTATATTTAAAATAGATAAAGTTTTAAAGAGGAGGACAAAACCTGACGGAACTAAAGAATTTCTCGTACGTTGGCGTGGTTACAGCTCCGATTTCGATTCTTGGGTGCAAGAAATCGTGACACAATGAGTTTCTATATTACGCTCCCCTCGGACTCTTCCATGCACTATTTTAAAAATAACACTATAAGGAAGTTCAGAACGTATTTACCAGAACCGGTAAATCTCGATGATGCTTACGAAGTTGGTCTTGCTGAAATAAGTTATCCCAGAACTTGGAATAACGTTGAAGAAGAGTGTGTTGTTCGAATTTGGAAAACAATTTCGGAAGAATCAAAAGGAAAACTAAAAAAACAAATGAAACAAGTTTTGACTAACTACGTCAAAAGAGATCTCAGCGGAATAATGGATTTCGTAAATATCGTAATACCTCCAGGGTATTATGGAGTTGAGGATTTACTAGAAATTTTGTCGGTTGACGATTTTGGTCAAAATATTAGCTCTAGAGTCAAGTTTCATTATAACAAACCGAATCGCAGGGTCGTGGTTACATTAGAGAAGATGAACCAAATACATTTCCCACACGAAATTGCCTCTATATTAGGGTTAACGAGAAACCCCGGAGAAGATGTAACTGTTGACAACTCCATGACTGCGCCTTTCAGCTACGACATGGACGCGGGTTTACATTCCCTGTTCATCTACTCGGATATCGTTCAAAGCCGATCGGTCGGCGACTCAGACGTACCACTTTTGCGAATTATAAGTATTTAAGGGAAAGACGGCGATATTGTTGAGAAGGAGTTTTCGAGACCTCATTATATGCCTATAGCGAAAAACAATTTTCAAACGATTGAAATTAATATTATGACTGAAATAGGTCGTCCGGTACATTTTGAACGAGGAAAAGTGCATGTTACGTTACACTTTAGACCACGAAGAACTTGGACTTTCCTATAAAAACCTAAGGAAAATCAGATTTATCTTAATTTACGACGAGAACGTCAAAGAAGAAACATGCCGTCTCGTAATTTAGATTACGTTTCCGTAAGCGACTTTCAAAATTATTACTTGAATCAAATTGGACACGGATCTATCCCTGTATATCGGGGTGTCGCTGTTCAACGAGGGTATGGACTCGGAAGTATATTGGCTTCCGCATTTCGATCTGCCATGCCCATCTTAAAAAAGGGAGCTTCCTTTTTAGGACGGAAATTTTTAAACACAGGTGCTAAAATCGCTTCAGACATCTCCGGTGGGGTATCACTCAAAGAGGCTTTAAAGACTAGGGGGAAAGAAGCGGGGAAAGAAACTTTGAGGAGAGCCGCTGAGCACGTGAAAGCTCTCACCGGTAATGGTAAAAGGAAACGAAAAGCGTGCAAAATCATCAGTTCAGTTCGAACCAAGCGTAAGAGAAGATCCGCTCGTCCAAGCTCCGATATTTTTTCATAATGTCACTAGCACACCCCAGCTCTCAAAACAGCATTAGCTCGGAACTTGATTTATTTCGCGTACCGTATACTCAAACTGGAATAATAGGAAGTCAGTGGGTAGAATATAACCCTACATCAAACGTTAATGAAAATCAGACGATAATTTTCTCCATCGCGGGAAACTCGGAAACCTACATTGATTTGAAAAAAACGCTTATTCAAGTTCAAGTTAAAATCGTAAAACCGGATGGATCTTTACCAATAGACGAAAATATCACCGCAAAAACACCCGCGGACAAAGTTGGACCAGAAAATTTATTTTTGCACACCCTGTTCGGAGAAGTTGACAGATCAGTTACCTCGTGCGCTCAACAGTACCCTTACAAGAGTATGATCCAAACTCTCTTGACATTTGGAGGACCGGCTAAAAAGAGTTTTTTAACGGGTGCGCTCTTCTACAAAGACGAAGCGGGAAAATTTGATGGGTTTTTCGACAACAATGGATTCAAGAATCGTGCTAAATTCGCTCAAGAAGGGGTATTAGATATGATTGGAGTGGTACACGCTGATATTTGCCATCAAATTCGATTTATTCCTAACATGATTGACGTGAATTTAAGTTCATTAAAAGCCCAAATGAATTCTGTTTACACACTGATGGTACGAAATGCAAAGTCGTCTTTTCCCACGCGTCAATGTTCGTCAGGAAAGTTAAATTGACACCCGAGATAATGATTGCGCATGCTAAGACGATGGAATTGACCAACATGAAATTCTCATTTACGAGAACAGAATGCAATTCCTTTTCCATTTCCAGCGGAAACAAGATAGCCGTCAAGGACAATTTATATAGTGGTCAACTACCAAATAAAGTAGTCATTGGTTTAGTCGACCAGAATGCCTTTTTAGGTGATTTCAAAATGTCTCCGTTCAACTTCCAAAATTTCTCGCTGACTCAAATAGCTTTATACGTTGACGGGAGTAGTGTTCCCCAGAAACCTTTAAACCCAAACTTCAAAGAAAACCTTTTTATACGCTCTTACGCTAATCAATTTCTTCAAACTGGTCAATGGTATATCGACGAAGGCAATTTTATTGGACGTGATGAATTTGCCAATGGAAACGCTCTTTTCGTATTTGATTTAACCCCGGATCTCAACGGAAGCTCAACCGAATGTTTCAACCTTTTAAAGAATGGGAGCGTTCGCCTAGAATTAATCTTCGGAGAAGCGTTACCGTCAACGGTTAGCGTTGTATACTATTCGGAATATCAATCATTGGTTGAAATAGACCAAAACAGAGCAGTTTTATTCGATCAAAGCTCATAATGGACTCGCGTCAACTCGAAAAAATCCTGAAGCGTGACCCTTACGTCAAGAATATATTCAGGGGAATCTACCCAGCAGATAAGCTACCCAAAATCGTCAAAACATTCCCCTCGCTATACATCGTCAACACCGACACATCGAAAGGGCAAGGAGAACACTGGACTACTATCTACATTTCAAGGAAAAAGAACACCGAATTCTTCGAAAGCTATGGAAACCCCCCAGATTTATTTAAATTTAACGATTTTGTGGAACGAAACAGCCTAACTGTTACGTATAATTCTTATCAATTGCAAGGGAATGTTAGTAAAACATGTGGCGGATATTGTGTATATTTCTCCATAAATCGGTGTAGGGGTATAAAAATGTTTAAAATATTACAAAGATTTTCTAAAGATAAAAATGTAAATGATTACGGAATTCATGTATAAAAAATATGGAATAAATATTTTGAAATAATTTATTTGTTTTCATTTCTCAATACGGTAATGTCCGTGGGACAACGTTCTTATTCCGTCAGACAAAATGTAACGTTTATCGTCACACGGATTAAGGCACATTTTGGTTTGACGCACCGTTGATAATTCGTGTTTTTTACTGACAATACGCTTCATTTCTTCGACGGTTACTTTACTGTTTAACAGACAATCGCGGTACTGTTCATGACGCACGCGCTTTTTGACTACCCGCTTGCAGACCCCTTTGCAGGTTCGTTTCTCTCCATTGGTCGACAAGATTGAGTACATTTTTGGACGTAATCCGCAGAATTCAATGACTGGAACTCCGTCAAGCTCGTCCTTAAATTTCCCCAATTTTTTCTTGTTAGCTTCACTGAAGAGAGGGTGGTCGCTGGGATAGCCAGAGAAGTCATATTTATCAGCGTGCGCAGAAAAATCTTCATACAAGTCCCCAGTCTCAATATGATACGTTAAGCTGTCTGTAAAATTATACTTAAATATTAGTTTATACGTAAAATGTGTGTTTTTTTAAAATGTCTTACCAGTGTCCGTAAAAAGAAGTTTAGCCTTTTCTTTGTACTGTGTTTGATTCACATCGTAATGGAATTCGTACATTAGAAGCTTTGAGAGGTCTAATATCGAAAACCCTGTGTATATTGGTCTGTTTAACAACAGCTTTTTCTTCAACATGTGGATTCCGACGAGATCCTTATCGAAAACAGTAATCCTCTCAAAAGCGGGGGAACTGGCTTTCTTTACGGCCTTTTCAGGAGTTTGAACAAGATGAAAGTCGATACGGAGTCTCAGGTTCTCCATCGTTTTTCCTCAAAAAAAAATAATACTAATAATTAAATAATTTTATTTTAATTAAAATAAATTTAAATACTTACCGAAGACTGCGTTGTTCATTAATTTAAAGTAGTCCCGTTCAAAGCTATTCGTCGCCATTTTACGCTTTTCTGTATTAAAGTCAATATACGGTTTCAACCAAGGTCCTTGATCAAACCGTAAAATTCGGTGGACATTGCTAATTTTAAGTCCTTTAGATACGTAAAATTTCAGATTTCTGTAGTGTACCACGTATCTCTCTTTGTTGCGCAAATTGGGTACGAGTTTCGGTAAACTCTCCTTGATTGGGATTTTCAGTTTTTGTAACTGTCCAGGTTGATAAACTTCGGGATGGTCTGCTTCAGGATGGTTTCCTGGGTGGGACGTCTGGTTGTGGGGGTGGTGGTTGAACTGGCGCCAGTTGATGGTCAGGCGGTTGAAGTTCGGTGCCTTTTAAGGTATCTAAATATTCGGATGTCATCTTCGCTAAGAAGTTCGGGGATTTCGTCGTTTCGTGTAGCACCGTCTGTCTCTGGTACCGCGGTTTCTAGGGTATCCAAATATTCGGGTATTCCTTCGTCATCGTCGCTTAGAAGTTCGGGGACTTCGTTGCTTCGTGGTGGGACGTTTAATGAAAACTTACCAGCACGAAGTCTTTTTAGTTCATTAGGAATTGGAGACGCAGATCTTTTGCGACGTACAGTGAGGAGTATCGGTACATCTTGACCAGAAGTAGTAGATACCCTAGGTAAAATCTGTGGTGGTCCGACGGATCTCGATGGGTTGGCAACCGCGGACGGTGGCGCGAACCCCGATTGGCTAGCAACCGCGGACGGTGGCGTGAACCCCGATGGGCTGGCAACCGCGGACGGTGGCGCGAGCCCCGATGGGCTGGCAGCCGCGGACGGTGGCGCGAACCTCGATGGACCTGCAACCTCGGACGCGAACCCTGACGGCACGGTAACCTCAAGTCGACTTTGAATAACCGTGGGTGGTAGAGATACAGAGGGGGCATGTGTCCGACTATGACGGGTTAAATTATCCTTTCGCGTAAAAGACATGTCACATACAGAACATTTAAAAGAAAAATTACCGTGCTTGGACTGGAAATGTCGATCGAGGCCCCATTTATTGGTGTAAGATGAAGAACAAACGTTGCAAGCGAACATGGTCACGGAGAAGACTCAGAGACTGAATACGCCAAGTTGACCATCACCTCAACTTTATATAGATAGGGCACTCGGATACTTGTTTCCGATTGTATCCGGTGAGGTGTAAATATGCCTGAACTTGTTTCCGATTGAATATTTCCTACTATAGTAGTTAGCATATCTTGTTTCCGATTTAATATACTATTATAAAAGTTACAGATGCTTGTTTCCGAAGGAATATTTCCTACACTATATTAGCTTCTAGTTCGTGTTTTACGTGCGCCCCTTTCCTGCTACAGGGAAGGATTGTGGGTGTGTACATTATACACTTTTAATTATGAATAATTACATAAATAAGTAAATACATAAAATTGTCGGATTATTGTAGAATAAGTTTTAATAAGTAATAAAAATTTCTCAAAACAAATACTAATTCTTAACTAGTTAGCACCAAGAAAAAAATCATTTTACCCCTGTCAAAAGATGTTCACCACTTATTATTATTTAAAAATAAACGGCTCGGTTTACTGTTCGTTCGATGGAGAGTTTCCTTTACAGAGGTACGAATTAACTAGTTACTAGGAAATGTTTTTGTTTCTTTCAATTGTGTGATAGTGTCAATAGTTCTTAAATTACAGCAAAAACGTTCTTGTATCGCCATCTGTCACAATGGGACTTTCTTCCTAGTTATAAGTCAGTAAATCTGCCTATAGACTCTTAAACACGCCACCCCAATCGACCGCCATTGCCTTACAGTCTACGGGGAGGGTGATGAAAAAACCGGTTTTTGGGGGATGAAATGTCTGTGGTAGAGCGCTTGCTTGTCGGATGCCTAGTACGATAATAGCGGCGCCCAGTAAACGTTTCTAAAAAGAGTGTATACTTCCCTATTTTTATGTAAAATATATTACGTATTTGTAGGATAGTGTGCTTATAACAAAATATAATTCAGGGTACAGTTATAAGATATTTTTATTTAAAAAATCTTCGAAACCACTTCAACAATATTTTCGTACACCCAGTCGGCGTAAATGGTACATTTTTCTAGTGCGCAGTAACGTGCCGTTTGATGATCGAATAAGCATTTAACAATAGGCGATTTATCTAAGATGATTGCTTTTGGACAACCCACATCATTAAGGTCCTTCACTTCACGCTGGATAATGCTCGACAAAAGGGCGCACTTCTCGTTACCTTTCGAAAATACGACGTCGTAGTCTCGAACCATCATCTTAACGCACTTAGGCATCATCCTATATGAAGTGAAACCATCATTCCACGAAACTCCACTGATGTTTCTACTCGTCCATGCATTCTGTTGACGGCATTTGATTGAAAGCATTGCTTCGCTGTATGGTGGTGCAAAGGTAAATGTCGCTATTTTTGGGATAGCTTCGACCGACGCACCCGCAACCTCCTTCATTATCTTCGTCGGTCCACCTTCATCTGAACGACCAGTCAAATATTCCGCATCTACTATGATTGCTTTCATGGTTACGCTGAAACAAGAAATATATATATGAGATATTTATACAGAGCAAATTTTTACAAAAATAATTTCTAAGCACTTAAGTTAATTTAAAAAAGTAAATACTAGGTGTATTAAAGTATGGAAAAAAAAATAAAAGTAAAATGCTAAACGAATAATTTAAAGAAAAAGAAATGTTTATGAAATATACTTACAAATAGAGAAACTTTTAGGGCGGCAGAAATCGCAGGAGTGGTGTGAACTCGAAGTCTTTTGCACGAATCCTGAAGACTGATGCCCATAACTTTGGTTCGCTCTTTTTATACCGAACGACCGGAACCCTAATATCCGGTAGTGCTTGCACGCCAGGTGGATGGTCGGAATTTCCAATTTTCCGAGTTACCTGCTGGAAGCGACAATATCCGGGTAAACAGGGTTGCCAGTAGGAACATCCATCTTGCAAACATGATCGAAACCTTCAGTTTACCGGAAGCTTATATCCGAAAATATGTGAATATAAACCTGTGGTCAATCTGAGAAAACCACAAAATCTACAACTTAGATCGAGGGATTTATTACTACCAATCTTCCGATGGACGTACCATACATTGAAGTGGATGACGACGTTAGTACGGTCGCAAACTCCGATTTGGAAAATGTGTAAGATTTCTTTTGTTAATTTTTTTTTATTTTTTATTTATTTTTTAAATAACAATTATTAATTTTATTTACTTTTTTAATAACTATTAATTTTTTATTTATTGAATTTTATTCATTTTTATTCATATAATTTACTATCTTCGTTAGCGTTGATGATGTAGACGAACAATATACGGCTACCAAGAACTGCGATGGGAGGTACGTAACCCGGAAATTACGCGCTTTTTTGGAGCCATGGCCACGATTTCGGAAATTACTGGACACAATGTGTAGGATTGTCTCTGATCACATGGATTTTGAGTAAGAATTTAAAAGGAAAAAAAATATATATATTTATAAATATATTATTATTATTTTTTTATCTCTTATAGCCCCCATTTAACTCCTAACGCTGACGGGGTCGCTATACTGAATGACGTTATGACACTAATGATAACGAGGCGAAACGAATATCGTGACCTTCAACTTTCAGACTCCGAGTTTTCCCGCCTTATAAAAGACGAGCAAGCAATTTTAGATAATGTCGGTAAAATCATAATGACCAGTATAAATACGCATTATCTAAATGCGTATTTTGTATAAATATTTTGGAGGAGTTGAAATAAATTTGTTTTAAAAAAACCATGAAATTAATAATTAGTTTTCAGACTTATGTTTTCTCCTCCCTCTATATTTAGTAATCGGTTCTCTGTCCATCACCCTTTATATTTAGTTCAGATCTCTGTGCGTTGTTTTAGAATCTCCCTCTCTCTCCCCATTTCGCTCTTCCGCCTCCGCCTCCGCCTCCACCTCCGCCGCCTCCGCCTCTTACGCCTCCGCCTCTGGCTTTCAACTGACAATTTCTACCTACTCATGTCACTGGCATACTAATAAAATATTGAGAACTAACTAGTGAGCGAAGTCTAATTTGCACTAAGTCTAAAAGTGTAAAACGAGCGCGAAAATTCCCGAAACGTTCTCTCAGGCGGTCTAGAGATCAGCCTTGGAAATAACGGTGGTCAGGTGGTCAAAGACCAGTTTATTTATTGCTCAGACCAGTTTATTTATTCAAAATTTGGGGGGTCACTGGTCACCGTGTCCAGTTTATTAATTCGAAATAATAACAAAAAAAATAGAAGATGACCAGTTTAATAACTCGAAATAATATCAAATAATTGGAGTTTATTAATTCAAGGTTTTTATCAATTTTGTTTTCAATATTCACCGGATTTCTATGTACCGCGACTACGCGTACTATCGCCGTGGCCACACGTCGAGGTTTGTCTTGTGTTGGTAATCTTGTTTTGTATTATTTTGTTTTATGTTAATATTGTTTTTGAATGCTTGGTGTTCCTATCTCTAGTAGAGATAGGAACTATAAGCAAACCACGCTTCACTAGATTTACGTGCTTAAAAGGGCTAGAAATAAGATAAAAAACGCATATATTATTATTTTTGGAAAAATCCGGTTTAAACCTATTAAACCCGGTTTTAACTAGCAAAAAACCATACCAGAGGATTTTTCTAGAAAAATCCGGTTTTTTGCCAACCCTGGATGGCGCTAGCTTAAAAACGATAGGATACTGGCTATTACGCCAGTGCTTTGACGGAAAAACACAAATTTCCGACTCAAGTGAAGCCTTTGAAGAGACCAGTACATATACGAAATTAGGAACGGCGATATTAAAGCAATTACCGAATTGACTACGTTATGAGATTTTCTTTAACCAATCAGTTTGTTCTTTGATTAAACTGCAACAAAATTGATTTCATTTATGGAATATAATCGAATTTCCGATCAAGAGATAGAGGAAGGTACCAAAAGTAGCAAGTGAAAATAATAGAAGAAATACGTAAGACTGACTGCTTTACCCTGGATTCTTGATTAGAATAATTCGTTAAGTTGAAAATAAAATAAGTCATTATGTACGGATTCTGTCATTTATCCGCGCAAAGACATTAAGTGCACTACTTACGATCAAAAATGGCCCATAGCAATAATCACTCTACGTTACGATACTAGGTTCATTGTCGAATATTTTACCTTACTTGCTAGCTGGTTCAAACAAGTCTCTTGGTTCAAAATATTATTTATGAAGTGACCAAGAGCAAAGTAGGGACCTAAAGCATTCCTCATTTCCTGACCACGGGTATGCGCCTACCTTCAACACCCAGAACTCAACTTAAGCGAAGATATAAACAGTGAGTAATTGATAAACTTGAAAAACAGCTACAAACTTACATGGTCAAACCAAGAAATGGGACGCCTCTTATAGTCTCGATAGATCTTGCTAAGCTATACGGAAACTTCAGCTCTGCTCTACTCTACCAAAATTTAATAAGGATTGACGTGGCGTTATCTATGTCTAATAGTTTTTTTTTATGTTTAAGAAATATGGTAAAATGTATTTTAAGACTTTGTATATAAATGTAATACGTCTTATGAACGATATCATTAAACTGGTTATATGGAAGTCGGTTTCGTTACTCTAATTGCCAAGAAGCTACAACGTGCAAACCCACGATGCCTTTAGTCGGACGTTTTGAACAGTTTGATGAGAGCACGGAGACATGGACTGTATACTACGAGCGTATGGGATACTACTTCATTGCAAACGATATTACTGACGACGAAAAAATGAAAGCTACCTTCATTTCATTACTGGGTCCAAGCACGTATGCATTGTTACGGAATTTAATTAGCCCTGAGACTCCTGCTACTAGGACACTGGCGCAACTACAGGACGCACTCAAGGATCATTTCTGCCCACCGCCATCTGCAATAGTCGAGCGTCATAACTTCAATAAACGAGATCGTAAACCTGGAGAATCTGTCTCTACCTACTTGGCACAATTAAAACAACTGGCCGAACACTGCAATTTTTGAGCAAATTTGAATGATGCTTTACGAGATCGCTTGGTTAGCGGAATTCAAGACGAAGCCACTCAAACCAGATTACTCACCGAACCAGCGACGTTAACTCTGCAACAGGCCGTTGCTATCGCTACAAGGATGGAGTCGACTACGAAAAATATGCACGAGATGAATTTCATACCAAGTTCTTCGACTACTGAACACAATGTCCATAAAATGGTTGACTGCAGACGAACAAAGGGCCGACAACCACCAGATTCCAGACCTGCAAGTAATCAGTACAAAGAACAAAATAAAAAAGGGATGTCGTGCTACAGGTGTGGACAACCGGATCACAAAGCTAATGCATGCAAACATAAAGGCACAGTCTGCTCATATTGCAAGAAGCTGGGTCATCTTGCAAGAGTTTGTCTCTCTGCGAACAGAAATAGACAAAATACAGCAATGACGGATAGACAAAGTCGCACATTGCACAATAAATTACATGAAATCCAGAGCGCTGAAACGGAGGTTGTGGTGGATACCGCTGCAGAGAGGAAACGAGAAAAACCAGAACCCGAAGATGAGTATTCTATTTTCTATGTACCGACTCTAGGACCATCACCTGAACCGTATATGCAGTCATTGACTCTTAACGGAGTGACTTGCGTTAAGCGCTTAAATTTACTATTACTAAGATTTAATAAAATTATTGGGGAGAGCTCAAAACTATACTGGCGTGGCAAGGTAAAAATCGGTTAATATACTTTTTTGGGTTGGGGGGCTTGGTTTTTATACGGGTTGGAATAAAGGGGTATTGTTCGTTGCTCTCGACACGGGGCTTTTCTCGCTCTTGGGACAGGATATTGGCAAAACACTAACTTGGTATTGAAGGAATCATTGGGGAGTATTGATTTAACAGGGTTTTAGGGGCCCTAGACTCAATCTTTTAACCTGTCGGGGATTAGCGTATATTCTTAAACGTAGTTTTTCGTCTTAGGGAACAGTAAGGCGGGGTTTTCAACGAAATTTTCAACGTTACGGTTTTGCTGTCATGGGATTTTGTCTTCTTTTCGCTGGCTCTTTTTCTTGGTGTCTCGAATACCTGGTTCTTCGTGGCTGCACTTCGAATGACGGGATTCCGGGTGACGGGAGCTTCCGGGTTACGGGGTTCCGGATTACGCAAGACACACGCACACGCTTATGATACTTCGACGACAAGTGGATTTGGAGGGATGCCTTTAGTCGACTCGATCTGCTGATAGTTTTTCCATCACGGGAAAAAAACGTTCTTGGATTTTGGGATTCATTTGAAATTTAACGCGATGGGCATTTCGCCTCTTTTGGGTTGTGCATTATGCATCTTTTATTGGGACATCGGGGACTACCTTCTTGGGATATCGCGGCCTAAGCCCGGACTGGGTTGGGGATCTCTTCTAGTTCCGATTCTGTTCGAACTCTTCCTGTCAGAAAGTCTTGCTGTTTCCTTGGCGTTCTCTGGTTTGGTTCTTCTTCCGTCTAAGGGGGGGGGGGTGGAAAGGTCGGGTGTCGGAAGTGTAGGCTTGGTAGTGGTATTTACTTGCGGTTATTCTTTCTCGGGGTTTGGAAGGCGTGGTTATTATATCGGAGGGGTCTTTGTTTCTACCCCTTTTGGATGACTTTCTATTTTTTGTCCTTGGCAACTAAATTTCGGGGATTTTTCCAGAGCCGAATATGACCTTTCACACCGTTAGGCAGGGGTTGGGTCGGCCGCTATATAGTTTGCGTGTAGAAGGGGGGGGGGGGAATTCGGACGCTCTTTCTATTTGGAACTGTCGCCTCATGGTGCAATTCGACCTTCTGGGTTTCTTATCTATTTTTCTGGGCGCCGGATGGTCTATCTTGGGGAAAGTAACACGAAGGTGGGACAATGAATAGAATAGATTCGCTAAATTACGGGTTTAAAATAAAGTTTTCCGTTTTATGGGGTTTTTTAATTTATTTTAATATTTAGAAGTTTGAAATTATATCTAGTTTCTGGGATTTTTCTGGGGCTTTCTAACCATACCACGCATGGCATACCAAGCATAGTAGGGCTAATTAAGTGTATTAAAGGATTTTTAATCAATTGGGGATTTTTGATTAAACTTAATGTACACTACGGGAATTTTATCAAATATAGGAGTATGGGGCACACAAATGAAAAACAATCTTAATTCTATTAATATTCATAAATGGGACACACAACGACAAACACAGACTTAATACTTAACAAACGAAACAAACAATATTTATGACAATGATCTTATAGATTTAATTTATTATGGGTTTTAAATTGTTTATTTTATTTATTAGATTTACTAGTTTTATTTTTTAATTTTAATTATAGGCTTACTTTTTATTATTTACTTTTGTTGTTAGGAGAAATCGATTTTGTTTCGTTTTTCCCGTTATGCGGGGTTTCGATTTTTTATTTGGTCTTATAAAAAAAAGATTAATTGGCAAAACAATACAAACAAATTTTCTTACTCGATTGAGGGCATTTAATTTCACAAAAAAAATAAAAAGATAAAAAAAAAAACACTTCAGGCCATATGGCGCCACAGGGGGTAACACAAGATGTGTGCCCCTCTTCTTTATTTCTCCCTCCCTCTCTCGTTCTCTCTCTACCCTATAGCGGCTAGGTAAAAATTGGCGTTGGGTGTCATTATGGAAAATTTCTGCAGTCCAAGGCGGGCGATTTGAAATAAGTAAAATTCTATTATTTGAGTTTTTAAATATTAAATTCCTAAATAAATTTTCAATCGAATTCGCCATTAATTTATTTTAAATGGTGACTATAGATATACTCAAAGTTTTATTGTTTGAAGCAAAACTGCTTTATTTCATTTTCTTCGTTTTGGTATGAATTATAAAATTTGGTCTGAATTAGGCCAAAAAATTAGCCATTAAAGAAAACTGAATTTTATTAAATGAAGGTTTTGCATAGCGGTTTTTTAATTTATATCATAAATTTCACTTAGCTTTCTATTAAGTAAATTTTAATTCCAGCTTTAATTGCCCAGTATACATTAGGGACGTCAATTGGGTGGGGCAAGGGGGAAATTGGCTCCCATCTTAATTATTTTTTTTTATAAAAAATTTTGCATAATTCCAAGAAAATGTTTCGTTCGGTCTATTATCTTGAAAATAACTAGGAAATATGCAATAACTATTTCAATTAAAAATTCAAAAAGTGTAAAATTTAATGCGTTTTTGTCCTTAAAAAAACTGTTTTCCCAGCCCCCCGGATACTAAAAATTCTGTCCCCTCCTGAAATGGCGTCCCGGTTATATATTTTGAAACTAATTTGATTACGTATCTTGTAGCTTACTTTTACTTTTGGATCCGACCTGGCTTGGAATAATTTTTGGTATTATTTTAGGTTTCTTTACGTTGTTCTATTAAGGCATTGATGTCCTTTCTTATTTGCTATGTAGAACGTCTCTAAACGTCAAAAAATTAGGAACGTATCGGCAGCTGTCCGGCAACATTTGTCCGAGATTTTTAGTAATGTAAATTGCAATGACGGAAAAAATCGAGCAGAAAATTTAAATGTTCCGGGGCTTGAAGAACCGTTATTATTTAAAGAAAACGAAATTAATGGTGAAAACTCGGTTGAAAATTTTAGTTGTTCAAATAATTTGGATGATCGTAATTTAGTTACGGATGATGATGACAATTTGGACCCGGATGATGATCACTACGTTGAATACATTTTTGATAGTGATTTTAACTCGGCTGAAAGTAGCTCTGATAAAGAAGAAAGTGTGGTTAATTTGGGTGAAAATATAGCTAAATGGTCACTAACAAATAACATTAACCACGAAGCTTTAAATGGACTTTTAAGAATTTTAAAACCCTACAATCCCTCACTACCTTTGGACGCTAGAACTGTTCTTAAATCAAGTAACCGAGAAGCACTAAAAATAGACAGCCTAGAAAATGGAGAATATTTTCACATTGGACTTCTTAATGGGATTAATCAAAAGCTTAAATCAGGGTTTTCGGAAAACAGTACAAAGTTAACTATTTCTTTTAATGTCGATGTACAAAAGCACTAGGGGAGAGTTTTGGCCTATTTTGGCAAGGTGCTCCCAAACCGTTGACAAATCGACATTTGTTGTAGGGGTTTTTTATGGAATAGGAAAACCAAAACCATTACATATGTTTTTAGAAAAATTTATACGCGAATTATTGGAGCTCATTAAAAACCAAGTCTATTTTGAAGGCAATAAATATTACGTACAACTAGGGCCGTTTATTTGTGACGCTCCCGCTAAGGCTTATCTCTTGTGCGTGAAATATCACGGTGGATATTATTCCTGCATTTTTTGTGAACAAAAAGGAGAATGGAAAGACAAAGTGATTTTCACAGAGTTTGATTCCCCACTAAGAACCGACAAAAGTTTTCGGGACCAAACTCAAAAAGCCCACCATTTACCGAATGTTGTATCCCCACTTACTGCTTTACCAATTGATATGGTTTCAATGTTTCCAAATGATTACATGCATTTGATTTGCATTGGGTGCGTGAAACGTGTAATAAATGAAATAGTGAAACCAAAATCAAGAGTTATTAAAGAGAGAAAAAGACGTAATAAACAAATTGACAGAGAGAATGATAAAACTATCGAGGTACACACCACTTGAATTCTCTAGGAAGCCTCGAAGTTTTTTTGAGGTAGATAAGTGGAAAGCGACCGAATGTAGACAGTTTGCGTTATACACAGGATTTTGTGTATTTCAAAGTTTGCTTCCAGATTCTTTTGTAAAGCATTTTCAATTGCTTCATTGTGCAGTTTATTTACTCTGTACAGATAAACCGGCAGAACATCTAATTGATTATGCCGAATGTTTATTGAAAATATTTGTCACCAACGCTCATGAGATATACGGAAAAGGAATTTTAGTGTACAATATCCATAATTTATTGTACCTCTCTAGTCATTTGAGGTTATTTGGTAGTCTTGATTCCTTTTCCGCTTTCCCATATGAATCATACTTAGGGCGGATTAAAAAACTTATTCGTAGCCCGAATAAACCCTTACAACAACTAGTAATTAGACTCTCGGTACTTAAATATTCAGAAAAACCAAATGAATTAGACAACAATCTTGAATTGAAATTGAAAGATGAACATATTGAGGGTCCACTATTAGAAAATATAAATGGAATTCAATACAGAAAAATCAAAGGATTTACTTTTTCAAGAAAAACGGGACATAATTGCTGCTTAATGAAAAGTGGGGAGGTAGTAATAATAAATAACTTTATAAAAAGCCAATATGCGAATGGATAAATATATATAGTCGGTAGTTTTTACAAAGAAGCAATAGATGCATACACATATCCATGCAGTTCGAAAGAGCTAGGTATTTTTAAACTGTCAAATTTATCCGCGCTAAAAGCTTGGCCCATAGAGTATTTTCAAAAGAAATGCTATTTTATGCCTGATTTCATTCCAAATTATTCCGACTCGTCTGGCATTTGTGTTCCTCTTATTCACAATTTTTAACTCAACACTTTCTATCTTTTAACTTTATCGGCTAACTCAATGTTCAGGTTTTCGTACATTAAGTTTTGTATTATACTTTTGAAAATTTAAAACTAACAAAACGAATTTTTGATTGAAATTTCTGATTTTTTATAGTATACTATTTTGAAATAAAAATTTCTTAATTTTATGACCTGTATTGTAAAAGGTTTCACTTATTCATAATAGTTTTAGGAAAACGTATTTCCTCTATCTTTAAAATACAAAATAATTTTTGTTTACAAATGTGCAGGATTTTAAATGTATTTGGTAGTGGAGTTTGAAGATGACACTCTTGACGTTAAGGAGTGTGGAGTTATACACAAAAACTGGCTACATGGAGAGGTCCCGAAAAAATGATTAGGGCTCTTCAAAACTCTGAAGAATCCAACGAAAAATGGCTCATTTATCCAATAACCCGAATTTTTTATAAAACAGGTTTAAAAATTATAAATTAAATTAAAATATATTTCTATACTAAATTATTTAAAACATTTGAATTTACAGATGACTTAAAAAAAGCAAAACAAAAATTGTTAGCATGCGTAGAGAAGTCTGATATACATGTAGGTTCGACAACCGAAGCTGAAGTAAGTAAAGACCCCGTACATCGGAGAAAAGGCATCGAATTGCTAGAACAGAGCAAACTGTGGACCAAAATATTGAAGATTCCAGTGACGACGGTATTTTTCATTTCCATAATAACCGAAAGTTTTTAGTTTAATAATAAAATCTTTCAACACACAGATGATCTCGCTAAAACTTCTAAGGACGTAACGTTACCAATAACACCTTCGTTTCCTAAGCCAACCAGAGAAACGAATCGAAATGAAACTCTTCCTATAACATCAATGTTTTCTAAACCAGCCACGTCTGGAAAAAGTTTGCTGCCCAACATCGAACTTGGAACAAGAAGTTCAAGCAGTAAAAATCAAACTATTTCTTTCACTAATTAAGGTTTCAATTATTTTTTTAAAGGAAGATCTAGTGCTACTAAAACGTTCTTAGAAGAAATCACGAATGTGGAAGATTTGCCAATTTCGCCTGGTATATTATTCGTAATTATTTTTCGTCAAAACCTCTTAAAATAACAAT
The DNA here is from genome assembly GCF_980474605.1 of Leiobunum rupestre. NCBI lineage: Eukaryota > Metazoa > Arthropoda > Arachnida > Opiliones > Sclerosomatidae > Leiobunum > Leiobunum rupestre. The sequence goes on along the minus strand of NC_143391.1, from coordinate 48,018,220 downwards.
AAAGTCTAATTTTCTACGCCTATAATATTGCAAAACCAAGTTATTTTTTAAAACTTGTTAAATTGCTATAAATTTCGCTTTTTTGTAAAGGAAGAAGAGAAGATAAAAGTGGTCAATGTGATGTAATCCAACTAATTAAAAATGGTAAGTTATTATAATAATAGTTAACAGTGTTTGTTATAGCTTAACCATTTCAGTTTCTGAAAAACTATTTCGAGAAATGGAGAACCTGAAAGCTCAAAATAATGCCACCGCTCGCATGGTTAATAGACTTTTCGTGCAAAAAAGTCCTACATACACGAAGCTTGACGTGGACAACTTAAACTTGCCCGTTGTTAATTTACAAGCTTTAGAAAAAGTTGAAAACTTTTTGGAAGAAAAACCAAATGAACTTACATTAGTAAAATTTCATACGTTTATAAATTTGATAGGGGCCATATTATTATTTTTTTCTTTTTTAGATTTCATTCTTGGGTGGCCTAGGCGGAAAAAGTGTAGGAGATGTAACCCGAAGAATTATCTCGCATCTGCTGAGTGATGCCCTCGCCCAGGCTTTTAATTGGGCGGGAAATAATAAACATTCTTTTAAAGGGCTAAAAATAAAAGATGTAGTTGTTGGTTGGTTATTATTTACACAGTATATATGAAAATTATCATTTAAAAATTCTCTAATTAGTAATTTAACTATACAATTTTATAAAGGTGCCGTTCGAGAAAGTCACCTGTGCCAGACAACTCCAGAAAAAGAGATAGAGGACGCCATAGAAGAGTGGTTAAAACAAGCAAACGGTAGAATGAAGCAAAAGGAAAAAGCCAAAAAAAGGAAGTCAGATGAGCTAGTAAATTCACTACAGGATTCCTCCGATTAGGATTTACCAACCCAAAAATTGTACTTTTTAAATATAATAAAATGTTTTAATTAAAAATGCTCAGTATATAGCAAAAATGTAGGTAACGAAAATCAGGTAAATTTACTTGCTACATAAGAAATTAAGTAGAATTAAGTTTGAAACCGTAAATGGCACGAATTTTATATAAATTATTAATTAAATATTAATCGTAACAACACGCTACTTTCATTCTGAGAAACTTACAAATATATCGTATAATACGAAGTACTTCTTCCCGAAATATATGAAAATATTTCGCGAAATACCCACAAAAACAATTAAGTTTATCTTAAAATATGATCTGCTTCTTCGCGAAATAAAGGTGAAAACCTACTAAAATGTAACGCTTTAAACAGTATAAAACACAATATTAAACGCAATATTACTTGTGTAATAATCAGTTTTTTGCTGTAATTAAGCATTTATAATACGTATAAATTCATAGAGAACATACTTACTATAATCGTATCAAAACCGTAATATATACCCTAAAAACACGTGCTAAAACACGTATTAACTGGTGACATGATAAACGTCAATCTTACGTGTTTTCACACGTTTTAAAAACTATTAGAATACACGTCATATATACGTGTTGTTGCTACCTGGGTTGTCACTACATTCTTCGTAGGAAGGGGCAGAAACTGCGAATATTTCGGAGTTTTTGGTACATATTCTTGAATGAATATTGAATAAAGAAAAAAAGTGTGAAATTAGAAGGGAGCGTGAATTCACTTTTAGTGCGGTAGCTCCGGTATACATATATGCCTGGTAATGGCAAATAAGAAGTACAGTAAACAATGGAAGGTAGATATAGGAGAAGAAGGATTTGAGAGATGGTCAAGGGAGAAAAACAAGTTATCACTCACAAATTCACAAAATATTTGTTTGATATGTGGTAAGTAAAAAATTATTTACGTGGGTAGATCATTCTGTTATCGTGAAATTGTTTTTTTATACTATCAAATATTCAATTGATTAAATAATAATATTTATCTACTTTGTTATTTCCAATGCCCTTTACTTAACTATATTAGTAACTAAACAGTGGTGGTAATAGAAGAGGGAGTCCCCCCCCTTGCAAATACGGGGCCTGGGTCCCCGCGAAATGACGAGTGCTCCGTAACCGAGCGTCCGTAACGGGGAGTACATTATGTACACTCTTAAAAAACACTATACAACTTTGCGCAAAACCTATACTGCACAGTTATTAACTTGGGCTAATTTGCACAGCAATTTAAATACAGACTAACTTTAGTCAAAAAAGGTGCCCGTTTTAAACATTAAACCCGCCAACTTGACCGGAAAAGTGATCTACTTTGAACTGAGTCCCAGCAATTTTGAATAGAAACCTGAGCAAATGTAAACAAAAATTTAAAATAAATTAAAAAAATTAATAACCCTAAACAAATATGAACTGAAACCGGCCAATTATGATTAGAATACCTACCAAATAAAATGGTAAGATTTAAAATGAATAAAGGGATAAGAAGGCGGAAATAGAAATAAAAATAAAAAAGCCCCTCTTTCGATAACAAAATGAAGATGACCTTGGTTTTAATCTTCCTAAATCTAAATAAAAATGGCCGTATCATATAGTAAACAATAATAAGCATAAAATTGAATGGGATTCGACGAGAAATATTTGTAACGAAACTAACTGGTTTAAATGAAATTTCAAAGAGTCAGTGTTCATTGAACAAGGCGGGAATTTAAATCTGGAAAGTGGCTCCGTTGGAGTAAAAGGTTGGGGTTTATTTAATTTGGATAAATATAAAATTAAAATATAGGGTAATTGTATAGAATAATAGTTAGGACAGAATGGATACAGTTTTACCTAAAGAATTTGTAGCCCATAAGGTAACTGCTATAAATAGAATTAATTAGTAATATTGTTGTTTTTTACATATATGTAATTTTGTAAGTTTAAGCATTGTATAATTTTTAAACGATTCTTGTAAATACGTTTTTGTCTAACGGTAGCGTCTTATAGTATTTTTAGTATATAATAATCTTAAAGCGGAGAACCCAGTGAGGCGACCGATAGTCTGGCACGGTATTGCAACACGCGATGAAAGTCCGAGAGTAGGGTTAATGCTCATTGCCCAATGGTAGAAATATTTTTGGTTTTGTATTCGTGTTAAGGAATCACTTGTAACAATCACTCGCTGAATAAGGACCACGGTCCGAAAGCTCCGAATAAAATAAAGTTTTTTTCTAAGTAGCAGCTTTTTTAAAATTTAACAATTTATAATAAACCATGGCTAAAAGTTTTAATATTTATAGCTACCTTCTACACTTTTATTTTATTACCGCGCGCTATGACGGGGTGGTACCCGTCTATAAAATAAAATTTAAATATTGCTATTTTCGAGTTTATTAGAACACGGCCTAAGATAATAAGCGTTCGTTTTATTTGTGGTGGAATTTTCCTTTACTAGAGATAGAGCTAAATAATAAAACAATTTAACTTCACAATTTAGATGTAATTTTACAAACGGAAAGTTTTCCAGATGAGGAGAGACTGAAAACTCCAAATAGAAATGCCCGCGATTTTATTAATATGAAAAACACTGAAACACCAGTTTTAGGAGGGGTTCGTTGAGAAGAGAAAATTGTTCAACCCCTTTCACGTAAATTATTAATTTATTAAGTTTTTGAAAATAATTTCTGAGACCGGTTAAGTAACCTCACTATTTCTATTTCACATGCGGTTTGTAAAAGTAATCTAAATGTTTAATTTAGAAATTTTTTCAGTGAGAAAATGGCTGCTATGAACATAACATTAGGAAGTCATTCTGTTATGTAAGGATAATTATGTTTTTTTTATACTACGTATATCAGGAGAAAAATTGGTGGCGTAGACCACTGTAGCTTCAGCTACTAGAATAATAAGAGAGTACTAAAAGATACCCCCCCCCCCCGAGGGATTGTTATTTTTATGACAATATTACATGATGTAGGTCCTATTTAATTCCTAAAATAACTCAATATTTCTGTCAAAAAAAAACCACCTACTTCTGGTATAGAGACACTTCCTCCTCATTATAACTAATAGGGGTCAAACGAATAATCTACTCCCCCTTATTATCTCCTGATGTATGCTAAATAAGTTTACTCTCTAAACAATTTTTCGACAGAACACCACGTGCACATAACTTTAGTGATGGTGATAATAACATTTTTATAAGCCCTGCCGGTGGGGTGTCTTCGGCATTTAACTCGCCCTTACTTGTGGATAATACAGCCCATTTAACTAATTTAACTAATCAGGTAAGCGATAAAGACATTTATTCTTAACAGACCTCTCCAGATGCAGAATTTTGATACTATATATATTTTTAGAGTAATAAAAATAAAGATTTTTCATCGAAAGATGCCGTTGAGGAAAAATTGGTTATTGTATTTCTGTCTAACATAGAGGAATTAGTGAAACAAGCGTTTGGTTTTCACTGTTTTTGTGGAGATTCACTCGAATACAAATATACTTTTCGAGGAACTGCCATAATATTTAGTTGGGAATGCCCTTCAGGTCACTGAATTAATCATAAATTAATTTTAACAGGAGCCGATGATGGTCATCGGCTCCTGATTTTAATAAAAACGTAAAATGATTTTTTTTTTAATATAAAGGGAAAGTGGTATACACAGAAGAGTTTCGAGGGAATTTTTGCCGGAAATATCAAAATTGCCAGTGGAATTCTATTATCAGGCAACGAGTTCCATAAAATGGAAAAAATGGCAAAATTTTGTAAACTTCAAATAATTTCCGACGATTCTTTTTTCCGGTGAGCTTCATAATATCCCATTGTTCCAATGTTAAAACTTAAGTTACTTGGTTTCAAAATAATTTCAAAAGCGGTTGCTACATCGTGTTCGCCAATATTCGAGTGAATAGTGCAATTTCAAGATTTTTTGAGGTAATAAAGGTTCTTGAAAGTTTTTTTTTGATTAGATGTACGTGACAGTTTTAGCGGTTTTTGCAACGAAATACAACAAGTTTGTTACCGTCAAACACAAAATTCCGGTTTTAACCAAAGTGACTAAACCTTTTCATGAAGTGTCATACGTTAATTATTATGTTACTTATGATAATATTAATTACCTTTTAGCTATTAGTCAAAATCTTTTTATAATTAAATCGCCAACCAAAATGGTTTCCGTTACTAACACCTTCCTGTAAAAAAATTTCGTTTTCTATAGTTATCAAAAACATTTCATGCAGCCAGCAATATTAAATTACTGGAAACTGCTTCAAAACCGTGTTTTTGATGAACTGAATGGGCAAGAATTACTAGTTGCTGGTGATGGCAGAATGACTTTGCCAGGCCATTGTGCTAGCGAATGTACATATACAGTCATTGACGTGAAAAGCAAAAAGATATTGGCCGTTTGCAATGTAGACGTTCGCCAAGCTAAGGGTAAAAGCTCTGCTATGGAGCTAATTGGGTTTAAATTAGCATTTTCGTTGGCGAGGCTCACGGGAAGCACACTGCTAATTGTCAACTAACTCTGATTTTTTCTTCAAATAGGATTGTGTTCAACCTTATGTCTGCCCACCAGGCCTGTGTATCGTGAATCAATTGCGGAAAAATCGGTCTCTTCTCAGTTCAAACTTGGATTAACACTAATGCTCTAGAACCGCCAGTAGGAACTCATAAGTTCACCATCGCTTTTTTTCCTCTCTAAAACCTGAATTTATCAACAACGCTAGTCGCGTGGTGAACGATTAGCGTAACCGAGTTAAAAGAAAAAAAAGGCATTAAAAAAAGGTTTCATCGTTATCGCGCTGAGATAGTGTGCCGTATCTTCTACAAGATCAAAGTATCACCCTAGTGTGTTTTTTTATCAACGTAACTTCTACGCATACGCTTCGGTGTTCGATCATTTCGCTGGCGAGGCTCACGGGAAGCGCACTGCTAATTGTCAACTAACTCTGATTTTTTCTACAAATAGGTTTGTAACTGTATCGTTTTTTATTGCTCTTTTGTTATTTTTTATAAGCCTACTGTGAGCTCCGCCAGTATAACGACATTAGAAATATGACTAAAACTCGTTCTAATTCAAACCCCAATGAAGAGAAAGATAATAATACGGCAGACGTATTAAACGAACTTAAACTTATCTCCAAGAAATTAGACAAAGTTACCACTAGTCTCAATGACACAAAAAATTCCGTATCCCTCATGGAAGCTAGACAGTCAAATATGGAAAAGTCGATCCTTGACATACAAGATGCTGTGAAAGATATTGGCACTTTAGAAGATAGAGTCACAAATGTTGAGCAAGACATTTTGTTGGTTGATAATCGAGCGAAACATCGCAGTGAGGAAAATAGGATGAAGATAGATAATTGAGAGGTTTTGTTAAAACGCAATAATTTAGTTATAAGAGGTATTACTGATAGTGATACGGAAGACAGGCCAGGGTTGGTTAAAAAAGTACATGATCTTTTCACTCAGAAATTACAAGTTAACGTTCCATTAAATCAATCCTTAGTTTACCGTAAAGACCCATTCCGCCCTGAAAAAAGCAGATCGATAGTATATAAAGCTGAAAATTACGACACCAAAATGGCAATCCTCACAAAAAATACAACGTTGAAGGGCACGAACATATTCGTAGAACATGATTTTACGTCTAATCAACAACTGGCCCGCTATAAACTTAGGCAATTTGCCAGGTCCAAACTCAAATACAAATGGGTATCTATTAACTCCATCACAATTTTAAACGAAACCTTTAAATATGACTTTGCTAAGGACGCTATTAAAAAAATTAAATTTATCTTTATATGTTATAATTGCAGTTGTTTATCCAAACATTGCCTTAATGATTAATATTGTACATTGTAATACTAGAAGTGCTAGAGCAAACTTCGCCCACCTCCTAAGCTTATGTAATTCACTAGAGATGGATATAGACTTATATGCTTTATCAGAAACCTAGTTTAAAGACTCTTATGCGGATTGTTATCCAAATCTTTCGTTTGTAGGCCAAGGCCGTAAAGTGAAAGACGGAGGTGGGGTAGGTTTTTACTTAAAAAAAAAGTTTCTGATGACGTAGTCTCTGAAGCGTGTGTTGAAAATGAAATATGTGAAATTTTTACGATTAAAATCTATGACTTATACATTGCTGTGATATACCGTACAGGTCCTAAAATAGATGCATTTCTATTAACCCTTGAGTCACTAATTCAGAAAATGGGGCGGCCGACGAGTCGTAAGGTAATTGTAGGTGACTTGAACATTGACCTTGGAGTAACTAATCCCTCGCTGCAGAAATTATTAGACCTTACCCGTAGTTATTGCCTGACCCAACTGATATCGGAGCCCACAAGGGTAAAAATCAGAGCATCACTAATTGACCACTGCTTTACTAACTGCACCGCAATGGTTCAGGTCTTAAAAGATTTCGATGTCTCCGATCATTTTCCTCTATGGATAAAATTAGATTGCCCAACTAAGTTCAAATCCAAATTAATAATTAGAAATTTTTCTCAGCATAATTTAAATAAATTAACTAATACCTTAAAAAATAAAAATTTGGAATCTCTTGATAATCATAGAACTGTTAATGACGCCTTTAACGAATTTCATGACCTCTTTGTTGACGCCTATAACCAAGCATTTCCGTATTCTTTTTACGAAGTTTTTAAAGGTGACTCCCACAAATGGATATCGGAGGATATTTTAATCGCAATCAAGCTAAAAAGAAAACTAAAAAATATTGTGAAACGAACTCCAACTGAAGCGTCCTTAAAAAAATACAAAGAACAGAGGACCTATTGTAATAACTTAACTAGAGATGCTAGAATTAACTACTATAAAAATAGTCTCGAGCTACATTCCGGTGATACTAAAAAGACTTGGAAAGTAATTAACGATCTTTTAGGGAGGAATAGGAAAAAAAAGGAATCGGAAATAGATAACACGGCAGATAATTTTAACAATTTTTTTAATCCCCCTAGACCCAATCTAAGTCAAAATACAGAATCTAATGAAAGTATGCAGAATGTTAAAAAACTATCGAACTCCATGGTACTCTCTCAAATAGATGCTTCAGTAGTTACCAATGTAATAGCCAGCTTAAAAAACGACTCGGCGGCGGGCTTTGATGACGTTTCCCCTAAAATTGTTAAACTACTAGCGCCATTAATAATAAAACCACTCACCAAATTAATTAATCAATCGTTCCGAAGAGGCGTTTATCCAGATAGACTAAAAAAATCCATTATAATACCTATCCATAAAAGTGGAAATATAAATCTACCCACGAACTATAGACCGATTTCCATCCTCTCTATTTTTGCGAAGATATTCGATAAATGTTTTTATTTACAACTTTTAAATTTTTCCTCGAAATATAAGCTGCTTTCCGACAATCAATTTGGCTTTAGAGAAGGTTCCAATGTTGAGCTTGCCAACTTAAAGGTCTATAAAACGATAACGGAATACCTCGATTTGAGTCAATATGCGCTAGCTGTTTTTCTAGATCTTAGAAAAGCATTCGACTCGATAAATCACGACCGTTTACTCGAGAAGCTATATCGACTGGGTCTACGAGGGGTTAGCTTTAATGGCTAAAGACGTACGTAAAAGAGAGATGCAGTTGTACCAAACTTAATAACCAAGTTTCCCAAGAGAACATAACATATACCGGGGTGCCTCAGGGCTCTATTCTCTCTCCCATTCTCTTTAACCTCTTCATTAACGACCTGATCTTGATTGACGAAAACGATGCGGATGATACAATCTGCGTTAAAGGTGGCCCCGATCTCTCGCAGCTGATAATTTCAACAAACTATATCCTAATAAAACTAGATACCTGGCTAAAAAACAACTTCCTTCTCCCAAATAAGGATAAAACGGTGTTTATGATATTTTCTAATATCAACAAGCCGCGTATAGGTCAAGAACAGGTTAAAATGGGTGAAGTTCTTCTGAATGAAGTAAGCCAATATAAATAACTAGGGGTCTGGTACGATTGCCATCTTAGCTTTAAAAAACATACGAATGAGGTAGCAAAAAAAGTAGCTTATAGTACTTATATCTTAAATCAAAATAGAAGTATTTTCAAATATAAATCTCGCCTACAACTATACTACACCCTTATATATCCGCACTTAACGTTTTGTATTTCAATTTGGGGGAATACGTCTCAAATTAACCTAAACCGTCTATTCTTGCTACAAAAACGTGCCGTAAGAATAGTTGATAATAAGCCGTTTTTGGCTCACACCGATCACATCTTAAAAAGTTTGGGCCTTTTAACTATTTTCGAAATTTATTACTTTTTTTGTTTCGTATTAATTTTTAAAGCCCTTACTACTAATTTATTTAATCCATTCAAAACTAATGACCGAAATAAAAATAGTACACGCCAAGTAAAAATTGTAGATCCGGGATTTGCACGAACCACACTTAAGCTTAATTCTATCTTCTACAGAACTGTGAAACTTTTTAATGCTCTTAACCCTTCGACCATTAATAGTGTAGGAAGGTTTAAAGCCGTGGCACGTAAATATATATTAAACAAGCGTAATTTCATAACTTAATTTTATTGACTTGGTTATCTTAGGATTGCTGAATTGTTTCTCCTTTTTTTGTTTTGTTTGTTTTAATATATATTAATATTTTTTGTATTTGATTGATTTTCAAAAGGCCTAAAAGTCGTTTTTCGACTTGGCCACTCCATCATGTTGTATTTAATTATAGCGTCAAAATAAATATATATTATTATTATTATTATATCAAAAGAGATAATGGAAATGGCTGGTACAAACGCTATAAAAATAATCGAATTTTTCAGCGAGGCGCATTCACAAATCAAGGCTGAAATGAGTATATACATATAATTTTTTTTCATATTGCAGCATCGATAAATTTGAATAAAATTATTTTAATTAGGTAAACCAGATACTTGGCACGGTGGAAAAAATCTATTTAAAAAGTGTTAGAGGTAATTTATAACAGCATTCAATTAAAAAACCAAATTAAATTTACACTAAAAATATTGTTTCCTTTAGGCTTCTCATTCCAAGAATTGTTCAATATTGGCCGAGTGGGCGGCAGATATCAGAAATCATTTCTGGTATTGTGCAAGGGAATGTGAAGGGGATTACGATCTATTCTTGGTTAGAAAAAAAAATATTTAAATATGTGCCTTTAATAATTATTTAATTATTGGTATTGTGTTTTCTTTGCATTTGTGTAAAAGGCTTCCTTTCAAAGTTGCTTAAACCATGTGATTGATTATCACGAATGGCAAACCGATTTTGGAGCCGGATTTGCTTGTGACCATGAAATTCCGTTACCAGAAGAGTTGAGAACAAAAAAATGGATAGAAGATGGTTCTCCTGCATACAAGGCTTTAGCGTCCGTTGTTCAAATTAAGTATTTTGAACGTAATATGGAGTACTATGTGAGATTCAGGTAGTATTTTTAATAATATTTAAATAATATAATTCAATTTGTTTTCAAACCCGGCCACCTGAATTAAAGGCTTCAAAAGTCGATGGATGACTTAGGCCTAAGGTGGTGCCTTGGGTATTAGCCTAGCTGATTATTATTATTATTTATTAATAAGATTATATAGGCACACGGGAATTTTGGAGTGTTTTCATAACCAAATACTGGCTTACGTTTCGAAACGCAATGCTTACATGTACGTTTAAAAATTTGAATTTACCTTCTAATCTCAGCACGGTTATGTTCTGTATTTTTTAAATTCAAGTTTATTTTATCGAATCGGGATTATCTTTCACGTTCTAGCTTGCTGTCTCTCACTCTCTTTTCATCTTTCGCCTGTATTCTCACGTCAGTAGGGTCTTCGAGCCGGTCCCAGGACTTATACAGTAGAAGGCTTCTGCACGTGCGGAGCAAGCCTGCTCCGACTTGCTGAGCACTGTCAAGCCTGCTCCGCCGTGCGGAGCACTGTCAAGGCTGCTCCACGCGTGGAGCTACTTTGACACTTTTATGATGCAATTTGATGGTATAAATATAGCTAACATCAAGGTAAAAGGCACCACAATTTCGAACGAGAGAACTCAACTATGTAAGTATACAACTTTTACTAAATTATTATTATTTTGTCTATGTCGCAAACATAGAAAATTTTTATAGCATGTCTGCCCAAGTTTTGTTTGCCCTCTCGTCTGAGAAGTTCATCGAAGTTACACCTGCTCTCGATGTACGCCTAGGTCTTCGAGATAGTTCTACGGGGATTATCCTACACGAATCCAACTTCCACGAACTTTACCGAAAGAAAGACGAAATTCTCGCTTTCTTCGAGAATGCAGACTTTCCGGGTGCTTCGTGGTTCTTCACCGGCTCTGAGACGCAACGTATTGAGTTGTATACGTTTCAGAACCGTAAGCTATTAGACGTTAGAGAAGTGCGTGCTGGTTACGGCGAATTGTACGGCAAGTTATTGCCGACTAGGAAAGGTTTAGCCGTCGTTTACACCTTAACCAAGACGTTAATGGACAAGTACAACAATGTGACGTCATTCCTTAACGAAGCAAGACGGATACATACTCTTCTAAAAGACTGTATACTAGACCAACTACGTAATAATATACGTAAATGTTGCTACGGTTGTGAAATAGACCATCCATCTCAAACCCAGCACAATTGTCTAGAAGTCTGGGAAGTACGCGTTGCAATGAACTATGAGTCCGCAATAAATAATCTTGATTATGTCGAAATATATAAAGTATTTACCATAAACACTTTTTTAAGTGAAGAATTTTGTAAATGTTTGGTAGCTCAAATTGTCTGTCACGCGAAACAACTTTTGTAAATAAAAGATACTAGATGTAAGAAAATTTGTCATTCTTCAAAATGGATTTCGTCCTACAACATCCTTTCAATGGGCTTATCGCTGGTGCAACTCAGTCGGGTAAATCTTTCTTCGTAGCTTATATTATCAAAAACAAAGGCACGTGTATTTCACCCCCACCTGAGAGAATAATTTGGTGTTATACCGAATACCAACCTAAACTATTTAATTCGGTACTGGATCATACACCCGAAACGGAATTCCACGAAGGGTTATTGAACGTAAATATTTTATACTAGATGATTTACTATGCGAGATATCTAACAATAAGGATATTACTAATTTGTTTATACGAGGGTCTCATCATAGAGACACCTCAGTTTTTATTCTTATGCAAAATTTGTATTACCCTGGGAAAGAAATTAGAACATTAAATTTGAATGCGCACTATTTAATCATTTTTAAATCACCACGTGACAAGTCAGCAATATTTCATTTGGCGAGACAAATTTACCCTACCAACAGTAAATACGTCATAGACGCTTTCCATCAAGCTCTCGCTAGAGATTTTGGGTATTTATGGGTGGATTTGAAACCTACCACGTCAGATGATCACAGACTGCGAACCGGACTTATACCAGGAGAGGAAGCTGCCGTTTTTGTACCAAAATGAAGAGAGTCCATAACCATAAAGATTTTTTAAAGTATTTAACAAAGTGTAATTCATGTCAAAGAACCGCCGCCATCAAGTATGCAAATAAGGATGCAATCAAAGCTATTGTTGAATGTTGTATAAATGTTCTGCGAGGGAACGTGAAACTGTCAGACGTGCAGAAGAAACGGCTGAAGAGACATTGCCAAACTTTGCGGAAGATATCTAAACCCAATTCTTTAGAAAAACGAAAAAAGATTCTAATACAAAAAGGTGGATTTCTACCTTTACTGTTAGCGCCTCTTCTATCTATTGTAAGCAGCGCAGCTGGCGCCGCTATAAGTCGAGCTATCAAAAATGGCTAGAAAGATGATTCTCGTTCCCGAAGAAGTTTATCGAAGGCTGAATTCTCAACCGAAACTTGACGAAAACTTGGATACCAAAGCTGTTTTGAATAACCAGAATCTCAATCAATCCCAAAAAATGGAAATGTACAACCATGTTCTGCAACAAAATATTAACAAAAGAACTAAAAAGATGAAAGTCGTGGAAAAACCGAAAAAGAAGGATTGGTTCCCTGAAATTGCCATTGCGATTCCAGACTCTCATCTCAAACCCGCCATTGCATTGTACAAGTGGATTGATACTAATACCAAGATTGAATGGGCTTCTAACGGTTACCTTATATATAAGGAACAACCTATCGACCGCTCTAATATTATGGACATTTTACACGAATCTGTTAAAGGACATCTACATACTGAGAATGACTCGGAAGGTGAAAATTATTTCGATTTACCTCAAAGCCGCGAATCTATGGATGGAAACGGATTAATGAAATGGATAAAATTGAAATAAAAAATATAAATGTATATATTGCGTGTCATTTTCTTTCACTTACGATTTAGACCTCATCATGGAAGGTTGTAACGACTCCACCCCCACTGGATTGCTATCCTCTCTGTCATTATCGTATATGAAATCACCGAAAGTTATAACGGCGTTTTTCATATTATTTATAATTATCGTTTTTGAACTATTTGAGTTCGCGTACTGGTATCACGAACGGAAAATGAACTGCACGATAAATGAATAAACTTGAAAAAATATACTTTAACGTAAAGAACCCCGGAAGTTACGGCGGGGTACACGCTCTTTATCGAGCTGCCAGAGCAAAGGGGCTAAACCTTTCCTTAAATAACGTTCAGGAATTTCTAAAGCGACAGGATACGTATACTTTACACAGACCAGTGAGACATAAATTCAAAAGAAACAAGACTATAGTGTATGGAATAGACGAACAATGGCAACTTGATCTGGCGGACCTGCAAGATATCAAACGTCACAATAACGGTTTCCGGTACCTATTATGCTGCATCGATGTATTTAGTAAATACGCTTTCGCTGTGGCTACCAAAGATAAAAAAGGAACAACAATACTTAAGGCTTTCAAATCGATCTTGAAATCTGGTCAAAAACCAAAGATTGTTCAATCAGATCATGGTAACGAATTCCTTTGCAAAGAAATACAACGAGAATTAAAACGTCTAGATATCAAGTTTTTCGCTACACATTCGGAAGTGAAAAGTAGCGTCATAGAGAGATTTAATCGTACTTTGAAATCCCGCATGTACCGATATTTCACGGAAAAAGACACCCATAAATATATCGACGTATTACCTGATTTACTGGATGCATTTAACAACAGCTATCACAAATCTATTAAATGCAAACCCGCTGATGTCAAAAATGAAAATTCAAAACAAGTGTGGCAGAATTTATACGGGAAAGTGAATTTTTCGCCTCCCGTTGCATTCCCCTTTGAAATAGGTGACTTGGTTCGAATTAGCAAGAATAAAAAAACTTTCGAAAAGGGATATAAAGCGAACTATACTGAAGAGTTATTCAAGGTGGTTCAGCGAGTACCGAGGGACCCACCAGTATATAAACTCGAGGATTTGAAATCAGAGCCCATTTCGGGTGTGTTCTACAAGGAGGAAATACAGAAAATCGGTAAAGATCTTGTAAACTGCTTATTTAAAATAGATAAAGTTCTAAGGAAGAGAACCAAATCAGACGGAACCAAGGAACTACTAGTACGTTGGAAGGGTTACGGTCCAGATTTTGACTCTTGGGTACAAGAAATCGTTACATTATGAGTTTCTACATTACGTTACCGTCAGACTCTTCTATGCGATATTTCCAAAACAATACTATAAGCAAGTTTAGAAGGTATTTACCGGAACCGATAAAACTCGAGGGGATCTACGAAGTTGGACTGGCCGAAATCAGTTACCCAAGAACCTGGAATAATGTTAAAGAAGAATGTATAGTTCGAATTTGGAAAACTATATCTCTACCTGACCCCTTAGAAGAATCAAAACCTAAGAAAGAGAGAAAGAGTCCTAATACAAGAGAGTTCAACGATGTAATGGATTTCGTAAATATAGTAATTCCACCAGGATATTACGAAGTTGAAGATTTACTGGAAATCATGACTACTGACGACGGTGGGCAAAATATTAGCTCCAGAGTTAAACTCTATTACAACAAACCAAACCGCCGTGTAGTTGTTGAACTTTATGAAATGAACCAAATGCATTTTTCCAATGAAATTGCCCTTATTTTAGGGTTTACTAAAACACAGGGAAAAGATGTTACCGTGGTTACATAAACGACGGCTCCTTTCAGTTGCGATATGGACGCTGGATTACACTCCCTGTTTATATACTCGGATATAATACAAAGCCGATCGGTTGGTGACTCGGACGTACCACTCTTACGAATAATAAGCATTCAAGGAAAAGACGGTGATACCGTAGAAAAAGAGTTTTCACGACCGCATTATATGCCTATAGCGAGCAATAACTTCCAAACAATCGAAATTAATATTATGAGTGAAATGGGACAACCCATACATTTTGAAAGAGGAAAAGTTCACGTCACTCTTCATTTTAGACCGCGAAGACCATGGACTCCGCTATAAACCCACTCGAAACTCAACATTCGCTTCATTTACGACAAGTGAGTTGAAGGTACAACATGTCCCCGCATAACGCAGATCGAGTTTCCGTGAACGATTATCAAAACTATTATTTAAATCAAATTGGACACGGATCGATTCCGGTATATCGGGGAGTAGCCGTTCAAAGAGGATATGGACTCGGTAGCATTTTAGCTTCGGCGTTTCGATCGGCTATGCCCATTATTAAAAAAGGAGCATCCTTCCTTGGACGGAAATTTTTAAATGCCGGGGCAAAAGTTGCGTCAGATGTCTCAGGTGGGGTTTCCTTGAGAGAAGCGTTGAAAACGAGGGGGAAAGAAGCGGGGAAAGACGCTTTAAGAAAAGCTGCGGAACACGTGACGAAACTAACTGGGAACGGTAAAAGAAAACGTAAGCCATCAACAATTATCAGTTCAGTATGAACCAGGAAGAAGAATAGACGTTCATTGCTTCACTCCGATATATTCTCGAAATAATGGCGCTACAACACCCAAGCTCTCAAAACAGCATCAGCTCGGAACTAGATTTATTTCACGTACCGTATACTCAGACTGGAATAATCGGAAGCCAATGGGTAGAATATAACCCAACAACGAACGTAAATGAAAACCAAGCAATTATCTTCAACATCACCGGAAACTCAGAAACGTACATTGATTTGAAAAACACCTTATTGCAAGTTCAAGTGAAGATTGTGAAACCTGACGGAACTGTACCTAAAGCTGAAATTTATGACGCTGTATCTAAAACAACAACGCCTGCTGATAAAGTCGCACCAGAAAATTTGTTTTTACACAGTCTCTTTGGAGAAGTTCACGTATCATTGGGTGACAAATCTGTTACGTCATGCGCTCAACAGTTTCCTTACAAGAGTATGATCCAGACACTTTTGACTTTCGGAGGACCCGCGAAGGAGAGTTTCCTAACGGCTTCGCTATTCTACAAGGATCAAGCCGGGAGATTCGACGAGTATTTTGATAACGCCGGATTCAAAAAAGAGCTAAATTTGCGCAAGAAGGCTTTATGGATATGATTGGAGTAGTCCACGTCGACATTTCCCAACAAAATCGACTTATTCCTAACCTGATAGATCTAAATTTCAAGTTTATCAAAAGTCCTAACGAATTTTGTATACATTCCGATGGAACCAAATGTAAAGTGGTTTTTAACCATGCATCATTGTTCGTCAGAAAAGTGAAGTTGACCCCGGAAATTATGATATCTCACGCAAAAACTTTGGAAATGGCAACCATGAAATTCCCCATTACAAGAACCGAGTGTAATTCCTTTTCTATATCGGCTGGCAACAAGATATGCGTAAAGGACAATTTATTTAGTGGACAGTTACCTAATAAAGTGGTTATTGGATTCGTAGACCAGAATGCGTTTTTGGGAGATTATAAAATGTCCCCTTACAATTTTAAAACATTTTCGTTAAATCAAATCGCTTTATACGTCGATGGGTCCAGCGTTCCACACAAACCCTTAAATCCAAACTTTAAAGATAATTTGTATATGCGATCTTGCGCCAAACTCTTTCTTCAAACTAGACAATGGAATATTGACGAAGGAAATTTCATTGGAAGAGACGAATTCGCTAATGGTTCTGACCTATTCGCGTTTAACCTATCGCCTGACCTAAACGATAGTTCTACGCAAAGTTTTAACCTTATAAAGAACGGAAGTGTTCGATTGGAATTAATTTTCGGAGAATCGTTGCCGTCAACAGTCAGTGTTATTTACTATTCCGAGTACCAGTCGTTGGTAGAAATCGACAAAAACAGAGCGGTGTTGTTCGATCAAAGCGCATAATGAATTCACGTCAACTCGAAAAAATACTCAAGAAAGATCCATATACCAAATATCTGTTCAGAGGCATTTACCCTGCGGATAAACTACCCACGAATGTGAAATCGTACCCATCGTTATACATTGTGAACACAGATACGTCAAACGGCGAAGGAATACACTGGTGTCTGATATATATATCAAGGAAATTTAATTGTACCTTCTTTGAGAGTTTCGGAAACAGTCCGGATTTGTTTAAATTTAATTATTTTATCGAGAAAAACAGCTTAACTGTCACGTATAATTCTGTTGAATTGCAAGGAAGTTATACTAAGACTTGCGGGGGTTATTGTGTATATTTTGCGATTAATTTGTGTCGAGGTATAAAATTATTTCAAATATTAAAAAGATTTTCTGTAAACAAATATAATAATGATTGTATGATTCTAGAATTTATGTATAAGAAATACTCAATAAATTTGTCATAAAATATTTTATTGTTTCGTTTTATAATGTCCATGTGCTAAAGTTGTGATACCATCGGCTAAAATATATCGTTTATCATCGCATGGGTTTAAACACAATTTGTTCTGACGGATATTCGTCACGATGTGCTTATTACTCACAATGCGCTTCATCTCCGCGATAGTTAGTTTACGGTTCAACAAACACTCGCGATATTCCGCGTGACGGACGCGCTTTTGCACAACGCGTTTGCATACACCCTTGCAAGTCTTTTTCTCGCCTTTAGCGGAAAGGATTGAGTACATTTTGGGTCTCAGTCCACAAAATTCTTCAATGGGTGTACCATCCAACTCGTCTTTAAACTTCCCGAGTCTCTTTTTATTGGTTTCGTCAAACAGAGGATGATTTTTGAGGTATCCAGAAAAATCGTACATTTCCTTCTGTTGGGCGAAATCTTCGTATAAATCCGGTGTTTGGATTTGATACGTGAGACTGTCTGTAAATTATAAATAATCATTATTAGTTAGGTCATGAACTATACTATACAAGAGGCTATACGTACCAGTGTCGGTAAAAAGTAGTGTGGTCTTTTCACCGTACTGTGGCTTTATGATATCATAATGGAATCTATACATTAAAAGTTTCGATAGATCCAAAATGGCGAAACCTGTATAGATGGGTCGGTTTAAGATGAGCTTCTTCTTGGCGGAATGAATTCCAACAAGGTCGTTTTGGAAGATGGTGAACTTTTCGAACGCCGGTGAGCTGGCTTTTTTAACAGCCTTTTCTGGTGTCGTAACCAATTTGAAATCCTTACGTAAACGTAAGTTTTCCATGGTTTTACCTACAAAAAAAACATTTAATTTAATTTTTATTTTCTTTTTTCTTTTTTAATTACTTACCGAAGACAGCGTTGTTCATTAATTTGAAAAAGTCCTTTTCATAATCGTTGGCAGCCAACTTCCTTTTATCTGTTTTAAAGTCGATGTATGACTTTAACCAGGTACCTTGTTCGAATTTCATAATTCGGTGGATTTTTGTGATTTTTAGCCCTTTTTCCACGTAATACTTGAGATTGCGATAGTGTACAACGTATCGCTCTTTGTTGTTTAGGTTGGGTACCAGTTTCGGTAGACTCTCTTTAATAGGGATGTTCAGTTCAGGCATCTGAGTTTTGGAATACTCGGAAAGCATTTCCGGTTTAATGGACATGGACTCCGGAGCTAACGGGTAGCAGTTATGCTCGTCGTGTAATGCGTCCGGATATTCCAAATCCACTTCCAAAATAAATCCCTGGGAGGCGTCGTGGGGCAATTTAGAATTTCGCGTTCAATGTCAGAGGTGGGTTCAACCCACTCGAAACCTTTCATTATTAACGCGTCGCACATGACAGTACCGTACAAATTGTTACAATCTGTTTAAATAACATCGTTAAAATTATCTTTAACGAAATAAATTCGAAATTCTTACCTAGATAACAGATGTAACTATCTGGTTTGGAACGGTCGTATGTTTCCAGGTACTTGTTATTACCCTGTGCGAGGCGATGACTGATCATTGAAACCCCTCCACGTATCCCTTTTTCTATGAAAAGATGCATGTCCTCATCCAGAAAAAGGTCGAGACGCACCTTAGTCATACATAAAGCCACCTGCCACGCGAAACCTGGTCCAGTGTAAGAATGTGCAAGGTCTAGTCGGTAATACGTCATGCACATACGACGGAAACTTTGGAAAACATCGGCAAGGAGAAGCGTATCAGACAAGACATAAATATCGTGATACCGCCCTTTAAAAATAAAAGTTTCAGTTAAAGACTATATATATTTATTATTTTAATATTGTTCATACCCAAATTCCCGACGTTGAAAGTTCTCCATACGTTTTTCGCATGAGTAGTAGGAAACTAAAACTTAACACTTTTTTCCAAGATGGCCGCCAAGATGGCCGCCAAAACACCCCCCAAAATATTTTCAAAAACAAACATTTTTGTCCTTGGAAAAATTGAAAAAAATATTTTAATTTTCAATCTCAAATTTCACCTTGAAGATAATCTTTGAGCTCGACGCCTGACACCTGTACACAACCACTAAGCCTCGGTCTAAACTCCCAACAAGTTTGGTCACGATCTGAAAAGGTCGGCCCGAGATATCGGCGGTAATATGTGACCCCACCAAATACTTATGTTAATTTACTTTTGGTGTCATTTTTTTCGTTTTTTCGTTTTTTAGCGGTTTAAAATGCTAATTAGTTATTTGCGAGATGGGGAAACGAATTCGCGACCTTCGCTTTATATCCTTGGCGGTTTTGGCCCCACCCAAAATACTTTAATCAACTAAACTAATATAAATAAGTTTTCATTTTTCGCAAATATTTTATTATTTTAAAACAATGCTAGTTTAAGTAATCAAAAAAACACAATTAGTTATTATAATATTTAATAACTAATATTTTCAATATATTTTTTAAACACTTAACAAAATATGAAACACTACAAATAAAACTAAAATCTAACAAATTAAATTAATAAATAATAAAGAATTAAAGAAGGATATATAAATAATTTGAAGGCTGAAAAATATAAAAACACAATGTTAAAAATATTTTAAGTGTATAATAAAAAATAATTATAATTACATCAATTCGTAGAAGGTATTTTTCCTCTTCGGTACAAAACGACATGTCGGGTTGGAAATTCGGGCTAGAATTTATAAATATAAATAAATTTATCTATTAAAAATGAATATATCTAAAAAATATTTACCACAAGAAATCTTTTTGTTGCTCTACCATCTCACGAATAAAACACTGGTTTTGGTCTTAATCGCTTCGAAAGTATACAGTTCGAGAATGTGTGAATTAAAACAGATCGAACGGTATGTTATACAGTGCCAACATGTTGAATTTGATCTAACACACGAAGTTCAGACTTAAACTTTTTAAATTCTTGTGATTCCACCACGAAATTTGACGAGTATTACAAAGATTATACATTCTTACTACTCGAAGAGAGAGAATTTTTAAAGATCGTGGCAAAGAAAGTACAGGCTTTAGATGAAATTCACCAGACATCTTTTGGTAAAATCCTTTACATTGAGATTTTATAGTTTAAGCCTGACATATATTTTTAAAATTTAAAAATATTGTCTTTGGGAATAATTATTAATTTTTTAATACAACTAAGGTTAACTAATTATCCTTATCCTTCTTAAACAAGTTTTTATAAATTAATAAAAACAATTATATTCAATTTTTAAAAAACAACCTAGTACAAAATGTACTTATACAATTTTCAGTTAATATACTATTCAATTACCAAAAAAAAAACATAAAACATTAAAGTTTAACCGATATTAGTATAGAAAAAGTATATCGAAGATATGAAAATAACAAAAAGAATAATAAATAATCAATGGGTCGTTTGATATAGGAGATAGATTGTAGCCCAGATGAACTTTGTTTAAATCAGTTTTAAACAATAAATTTTCCAGAAGTTTTGTTTAAATAATAATGATAATAATAATAATAATAATAAAATAAAATATAAAAAAAAACTAATATTAATAAAAACAAAAAGATATTTATATAACCGAACTAATTTAACCAACAAAATTTGATACCTGACAAAAAAGATAAGAATATCATTTCTTGAAAACTTATTGGATAAAAAAGATGAAAACAAAATTTAATATAGAGAAAAAAGAACTTTACACCAATCCCAACATTAAATTAATAAAACTAGTTAAAAAAGAAAAAGTAGATTATGAAATATTAAAAAGAACCTCCACCGCCTGAATTAAATTAATAAAACTAGTTATTTTAGAAAACATATTTAAAAAACACTTAAACTTTTTAAAATAAGAACATTTAAAATAAAAAATATAAAACATTTTAAAAAATTAAAATCTTTCACCAAAATAAACAAATTAAAAAAATAAAAACACAAAAAGTCTTTAAATAAAAAATGTCTAAGAACTATTCCTCAAAAAATTAAAACTTTATAAGGTTTGAGTCCTATTTCAAAAAATAAATAGTTTTAGTTTTTTAAAAAAATAAATAAATTATTGTAAATACCTTGAGTCGCAGTTGGAAAAGTTGCCGACGATCGTTTAAATTTTGATCTGTTCGAGATAATTTGCGACTAAATAAAAATATTCATTTTAATTATTGTAATTATTTTTTTCTAAATTAGTATTCCTTACTCTAAAGTTGTAACTATTTTAACTTCCTGTTTATCCAAATCATTAATAAAAAATAAAACTATCATTCCTATCTCCAAACGGATGGTATATCTCGTTAGGCGAAAGTCAGTTGTTATACTTAATTGTTTTTTTCGAAAAAAGGAAACTTGTTGTAATTGAAATAGTAACAAAAGGTCACGTTGAAGGCTCCTACGATTTTTGTGTTGATGGAACCATGGGATCTTATTAAAATTTTGATATAGGCGCATATGTTTTCCAATTAGGCGTAAAATTTCGTAAGAAAACCAGCCTTCAAGAGAGGATTGAGTGTGGAACAATAAGCCGTCAAACTCAAAAGCCTCGTGGGGACAGACAAAATTAATAGAATGAACGTCAAATAGACAAAAATTGTTATTGATTCCTCTAGAAAAAACCGAAGCGAAAACAGCTGGCGATAATTTGAAAGAGTTTTTTATAAAGGGACAGGCAAAAACAATTTTTTTAAAGGGTTCTATTAATGCTTTACACTCAAGAAAGACAGTTTTCATACAGTAATTTTCAACTCTAATTGAAATATCGTTAATTTTAAAAAGGTTATAATTCCTAACTTTACGTAAAGCTAAATATTTTAGTGAAAAAGGGTTAATAGCGAGAGGATGAGAAATCTTACCAGAAACAGTCAAAACTTCGCGAGAGCCCATGGTTTATAAAAAGAATACGTTGAAAAACACGCTTTTATAAGAAAGATTTCAGAATATTTAATTTTTACATCCTGATTTTAACCTGTTTTAAAATCAAGTCAAAAGACAATTTTTTATCAAATACACCCTGCAGAAATATAATTTTATCCCTTCGTTTAAATTTTATACCTCGCAGAAATATATTTCTTCCGATAGAATTTTAAAACATCTAACCCTGTAATTAACAAAATTCTTACATCTATAATCGATTTTTAAAGCAAAAAATATTAAAACTCTTAGGGCGTTGTCTTTTTTGTCACGAAATTAAATATAAAGGCCTCCAAAAAATAATTAATAATTTTATATTTTTATACATGTCTACATATTTAAATTGTTATTCACAAACAATTTTAAATACCGTTTACATACTGATAAATTATAACTAGGTTCTATCCTTGTAGTATTAATCACTTTAATATTCAAGGTTTTATATTTTGAAAAAAATTAATGAAAAAATACATTTGGTATAAAAGGGCAAAATTTTACTATTGAATCATAACAGGCTAAAATGGCTTCCACAAGTAATAGTCAAATCTCCGCGAGTCAGGTAGTTTCAGTTTTTGATAAGCCCGAAGAGATGTTATTAGAGTCGGACGAATCGGATGGGGACTATATTCAAGAGGTCCGTAGAATGTCAAACATCGAAGAAGTTGGAATCGAACAATCAGTGAAAGTCAAGAAAGGTGGAGTGTCTTACGAAACTAAAACTCCGAGAAAAAAAGCGAGCGACAAGGGGTTATATCTAGATATCCAGATATATTCATATAAAAACATCAAACATCTTCCCCAAGATGAACTCTGGAAGGGTGATTATAAGAGGGTGAAATTCTTAGCTAACACCCTATCCATGGATGTTATTCGAATCATAAACTCAACAAACAGGCTGAAAAAATTAATTGAGCAGACGGAAGGAAAAATTGTTGTTCCACCCACGAAGGCAAGTTAAACTCATTAATTAATTATTCGTAATAGTAATTAGAATAATATTTTAGACCTGGAAACGAAATTAGAACATGGAAGACTCCAGTGATTACGATTCGGACTCTCAATTAGACTTTTCATCTTTAAACACTTTTAATTATAAAAAGTTTTATAAAATTAAAAAATTAAGCCCTAGAAATTCAAAAAAGTGGAAATGTAAACAATTGGATATTGATCTAGAACTAATAGACTTAAACGAAATCCCCACACATTTATTTTTTACAGTATTTGAAAAGATTCTTTCCAAAATCATCAAATACGTAAGACAACAAGCACCCGGTTTCGATTTCCTCAGATTTGCAATTCAATCGGAAAATTTAGAACATCCAATTAACATTAAATTTATTAAAATTGATCAGTTAACTGTTTCTCGAATATTTAACCATATAGCTCGCGTTGCTCAATCGAAAAAAGATTTCTTACTAGATGGAGAAATTAAATTTAGTATAATTCTTTTGAAATCCCCACAGAAAATGGGAAAAAAATTTTTAGCTCTAAAAAACAGAGATATTATCGATCTTGATGCTTTCTTGAAATCTAAAGCCAATTTTTACTATATCAACAATATCGATAATTTATGTGTAGCAAGAGGCCTTACAGTCGGAATAAAACTTTGTGAAATTGCCGAGTACAAAAAGAAAAAACTTTCGTTAACAACCGTTCTTAAAGAATATCGAACCTTAACACTCTTTCGTAGTAAATTACAAACTAAAGCCGCTAAGAAATTACATGATGATGTAGGAATTGCTCAAGGAGCTGTAGAAATTGGTGATATAGCTAAATTTCAGACATTTTTAGCCCCAAAGTATCAGATAATAATATTTAACGCCACGGAAAATTTTCAAATTTATTTCAAGGGTTTTCCCCCTGCAGAGAACAAAATTCTACTTGTAAAAATTGGCACGCACGTTCATTTAGCTAAAAATCTACATTCCATTTGGGGTGGGGTAGCTTCGTGGTTAGATTGTGAATTTTTTTTTTATTCCACCACACATAGAAACAAGCACCACTGTTTTTCTGCTTCAAATATAAAATGTAAAAGGTGTTTAGGTCAAAATTTTCACGAAATTTTAGAAATTCCTTCAATTCGTTGTAAACTTTGTAATAGATATTTAAAACAAGGGGAATGTTATAGTTTACACCTTAAAAATGAAACTTGCAAGCTTTTCCACAGATGCAAAAAATGCTGTGTTCAATTTGAAACTTCAAAAACTCACAAATGTGAAACAGCTTGCGAGTCTTGTAAAATTGATCATCCTCCAAACCAGAATTATGTTAAACAGTCGACCTTTAAAAAGAATCCACGATCCTATGTATATTTCGATATTGAAACTATAATCGAGAATAATGTGCATAAACCCATTCTCTTAGTGGCCCAAAGTGAAATTTTAAATCAGCCTGTGGAAACCACGGTTTTTGAAGGACAATATTGTGTAAATAACTTTCTCAATTTTTTGTTTCAACATGAAACTATTTTACTTACGGATGGAAAACGGAAGAGAAAAACAATTAGGCCGAAATTTACCAACCTCATCGTAATGGCCCATAATCTAAGATCTTTCGACGGAATGTTTATTATTTCTAAATTAATTAATCATGTCATTCCCGAGGTTATTTACGATGGAGCCAAGATACTTACTATTTATATTAAAAGTGTAGACATTCGTTTTGTAGATTCTTTGAATTATGTTAGTGCTCCATTAAGACATTTTCCTAAAATGTTTTCTTTGCCTCAATCTAAAGGATATTTTCCCTATATTTTTTGGACGAAAGACACTTGAACTATTCAGGTAAAATTCCGGACGAAAAATACTTTGAGCCCAATAAAATGAAAGAATTTGAATACCGATAATTTAAAAATTGGTATTCACACAAACAGCTCGAACCGGTCTATTGTATTAAATCAGAATCCAGAGCGTATTGTCTTTTAGATTGTAATTTATTACGCTTAGCTATGCAGAAATTTCGCATCTTATATAAAGAACTAATTGAAATTGATATCAGTAATTATGGGGGTATTTCTCTTTCTGGGGCACTTAATAATGTTTTTATTGACAAGTTTTTAGAACCATATACACTATGTACTATACCGGCTATCGGTTTGGCAAGTAGACAGAATCAAAGCGAGATTGCATTAAAATATGTATCTTGGTACGAGAAGGAAAATAATTTAATTTTGCAAACTGTCAGATCCGCGGCTGGGGAACAGGCTGTAGGTCCGTATTTTGTAGATGGCTACTGTGAAAATCCACCCATAGTAATTGATGTAATGGGTGATTTCTGGCACGGTTGTCCAAAACATTTTTCTGGCTCGAGCTTTAATTCAATTGTCGGAAAAACATTCAAAGAAATTAGAGAAAGAGAATTAGAACGAAAAGAATTTATTGAACAAAATTTACCAAACCACACATATATTCAAATTTTTGAATGTGAGATATTAGAACTGTTGAGAAAAAATGCCGAGGCGAAAGTATTTTTTAATACAATTAAAATTATTTCTTAAATTAACCCTAGAGATTCTTTAGTTGGAGGGCGTGTAGAAACAATTAAGCTGTACACTCTGTTTGAAAAGTCTTCGACAGCTGAAATTTTTGCCCTCTTTTTAATTCTGCTAGAAAACTATAATAGATAGCTCGATGAAACCAATTGCAACTTTTATTTATTTTCCAATATCTTTCGTTATTTATCGGTTTCGTCCGCCAAAAATTAATAGTTTGGCGGGAACCGTTGAAACTCATTTTTGACAACTGTTTAAATATTGGTTCTACGGCACTGACTCGCGCGTTTTTGAATTCACAATGGTCGGTTCATATTTAGAAAGTGGAAAAATTATCCCTCTACAACCAACGGTTGAGAAGTTATCGCGTTTCCAAATTGTCATCGAAGTTGCGTTATTTATAATCGCTTGATGAATTTTAGGTGTTTCCTAGTTTCGAGGAAAGTTTGGAAACGCTATAACTTCTCAACCGTTGGTTGTAGAGGGATAATTTTTCCACTTTCTAAATATGAATCGACCATTGTGAATTCAAAAACGCACGAGTCAGTGCCGTAGAACCAATATTTAAAAAGTTGTCAAAAATGAGTTTTGACGGTTCCCGCCAAACTATTAATTTTTGGCGGACGAAACCAATAAATAACGAAAGATATTGGAAAATAAATAAAAGTTGCAATTGGTTTCATCGAACTATCTATTATAGTTTTTTAGCAGAATTAAAAAGAGGGCAAAAATTTCAGCTGTCGAAGACTTTTCAAACAGAGTGTACCATGAAGTTGAACCCTTACTTGGAGAACAAATCCGATATTTTGATTTTTGTAGTCTGTATGCGTATTGCTTATAAAAAATGGAATACGGTTGTAAAAATGTTAAAGTTATCACACACAACTTTGATTATGCACCGGACGCGTATTTTGGAAAAATTAGCTGTCGAATCCTCCCCCCCCCCCTAGAGACCTCTACTTACCCGTTCTTCCATACCGATTTAATAAAAAACTTTATTATCCTTTATGCAGAAGTTGTGTAATAAATAATGATAAAAAATGTACCCACAGTATTGACGAACGCGCTATAACGGTAGTCTTACCTTCGGTGGAAATCTACTACTCAATAAAAGAATGTAACTACAAACTGTTAGAAATTTTCGAAGTGTACCACTATAGTATTACAACAAATTTTTTCAAACCATATATTGACATTTTTTTTAGAGCAAAAGTTAAAAATTCAGGATTTCCACCCAATATTAAAACATATCAAGAGCAAAAAGAGTATTTAGACGCGATATACGAAGATGATGGAGTAAGGTTAGAGCCTGAGGAAATTGTTGATAACCCATCCTTAAGAACTTCCGCGAAATTGGCGCAAAATTCGTTATATGGCAGAATGGCGTTAAGAATGGACAAATCATCAACTAAAATTATACATAGATACTCCCAATTAACCGAGATTATAGCAGACACATCGAATAAACTAACAGACTTTCATTTAATCAACAACGATGTTGCCATGGTAAGCTATAAAAAAAGTGAGCTAGCCCCAACATTTTCAAAAGGTAATGTTATTGTGGCTTCCTTTGTCACCAGTTACGGTCGTATTCATCTGCATAAGATAATTAATAGGTTGGGAAAGCGTGTAATTTATTATGACACTGACGGAATAAAATTTACACATAAACCACACGAGTGGCTACCACCCCTTGGTGGTAATTTAGGTGAACTTACGTGCGAGACTCCGAATTCATATATCACAAAATTCGTATCAACTGGACCAAAAAGCTACAGCTATAAATAATCGGACAATTATAAAACTTAAAGGAATAACTCTTACCAGGGAAAATTCAGAAATCATACATTTCGACGCCTTCAAACAAATGATTTTTGTGCCAAATACCGAGTTTAAGGTGAAAATTCCCTTTAACGTAATAAAAGATAAGTACAAAATGCTTTTACGTGTTGGCAGCTTAAGTAAAACTTTCAAAAAGACTTTTTGTAAACGTGTGCTACAAGATAATATTTCTAGTGTCCCCTATGGTTATTTAGAATGTGAAAATGGCGAATTGTAAAATAAAGTTGTCTTTTAATTATAAATCTAAAAAACATGTAACAAAAAAACTTGCAAAACATGTTTCATTTAACAACATAGTTATCGTAAATGAAATCTCTTCCGAAAATCGAGTAAATACTTTATTTTTAAATAACCTAAGATTTAAACTTTTAACTTCCAAAATTGAATTTTTAATAAAAAACGGGAATTAATAATTTTTTTGGTGAAGGAGATATTATGATTTTATTTTTTATTCAAAATGTTATTTTTGTATGTTATTTTGAAACTTTATATAACTGGTGAAGGGATAGTTTTGATAAGAAACATTAATCTTTAATAAAATAATTTTTTAAATTTAAAAATGTGTTTGTTTATTTTTTCATATATTCTATAAAATAGTCCATGCACTAACAAAATACGTAGTATGTTGTCTTTGTTTAAACAGTAATGTCTTATATAAAATTTCTTTCACCATTTCGAATGATGGTGTCAGGACCTACCATGTCGGGCAAGTCAGCATGGACGAACTCACTAATTAGATGGAAGAATGAATTAATTGATAAACCTCCTATTAAAATTATTTATTGTTATTCGGTTTGGCAATCAGGTTACCACAATTTATCTCAGTTTTTAACCGATATAGAGTTTATTCAAGGACTTCCTCCAATGGACAGCGAGTTCTGGGAATCAAATAGAAATTCTTTACTTATTATTGATGACTTAGCAGAAGAACTTTACAAAAATGATCAAATTGCGAAATTGGTTACCGTAGACAGTCATCATTATGAAATTTCAGTCGTATTAATCTCACAAACCCTATTTCCTCGAGGCAAACAATCTCGTTTAATCTCTCTTAATATGTCATATCTAAATCTGTTTAAATCTCCTCGAGATCTAAGTCAAATTCAATATCTGGCCAATCAAATATCTCCAAATAATACAAAAATAATTAAAATAGCCTACGATATGGCTACTAGAGAACCTTACAATTCACTATTTATAGACACATCTGTAACCACTCCAGATAGCTTACGATTAAGATCGTACACATTTAATCAAATCGGACCACAAATGGTAGTTTTTTCCAATAATAAATAATTTACTATATTATTTTCAAGTTCATTAAAGACAATGGCTCCAAAAAAGACAGTACGTAAAAAAACTACTCCTATTGCAAATCCCTCTGACAGGTTTAAAACACACTATCCATATTTAAATTTATTGTATAAATCTAAAGGAGGGATACGTAAAAATTTATTAGCTAACAGTTCTCCAACGCAATTAAAAGCCTTACAGACCGTTTGCAAAAACTTGAAAGGGGGTGGAATTATATTATCTAAAGCCAAAAAAAAACAATTATCTAAATATAAAAAAACAATACGGTTCTTAGCCAGTCCGAAAATTTCGCTAAATAAGAAACGTGCTCTAATAATTCAGAAAGGTACGGGATTCTTCATACCGGCATTATTGGGCTCTATTGTTCCTTTAATTGCCAATTTATTCAATAAAAGATAAAATGAAAAAAATGATTTTAGTTCCCGCATCGAGTGTCGGACAAATATCTCAAGAAAATAAACAGCTTGTTTCTCCCCAGGAAACGTATTATAACTTATTAGATAATAAGATGCAAAATATACTGAGCGAGGCCCGGGAAATGAGAAAAGCGATACCGGTACCTAAAGTTGAAATTACAAACTTTCAAGCCCCCGGACCTGTTGGATCATTAAATTCCCCGTTCGCCTCGCAAATTTATTCACCCTTCAAAACGCCCGAGGGAGTTAACGCTGGCGACGCTGCAGAGCTGCGTTTAAATACTATGACACGCAAAATGAAAGAATATCTCAGAGAGAGAGAAAACGAGCAGAGTAGAAAATTCCCGAGTCTCTTAAAAAATGTAGAATCTTGGAAACGGAAAGCATCTACGCCGATTGTTAAGCAACAAAAGACAATTACTGATGATAGAAAGCATAAACGATTAAATCGAGAGAATGAAATATTTGAAGAATACTTAGAAAATACCGATATTGGAAGTCAATTAAGCAAGGAAGATGATTGGGATCGAGAGCTATCTTTGGAGGAGGGTGCTGTTGGTGGCGTTCCAATATCTCCGCAAAAAAATTAAAATTACCATCCCCAAAAAATCGCCAAGGCCCAAAAGACAGACCCGCCCTCCTTCTCGTTGGCAAGAATAATAAAAATGTGTAAAAATAATTATGTGTGAAATAAATAAAATTTTTTTTTATTTTAAACAAATCGATTTATTTCGTTTCCACTCTTTCATCAAATGAATACATATATTAAACAACGCTAAACTATCATTTCTTTTTAAATCGAAATTATACAATTCGTTAATTATTTTACTGTAAGAAATCCCCACACATCTCGAGGTTATAAAATAAATTACATGAGGTCCGCAGTTTTGGCTTTTATTTGATTGAAATTTATGAGTATTGTGTCGAATACGCTTGCTATATCGCTCTAGCAAAAATCCATAGTCACGATGTGATCTTCCTAGAGAACAAAAAAAGTCCAGAGTGTCGCCCGATTTGTAAACAGCCGTCCAATGAGACCCTGGAAGCGTATCAGGATCGGTGTTGATTACGAAACAATATGATTTTTTTTTAATTGGAACTTTTGGTAATCTATTAGCGGGAAACACTCCGATGAATTTATCTCTCGAGCGGGGGTCACACTTAAGTATAGATTGGATTTGATTAGTGTTCATCTTTCACGTCACTGTCAAAATGCATAATTTCTCATATTGATCTTTTGTTAAGTTGATTCCTCTGATAGATGGTTTCAAACTCCCGTCTTCTTTTTTAAAATGTCGCACGTCGAAAGTTTCGTTACATTTTACGAGGTACGTGTCTCTTCCTAAATCGTAGGCTTTGTCGCAAACTCCAATATCTAAGCTGTATTCGGGACTTCTTTTTTTAAATTTCATCGCGGATGTTACTATTGTTGCGCTCACGCCAAATATTACAATCGCGAGACCCAGGAGAATGTGTACTTCACCCATGGTTAACAAAATGTTGAATAAAGACTTTAGCGCTCTACACTTGAATTTTAACTATTTCTTGAGCGTAAAAAGCTCCTTTAATTATATTGCCGGTTAAATCTTTCACAATATACATACAGGGATCTCTCGTAATTACTCTATGAATTTCAAATATTTCGGCTGTAAACGTTCCCTTGTATGCTTTATCAAATGTTGTTTTTGCAACGGCTAATCGAACTTTATCCCCAATTTTTAAATTTGCCTTTCCAATCATACTAAGTTTGCCATAGTTTTTTTCCCAAATTGCCGATTCATTGTTTTTATTGACATCTTTAGGGGCGATTCCCGTTGTTGAATGTTTTCGAGCGTTATAAGATTTTGCAATTAATGGTAGTTTATTAAGATAGTGTAAATCGCCGGTCTTGGTAATTATTTTAAAAATTTTAGATTTTACCGTGCGAACGAGTCTCTCAACCATAGAAGCCTTTTTCTCGGAGTACGTGAGGTAATGGTGGATGTTATAACGCTTTAAGAGAGCGCGAAATGGGGCGTTTCGAAATTTTGTCCCTGCGTCGGTACATAAATTAAGGGGTACCCGTTTTTTGAAAATCTCTCTAAAGGCCTTCACAATCTCGCTCGAGGTTTTATTTTTAATTGGCAGAATAAAAACGAATTTGCTTAATATATCCTGAACTAATAACGTATAGCGGTAATTTTTATTAAAAGTTTGTAAAATAGGGAGGTCTAATAAATCGGCCATAAATGTCTCATCAATCGTCGTTACATATAATTTGGTACGTTTAAAATTTAACCTCCTAGCTCTGTGTTGTGTGTAGGTTGGTTGTTTACTGAGAAAATTTTTAATTTCTTTTTCCGAAATTTTATATAACTGTATGGGCTTTCAACATCGTAATAAACTTTACTTAATTGTTTGTCTGTTTTTCACAACACCATCTTTAAATGTGTGAATAGAAATAATAAAAACAAACTATAGTAAAAGTTTTTATTTTAATAAATTAAATCACATTTTAAGTTTGACACATTTTGAACAATATCAAAATATAATTGGCTTTCTACTATTAAGGGATCAAGACCAAATTCCTTTTGGAATCTTACAACAATATGATCGTAGTTTAATTGGGGGATAGCTATTAATATCATATTTTCCACTCGGTCTTCAAAATTTGTGCTAAATCCTAGTTTACAAGAGACATCGTGAGAAATCGAAGATTTACAATGTGGATTCTCACAATTTTCGGTAATTTCAAACATTTTATCCGTGAGCTCATGTACAATTATGTCACGCATAATATTTTTGCCGACAAAATTAAATTAATCTCCTGATCGATTGTATGTTTACAATGTTTTAATCTTTTCCACCCTGCTTGGTTGAGATTAAAACCATAATTTGTTGAATAAAAAAGATGATACAAATGGTTTTTTCCTCTTGCGCAAGCTCGTACATCCACGAGTTTTTCCTTTTGTCCCTTGAAACAGTCGATTTTTGTCTTTGAACCTTCAAGAGGAAGCCAGGTGTGAAAACTAGCAACTTGGTCTTCAAAAAAATCAGTTTTTTCCTTTTCGAATGTGAATAGAGATTGCCAGGCTTCCAAATTCAGTTCAAATTCGGCGCAAGTGTCTAGTCGGTAAATTTTGATGGATGGATTTACATAACCTAGCACCGTTACTTCTTGTTTAGGTGAGAGACTGTAAGTTCAAGACATCTTTACCACTACGATTTCGCGAAACAACTAACCAATCTTTGCCCTCGTTGATTGATTTTATTCCGTAATATACGTAACTTGACGCTCTTGGTTAATGACAAATCGGTTTTCGTATTCTCCAATAATAATTATGTTTTGAATATTAGTTAAGGGGGAAGAAAACTTCATTACCATCCGTAAACTACCATTTCGTTGAATTGAGAGATTGTTAGAGTTTGCCGAGGAATCGTAAGTTAAATCAAACGCGAATAATGTATTACCGTTTTTATAATTTTCGTAATCAATACAATTACCAGAGTTATTTCCGATTAAATCCATTGCCGAGAAAAGTGAATAATATGACCTAGTGTAGAGGTTTTTATTAAAATCTGGAGTTAGAGCAGTTTCTGGTATATTCTGGTCGTCTAATGAAAGTTGTAAGAACGAGAGATTATTATGGTTAAATTGAAAGGGATTTTCTCGACTAGATCCATTGTAAGCTGAATTGTTTACCATTCCGATTATTACACGATTTGGAATTTTACCTAAAAAAATATTTGACTTCACGAAATCGCTCGCGCCTGCTGAAATTGTCAGAGTTTTAACAACAGTTTGTGTTAGATCGTACAAAGCCCTCTGTTTGTGTAATATCGCATTATGTGCCAGCTGGAGATCTGGATTTACGAGAATATGTTTAGCAGTAAGAACCGCTTCTTCGATACATAATCTCTATTTGATATTAACATCTTCTTGTGAAATAATTATAAATTCATCGGAATTTTTCAAGAGTCGAATTCTTAAATTCACTTTGTTTAAAAGAAATTTGTCTATTTTACAAGAGTCTACATGAAGTCTACCCATATATTCACAAAGTTTCGATCCCCCAATATCTTTACTTCTTTTTAAAATTCCATTGTTTTTTTTTATCTTTATGAACATCGTTAAACGCTAGTGTTGGGTCGCAAAACCCGTCTTCGTAATAGCCCTCGGCGGTTTTGTAAGATTGTTTGGCTCCCTTATCAAAATTTAAAACTGTTGCTAAATATGCTAAATATGGGTAGCAGTTGTTGCTAGATTGTACTAAAGTCTCATTCATAAACACGTCTATTTGGCTAAAAATAGAATGCAATGGAAGATTACATAGTGATACTTTTTTTTCGGCTGCTGGAATATCTATTAAAACACCGTTTTGTTCTTTTTTAACCCGAATTCGAATTTTAAGCATCAAGTTTGACATGTCAATATAATATTCTCCCCCGGGGATAGAAAAATCAATCTGTGTAGCATTAGATAAGGGAGCTATAGGGAAATAGTCTACAAATTTATTCCCCTCAATATTACCATTAATCAGGGGTTCGTTAAAAAGTTCTAACTCTGAACACATAGATTCAAATTGAGGCATAATGCTTTAGTTAAGAAAATCGGTTTTTGTTCTCTTGCGTTTTCTTTGCTTATTGCGTAATTTTGATTTGCGCTTCTTTACTCTTCGAGCTCCAGAGCCTTTCTGTGTATTTAATATGGTATCACCGAGACTATTTAAAAGATTTGTTCCAGCAATTTTACTATTTTTTTTAACGACTCCTTAAAATTTTGACCCGCAACGACATCGTCCATAATTCTCTTCCCCATAACCAACCCTTGAATACCGAGTGATTTAGCTACGGGTCGAAAAAGAGGTGTTACGAATCTTGCTAAACTTTTAAAAATTGACCCAAATCCACGACCAGTCTGATATTGGCTTCCTCGAAAGATGTTATATCCGCGTCCTGTTTGTACATAATGATGATAATATCTTTCCATGATGAGCTTGTTTTAAGTGTACTTTAGACTAAGCATCCAGTCTTTTAAATATTAATTTAATTATAGTCTTGCCTGTTTTATATGGCAGGAGCTCACCGTAATCCAACCTTAAAGAAATTTCTATAGTCTGTATTTGATCGTAGAGAACTGGAAAATAGTCTAAAAAATGAAATCTTTCAACCTGTGCTCGATTTTTATTTTCGTTTAATTTGATAATTCTCAGCAGGGGCGTATTAGTGTGGCCTGTGATTATAGGTTGTATAATATTTGTATAGACATAAATTCCGGATATTCCGTGGTTGAGATCTGCGGGGTACATACCTATTTCGTTAAAAAGAGGCCTTTCAATTTGATTGTTTGAAAAACCTAACATTCGCCCGAGTTTGGGGTTATCTATTGGAAAGGTTAAAAAACTGTTTCCACCCAAACCTTTAACTGAAACTGTCGAATCTGAATTAAAATTAAACTCGAATTTAGACCAACTCTGATGTGGCAATGTTTGTTTCATCGCTAATAAAATATCATCAATAGTGTGGTACACACCAGTTGGAATTCGACAATGGAATTTGTCTACAATATTTAGTTTATTATTTTTACCATGTTCGTAATTGTGGAAATCAATATCACGTTTTTGTCGTCGACTATTCTCAACTCTGTTTAAATCGTTTCGAAAAATTATAAAATTAGCCGTATTATCTAATTCTAATCTAATTTGAAGTGGGTCTAATGCTTTGCTTTTATAAACTGAGGATATATAATCTACTTTGTACTCAATTTGTAAGAGGTCTGCTAGAGGACCGAATATTTTAATTTCCAACCCACTCATTAACTCAATTTGAAAATAATAATTTCCATTTTCTTTGAAAATAAAAAATCCAGCCTTAAGTGAGATATGTGAATCAAAATATCTTTGAAGTTCATTCAAAATTTTGAAATGAACAGATAACGGTTTAAAATTCCCGCTTAAATCTTTATCAGACTCGTAATAGTTGCGTTCAAACGTATAACTGTCATTTTCCCAGTTAGGGTGTTCAATTGGAAAAATTTTATTGTACCTAAAGTCTATAACAGATTCTTCATCTGACATAAATTTTTCCTCATAAACTTTTAAAGGATTTTGACTGCTAATTACACCATTTTGAAATTCTGGCGCGTTTATATTAAAAATATTTGCTAATCTCCCCGTGAAGGGCATCTGTAGATCTTTAGGAAATGAAATTCTTAAGTAATGACCTCGATTTATTTCTTCTATTGCATAACTAATTTCGTACCGAGTCAAAGGGGGGAAGTTGGTCGCCTGTTGAATCTCGTTTTTTTAATTGCCTATGCAAAGATAATGGGATAATATTTCCAAAATCATCTCTCTGACCTTCAAATAAAAAAGGCTGGATAATTGATACGGAATAGAAAGCCCAATCTTCCTGCTCAAATTGCGGTATTTTTCTAGTTTCAATACGTATGTCGATAAAATTGTTGCGCGAATTAAAAGTAATATTATTTAAATTATTTAACGGGCCAAATTTTTGAATACCCGTAAAATAAGTGTCTGTTGGAATTTTAAAAAGATCTGCTAATGGATTTTGAAATTTAATTTCCATCCCTACTGGTATTTCTAAATTAAAATATAAATTATCTTCATCATCGGAAGATATTGCGGTTTTTAATCCATCAAACTGTCTTGGTTTACATCGTTCTAATAAATCACGTATAATTAAGTGTAATGTGAACGGTTGAATTTCATTATTATATTGTCTTTCTCCCTCATATCTGCCCGCCTCAAACACAATTGCGTAATTATTCCATTGTATTTGTTTAATAACAGGCTGAGATGGTGGATTAACTGGTATTGGGTGAGAACTTGGTAAATTATTTTCTTCGGAAGGATTTAAAACTTTTGGTTGGTTGACGTCTTCATTAATATTTAGAATTAAAGGTTCTGTTGGTAAAATGTTGTTTAGATTTTCTTCTGGTTTCAAATTTGACTTTTCTTCTAAATTTGTTTTTGGTTCAAGTTTTGGTTTTTCCTCTTGTTTCACTTCTGGTTTTAGTTTCGGTTTCTTGTTAATTTTCTGTTTTTTTCTCCTGGGTTGTGATTGTATTTCTTCCACGGGAATTTGTCGTGGTAAATATTTTTGTTGATATTTATTCACAACTAACGCTTTTTTAATTCGTACTTCGATAAAATTTGTTGCGTAAGTTAAAGAAATAGTTTTGGCGTGATTCGAGAGAGGATAATTAGAAAGATAATCACTGTCGACAAAATCATTTTCTCGAAATTCCAGAACAGATGCTAGGGGCGATGCTTGAGGTATTCTTATTTGCACATCTTTTTGTAACTGTATTTTTAATTTTGAACTGTCTTCGTTTTCATCAACTTTTACCGTATTTATTTGTATTTTTCCTTTAAGTGTTTGATTGGCCTCAATAGTTTTAGCAAACTCGTTGAGTATATTATTTTGAAGAGATGTTGGAATATTATTCTTATTTCGGTCTAGATCACCCTCGTAACGTTTGGGTGGAATTTCAATTTTAATATAATCCCATTGATTTTCTTCATGTGAAATAACATCTGACACGTGCCCTACTTGGAAATGCGAATACTCATTTGTTATATTCGAATAAGTTTCAGGAAGAATTATTTCTGCTAATGCACAAGACCATTTTTCATTGTTAAAATTTAATGGTTTTGATAATTGAACTTTAAAGCTAGAAGGCGTATTTTCCGGGTAAATATCGGGTGATGCGTTCGAAGGTAGAAATACTACGAAACTTGACATCTTTATAATGACAGTTTCAGTTGGGCGACATCTCGTTTTATACTAATAAAAGATTTAGCGTGATAGATCGAAAGGATTGGGATTTGAACTTGAGACTGTTTGAATAACGTCCTGCAACGCTACCGATCTACCACGCTAAACCTTAACATGAAAGAGTTAAAATATCTATTTTTACGTAGGAAAAATAAAAACAATATATTAGAATACATATTTATTCACATATTTTCAATCATTTGACAAGTTTGTTCAAGATTTTCCAAAACCTCGATGGGTGTTTCAACTTGATTAAGAGTTAAAATTTGATTATTGGCATGACAAAGTCCGGTGGAAATACAACATTTGATTTCATTGTTGAATTTAAAGTTTCTTCGGACTTAATACCAGTTGTCTTTTTTTTTACGATGAATTTTCTTTGGAGTTCCATTACCATTGACAAACTCGTTTAACCATTGTTGATGTTTTACGTTAAACTCGTTCAAATAATCAATAATTTGATCGTCTAATATTTCTTCTTTGGTTGTATATTCTGGTTTCTTTGAATGAAGACAATCGCAAACATCAATACGAATTTGATTTTTATAACTACTCGATAAGTGATCCATTAAGTGTTGCTTAAAAATTGTCTTGTCAAGATATTGTTCTTGACAAATCCAGCATTTAACACTAAAGTTTAAATTATCAAAGAAATTAAAAGCGTGTTTGCGACATGTCTCATTATAATAACAAGGATTCTCGGTAGGCGATTTGCATTTAATTTCTGGTTTCCCCATAAATAACTTCATTTTCTTAACCTTTAAAGAGCTCGATTTTTGAGACGTCTTACGCTTACACATATCCTTTGACTTTTAAATGTAAAAACAATTATTATTTATAGAAATAGTTATTATCGCAAGTTCAGACTCGTTTATTAGCTGTTTAAAGTACTTTGGGTGGGGCCAAAACCGCCAAGGATATAAAGCGAAGGTCGCGAATTCGTTTCCCCATCTCGCAAATAACTAATTAGCATTTTAAACCGCTAAAAAACGAAAAAACGAAAAAAATGACACCAAAAGTAAATTAACATAAGTATTTGGTGGGGTCACATATTACCGCCGATATCTCGGGCCGACCTTGTCAGATCGTGACCAAACTTGTTGGGAGTATAGACCGAGGCTTAGTGGTTGTGTACAGGTGTCAGGCGTCGAGGTCAAAGATCATCTTCAAGGTGAGATTTTGAGATTTAAATTAAAAACGTTTGAGTATTTTTTCCAAGGACAAAAATTTTTTGTTTTTGAAAATATTTTTGGGGGGGTGGGGGGTTGTTTTGGTGGCCATCTTGGAAAAAAGTGTTAAGTTTTAGTTTCCTACTACTCGCATGCTCGTAGTCGGCTTCACTCAGAGGCTCATCGGTTAAATCGTTGAAGAAACACTCGATAGGTGGTAGTTGTGTTTCTTTAAAACGATCTTCCGAATCCATGTAGGAATACGGATAAACTCCTTTCCGTAGAAGTAAATTAACCTCTTCCGGCGAAAAAAACGAGTTTAAGAGCGGAAACTTGTCAGCCCCTCTTTTCGATAAATTTCCGACGAGGGTCTCGAGAGAAGCCGACAAAAACCGGACACTGTCAACGAACCGTAGTTTGCCCAAAGTGAAAGAAATGTATGTTTCACTGTTGGTAGCTATACAGTCTATATTTTTATTTTTGATCTTTGCAATTTGTTGCATAATGAGGTGGGCGTCATATCTACAAATGTTTCATGTCATAAGTAAAAAATACCTTAAAAATATATGCATTTAATTTACCTGCTCAGATTATGAAAGAAAACAGGTATGAATTTTGGTGCTTTCATTTTCAAATTACAGCCCTGACACGCACACCCCCTATACGCTCCAGTATAATGATCATGGTCACGTGTTTTCACAGAAGTTTTCGTGAACGCTTCTTCGCAGACGTAACAATGAATCGCAGATTGATAGTCGGTTTCTTCGGCTACGGAAAGTTGCATAGGGATGTTTTCCTTCAACGCTTCCGATATAACCGTAGACTCGTCCAAAAGCATATTTAAAAACTTCAACGCACCGTCTTGTCCCCTGTATGTCTCGTGCTTTACGAGATTTCCTACATAGTAAATAAATATTAGATACAGAATTAAAAGAAAAGTAATCAAACGTACCAGTGGGTCCGACAATGGCGTAAGAAAATCCACACGTGACCTAGTCGTGGTCGATGACAATGTTGCGTCTGGCAAACATGTCGCTATTTTGGACATTATCGATTCGAAATCGTCGTAAATAGTGTAAGGGACCTATATGAAACAAGTAATTTAATATTTCGAATTTATGAGAAGTATTAACAATTTACCATTTGAGACCAACCAAAATTTTTGAATTTTAAAATGGGTTCTTTGGTTGGCATCTCCGCGCGCTGTGGTTGGTGAACATTACAGTCGCACATATGGTCTTTGATAATGTCTTCGGAATTACTCCTTTTTAAGCACCGTCGACAATAGAAGGTTTTGTGATCATGCTTGGTGAATCCGCTAAAGAGACGACTTAGATGACGAATCAAGACGTAATGTTTTTTCTGCCCATTTGTCAAAAAAAGTAAATCAATCTCCCTCGACTCGGGTACGTGTTTTTCACTCACATAGCGTGGGAAAAACCCCTTTTCATATGCGAAAATGTTAATTGATAAGTTGTTCGCCTCTTCGAATTTTTTCAGTTTATACGCGTCGAGTACAAATAGGAACGTAATCCCGCACAAATCAAGTTCATTGGCAAATCGCCTATAATGAAAAATACGGCTAGGGTGGATTTTAGCTGGGTGAAGTTTGCCTAAAATTGACCAAATAAAACATTTATTATCACTGGAGTCTTGTGGGTCAACATTTACTGTAGCCCGTTTATTTTCAATCACGGGTGGTAGTTGAAAATATGTCCCCCCTACAAGTGGTAAATATTGGATAATGTTTATTTGTAGATATAAAATTTTATCCAAAACCCAACCACTTCCTAGTCCTTCATAATTGTTCATACTGTCGGCAATTTTTTCCCGACTAGAGTTTATTTGCTGCGGGATTATCTCTGGTGATAATGTCGCGTGTGTAAATCCCCTGAAATACGGCATTGCCTCAACGTCCGTACCAGTGTTGCCAAGTTCAAGGGTATATCGTGCCCGCACCACCATATACCACTTGATACCTTTATTGGTACTCAGTTTGTTTTGAAGATACGTTTCAACCTTAGCACGGTATTCATTTATAAATAACACAGGGTCGGTAACGCCATCTGGTTCCGTTATACGAGCCGAAAAAATTGCGTCACCAAGCGAATTAACCTCCTCTATTTGAAGTGGATGGATGGCTGGTTGAATTGCTAGTGGGATGGGTGGCTGATTGTCTTGAGGTGCAACGGGTGGGATAGTTGGTTCGTTAGAGGGTGGGATAGAGGGAGGGTTAAAGTGTTCGTTAGTGGCTATGCTATTCGGTGGGTTAGCGGGTGGAGTGTTAGTTAGTTTGAGGTTAGCACCTTGCTGTAGGGCTTCCCAGTTGGATACAATAGCCCCCAATTCTTCGGCTTCCCTGTCGTATTGTCTGTCTGTTAATTCCATCGGTTCGGGGATAGGGTGTATCGGTTCGCCCGAATCTCGAGCG
Source organism: Leiobunum rupestre (assembly GCF_980474605.1). Lineage (NCBI taxonomy): Eukaryota > Metazoa > Arthropoda > Arachnida > Opiliones > Sclerosomatidae > Leiobunum > Leiobunum rupestre. Next base: position 47,977,290 of record NC_143391.1, on the reverse strand, counting down.
ATCGCGTCATTAAACATAACACCTAAAGCGTCCATTGCGCGATCACACTCACTGTGTGTGATATTCGGCGTTAATGTTTGAGCGGCCTCCACTTGCATGACATAATCATCGAGTTTATCATCATCGTCTTGCGAACACTAACTCGTCTAACGGATCGAAACTGTCGGAAAATAAGTTCAATGTGAAGTCCGTAACAGACCCATGATTATTTACATTCGCAACCGCGGCGTCTAATATCTCATTAAGATAAGACAAAGGATCACATGTTAGGCGATCACCTATAAATAAAAATATTTTATTTTATAATTTATTTTATAATTTATTTTATAATTTATTTATAATTTATTTTATAATTCATTTATAATTTATTTTATAATTTATTTTATATTTTATAATCTATTTTATAATTTATTTTATAATTCATTTATAATTTATTTATAATTTATTTTATAATTTATTTTATATTTTATAATCTATTTTATATTTTATTTATGAAGGGGAAAAAATCCTACCATTTTCAACTCTAACTCTTTTCCGAGAAATAGAGTCCGGAGATAATCCCCTTTTTACACGAGAGTTCGACGGTGTATGAGACGGGCCCAGTCGAGCTGACGACGGGTTAGCGGTTCGGGGCGACGTCTTTGACGTTGTCACCGACGTGCGTATAGATGACGCTAGTCTCACCGGTCTGACGTTAGGATGTACCAGCACGGACCTCGGTGACGAATCGGATCTCGAAGACGGACCGGGTGGGTGAAGCGGCTCGGCGGGGCGGGCTGACGGCTCAGACCGTGGAATTACCTCTGACCTCGGAGATGATTCAGACTTCGTAGACGGTCCGGGTTGACAATGCGATGGTGGCGGTGGTAGTCCCGTTAGCGACAGTGGGTGCGCTATCGGTGGATTTGGTTGGCGGTCATCTCTCGTACCGGGTGTCACGGGTACGCCGTGATTAAATTTACTTTGATGCCGTTTTAAAATATCACGCCTCGAAAATGGCTTATGGCACACGGGACATTTAAAGGAAATATTATCGTGAACTGATAACATGTGACGGTCGTGATTTCTCTGGTGGTTGAAAACGGTTGAACAAGTACCGCACGAATACATCTTCAGTCCGAATGTGAACTTTTCACTCTTTACACGACCTTTAATACGTACTGGTAGGCTTAACATGATTTACAGACTTCACCCTCACCCTGCCTTTGAGCTTTCACCGCTCGGCCTTTGAGCATTCTCCGCACGACCTTCGGTAAATCATTACCCAGCTTCAACACCCCCGCATTTCCCATGATTCCCATTGCTTAAAAATGTCGTATGCTTAACGTTCTTCATTTCCCATGATTCCCATTGGTTGAAAATGTTGTCCGTCTAAACTGCGTCCGAGATGGTGGTGAATTTCGTATTACCCCGAACACAACATTGTGCAATGCTGGGTTACATCCCCTTGATCTACTCCCTTTTTCCTATTGGATAAAAAATGACGTATCCAAAATCAAAGGGGCCAGTCAGGTTAATGGGTTTTTAGGGTCACTTTTATACAAAGTGTAAAGACTATATACATATACTTCGCTAGATGGACTAACATGTTTCGAGAGTGTTAACAGGTTTCTGAATAGGATCACTTGTCCAGTAAGCGATATATATAGTCTTTGACGAACACCTGGGGAAAAAGTGGGGAGAGTGGATTCTACGGTAGATTATTACAAACGGGTAAGAAAAACTTTCCACCACATCTTCTGTCCATCTGGAGCTGTAGAACACAATTTTTTGGGGTACATCTCCTTGTTATAATACATGTTTCCTATTGGTTAAAAATGACGTAGCCAAAATCAAAGGAACAAATCAGGAAAATGGATTTCTACGGGTCACTTTGGGATTTTCTTCAAAGTGCACCTGTGAGGGAGGATTTTCGAATAAGGTTTTTCCACAACTATGGTTGGATTCCACTATATCTGGTATGTACGTCATGAAAACTATGAAAGTGCATGGTCATGATCGTGGGAATTACACCTTATTTTTACAACTTTGGGTAAACCCTTCACGACCGTTCAACAGGTTTAAAAGTTATCCTACGATGACCAGAAAGGTAGTTCCTGATTATCACCAAAATGGTCGAAGGAAGAAGTTGCCCAGCCTTCGAGCCAGAAACCGACGACGAGGAAGAATTAATGATTGGAGAATTAGAGGATAGTGACGACAATTCATCTATCACATCATCGATGGATACGTTTCCAATAGTCTATGCTGAGGATTTGTAAGTTTCTTTTTAAATTTATTATGGACTCGGTTACTTTTCCGTAAAATACAATACATTAAATTTTAGGGAAATATCCGAAGAACTAGGTATTCCCGAGGGTGAAGAGCCGGCTGAGCCTGAGAGGTATACAATTAGTATGCAAGTAGAAGAAAAAAATTAACAGTTTAAAATTAAAAACATTTGCATTTTAATTTTAAACTGTTAATTTTTTTTTATAAATAAACCCTCAGGTTATATATAAGTAACTCCTTTTTATTCATCTACTAATTGCATATTTACATATTTTTATATACCCACTCCGCGTACAAATTGCTTTTTTCCAAAGCGCATGAGTATTTCTTATTTAAAACGTTCGTATTGTGTTTAATAAGACACGAAAACATGATAGGCCCGTCTAGTTCAAGTAGATCAGTCACTTTCGGACATCCTACACCATTTAGGTCTATAATTTCACGGTGTAATAGTTCCATAAAAAAAAAACATTTTTCTTCCCCTTTACAAAAGATGCGTTCGTATCCTTGAACCGCCATTGTTAAGCATTCCTCCAGTTTCTCGTACGGGGTAAAACCGTAGTCCCAAGCGAGGCCGTGTATATTTCTCTCGACCCAGGTGTTCTGACGTTGAGCGTGCGGAGGGAGGTCGACTCGAGAATATGGCGGGGTGAAAACCCAAACCGCGACTCGGGGTGAAGATTCCGCTGAACAGGCTGCCGCTTCTTAAACTATTTTCTCTGGTCTCGCGTTCCTGGACCGACCGTCAAAAAATTCGAATTCTACTAATATCGATTTTTTATACCTATAGTTCAAAAATTAAATAACTACATTTTCTTCGGGATGTGGGATAAAGTAAGTTAGTTTAGTATACTTACATAGTTGAGTTCTTGATGATACTTGCTCGTTCGAAATTGTGGTGCGTTTTACCTTGATGTTAGCTATATTTATACCATCAAATTGCATCAGAAAAGTGTCAAAGTAGCTCCACGCGTGGAACAGCTTTGACAGTGCTCCGCAAGGCGGAGCAGGCTTGACAGTGCTCCGCACAGGCGACGGCCTTCCACTGTGTGAGTCCTGGGACCGGCTCGAAGACCCTACTCACGTCTGCCATTCCTCTCTCATCTTTCTCATTTGTCTATTCCTATTTTTCCCTATCGCTTATCTATCCTTGCTCTTTTTCCTATCTCTCTCTCCCCTGAAATCCTAAGCGCGTGCAGCCCACTATTTGAGCACAGCGGGATATTGTTATCTATTGTCAGCGAAAAAAATTGCCCGCTGTAAAAGTTGGCCTTCACCCTAACACGACCTTCCAGTTCACCTTAGAATATTTTTTTTATTTTTAGGTGGGAGAGCTATAACTCTAGAATATTACTGGCCGCGATTGATTACAATGAGCATACAAACAGACCTCAAGCCCGTTCAAAAGCCGGGGAACTCCAATACAGAATGTTTTGGAATAAGAAGTACAAATCATACAATGTTGGAAAGGTGTACGTACCAAAAACTTATTCGTATATCGACGCATTGACAGAGATGATATTTAATTACAAATTGAATCACAAGGTTTCTAAACATTTTAACATTAATTAATATAATATTTAAGGCAATTACTTATATAATATTAAATTTCAGGGTAATATTTCGACAGTAAAATATTAAATGAAACTGACCCACGAAACATTTGTAAGTATATAAGTTTGCAAGAAATACCACTGAAACAAGACTTACTAGATAAACATAAATCAAGATTTTAATTTCGATAATTACTAGAAAAATACAATGAATGAAAATGTTTATCAAAATGATTGTTTACATAAAAATTTGCGTGAAATTAGATTTGATAAAAAAGCGTGAAAAATTGCATTTTAATACCCCTCAACAATTCTACCTCGCCTGAAGCCTTTGTAAAGACCGTTAGGTGATGGAAACACCCTTCTAATTGCTAGTACACAACATGAGGGGATAACAATGACATTACCAGCTCCAAGTCGTCCAAAATTCATTAGAGTATAGTTTCGATATGCATGGTATCTAAAAATATAAAGGTGTGACGGAATGGCCGGTTAACTTTTCCAAGTAGGTGGAACTAAACTGAAAACTCGCTTCCCCCCCCCTCGGGATGTTAGCTATACTGCAATAACAGGAAAAAGTTGGTAATATATTAATAATTACTTACCGAAAGTTTACGTTAGTGGCATTAATACCTCTGTTCCTTGCGTTTTCGTGCCTAAATCTCATGCTTATTTGTAGAACATGCTCATACAAAAATATTAAAAAAAAATAAGGGATTATCAATAGCACAAGGCCTTGGTCTGCAACACACATTTTCTTCCGGTTGGTCCATTGGCCGACAGTTGCCGCAAACGCACTTTCTTTTCTTTTGGGGTTCAGAAGGGTACGAAGGGACAGACTGTTGTTCTTTATCGACATTTCTAGTTTCCAAGCCTTTACAACATTGTAGATAACCTGAAAAAGTTGGGGCTGCTGAAGCTGAGGTTGTCGCTTGGAGGTTCGTAGATTCAACTTGGTTGGAAGTTAGTTCCAGCGTCTCGTCAGGTACCTCATTTAAAATAGAGAGCGCTTCGGGGAGACGGGAAGCCATGTAAATGAAAAATCTCTCAAGAGATTCCCGACTTGCGGATCTGGCTGAATTCTGAAAAAAATTAATAATTTTCAATAACTTAAACACCTTCGACCAAATCAAGATGTTCAGTAACTTAGGTTAAAATTTTAATTTCACTGACATCTAAATTTTCTTTGTATTTTGCCACAGAATACAGGGCAGCGTTAGTTGTTGTCCGTGTGGTTTCCTGTAATTAAATAGGTGCCTAAATATTGGAAGCGTAGATTACAAAGCCTGTTGTACCTTCATCTTTGCCGAAGATTTCGGACTACGTTTATTAGGCGCCTTTTTAGTTTTAAGGCTGGTTCCTGTTTTGGGTTTCGCGCCAGACTTCTTGGCCTTTTTAATCGCGCGTTCTGACATTTTTTTTTTTCAAAATCATCTCCATCGGACATAAAAACGTCCAAATCATTTTCCGATTCCCCAGTCAGCTCAACCTGGTAGGCGAAACTTTTATTCATTAGTCTAATTAGTCTTACCGATGTAACAAAAATTCTTCTTACGTAAATATTTTCATAGTCGGTAGTCGGATGATTTACCAATTGAGTTTCATCGATTTCAAAAAAAGTAGCTTCTGCTGCCTAAACGGATTTTATAAGAGGATAAAAAAGGGGTGTTAATTATTGAGTAGTACCTTTGGTGAAAATATTTCTAGAATAATAAATAATAGTACCTTTGTTTTTTCCGAAGGCGCCAAAGACTTTTTTTCGGTTTTTTCCAATTCCAACTTGTTAACTTTTTCTAATTCACCATTAAAATCCTCGTTGTGTTCATTAATGATGTATATTTCATCGCTCAACGTAACCTGTAAATATCAACATAATTGAATGTAACTAAATATTTGATTATAGAAATAATACAGTGGCGCACCCTGGATTTTTAAGGGGGGTGGCGGAAATGAATTTAGTGTTTGATTTATGCTTATTAATTACTAAATTTTAAAAGGAAACTAAAAACTAGACTAAGTTTTAGTACTATTATAATTAACTAGAATCTAGAGAGTGATTCTAGGCAGGAAAAAAATAAACAAATAGTATTGTTCAAATTTAAAAAAACGTTTATTATCTTTACGTTATGTATCCGGATTTAAATGACACGCCATCTCGGTCAAAATTAGAAAATTAAACAAAGATTTATTGTGATAAAAATATTTTAGTGAGAGAACCATTTGCTTGCGCATGAAAAAAAAATTTAAGTGAAAAGAATTGATTTTTTTTTCGATGTCAAAAATATATTTTTTGTCATACAAAAATATTTTATTTTGACAAACAAAAATTATTTTTGACTTACAAAAATATATTTTTTTTCATATACAAATATATTTTTCGTCTTACAAAAATATTTTTTATTTTAAATATAACCTGAAGATTTATTGTGATAAAAATATTTTAGTTAGAGAAGCATTTGCGTGCGCATGAAAAAATATTTTACAGTGAAAAATTATATTTTGGTTAGGAAAAAAATATTTTTTTATGAAAAAAAAATATTTTTGAAAAAACAAAATTTTGTGAAAAATTTTTGGTGAAAAGAATTGAAATATTTTTTGTAATACAAAAATATATTTTTTGTCATACACAAATATATTTTTGTCATACACAAATATATTTTTTCATACAAAAATATTTTATATTTTAAATATAACCTGAAGATTTATTGTGATAAAAATATTTTAGTGAGAGAAGCATTTGCGTGCGCATAAAAAATATTTTACAGTGAATAATTATATTTTGGTATGGAAAAAAATATTTTGGTATGGAAAAAAATATTTTGGTATGATAAAAAAATATTTTTGTAAAAACAATATTTTGTGAAAAATTTTTGGTGAAAAGAATTGAAATATTTTTTGTCATACAAAATTATATTTTTCGTCATACAAAAATATATTTTTTGTAATACAGAAATAATTTTTATTTTAAATATTACCTAATAGCCAGCGGCCCGCAGCGGGCACCCCCTTGGGTACGCCACTGGAATAATAATTTAGATTACTTACCTTCACAGCATTCTTTTCTTTATTAGAACACGGAACCTTCCCGACTTTGGGCCCTTAGCCGTTTCAGTATCCGACTTCGAAAAGGGGCTGGAGAGCAGAGATCCTATATAACTGCCGAGCTATATAGGCTCTCTGCTAGAGAGAGTCTTGAAAATACCAAAAGCGACAGGGGGTCTATACGCTCAAAAATGTCTGTCCGGTATGTTCATGACCTACCGTAACCCACCCCTTTCACAAGCCCATCGCTTTTCGCCCCTCCCTCAACCTTGACAATAATTCACAGAGTGACCGTGAAACTGCGAGGGCGCCACTATGCAGTACCTAAAAAAAAGTCGCTTTCTCGAAAAACAAAATGGTTCAAGACCTGATTTTTTGGAGTTATATAGTGCCTTTAAATCGTCTGCTACGTTAGTTATCGGAAAGGCCTAATCAGTTCACATACATTTTACGAATTATAAACGTGATGGAAAGACAAAACATGTAATTAAGAATAAATATTTTCGCTTATATTTTTGAATGTGCAATTTTTAATGAAAGTATATTATATTCAGTTCTTGCTACTACCTTTCATTTGTTTCCAAGAGACAAGACTTTGAAAGAGGAGTGGATGAGTAGGATTCAATCAGCTAGTTATGATTTCAAAAGAAAATTACCAACTGGATTTCTTCACCAACTAGTATACCATTTCAACCCAGCTGAAATCAAACATTGCAATGATTTTTTTACTCGATACTTTCCTTGGAAAACATTTGAACAAAGCCTTTCAAAGGTTGGAAATGAACTTATAAATCGATTGTAATTTATAACATTTAATTTAAGTAGGTTTTTTTATATATCCCTACAGCTACGAAGGTGGGTAAAGTAAACAATTCCAAGATTTAACAATTTCGGTGCTAGGACCTAGATCTCCGTTTAACATGGTATCTATATTTTTTATAATGTTATAAGATTCAACGATATTCAAATAAACGTTTGTTTTTGATTTAAAGATGGGATCTACGTTTTCCCACATAATATTATGAGAGGGATTATCTTTTATGTGCATCTCTATTTGGGGTTTGTTTACATTAGTCATATGTAAGGAGTTGTCGTTGAGTTTGTCCAATGTTGCAACGATCGCAACTACACGAAATTTTATAATCTCCACAGTAATCTAGTATGTCGCGTTTGTCTTTCAGGGTTGCTAGCATATCCGAAACCTTATTTGGGGGTTTGAAAGCAATGTTCCAATTCGTTGCTTTAGTTAAGATATTGATAATTTTAGGAGAAACACGGTTCTAACGAGATAATCGCGAAATATTTATATCCAAATACAAAACACATGCGTAAAAATGTCAAATAACCTGCATTCCGTTTAATATTCGATTTCAGCTTTGACGTAAGACTCTTCGAGTCTTTCAATTGTTTTATTAATTGTCCTTTATTAAGTTTTCTCAAATGAGTAATACTTTTATTATTTTTCCTAGTGTTTCTTCTAAGAGAGTTTTACAAACTAACTCTTTGCTTGGCACAGAAAAAAATAAATCTTTCTTCTTTCATTTAATAGACGAGCTTTTTCACTATGAACACCTAAAGTAATGGAACAAGAATATCCAGTACTGGTACAATTCTTAAAAACTTCGACAATTTCTTCCTCGCTGCTGCCAGAGCAAATTTTCATTGTATCCATTTTTTTAATAAGGTTTCTTCAAGCTTCTCAGTTATCAATTTTTGTGGCAATAATTGCAATATATTCTTATTTGTAACAGCTTTGTTTAATGCTTCAAAGCTGACTGATAAATTTTTGTCAATAAATAGTCCAATGATAACGCCTGATGAGCCCTTAAGATTTTGGATTTTAAGCCCTCTTCCACTCGAGTTATAGACCAATTTAAAGGTGGAGTAAAGCTATAGAAAACTCTTTGAAAATTGTTTGGCAGTTCCTGTTTCTTTTGACTAGGCGGCACAAGCACTTTTTGCGGTTCTTTGTTATTTATATCGTCTATTGAATCTATTAGCTCGTTATTTCTGTCTCCTTCATCTTCAACCATTTTCGCATCACAATTTACTTCATTTTCATCCACAACCTCAATCATATGATTTATCATCTAATTCCACATCACAGTCAACCTGAAAATTTTTATTACCATAATACATTAGAAACTAATTTTTTAAGTCATTAATTTTACTAGGTTGTGTCTAGTTATGTGATACTGAAGCAAAGATAGCACCAAAACAAACCGCTAAAATCGAAAAATTAGTTAGGGAGCAGGAGCCCCAGCTAGTCAAGTTGACCAGTGTTGGAGATAATGCGATGAGGACTCTCGACCCGCAATGCATTTACCCTGATAGGTTATCGGGAAACGTCTTTTTTACTAAATAACCCGATAATCATGTTTTTTATTAATGCGTATATAATAACTGCTGTATTACTGTAACTTGTCTCATTAGCTTCGCTCATTTCGGTAGTGCAGTTCTAACTTTAACGTTTTCTTGTAACTCTGTATATATATGTGTATGTATATATATATATATATATATATATATATATATATATATATATATATATATGTAAATAAACCAGTTCTCGTAATTTTATCCTAGTCGTCATCCTTTCGGGAGCTCTGCTGTTTGCCGTTGAGCAATTACTTCAACAACCAGAGTAAAGGCAGTGTGACGTCACGGGGCGTCACCCATGTTTTTCCACAAAGGTAAAAAAATTTCGCTCAAAATGGCGACCATGGACAAAGCTACGGAGTGTCATTACTCTATAACTCGATATAGCCATACAATCCTTTATACTCTATAAAGCTGTATTAGCGCTAAGCCGTCTCGCAACACCTCAAATCCACAATAAAACTGTATAGACCAGTTTTAATAACAAATACCTTTATAAATGTCTTTTAAAAAATTTATAATTATGAATTTTTCAGGTGTGATGACCTGGATTTAAAACTACACTCTACTGAATAGACCATCGTACAAGGTTAAATGGGAAAAATACTTTTCTTATCCGCTTCATTTAAATAGTTCTATGTTTACTATGTTTATAATTAACTTATTATACTTCTGCTGACACCTAACGTGTATACCTATAATAACGTGTAATTGCGGTAGAACCTCTTAGTCTCACTACAACCACAACGCCTTTAAATTTGAAGACTCCTCTAATCCTTGTAATCTATTACACCGTGCAACCATATCAAACCACAATCTCCCTTTACCCGAGATACCTATAACACTGCAATCCTTATCTATAAAATCAAAAACTCTATAACCCTAGAAAGACGCCAGCAAAGAACCACGTCACCCAACATTTTAATCACGTTCACAACATCAATGACGTTTCCATCCGCGTCATGAAAACTACTAATCTTCCCACGAAAGGCCGCCGCACTGAAGAAAACCGCCTCATTTTAAATTTAGCCACCAAGCAGTGGCGTAGCCAGGATTTTGTTTCGGGGGGGGGGGGGCACACCATTGAAAAAAAAGTAAAAACATAAAAATATTTGTACGTACGACCATACATTTTGGGGGGGGGCATGTGCCCCTGTGCACCCACTTGCTACGCCACTGCCACAGAGTTTCCGTCGAGGTTAAATATTAAATTATTTTTTAGCTAGGGTGGTTCGTTTTTTAGGGGGTATTGTTGTGTGTGTTTTGCGGTCATCCCGACGAACGCCCGCGTTCGACATTGCTCGATTGTCGTCTTTTTCGAACGAGGACGGTTTTTTGGTTGTCGGGTAGGGGTTTGTTCGCAAGCATTTGTTTTTATTTCGTCGTTTTCCCCCCCTTTAATTGTTCATCAAACTTATTGCGAACATTCCCCTTTTATGACAGTCCTTTTTAGCTTTTTTAGCTTTTCTAGTCTCTTACCCCCCCCTCCCCTTTTGTCGCGTGTTTGTTTTCTCCTTTTGTTGTAACGTGTTATCGTCTCGCGCTTCGCGTCTTTAATATTTTTAAACATTTTCAAATTGTCGGTTAGTCCTAATAAAGTTTTTCGCCTTGAAGGCCTATTGGCCGAAGTACCGCATATTTTCCCCCAATAAAGCTTAGTTTTCTCCCCCATTTCTTAGTCTCTTTATTTGTTCGCGTTTTTACTCCTCACTCTCTAGACCATTGGTGGTTCTCGTGTTTTTGCTACAACCCTCTATAACATAATACCCCTAAAACCGCACCTTCTATAAATATGAACACACGTTTAATCATGCAACCTATCTATAACACCATATTTATAACACCGTATAACTCTTTAACTAATGTAATTGTGTAATTAACTATAGTTCCACCGTCTAAAACAGCATGCATCCCCTATAGCATGAAAAACTCTTCCCTGGTAAGCTAGATAAATTTTAGGGTACACGTCGAGGCAAACTTACTTCCTGACCATCCACAACTTCAATTACAGGTATTTCATTTTCTTTTATCTTTTTAGTTGGTTTTAGAGTTGACACTAAGTCTATATAAAATACAAAAACATGGATATTAGCTTCGGATAATAACAACGAATGTAAGTACAACACAATAACGAACGTTTTAGTGTTGAATGAACCGTGGTGGGCCCATTTCCTCCTACAAAATGCTTGGAGCAAAGATACGTATTGGAATTTACTCGTTCTATTGGGTAGTCCTCTTTCCCAACCAATTTATCCGTCTTTTACACTTTTCAGATTAGTTTTTGGTTTGGGAAAGGCAACGAGGGGTCAGACATTTGCCTCTTTTGTGTACGGGATTTTGGATTTATTAAATATTCAGGATTTTGGATTTGTGGATTTTTTTCCAATTTTTTTTACGGGATTTGGCCAGATGACCGACCCCTCGATCTAGATGATATCTAGATGTGAGTGAAGCATCCCTATGTTAATTAATCCATAATTACATTATAACATTAATTATCTTTTATTACATTACAGCATTAATATTCTTTTATTACACTTATAACATTAATTTCCTTTTATTACACCTTTAAAATTAATTTTCATTTAAAACACTTGGCTCGTAAGCCCTAGGAACTGTGCATAATGTAGATCCAGCTCTGATTGTGCGGTTTTTATAAGTGGGTAAATTGGAATAAATAAATCGCACCTAATGATGTCTAAACTAACAATGTAAATCTTCGCGTTTCCCACTGCATTCGAAAATTAATATGATATCAACAGAGATGGGGAAAATCGCGATCCCTCTCGACTATCGAACTCTCCCTCAAGAGGGAAATTGGGAGAGGAAAGAGCTAGAATTTTATGTCCCTCTCCCTCTCTCTGTTGAGGGCGGTAACCGAAGAGTGCATTTCTCCCCTCTTTGGCCACTCTTCTCGATTCCCTCCGGCTAAAGAGGGACACTCTCGAAACTCTCAAGATTCCCCTCGCATTGTTATTCCAGCGCGCTTAAGAAGGCGGGAAATTCGAATTTCAATAGTTTTTTAACTCTTTAATGGGCGGGAAATTCGAATTTCTATTTATTTTTCCGCCTTTAAGAAAGACGTTAATTCAATTATTGTGTTAATATGTAATCGAACAGATCATTATTATAATTATTTATAATTTTTTATTTATTTCACTTAATTGTATACAAATCAGTTTAATAATTGATATTAAAGCAAATTAATCAATGCTGAACTAACATTTCATAAATAAAAAATAGTGTTTTCGGATTCAGTCACCGTTATGATTATGATTATAGTAAAATAAATTAATACCAACAAAGTTTTACTATAAAACGTGTATATTAAGATTAAAATGTTTTGTGAAAACTGTTCCAGTTTTAGTTTCAGACATTCAGTAGAACTGCTATTTGCTTTTAGGATTAAAATCTCTTAAATTTTTAAAATAGGGTTTCATTAGCATTGTTCTTAAGCTAAAGGAACTGGGTGATTATAAGACCCCTTTTCGATAATGTATTCATTAAAAAATACAAAATTTTCCTTCCTAAGCGAAGCGGCGCCTAATGGGCTGCAGTCCTTTCAGCAATAAGACAGCTCTTTTCTTATCCCCGTCGTCGAAAAAGGGTCCTAACATCTTTATCGCTTCCCCCTCGTAAGCCCCAATTGTACGCGTCGGCGAGCGGACTGGGGTTATTTCAAGTGCCTTGTACCTCCTGCCGTTTTTGACAGTGCTATTTCAATGCTGGATTTAATCCTTCGTCGTGGCGAGGGAGGGAGAGCGAGCTGACCGGTCGCTATCAATAGAGGGGTTAGCAATGGGGAAGTCAAAAATAATAACCAATACAAAACCGATTAAAAAGAGTCCATGACGACTCGAAATTGATACATTAATTTCTTTAAAAAAAATTGACACCTTAATTAACGTAGTAACATATGGTCTGCGCTAAAAAGTTTAATTATGTAATTTCCCCAAATCCACCAAATCCACCAAATCTTTGGTCCGTTAAATATATATATATATGAAGTTTTTTGTTGTTTTATCAAAAGTAACATAAAACATAAGAAAGTAAAATACTAGCAACTCTGTAACCCGTAAGTTTGATACTCTTTGTGATTTGAATTTTTAGTCGATTAGGCCGTCGCGCGAGTCTAAAAATGTGTTTTTTTTTTTGTATATTGGAGCGCGCTTCTTAATATTTCAGTGAAGAGATCGCGTGATTTGATGCGCGCTGTCTGAAAAAACTACACGCTCCTAACTTAAACAGTACAATGAATCATTTAATGTTGTTTTTAATGCAAATTCTTGAAAGAATAATTACAAGTTAATACTTGTTTTTAAATTAAAATGACTATTAGTTTCAAACAATGTGTAAACCTGTGGTTATAATTAAGGGGGGCATAAAACGAGAATGAAGGCGCAGAAATACATAATATTGCTTGTTTAAATCCGCATTGCTTAATCAGGATGAGAAAGTACATAGGAAAACGGGGTAAGTTATATTTTTGTATACTATTCCATGTGTCTGGCTCTTGAATTCCTACTTTAAAGTGGCTTGACGAAAGAGACCATTTTTGGGCGAGTCTATTGATATCATATCAATAGACTCGCCCAAAAATGGTCTCTTTATTTCGCGCATTTCTGATACGTAACGGCAGATAGTGGGGAATTTGAAAGCCTAGGAAACCCTGTGATTTTTGCTTACTGCCGCTTAATTACTAAATTCTTTGGAGAACTCCGAGACAATCAAAAATATACATTTAAAAATGAAGGCCTGTAATGTTCTGTCCCTTATTCCCCTTCTCGGTGTTTTTATAATCTATCCCACTATATCATACCCTGTTCCCAGAATGGAGCAGACGATCATTAGTTTTTACGATAAAGCGATAAAACCAGTGACTGTGTGTAGATTGTCGAACGTTGTAAACCCATTTGTAAATATTTAATTTGATTTAATCGACCGTCTTTTGAATTAATTCGCATACACTACATTGTCTAATCGATAATGCAATTTAAATTTTCTATCAAAACGTACGTGGTATATGTACGAAAGCAGAAGAATTTTACTCTAGTGTTGTATCATATAGGCTACAGAATCCTTTTAAACCTCTGACCAATCAAACGATGATAACTTTCCTAACACTTACACAATAGGTGAAAACTATTCGCCAGTCCGGGACTGTTCAAAGTACTGTTCAGGATTATGATGTAACGTCAACAAAAAGTTCCGGACTGTTCGGGATTGGTGGACGAATAGTCTGTCTTGGGGATTCAAGATTAATAAAAAAAAGTTTAAAGGGATAAAAATTTTAAATGGCGACTGTAATGGGTGCATTACTGGACTTACTAAATTCTGACAATTCAAGCTCAGAATCATCGTCTGATGATGAAATGGAAGTGATCGAAAGTGTAATAAGTACCGCCAGAAATTTTAGAATGAGCATTTTGCATTATGACGAGATAATTGTTAGACGGTATCACTCTATAGAGTTTAAAAGTATGTTTAGGATTAGGCCTAACATATACGATGATCTAGTAGAGAAGTTTGAAAGCTCTGAATATTATCCAGGGATGCCTCTTCAAGGTAATTAAATTAATTACATTTGTATAATTAAATGTTGTAATACATGTACTTGTAAATGCAACTATCAAACATAATGAAGTATGCCTTTTAATAGGTGGCGGAAGGCTTGTTATTACCCTAGAAAAACATTTATTAGTATTTCTGTGGTTTGTTGGGCATCGAAATGTATCATTTAATGATACTTCTGACAGATTTAACGTTACAGAAAATAGTGTTAGAAACATATTGAAAAGAGTCAATTCATTTCTTGACAATATGTCTACGAGTGTTGCTTGTTGGCCTGAAGATAAAGAAGATTTGAAGAAAGAGTTTAAAAAGATTTCATGTTTCCCCAATGTTTTAGGTAATGTTAAGTAGCTGAATAGAAATTAAGATATATTAAACAATACATTTAAGGATGTGTAGATGGGACGCACATCAGAATCAATGCCCCTAAAACTCACCCACAGACGTATTTCAATAGAAAAAGGAACATTCTTTACAGGTTTTATTTTTAATTATTTATTTTTTGTTCATTAAGAAAATTTTCCTTGTCTATTTTTCAATTGAATTAAGATTCAAATCATATGTGATGTTAAAAAGAAGATTGTGAACGTTTTCACAGGATATCCTGGTTCAGTCCATGATGCCCGTGCGTTCATCAACAGTTTTATTTATCCTCAACTTAAAGAAATCTGCAATGGTAAAACTTCATCTCACTTATTGATGGGTATCTAGTTAGTAAGAAATGTATATTCTACAGATGGATACATTTTAGCAGATAGTGCTTATCCTTTAGAGGAATTTTGCACCATTCAAAGACAATGGATATTTAACTCCAGTTCAGAAAATATTTAATAAAAAATTAAGTCGTACAAGGGTTTTGGTGGACAATACGATAGGGGATTTGAAGAAAAGATTTCCATTCGTAAAAAGCACAGATTTGAGGGACAACGAACTCATCTGTGATATTATAATATCTTGCACAGTACTCCACAACTTGAGTGATGAAGATGATTTGAATGAATTACATGAATTAAATGATAGTTCGGATTCAGATTGTGATAGTGATAAAGAGGATAATGCCTATGAAAGTGAAGCCAAAAAAAATCAAAAGCTGTGTCTTTGAGGAAAAGAATTGCTCAAGATTTATTTGAAAATGAGCAATGGGATAATAATAAAACAATAAGAATTTAAAATTAAATTTATTTTCAAGTTAAAATTAATTTCATATAATACTGCATTTGTATAGGCTAAGATTAATTCATATATACTTTTGTACTTTTATAATTATAAATATATGAAATAAGCCAACGTTTTCTTGTTATTCATTAAGTTTTTCTAAAATGCTTTTCAGAACATCTAATTTTTCATTGCAAAACTTAATCTTTCTTTAGTTCTATTTTTTCATCGTGTCGGTTTTGAAGCTCTTCCCTCAGTTTTCTTAATTCTTGAGCAACCGTTAACCTTCTTTTAGTTTTGGCACGATTTGTATTTTCTAAAGCACTATCTGCTTTTTCTTTGGATTTGTGACAAGAAGTGTTTTCTGGTGGCAAGAAATCATGTTCGTTGTCAGAATCTATTACTTCTTGATCAGGAGATTGTTGAGAACTGAATAAATCACTGGTTTTTATCTCATCACTAATAAAGAAATATTCGTACTTTTCTTTAAAAATATCTTTTAATTGTTGTTGCCTAATTTTTTTTCCAGGGCCTCTCATCCCCACTGGTGTAACATTTGGTTTTGACAACAAAATTGCATCCAATTCCCTGTAAATGAAAACATACAATAATCACTGAAATCTAACATTTAATCACTGTAATCTAAAATTAATTGAAACCTATGTTCCACTAACGTTTCAAATTGACAGGAAACTATTCCTCTCCCAGAAGAATGATTAATTTCCTTAGATTTTTTGTATCTATAAGAAATGCTCATATAAAATTAAGTAATTAATTTTACACGTAATTAAAATATGTATGATATACCTATTTTCAACTTTGGCAGCTGTAAAGCTGTAACCTTGCAAAGCCATCTCTTCTGAAATCAGCTGCCACACTCTTTGCTGATAGTTGCTTTGATTGAATTTTCGGCAAATACATACCATACAAATTGATTAATAGTAAAGTGCTCGCACGGCCAACAAAAGCTTCAGAAACAGTTTCTTTATCACATAATTTTGCTATTTTAAATGGTGAAGATACATTTCTATTTGAGTTTATCACACTGCTTTCGCTCTCATTTATCACAATGTTTTCGCTTGAATTTATATGACTGCTATCACCAAAATTCTCAACGTTATACCTATCCAAGAGTATCAAACAAACATCTTCACCATCCTCATTTTTAGCAGGGTATTAATAGGGTAATTTGTTTATATCGATAGTATTGTCTTTAATTTGATAAACTATACCATCTGTAAAAATGAAATAACACATTTTAAATTTTAAGTTAAAATTAAGATACAAATAATAGTAATTACCTTCTTCGAGGAAAACCCAGTGGCCACCCATATTTTTAGGTGAACCATATTGTTTTTCTAAATAACACCTTATAACAACTAAGTTTCTCTCCATTTTTAAATTTTAAACAAAAAAAGTGTTGATCTCTAAATTCTAGAAATTAAGACGCAAAAAAATAGCAGACGAATTTAAGGAAGTCTGACCTTGGATTCTACTACAGTTCTTACTCTCGAGCAAGTACTACTCGGACAGTCAAGTCAAATGGTATATTTTCAAGAGTTCATCGAATATTTCGAGAGACAGGACATTTTGTCCCACGTTATGATGGTCAAGCTCGTCAACATGATGTTGACGATGAAGATAATATCCTTGATTTAGAGGAAAATGACCCTACTACCATACTCGTCGAATTGAAACCCGACGTGCTGTAACTCAGCGATTGGTTTCGACTACTCTCAATTCAAACACAACTTCATCCATATCACCTTCAACGAGTTCAAGCATTGAATGAGTGAGTTGTTGTACGTCGCTTGCGGTTTAACCAGGGGCGGACTGGCGAGTATTTTGACTGGTGGGCAATTCTTAGTCGCGGCCCCCAAAACATTAGTCTTGCGGCCCCCCAATACCACCATTCATGAGAACCCAACTACAAATTGTACTATATGAATATGCACAGTAAATGTACAATAATTATTTTATTTCAAAATTGCACGTGTATTTTATTAAAAATATACAAACAAGAGAAACCCACCTAGCTTTTTGTTAATAGTGATCTCATTAGCTGTGATGAATTTCTAATATATTCAAGAATATCAGTAAATGGTATGTTATTTTTCATTTCTCTTTCAACTGAAATTACCATTAATGCTTCTAAATTACTTTGGTTCATAGTCGACCTTAATCTATTTTTTATAATTTTCAATTTAGAAAAGGCCCTTTCGCAGCTAAATGACAACTTTAATAAATATTCGTACATTAGAAATAAATTCGTGTAAGCCGCGGAATGTAGATTGTACTTGTAAAGTAGGTGGTAGCAGCATACAAGACATCCTACTCCTTCTCCTTTCGAGCATGCCAATGTTGTAGAAGTAGTGTCCAATATCGCAGGTTGCAGTTTAAAAGTGGTCGTTTCAGATAACTGTTCCTATTCAAGGGAAAGTTCAGCCACAGAACTATTATCACGGTCCCAATCACCTTCACTGTGGTCTCCGTAGACCACTTCAACTCTAGAATTAATGGTGCCTTTTAAAACTTGATATATACCTGTAAAGGAAAGAAGCTCCTTTTTCAAAAGAACTTCATCAATTTTCGCTAGCTTCGCAATTTCCGAAAGTGCTTCATGTGGTACACCTGCGAAAAGTGTCGAGGGTCCAAGTAGTGTGCATCAGTTATTAATTTTTGTTTTTTGAGAAACGCTCTTTCAAGCTCATTTGAAGCTGATTTTGTATTGAGCGAAATACTTCAACTCTGTAGAGATCAGTTGAGTTGGCAAGCTTCTCATCATCGCATATTTCATCGTGTTGTTTTTTCTTTCGTTAAATACGTCGAACCTTAATTTCATTTGCCACTAAAATGTCATCAGGCAACTCGTAGAAGTTAAGGTTAAGGTTAGAAATATTCGCAAATTTCGTAGCCTTTTCAACAATTTTTATAAAATCAAGCTGAGTTATTTGGTGTTTTAGGTGCTCAACCATATTCCACGCGTGCGGTAAGAAATTCCAAATTCTTTGTTTTCAAGTATTTTGCGACTGGTCCAGTTTCATCGAAAAGTGACAAGAACACGTAAGCCGTCAAAATTATTTTGAAATCACAAAGCATGTGCAGAAGAGAACTAGCTTCGGAGTAACATTTTGGATCGAATTTCTGTGATTTAATTATAAAATGTAGAGCACTAATTACAGGTAATGCCGTAAATTAGTAAACAATTTGCAAAACTCAAAATATTTTTTATATGGAAAATGCACTTACTAAATTCTCAAAATAAAAACCGAAATGACCTTCAACAATTTTTCTGAACTAGAGGGCGCTCAAAACAGGAACGCGAGCCGGTATTTTACATACGTTTTCCTTCCGCTCCCACCCACTGGGCGTCTCACGCTCTCTGACTACGGATGCAGCCATAAGAGGAGCCTCAATACAACTCCCCTTCCCTTAATCCTCCTTGGATGAATGATGGTTTTGGCTGTGTGAACAGTACTACCGTAAAATGAAACACAAAGAGATAATACGCGTAGATAGGTAGTGAGGGCAGTAGTACGGTTTAATTATTATTTAAAACTGCAGAGTTCTGTTTCATCTCATTTTCACGTTTTTCATTTTACAGCTAAAAAAGTCTATGGACGGTTTGAAGTGAGAGTGAGTAAAAATGAACCAACGAAGAACTTAAAGTAAATCGGTCATTAAACTAAACTAACGAACTACACGTCAATAAATGGATATATAATAGAATAAACAATAGGATTTGTAAAGCCACATGGTAAGTCATCTTGCAAGGCCTAAAGACGCGTTTTCAATCAAGATATTTTCTTAAATAAATCACGCTTTTGCGTCAAAACCAACCGCGAGAAGCTTCTCTATCGGCTTTTTTGATACGAGAAGCAGATATCTAAATGAATTTGATATCGGCATATTTTTAAATAAAAGCGCGTCAAAAAAGCAAAAGCGAAAATCTCGAAAAATATCGTAATTGAAAACGCGGCTTAAGTTAAACGGTTAAGATAATTTGACGCCAATCAGCGTCTGGAGCATTTAAAGCAAAGATTCTGGTAGAGCTTCGTAGTAAGGAGTTCAGACTCCCAAACTCCACTATAGAGTCACGATCTCTATGACTCTTTGTAAATTAATTTCAAAATTAATGGTTACTATTCTCTCGTAAAGAACTCACGAATGCGCGTTAAAGGGGCTGGCAACTGCGTTTACAAAGACAAAACAATATACTTCATATATGAACTCTAAGCTAGTTGTTTATCACAGTTATGACTGGGATAAATGACGTTGACTGCAAACGCGTTTTTAAACGAAATATCAAAATATATATAATTTGAAAGCCAACGAGTATTCAAAATAGTCAATTTCACCTTCTGATTCAATAATTTATCATTATTTGGCCAGCGTTATTTTCATTTATAGAAACGTTTTAATTTTCAATGGGCTTTGGCTTTAAGCTCGTGAAAGATATTCTTCGTCAAAATTACCTGGAAGTTACACAGAGCCGGGAAAGCGCTATTTTCGTTTGCCACATTATGTATGAACTAAGTAAATGCGACGATAATTTTTTGTAGCATGATCGAGGTTGCCAGCCCCTTCAAGTTATTTTGTTTATTCAGTAAAGTAGGATAAAATGAAATCATGGGTTTGAAAATTTCCATGGTTTCACCGTTTAAAGATGAGTCGTTGAAAGTTATGTACTTTCAAGTTTTGGAAAGACATTGCCTTTATGATTTCCTTGAAAAATATAACGGTGAGATTTCTATGATTCGAGCAGTCCAATTGTTTTTAGTTAAGTCTATTGTTCATTTGTTCTCAGAATATTTTCTTTGTTTCACATGCATTCTATTATTTCGTTGAATAAGCACCGTCATTTGAGAAATGTAACCAAAGACGATAGATAGAAAGATTTTCTAAATTAAAAGAGACTTAAAACTGTTTGAAATTCCTCTGAAACGTTGGATTTTCTAAATATATATATTGTGAATTTAAAACATTTTTATCTCTTTAAATTTAGTTTTTCACAATGTGCTTCTCTTAACTTTTATTAGATTTTCTAAACAAAAACTACCCAGGCCAAAAATTAAATTATGCAAAAGAATTAACCTTACCTTAACAACTAGAAATTTGAAATACTAACACCAAAGACAACTAACAATTCTAAGTTATTAATTTACCACGTTTAACGAATAACGATCTGCTATAAGACATGTGTCTGGATACTTTTCAAAATTCATTAAAGTAGGACTCCCTACTCTATGTTACTTCCACTATGTACGTTGTTCGGATATTTAGGCGACGATTATTCTGCGGTATTTATAAAAATTTTGGCGTAAACTATCGGCTTAAAAAACCTAAACAAATATTTGAAGCAAGCAAAACATTAACTTGAGCCGCCAAGAGGAAAAACTAGATGAGGCTCCTCGCGTTTCCTCTGTTATCAGCCCCATAGGCAATTATGGGGCCCCATGGCTCCTGGGACCCTCCGCATTGCGGGGTCTGCACTGGCTATATCTACGCCACTGATTGCAGCCCCTAAAATAGTTTCGACTTAGGCTTAGTGCTAGGCTGGCGGCTACTAGATATTTACCCACTAAAACTTAGTAAGGTGCCGGCCCCCTAAGTTAAATTTCAGCGCGGCCCCGTGGGATTTTGCACACCTGCCCACCTGGCCAGTCCGCCCTTGGGTTTAACAGAGCTAACGAGGACCCCCGTTTTCCGCCAAAGATTCTTTCGAGAGTCGAAGCTCAATTCACTTGAGACGGAATAAACAATTTACGACATCAGCCAATCCTTACGCCATTCGTCAGACAAGTTTCCACAACGACTTTCCATTAATCTTTGGGCATGTTTTTGCTAGGGGCTAACTACTCTGCGAAAATGTGTACAACAGATTTCGGACTTCAAATGACTTTGTTTTAAAAATTTCAAACTTCGCAAGATTTTTTTTATAAATGAGAATTTGTGAGACTTTCCGGATTTCGTAAGATTTCGTTAATAGTAAAAGACTTCGCCAGATTTCGCTAAAAAATTTCAAGACTTCGCGACATTTCGCTAAAATTTTTTTAAGATTTCGGAAGATTTCGTTAATAAATTTGAAGACTTCGCGAGATTTCATTTAAAAAAATTTAGACTTCGCGAGACTTCGTTAAAAGATAGACTTCGCTAGATTTCATTTGAAATGTTATTTTTAAACTTGAGGTTGACGCTAAGTAAATGATTTAAATTATGATCAACAGATCACTCAAAATAGCGTAACTCTTTTGGGGTGGCAATATTAAGAAACTCATTTCAATATTTCTAATTGAAAAGAAAACGAGAAATATATGAATATACACTTTTCCATTTAGTTATTTTCGTCACAATTTCGGTTTGGTCGAGTTTCCTTTTTTGACGTCAGTGTTTAATCTTAAGTGCGTAGAACTGTTATCTCTGAGAGACAGCCAATAGAATTTGAGGGTATTTCTTAGTTCCAAAAAATCTCGATGGGGTAGCCAATGGAATCTTTTCTACAGAATATTTCAAGATATTTTTAAGTGTATGACGTAGTTGTGAAAACCGACTTCACTTCATATATATATAGTGTTTTCTTAGCTTAAGAGGTCTCACATGTCATTATCATCCACTAGTTCAACCACCATACCCCAATTCCAATACATTCGCAACTTATTCCACTACTAAAACTTAAGTCCTCGAAAAATTACTCTCCGATAACACACACCACCTCCTCTACTTTAACAAACAAGCTGGACCCAAATTTATGTTTTTTACACGTTTATTTTCAAATTCTACGGGGTTTTAACATACACTTCCCACTTCCACCTCCTTCCTATGGGATTAAAATATACACTTCTTTTCTACGGGGTTTTAACATACACTTCCCACTTCCACTTCCTTACTATGGGAATTCAACATACACTTCTTTTCTACGGGGTTTTAACATACACTTCCCACTTCCACCTCCTTCCTATGTGAATTCAACATACACTTCTTTTCTACGGGGTTTTAACATACACTTCCCACTTCCACCTCCTTCCTATGGGATTTTAATATACACTTCTTTTCTACGGGGTTTTAACATACACTTCCCACTTCGACTTCCTTACTATGGGATTTCAACATACACTTCTTTTCTACGGGGTTTTAACATACACTTCCACTTCCACCTCCTTCCTATGGGATTTTAATATACAATTCTTTTCTACGGGGTTTTAACATACACTTCCCACTTCGACTTCCTTACTATGGGATTTCAACAAACACTTCTTTTCTACGGGGTTTTAACATACACTTCCACTTCCACCTCCTTCCTATGGGATTTTAATATACACTTCTTTTCTACGGGGTTTTAACATACACTTCCCACTTCGACTTCCTTACTATGGGATTTCAACAAACACTTCTTTTCTACGGGGTTTTAACATACACTTCCACTTCCACCTCCTTCCTATGGGATTTTAATATAAACTTCTTTTCTACGGGGTTTTAACATACACTTCCCACTTCGACTTCCTTACTATGGGATTTCAACAAACACTTCTTTTCTGCGGGGTTTTAACATACACTTCCACTTCCACTTCCAAAAATCGAGTGGAAGTGTATTTAACTTAAACTCTTATTGTACCCCTACTTATAGGTCCACTACACGCTCGATACTACTACTCAGCAGATTTCAGGGGATAAATAAGTTTTTTTAGACTTCGCTAAAACATTTAGAGACTTCAAAAGATTTCGTCATTTTAAAGACTTTGCTTGAAAAATAAAGATATTTTTAACGACTTCGCGAAATGTGGACACCAGATTTCGCGAGTGACTAGCCCCTCGGGTATTTGGCATACAAAATGGTTTATAAGACTTTTACCTGATAGACTAACCGGTGAGCGCTACGCGGATTTCCTTGACAACGATCTACCAATCTTGTTGGAAGATGTACATTTAGCTGAAAGGCGTTCAGTGCGGTATCAAGACGATGGAGCACCAACGCAGTGTGCCGTAGTGAATCTGTATACCTTAGATATCAGAAATGTATGTAGGCTAATGATTTTGAACATTTGCTCTAATTATGTTGATTTAAATAATAAACAAAATAGAATTTCACAAGTTTTATTTTTAAATGAAGTAGAATTAAATGTTAATTAATTCATCGTTCCTCCAAATGGTAGTCAGCAAAGAAGACCTCTCATACACAAGAAAATGTATAGCCGATTGGAATCAGTTACTGCTCCTCTCCCGCCCTCTCTGTAGGGAGGTACGAGGCGGTGAAGATAAATGTTTTTTTGATAGAGACTTTGATTGTTAACGAATGGTTTCGAAAGGTTGTTTTTAATACTTAAAAAAAACTAAATTAAACATTGAATTTTAAATGTATGTTTTATTGAATTTCGAGTAGTAATAAAAACAACTAATTTGAATCTGATTTTTAAATAAGACGTCGCGCTAAGTTTGAGATAAATGTTAGTAAACCTATAAAAATTTAAACCACTTTAAATGTGAAGTCCTGTAGTATGTCTTGATTCCAATTGTTTTCAGTTATTACCCATTGGATTTTTTATGATATTAGATAAATTAGTATCGAAAGTGCATTATTTAAAATGAAGTAGGCTACGTGTACTAGTGATTTTAATAATAATTAAGGTCTTTGAAAATGTTAACGTAGTTACAAATTAAGATTTTAATTGAAATTGGATCTTTTTAATAATTTGACATTTAAGTTAAAAGTATGAAAATAAAATAAATTACAGAAACTGTTCAAAACGACCTCCTCCATTTAAGGTGGTTTTTGTGTTTTGACGGGCGATTTCCGAGGGCCCAAATCTTTTAAACGAAACGCTTTAGGACCCATATATGTTCATAAGACATTTTCAATTCAGTAAAACCCAAAGAGAACGCCCTATTATTTATGACATAGTCCCCCGTAACACCCTGTATATTAATATTATTATAATAAAAAGAGTTTTTTACAGTTTGACACTCGTACATGGTTTATACGGATAAGAATGTCAAAAATTAAGTAACAGTCTTTGAGTCATATTGAGTTGAAAATGTCCAATGAACATGGGTCCAATGTGCAGTTTTCATTATTCCTTGGACCCAATTGTTGACTTTTACTAAGCATTTTTTTTGAAAAAGATAAGAACACGATCACTAGTATCAAAAGTGCGATATTAAATTAGAATAAGTAGGACAAGTGTGTAAATTACATTTTACATTAGCGAAGGTGTTACCGTTATTTAAATAAAAGTTGTTAAAAAAATGACCACCTAAAAATGATTCTAGAACCCATTCGAATATTCCAGGCTTGTTACGGATAGTTTCATAGGCATCAATTCTTCTTTGTCGTAGGTCATCAATGTCTCGAAACCAGTCTTTAATGTGTCCCCAGAGATTAAAGTCGGGATATCGCGCGGACCACGCAACAGTGATCCCGCGACCAATCCATCTCTAAGGAAACGTCGCATCAAGATGGGCTCCTCTCGGCTACAATGTGGTGGGGCTCAGTCGTTCAATTACATGTACCACATGCGCCTCATGCGTTACTAATGTAAGTCTTCTAGTAATTAAGGTAAAGTATCTTGTATTAACCATACGTACGCCTCACTATTTAGCATAAGTGGAAGAAAGTAAGTTCCAATTAAATGGTTATTATCAATACGACTACATCGATGGCTGTGACGGTTATGGTCCAATTGCGCAGTTCTCATTTGCGCAGTTCCCATTACCGCAGTTACCCATTTCCGCAGTTTTCCATTTGCACGTTTTTCATTTGCGCATTTTTTATTAGCGCAGTTTTCCACTTGCGCAGATATTTTCCATTTGCGTGGTTTTCTCATTTACGCATTTCCCAATAGTTTATATGCAATTCTGCGGTTTTCCATTAGCGCGGTTTTCTCATTTACGCATTTCCCAATAGTTTATATGCAATTGTGCGGTTTTCAATTTGCGCGAGTTTCACTTGTGCAGTTTCCCATTTCCGCAGTTTTCCATTTGCGCAGATACTTTCCTTTTGCGCGGCTCCTCATGAAGTAAATAATCTATATTATTAAGCCTTTTTCCCTTGGAAAAAGGTATTTCGTGTTGGTTTTTTTGTAATATCTTTGAATAGCATCCAGCTGAACTAGTGTATGTTTTATGTTCGGTAATGCTATAAAAACCAATAATTTTATGTTTTTCAACGGTTAAATATTGTTCGTTGAACTATTCTCTATATACAGGGTGTTTTTATATGCTCGAAAAATTGATTTTTTTCAAAAACTATGTTCTCTAGAAAGTTGAAATTTGTACTGTACATTATACGTTCCGGGGGACACTTTCTACTAAAATTGCATCTAAATCGAAAAATAATTTTACGTTTTTTGAAAATTTAAATTTTAACCGCTAGGTGCGATAAGAAAATTGTCAATGAGAAAATTGTAGAGCGTCACCGAAAACGTACAAATAGCGTTGGTGCGAAAAAATAGACGTCTTTTTCACTGAAAAAATACGACTTGAAAAAGTGAAAAGTTGGGCAATCTAAAATAACTTTTTTTGAATTCCATTGGAAGAGTAGGGTAACTTTATGAAAGTCAGAAATTTGTTAATCTGGTGTTTAATGCAATAAACACCGATGAAAAATCGAGGAAACCATGGCGAAGAAATTAAATTAATTAATTAAATTATTAATGGCGATTTAAATCTAGTAAGATCTGGCGACCTTGCTGGCTAATGTACCGAACCGTTTCACCCTATTCATCTTTTTGAAATACAGTATTTCACAATTCAGGGGTCATGAGGCATGGCACTCTTTATGAAAGATCAATCTGCCTCATTTAGCTATTGACTTTTCCTATTAGTTTTTTAATCTAATAGGCCTGTGTTTGCAACAAGTCGTATTCGAAACCTATTTAAACCCTAATAGGCGAGAAGATAAATAGACCACAGGTTTAAAGGTCAGTAAAAACCTTAAATTTATTTAGTATTTAAATAACTGTAATACAAACTGTGTAACATTATATTTGTTATCAATCTTACATATTGCACAAGATGCTTGACAATTGTTACAAATATTGGTCTTTTTTGTGACAATATACTTAATATACGCATCAGTGTCTGCGTCTTTCAAATATTCTTCACTAAATACTTTCCATGAAACTACAGAAATTTTTGCAACTAAAGAAATGGGCATTTCAATGCCATGTTTTAGTCGTTTCAAGTTTTTTGATGATTTCTAATTTATTTTTCTCTTTAAAAGTTTAATGACTCGGTGGTGTGTCTGGGTATGATCATAATTAAACCGGGTTGCCAAACATTTGTCACCTCGTTTATGTTGTTATCCCTCAAGATTCTGATGTTCGAAAACTTTGTGAAATGCTTCCAAGTGCATATTTGTTTTTATTTCTCTATCTTCTCTGTAGCATGCAGCCCATTCCCTCTTACAAAAAGCCCACTCTTTAATAAAATAATTGCCAAATTCTACAGTGCTATCATTTTCTGGCATTTCAGAGACTAAGGTTTCCAACATTAATTCAGACTTTTCAGGATTCATTACATCCGTCAACTCTGTTATTCCCATAAACACTTGTGAAGAAGCTTCTTGTTTAGGTATTATTGGTAACTTTTGTACATAGTGGTAAACATGCCAAACACATTGCATCAGCTTGAAAGGATAGAAGAAACGCGATGAAAGGGTAGAATAAACATGAAAATATTACGAAGGAATAAGAACTAAAATTACGCAGATAATATACAGTAAAAGGCTAGAATAATTGGGAGTAAAATAATAAATGGGTTTTACCACCAACTTATATAGAATTTCTTAGAACCTCTAAAGGCCAAGTGATTATAGACAGAACTATAACTCAAAAGTCCGAAAAGGAATTGAACAAGGAATAGCATTCTATGTTCTTAGAAATCCTCTAAATCTCAGGGTTTTATTTGGCTTTAAAAATTGAATAAATATTGTAAGGTTCCCTTACTCTAAGCCTCGAATAAACCAGAAACCGTCTCAAATAATATGAGGTCTAGTTCCCTTACTAAAAGATTCGAATATATATTGAAGAATAATTCGAATAAACTGCCACAGGTTTTCCCTTCACACAGGCGTCACAGAGACTATCGTTATCTTGATAGCTGATACCCATTCTCGCCAGGACTGATTTGACTTGATGTTTGTTAATGTGACAAAAGCGTTCATGCTAAAGTTGCAAAGAGTTCGCAACTGCGACATTTGCTTCTTTTTCCTGGATACAAACGTTGAGAGTTTAGAAAACATCATTATAGTCGGCGACCAGTTTGACGGCTCCACCACGAAGAAAATGGCGCATCCGTGGGCCATCATCGATAAAGCGTAGTCCACGGTCTTTGGCAGATGTGATAAAATATAAATTGCGCCGAAGTTGCGGAGAACTGGGCCTCCACTTCAACGTAAGCATCAACCTCTATTGACCCTTTTCCAACAGCTTGAATGTGAGATTCGTTACCAAGAGTGACAGGAAAAGGCGTTGAGATCTTTTCGTATTATGTAAACCACTCAAATTTGAACGACATGTGACTTGTCGCCCTGGTGTCCACTATAAAAACCTCTGATGGATCTACACTCGCTCTCGCTTCGCTAATTAATAGTTTATCGGTAGTGACAAAACTCTTGGAACTAGGCAACTGCGATTTTCTCTTGTTCTTC
Organism: Leiobunum rupestre; assembly: GCF_980474605.1. NCBI lineage: Eukaryota > Metazoa > Arthropoda > Arachnida > Opiliones > Sclerosomatidae > Leiobunum > Leiobunum rupestre. The sequence continues at coordinate 47,948,676 of NC_143391.1, read as the reverse complement.
AAGGCGTTGCATTAACTCCTATAATGTCCCCTCTTCTTGCAATGCAAACATTGGGTGTTTCTTTTCCGATCTCCATGTGCACGCTGTTGAGAAGATAAGTCGGCGTCCAAGACACATAACTTATTGTCGGACTGGAATTGTCGTGTACCTCCTCTATTTACTGTACTGCGAGACCTTGAGTGTAAGGCGTCTTCAATGACAGATGAGGACTCTTCTCTTGGGCTTGTTCTAAGCGAATGTCTCTTCTCAGCTGCAATGGGAGTTGAGAGAAGAGTGTCGAATTTTCGATCAGCTGCTGGCTTGGTGAACCAGAGTTCGTTAATGGTGTCAAACTCTGCTGGTAGACCGTGAAGAATTTTGACTTCAATGGTGGGATCAGACGGCTTGATTCCAAATTCATTCATCCGTTGAGCAAGCTCCCGGACCCGTGTGACGTACTTCGCCATAGGTTCTTCAGTACCTTTTAAAATTGATCTGGACCATTCGAATTGAAGGCTTAGGGCCTTTTGTTCAGTTTTCGGTTCTTGCGTGGCATGTAACGCCATCTCGAGCATTGTAAAACCGTCGAATGATTAGAAAATCGCTGGGATCGACCATTTTTGCAATGATGACCTTCGCTGCTTTGTTCCCTTTCTCAAAAGCGGTCATCTTCTTAGCGTGATCTGCCACATCTGCAGTACTTGCTCCGGAAGCCAATGGTAGAGGAACAGTTATTTCTTCTTAGACTTCTTCATAGGCTCCAGGTTTATCCATTAAAAGGATCTGAACACCAAACTTCCAATTAGTCCAATTCGAGAAACCCTGAAGCTTTTGAAAACCAGCAATGTCCTGCTCTGCCATCGGTAACTGACTACTGAGCGTTGCTGGAAATACCGCTATTGGACGGACTTCTACTGAAGGAATACAGTACAGCGACACTAAGATGACTTCAATAGCACGTCTTGCAGTAATTAACTATCCTTATAGTAACTACGCTCTACTAACATATTGAAACATACAATTTATTGCTGGATCTAAGGTAATAGTTAAAAACCAAGACAACTGTGTACGGAACTGAAGTTGATTGAAGTGATATTTATTAGAACAGAGCTTTAAGTATTTATACCATTAATAAAAAACAATTGATTGTGATAACGAAAGAAAACAACAAAAATAAAACATAAAGGTTATCTTTAACACGTCACTATAATGCTAAGCTTTAACGTTAAATCGCCAACAGAACGGACCTTTTCATTTCAGAACAAATATAATAAATATCGTCGTATCTGGCACACTCGGCGTCTCCAGCATAGCAGTAGAATAACACTTTTCCGGATTTATTCTATTTATTATAATCTATACTTTTTAGACAGGCCCGAAATTTCGTATAGTTGGTTAACTTGCGACAAAATGCTAGACTCTCTTTGGGGAGGTGATGATTCTAGCTCTATTATTGGTCAAACCACGCTAGTTTGAGGTTTCAAGTTGTGTTGTCTTTTAGTTTTAAAAGGAAGCTAAAGTATGTTGATTAACTGCGGCTATAACCGCCCCTACTCCAGTCTCCGCTTTAGTGCATTCTTCAACTTTAGCGGTCTGGGTATATGTATGTAAATTTATGTACGCATACTTTACATATTGCACAAGATGCGTGACAATTGTTACAAATATTGGTCTTCTTTGTGACAATATACTTAATATACGCATCAGTGTCTGCGTCTTTCAAATATTCTTCACTTTCCACTCTTTTATAAAATAATTGCCAAATTCTACAGTGCTTTCATTTTCTGGCATATCAGAGAGGAAGGTTTCCAACATTAATTCAGACTTTTCAGGATTCATTACATCCACCAACTCTGTTATTCCCATAAACACTTGTGAACAAAGTTCTTTTTTAGGTATTATTGGTAACTTTTGTACATCGTGGTAAACATGCCAAACACATTGCACCAGCTTAAATAATATTGTGGGGCTTTGTCTCACATTATTAGTTTATATCCCCAACTACGTTCGTAATTTCTTGAACGAAAATCCTCAACACTTCTCCATCTTCTCTATATGAGATCAACCAACCAACTGGTATTCCTTCTTCAAATTCATCAATTACCAAAACAGTTATCAATTTGAAACTGTATAGATTTGTACCATGAGTACCATCAAATAATTTTTCCTCCAAATTGGTTTAGCATGTTTCGTTGAAATGGGAACATTATTCACAATGCAAAATCTTGCGTTTTAAAATCTACATAATGTGTATTTTCAGGAAATTGATTACTGTCTTCATGTTGCTTTTTGTAAAGTAATATGGTTTTATTATTACTGGCAACTTTTTCGCAAACATACTCATCAACGCTTAGAGGTCTTCTGCGTGGCGTTCTGTGGTATTCAAGCCAAATGATTTTCAATAATATTTAATTATTTTTCAAACTGTAAGATGCCCGGGCCGAAGCCCAGTTACCAGCCCACACCGGACCGAAGTCGGAGGTGGAGATAGGACCATTTGGACGGAGCTTACATCTCCAAGTGCGCAACCGCCCGTGCTGGGTTACAAGAGCCGGACCCCGACTCCCCGGTAAAGCCACAAGTTATTGCACACTCCGACCCCTCGTGGGTCTGCAAGCTTAGGCTAGGTAAAGTAACATGACTGTCGCAGGCCTAAGCTAGGCAGGTACCATTTTTTTAATTTTAGTTGAACGGCCGAGAGGCTACGATTCGCTGTTCGACTAGAAATATATTCCCAAGATAATTTTTCGATGAACGATATTTCATGTGAGGAAAACATGAAAACCATTGGTTTTTACAGCGCGACCGTACCTTAGTCGTACGCTAGCAGATCATGTGGATGCTAAACAACGTTATTTATAATAAAAAAAAACCACAAACAACAAATTATTTGATGGTACTCATGGTACAAATCTATACAGTTTCAAATTGATAACTGTTTTGGTAATTGATGAATTTGAAGAAGGAATACCAGTTGGTTGGTTGATCTCATATAGAGAAGATGGAGAAGTGTTGAGGATTTTCGTTCAAGAAATTACGAACGTAGTTGGGGATATAAACTAATAATGTGAGACAAAGCCCCACAATATTATTTAAGCTGGTGCAATGTGTTTGGCATGTTTACCACGATGTACAAAAGTTACCAATAATACCTAAAAAAGAAGTTTCTTCACAAGTGTTTTTGGGAATAACAGAGTTGGTGGATGTAATGAATCCTGAAAAGTCTGAATTAATGTTGGAAACCTTCCTCTCTAAAATGCCAGAAAATGAAAGCACTGTAGAATTTGGCAATTATTTTATAAAAGAGTGGAAAGTGAAGAATATTTGAAAGACGCAGACACTGATGCGTATATTAAGTATATTGTCACAAAGAAGACCAATATTTGTAACAATTGTCACGCATCTTGTGCAATATGTAAAGTATGCGTACATAAATTTGCATACATATACCCAGACCGCTAAAGTTGAAGAATGCACTAAAGTGGAGACTGGAGTAGGGGCGGTTATAGCCGCAGGTAATCAACACACTTTAGCTTCCTTTTAAAACTAAAAGACAACACAACTTGAAACCTTTGAAGAACTAGCGTGGTTTGACCAATAATAGAGCTAGAATCATCACCTCCCCAAAGAGAGTCTAGCATTTTGTCGCAAGTTAACCAACTATACGAAATTTCGGGCCTGTCTAAAAAGTTTAGATTATAATAAATAGAATAAATCCGGAAAAGTGATATTCTACTGCAATGCTTAGCATTATAGTGACGTGTTAAAGATAACCTTTATGTTTTATTTTTGTTGTTTTCTTTCGTTATCACAATCAATTGTTTTTTATTAATGGTATAAATACTTAAAGCTCTGTTCTAATAAATATCACTTCAATCAACTTCAGTTCCGTACACAGTTGTCTTGGTTTTTAACTATTACCTTAGATCCAGCAATAAATTGTATGTTTCAATATGTTAGTAGAGCGTAGTTACTATAAGGATAGTTAATTACTGCAAGACGTGCTATTGAAGTCATCTTAGTGTCGCTGTACTGTATTCCTTCAGTAGAAGTCCGTCCAATAGCGGTATTTCCAGCAACGCTCAGTAGTCAGTTACCGATGGCAGAGCAGGACATTGCTGGTTTTCAAAAGCTTCAGGGTTTCTCGAATTGGACTAATTGGAAGTTTGGTGTTCAGATCCTTTTAATGGATAAACCTGGAGCCTATGAAGAAGTCTAAGAAGAAATAACTGTTCCTCTACCATTGGCTTCCGGAGCAAGTACTGCAGATGTGGCAGATCACGCTAAGAAGATGACCGCTTTTGAGAAAGGGAACAAAGCAGCGAAGGTCATCATTGCAAAAATGGTCGATCCCAGCGATTTTCTAATCATTCGACGTTTTTCCAATGCTCGAGATGGCGTTACATGCCACGCAAGAACCGAAAACTGAACAAAAGGCCCTAAGCCTTCAATTCGAATGGTCCAGATCAATTTTAAAAGGTACTGAAGAACCTATGGCGAAGTACGCCACATATTTCTTATCTTCTCAACAGCGTGCACATGCAGATCGGAAAAGAAACAACCAATGTTTGCATTGCAAGAAGAGGGGACATTATAGGAGTTAATGCAACGCCTTGAAGAACAAGAGAAAATCGCAGTTGCCTAGTTCCAAGAGTTTTGTCAGTACCGATAAACTATTAATTAGCGAAGCGAGAGCGAGTGTAGATCCATCAGAGGTTTTCATAGTGGACACCAGGGCGACAAGTCACATGTCGTTCAAATTTGAGTGGTTTACATAATACGAAAAGATCTCAACGCCTTTTCCTGTCACTCTTGGTAACGGATCTCACATTCAAGCTGTTGGAAAAGGGTCAATAGAGGTTGATGCTTACGTTGAAGTGGAGGCCCAGTTCTCCGCAACTTCGGCGCAATTTATATTTTATCACATCTGCCAAAGACCGTGGACTTCGCTTTATCGATGATGGCCCACGGATGCGCCTTTTTTTTCGTGGTGGAGCCGTCAAACTGGTCGCCGACTATAATGATGTTTTCTAAACTCTCAACGTTTGTATCCAGGAAAAAGAAGCAAATGTCGCAGTTGCGAACTCTTTGCAACTTTAGCATGAACGTTTTTGTCACATTAACAAACATCAAGTCAAATCAGTCCTGGCGAGAATGGGTATCAGCTATCAAGATAACGATAGTCTCTGTGACGCCTGTGTGAAGGGAAAACCTGTGGCAGTTTATTCGAATTATTCTTCAATATCTATTCGAATCTTTTAGTAAGGGAACTAGACCTCATATTATTTGAGACGGTTTCTGGTTTATTCGAGGCTTAGAGTAAGGGAACCTAACAATATTTATTCAAAGCCAAATACAACCCTGAGATTTAGAGGATTTCTAAGAACATAGAATGCTATTCCTTGTTCAATTCCTTTTCGGACTTTTGAGTTATAGTTCTGTCTATAATCACTTGGCCTTTAGAGGTTCTAAGAAATTCTATATAAGTTGGTGGTAAACCCATTTATTATTTTACTCCCAATGATTCTAGCCTTTTACTGTATATTATCTGCGTAATTTTAGTTCTTATTCCTTCGTAATATTTTCATGTTTATTCTACCCTTTCATCGCGTTTCTTCTATCCTTTCAACGCGATTCTTCTACCCTTTCATCGCGTTTCTTCTACCTTTTTATCGCGTTCCTTCTACTCTTAATCATGATTATTCCACCCAATCGCATATGTTTTTTAAGTGGGGTGGCGGAGTGGTTAGCACTTTCGTCTCGCAGCAAGACGAGCCGGGTTCGATTCCAGCTTGTGGCAGTGGGTGTGAACTCGGTTCCTTCATTTCTTGTACCGCTTAGAAATTATCTGGGTCGGGCTTCGCACCTTCCGAACTGATAATATTGCCAATAAACTTTGTAGATGAAACTTCGAACTGGCACTTCTGAACATTCAAGGTTATTCCATTCTCTGATTGTCTTTAAAGAAGACGCGTTGAACGTTGGTCATGTTGTTGCATTGTTGTTCCCCAAACTAAACAATCATGTTGGTGGTTGATAGCACCTTCCAAATTTTCAATGAGAGATCAAATGCGCCTTTGCTGAGGTGAGACCAAATGGTGAACGTATCCGTACATATGTGTTTGTTTAAGACCGATATTACAATGGGTTGGTTTTTGTCTTTCAAATAGTTTCTCACACGTATATGTTTTACTTAAGTGAGCGTTCTAATAATTTTTAATTTTGTATTTTTACTTTCGTTAGCGTTCTAATAATTGTTAATTAGGAATTTTATATTAATAATTTCTGTTGCTTTGTTAGTTTAATAACGGCTTAGGTCTTAAGTAGGTTTTTTGTTGTATTGATATTGAAAGTTGTTTAAGGCAATAACATTTGTAATATTTATTTTAATTATAACAAAAAATATTCTACTGGTCGGGACAGGACCGGGATTACATTTTTAGGTGGACGCTCTGAATACGGCGGTATATCGTTGAGTAGTTAATACGCCCAAATGCAAACTCTCCCGAGGAGAGGTATATTTTGGCAAGCTTGCCAACTTGTTAAAATATCATTTTTAAAGTTCAAAAAGAGGGCTTTCTAGTGATATCAAAATCTTCGCGTTTTTAAATTTTCTTCGTTTTCTAGACGAAGTACTGATATTTTAAAAAAAAACAACTATTTTTCTGAACAGAGAATAAAACTGGGTTTTAAATTCTAAAAATTGTCAACAACTAACTAATTTAAAACACTAATAATAAATTATAAGTAAAACAATAAATCAAATTTACTACAATTATTTATGGTAATAATGGCTTGGATGGATATTTTACGGCCGCGTCGGCTGTAAGGGGGGTAGACAATTTAAATGCCTCGAGCCACTCACGAAAGAACACGAAGCCGAGCGATTTCTCGAGTCTTCGGGATCCAGATTTTTTTATTTTTGCATTAATATAGATTGTATTTGGTTTTCGGGTCTCGCCTGTTCATAACGCAGAGTTGACAGTTGAAAAATAACTGAGAGTAATAGGCATACCCCCAACAAACACAAATCGTCCCTGGAACGTCCCAGCATGGTCCTTAGAGCCCAGCTTGGTCCCGTCCAAAATTCGTCCTACGGGACGAATAACGGACGTCCCATTTTAGTCCTCGTACATGGCCAACTTCGAGCGCTTACTACGCTCGCACCAGGCGGCCTACCCAAAAGATCAAAAATAGCGAAATTCGTTCTTTGCCGCTACAGAGGCGTGGGAGCCACCTCCGGACCTAACTATTAGCATAGAATCGAATGGAACGATTATGGTTTTTCGTTACTTTAAGGAATTTATTGAAAACTATTCGATATATTCGTCGATGTCAGAGGTAGAATAAACCTTTTTCCATGATTTACAACCCATTTCAAAATTTTCTAATACAATTTTCCCGCCGAGATCGATTATTTCCAAAATAGCCACCGCTCAGTCGCCAGTGAAAATCACGTGTTTAGAATGGAATGTAAACAAACCGACATGTGGAATTTTTCATCAAACGTTTTGGTTTGGATTTTAAACTATTTGATGGCATGTAGATAAACAATTAAACTGATATTTAAAGTGAAGCAATTAAAATAATTTTAGTGTAATGAGCATAAAAAATACTTCTAAGATTTTTATGAAATAATTTGTTTGACGTAAAAGTTAATAATTGCATTTTTTCATTAAATTTTAGAGACATATAGTTGGAATAATAGTGATAATGAACGAAAACATGAATGAACATTGGTAAAAAAGTATGAATACTGGTAGATATGAATGAACGCTGGTAAATATGATTATATGAATACTCGTAGATATGATATCCTTATTTGGGTAACTTATACCTCCTCTGTCGGATGTTTTAATAAAGTCTAAAAGTGTTGAATTTGAGAAGGGTCGAATGCACTCGAGACACAAGCTACAAAATTCAGCTTGCTCCATTTTCTGTACCACAAAACCAGCTACGTAAGCCAAACTTGCCAATTTTAAAGTGGTTCGTTGCGTGTCAGGCTCTGTACTCAACACATTTGGTATCATATAAGTTTGATACTGTATAGCCACTCTACTCTAGAAGGTTGGGTAACGTGCCTTCGGAGGCCTTAGAGCGAACTATACAATAACTATCCTATTATAATAAGATACTAATATTTCTTAGATATTCCCACCAAGGGAAGAGAATGCAACCTGGCAGCCACTGGGGGAAAACTACAACTGATTAGCAGGCTAGCTGGGAGTTAACCACTCCCATACTAGTTTCTGACTGCTACTAACCACTGACTCTACAGCTCTGCCTCTATGCTCTTAAAAGCCCTATCTCTCTCTCTGTTACCTCCTTTTATACCAACTCCCACACTGGTGCCACCACCCGCGCCCTTGGGAGTTAGGCCTAATAAGATAAGGGTTTGCCTGTTTGGCCTACTAGCAATATGACTGCCACTGACCAGGTTCGCTACAACTGTGGGAATACCGTAGGTATTGCCGTGTTTCCAGCGTTCGTAATTTAAGACCTTTACGGTAATCTGTTTCACAAAAATGTAAACTACATACAACGGTCAATTCTGATCTGTCATTTATTTGAAAATTATCCCGAGAGATTTTTCTAGCCACATGCCTCTCAACGCCCCATCAGAAGGAAACTCGTGGAAAGAAACTCCAGGTGTTTTGCCTTTTACAGATGGGTCATAGGGAACGCAACTCGAAGGCATTTTTGGGTAATTTATACAAAAATTATTGATATGTAACAACTTTAAATAATAATTGAAAAATGAAATAAATATCTTTTTACATAAATCTAATATCATTCAGCATTAAGTAATTATCAAGTGTTCGAATTTCCCGCCGCGAAAATTGTTTTAAAAGACAACAAATCTAAAATCCAATAAGGCTTAACTATTCATACAAACTATTTAAAAATTACCTAAGTAATGAAGTATTTGAGGGGTTATTTATGGAAATTGAACTTTTAAGTTATAACCTAAGTATAAAATAAATAAAATTTTCTGATATTTAAATAATTTCCAGTACTATGTACTCATTATGGTCAAGTTTCGCGCCATAGAAAACCATGTTATTTATATCGTAAAAGGAGCCGACTTTAAGGTCCGGAAGTAGCGCTCCCGACGGCCGTCGAAGACACTAAAAACCAAACTTTTATTTCGCGCCAATACATGGATTTGAAATTCTTTGGGTAGGCCGCCTGGTGCGAGCGTAGTGAGCGCGCGAAGTTGGCCATGCCTCGTAAAACCAATTTCGTGACATCCGATATTCAGCCCAATCGACGTCGCAAGAATCTCCACTATTCGTCCGAAATGTTTCGTCCATCAATGCTATCTAGAGGTGCGTTTATCAGCAATTAATTTAATTTTTTTTTACCTGTATTTGTATTTGAGCTGATAATGATTAATGAACCACAAAATATTAATTTTATTAAGAATATTATTATTTAAATTTACGAGTTTATTTAACGTGAATTAATGAAATTACGTGTTAAATCAAAACTACATAATTATTTAATTAATTTTTTCTGTTCTTAATTTTTATATTTTTTTATATTATAATTTTCTTAATTTTTATTTCCATTATTTTCATTTGATGAATTATTTCTACAATCACAGCCAATTACTGCGAAAAAGCTGATCTAAGTTGGCCGAGCTAAAGTCCTTTTAAAATATCTGGTAGCCCAGTTTGTAGTTTCTTTTGTACGACGCCATTACTCGATAGTTTGGAATCGGTCACCATAAAGTACATAATGCGTTCTACACAAACGTTAAAGATTATAACAGCGTTGCCAGACGTACGATAATTATCGCACAGTGCGATAATTTAATCTAAATTTTTAGGGCGTACTATAATTTTCATGGCGTACGATATCGTACCATTATTTCGATAATTCTGCCTCAACGTACTATAATGTACGATAATCTTTAGATTTTTATAAAAACCTACGAACGATTTATATTTTATTATTAATTTATATAACTTTTCTACTTAAAATGAATGAAATACATTTTCTGTACGCGTAGTCCAGAGTGTGAGTTTATTACTCCTAGCTATTACCGCATTTTTTAAAACATTTTTAAACATATTAAGTTTAGTTAATAATGATAATAGACATTTTGTTTATTTCCCTGAAATAAAACTCCTGTAGTGCTTTAAAAAATCATCTAAATTCAACGCATTTATGTATGAATTAAAATTTATCACCAAAAAGAAATGTACGATAATTTTCCAGGAAAATCGATAATTTTTTGGCCTAGATACGATAATTTCAGACTTACGATCTGGCAACGCTGGATTATAACATAGTAATCTCGGGATTTTTTAACAATAGGTTTTTTTTTGTATTTTTTTGGTTTTTTTTTGGTTTGTTATTTGTCAAGGATTACAGTAATGCAAAAAGTTTTAACCGCAAGTTATTATTTAAAAAGATATGATCAATGTAAAATTGCTACTTGCTAGCAATTTTTACAACGGAAAATACGACATATTTCAAGATTTCGGTACGTGTTGGATGAGGTAGGACTGATAAGGAGGACGATTCTTTAAATTCCTCGATTTTAATATTTTTGGGTAAAGTAGGACTGATGACGAAAAAGAAAAAGGCTGAAATGCAAAACAGGACTAACTTTTAAGGGTTGGGAATTTTTTCCGTATTTCAACGCATTTTAGCCTTTTTTAACCATACTATGTCATCTGTGTGATGTTGACTTATACAACGTCGAATGTATTCCAAGTATTGGTGCCTAACGGCGCCGCGCACTCACTTCGCTCGAGCGCTGGGGGCGCGCGGCGCCTCCCCAACCCCATACTAAAAAAAGCTATGGGCCATCTATAACGCAACCTAGAGGACAGCACCAAGCCTGACGCATCAAGTATCGTCAACCCGATATTAGTCACAACTAACCTAATAATATAAATAACCTAACCTATTTTCCCCGCCAAAACCCCTAAAATGCATTGAAATACGGCGAAAATACCTAAAGTAAAAAAGTAAGTTAGTATGTTTTTCATTTCCACATTTTCTTTTTCTTCATCAGCCCCACGTTATCCACAACGCATTAAAATCTGGGAATTTAATGAATCGTCCTAGGGAAAATTCACTGCAAAAAGCCAATGTTTAAAAATTTATATCTTTGTTAATATTCATTTCGGTCAAAAAAATTAAAATTAAAATAATCCCTATCTTGCCCTCTATCCAAAAAAATATATAAAAAAATCGGGGGGGGGGGCAGCTATTCTACACTTTACCCAAAATTGCTGGCAAGTAACAATTTTATATTTATCATATCTTTCTAAATAATAAATTGCGGTTAAAACTTTTGGCATTAATGTAATCCTTGACGAATAATAAACCAAAAACAATAAACAAAACCAAAAAAGCCGTAGTAGAAAACACATTTTCGGTTTGCACACGTTTTAAAAATTTAGTAATATCTTGTCGTTAAATCTGATTCGTCATCAGTCCTACCTCATCCAACACGTACACAAATCTCGAAATATGTCGTATTTTCCGAGGTAAAAATAGCTGGCAAGTAACAATTTTAAATTTATCATATCTTTCTAAATAATAAATTGCGGTTAAAACCTTTTGCATTATTGTAATCCGTGACAAATAATACATCTTTAAAAATAAAAAAAAACCCAAAAAAAACAAAAGTACCTATTGTTAAAAATAGCCGTAATCTCTAGTATTGCTGATAATATATCATAAGAGTAAGTATTTGTAAGGTTTTTAAGGAATTCGTCATAGATTTTATGGACGGAAATATTCCTAACCCTTGCTCATAGATTTTAATTCACCAAGGCGGGGGGAAGATGGCGACAAAATGCGAGTCGTGGCCTTATCGTGGAGTGAATTAAATCTGAGAGAGGGGGGTTACATACAGGGAAAGGAAAAAAAATAAAAAAAGAGGGGGAGATTCGAATTCAGAATGGAAACCCTTTGTCGTTAATCAATCACAAAATCTTTATTTAACACTCAAATTTATAAATAACACTAAAATACAAAAACAATGAACAAAATTGCGGGGGGAACTGAGGGGATAATCTTACTTCGCTTCTAGTGATGGTTAGGCCATCTCTACTATGGTTCTTTTAGCTTTTTCCAATATAAGAGGGGAATTTAAACACTAAAAATACACTCTTTGACCTTAAATTTGTTAATGAAACTATCTCTTACTATTTTCTATGGGATCAGTTCCGGTATCCCTACTCTCAGGCATCTTGGTTTCAAAGGATGGAGGGGGCAGAAACAAATATACACTTACACTAAATAATAATAAACACTACAATTAAATACTACAATTAAAGATTCTACAATTAAACAATGACAATAATTAACTCAAAATAATAACAACGGCGAGGGCACAACCCGAACGGAAAAAGTAATCCGAACTGTATAAATACAAGAAGCAGAATGAACTCTCAACCTCGAGGGGACCTGTCTTAAATCCTTTTCTCGGACAATAGCGAGGGATTAAGCTTTCTTTTCTAAAACTTTTTCTCTACTTTTCACTGGCTACTTCGTATTTCGACCCTGGGTACTCTACAAGGGGGGGGGGGGGGGTTATGATGGAAATTCTACTCATCACTTGGTTTCGGTGTCCTCCGCTACGTTGTCGTCTCTCCGTTTACGGGTTTTCTCTTTCCTCGGTTTACGTAAGATGCCCGACACACGCACTTCACAGAACGGGACGTCTTTGGGGATTGCTTGTTTACGCGTTTCTTTATTCACACTTTTCTTTAATTCTCTTTATTTACTCGTCTACGGTTTGGCGGCCGGATTGCGGGTTTCTTCCTATATTATTTTACTTCACAAGCTGACGGGGGCGTAGGTACTTCGGGTTTCGGTCTGAAATGTCCGGCTAGGCTAGGGAATCGGTCTCGGTCATCTGGCTGTCTTCTCTCGGAATGGCTAGATATTGGGTGATCAACAGGTGATTCGAGGGTGTCGAGGGCATTACGCTTCTCAGACCCATTACTGCTTGGCTTATGTTCTTCCGATCGGAATGTCCTGGCTGTGGGTCATCTAGGCAATCATGGAGCGTTGTTCCGATCATGTGGTTTGCATTGAGGGTTAATTAATATTTAAGCGCGACTTCATCGCACATTATTTTATATTTATTTCGACATGGTTCTTCTCTTGCCCGAGAAGCAGAGTTCTGTCAAGTTCTGTCCAGGTCTGCCAAAGCAGAGTTCTATCCGTTCTGTACCATTCTCTCAAGCTCTCTCAACTTCCCTCTTTGGGGCCCTGTCTCTTGGTTTTGTTCGGATTATGGGGGGGCGGGGTTGAAACAAAAAGCAACTGGTGACCTCCCATTTTACCTAGGTCATTGGTGTATTTAAGACTCGTGTCTAGTCATGCGGTGGTGACGTTGTCCGATTTACGAAAGTTCGCTTGGGATTGCGGGGGGGAAATGCCAGAGAGTCTCGAGGTTCCCGATTTTCTGTCTCCAAGCGGAAACGTCCGGGCGCCCTCTTGACCCTATGGCGGCAACCTTGGAAAACGTCCGCTTTTCTTGGGATCTTGCTACCTGATAGTTAATATGAAGCTTGTGGACTTAAAATGACTTCATGGGATCGCTGTAAGCTGAGGGAGCTTTACTGGTTTAGTTCGGAAAGTTTTAGGGAAATCTGGGCTGGGAAAGTTTGCTTAATGTATTGCACCATGGTCTTGTGACCGAAATAAAAACACTTTAATTAGCGAGGGATTAATTTTAGCGTTGCCGAAGGCAGGGATTTAGTTTATAATTTATATTGAGAGAATGGTTTAATTAATTATCTTAATTTTATATTTTATCGTGGGGTTTGATCGAGTTCTATAAGGCTTATAAACACTAATTAATTTGTATGTATGGTTCAAAAGTTATTTAAGTTTTTAGTTTATCATTAAATTAAATTTATATTTAACACGGGGATTAGTTTCATTAAATAGAGCTCGGAATTCTAAGAAATTTGATGTATGGGGCTTTACGAATACTTAACAAAAACTGTAAATTTAGAGGGTCAAGAGTGCGGGGAAAACGTAATAACAAAAGTAAATAAAACACAGAAAAAGTAAAAAAAAATAAGTATACGGGGGAAAATGAACCTGAAGGGTTACATATCCCTCCCCTTCGTTAGTGTCCGTCTCGGACATCGCAAAAGTTCAATTATACAATAAGTAAGGTGTCGCTAGTATCTTAAAAACCTTTTAGGGGGACGACATTAAAAATATGTATATATACACGACACCAATTGTCAGATGAAAGAAGCACGACACTTGAATTGTTAGATGAAAAAAAAACACTGAGATATAAAAAAAAAACACTCGATTGTTGGATGACCGCAAAAAAAAACCAAACACTATAACTCAATAATATATATATAAAGAAAATACTGCACAGAAAAAAAATAATCTGATGGTCGTTACCATAGTTTGTGGGTACCCGGCGTAAAATGTTAAATCAAATTAACATTATTTGGGGGTAATTCCACTACTTGTTTAGGGATGGTAGTGGTGGAGTCAAAATATCCATGTAATTGCGGGGGCGAAGGCGGACGATTGGGGCATTCGCGGGCAAAATGTCCCGTCTGAGAACAATGGAAACAACGGTTTTCGTAAGGAGGTTGCGGGGGCGGGGGTGCTATGGGGGTAGGAATGATTTCCTGTCTATAATTATTGGGCTGATAGGATCTTTGGGTCCGGCAAACGCTCGCGGTATGGCCAGACCTTTTACAAAGGTGGCAATAGCTAGACCAGGGGTGAGCGGGAGCTTGTACCGGAGGACTATTGTTCTTCTGGAAAACACCTATTACCGGCTTTAATTGAGTGACAACATGCAACAATTCGTCGACCGAGGAAAATTTCTTAAGATGGAGCAGGGCGGCAAACTCTGGTAACATGCCGGCTTTCATTTGGCGTAAGACGGTGGTTTCGCTAGGTCTACATAGCAGGCGGGCATAAAACACTTTTAATCGGCGAATATAGGCCTCGGGCTCCTCATTAAGTTCCTGTTTACATGTTTGAATTTGATCCCATATCCGGTCCTCATAATCAACCCCAAGATATGCTAATTTAAATTGGTTAACGAAGCTATCCCAATCTTGAATTGTTCCTGAATTATCGCGAAACCAATCACTAGCTTGGTCTTCGAGGGTCAATGGTATAAGGGGCAACATCTCGTTTAAATCAATTTCGGAGGCGCGGGCATATTCCTTTAATTGGAAAATGAAATTGAGGGGGTTCACTTTGTCATCGCCTCTAAATCGGGCTTTTATGGGGGGAATCTTAGGTCCACGGCGAAAAGACATATTCTGTGACCGGAAATGACCAGGGTTATGAGGGGTCTCTTGACTTGTCCCCGGATTTTGGGGCGGTACCTTAACGGGATTTTGATAGAGGCGCGAAAGAGAGGGATCGTTCTCGTTTACTGTAACAGAATTTTGGGGTGGCCCTTGAATTCCACTAATGGGGGTCGAGGTGTTTTGCGGCGCTAAATTTCTGGTTATCGCGCCTGATATAACTGCATCGACGGTCCCTATCCTTTCCGACAAGGCCCTCATTGCATCGGCTTGGCCTCTAGCGGCGTCTACCTGGTCTCTTATCAATTCACCCTGTACCTGGATAGCTCTTACTATTAAATCAGTCGCCGGATTATCGGCTGGGGGCGGGGGTGATCTATCGAGCATCGTGCGGGCTAGATTTTGTATTGCGGCCACTTGCTCACCAACTAGGTTACTTTGGACTTGGACCGCTTGGAGGAGCAAGGTAGTCGCTGGATTATCTGGTGGAGGGGAAGGTGGGGACCTATCAAGTAGGGCACGGGTCATCTCTTGCATCATCTGACCTTGCGCCTGAATCATCTGCATGATCAAATTGTTCTCCGGGTTAATCTGAGGCGTGGGAGGAGATCTATACATCAATTTTCTACTCAGGATTATTACCCCTCTTCCTGCATATATAAATGGTCTAATTATCCTAGCCTTATTTTGGTATACGAAGGTAAGGAAAAAAAACAAAAGCGCTCCTAGCATTAAAAGGTCTCTCGCGGGATATCCCATGACAATATCGATAAATCTGAGAGACTCCATATCGCGTTCTTTAAAGAGATTTTATCGAGGAGGGTATTATACGCTTCTGGCAACACACTACGGATGCTAATACTTATAAATACACTCTTGGGGGAAAAACAGTGAAAAAAAAGGAGATATCGTGATCAACCGACTGACAAATGTCCCTTTATTCTGAATCCTGCCGGCTGCGCCATTATGTAAGGTTTTTAAGGAATTCGTCATAGATTTTATGGACGGAAATATTCCTAACCCTTGCTCATAGATTTTAATTCACCAAGGCGGGGGGAAGATGGCGACAAAATGCGAGTCGTGGCCTTATCGTGGAGTGAATTAAATCTGAGAGAGGGGGGTTACATACAGGGAAAGGAAAAAAAATAAAAAAAGAGGGGGAGATTCGAATTCAGAATGGAAACCCTTTGTCGTTAATCAATCACAAAATCTTTATTTAACACTCAAATTTATAAATAACACTAAAATACAAAAACAATGAACAAAATTGCGGGGGGAACTGAGGGGATAATCTTACTTCGCTTCTAGTGATGGTTAGGCCATCTCTACTATGGTTCTTTTAGCTTTTTCCAATATAAGAGGGGAATTTAAACACTAAAAATACACTCTTTGACCTTAAATTTGTTAATGAAACTATCTCTTACTATTTTCTATGGGATCAGTTCCGGTATCCCTACTCTCAGGCATCTTGGTTTCAAAGGATGGAGGGGGCAGAAACAAATATACACTTACACTAAATAATAATAAACACTACAATTAAATACTACAATTAAAGATTCTACAATTAAACAATGACAATAATTAACTCAAAATAATAACAACGGCGAGGGCACAACCCGAACGGAAAAAGTAATCCGAACTGTATAAATACAAGAAGCAGAATGAACTCTCAACCTCGAGGGGACCTGTCTTAAATCCTTTTCTCGGACAATAGCGAGGGATTAAGCTTTCTTTTCTAAAACTTTTTCTCTACTTTTCACTGGCTACTTCGTATTTCGACCCTGGGTACTCTACAAGGGGGGGGGGGTTATGATGGAAATTCTACTCATCACTTGGTTTCGGTGTCCTCCGCTACGTTGTCGTCTCTCCGTTTACGGGTTTTCTCTTTCCTCGGTTTACGTAAGATGCCCGACACACGCACTTCACAGAACGGGACGTCTTTGGGGATTGCTTGTTTACGCGTTTCTTTATTCACACTTTTCTTTAATTCTCTTTATTTACTCGTCTACGGTTTGGCGGCCGGATTGCGGGTTTCTTCCTATATTATTTTACTTCACAAGCTGACGGGGGCGTAGGTACTTCGGGTTTCGGTCTGAAATGTCCGGCTAGGCTAGGGAATCGGTCTCGGTCATCTGGCTGTCTTCTCTCGGAATGGCTAGATATTGGGTGATCAACAGGTGATTCGAGGGTGTCGAGGGCATTACGCTTCTCAGACCCATTACTGCTTGGCTTATGTTCTTCCGATCGGAATGTCCTGGCTGTGGGTCATCTAGGCAATCATGGAGCGTTGTTCCGATCATGTGGTTTGCATTGAGGGTTAATTAATATTTAAGCGCGACTTCATCGCACATTATTTTATATTTATTTCGACATGGTTCTTCTCTTGCCCGAGAAGCAGAGTTCTGTCAAGTTCTGTCCAGGTCTGCCAAAGCAGAGTTCTATCCGTTCTGTACCATTCTCTCAAGCTCTCTCAACTTCCCTCTTTGGGGCCCTGTCTCTTGGTTTTGTTCGGATTATGGGGGGGCGGGGTTGAAACAAAAAGCAACTGGTGACCTCCCATTTTACCTAGGTCATTGGTGTATTTAAGACTCGTGTCTAGTCATGCGGTGGTGACGTTGTCCGATTTACGAAAGTTCGCTTGGGATTGCGGGGGGGAAATGCCAGAGAGTCTCGAGGTTCCCGATTTTCTGTCTCCAAGCGGAAACGTCCGGGCGCCCTCTTGACCCTATGGCGGCAACCTTGGAAAACGTCCGCTTTTCTTGGGATCTTGCTACCTGATAGTTAATATGAAGCTTGTGGACTTAAAATGACTTCATGGGATCGCTGTAAGCTGAGGGAGCTTTACTGGTTTAGTTCGGAAAGTTTTAGGGAAATCTGGGCTGGGAAAGTTTGCTTAATGTATTGCACCATGGTCTTGTGACCGAAATAAAAACACTTTAATTAGCGAGGGATTAATTTTAGCGTTGCCGAAGGCAGGGATTTAGTTTATAATTTATATTGAGAGAATGGTTTAATTAATTATCTTAATTTTATATTTTATCGTGGGGTTTGATCGAGTTCTATAAGGCTTATAAACACTAATTAATTTGTATGTATGGTTCAAAAGTTATTTAAGTTTTTAGTTTATCATTAAATTAAATTTATATTTAACACGGGGATTAGTTTCATTAAATAGAGCTCGGAATTCTAAGAAATTTGATGTATGGGGCTTTACGAATACTTAACAAAAACTGTAAATTTAGAGGGTCAAGAGTGCGGGGAAAACGTAATAACAAAAGTAAATAAAACACAGAAAAAGTAAAAAAAAATAAGTATACGGGGGAAAATGAACCTGAAGGGTTACATATTTTATTAAAAAACTGTTTGATTTTTTTAATGATTTTAACTCGATTTTTTTAATGTGTCTTTTACAGAGGTAGGAAGAAAATATGTTTGATCGAAGTCTATTCATTTTGGACCTGTACATGTTTCAATTTAACTTTTTAAGTTTATTATTCATTACTCTCACTGAACGGTTCGCCTAAAGCTTTATTTTACACTGTGATAATTTATATAGTTAAATTGTAATTCCAAAAGTAAGATTTGCGTTGAATTCTCCGAATGTTATGGAAGGTTCGCTGTTTTTAAAGTTCATTTTGGACCTGTACATGTTTCAATTTAACTTTTTCAGTTTATTATTCATCACTCTCACTGAGTGGTTCGCCTAAAGCTTTATTTTATACTGTGATAATTTATATAGTTAAATTGTAATTCCAAAAGTAAGATTTGCGTTGAATTCTCTGAATGTTAGGGAAGGTTCGCTGTTTTTAAAGTTCATTTTGGACCTGCACATGTTTCAATTTAACTTTTTAAGTATATTATTCATCACTCTCACTGAGTGGTTCGCCTAAAGCTTTATTTCATTTTGTTATATTTTGTATATTGAATTTGGAATTCCAAAAGTAAGATTTGCGTGTAATTCTCCGAATGTTAGGGAAGGTTCGCTGTTTTTAAAGTTCATTTTGGACCTGTACATGTTTCAATTTAACTTTTTAAGTTAATTATTCATTACTCTCACTGAACGGTTCGCCTAAAACTTTATTTTATTCTGTGATATTTTATATAGTTAAATTGTAATTCCAAAAGTAAGATTTGGATAAATATTAAAATTAAGCTTCGAGAAACAGTAATTTCTAGAGTACATTTTTCATCCGATAGTCTTAATTTTTTTTTAAGGAATAGTATTAAATGGCTTAGTTTTATTTTGCTTCTGATTTAAAAATTAATTTTATTGTTTTTTTTACAATTGTATAAGGAAGGTTATTTAATTTTTTAATTGTTTAGTTCGAAATGTATTTTGTTATATAAAAATTAAATAACTATAAGTTTTGTAATTTATATGTTAACTGCTAATACTTGCAGAGTTCGTGTTATTACAATCAAATTCTACACTTGTTGCTGGATTTTTTCCATTATCTTGTATTTTAATGTTTTGAATAAAATTTTAATATCAAGTTTGGCTTTTTAAATTATTTGTTCAGAATACGATATCCAATGAACGTCCTAGTTTCATCCCTACTGAGCCATGATTGAACCAAATGAAAGGCCTAAAGACATATCTAGGTTTTATAGAAAGACATCCAGGGGACGACCGCCGTAATCGCCGTTGGATGTCCGAAAACTCGTCCCCGGGACGTACTACGGCTATAGACAAACCGGACATTTGGACGTCCTTTATTGTCCAACCGACGTCAACCTCGGATTTTGGGATGTCCTACGGACGAAGGCAAGATCCGAGTGTGACGTCTATCGGATGTCCATAGGACGTGTTTGTGTTTGCTGGGCCTCTTATTAAATTGTATTTACTCAGGTAATTTAACGGTTTAAAATTAATGAAAGTTTTTTGCCGCGATGTTCTATCGGTAAAGATTATAACGAACGTTGTCACAGAAATGGGCATACTAAGAAGACGGGTTTTGTGGATTAGACTAAAACTGATGACGAAGATATTTGCCTTATTGCGAATAGGACAAGCATTGACATAAGTTGTATAAATACGTTATGTTACCATCATTTCGGTGCTCTATTAACAAGACATTCGTCAAGACAACTTAAATGTGGCGATCCATTTGATGTTCACAAAACAAAAAACAATATCTGGGCCTACTATCAGAAAGGTCATATCTTCGGAAGAGTCAATTATAATCAAGAAAATCACGGATAAGGACATAAGGTCAGAAGCGCTGCACAAACAATTTGCGAGAAATGTTATACTTTTTAAACATCTAGTGCTAGTACAGTATTAAACTCATCACAGAGCGAGGTAACCGATAGTTTAGGTAGAGAAAGCCAGCCACTTTCAAACACAGAAGAGGATAAAAAATTAGAACTCGATGCCTTGAATGGGTCCTTACATGCCTCAGTGGCTTGATGATTTGTTATTACACCCATAGCTCAAGATGTCTTTTAACGCCCCCCCCCTTGAGTTTTTTCTGTATCCGCCACTGACATGCCTCCGATACGTCACCTAGAAAGTTGCACGGTTTATCGTCACATTAGCGAAATCAATATGGGAAACGAAAGGCTATGCAGACTTTGGGGGAATCAGAACGAAAGTTTCTAAAGTTCTTAATATTAGAGAAGAGGCTTGAGATCCATGTTTTTCTAATTCCAGTGATATAATGCATTTTTAACGACTTAAAGGAAAAAGTTAGATATTCCTATACAAAAGACAAATGGCTTACTTTAGTTCACAATTCTTGGTCTATTGCTAAAATTTCGGAGGAGTTTGACGTATCCAAACAACTAGTTAAAAAGCGCGTGAACTTAAGAAAAAATTAGGAATTTTACCAGACAAACAGTGTTCAAAAACAGAAAATGCTATTACTATCCAACATACGCGAGATTTACTTACAGTTTTAAACAATTCACTCGGTCTTAAAATTAGGTTTTCCAAGTTTTGTAGCCTACGACCAAAGTGGTACGTAACTGCTTCGTCCAATGGAATTCATAACGAATGCGTCTGTGAAATTCACCAAAACATAAAGTTAATGACACTCGCTCTACCAGTGAAAATGGATAACAAAGCTCTTACATTGAAAAAAGTTTGCACCACATACAAACGACAATGATTTTTTCACGGATGTGAAAGGTGTCCTGGAAATGATTTATTTTCAAAATACCTAATCGCATTCTTTGAAGACGAGGAAGTGGAATTAGATGATGAAATTACATATAAGTTGTGGCTACTTGTGGATGGGCAATACAAAATTGATTGACGTTAAAGAAAGCGCGAATGATTGCATTGCTCATTTTTCCGAAGGAATACAGAGAGCAATTTCACATCATTTCATTGCCAAATCGCAGGCTTCTTACCTAAGAAAACTCAAAAGAAAAATTACCGAAAACCACGTTGTGACTCTCCTGGAATTTGCTGAAAACTACTATTTCATCGTTCAAGATGCTGTCCAGGGTTTCCACTGGCAGAACAGTCAAGCGACCTTGCATTCGTTTATATCATATTACAAGCCTGGGACGGAATTGAACTGTGTAAGCTGTTGAATTGTTAGCAATGAAATGGACCATGGTGCGGGCTCGGTCCACTTTTTCATCACTTATTTAATAAAACACCTAATTACACTTCTACCGAACGTAAAAAAATATCCACTACTTCAGTGACGGCGCTGCGTCACAATACAAAAATTGTAAAAACCACGAATCGTATTTCGGAATTACTGCGGGCTGAAATTTTTTCGCAACGAGTCACGGAAAAAGTCCGTGTGACGGGATCGGAGGAACGTCAAAACGTTCTGTGTCAAAAGCATCGCTTCAGCAACCAATTAAAAATCAAATTTTAACACCCATTCAATTCTTCAAGTGGGCTAAAGAACACATTACTGAAATTAAATTTTTGTACGTTTGCAAAACTGAGGTGAAGCAACATCTGGAAAAAAAATGTCACTAGACACTTAAAAGC
Source organism: Leiobunum rupestre (assembly GCF_980474605.1). Classification (NCBI taxonomy): domain Eukaryota; kingdom Metazoa; phylum Arthropoda; class Arachnida; order Opiliones; family Sclerosomatidae; genus Leiobunum; species Leiobunum rupestre. The sequence goes on along the minus strand of NC_143391.1, from coordinate 47,926,467 downwards.
TACAACAATCGATGGTACCCGAAGCCATCACAGATTTGTGCCTTTATCAAAATCCGAACTAATAATATATCGTATATACGAGGATGAATTTGGGTCCCAAGTTGGAGTCGTGAATGAGGACTCCGATTTTTCATCTGTAGGACAATATGTTGCGGTCATGTACGATAATGAATGGTTCATTGCTTAAAAACTCGACACATTTAGAGAAGTAAATGGCTTTTTAATGAAATTAATGAAAAGAGATAGCATTACAAAAAATAATATATCGTGGCCTCGTTGATGATATATGTCATGTTCTTCTCAATTCGATTGTATGTTTATTTTTGGATCCCAGCTCCACTGGTTCTAGAGGTAGATTATTTTAAGAGTTTTCCCCAAAAATACCCGGTTATTTCTCTTAAATGGAATACATTATGTCCCCACCCAAAGCCTCTTTTCGCAATGGTCCCGTTAGGATGTGGAAGACCTCCAAAATGGATACAAATTGCAAAACAATGCGTTGAAAAATGTTCTTTCTGTCGAAAAATGATGTATTTTCACTAAAATACCCGGAAAACGCTTTTCTATAAATACAGTATTGGCGCCTAACGGCGCCGCACCTTAGCTATGCTCTCGTGCTCTGGGCGCTCAGCGCCACCCTAACCCCATTCTTGCTAGATTACATAGTACGAAGCAAAATCGTACTTCGCGAAATGGTCGAAAAACGCACTATTCTCTCGTTTTATAATGTCCTTTCCCAAATATCAACCGATATTTTGCTGAAATAGAAAGCCCCCTTTTTCACCCTGCTCCCGTAATGAAATTGGGGGACCTCGAAAATGCATTCAAATTGACGAACAATGCGTTGATAAACGTTCTTTCTCTTCAAAAATAATTGGTTTTCACTAAAAATACCCGGAAAATGCTTGTCAATAAAATAAGTATTGGCGCTTATATAGAATTAATAATGTCCCCACCCAAAGCCCCCTTTTTAAATTTAAAAATAAATATTTAAATCTTGTCGTCTTATTCGATCTGTAGACACCATTAACCTTTTACTCTTAAAAACGAACAATTTTTTTTGCGATATAATATTTCTTATCGGGCCGTTGAACCTTTTGCCCTTTACACGTCTAAGGAACTTATTTTTACTTTCGACCGGTTGGACGTTTTTAGTGCTCGGATTTCGATTAATTTTTATCCATGAATAAAAAAAGCTCGGCGATATTTAAATAATATTTATTTAAATAACCAATAGTTGAATAAAAATTGTAAAATGTTTAAATAATCGAAAGTGAATAAGCCTATTATTTAAATAAAACAATTATTTAAATAAATGCCACTTTTATTCAAATAAATGCTTGGTTGCATAAAAAATATAATTAAATAAGTTATAATGATATTCTTTTTACCAACGTTTTTTAAATAAATCGGAAAATTTGAGGATAATGAATAAACAATTCCGAGCACTCGACGTTTTATTTCGGGCAGAGATTTCGATCCGTTGGTCTTCGGTCCGTTAGACCTTCGCCAAGCAGTCTATTCTAGGCGAGTGGAGTTTTGCTAGTGGTTTGTGGACAGAGTCGATGAAGATTCACAGTTTCCGGCTATAATCCAAATGGCTGATGAATCCCATTTTTATCGTGACGGCATTACCATTCTGCACGATAAGTTAAGTAAGAAGAAACCACCTATGGACTGTGAGAAGGATGATAAAATACGCGAAAAAGTAGATAAGTCCATAATTAAAAGGGATAATATAGCTAAATCCTAAACAAATTTGAAGAAATTTAAAAACTTACTAATAACTCGTACCGATAGGTCTTCGAGCAACGCGAAACTCGGATCAAATAGATCTTCGAGAAATAAAATAGCCAGAAATTCCAACGGTAGACCGGTTTCGTTCTATTTGGAACTCATCAGTACCGTGCCAGCCAGATTTCCCGCACGGTACTGATGAGTTCCAAATAGAACGAAACCGGTCTACCGTTGGAATTTCTGGCTATTTTATTTCTCGAAGATCTATTTGATCCGAGTTTCGCGTTGCTCGAAGACCTATCGGTACGAGTTATTAGTAAGTTTTTAAATTTCTTCAAATTTGTTTAGGATTTACCATTCTGCACAACAACTATGGAATTGTTGATAACACTTTATTTGGACCTGTCTTTCTTCTACCCAGGCTAAATAGTGAGGAGTTTTTACGGTTTCTACGAGATACTTTGCCAGAATTACTAGAAGACGTACCATTAGCAGCGTTGAGGCTCATGAGTTTTTTGTACGACGGAGCTCCACCACACTTTAACCGAGAAGTAAGAGCTCCACCTTTATGAGGCGTTTTCTTTAAGATGGATTGGTCAAGGGGAGACCGCTGCGTGGCCCACTCGATCTCCCTATTTAAAGATTTGGTTTACAAGATTGAAGTTCGCGACACTTATGACCTACAATAACGAATAATTGTTGCCTGTGAAACTCCGTAACACGCCTGGAACCTTCCTACGGGTTCAAGAATCATTTGTACGACGGGCCCATGCGTGTATCGAAGCCCAATGTGAACATTTTGAACAATTTTTGTAATTAAATTAAAATTCTACTGGTTCCATGACATTTGAAGAATAAAAAGATCCCAATTCAATTAAAAACTTTCATTTAAACAACGGTGACACTTTGAAACACACATGGTTTCGATAAGAAAGTGCCACACTTATTTGTTACTTCTGACCATACACGGTTTCGATAAGAAAGTGCCACACTTATTTGTTACTTCTGACCACACACGGTTTCGATGAGAAAGTGCCACACTTATTTACCACTTCTAACCATACACGGTTTCGATAAGGGGGTCGAAATTAGGGCGGGGGGAGGCGAAGTTTGAGGTTAACTTGACCCTAAAACGCCGTAAATATACATAAAAAAACCCGGAAAAAGGAACGATAATTGCGACAACTTAACTTGACAAATTCCCGGATGATAAAATACGCGAATAAGTAGATTAGTCCATAATTAAAAGGGATAATATATCTAAATCCTAAACAAATTTGAAGAAATTAAAAAACTTACTAATAACTCGTACCGATAGGTCTTCGAGCGAATCTCGGATCAAATAGATCTTCGAGTAATAAACTACATAAAAACTAAAAAAACTAAAAAAAACTAAATCCCCCCCGAGTTGCAAGGAAAGACTAGAAGTTCCGAGTAATTGGTACAGAGCGGTGTGGCGTGGTTGTTAGAGGCGTCGGGTTTTGGAGATTACGCGGCCCGCAGCTATCTGTATTCGAGTCTCGGTGAGGCCACTTGTATAAATTATATTAATAAATTATTTTTCGCAGCTCCATCTACCGTGTCGTTGCTTTCCACACCAACAAACAACACTTAACGACATTCCGTCCATAGCAATAGTCCCACTTCGATATATATATCTCGATGTGGAACTAAAAAAGGAAGTGGAATACTTTTGTAACATTATTATATACTTATGTAACATTATTATATACTTATGTAACATTATTATATACTTATGTAACATTATTATATACTTATGTAACATTATTATATACTTATGTAACATTATTATATACTTATGTAACATTATTATATACTTATGTAACATTATTATATACTTATGTAACATTATTATATACTTATTTAACATTATTATATACTTATGTAACATTATTATATACTTTTGTAACATTATTATATACTTATGTAACATTATTATATACTTATGTAACATTATTATATACTTATGTAACATTATTATATACTTATGTAACATTATTATATACTTATGTAACATTATTATATACTTATGTAACATTATTATATACTTATGTAACATTATTATATACTTATGTAACATTATTATATACTTATGTAACATTATTATATACTTATGTAACATTATTATATACTTATGTAACATTATTATATACTTATGTAACATTATTATATACTTATGTAACATTATTATATACTTATGTAACATTATTATATACTTATGTAACATTATTATATACTTATGTAACATTATTATATACTTATGTAACATAATTATATACTTATGTAACATTATTATATACTTATGTAACATTATTATATACTTATGTAACAATATTATATACTTATGTAACATTATTATATACTTATGTAACATTATTATATAATTATGTAACATTATTATATAGTTATGTAACATTATTATATACTTATGCTTGGATTAATAATAATCTACTTTAAACCGTGAATCATCAAATGCAAAATTTATTTCCGTTGCTGATTCTTTTGGCAGGAAGTCAGGGCATGAAATAAGCACAGGACACTAGACATTGTCCGATACATTTTGCGAATGTCCGATAACTTTTCAAAATCTTAGAGGGGGGGTCTATGGACATTGGTCCGATAACTTATTCAATACTACCCGTTGCGAGTCTTTTCTTTCTACGAAATAAAAATACTAACATTTTTTACAAAAAAATGTGAGGAAGTACCGAGTTTGTCTATTTTTTTAAAAAAAATCAACGAAACAACATAAATTGGAAAATCCAAAATGACTAAGAATTTGATATATATATCACGCTCTAATAAAACGTTATTTTTTTCACGGCGGCAAAAACAGAATTTGAGGAGCTATACATTGCCATCTATAGCGTTACGTGACTTTGTCTTAATGTTTTCAAATTTTAATAAATATGCTTGTCAAAGTTTAAAAAAAATAAAGATCTGTTGATCTTTTTCTTTTAAACAATTTTTATTTTTATATTGTTATATGGTATTAACAGTGGCGTAGCGAGAAATTCATCAATGGAGGGGGGTCGAGATGTGAAAGTGTCGAGAAGGGGTGGGAATTTTGTACAGTCAAAGGGGAGGGGTTTGGACACAGAACCGATAGTCTACGCCAGTGGTTATTAATCGCTTAATTAATTGTTAAATATAACCATTTTTTTAGCTTTAAATCAACTTTAGTATTTCAATTTATATCCAATATATATATATCTGATTTCGTAGTTAAGCCACTAAACAACGATCTTTACAAATTAACTTTTGAGAACATTTAAGTGCTGAAAACAATATACATTTAAAAGATTTCTTCAAAGCTTAAACATTCCCCTAAAGGTGTTAGATATAGACCATTTCCATACCATATTGGATATGGATACTATTTCAACCCGTGAACGGACAAGAGGGTCTTTTTTAAAACCCTAGAGTGTCGCTGAAAATATGTTAACCCTTTTTAAACCATCTACGTATCGTATTTCAACCCCTAATGGTATATTATTGTTTTTCATACCCTTAATATACCATTTTTATACCATTATTTTTCACAGTGTAGCTCGGTATCACCCAAGACTTACCTACTACCCGAGTCTGTTGAAGGGCGGGCAGCATCCGAAGATACACACTTCCCCTGATTAAAGGCTGTTTTTTAAGAAGAATTCAAACAGATCCCACGAATAAAGATAAAATTAAAACGTCGCTGCACCTTTATCCTCTGTCCAGGCGGAAGCCTTGAATACAACGGGATGTCACTTGGTACCCCGAGAATATCAATCACGATACAACACACCTTGGATTAAGGAAGAAACAGAGCCTTGAGTTGCTTCCCCTTCTGATACTCTCTTCCACCACGAAGATGTTCCAGGTTGCAGTTTACGGAATGGCCAGTTGGCCTAAAAGGTGATCGAAGGCAGGGATTAGTATTCCTTAACGAATGAGGTATTCATTTATTACTTTGAAATCGATGCATCTTTGGAGATTTCCTGACGACTTCTTGACTAACACCAACGGTGCCCGCCAGTCGGTCGGTTTGTCGATTGGCGTAATGACCTTTTCTTTGACCATACGGTCTCGTTCTGCTTATTCCCCCTTCATGAGCGCGATATGAACTCTTCTGGGGGGGGGGGGGGATCATGCGGAGGTTTTGCATTTTCTTTAAGTCTTAAGGTGTAAGGCTGACGAGTTGTGCTTATCCACTGAATATGCAAGGAAAATCCTAGAAAATGTCTTTCGTTTCTTTGGATTCTACGTTGTCGAATTATTTATATTATTCTCAGCTCTTCGCTGGTTCCCTAACTTAAAAAAATGGGACAAGGTATAATACAGGGTCACACGGCACGTTCAAAAAGCATTTAAGGGTATGAATCTACGGTTGATACTGATCACAATATCTCTCATGAACATACCACCTATCTCGAACGGTTACGGAAATACGAGGTAAAGTTCCTGTCTTTGGCTGTACTAAAATTTACTTCGTTGTAAAATCAGACGGACAAACCTTTCTTTAATAATAAGCCGGTTTTAGTATTTTTTTGTGTTTTAGCACACTAAATTTAAAAAAACTTAGGTATTAACCTTTCAAAACATTCCCTTTATCAATACAATTACGTATTTCTCTTAATTCATTGCATTTAGAAATTATAAAAATTTAGGTAAAACCCAAATCTAACGTTCCTTTTGCTCAACGTATGATGGGATAAGTCAATAAAATTCCCAGTACAATGCCTAGATATTCAAACGTTGAATATGCGGACATACATTATGTATACGGTTTTTGTAACGGCAATGCTTTGGCAGCGGAAGCAGAGTATCGACGAAGGTTTCCAGATAGGACTCACCCAAGTTATAAGGCATTTTCAAGTGTTCATTTTGTCCGACGTAATGATGGTCAAGCTCGTCTGCAAGATGTTGTCGATGAAGATAATGTCCTTGATTTAGTGGAAAATGACCCTACTACTAGTACTCGTCGAATTACAACCCGACTCGATGTAACTCAGCAATTCGTTTCGAGTACTCTCAATTGCGACAGACTTCATCCATATCACCTTCAACAAGTTCAAGCGTTAGATGAGGGAAATTGATATACGTCGGTTGCGGTTTAACCATTGGTTTGTGGACAGAGTAAACAGGACCCCGTTTTCCACCAAGATTCTTTCGAGTGACGAAGCTCGATTCACTCGGGACAGAATAAACAATTTACGAATTCAGCATGTGTGGACCCACGCCAATCCTTACGCCGTTTGTCAAACAAACTTCCAACAACGATTTTCTAGCAATCTTTAGGCAGGTATTTGACATAAGAAATGATTCATTAGACTTTTATCTGACAGACTAACCAGTAAGCGCTACACGGATTTCCTAGACAACGATCTACCAATCTTGCTGGAAGATGTACCTTTAGCTGAAACGCGTTCAGTGTGGTTTCAACACGATAGAGCACCACCGCATTGTGCCATACTTGCGTGTTTATTCGAACCGTTGGATTGGGCGAGGATGACCTATGGCTATGCCAGCGAGATATAATACGTTTGATCCACGAAGGCGTAGAATCATTTTGATTACAACCTGACGTGTTACAGAATGCTTGTGAATAATGATAGACATTTTGAACATTTGCTCTAATTATGTTGATTTAAATAATAAACGAAGTAAAATTTTACGGTGAAAATTAGAATTATTTAATATCGAATTAACAAGTTTTATTTTTAAATGAAGTATAATTAAATGTTAATTAATTCATCGTTCCTCCAAATGGTAGTCTGCAAAAAAGATCTTTCATCCACAATAAAACGAATAGCGGATTGGAATCCGTTAATGCTCCTCTCCCGCCCTCTCAGAATGGAGGTGGGAGGCGGTGTAGATCAATGTTTTTAACAGAAACCTTCTGGTTTCGAAAGGTTGATATTTAATACTTTAATAAAAACTACTTTAAACATTGAATTTAAAATGTATGTTTTATTGAATTTCGAGTAGTAATAAAAACAACTAATTTGAATTTCCGTAACCTTTCGAGATGGGTGGTACGTTCATAGGACATTATGTGATCAGTATCACCAGCAAATTCACCCCCTTAAATTTTTTACGCACGTGCTGTGTCTACCTTATATCTGTTACGGTTTGGTTTTGGTACCGAAATTGCGCCTATATGATTTATTTTCACTCCAATTTCTTGTGACCAGGAGCAAATAAGTGTTTACCCGTCTTTTCTAGTTAGCTAAATAACTTTGGCCACTTGTGTATTTGTTCGGAAATTGCGTTACGTAGGCTCCCGTGTTGCCATCCATTTATTCTTAGAATTATGAGATACGGCTCCAAAAAATGCTTTTCAATTTGATGGACAAGAGGCGGTTATTTCTTTAAACCTGTATTAGTAACATATTTTCCGATATGCCAAATTTTTTTTCACGCGTAACATGTAGCTTCACTGGCTGTGCCGATTTATTATCGTTCTGTGATTCAGTGTTTGCATTAGCTTTGGCTGCATAATGCTTCTGTTTTGACTTTGGCACTTATAGGACTGAAATGACCTATGTGGTTGTAACTTTGCTTAACGCCATTTCGATCGAAAAATATTTCCGTTGCTACTGTTCTTTTTACGAAGCAATCCCTTTTGTTCTATCTAGACCTGTTCACTTTGCTTGCTCATAGTGATTGATTTTTTTAAGTGAGGTCGTTGTCCAATTGCAGGCGTTCGGATAAGGTTTTGTCTCTTATTACAACTACTATACGGTCACAAATCATCTCATCGTATATGTCTCCATATTTGCAATGTTACATTGTTCCGTTGTTTCCCCTTCTTGCTGTCCTCGAAAGTTAAATTTCGCTCGTTCGTATGTTCTGTTTCGTTTGACAATGTAATGCTTTTCAAACTTGTCTAAAACATATTTATATATTGCTTCTTAATCAGCGTTGAGATTGAATGACTGGAAAATAACTTCCACTACATCATAATTCCGTCGAATTGAGATAAATTCAGAAAATTGTCACGGAGACTCTTCGAAAATTAAGAAAAATTAAACTTTTCTAGTTTTAGACCATTATTTTTGGTCGACTTCGACTACGGAGTGACATAGACAAGAGCGATTTTCGAATCGCACATCATAATTATTTTTCCACTCTTAATTAATTTTGTATATAATCTCTTAACGTTAATAGTTTATTCTGGATAAACTTTGCGTACATTTTTTTGTTATGATGTTTCGTAAAAACATGAATTCTAAATTTATTTTAATGTCTGTCCCTTCTTAGCCGTAAAGCTAACAAGAATAAACACTGTTTTTTCAGATCGTAGAACTGGTTTTTGTATAATGTATGTCCCTTTTTCAGAAGGAGAAAAAAGATTAAAGGGTAAGAAATAATATTTATTTAGGTTAAACCAAATTGGTTTCATATGAAAACACTGTTTAGAACAGCGAAGACTTAACGAAGTATTTGATTTATAGTCAAATTTAAAGATAATTCATAAATAATACAAAATCTAGTTGCAAATTGAGTTTGTGCAATAAAATAATTAGCTATTTGACCTGTATGTAATTGTAATTTTGTTATTCCTGGCTATTTCGTTCTTAATTAATCGTTAAGACTTGGATGCTTTTCTATACTTTGATTATTGATAAGTGATGACAGCGATGAGGCCAGTGTAATGTTTAACGACGCGCATATGAACCTATCGGGCGTGAGTTCGAATCTCGTTCCGCAAATGCTTTTTATAAAAAATTTTCATTTTAAATTTACCTTCAGTCCGAACATTTTCTCTGCTTTTTATATGAAATAATTTATATTACTTAAATTATCTTGTCATTTTAATTTATTGGGCTCCCAACGCCATCTCGTTACAAAACAATTACTAAGAATTTTGGAATTGCTGTATTAATAGGTGTTTCTATAAAATACGTGAGGTCACGTGTAAATGTTTTTTCTACGTCACTATCTTAAGATATTGAAGATAGAGAGCGCGCGCTGGAGTAGATAAAGATTTTGGTATTTGAAGTCGACGTGCGAAACGTACGTGCCAATAAAGCATTAAAAAGCTTAAGCTCGTGACGCGGGGAAAAACATTTTATACATTTAATTTTTTTATTGATTTATTTTATAGAAACACCTATTCTCTCCGTTGTTCCCCGGCCAGACGTGGGCAAAATTCTGAGTATTAAATAAACAGTGCGAATTCAAGTGTCGAAACTTTAAATACTTATAAGTAGAGTTATTAAAGACCGTGAGTTGAATCTTCGGATCTCTATGTGAGCAATCTCAATCTAAGCAAAACGAATCTCGCTCTCTCCTCGTTCGCTCTCTCTTCAGTGAGCGAGTATAATAGGTGAAAACTATTCGCCAGTCCTGAACCGTTCGGACTGTCCCGACGCAGACTATTCGCCGGATATAGAATTATCGGACAGTTCGGGAGCAGACTATTCGCTCTTAAGAACTGGTTTTCGGATCGTTCGGGACTGTCCGAGCAGTACTTGCTCGAGAGTAAGAACTGTAGTAGAATCAAAGGTCAGACTTCGTTAAATTCGTCTGCTTGTTTTTTTTTGCGTCTTAATTTCTAGAATCTAGAGATCAACACTTTTTTGTTTAAAATATAAAAATGGAGATAAACTTAGTTTTTAATTTTTAAAAGGTGTTATTTAGAAAAACAATATGGTTCACCTAAAAATATAGGTGGCCGCTGGGTTTTCCTCGGAGAAGGTAATTACTATTATATGTATCTTAATTTTAACTTAAAATTTAAAATGTGTTATTTCATTTTTACAGATGGTATAGTTTATCAAATTAAAGACATTACTTTCGATATAAGCAAATTACCCTGTGAATACCCTTCTAAAAATGAGGATGGCGAAGATGTTTGTTTGATACTCTTGGATAGGGATAACGTTGAGAATTTTAGTGATTGCAGTCAAATAAATTCAAGCGAGAACATTGTGATAAATGAGAGCGAAAGCATTGTGATAAATTCAAATGGAAATGTATCTTCACCATTTAAAAGAGGAAAATTATGTGATAATGAAACTGTATGTATTTGCCGAAAATTCAATCAAAGCAACTATCAGCAAAGAGTGTGTGGCAGCTGATTTCAGAAGATATGGCTTTGCAAGTTTACAGCTTTACAGCTGCCAAAGTTGAAAATGGGTATATCATACATATTTTAATTACGCGTAAAATTAATTACTTAATTTTATATGATCATTTCTTATAGATGGAAAACTCTCGAAAGGGGATACAATAAGGCCAAAGAAATTAATAATTCTTCTGGGAGAGGAAGAGTTTCTTGTCAATTTGAAACGTTAGTGGAACATAGGTTTCAATTAATGTTAGATTATAGTTATTAAATGTTAGATTTCAGTGATTATTTTATGTTTTCATTAACAGGGAATTGGATGCAATTTTGTTGTCAAAACCAAATGTTACACCAGTGGGGATGAGAGGCCCTGGAAAAAAAATTAGGCAACAACAATTAAAAGATATTTTTAAAGAAAAGTACGAATATTTCTTTATTAGTGATGAGATAAAAACCAGTGATTTATTCAGTTCTAAGGCTACAACTTCTCAACAATCTCCTGATCAAGAATTTATAGATTCTGACAACGAACATGATTCCTTCCCCCAGAAAACACTTCTTGTCATAAATCCAAAGAAAAAGGAGATAGTGCTTTAGAAAATACAAATCGTGCCAAGACTAAAAGAAGGTTAACGGTTGCTCAAGAATGAAGAAAATTGAGGGAAGAGCTTCAAAACCGACACGATGAAAAAAAGAACTAAAGAAAAAACAAAAAAGATTAAGTTATGCAAAGAAAAATTAGATGTTCTGAAAAGCATTTTAGAAAAACTTTATGAATAACAAGAAAACGTTGGGTCATTTCATATATTTATAATTATAAAAGTACAAAAGTAATATATGAATTAAGCTTAGCCTGTACAAATGCAGTATTATATGAAATTAATTTTAACTTGAAAATAAATTTACTTTTAAATTCTTATTGTTTTATTATTATCCCATTGCTCATTATCAAGAAAATCTTGAGCAATTCTATTCCTCAGAGACACAGCTTTTGCTTTTCTTTTGGCTTCACTTTCATAGGCATTATCCTCTTAGTCACAATCACAATCTGAATCCGAACTATCATTTAATTCATGTAATTCGTTCAAATAATCTTCATCACTCAAGTTGTGGAGTACTGTGCAAGTTATTATAATATCACAGATGAGTTCGATGTCCCACAAATCTGTGCTTTTCACGAATGGAAATCTTTTCTTCAAATCCCCTATCGTATTCTCCATCCAAACCCTTATACGACTTAATTTTTTATTAAATACTTTCTGAACTAGAGTTAAATGTCCATTGTTTTTGAATGGTGTTAAGCAAAATTCCTCTAAAGGATAAGCACTATCTGCTAAAAGGTATCCATCTATAGAAAATACATTTCTTTCTAACTATACCCATCAATAAGTGAGATGAAGTTTTACCATTGCAGATTTCTTTAAGTTGAGGAAAAATAAAACTGTTGATGAACGCACGGGCATCATGGACTGTACCAGGATATCCTGTGAAAACGTTCACAATCTTCTTTTTAACCTCACAAATGATTTGAATCGTAATTCAATTGAAAAATAGACAAAGAAAATTTTCTTAATGAACAAAAGATTATTAATTAAAAATAAAACCTGCAAAGAATATTCCTTTTTATTTTGTGACCCCCGTTATGGGGGGGAAAGAAATTTTTGAGTTTACTCAATAGTGGAACAAATAGATGGTTAGCTACTAGTGCCCGTAAAGGCGGCATAGAACCATTCGACATTGCAGAGAGGTCTACGGGTAACCTCTCTGAAAGAGAAGTGGCGGAGAAAACTGTAAATCAGTCACTTAGTAGTGGTCGCAAAGGCGCGCTTACTGCTCCAAATCCCGAAGAGCAGTATCGGTTAACCTATAAAAATGTTCTGCGGAGAAAACGGAGAAAATAGATGAGGTTAGCTACTAGTACTTTTTAAAATAGTAGAGTCCGACGAAGTAACCTCTCTGTAAGAAAGTGGGGAGAAGAAGAAAATGAGAAACATTTACCTAGTAGTGGTGACAAAGTCGCACTTACAGGTTCAAATCACGCAGAGCAATATCGGTTAACTTTAATAACACGCCACGGAACGAGAGAGAAGAGAGAGTTTTTGCACCTGCTGCCGTCGGAAGGGGAAAATTCTGAAATTGTCTTCCCCCTTTTCGTAAAATGTTCAGCGTTAAGGCTCGCCAACGAAATGTGTACACAACACTGCGATAGCGTGATTAAAGGCCTGGTGTGGAACTTTCTTACCGAAGTCGTGTATTTGCCAGAAGTAATAAATAAGTGTGGCACTTTCTTATCGAAGCCGTGTATGGTCAGAAGTAATAAATAAAGGTGGCTTTTTTGTCGAAACCTTGTATGGTCAGTGTGTCAGAATTTATAGCCCGGTGTACCTAGTAACAGAGACCATACCACCGGAGGCCTATCATCATAGTGCCCTACGCCAGCGTCCACCTAACCCGGACAGGTGACAAATCCAGGCAGGGTAGTAGTACCCTACTACTGATGGTCGCATCTTTGACGCAAGCCACAGCAATGGATGGACCAATTCCCACTTCGCACATAGCAGTGGGATTAATATTGGATGCTGTAGCAACTCCAGCCGACACCCTACCTACGGAAGTAAAGAATCAAACCCTTTGGAGAGAGCTCATAAAGGGGAATGATGAGCACCCATCAGTCCAAGTAACCCGGCACAGCTGGCACCGGAGATCCTGGTGTCAATCCAAAAGGCCGGGAAACAGGACCGCCGTGCCCTCATACGGAGGCCCGCCGCCCCACAGTAGGCTACCCAATCCGCCGAGGCGGGCAGTTTGCACGGACCCTCTCCGTTAGCCTGAGCTGAAGCTAAGTATCCAGCCCAAACCTGACCATAGTTGGAGGTGGAGATAGGACCATTTGATCAGAGCTAACATCTCCCAGTGTGCCACCGCCCTTATGGGTTACAAGAGCCGGACCCCGACTCCCCGGTAAAGCCACCAGTTATTGCACACTCTAACCCATTTAGGGCCACCGTGTATGGTCAGAAGTAATAAATAAGTGAGGCTTTCTTAACGAAGTCGTGTATGGTCAGAAGTAATAAATAAGTGTGACACTTTCTTATCGAAGCCGTGTATGGTAATTTTTATCATAAATAATATATAATTTAATAACGTACCGATATTTAACGTTACCGATTTAGTTGTAGGCTTGCCGCTTGCTTAAAAGATAGGAGTCGTAATACTTTTGAGAGCTTTTAATAATAAATAATATATAATTTTCATAATTTTTCGGTATTTAACGTTAGCGATATCGTTGTAAGCTTGCTTAAAAGATCAGAGTCAATAAAACAAACATTCCTCAAAAACATTTACAGAGATTTTTACTCCAACCTTTAAAGAGCATTGTTATTGAACATTTAAGAATTTTTATTGTTTAAGAATTTAAACACTTCTACCACTAATTTTGTTGCGTTGGCCCTCTGTCACCTCTCTCTGCCTTACGATCTCGCTTCGGGCTCTTTTGTAGTTTCGCGGCGAGCTCCCGAAACTTCGCTTACTTCGGTAACTTTGCGCTGAGGCTCGCCCACTTAAGGTGTTTTCTTGCCTTTGCCCGTTATATGATCGGGCTGATCTTTCTCGGGAGCGGCCACGTGCGTTGAGCAACTCGGTATTGAGGTGACAGTACCTCTTCAAGTGGTTTGAGCTATCGCAAAAATAACACATTTTCTTTGCTAAAGAAATAAATTGTGTATATACTTATTAATAGAGATTAAGCAAACGCTCTAAAAGGTTCAACAGCATCGTTGTGAGCCACATGAAAAAATTTACCAAAACTATCACGATGCTGTCAAATGTTTTATTAAGTAACTTACCACGTTAAATGGTAATTGTTCTATCGTCCTCCTTTCTCTCCCTTTTGTTTCTCGCTCTGTTTTTAGACTTCTTCTTCCTCTCTTTCAGCTATTCTATGTTTATTTCCTGCTTCCGCTCTTTTAGCATGATATTCAGCTACCTTAGTGTACGTGATTTTCCTTGCTGCATTATGGGTATCAACATTTATCTTAAAACTCTTCTGCTATTCTCGGCCAGTTTGCTCATCGGCTCGACGTCGTAAGCGAAAGGCTTAGCAATATTACGCGTATTTTCAGGATTTAAAAACTTATGGAGAAAAATAACAGGTAAATAGTAATAAATATTTTCCAATATATCTTTGAAAGTGTAGTTTTTAATCAAAATAAATTATTAACAGATGTTTAGAAACCCCCAAAAAGGGAGGAACAAGATGCTGTGGGGTAGGTTGTGGCAAAACCAGTTACAACAGCAAGGGAAGTGTTCATTTGTTCCCAAGATATATAAAATAGAAAGAGGAATGGAATACAAGGGTCCAGTCTGCACCTCAAGAGTTCAAAACTTAATACAAATTCAAAGGAAAATTTTCAAGCTCGATGCCCTCACCAACTAGCAAAATCTGTGGACACCACTTCAATATATCCGGAACAAAAGGATATGATGATGTTTTGCCACGCTATTTCCCTTGGAAGATATTTGATCATTTGGTTTTAAAGCCTTTTAAAGGTTGGTAATAATTAACTCTTACGCATATATTGTAACTTCTCACCTGTTTGTTTCTTATACAGAACACCTTCGTGAGAACTATCTTATATTACCACCGGGGGTAACCTTGTCTCTTGGAGCTAATGTAGCTATTAATAACAACGTTGAAAAGCCATCACCAAATAAATTAAACACGAATGAAGAAAAATCAGCCACCCATTTTGAACATCCATATGTAATAAAGGACCATTACTCGGCAATTATAAGTGAACAAGCTGCACAAATTAAACAGTTGTTACTTGAAAACAGTGAACTAAAAAAGAAGGTATCAACTCTAGAAAGGAACCACGAAGGAACCTTGAGTGAATTAACCAACAAATGTAAACAATATATAAATCTCGAGATTCAGTTTGAAGTGTACAAAGCTACGAACAAGTCTTTCAGTGTTCTGAATGTCTTAGATGATGAGAAAAAGCTACAATTCTATACAGGCTTTGAAACCAAAGAAAAATATATGGGTTTTTTTAAGTTTGTGATGGCTGGCTATGCTGAAGCCCGTGAGAAATTAAAAGGGGGAAATGCTACCGTACTTGAAGACATCAAAAATTCCAAAAGTGGAAAACAATTTTCTATTCCCGAAATTGATCAACTATTTCTTGTGCTGTGTAGGTTACGTGTAGGATTACTGGAAACTGATTTAGGTTATCGCTACGGTGTCAGTTGTTCGACTATAAGTCGAATTTTTACGTTCTGGGTTGATTTCTTGGAAAACACACTGAGCCAGGTGCCAATTTGGCCAAAAAGAGAAATTGTGTCAAGGTATATGCCTAAATCCTTTAAAGAATATCCTACTACAAGGATCATACTCGATGCGACAGAGTTTTTCATTGAAAACCCATCGGATTTCCGTGTGCAGTGTGACACGTATTCATCATATAAGTCACACAATACAACGAAAGGTCTCATAGGTATAACACCTAATGGGTTTATCAGTGTTGTGTCGGACCTTGCACCTGGTCGTATCTCCGATAAAGAGATAACCTATCATTCGGGGCTTCTTGATAAATTTGAAAGGGGAGACTCAGTTATGGCAGATCGAGGGTTTGTAATTAAAGAGATGTTAGAAGAAATAGGGGTTGCATTAAATATCCCACCATTTTTAGATGGTGCAGACCAGTTAAATTTAGAAAAAGAAATTGCAACCCGAAACATTGCAAGCATTAGAATCCATGTAGAAAGGGTGATTAGGAGAGTTAAATCATTTCGGTTATTGAAATTTTTATTCCCAAACAACATGCACGATAAGCTAGATAAAATCTGGAAAATAAGTTGTTATTTAGTTAATTTTATAGGCGACCCCTTGCTCGATAAGAGTCCTTAGTATCATTTAAAATAATTTTATTGTAAAACCCTATTACCACAAATCAATTTATTTCAAATTCATCGTAATGAAATTTAATATTCATAACTTCGGGTACATTTTGAGCTTATATAGTAATTAAGCACTATTTAAAATTAAACAAACCCCAATCACGTTTTAGGAATATTAAGTTGAGGTATATGTAGGAGCTTTTATAAGTTCAGATACTTGTAGGAACTTTTATACCTTAATTATGACAATACATGTAAATTTTTCTAGAAAAATTACTATTAAAAAATTTGTATTAACATCACAAGTAAATTGTTTTCACAAAATGTCTAATGTAATTTTGATAAATTTCATGGAAAAATGACTTAAAAATTTTATATTCTTATCACAAGTTCAATCTTTTTTCACAAAGTGGCTAAAATAAAAACTAGATATTTTAGGCAACATTTCACTTTCCCATAAATCTTTGTCAAAATAAATTATTTCGGTATAAAAATCTTTTCCGGAGTACACTAGCACATCGCACCACTTGAGGCAGGTCACAGCTAATTGCCCCATAATTTGAAAGTAATATTTGTGCGTATGGGAAAATTTAATAACTCCATTTTGTTCCCTAATGAAAACTGGTTTTAACTGTTGAACTGCTTCTTTTACAGTCAACCCCAGTTCTTTGGCTTTGGCTAAGGTTTTAATTTCCATTAACCCCCATTCATTGATATTACTATCAAAGATCAGTCTATCAGGGGAAGCACCAATAAAGGGTAAACCTGGATTTACGCAAAATCCAACAAGCACTATTTTAGTAATATTTTTATGAAAGGCAGCAAACATTTGAGTGGCTGGCTCTTCACAATTTAAACCTTCGGCCATATACTGACTAGAAATTTTTTTGTCATTTTTAACGGACTTCAAAAATGCATCATTTACTACCTTTTTTCTTCGGTATATTGGCCCAAAATGAGAAGCGGTTATTCTTTCCAGTCTTGCATTTTCCCATAATTTTGTACCAGACTGTAACCTGGTTCTCTCTTCTAATTCCCAAGAATCTGATAATGTTAATTTAAGGCCATCCAATGATATTCCCGTCACAAGTTCAAGCTCTTGCGTGTTAAATCCTTTCATTTCAATTTCATATTGAGGGACTTGAATTCTGTCTTCATTTTCTTTTGGAGAATCTTCGTCGTAAAATCGGTAACTAATACAAGTTTCAGGTTTTCTGGATAGCTCAGGCTTAAAGTTATGTGTCTTAATAATGTCTGAAAACATAGGTGTTAAGCTTGAGTCTTTCGATAAGCTCTTCAAACTACTTTCTTGAACTTGAACAAAAGTTAAAGCTAAATTAGCTTTTCTTTTATATAAGTATTCTCTTTGGTTTTTCTCCTTTTTATTAGGATCATTTTTATCAAAGTATAAACTGGAAAATCTCATTGGGGTTTGGTTTGCATTTTGAGATTTTAAACTTGGGGCATTCCAAATACATTTTTTATCCGCGCACGACTTATCATTGTCATTCTGAACTGTTTCTTCTACTATATACTTGTTTCCGCAGTTTATATTGTCAAGAATAACAAATAAAACTGCTATTACATGGCAGCATGTACCTCCTACCCCAGTTTTACAATCACAATAGCCGCCTGAAATAGCCTTGGAGTACTCAATCCAGACTACAGGATTGTACATTTTATGCAGGCTATAAGATGATTGCATCAAAACTTTTGCCCAAATATAATGAACTACGATATTGCGCACTTTTCTTGATTTAGCCATTCTATACCCTTTCACATAATGTTTATCAGCCTTATGTTTATTTTTAAGAGCGATAATATCTTGCTCACTGAATGTTTTAGGAAATTTGCTTAGTTGCTTGGTCCAATTTCCAGTTGGAATAATTGGTTTTTTAATTTCACTATTCATTTCTAAAGTAAACAATTACCCTTGGATTAATCCAATGATTCTGTAGGCTCATCAGATACAAGGCTTAGGAAGAAATTCAAAGTGGTTCTACAAATAGAAGTTAATTTTAATACTTTACACGTTAAAACTTTAATGGATAGCATACAAATAAATACAATACCTGATTTAAATCTTTAAGTAGGCCATTTTCATTACATTATCCAAATATTAATCAACGTGCAGCCAGATACGTGTTAACAACAATAGGAACTAGAGCAGACGATATTATTTTAAAAATTCCAAGCGACTCTGGGTAAAATGTTATTTCCCATAATTCCCGGTCTAGTTCTAGACTAGGCCACCAGGTGTAGTATTCAAACGATAAAGATCTATTGACTCTTTTCAATATGTTTCTAACACTATTTTGCGTAACGTTAAAGCTGTCAGAAGTATCATTAAATGATACATGTCGATGCCCAACAAACCACAGAAATACTAACAAATGTTTTTCTGGGGTAATAACAAGCCTTCCACCACCTATTAAAAGGCATACTTCATTATGTTTGATATTTGCATTTACAAGTACATGTATTACAACATTTAATAAAACAATTGTTATTAATTTAATTACCTTGAAGAGGCATCCCTGGATAATAATCAGAGCTTTCAAACTTCTTTACTAGATCATCGTATATGTTAGGCCTAATCCTAAACATACTTTTAAACTCTACAGAGTGATACCCTCTAACAATTATCTCGTCATAATGCAAAATGCTCATTCTAAAATTTCTGGTGGTACTTATTCTTGCGATCACTTCCATTTCATCATCAGATGATGATTCTGAGCTTGAATTGTCTGAATTTAGTAAGTCCAGTAATGCACCCATTACAGTCGCCATTTTCAATTTTTATCTATTTAAATTTTTTTTAATCTTGAATCCCCAAGACAGACTATGCGTACACCAATCCCGAACAGTCCGGGACTTTTTGTTAACGTCACATCATAATCCTGAACAGTACTTTGAGCAGTCCCAGACTGGCAGATAGTTTTCACCTAATATATCACAACGACCGCTAGTGGTATGGGACGGCGGTTTGGTCGCCGTGCGTAGTGATGTCAGCTGCGTAAGACGGCATGGCCTGGAATACAATTTTGAAGCTTCGTGGCACTTCATAGCTTCTTGTAAATTTTTATTTATCTACGAGACTTAATGTAAATAAGGATGCGGAACTAGGATTCTTCCTGAAACATTCCTTCTATTCGTATTGTGGACCAATAGTGCTGGGGGATTTTAATCTGCTGAGTGTTGAATGGGAAGCATTTTAGAACGAAAACCGAAGGTTCTACACTAAAGCCAAATCCGATATTATCTTTGGCCCCTAATTATTTTAAACTTAATTAAAAAAACCCAAACACGTAACTTTGTTTCGTTAATTAAATTAAAGTTACCGTGAACCCCATTTACCAGGTGTTAAAGAAGGTACATATCACCCCGCCTTTCCTATAACGTCTCACGAAATTCTGGACACTCATATCGACCTTACTAGACTACATACTCATATTTTGAAATAGAGACTATTTTTCATTATTGAGGCACTTGAGTAAAATAGACTGGATGCCGTTGCACGACGCTAGCGATGTCAACAACCTACGAATTTAAAATATTTTAAATTATCTGTTAATAAATAAATATGGATACAATAAGGATATTTTTAATAATATTTTTTTAAATAAATGAAGTAAAACTAAATGTATAAGCTAGTTCACGTTTTTTAATTTTTGAACATCGAATTTTAACCTTACATAATTTTAAGTAATTTATTCTTTATACAAAGGATTCTTTATAAACAGGATGAGAAAAACGAGGGAAACCACCTGAGGATCAAGTTACACTATAAAGGCATAATAATCTTGATTCGACAATCTCAAGGACACATTTCATTCTTTTCAAAATGGCGCTTTACGATATTACGTAGTCGCGTAGTATTTTCAAATATTTAAGATTAAGTTTTAATTATAATACGTTTTATTATTATTATTTGATTTTTTTTAATTATGGGTAATAGTAAACGTTGTGTCAATTCATTACTTTACCAAGGCCTAAGAAAGATATGATTAAGGGAAAAAAAGGGTGGCCACTTGAGGAAGAATCGATTTGGATTTATTTAGTAAGGTCCTTACATTTTGTGGGAGGAAAAGGGCCAAAGAAAGATCACCCAGACCCAATAGAATTTAAAGTAACTACATTCACTCTGAAGCTGATGGTACGTAACAGTTTTTACATTAGCCAATCTCTCACAGATTCCCTTTTTTCTGATTGAATTATTTTTAATTCGGTTACAATACTAGCTCCAGCTATGAAGAATTTGTTTCTGTATCCCCGAACCAATCGTGATAGAAGATAGTGAAATTAGTTATCACACTTCTAATGCTCAAATCAAGCTAGATTTTTTGGATTTAGAAGACGTAGTGCAAAACGGGAAACATGATGCTGATAAGAAAATAGAACAAAATAGACTTAGACTAGAAAATCTAGATGTTAGCGCTAGGCCGAATAATTTGCTTCTCAAAGGTATTGATGATAAAGAGACTGAAAGTACACAAAGCTTTTCTTAAAAAATAATGTATTTCTTTGAAAATAAATTGGATATAAAGATACTAATTAAATAAAGCCAGGTGTACAGAAAATGCCCCCATAATCGGGGAAAAAAATAGACATATATAATCTTTAGAACCGAAACGTACGATGATAAAATACAAAATCTAAAAAATAGCACTAAACTAAAAGGTACTAACATTTATATGGAGCACGATTTTACACTAATAAAAAAAGTCAGCTAGGCTAGGCTAATACCCAAGGCACCACCTTAGGCCTAAGTCGTCAAGCGACTTTTGAAGCCATTAATTCAGGTGGCCGGGTTACAATACGTAGGAGGGTGGTGGCAAGCCCTGCATGCCACGCGTTCGAGCCAACAGCTCCCTACACTAACTATTACCGTTAACCTCAACAACTTTTTACGGAAGGGGAAACCGAAGATCTCGAGGGAAAACCCCTTAAACCAGTGGGGAAAGAACTTGCAAACTCAACGCAGAAGGAGTTGTTCCGAGTTTTCACCCAGTGCCACAAGCAGGGATCGAGCCCGACTCCTCTTGCTGCGAAGCGAAAGTGCTAATCACTCCGCCACCACACCCTTCCCGGGGTAAATATAATCTTCGCGCCTTTTTGCGAAAAATAAAGCACCAGAAAAATTTGAAAAATTCTTAAAAATGTTGGGTTAAATGATTTTGGTTATTTCATTTTTAACTACTTTTTATGTCCAAAATAACCCAATTGTAGTTGAAAATCTTGAAGTACAAAATTTGGGTCAAACAAAATTAGGTTGTTTTTAAGATAATATTATAGCAACCCAAAATTGGGTCATACTATCAAATTTAAAGTTCCCACGCGACAAAGACGATATGAGCATCTTTTATGTGTCCATCGAACTGGTAGTCTATGGATGATTCTTGCACCGTCTGCATTCCAGTGGGATCAAATTTTTCAATGGATGTTTTTGTGGAAACCAAATTGAATGAGTGATCTCTTATAAAGTTCAAGGAAAATTTCATAAGTAAGATTATTTATTTTTTATTGTTTTTTTCTCTTAATCTATAACACTTTTAACAACAATAATTTTGTTAGTAAAATTTTTGGAAATAGGGTGTCCGAGTGTACTACCGTCAATTTCTGAAAGTAGTTGTCTACGTGACAATTTTCTGAATTTCTCACAATGTGAGAATGAAAATTGTCACGGAGACTCTTCGACAATTATGATGTTTCGTAAAAACATGAACTCTAAATTTATTTTAATGTCTGTCCCTTCTTAGCCGTAACACTTACAAGAATAAACACTGTTTTTTCAGTTCGTAGAACTAGTTTTTGTATAATGTATGTCCCTTTTTCAGAAGGAGAAAAAAGATTAAATGGAACGTAATAATATTTATTTAGGTGAAACCAAATTGGTTTCATATGAAAACACTGTTTAGAACAGCGAAGACTTAACGAAGTATTTAATTTCTAGTCAAATTTAAAGATAATTCATAAATAAAACAAAATCTAGTTGCAAATTGAGTTTGTGCAATAAAATAATAAGCGATTTGACCTGTATGTAATTGTAATTTTGTTATTTCTGGCTATTTCGTTCTCAATTAATCGTTAAGATTTGTATATTTTTTTATTGTTGATGATAGGGAAGAGGCAAGTCTAAAGTTTAAGGACGGGCATATGAATCTAACGGGCGTGAGTTGAAATCTCGCTTCCGATAATATCTTTTATTAATTTTTTTCATTTTAATTTTATTTTCAGTTTGAACATTTTCTCTGCTTTTTATGTCAAATAATTTATATTACTTAATTTCCTCAAATAATTTTACTTTAATTCCTCGAATTCATTCTCTTGTCATTTTAATTCATTTTGGGCTCCCAACGCCATCTCGTTACAAAAAAATTACTAAGAATTTTGGAATTGCTGTATTTGTTCTCTGCGCTGTGCCCCGGCGCCTTTCCCTGGTACGTTCTAATCGGTGACATCGGTTTCCTACTGTACGCTTTGACGCGTTTCCGGTTTTGACGTCACGATAGTCATCGGTTACTCACCGAAGTCATCGGCTGGAAGACTCGGTTTTTCCGATGACTGACGTCATTACTGACGTAAAACTACTATAAAAGCTACGCCATTTTAAAATACCGATGACTGAATAAAAGCGTTCAGCAACTTACGACGTCATTATGACGAAAAAGCTCATCGGTGGAAAATATCAAATTCATCGTATTCCCTCTCTCCCTTCTCTGAGAATGGAACTTCTCCGTTTCCCCCTTTACCCCGTTTCCACTCCCCAAGTAGCCGGGAATTTGCTAAGAGCGTCGCCGAAAAAATTGAATTTCATTAAACTAATGATTAAGCACTTAAAAAACCCAATTAAAACGAAACATTTAAAAGGCACAAGGTTTCGACGTCAGGAATCCTGTGGTGGTTTTAGATTTCGCCTAGGACAAATAGTTTTAGAGATATAAAAATAACAAGCAATGCATGTTAAAAAAGGATCTCAGTCGAAATTTCGGGGCTTACGGTTTCAGCATAGACCAAAGCCAGGCGATCCGGAACAGATTGCGTTGTAGAACGGGGGCTGGTAAAAGGCAGGAGTCGAGGGTAAGAATAAACAGTAAACCTATCGGTTAACTTAAATTAAGGAAGATTGAGAAATCTATTAAGTAGAAATTGTATCTAAGAAAGAACACTTGTTTAATTCATTCCACAGACGTACTCAGTGAACTTGGAGTTATTGAAAAAAGGGGATTCCGATTTGTGTAGCCGAGGCTGGATCAGTATTAAAGAGAGCTGGCTCAGATCTCGAGTTAAATATGATTAGTTAGCCTCGACGGTTACAACATCTCAATTTTAAGCTATGTAAAACCTTAGCTAGTTTGGCAGTAAATATGTCTATTTTAGACTACGTATAGTTCCTTTTTGAAAAGGTATTCACTTTGCTTACACTTATTTTTATTATCTGTGCCCAATAAATTGCGATAATTGAGGGGAGTTTTGGGGTAAGTTCTTTTATGATAGACTACATATATTTTATTTTAATTGTACTAATTTTTTATAACCAAACAAAATATTTGTAGTTTTTTTGGCATTCTTTAGTCTAATATTTGTTTTAATTTTTTTAAAGGTAATGAAATAGACCGTGAAACATTTTTGATACTTACACCTGATTTATTTAAGGAACTTATTCCAACTATTGAACCTAGATCCAAGTTTAATGCTTTTCATGCTAAACTTAAAGAAGAATTAGTTACCGAGAGATTGGTAGTATCTCCTCAGTAAGTGACTTATGTAACCCAATAATATCAACTATCTCTAATTAGTTCAAATTGATTATATTTCCTGCAGTAAAAATAATGGACTTTACTTGTTTGAAATGTTTTTAAAGACAATTAATTTACCGTCGGAATTTTCATGGATTAGGTGATGGGTTTGGACCTATTTATTGTGCTGAAGAGAACTGCAATCAGTCCTATTCCTATTTTTCTACATTAGATAAACACCTTGAGAAAAATCATAAGGACTCTTTAGAGGCAACTCATACTGTATTTAACACAGTTACACCTCCATTAACTGAATACTTAAATTCCATGGATGATATACAAAATGATGATAAAAACATTGAATTTAATGAAGAAAACGAAGATGTTCCGGTTTTTAATTATGATATGAAATTTTATCTGCCTACTTAAATCATCGCCTTCTATTACAACAACGACTGTTCAAACTGTAGTATCTACCACAAAAGAGCTAGTTGGGGAGATAGTTACGTATTTAAAGCAAGCTGTCAGAGAAAATTTAAAAAATGTTAGCGAGGAAAACCTTTGAAAATAAATTTTCAAAATTTGATGCAGTTACAAATATATTTCATTTATTTTATACTGAGTATTCACAAAATAAATTTCTTAAAGAAAGTGAAGATTTAATTATACCAAGAAACATTGAAATTAAGGATATCCAGTCAGATGAAAATGAAACAGCTGAAAGGAAAACTAAGGAGTTCCAACTCATTCCATTGAAAAGCATGTTGAAAAAGTTATAGAAAGTTCTGGTGTTTTTGATATAGTTCAGGGTTCGAATTTAAAAAACCCACCCAAAAAAACCCACGTTTTTCTTGGGTTGGACCCACCTTAAAAACCCCACAATAAAGTCCACTTAAAAACCCCACAATAAAGTCCACTTAAAAACCCCACAATAAAGTCCACTTAAAAAACCCACCTTAAAAAGTTTCAAAAATGACGAAAAAAGTTTAAATTTATAGTTTAATAATTAAACTATATTAAACTATATTAAAGAATTAAACTTTAATTCTTTAAATTCTATAATATTACAAAAATATTGCTTTTTTATAAAACGTATTTACACAAAATACATTACCAGTGTTTTGGTAAACACTAATCTAACAGTAGCAAGTTAACAATGTTAACTAAACAGTAAGTTTTAAACTACTGCAACTTTCAATCAATATTTAGCAGAACATGAAGCAGAAGATACTTTACGTCTACGAAAGATAAGAATAAGGGCGAGAAATAAGTAGTGTTAAATTGAAAATAAAAATAAAAATGAAGTAAATCATCGATTTGGGGAATTATTTTAGGTAAAAAACCCAAAAAAACCAATAAACCCAAAAAAGCCCAATGGGCTTGGTTTTTTAAACCCTGATATAGTTAATTAATATATGAATTCAGTCTGTTTGGTTACGAGATTTTTAAAATGGAATTAAGGCTGTAGATAATGGAATACAATGTAATGAAAGCAAAGTTTTAATACCGATAATGATGTATTCTGACGAATTTGAGGTAACAAACCCCCATGGTTCAAAAACTGGAAATCATAAAGTTAATAATAAATAAAAATAAACTTTCATTATTTGCATGAGTTAAGTTTTTAATTAAAAATTATTTAAAAGGACTTCGCGTATACAATACGACATCATAAACCCGACTATAGTTTCGGAACGACCCTCGTTCCATTCTCAAGGGTAACTGTTTGATTCAACAATCAGGATAAAATTACAAAATAACAAAAACCAAGTAAAAAAGTTAAAACAGATCTCGTCATACAAAGTCCAAAAAAGGGCCCAAGTCATTGTTCATTTTTTGTTTTTCTTTTTTTTAAATCTCAATACTCTCCCTAATGTTGCGTTCAAAAAAGTTGTAAGGTTGTGCTAACAATGTTGAATTCTCCCAGTCGATAACATGGGATGGATTATTTTTTAAATGAAATGCAACCGCAGATTTTTCGTAATGTCTATTTTTACAATGATATTTATGTTCTGATAAGCGTGTTCCTAGGGCCCGTTTTGTTTGGCCAATATATACGTCATTACAATCCTGGCTAGGTATTTCGTAGATACCGGCTTTTTTAAAATTACTAAATTTTTGTTTCCCTTTATTAAAATTATTTTCTAACCTATTTGCCAGTCTATACGCTATTTTTACCTTGGAATTATTTGACTTATTTTTAAATATGTTTTCTATTTGGTACGACACTTGGGGGCATACGTAAAGGTTACGAATTTGGTATCTACTTTCGGCTTTTTAGTCTATCCATTTTTAAAAACATTTTATCTATTATTTCGGGGTTAAACCCCCGATTATATGCTATAGATTTGATGTAGTATAATTCTTTTTTGACAGCTAAATCACCCGAGCAGACATTTTTCATTCGCCAGAGCATAGTTTTGTAAACGCCAATTTTATGATTATAAGGGGAGCTCGATTTTGAATGGGGGAATAAGTTAACCGTGCCGGGTTTTGATATTTGATTGTCTTTTTTGGTCTCTAAGGTGAACTGGATAGCGGTATTGACTTTATTAAAAGTATCTTCAGCGAGAGTTGGATTATTCTTATCGTTGTCGGTAATAAGAAAAATATCATCTACATATCTTCTATAGAACTCATAGAAAAAATTATCCGATTGTAACACCTGTGCCTCAATATAGTGCATAAATATTTTACAATGTGTCCGTGGAAAATTGGAGTATGTTCTCCCGCGATGTTACTTCATTGTGTACAAGAGTTCCGGTCGATGAAGCTGTAAATGCACTAGATAAACGGTTGAAAGAATTTGGTTATCCACCCAGTGACGTTAAGGATATAAGCTACCTCTTGTGTAATATATTTATGCACTATATTGAGGCACAGGTGTTACAAACGGATAATTTTTTCTATGAGTTCTATAGAAGATATGTAGATGATATTTTTCTTATTACCGACAACGATAAGAATAATCCAACTCTCGCTGAAGATACTTTTAATAAAGTCAATGCCGCTATCCAGTTCACCTTAGAGACCAAAAAAGACAATCAAATATCGTTTCTAGACGTATTGATTAAACGAAATTAATTTAATGCAATATCAACAGAAGTTTATAGAAAACCCGGCACGGTTAACTTATTCCCCCATTCCAAATCGAGCTCCCCTTATAATCATAAAATTGGCGTTTACAAAACTATGCTCT
Source organism: Leiobunum rupestre (assembly GCF_980474605.1). Classification (NCBI taxonomy): domain Eukaryota; kingdom Metazoa; phylum Arthropoda; class Arachnida; order Opiliones; family Sclerosomatidae; genus Leiobunum; species Leiobunum rupestre. The sequence continues at coordinate 47,898,821 of NC_143391.1, read as the reverse complement.
GGCGAATGAAAAATGTCTGCTCGGGTGATTTAGCTGTAAAAAAAGAATTATATTACATCAAATCTATAGCATATAATCGGGGGTTTAACCCCGAAATAATAGATAAAATGTTTTTAAAAAAGGATAGACTAAAAAAGCCGAAAGTAGATACCAAATTCGTAACCTTTACGTATGCATCCCAAGTGTCGTACCAAATAGAAAACTTATTTAAAAATAAGTCAAATAATTCCAAGGTAAAAATAGCGTATAGACTGGCAAATGAATCCGTTAACGTTCACCGTCACACGGTGGTTTTGCCAACCCTTCGAGAAACTGCGAACGCAGAGATTTCGAGAAACTGCGAACGCAGAGATTTCGAGAAACTGCATACACAATGATTAACCTTTGCACGGAAAATGCGACAGACAGACCGACACGGTAATTGTAATACCCCTCCAAGGTACAAAGTCCCCTCGGAGAGGTAAAAATTATTTAAAATAAGTCAGATAATTCCAAGGTGAAAATAGCTTTCAGCCGGCAAATAGGTTAGAAAATAATTTTAATAAAGGGAAAAAAAATAGTAATTTAAAAAAAGCCTTGAGAATGGATCGAGGGTCGTTCCGAAACTTTAGTCGGGTTTGTGACGTCGTATTGTATACGCGATATCCTTTTAAATAAGTTTTAATTAAAAACTTAACTCATGCAAATGATGAAAGTGTATTTTTATTTATTATTACCATAAGCATGAAGCTCCACGCATGAAAGTGATATAGTTATACATAAAGTTACCGGATTTTCTTACATGATTAAAGGGATGCCACCAAAGTTCATCTCTTCTATAAACAACTTCTACTTATTTGCTCTTTTCAAATCCAAATATATAAAAAATTAGATAATGGACTTCATTTAAGGTGGGGTGGCGGAGTGGTTAGCACTTTCGCCTCGCAGCAAGAGGAGCCGGATTCGATCCCACCTTGTGGCACTTGGTGAAAACTCGGAGCAACTCCTTCCGCATTGAGTTTGCAAGTTCTCTCCTCACTGGTTTAAGGGTTTTTTCCGAGTCCTTCGGTTTTCCCTTCCATAAAACCTTGAGGTTTACGGTAATAATTAGTATAGGGAGCTGTTGGCTCGCGTGGCATGAAGGGCTTGCTACCACCCTCCTACGCATTGTAACCCCGCCACCTGAAAGGTCGCTTGATGATTTAGGCCTAAGGCGGTGCTTTGGGTATTAGCCTAGCTGATTATTATTATTATTATTTTATCAGTCCTCTTTGAAGAATTTAATGACACTGACAAAAATGGTTTCTATATTAATAGCCCATCATTCCTAGGCACAGTTTACACATACTTGGCTCAATTATCTGGAGACAGTCTTGACCTGAATTCTATGCTGGGCTTGGTGGAGTGTTTTACTGCTAACTGTATGTGTCGCTTTTGTAAAGTTCACAAAAACGAAATGACTCACCAAATTACTCTAGACCGCAACTTAATAAGAACGAAAGAAAATTATGAGCTTGATAAAGTCCAAAAAAACTCATCTGAAACCGGTATTAAAAGAAGCTGTGTGTTAATGATTTGAAACATTATCACGTTTTACAAATTATGTGCCTCAGATCATGCATGATATCTTAGAAGGAATTGGCCCCATTGAGCTGAAATTGGTCAAACCGCAGCTCAGTCATGGTGTCTTCTTCGCTATTTACCTCTAATAATTGGTGATCTGATACCTAATGATAATGCATTTTTTGAACTTCTACTCATGCTTTTGGAATGTATTGACTTTATCTTTTCAACGGTAATCTATCAATATAATCTTCCATACCTTAATCCAATAATAACTGATCACCACGAATATTATCTTAGCTTGTTTATGGAACGTACTTTAAAACCAAAGCACCATTTAATGCTTCAGTACATGGATTGTATTAAAATGACTGGCTCCCTTTGCTAGAGTAGGAGTTATACGATTTGAGTAAAAGCATTATTTTTTCAAGCAACATGCGCGTGTTATATGCAATTTCAAAAATATTACCAAATCCTTGGCATTTAGGCATCAGATGAAGTTTGCTTATAATAATCGAAATTCTAAACCTTTGGACAAAAGAGCAACAGTGATTGGTGCTTGTCAAAATAGTCTTTTAGAAAATTTGAAGTAGAGTAAGGAATTAGCAAAATTATTAGGAGTTACACTGTATGAGGACTTAGGCTGTGCGAACTGCATAAGGTACAATGGAGTTATATACAAGCCTGGGTTTTTGGTACTCTTAGCTTGTATCTGAAGTGTTACCAGTTTGTGGATAAATACAGTTTATCATGATTACTATAAATTTGATTTTGAAACCTCTAGAATTGTAAAAATTTAATACACTTCTTATGTAGATATCTGTTCTTTATTGTTCGACTTTTTTTGTTTATGAAAATTGTACCTCATAATATAAGAAGCACAAATTGTAATTTATCAAACCTACTCTCACATATATCAGTTAAATTAGAAGATACAACAAATATATTAGCACTAGTTGAAACATGGTACTACGATAATCAAACTGTTTATATTGATGGCTACAATTGTTTTGGACAAGGGCGCACGGGTCGGGGCGGAGGTGGAACAGGTTTTAACGTGTATAAGAGTTATTAAAATGTTGAAATTATTGAAATATTAAACTGCGCAGAAGGCTATTTCGGTTTAAATGCCATAAGAATAAATGAAGCTTATCTCTGTGTAATATATCGCCCACCGGGTGCTATAGGGGATTTCTTTCAGCGTTTGGAAAAATGCATTCTTAGTATGGGTCCATTAAATGCTAAAACAATTATACTGGGAGATATAAATATAGACTCTATGCAGCAGAATCTAGAGATTTAGGGCATGTCCCAGAGACGAAAAAGTCAATCGTTAACGCGTTCGTAGGTGAAAATTATGACAAAAATGAAAATGAGCTAACGTGATAAATCAAGGTGTAAAAACAGTATCGAAACAGATGTGACCCAATACTATGAATTGATTATAAAAAAGGATTTTGGCACAACCAATCAAACATTAACCTGAAACCGCGTTTATTGAGCTACAAATGGGAATGGTCAGGGCCCGAATTGAAGGGGGTCCCATAGATTCTGCTACGCAGGTAAGAATTCGTTTATCATTATTTTTATTTAATATTAAAACGGAAAGAAGAAATAATTATCTTCTCGTTTTGATATATTTAAAATGTCACTTTGGGAGTAAATTGTATTATAAAATAATTTTTTTATAGATCCTCATAATCATGTGCTGTATTTGTTTATGAAAGACGGAGAATTATTATCGACAATATCAGTCAAATTATTTTTTGTATTACACCTTATATTAATTAAATTTTTAAAATATAAGGATTTATTTATTATTGTAGCTATCATTTAAATAGAAAGGCGGACACATCTCCCTTTTTATCTGATACCCGATGATAAAAACACCCAAATATACTTAATGAAATGTGTATTGAGCCCCAAACTACTTTTATGGGTTAAAAATTACCGGAAAATAACAACCACCTTTGAAAAATATTTTAATGAAATTCAAATCTACCGCCAAACTGATATTAAAAGAAAATAATAATGAAGATGGAGCCAGCTCCGTTGGACGATGGGTCAGCTGACAATAATAAAGAAATGTTTCATTGGTGTGGGAAGTTTTACGGCTGCAAGCTAAAGAAAAGGTAATAAGTAATATTCATTAAATTTATTTTAAAGTAGTAGACACACTGTTGGTAAATGTAATTATGTTTCAGGGTTATGAATTATTCGTTTATAAAAGCGATGCAACCAATTGACGGAATGATATTTTTCAAACAACGCGTATCGTATCGGTTGGGATAACGAGTACGGTCCAGAAAATATTCCTACCCTTGCTCAAAGATATTAATTCACCAAGGCGGGGGAAGATGGCGCCACAGTGCAAGTCGTGACCTTTTAGTGGGGCGAATTTAATCAGAGAGAGGGGGTTACATAGAATATAAAAGTGAAAGGGGGAGATTCGAATTCAGAATGGAAACCCTTTGTTTGTAATCCATCACAAAATCTTTATTTAACACTAAAATATAATATAAATACTATACACCAAATTAACAAAATGGGGTAAATATATTGTCTTTCTTTTCTTTAAAGCGAGGGGAACGAATCTATTCTATTCTTGTGATGGTTATGCCACCACAAGTATATTGTTAATTTCTATATTTAAAATAAACGGGGGGGGGGGTGGGGGGTTAAACATAAAATAGTACACTACTTGACAATATATTCATTCACAAATTTATCGCTTACGATTCTCCATCGGATCAGTTCCAACGTTTGTATATTCCGTCACTCTATGGCTCTAAGGAAGCGGGGGCCAAAACAAATATGCACTAAACACTTAATAATAAATACTACAATTAAAGATTCTTCAATTAAACTGGGGAAAATTAAACAATGATTGATAACTTACTCTAAGTGATACAAAGAACACGAGGGCAAAACGAACGAAAACGGCATAATCCCAACGGTTTAAATATACGAAGCGGAATGAACTCTCAGCCTCGTGGGGACGTATTTTAACCTTTTTTTGGACAATAGCGAGGTTTTACACCTTTCTATCTAAGAATTGTTTTCAACGTGTTCACCAGCTACTTCAGATTTTGACCCTGGGTAATAATAATAATAATAATAATAATATTTATTCGCCCTAATGATTCCCTTTTATAACAGGGAGGAACCATACAAAATGATTCGCGAGCACAAATTCACAAACTAAAATTCAAATGAGCATATAAGTATAACATTCAATTAGTTACTTTAAAGTTAAAATTGCGTTAAAAATAACAGATTTCAGTAGCGAGAATAGTTAATATCAATGTTTACACCGTTCGTTGCTTTCGACTCGCCCATTGTAACAGAACACGTGTAAAAACTCTGACCAGTTTTCAATTAAATCTGATGTTTAATAATTAATGTTAAATTTAGTGTAAAATGATTTGTTTTAATTTAGTCCTTTAAAATTATGTTTGAATAATTTATGTATGTGTGTATTTTAAAATGTGTCCTTTTCAAGAGTTGAAAGACGGAAAATCCGATTTCTAAATAGCTATTGTAAATAATTTGGGTTATATTTTAGTGCAGGTGGTGGAAAAATTCCTTGAAAGTATTGTATAGCCTGCGAGAGCCGGGTTGAGGAATGCGTGACGTAGGTGGAAAATCCCTCGCTAGCTCTCGCGCGCGGTTCCCGACAGCCCGGCTCCGGCAGGCGCGGCCAGGGGCAAGACCCCCCTGGACCGAGGTTTCCTGAGAAGAGGGCCGATAATAAACGGTCAGAACACCTTTTTCCTCTATCAAGAAAGGTAGAATTTGTAAGCGCCTAAATGGCGACAGTTCTTAAGTGGTTAATACGCTGCCAAATGCAGCATTTCAAGTCCAATACATGAAAATTGTTATTGTTTGTTTTATCTTCGTCGTATTTCCTCTTAAAGTAAGACAAATCCCAAACTAGCTAGCATGTTTCAGTCCGTGTCAGTTAGTAAACACAGCTCTCCCAATTAAAACCAAATGTCAGAAATTCAAATGACGTTTATTGTTTATTTTGCGATAAAAATACCCACAAAACTGTAAACTGCTCTGGTAACACGCTTGAACAAAAGAGGTTAATTGTTAAAAATTCAGGTAGATGCTTCAATTGTCTCCGTAGAGCTCACGAAGTAAGAGATTGTAGATCCAAATTTAAAACCTGTTTGAAATGCGCAAAATGCCATAATTTCGCCATCTGCGAAAACAACCCTGTCAATCAAAGCCCTAAGTCAGTAAATAAAATCGAAGAGACAAGTGTAGTATCTACCGTAGCGTGCGTTAAATGTCATGATAACGTTGTTTTGTTATAAACCGCGACCGCCTTGTTAAGAAATCCCTCCCAACCACAAAACCGAAAAATTATCAGGTGCATGCTTGACGGGGGGTCCCAAGTAAGTTTTATCAAAGAGGAGCTCTCCAGAAAACTAGGGTTTTCCGTTGTGGGTGAAGAATCTTTAGAAATTTATAGTTTTGGGAACAAAAGTCCCTCTGAACAAGTACGCAAGAAGGTCAAACTGAGATTAGAAAATAGAGAAAATCCCCACGAGTTTGTAGAAATTATAGCGGTTGAAGTACCGTTTTTGTGTTGCACTGAAAATAGTGTCGAAATTGGAGAGATCGAAGCGATTATGAAAACCAATGGTATGCAATTAGCCGATGACCATAGGGGTCCTGAAGTAAATGCTGATCTAGACATATTGATAGGTGGAGATTATTTTTGGAATGTCGACACAGACAAAATTGAAATGTTTACTCCGTCATTAGTAGCCCAACAAACTAAATTAGGGTGGACTTTACAGGGACCGATTAAAAACGAAGTGAAACACAAAAAATCGGTAAAAACCATGTTAATCACTTTAGGCCAAAAGAAAGTTAATGACACCCTGAAAACATTTTGGGATTTAAGAGAGTTTAGGTATAAGCAGCAGGGAAATAAAAGAAAGTTCCGACGACCCAACCTTAGAAACCTTTTTCAATGACATAACGTACCAAGAGGGGAGGTATACTGTAAAATTCCCCTGGAAAGTCAGGTGGTGAAAAATTCCTTGAATGTATTGTATAGCCTGCGAGAGCCGGGTTGTGGAATGCGTGACGTAGGTGGAAAAATCCCTCGCTAGCTCTCGCGCGTGGTTCCCGACCGCCCGGCTCCGGCAGGCGCGGCCAGGGGCAAGACCCCCCTGGACCGAGGTTTCCTGAGAAGAGGGCCGATAATAAATGGTCAGAACACCTTTTTCCTCTATCAAGAAAGGTAGAATTTGTAAGCGCCCAAATGGCGACAGTTCTTTAGTGGTTAGTACGCTGCCAAATGCAGCATTTCAAGTCCAATAAATGAAAATTGTTATTGTTTGTTTTATCTTCGTCGTATTTTCTCTTAAAGTAAGACAAATCCCAAACTAGCTGGCATGTTTCAGTCCGTGTCAGTTAGTAAACACAGCTCTCCCAATTAAAACCAGAGAAAAGGCCAAGTCCCCTATCCGCCAAAAACAAGGGTTAGGGTAAAATCCCAGCGCGGTAGAAAAGTCATTCGACCTTCCACTTAAAACGTTTCTCACGCTCGAAAATTCTTCACAATCCAATAAAACGTGTCCAAGATCCTCTGTTTTTGCACCGCACAACTGGCATATAGGATCACCATTAAATATTTGGGAAAGACGAAAAGCTGTTGGCAAAGACCCAGTTCGAGCCTGAAAGACAAGATGACTTTCGCGATCGTTGCTGTAGAAATTTTCTTCTTTTGCTGAGTATATCGCAAGGCTTTGATGTTTCTCTACTTCGACTCTCCAATATTCATTCGATGACTGCCGTACAGCGCTTATAACCGCCGCGTTCCATTCTCGTAGATTCATGACATTTTGCCTCTCGTAGCCTCGACCGTACTTGCTGTCTAAAAAACTCCAGCGATTTATCCATTTTGTTCTACAGCCCGTCATTCGCAAGTAACGGTAGACTTGTTTCACCACACGGGTCTCCGCCATGAACCTTAGTTGACCCAAGTACAACAACTTTCCCGTGGCTTCTCGTTCCACGAATAGGGATAATCCAAGTTCTCCCTTGATCGCCGCGTGGGAGGTGAGAAAATTTCCGCCTACAGCCGTTTTTCCCACTGAAAATTGTGCCTGGTCCAATTTACGGTTGACATTTGCCGAATAGCAAAGGACTTCATTCGAGTACGTTAGGCCGGAAACCGCTACTACTTTCCATATGGTACGAGAGATGGTGTAGCGGTTATAGGAGTGGACCCCCTTGTGCTTCACAGCTCTCATCAAAAAACCCGCTTTTTGACAAACTTTTTCTTCCTGATGTACTCTTCTGGAGAAGAACAGAACGCCAAGATACTCAAAGGAATCCGTACGTGTGACTTCTTCGTTTTTAATCATGAAGACGACCCAAATGGCAACGTCATCTTCCCCCCAGGCCATAATTTTACATTTGTCGGCGCTAAACTGCAGTCCGTAATCAGTCGCAAATTGCCCACATACATTTAGTAGCAATTGTAAGTCATTCGGGCTCTCAGCCATGTTAAAGATGTCATCTGCAAAAAAAAGACCAGTTATTCGGAAATCAATTACTTCTCGTATAGGAAGCTTCAAATGAAATCCCGCGGTAGTTTCCTTTAACTTTCGTTCTAGTGGCGAGAGAAAGAGAGCAAAAAGCAAAGGCGATAGCGGATAACCTTGCTTTAATCCAGTTGTACTTGGTATGTATTATGTTTCCGTACTGCCGAGAAAGTACTTGTACATGGTATTTTCATAAATGGCCGCCAAATGCTTCACAAAATCATGCGGAATTCCAAGCTCCTTGAGAGTTCCCCATAGCTTCAATCTATTTACCGAGTCGTACGCTTTTTTCAGGTCGAGGAATGCGACATAAAGCGGACGATTCTCTATACGGGCGATTTCAATTAATTGAGAAAGTACAAATAAATTGTCCGCTCCTCTTCTATCTCGACGGAAACCGTTCTGTAATTCACCCGGTAATCCACGAGATTCCACGAACTTCTCCAGTCTTGACTTAAGAATCGACGCGTATAGTTTCGAAAGGCACTGAGAGAGTGCAATTGGACGATACGAATCCAGATCCAAAGGATCCTTTCCCCCTCCTTTAAACAGTAGCCGAATTAACGTAAGCGACCAATCTGAAGGGATTCGATTCGTATGGAAAATTTCATTAAATACACTACATAGGCTCTTCCGTGCCGACGGACCAAGGCTTCGAATTAATTCATTCGTTATTTTGTCGTCACCTGCCGCTTTCCCACAAGGGAGATGTTTGATAGCTGCGTCGAGCTCATACACTGTGATATCTTCCATCAGCGAAAAATCAGATTCATTTTCAGCTCTGCTCCTAGGTCAGACAAAACAACTGGGAGACGAGCACTAAGCTTACTTTCTTCTTCGCTAATATATTCTTCAAGTCGCGTCTTAATGTCGTTCTTAGTCTTGAGTATGGTACCGTCAAAAGCTTTAATCTGTTGGTCTTGAATTAGAGGATTAATTGGTCGAAATAGACTCCAAAACTTCTTACTGGCAAGGTTTCCAGCAGTTTTTATATCCTCTTCAGTTTCCGCATCGATTAGTTTTATTTTACGAGTGACTAAAATGGCAACTTGTTTCTTTTTCTCCAGAAATAAAGACCAATAGTATTGTACCAGGTCTTCGCCGTAATAATCCCTATTTTTCGCGAAGCGCCGATAGACCCGATTAGCCTCCCTTCTTTCTTGAATCGCCGACTTAACCTCTTTATCAAACAATGCTTCTGTACCCGCTTCTTCGCGTCAGTTGACGTTCTGCCTAATATTGAAGAGGCGACATCTCAAATTGACAAACTGAAGTCGCCGTACGACAACCTTTTCTCGGAGCACTTTTCATCAACAGACTCGCCAAAAAGCTTCAAAATATCCGGATTAGTAGTTCGCCACCGAACTTGGCATTGAGTTATAGGCGAAATCCTAAGACGGAATTCAGAGATCAGCGCGTTGTGATCACTTCCGAAACTGTGCTCGCCAGACTCATCTATTGTGAACTTCAGCAAATGTCTCTTTAGGTTCACGTTACATAGTCCATAGTCGATACACGATGAAAGCCCACGCGCACACCACGTAATCCTTCCAACACACTCAGACGTCGCGATATTTAGAATTTCCAAATCGTTAGAAAGTGACCATGCAAAAAATAACTTTCCAGTTGCGTCTTCATACCCGTCGAGTTCCATCAAATAACTATTGAACTCTCCTACTAGATAGACTAGTCGATCGCCTTCAGGGTTCAAAGTTGCAAGGTCCGTAGTCATACATTTGAAAATGTTACGATTCCACTCTTGAACCGTCTCTCCACCACCGGTAGCCAAATACCCGACTCCCAACAAGATAGTAATTGCCATTGTTTCTACCTCTAGCCACATATGTTCTTTACAACGAAACAATAGTGCGCACTTGATTTCGTCCTTCACGAGCACACCGATTCCTCCCCCTCCTTTGTCCCTGCCTCTGCGATTTACACCATACAATGTAAAACCTGGTTGGAGTTCGGGGGTTTCTTCACCCCTTAGAAAAGTCTCGGCCAATCCAAAAATCAACGTATCAATTTTAATCATCTTCGCCTGTAGCTCGGACCACAGTTCACGATTTCGTCCTTGCCTTTCAACATTTACAAATCCAATTTTCAGATGATTCTGAGACGACCTCCTTCGACCACGGTGGCCTTTCCTTTTCCTAGGTGACAGGGACCTCCTGAGGCATCATTGTTCTTCTGTGGACGTTGAGGGTTCCATTACCGATACCTTGATATGACCCCCAGTATTCCTCGAACGACTACGAAACGTTTTCCGAGCCCATTGCTCGCGGCGAGTTAAATCTCGACGAATGTAGATCCTCTCGAAACCAGGTTTATCCTTTAGGGTCTTGGCCGCATCAAGAACGGTTTTCTTCATTTCAATATGTCCCGAACTTAATCAAACAGGGCCGGATCAGCCATTAGCACCCTTTAAACGATCACACCTCGAAACCACAATCAAGTTTGCTTCCAACGCTAGGGAACTTTCCAGCCACTTAGCCGCTCTAGCGCAATCCGAAAACTCCTTTTCTTCCGCTCCGAAGACGATAACATTTTTAGCTCGATCTTCCTGGTCCTTCACTTCCTGGACTACCCTTCTTGCCGCTTTATTGAGGGTCGAACCCTTTAAATTGGGAGTATCCGCTCTACCAACCACCTCATCCAGTCTCTGAGTCGTCATCTTTAACTTATCCAATTCAGACTCAGTGTCTGCCACGAATTTAGTAAGCTTCGCGTTCGTTGTCCCCCAGTCGTTAGACACAGCTTCATAGTTATCATTTATCAGAATACGCTCGTTTTGTAACTCCGCAGTCACAATCTTTTGACAGTCAATTTCCATATCCAGTCGGAACTCGGAAAGTTTGGACATCATTTCATTCATCAGATTATTCTGTAAATCTTCAAATTTCTCTTCGAAAGACGTAGCCATTAAATCACCGATGGACTGTAGCAGACGCTTTTCATCGTAGTCACCGTTGCACTTCTTTGAACATGAAGGTTTCGTTGCGGGTAATTTTGGAGAAGTAGAATAACGTCGAAAACCCATTGGAGTTGAATTTTTGTCTTGAGAAACCTCCGAAGATCTGTATTCCGCCTGACTTCTCAGACGAGACCGCAACGATGATATAACGAGTGATTGCGACATTTTAAAAATCTCGTGGAAAAACGCGAGGCACGAAAATCAATTCTTAAATTTATCACGCCCGTCGAAAATAACGATTTGAAAACGTTCCAAAGCCTAATTAGGCTAAAATCCGACGAAATCAGCAAAAAAACCGAAACTCGAAAGCCGCGAAACCAAGAAAACAAGCCAAAATTATGCAAAAATAACCGCGAAACCGACCACCTGGCATCTTTAAATACTAAAAAAGATCAGTTGCGAAATTTATACAAACCAAATTTCAGCAAAATCCGTTAAAGAAAATGCAAAGCACATCGACTATACTTTAATACCGTAATAATAATAATAATAATACTCTACAGGGGGGGTGGATATTTTCTACTTAACACTTTATTTCGATTATGTTGGTTGTGAGAATCTCGTTCACGACTTTGCCATATTGGACCCAAGATGGCGGATTTCGAATTAAACCCCGCAACTGAAAATATGTATAAGCCCACAGTTTCTTACCAAAAAAATCTATACCCAATGTCAAAGCATGTACGTCCGCTTTCCCAGATTGTTTTAGTTGTCAAAGTTATCCCCACAATACCGAAGCAGATAGAAAAATATTTGAATATAAACAAAAATTACACTTTCACCATCAGTGTTTTCGCAATTATCACATCGACACAAAAGAGTGCATCGTAATGATGCTTGTTTGCATTTGCAGCGCTTAGTGCTACAGTTCTTACAAGAACAGTGTAAAATTTCCGTACAAATATTTGAAGCTTCTGGTAGAGTCGACCAAACTGGAACCCATTTTCCGTGTGGGTTTTTTCGCCAGCCATATTCTTCTGGAGATGGTAAATTTTGCACCTTAATCAAACTCCTTCCCCATAACTGACCAGCTTGGAATAGGCATCGCTTAGCGTGTTGTTCTAACGCCTCTTTCTTTGGTGGTATCTTTTCAATAGGGCGTCCTTTTTTAGTAAAAAGATCTTTTCGACAAATGTTAACGGACGATGTTGAACTAGTTCTGTCATAGAGAATCACTACAAAGCGTTCAAGCAGGAGTGTTGTTTGTTCCGTAATTTTACCAGCTGGTGTAGATAATTCTGTAAATGCTTTAATTACTGATGGGTGAATTTTGAATACTTCCCACGCAGTTTTCTTTCCGTGACCAGCAAAGGATGACGTTGTATCGCAGCCAGTGAAAGAGTGAAAGAATAGAAGTGCCGCAACCTTTTGTTCTCCAAGAGAGTAATAGATTGAATATACAGGTATAAAACGAAAATGTTTACCATATCCAAATGCAATCCAAAGTTCCCGAAGGTTTAATTCCTTGAAAAAGTGAATAGCCAATACTACGACGACGGTGTCTACCGTTCTTATTAGGATAGATTTATGGCCTTTATCACTTACATCTTTCGCGTGTAGTATAATTCTCGTGTCAGCCTCTTCGTGATCACATGGCTGTAAATTCAAATATTCCGACGAATTGAAATTGCTATGCACTTTGTCTTCTTTGGTAGATACTAGTTCTATTCCGATATTCGATTGACTAGATAACGATAGCGCTAAGAAGTTGAACAATTCCGTTTTATTCGAGTCGTTTGATAAAAAGTTTGACCAGTTTTTTGGTATGGTAGTCGACGGTTGAACGCGTAGTCTTATTCCAGTTCCTCTCTCGCTTCTGGCTTCAGATTTTAAGCTTTCTGGGCGATATACATCGAAGATTACGTCTATTCGTCCCACAGACGACCACTCTTTTAAAATATATTCCTTGAATGTTTGAGCGTAATCCGCAAACGTTTTTAAATTTCTCGGAGCTATGATATGTACCAATGCTGGTCCATCGATTACTACGGCAGAAATATCTTTTAGAGAATGCGAAGCCTCTTTTTCAAAACATTGTAATAATTCAGACTTCTTCGTATTTCGGCTTTGACCGCAATCCGCTAACGAAGGAGGAAAGGGTAGGTTTTCGTATTGAAAGAAATCGTGTAAGTTTCCACCTCTTTGTTGACATCCAATATAAAGTTTCGCGAAAAGACTAGCGTCGGTTTTGACTTGTTTTAAATGTAGAACTTTCTTGTCCAATTGGGTTGACGCTCCTGGTTCTAAGAAAAGATTTACTTTATTGCGTGGAATAGGCGCTTTTACCGACTTGGTTCCCAGTCGTAAACGTTCATTTATGTAACCGTTGCATTGATCAATACCTATTTTCACAGCACGTTCTAACTCAAGCAACGCGTTACATCCCGGTATAACTTTGGTGAAAATTTTCATTAAATCACTTTGATCTTCAAAAGGATATCCTAGTTCGTTAATTTCTTTGATCAACGCCTTGGTATTCAAAAAGAAAGTTTTTTGAAACGCTGGCTGACTTTCATGGTGAGAACTTAATGTTGAATGGTTTCTTTCAAACAAGAGCCGCTCGAAGTCGTTTATTACTTTGGATATTTCTGGTCCGGCAAGCATCCATCTCCTAAGAGCCTCCGCATCTTCAGTCAATCCGATAGCTCCGCCGTCACCTTTAACAATCTTATTTAGTTGTTCGTGCGCTGTGAAAACTCCTCGTAAATACTTGGGCGCTGTGTCTCTAAATTCTCCATATCTTTTATATGGATAGGAAGCCATCTTGAATAATTTGAATGATTAAAAGTAAAATACCACGGTACCATTTTTCTCAAACTCTTTACGTACAAGTCAAAATCGGAACTGCGCAGGGAAGTAATGAAATCTAAAAGGACTAATTGGAGTTCCATAACCAAATTCCAGTATTTAAATTGCGCGCTTTTAGAGCTCATTCTTTCTTGCCATTTTTCATAGCATTCTGGATTTTGTCCACATTCTTTGCAGTACTTAACGTAAGCCATTTTCTTCAAGTAATGTAAAGCGCAAATTGTAACTTGGTGTGCGTACCTTGTTCTGGTTAAATTTGACACTGAGATAAGCGATTGCGCTCTTCCTATGGTGGTGACATGTGCCGCTACCAAGGTTTCAATCCAACCGCTATTGTTTATTAAATTTCCTAGAACTTTCAAGAAGGACAGCTCTAAGTGCATTCCTCCCATTATAGTTCCTAATTTTTCCTCGCCAATGATATCAGGAAATCTCCACTGAAGATTTTTGGCAATAGCGTACAATGGGGCGTCACAAGTTAGTACTGGAACTTGACCAGGGTTTAAATGCTCAGTAGCTTGGACAATTACTTTGATCGAATGATATATCATAGCGTCAAAGTGCGCTGCATCTTGGAACATTGGCATCAAAGCGCATGACGAGGTGTGTATAGGTTTGTTAATTTTTATAGACTGATAGGAAGCCCACAATACATCAGTTTGGTCTTCGTGGTCGTCCTTATTCAATTGTTTTTCAATATTCTGTAACCAATTTTCACTTGAAAATGGAACGCATTCAGTCGGTAATAAACTTAGTGAAGGTGATAACGGTACGTTATGTTTCGTATCAACCGTATCGAAAATTGGTTGTACTTGAGTATAAGCAACTGGAAGTTCAGCAATTTGTTTTTTAGTTCCAGTATTATTAATGTGAATACAACCTCTAGTAATGCCTTGTTCGCTCGGAAATCGGTGTTGGCTTAGAGATATCGCTGTACCATGAAAAGAGTTCAAAGACGTAAGTGAACTTGTATTATGATCAATATTATCTACGGCACCAGTAGTGAAAATTCCACCAAGGAGGCCGATTGGACAGACCACTCCAGTTTCTTCATAATATTTGCTTGTTGACTCGGTGAATTCAGATGAGATCTGCAAAACGCGGTCGTACGATATTCCTAGTCCTAATTTATGAATCGTGTCAACTAATTTCTTTTTCCTAGTTTCGGAGTGAAGCATGAGAGATAAATAAACCGACATTGGAGTTTCACGTTGGCGTTCATGTCTAATAGTGGTTTCTTTCGGAGAATTTGTAACCATGTTAAAACAGAGCAGCTGTGCAATGGTCAAAGACTTTTGATTTTCTGTATTATTTGTTAGCTCGGTTATACTTGGGCCATATAAAATCATATTAACTAGGGTTAATAATTCTATATTCACCGAATTTATCTGTGAATCAGCATCAAAATGTCCAGTGAATGTAATTTTAGATTTTAAAACCTATCTTCTTATTTGTTTAATGTAACGACTCAAATGTAAAAGCTCTCTTTCTGCGTCATATTCACAAGCTTTTTGAATGGCGCCACCCATTCCCTCTTTGACAGTTAAAAGTACTTCACGTCCTTGGGTATACACAAAGAGTTCCGGAATACTGTCGAGTAATTTTTCCTTCAGTCTTGTGACATTTGTAGTCGGCTCATAGCCTAGTAGTTGTTGTAACCGCTCATTGTATATTCTTAACAAATCTTTCAATTTAAAAACTGGAAATATTTCGTCGTCGTTAGTTCTATCTTCAATATAAGTTAGTAATCCCGCAAATGCCATAGATTCGTATACACTAATGTTCGAGTTCGTTTCATAATTCTTGGTAGAAATCTTTCGTCTTTGGTTATAAAATTTGACTAAACATTTCCTATGGTATTTAGCTTCAGTAGCTATCAAATCTCCTTCACTAAGTTTCGATAAAATTTTCTGATCTGAAAGCTCTTGAGCATACTGGGTAATCTTTTGAGTTACTTCTAACGTCATTACTTGGTGCATTTCAGTAGAGCCGCCACAGTCTCCACATATCATGTCACAAAAAAAGCAAGCCTCATAAAAAATTTTCAGTCCCGCATTTAGACCTCGTGAAAGACATATTGGGTGCTGATTTACATTTCAATGCTCTATTTAGTTTATATTGGCTATACTTTCCACGACAAGTCAAGTGGTATTTTGCTTTATGTGACATTAAATTAGCCTTCAACTCACCTCCGACATTAAGTATAGTATCATACGGAATTTCCGTAGGAAGCAATCCGGCTGTTCTAAAATCTTTGAGATCCTTACACAGCGATTCATAACCTAATCCATTTCTATTCGCTGGACATACCATTCTATCAGAAGCAGGCAAAGTCGCTTGACAAATAACGCATAACTCCCAGTCAAAGGTCTTCTGGTTTTTCGAAGGCTTTGTAATTTCATTTTCGTTTGTAACTACTATAGAAAATCGCTTATCCATAACACGACGTGGTTTTACAATTTTGTCTAAATTTATCAATTCTTAAAGTAATACACTTCACAACGACATTAAAGCCGACGACTTTAGGCAAAATTTAAAGCCGCGTAAATTTTCTAAAAGGGGCGCTCGCGTCGGTCTCGAGCGCATCACCCCATCGCGGCAACCGCCCACTCTTTGATTTAGGTTGAATTAGCTTATTGTAATAAACTGCATAATGTAATAATAACTAACAGCTTTAATATGACATGGCATTGTCTTGTATACACGATTAACTATATATATTATATTATATTTTCAAGTCAGACTTGTTAAGAGCAGTGGCGGATTATCCGTAAAGCTTAAGCCTACGGGGCTGGAGGATAAATGGCCCAGAAGGATTTTTATAGAATGGTCCTTTAAAGTTTCCCAAGGTCAAGGGGCCCTAAATAAAGTAAATCCTAGGGGACCGAATGGTAGTTAATTCACCACTGGTTAAGATATAGTTGATCGTTAGACTAGAGAGGGCAGAAGTTTCAATAAACTACACAATCCACTGGATAGATCTGAGACATTTCATGCTCTAACGTCTCGTCTATCTCACTGAGATAACCGCCAGACCATACTTTACGAAGGTAGAGTGTAAGTTTCCCCCTGTAATAATATCTGCATTGAATTGTGGGGATAACTATAATGCGCGCCATCTTCAATTCCATCTACGGCATTCCAGTAAAACAATTAGGGAAGGCAATTAGGGATTAAGCAAAAGACAAGTTTTCACATTGGGTATAGATTTTTTTGCTAAGAAACTGTGGGCTTATACATATTTTCAGTTGCGGGGTTTAATTCGAAATCTGCCATCTTGGGTCCAATGTGGCCGACGAGTTCGAAAAAAAATAAGGAAAATGTCCAAACACTTATAATGCTAATTCTGTTGTCAATTCGTCGATAACTCGAATAAAAATGTTAGGAAAAAATGAAAACCAGATTTTTTAACATAAAATGGCCGCCATCTTGGACTCAAGATGGCTGACAAATTCGAAAAAATAGGGTATATATCCAAACACCTACGATTGTTATTATCCTAACCTAATTTCACACCAAAAAAAAGTCGCCATCTTGGATTCAAAATGGCAGTGATTTGAAAAAATCCTATAAATATGAAATTTGCTAAAAAACATATCATTTGCACTTCAAACTGACTTATTTGAAGTATGAAACTGTGTGTTTATACGTATTTTCAGTTGCGGGGTTAATTTCAAAATCCGCCAATTTGGATTCAAGATGGCGGATGAATTCGAAAAAAATTAGGAAAATGTCCAAATACCTACGAATATTAATTCCGTTGTCAGTTTGTCGATATCTTTAATGGAACATCCAGAAAAAAATAAAAACCGGATTTTCCAACATAAACTGGCCGATATCTTGGATCCAAGATGGCGGACGGCTGGGCATACATTCTTAAAATGATCTCCTAGACCTATAGTACATATGTGGAAAGTTTCATGCTTTTATCAAAAAGTGAAGTATTCGGATGAAAAAGTGGACTTATCCGCCTCACTATACCCTCTACTTTCTAGAAATATTTTACCACGTCTCTTTGAAGCCAAATTAAAGGGAGTACGATCACCCACGCTCGGTAGAGTAATCATAGGAATAATGTGAAAACACAACGCACATTACATACCAATAAAAACAGCACTTCCTCTGGCTGGTGTAAATTTTCTATGCTTTTGTAGTTAACCATTTTGTTCTAATTTTTGGGTCAGTTCTTTTTGTCCACAAACCAAAGGCTGACACTTTCTTTGCAATCTCTTTCCACGATTTTTCTACGTTTTCACTATTCCCATAACCCTGTTGACCAGCGTTTGGTGTTCTCAAGTCAACTACCTACAATTCCCAAAAACGTTTGCGCCAAAAATGGTTATTTTATCACGATACATTTTTTCTTATTGTAAAATCTGGTTATTCCTTGTATTACACCTTGATTTTTTGTATTTGCTCCGCTTTTGAACTCTAATTTATAATATTTCTCGAGCGCGAGAAGTAGCATAATATTTTCCTCGTGCGTTTTTTTTTTAATTTTAACGAAAGTTTTGCAGTAAGGCTAAATTAAATTACTATTGTCCGTCAAAATTTTTTAGGATTAGTGATTTGTTTTCGGGTTTTTTGTTTAATTATTCTAAATTAGCTGAGTGGTCTGGATTTGTGAAATGCAGCCTCCCTTTGGAGGTTTAGTGGCACCAATTTCCAGTACTAGGTTTCATTCTCCAATTGGAATTTATGGCCTGTTCCTGGGTTTCGCGTTTGTTTATGTCGCTGTCATCGTTGGCGGAGAGACTTGCACCGGCTTACCTGTTTTGGATGAAACCTTTCGCTACGCTTCGTCATGTGATTACTCCCCGGTTCACGCTGACTATAAACCTGAAGTTGGCCGCCGATTTTGTTCTGTGCCACGTACGATACTTTTTAATGACGATTATACAGTGTCGCCGTTCATTGCTGTACAATTTACGCCCCTTCCTTGTTGCGGGGTCGTTGAATCCAATCCGGGACCGGTATTAAATGTGAACTGCCCGTGTGGAAATTGCGATAAACCGGTTACCATGAACCAAATAGGGCTTTTCTGTGTTGGAGCTCTTTGCCAAAGTTGGTTTCATGTTAAGTGAATTAATATGGCACGCCATGAATATCAACGTATACGTTCTACCATTGAAGAATTTTCTGTCCGACGTGTGTGTTACCGGCGTTCAGTGATTCGTTTTACACTGTTACTGCCCCTTCGCTCTCGGCGTCGATATGTGTGGACGATTCCCCGTCGGTCACTAAGTCAGTGCGATCTCGGAATGTCAAATTTCTGCTTTCCAACGTACGAAGCTTACGGAGCAAGATCAGGGACTTGTCAGTATTTAACTCTGCCCATTACAAAGTTTTTGGACTGACTGAAACGTGGCTCAACTCTACAGTACTTGACTCTGAAATCTTTCCACATGACTACATTTCTTTTCGAAACGACCGTCCTACGCGGGGAGGTGGTGTACTGCTTGCGACTCATGGCTCCTTGAATACTCTTCTGGTTAAATTCCTGACGAGCTTCTCATCAGGACTAATGAGCGCGTTCCTATAGGGGCGGTCTTCTCGACGTTTACGTGTGGTACCTGAACTGCCGTTGCCGGCTGCGTATATTGCCCTCCTCGCTCTTCCGTCACCTACACGGTCGTGCTGTGTGACCTTTTGCGCTATCTGCATGAGTCACTCCCTCCTCACGATGTGTTCTTTTTAATGTGAGATTTCAACCTATGTATATTAACTGGTAGAATCCGAATCCTCGTAGTGCTTAGGAGCAAATTTTTAACGATACTGTGTTGGGCCTTGGTCTTCAACAAACAGTGACTTCGCCAACCTGAGGAGAAAATTTTCTTGACCTGGTTTTTATAAATGACCACCGATTTCTCAATGAAGTTCACACTAGAGACAACCTACCTGGATGTGATCCCTTTGCGGCTTCTGGCACCCTCAACTTCCCACGCCCATTTGTTCAAAGAATTAATCGTACTATTCTTAAGTACAAGGATCTATCTCCGGGTGACCTTCTTGCGACTGTATACTTTGCTCCTTAATGGGACATAGCGTTTTCTTCGAATAATATCGATGAGACCTGGGAACTTTGGCTTGATATCTTTTGGGCGTGTGTTAAGGACAATATTCGTTTTGGTGCCATTCGTGGGAAGAAGCGTTCTCCCTGGATTACGGGTGAACTGGTGCGCGACAGCCACGTTAAGAATTCGATGTTTATGAAAGCAAAGAAATCCCGAAAAGATTCTAATTGGAAAAGATATAAAGACTTTAACAACGTCCTACGTAGAAAGAATAGATAAGCTTATAACCAGTTTGTATCACATTTACACGACACTTTCGTTGCTTATCCGAAACGGTTTTTTGGTTTTGTTCGCTCGAAGTCCCAGCTTCCACCTCCGTCGTCTTTTAAAGTACAGGAAAGACAGCTATCGTGCCCTTAGGCCATCGCGACTGCCTTTTGTTATTTCTTCTATCGAAGCTTTACCAAACCGGATTCTGATTTGACACTACATGGTTTTGGGCCGAGCGCAAGTAGTTTCACTCTTCCCTCTATTGACTCTTCGAATGTTGCCTCTGCGTTAAAACGTTTAAAGACGCGATCCACCTGTGGACCCAACGGTATAACACCCAGGCTTCTTCAGTTAATGTCTCCAGCTATAATTGACCCGCTGCACCGTGGGGCAAACTGAGCCCAAACATGGTCAAAAATAATATCTCAAAAACCGTTTCCTGTACTAATTTAAAATTTTTGTGACACTTAACACGTGTTGGGGGACAATTAAAAATGATGACATCGATGACCCTGAACCATATCTTCAAGGTCATTGAAAAATTAATTCGAGAATCGTTAGATTTAGAAACTTCATTCCAATTAGAAAGTTGTGTCTCATCATATTTTATGTCTGAATAACTTGGGCCCGAATTCATTTGATCAATTGAAAGCCGAAAAATAAGATGGTCATCAAGTAAATAATGATAAACTGTTGACAATAAAAATAAATAAATCCAAAAATTACATAAATAAATTATCAAATTGACTTAGCATAGTCTTAAGTTGAATCGACAAACTGTAAAGAAAATAAATTTTCGATTACTTGGCTTTCTTTTTTACAAATTGAATCATATCAAACCCATTTAGCATAAATGTGGCGAAGAACACTTTTCTAATTGGATTTATTTTTAATATCCATTATGGTTCTCAACATAAATTTGAATAAATAGAATATTCGTGTTTTCGTGAACAGAACATATGTTATGTCCGATACATAATAACTTTCCTGTAGCCCATTTAGCATTATTTAAAAATTTTCTACTTTCAATTGATCAAATTAATTCGGGTTTAAGTTATTCAGACATGAAATATTATGAGGAACAACTTTCTAATTGTAACGGTTCTCGAGATACTTTTTCAATGACCTTGAATAAACGGTTCAAGGTCATCGATGTTATCATTTTTATTTGTTCCCCAACAAGTGTTAAGTGCCTCAAAAATGTGAAGTTAGTACAGGAAACTGTTTTGATGTTATCGCCATGGATCGTTTTTCAATTGGATACCCTATTTAATTTCATATATCTATTGAAAATCTGTACAAAAAATAGAAAATAGGCAAATATCAGCAAAATGTTTAATCGATATTGTGATAAATAATGAACATTCATGAACTTAAATCAAAAATTGTAACTTAATCTACCTAAATTCATAACTAAAAGTCACATTATTTCTAAAAGGAATATATTAGTTAAAGACCTTTAACGTCGTTTTCCAGAATTCACACTATTTGAACTACGTGGTTTTGTATAATAGTCGCATAACTCTAAAATATCGATATCTACTTGGTATTGATATTTTCAAAACTAAAGACTGCAAAAAAATATCTTTACCTTTTAAATCAAGTCTGAATGTACTCCAAAAATTATACAAAAACTCCTACTTAAAATTTCTTAAAAAATATACTACTTCTAAAGAGCCTGGTGGAGAATAAAATTTTGTAGTGAAAATCAAACACCGGTTAATTGTGCAGTGGTTTATAAACAAATATTATAAATTAAAATAAATTCATACGCGCGATTTATTTTTTTGACTTTTGGCCAGGTTTGGGCTCAGTTTGCCCCACTGGGCGCTGGTCAAATTGTTTAATTTGTCACTCGCAACGTCGTCTCTCCCTTCGGCCAGGAAACTGTCTAACGTTGTTCCTGTTTACAAAGTGTTGGGCAAGTGAAATGAGATATCAAATTACCGCCCAATATCTCTGACTTCGGTTGTTGGCAAATTACTGGAATCAATAATTTATGAGAAGCTGAACAAGTATTTAGAAGACAATTCAGTTATAACCACGTCGCAGTATGGTTTCCGACAGGGTCTGTCGTGTACGCACCAACTCCTGAACTCGTTCCATGAATGGTCGACCTCATTTGATGAACGTAACCCGCCCAACATTCACGTGGTTTCGTTCGACTGGGCAAAGGCATTTGATTCTGTTTGCCATAAGCGGCTGATATTTAAACTAAAAAGAGCTGGTTTTCGGTGGAGCGCTTTTGGAGTGGATTCAAGATTTTTTACCCAACCGTTTCAAACGAGTTGTGTATCGCGGTGAATTCAGCTCATACAGACGGGCCTTTCTGGTGTGACTCAGGGCTCGATACTTGGACCGTTACTTTTCAACGTATTCGTCTCCGATCTACCATCAGTTCTTACTCGTAACTGCTCGCTTTATCAATACGCTGATGACAGCTACAGTTCCCTCGCGATTCATTTTGCAGCTGACCGTTTGTCCTTGCAAGATAATGTCTCTCATGTCTTTCAATGGGGAGTGGCAAACGACATTTCCCTTAACATCAAGAAATGCATCTTCATGGTAATTACCAGAAGACATTCTCAGGTGGACGTCTCCTTCAAGATAAATGGCGTACCTATTACTCGCGTATATACCATGAAGTTCCTCGGGGTTTTCGTGTCGAGGGACCTTAAATGGGCATCTCACGTCAACCACGCATGCAACTGTGACCGTCGTTTGGGTGATCTTATTCGTCGTACCACGGGTTTTACCCGCGCGTCCTTCACGCTCTTTCGTTCGATGTGTCTGCCAGTACTCAGACTACACCTCTCCGGTTTGGAACCCTTATCTCAAAAAAGACATTGCTACTTTGGAACGTGTTTAGCGGGGTTCACCTGATTTTACCTCAAGTCTCCGCGTGCTACCTCGCCCGGCCGTAGCTCGTACGATCACCGACTAGCCAAGCGTCGTCTTTTACCGCTTTCCGTTCGTAGGGACGTTTGCGACTTAATTACGCTGCTGAAATTTACCAGGTCAACGACATTCAATCTCAGCGACTTTATGATCTTTAGTACTCGGCAGTATTTCCCGACGTATTATCTTAAGTTTGCCAGATGCTTGGCTTTGGATAATTCCTTTTTTTGTGCTAGGACCTGGAACTCGTTACCCACCGACATCAGAGAGAAGGCCACTCAGCTTTCTATTCCTCAATTTCGCAATTTAGAATCAGAATTTCTTCTCGGCTTTTAGCTCTCTCAAAATTCTTAATTTGTTATGTATTTATTTTCTTGATATTTTTTGTAGCGTTTTCTAATAATAATTGTACTTTTATATTTTTGTATTGTAACCACCACGTACAGGCTTTGCCTCAGTGGTTGCCAGAAAAGTTGATTTGCAAAATAAATATTATTATTATTATTATTACTATTAAACTGCCATTTTGTTAATAGCTCTTTAATTATTTCATAAAACTGTTATATATATATAATCCATCCTGGCTCAATTAATACATATTCCCAAAATATTATTGTAAAGGAATAAAATATATAAGAATATTATCAGAATTCAAATTTACCGCGAAATTAATTATTTATTTAAGGCAAAAAATAATAATCTTTTCGGGAAAGAAAACATCAGCTGCCAGAAATATCGAGTAGTTGAACAATGAATAAGGTAAAAAGGGTACAATGAAATGTGATATCAGAATACAATGGAGAAAGGATAATTTATGTTATTTTGAATGAAAAATTAAATATATGTCTAAGAGCAATGGTGTATATGGGGTATTAACATTATTTTAATGATAGTAAACTATATGTATAAGGAGGAGGGATTTATTTTGGATTCATCAGGTACTAAAGCATTAGGAATACCAATGAGAATCAGGTTAGTGTTATATAAATGGTTTAAGAATTCTGTCAAAATTTTTACGGTCTGCTCTCGTTGATTGACCATTTCACTAAGGATTGATGATAAAATATTGTTGAGCCTCTCCTGATTGTTCACAACAGATTGCGCTGCCTTATTTAAAGTTTCAGTCCCGCTACTTGGATTGGACTGTTGCGACAGCTGATGGGCTACTGGTACAGCACTACGCTTTTTGTGGCTTCTGTTAGCAATTGGCTTATGTTGAGTTGACGTCTCCGGGACGTTATAAGCTGGAAATGGGTTTTCCGCTAAACTTTCTTCTCTTTTTGAAAATATATCTAAGGTAAGGCGGTTGCTAATCTAAAATAAACCCATTTCTATTTATACTCATCTGTGCTTTTAACTCGATCTCTCTACTCTTTTTGAATGTTATTGGATTACAAATTGGTGAAGCTAAAGAATATTTCACATAACTAATGGAATCCGTATTCACTTTTTAATGATATTTTACGGGGGCGTTTTAACGAGCAATGCCTTGCATCACCACTGCCAACACTTGGTGATGTATCCATCGCGCTTATGTGAAAAACTCCTGCATTTGGAGTCCAGTTAAATGCACTTGTACTTGGTCTTGATGGTGGAGTGTAGAAAACATTGTGGGCAGTGACAAATTATGTTTTTTCCGCACGTGTAATGTATTACTTGTAATTGTATATATCTATAAATTGTGTACTGCATTATATACTTGGAAATTAATAGCTGCAGTGTCTATGCGGTTATCACCCCCAGCTATATCACTCTAATTACCGTTTCGCCAATTAATTTAACAACCCTGAGCTCAAGAGGTGGCAGCTCATCGTAAGAGGCTGGACCTTCTCCAGTGGCTTTTTTAAACCTAATATTGTCTTGAGCCTTCTTCTTCACTACACTTGTGAAGTCGGACCATTTGGTTCTTAGTTGAAGGCCTGTTCTTATCACACCCATTCCGACTGCTGAAACTTCCTTCGCAATTTCGTCCCAAGCTTTCGTTACGTCTTCCTTGCTCTCATATTTTTTCCTATCCCCATTTCCCTATTAACTTACCCTAATCTTGCCTCTTGTCCTGCTACAAGAGCTTCTATTTCCATACCATTGAATTTCTTACGCCTTTGCTTACTTTCTCCTGGAGCTTTACTTTTATTTTTCGCCATTTTAAATAAGTCGAATGTAAATATAATAAAATAATAAAATATCAAATATAATAATATATATTAAATTGAAAACTCGCTTAATATCCAAAATGTTTGGCTCGTTCTCCTCTGAAAATCAACTTCCGACCGCCAAATTTAAAAACTTTTGAAAACGTTTCGGGAACGGGCCCTTAATACTTGATTAAACTCAATTTCTTACAAGGGTGTAAAACTTTATAATTCTATAAATACTGCTGGTGAAACAAGCTATGCCTCTTTAAACAAGTTGGCAAGCCAAAATATACCTCTCCTCGGAAGAATTGTCCCTAGTGGTATTAATTTATCGAGATAACCCTTAAAGATATATCTCCGCAATTTAGAGTTATTTGTTAAAAATATTAACCCATTTCTATCCCGCCCGGTATAAAATTTTAATTATAATTAAAATAATTGAGACGAAACGACCAATTTTAATTCATTCAGAATATCATAAGTTAAGTAGTTACAACAGTAAGTTAGACGTACTATAACAATGCACAATTGAATTAAACCCTTTTACAGAACAAGTTTATCAGTTAAATATAATACGAAGCAAATTTTAATGAAAGAAATATCTACAGAGGCTTTTTGGAATTACTCGCTTACGAAATACTTGCCGCATCTTTAACGCTCATTTTATTTCAACACTCGCCCTTGATGAAGATACCGTAGATATCTGGTAATGGACGACTCGTTCACTTCCTGTTGACGTTGTGACGCATACCACATGAAAAAGACCAATGCCGTCCAATTTCCAATATCATATAATGACTCGCACACCCAAGAAATCATTGACTGCGTTAGAAATCGTAGATATCCAAATATCCACACCAAATGTATTTACAAGAAGCAAAAACCTTACCATCAACAAAGCACAGAGAGCCACTTGACTAACCGCCAGCTCTTAAAGCAATTAACGTTAAATTATCTCCTTTGAATTAACAGAACTATATATAGGTCGTTAAGAAAGTGGACCACCCACAGGGTCTACCCTTTAACCCTCTAATCTCGGCTGACTGCGCTAAAACAAGATTTAACCTTTAAAAAATACCAGATTAGGCCTTCATAAATTCATTAATAAAAAAAGACTTTATTACCTATTATGCTTACGATGCCTGTCTTAATTTCAGTGAATCTAAGCAGCTATCGGTGGTTCTGTGGTAGAGCGCTCGACTGCCAAGCCGAATGGTCTGGGTTCGAAACCTGGGTGGCGCATTTGTTTTTAATCAATAGAGAAACGCTAAATTAGAATTTCTTCGATGCAATAATTTCAATTTCAATTCTATTTCAATTAAACCAAAATTTCCTACTCTATTAAATACGCTTCCGATAAAGCTGAAGGTCTAATTTTCAATAAGGCGTAACAAGTGTCGGTGGTTCTGTGGTAGAACGTCCGCCTGTCAATCAGGAGGTCTCGGGTTCAAATCCCGCCCGATGCGATCGCAAATTGATACTAAGATGAATACCGTGTACAACTGGTGGAAACCCTGCCATTGGACGTTGAGAGGTAGCATTACACTCAGCACTCGGTCCGTCCCAAAGTAATTAAGAAGAAGTTGGAGAGAAAACGCCTATATAAACACAACAGACTCAACATGCACAACCATCAGAACACAAACACAACAAATTCAACACTCACAACCTACGCATAAACATTACAAAACCGTAATACACCAAACCGTCACGACGGTGAGCGAAAAAACACCATCCAAACCAAACCGCAAATGCATCCGTTAACGCTCACCGTCACACGGTGGTTTTGCCAACCCTTTGAGAAACTGCGTACGCAGTGATTACACTTTGCACCGAAAATGCGAACGCGTTCGCAGTCCTGACAGACAGACAGACCCACCCACAGACCCACCCACAGACCCACCCACAGACCCACCCACAGACCCACCCACAGACCCACCCACAGACCCACAGACAGACACGGTCGTTGTATAACCCCTCCTAGGGGACTTTGAGAAACTGCGTACGCAGTGATTACACTTTGCACCGAAAATGCGAACGCGTTCGCAGTCCTGACAGACAGACAGACCCACCCACAGACCCACCCACAGACCCACCCACAGACCCACCCACAGACCCACAGACAGACACGGTCGTTGTATAACCCCTCCTAGGGGACTTTGTCCCCTCGGAGAGGTAAAAATGATTAAACAATATGTTAAAACGCTTAGTTAATTGTTATAGTACCGGTGTATTTAATTTAATAGGTATTTAATTTGTTTCTTCGAAATATCTAATGTAGCTTCTGTTAATATTTTTTATGTACATATAGCCTTTACATATTTTTTCTCTTTTTCACTGAAATTAAAACCAAATCTAATATAAATATAAAAACATAAATAAAAATGAAAAATAAATTAGGTACATGTATACTTAAAATTTTGTAAGAAGGTGAGGGCTTAAAAGTCGGGAAATGACTTCGCCTTTTTCCAAATTAAGATGTATTTCTTTGTGAATTTGATAAATAAACATGTTTTATTTTATTTACTCCAGTAATTAATTTTGCCTCGTTACAGCCGTGAATAGCGATCCAAGATGAAAGGGATATACTACGGTGATGGGCTGGCCATCAAAACGCATGTCTTGTAGGGATGCAACGGTTCTACTTTTTTGGACTATCTCGGTTCCGGATCCGGTTCCGGTTCCTAAATTTTTGCTTTATCGGTTCCGGTTCCGGTTCTTAAAATTTTAATTTATCGGTTCCGGTTACGGTTCCGGTTCTCCAAATTTAGAACCGATCGGTTCCGGTTCCGGTTCCGGTTCCTAAACGATTCCTATACGGTTCCAGTGTGTTTAGTATTAATTAAAGTTAAATACACAAGCAATTCAAATGAAATTAAAGATAAATAAAATCCACCACATTTATTTATTTAGAATATAAAAATTGCTTTTGATAAATTATATTTTAAAAATAGTAGCTTTCTCAGTGACGTAGCGATGGGTTCGGGGTCCTCCTGCGAAACTGTTTTTTGTGGTCCCTTATAATTAGTGCTCGGCATTCGATTAATTTTTATCCATGAATAAAATAAGCTCGGCGATATTTAAATAATATTTGTTTAAATAACCAATAGTTGAATAGAAATTGTAAAATGTTTAAATAATCCAAAGTGAATAAGCCTATTATTTAAATAAAACAAACAATTATTTAAATAAATACCACTTTCATTCAAATAAATGCTTGGTTGCGTAAAAAACATAATTAAATAAGTTAAAATGATATTATTTTTACCAACGTTTTTTAAATAAATCGGAAAATTTTTGGATAATGAATAAACAATTCAGAGCACTACTTGTAATCAATTAATCATTAAGGTCGAGTCGCGATTATCACCATCTAGAGTTAGGGCTAACATGTATCGCCTTTTACAATTAGATTTAACACGTACTTGCATGTTAAATATATAAAACGCTTAAAAATGGCTTTAAGCCCTAAGTGAAACGATTAAAATAAATCACGGCAATCAGCGTCTGTAGCATTAAAAACAAAGGTCCTGGTAGGACTTGGGAGCCTGAACTCCAGACTTCTAAGTTCTACCAGAACCTTGGTTTTTAATGCTACAGACGCTGATTGCCGTGATTTATCTTAATCACGATCTAGATGACTTAATGTAAAATAATTAAAAAATAATTTCAACTATTCTCTCGTAGGGAACTCATGTAAGCGCGTTATTTGTTTATTCAATAAAGTAGGGTAAAAATGAAATCTTCTGTTTGAAAATTTCCACGTTTTCATAGTTTCAAGATGAAGGGACGGGGGGGGGATGATGTACTTTCAAGTTTTGGGGAGACATTGCCTTCCCTTCTGCTCCTCATTTCAGGGGCGTAGGAACGTTTTAGAAGTTGGAGGGGGCAAAGAGAAACGAAACAGGGGTCTAGGAGCTTAGCTCCCGATGTAGAGTGAGTAATAGGTCGCGAATGTCATTAAGGTATTAACAGTAACAACAGTTATCATACGAAGTGTATTTTAGTCTTTAGAGTCGTTTATGAATTTAAGATACACAAATCCACAATAATGAAATGAGAATGGTTTTGAATTTTTAAAGGAGTGTAGCTTCACCGAATGCATGTGTTACTGTTTGACTACTATGTAAATCACAGTTGAGCTTCTATATAGCTTTATATGCTTCTAAATTGAGAATTTGAGCTTTTAAAGATTTCAACTGACCAAAAAGTTGAAGGGGCAATAACATTAGTTGCCCCTCCCAGCAAAATTCTAGGGAGGGGCATTGCCCCCCTGGTTCCTACGCCCCTGCCTCATTTCATTGAAAAATATAAAGACGGGATTTCTAAGACTCATTTTGATTTCAGTTGAGTATATCGTTCTAAATGGAGTCCATATTATTTTGTTCAATAAGCATTGTCATTTGGAAAATGTAAGCGCAAATGCATAAGTTAAAGTTTTAGATTTTCTAGACAAAAACTACCCAGGCCAGCGATTATATTATGCAAACGAATTAGCCTTACCTTGAAAACTTTAAATTCAGAAACACAACTTAGTTATTAATTTACAAGTCTTAACGATCTGCTATAAAACACGTGTCTTGATACTTTTCAAACTTCAGTATGTTACTTGAAACATTATGTACGTTGTTTGGATATTTATGCGATGGTTATTGTGTACACAGTCCCATAGGCAATTTGGGGGCCCCTTGATGGAAGCCCCCCCCCCCCCCCTCCGCATTGCGGAGTAGGCAGGGTCGTTATTTACGCCACTGGCTTTTCTGCTGTTTCTCCTCTAAGTCGGTTGCGAAGGGGATCAAAAATTATGCTTGCCCATTGCCCCACTAAATAATTGCTCGGAAGGCACACTAGTAGCGGTAGATATTGTGGCCTTCGCTACATTTGCGAAATTTTGTTTTCCGACTGAAGAAAATAAAACTAAAACTATCGCGGATTTCCGGATGATGCTAGTTTTTAAATCCAACATTTGGAGGCCGAGCCCATTTTCAATTGAGAAAACGTAAGGGTGTGTCAGTTGACAGTTACGTAGAAACCCACATAGAGTTCTCTGAGATAGGATAAAGATGACCTTACATGAAAAACTAATAGTAAATTACGAAGTTTAATTACTAAATTTCAACATGCGCTAGATGTTGGTAAATAAAGTTATAGAACCGTTTAAAAACCGTTTAAGACAATGAAAACCTCGGTTCGGGTTCCGGTTTCAGTTATCAATTTTTTACAAATATCGGTTCTGGTTCCGAATACGGTTATCAAATTTTTATATTATCGGTTCCGGTTTCGGTTCCGGTTCCTAGAATTTACTCGGTTCTTCTCAGTTCCGGTTCCGGTTCTGGTTATCAGTTGCATCCCTAATGTCTTGTAAGTTATCTCAAATGTTCTATCCCAGTCACAGTTGCCGGGATCACCACACTATTGTTCGTGCTGATCATGACTTTGAAAATAATGGCAACGTGAATCCCAGATTCTGTGGACCAGCATCTTAACTTTAATATGAAAGACAAAGTCATCGCCTAATTTGTCGCCTATCTTCGAGCAAGTATAAGAATGGCATGCTCCGATTTGAGCTTCTCACCAGATTATATCTGGAGTATCCTTCACCACCATAACTTTCATCCATACCGTGCCACGCTCCTCCAAGAACTTCACAATCGTGTTAGGCGACTAAGATTGGACTTTTCCAAATGGTTCAGCACCATGGCCGATGCAAATGCAAATTTCCTTCATTTGCTCCTCGTGTCCGATGGGTGCTCATTCTCGAGAGACGGCCTGTTTAACAGACAGAACAACCACATGTGGAACGATTAAAATCTGTACTGGGGATTTCCGCACCACAATCAGGTCCAATTTTGCTCTAACGTCTAGGCTGGTCTACTAGGAGATCACGTTATTCGACCAATTTTTCTTCCGAATTGGGTTAATGGGGAGGGCTACTTGGGCTTCCTAAAGAAATAAGTTGCAGAAGCGTTGGAACATGTACCTTTGATCGACATCCCACACCTTTGGTTCCAGCCTGACGGTGCACCTCCTCACCAGCAAAGCGGGGGTTAAAATTCCTTAACACCAAGTTCCCTGGGCGTTGGATTGGAAGGAACGGCCCAGTGCGATGGCCTCCTAGGTCTCCAGATTTGAACCGTCAGTTTTTTCCTGTGGCGATTCGTGAAGGAGGAAGTTTATAAGACACCAGTCACTAGCGAAGAAGACATGCGCCAGATAATTATTGCAGTGTTTCGACTCGTTACTCCAGCTATGGTCCGTGGTTAATTTCTAAATATGGTATATTACAAACGAACGTGCATAGCAGCGGATGGTGGAATTATTGAACCTCATTTAGTAAATTTTGGTTTTTTTCTCTCAAAATTACTTAACAATAAAAGAAATTAGTTAAAAAAGTCAGTTTTAGCAGTCATACAAACATTGCTATTTATATAGGTTTATTTTTAAATTAGGCGGGAAAGGCTCCGGCCACCTAGTACCAACTTATTATTTTGCATGACCTAATATATCAGTGACAAATTTGACCTTTTCCGACCAAACCAACTACATTCAAGGTTTTCGAGCATGATTTACACTTTGTTCATTGTTCGTTTTCGTCTACCACCTAGCGTTAAAGAAATAATAATTACAAAACCGTGAGAAAGTCACGATTTTGCTGAAATTTACATATAACAACGACCTTCCCTGGTTCCTGAAAAATTGACGTTTGTAGGTAGTATAGTTATTGAGCCAATGCCTGGGGCGATCAAATTAAAACACCCTGTATAACTATGCATCTCATACAATTTTCAAGGAATTAAGGGAAATGGCAGAGACAACATGCAAGGTAGGTCAACAAAAAACTTTACCCTCATGTACGATGAAATGAAAAATATCAAGGTTGCCTAGAAATGTTACTATTGATGAGGTTAAAGAATATATTGAAGCTGATGATTTAACCACAGTTAGGGCTATATAAACTCGAATAAAAACCAAACACCCTAAATAAGCATCATTTTACGTCACCTGCGTTAACGCGGAATTTGATAATCTTCAAATACACATACCACAAAACAACCAAAATTAACAGTAGTTTTCAAATGTTTTACCAAAATGTACAAGGCATAAAAAAACATCCAATGATTTTCTCGAAAGTATTATAACCTTTGATTTCCCAAATTTACAGTTTGACTAATCTTTTTGTCTTCCCGGGAATTTTGACACGGACTTTTTTTTTGAATCATACATTGTTCACCGATCAGACAGGGCTACATATGGTGGTGACGCCCTTATCGCTATATCTCAGTTAGCCAAATGTTTTAGAAGATCCAACAGAGAAGCCGATTTCGAGGCTATTTGCCTGGGAATTGGTTTCTCTGATAATCGAAATTTTTTACTTGGAAACATTTATTTATGTCCCATTACACCAGAGATTCGATACCAACAATTCGTCACTCTGTCTTAATACAATGGTGATATTACCTTTGTTGGGAGATTTCAAATTGCATTACTGGTTGTATGGCGCTGTTACTGACAGACGTCCGTTCTACGTAAAGAAAAAAGCGGAAGATATTACAAATTATTGTAACTGTTGGTAAATGAACGGAAGGCAAGCAGAAATAAAATGAAACGAGTTTAATCGTGTCAAGTCGACAAAAGAGGTGGTTAATACAAACGTATATCTAGTTTATATACAATAGATAACGTCAAATAGTAAAAAAAAACAATACGAGCCGGAGAGAAGTTTTAACAACGGACAAACCATGACCTTTATATTTTAATTTCCAACAGTAACCATCAAGACACCTGTTTAGACTTATATCTTGTTAGTCAGCTAGCTAGGCTAATACCGAATGCAAAACCGTAGGCCCAAGTCATCGAGCGACTTTTAATACCTTTAAACAGGTGGCCGGGTTACAATGCTTAGGAAAGTGGTGGCCAAAGCCCTTCATTCCACGCGAGCCAACATCTCTCTACACTAACAACCTCTTGTTAATAATAATGCAACAACCGTTCTTGAGTCATTGTCACGTCGTAAACGAAGTTCGATATCATCCTGCCTTATTTGTTGCATATAACAGAAACCTTGCACACATATCTCAAAATTCTGGCACCTACGATCAATATAAAGAGGGAAATTATTTAAGTATTTACAACTATGTCAGCTCGATTGATCCAATTTATACGCTAGCGCCAATGTTAATAAGGCAGTCGATATTTTCTTAACTGCTCTAATATCGGCTTTTGACGATGCCGTTTCTAAAAGAGGATAAATAAAATAAATAAAATGAAATCATCGCAGTCCTTTCCAACTTGGTTCAAGCCGGATTAAGCTTTAAAGAAGAAAAATGTTTTGCATCGTAAAATGAAACGAATTCCTTGCGAATGGCGATGACAACACGAATAGTATTAAAACTCAGCCACCTACATTGTATAGGACAACAAGTTGGCAAGCCAAAATATACCTCTCCTCGGAAGAATTGTCCCTAGTGGTATTAATTTCTCGAGATAACCCTTAAAGATATATCTCCGCAATTTAGAGTTATTTATTTGCTAAACATGTTATCCCAGTTCAATCCCGCCCGGTATAAAATTTTAATTATAATTAAAATAATTGAGACGAAACAACCAATTTTAATTTATTAAGAATATCATAAGTTAAGTAGTTACAACAGTGAGTTAGACGTACTATAACAATGCACAATTGAATTAAACCCTTTTTGCAGTACAAGTTTATCAGTTGAATATAAGACGAAGCAAATTTTAATGAAAGAAATATCTAAAGAGGGTATTTGTATTTTTCTCGCTTACGAAATACTATAGCCACCCCTTTAACGCTCATTTTATTTCAACACTTGCCCTTGATGAAGATACCGTATAATACCCATTTTCGACATCTGGTTGTGGACGACTCGTAGACTTCCAGTTGACGTTGTGACACATACTGCATGAAAAAGACCAATGCCGTCCAATTTCCAATATCATATATTGACTCGCAAACCCAGGAAACCAATGACTGTATTAGGAATCGTAGATATCCAAATATCCACACCAAATGTATTAACAAGAAGCAAAAACTTTACTATCAACAAAGCACAAAAAGCCACTTGACGAAACGCAACCTCGAATACCAATAAACGTTAAATGAACGCCTTCGCTGTATTGCAACTATATATAAGACGATTAGAAAAAACGTAAATAAATAACAAAAAACTAACAAAGTGGATCACCCTTTAACCGTCTTATCTCTGCTGACTGCGCTAAAACAAGATTTGACCTTTAAAATTTCATACTTAAAAAATGTAGACTTTAACAAGTTGGCAAGCCAAAATATACCTCTCCTCGGAAGAATTGTCCCTAGTGGCATTAATTTCTCGAGATAACCCTTAAAGATATATCTCCGCAATTTAGAGTTATTTGTTAAAAATATTAACCCATTTCTATCCCGCCCGGTATAAAATTTTAATTATAATTAAAATAATTGAGACGAAACGACCAATTTTAATTTATTCAGAATATCATAAGTTAAGTAGTTACAACAGTAAGTTAGACGTACTATAACAATGCACAATTGAATTAAACCCTTTTACAGAACAAGTTTATCAGTTAAATATAATACGAAGCAAATTTTAATGAAAGAAATATCTACAGAGGCTTTTTGGAATTACTCGCTTACGAAATACTTGCCGCATCTTTAACGCTCATTTTATTTCAACACTCGCCCTTGATGAAGATACCGTAGATATCTGGTAGTGAACGACTCGTTCACTTCCTGTTGACGTTGTGACGCATACCACATGAAAAAGACCAATGCCGTCCAATTTCCAATATCATATAATGACTCGCACACCCAAGAAATCATTGACTGCGTTAGAAATCGTAGATATCCAAATATCCACACCAAATGTATTTACAAGAAGCAAAAACCTTACCATCAACAAAGCACAGAGAGCCACTTGACTAACCGCCAGCTCTTAAATTATCTCCATTGAATTAACAGAACTATATATAGGTCGTTAAGAAAGTGGACCACCCACAGGGTCTACCCTTTAACCCTCTAATCTCGGCTGACTGCGCTAAAACAAGATTTAACCTTTAAAAAATACCAGATTAGGCCTTCATAAATTCATTAATAAAAAAAGACTTTATTACCTATTATGCTTACGATGCCTGTCTTAATTTCAGTGAATCTAAGCAGCTATCGGTGGTTCTGTGGTAGAGCGCTCGACTGCCAAGCCGAATGGTCTGGGTTCGAAACCTGGGTGGCGCATTTGTTTTTAATCAATTGAGAAACGCTAAATTAGAATTTCTTCGATGCAATAATTTCAATTTCAATTCTATTTCAATTAAACCAATATTTCCTACTCTATTAAATACGCTTCCGATAAAGCTGAAGGTCTAATTTTCAATAAGGCGTAACAAGTGTCGGTGGTTCTGTGGTAGAACGTCCGCCTGTCAATCAGGAGGTCTCGGGTTCAAATCCCGCCCGATGCGATCGCAAATTGATACTAAGACGAATACCGTGTACAACTGGTGGAAACCCTGCCATTGGACCTTGAGAGGTAGCATTACACTCAGCACTCGGTCCGTCCCAAAGTCATTAAGAAGAAGTTGGAGAGAAAACGCCCATATAAACACAACAGACTCAACATGCACAACCATCAGAACACAAACACAACAAATTCAACACTCACAACCTACGCATAAACATTACAAAACCGTAATACACCAAACCGTCACGACGGTGAGCGAAACAACACCATCCAAACCAAACCGCAAATGCATCCGTTAACGCTCACCGTCACACGGTGGTTTTGCCAACCCTTTGAGAAACTGCGTACGCAGTGATTACACTTTGCACCGAAAATGACAGACCCACCCACAGACCCACCCACAGACCCACAGACAGACACGGTCGTTGTATAACCCCTCCTAGGGGACTTTGTACCCTCGGAGAGGTAAAAACCATTAATATACTATTCCGCTAAGCTGAGTTTATAATTTTCAAAGAAATGTACTGTGTATCGGTGGTTCTGTGGTAGAACATTCGCCTATCATATAGAAGGGCTTTGGTTCGAAACCTGGGCGGCGTATTCTTTTTAATCAACAGAGAAGACGTTACATTAGAATTACTTCGATGCAATAATTTAAATAAAACACAAAATTTCGTTCTATTTTAAAAACCGAAATTCAATACTCTGTTAATTTGCAATAAGCGCTTCCGCTTAAGCTGAGCTTATAATTTTCTTTGAACCGTAGCATGTATCGGTGGTTCTGTGGTAGAACACTCGTCTGTCATTCAGGAGGGCTTGGGTTTGAATCCCGCCCACGATTTAAAATAATTTATTTTACATAATTTATATGAGTAGGATAAATTGACGTTAATATCTTTATGGCAAGGACTTTTGGTAGAGCACTCATCTGCTATGCAGAAGGGTTCGGGTTCAAAACCTGTCCGATGCGATCGCAAATTGATAATAGGACGTAAACCGTGAACATTTGGTGGACACCCCACCTTATGGACGTTGAGACGTTTATCGTAACCCTCAGCATACGGTCCGTCCGAAAAGTCAATACATAGACGTTGGAGAGTAGAATACACACATATATGAAACACAACACGTCACAAATGCTGTTTTTTATTATTCATTCATTTTAATTAGTTGTATTGTCTGATGTAAATTTTCACTAAGTAAAAATGTGTTCGATTGTACCTGTTTTTAAACATCTCTTCATCAGTTCTTGTAGCAAACACACAACAATGATGTTAAAAATTAACTTAAAAAAAGAAAAAAACATTTTCAGAACCTGTTTGAGGATTAAATGTCAATTATCTTATGTAAATTCCGTCATCACTTGTTATCTATTCATTCCACGGCGCTGCGAATGGTCTCATTCAATTCAGCACTTAGTAGTATGTAAGATGAATACATTGCGGTCGTCCGGGATAAATTTGTAGACACGGATGGTGGTTTAAATGAATATTTTTGAACTTTTTGAAAAAAACACCATTTATAGTTCGCACATATTTCGTTATAGCTCGGAAACGATTCATAGTATGGAATTGCGGTTGGTCTCATTCATAATACGTAAGATCCGAAAGTATGGTTGATATAACTTTTCAACATTAAGTAAAATTCCGAAAAAAAAAACCTTGGTTTAATGTACCTTTGGTCATACCTCCGAAACTATTAGTCCCAGCGATCCGCGGCGTGTCTCATTCGACTCAACGTTAAAACATACTACAGAAATGATACCCGACTTGACCGGATTGCTAAATTTAACATTTGGGGATTTTTTTTCATAATAGAAAAAAAACCACGCGATTCAGTATAAATTCGGCTATAACTCGGAAACGGTTCATCCTACGGGCATGTGGTTGGTCGCATTCGACTCAGGGTGAAATGAACCATCGGGAAAAACACCAAACACGGCTCAATTAGGTGAAAGAAAATTAAGGGGGCAACTGCCCCCTCCTGCCCCCCTTGCCCCCCCCCCAAAACTGTGTTATCCACCCCGCATCGCTGCGGACTCATCGAATCCTAAAAGTAGACACCAAAATAGAATTTTAAGGCCACATTGCAAGTTGGGACGAATTTTGCCGGTGAGCTACCCTCTTTTACCCGTACTATTAAAAATCCCAACTAAACCTCCCCTTCTACGAAGTCCCTTTCTTTCACACTAACTAACCTTCTACGAATTTCACAAAAACCCGTTAAAAAGTTGAAAGGTCGGGACTAGCGCAAGGAACTCAAGCGAGAAGAAAAGGGAAGCACAGGGGTGGAAGTCGAGAACAAAAATTGACAACAGAGATCGGCCGGTTAATAGATAAGGGAAGGAAAGAGGGGGAAGTCCAAAGTCAAGTAAAATAAAAATAAAAATAAAATTTAATTAAATTAATAACCATGTCAGGTATTTGGAATTAGGTGCATTTAGTTGGAAATCAGGCCCTGAACATTGCCGGGAGTAGTGGCGTACTCTTGTAATGCCAAGCGTCTGGGAGGCAGAGTTTGTGGATGGCCGTAAGAGGAAGACTACCAATCCCCCGTTGGCGTGGCCGTTACAATTATCTCACCCTGATTAATCAGTTATTGTGTGTTGGTGTCTAAGGCCTTGGTTCGACACCGATTTGTGTCTATCATAAAAAAGGCCATGAACATTGAGTTTAAATTTCAAAGCTCTAGAGCTAACCGTTCAAGAGTTTTTAGGAACTTGGCATACAAATAAATAATTAAATAAAAGGACAAACTTTAAGACTTATAGTTAAAGATAAATATATATTATATAAATGTATATTATGTGTATATTATATGTTTATAAAATTATATAGATATAAGATTATATATATTGATATATTTCTGGTCAATAACAATATCACCACCCCTAGGAGTCATCTTCTCGTCGTCAAAGAAGACAAACTGTACCCTTCATTCTGCGTTACTTACCATTGCCCCCTGGAACATATATTTACATATCCAGGCACAACCTATCAATGCAAATTAGGAAATTATAAGATTCTATAGATTTAAGTCGGTTCTATCGATTGATCTACTCTGTATTCCACAACGATCGCTAATGACGCCGTTGAGATACTTACCTCCGTCCTCTTTTCCGCCCTCGACCACAGTGTACCTAAAATGAAGAAGAAAGAGTTGACTCATACAAACCAACCTTCACGGATTTACACTTTATGGTTATCGTCAGAGATAATCGCAGCAAAAACGCACTGGTTTAAGGGGTTTTCCCCCGAGTTCTTCGGTTTCCCCTTCCATAAAAACTTGTTGAGGTTAACGGTAAAAGTTAGTGTAGGGAGCTGTTGGCTCGATCGCGTGCCATGCAGGGCTTGCCACCACCCTCCTACGCATTGTAACCCGGCCACCTGAATTAAAGGCTTCAAAAGTCGCTTGACGACTTAGGCCTAAGGTGGTGCCTTGGGTATTAGCCTAGCTGATTATTATTATTATTATCCGTATTATCAGCCCTCAGTATGGTTTTCGATTTTACAGTTGAACGCCACCTATATAATTGGTTTAAGCTAAACCTACCCGAGACATAGCACGGCACATATCTTATGACTTACGCCAACTTCATTGACCCTATTGTAGATACACGTGGTCAGGTTGACCGTATTTAAATCGATCTGTCCAAAGCATTCGACTGTTTCCACACCCGTTTCTTATACAGAAGCTTAACCACAACTTCGTTTCGGGCTCCATTAGAGATTGGTGCCAAGACTACCTTACCAATCGTATCAATTACATAAAATGTAATGATGAAATTACAGACGTTCTCAATAGTAACTTGCGGCATACCACAAGGTTCGTCCATAGGAACTTAATTATTTAACGTTTACATTTCTGATATCGTAATTGGTGTTAAGCTCTCAAAAAATATCAATTAGCCAACGACCACCAATTCGTCAATGAAGTCGGACGTGCTAATGACTAAACTTCTTCAGGAAGATCTCTAGAGACCGACTTCATCTCTGGTGTTGTCAAAATAACATTCCAATAATTTTCACTAAAACTATAGCTGTCACGTATACAAGAAAACGAATTATATTCATTATCCTTACAATATAGTTTAGATTATTTTATAATAGCTGAATTAAGATCGATTTTAAATGAAATAAACGACGTCTAAATATGATTTTAAGTCATAGAATATTGAGGGCCAATTGTCCTTCACACACGATTGTTGAACATCAGCCAACATGATTCCTTTCGTTGCTGCAACATGACGCTGGGTAGATAAATTGTGAAATGGACAAAACTGCTTGTTATTGATTAATATTTATAAGAAATTCCTAACACTTCTGCGTGAACGACAAGTAAAACACGTAAAAAATAAAAAAAAACATTTCTCAAATTACGTTGAAGCTGTTAATAATTTCGTTATTACTTTCCAGGTCTTAGCTGTGACCATGGATAACGCAGTGAACAATGAGACAATTACCCAAAAATTAACTACCCGATCAGTTGAATTAGATTTTCACTTAACCCCTGATAATTGAATCCGTGGTTTCGCTCACGTTTTAAATAAAGTCGTGCAAGATTTATTGAAAGTTTTGAAGTCTGATGCCAAACATGATAGTGACTTCGATTTAAATTCAACGGAACAAAATGAACCAATTGCCAATACGGAAATAAGAATTGGCATGGCGGTCATAAAAGTACCGATTACGCTTTACGTCGTCTTTTAAGTCTTTTGTAAGGTAATTGTTTAATATTTCTAGTTGAAGAAGATAGTGACCGCAGTTCGTCTGTCACGAACAAAGTCGTATCAATTCTTCAAACTGAACCCGGTCTATGGTCTTCCTGATAACAAACTTAATTTGGATGTAAAAACATGATGGAAATCTACTTTTGAAATGCTAAAGAGGGCTGCGATTCACAGCAAAACAATATGTTTTCAATCCTTTAATGCCTAAAACTTTGCGTCTTTTGACACGGACTTTCTTTCAAGTCAAAAGAATGAATTTCTACCACGGACAAGGATTTGTTCAACTTCCATTTACTTTTTGAAGAATGGTTGTTGTTGAATCGTTGATACTTGTTCGACGGGTAACATAGATTCAATCCTTTCATCGTTTAATTATATCTTATTAAAGAGAGTATAACCTTTGGTCTATCGACCGTATCAGTCAAGCTTCCTATAAATTCCACTACCACCTTTGGTTTGAGACATTTTTGGCGCTGCTTACTGTTTTGTCAGTTAAGGACGCCTTGAGTTATACTCACTTCAGTTTGAAAATTGAATGTTCTGTTCCAGGACTTTGATTTTGCCACAAAACATATATGCCAAGAAAATTATCCTACGGCTGCTATAATAATGCCAATGTTTAAACTGATCTTGGATAATTAGGAAAAAGCAAAAGGATAATCAAATGGAGTAACGAAGGACGCAACGTCTAAGGCATTCAAGAAAATAACGACGTATTTGAAACATTTGAATACCTCTGCTTTAAGGGTTAATGGGTAAGATCTCTGAAACCTGAATATAGGCCAATTGTTTCATACCAGAAATAAATGAACCTGTTCACACCTACGCTACTTAAGTTAAAACCAAGAAGCGAGGAATGATGGCTTTTTATCATTTATTTACAGCAATGAACCTGAAACTGAAGCTTGCATGGCTTAAGGATCAGTATGACGCAAAATTTTGCAACAGGTTAAAAATACAGTAGTGTTAGTGTTTTTCACTCACTATGAAGACGGCCAAATAAGGTGGGTGGAAGACGCTCAGAACAGACAAAGTGGTTTTGCCATTCACGCAGTAGATATTTCAGCCCTCTATCCAAAAATAACCAAACGAAGTACCAATACTAAGGCGTCTAAATTATTGGTTTATTTGAAGGAAGTAGTTGCACCGCCATATAGTGGTGGAAGGTAATGAAGAATACATTTCGGCAGTTGACCTTGAATGTTTTTAACATAGTTGGCTCGCGTGGCATGAAGGGCTTGCCACCACCATCCTACACATTGTAACCCGGCCACCAGTTTAAGGCATTTTAAGTCGCTAGATGACTTGGGCCTAAGGTGGTGCCTTGGGTATTAGCCTAGCTGATTATTATTATTAATATTATTATATTATACATTTATATATTTATACAGGGTGTCTTCATTTTATCGGTCCAGGCATTTTTCTTAAACACTATACCTTCTAGAAATGTGAAATTTTCAGTATGTCCTCTCTCAGTAGAGATCGTTGTTATTTGTGAATATCAGAAAAATCGTGAAATCTTGCACGGTTTCAGAATTTGTAGTTTTTGAACGCTAGGTGGTAGACGAAAAAATTCAAAGAGTAAGTTGTAGAACATACTCGAAAACCTTTAATGAAGTTGGTATGGTCAAAATCGTACATTTTGTCACTGAAATAATAGGTCATGAAAAATAACAAGTTGGACTACCCAAATGTTTTTGTAATGATTGTCTGTGAAAAATGACCTGGACGTCATAAAACTAATATGGAAGACACAGTCATCCCCTTCTTTTTCGCTTACCCTCGAGCAAGTATAAGAATGGCATGCTCCGATTTGGACTTTGTCAAAATATTATGTCTGGAGCGTCCTTAACCATCATAAATTTCACCCATATCGTGCCACGCTCCACCAAGCACTTCACGATGGTGATCAGCGCCTTAGGTTGGATTTCGGTAACTGGTTCAGTACCATGGTGGATGCGAATGAAGATTTCCTCTGTTTAATCCTGGCGTCCGATGAGTGTTCCTTTGGAAGGGAATGCCCATTTAACCGCCAGAATAACCATATGGGGAGCGATGTAAATCCGCAATGGGGATTTACACATCACAATCAAGTACCGCTTGAACGTCTGGGCAGGTCTACTAAGAGATTGCGTCGTTGTGCTATTTTTTCTTCCGAATCGGCTTAACGGGGTGAGCTACTTGGCGTTTCTACGAAATGAAGTAGCAGAAGCATTGGAAGATGTCCCTTTATTCGACCTGCCACGCCTTTGGTTCTTGCATGACGGTGCACCTCTTCACCAGGAACGACATGTGGTGCAAAGCCTCAACACCAAGTTCCCTGAGCACTGGATTGGGAAGAATGGTCCAGTGTGATCGCCTCAGAGGTCCCCGGATTTGACACCGCTGGACTTTTACCTGTGGGGATTCGTCAACGAGAAAGTATACAAGACGCCAGTCACTAGCGAAGACGACTTGCGCCAGATAATCATTGCAGCGTTCCAACTCGTTACTCCATATATGGTCCGTGGTTCGTTCCAGAATATGCGTCATCGCGTACGGATTTGTATAGCAGCGGACGGTGGCATTATTGAAGCGTATTTGTAAAAAAACTTTCTGTAATTCCTTATTTTAATAATTGCACTTGTTCTAACACTTACTCTGTAAAAGTAAAACAATGATTTGGCTCAAAACATGTTCATTTTTCACAGACAATCATTACAATAATATGAGGAGTAAAAACATTTGGGTAGTACCAACTTGTTATTTTTCATGACCTCTTATTTCAGTGACAAAATGTACGATTTTGACCATACCAACTTAAATTAACGGTTTTCGAGTATACTCTACAACTTACTCATTGAAACTTTTCGTCTGCCACCTAGCGTTCAAAAACTACAAATTTTAATACCGTGAAAAATTTCACAATTTTTCTGCAATTCACAAATAACAACGATCTCCCCCGATTGAGTACATACTGAAAATTTCACATTTCTAGAATGTATAGTTTTTGAGAAAAATGCCTGGGCCGATCAAATGAAGACACCCTGTATATTGATGTCTTGAGGTCTTGATGTATTTATATTTCAGTATTTTTAAGCATGTAAATTATTCAGTGGCAGAGGCTTGTATGTTTCCCCCCCCCCCCCTTCCCTCAAGGGTAAAACGTTTGCGCTCTATCCGTTTACTCAATTTAAAACGCGCGGCTTCGTTTTACGCCTTCTCGATTGACTATTGCCGCCTTTGTTTTTGTTTTGTAATATAATAGTAAAGGGACAAAGTTCATAGAAACCGGACACTTCGGGTTGTTTGTTTGGAGTGTTTTTGGTCATTTTTGTTTGTGGAAATCATTTTCTTGTTCAACTTATGACGATACGGACACATGGTCCTAAACATCGAGGTTCCCATTTATAAGTTTTAAAATTTAGTGGATAATAAAATTTTGAAAATAAATCGGTTCTTAATATGTGACAACGACTGAGAAGGCGCAGACATCCTGCGAGTCAGTAAAGGATAAAAAGCATTAGCTTAGGTTAGCATTCGACGAAAAGACGACCTACACAAAAAGCTAATTAAAATCTCCGAAATAATCCTGCACAGTGTATGTAGGAAAATATATGCAATGGAAAGTAGCATTAAATCTGCACCAAATTTGACGTCGAAGAATCGGGCTGATTATTATTATTATTAACTCAAGAAGTAGCTTTTGATAATCTAAAACAATGCCTGTTTGGCGAAAAAGATGGTTCTGTCAATTCAAAATAGAGAAAAGAAAAGATGGAACGTATTTTTTAAATAAAACTCGGGAAGTAAGATAAAACATTTTTGATTTCTCTATCTTGTGCCTTTCCGAAGCTTCCTCCTAATTTATTTAAGGTTCACGGATTTTAGATTTTATTTTCTTTGGACTATAAGATACTATTGATGTTTTGGGATTGTCGGCCATCTTGATGAAGTCATTACTAATAACGTTGAAATTTATCGCTCTGAGACTTGGAAGATTCGTGATCAGCGCCTTCAAAAATACCATTTAAATACCGTTTCTTCGTCAGCATACGATGTTCACTCCTCTATTTCCTTAACTACAATCTTCGTCCTAAGAAGGGTTTTAACCCGGAAACCCGCTTTTCTAAGCCTTTGACCAAAGAAAATAACCATTATACAATTTAATAAAATGTTTTGGCAAAATTTTGCTAAATTATATGAAAT
This sequence comes from Leiobunum rupestre, assembly GCF_980474605.1. Lineage (NCBI taxonomy): Eukaryota > Metazoa > Arthropoda > Arachnida > Opiliones > Sclerosomatidae > Leiobunum > Leiobunum rupestre. Next base: position 47,854,225 of record NC_143391.1, on the reverse strand, counting down.
ATCAAGTGGAATGTTTAGCAATTGCAAAATTATATGAAATTTATCAAGTAGAGTGTTAACCTATTTTCCTATTTCGTATTATTTCGATATGGCTCGATAAACATTATCCATTTCTATCGCAATTTATTACGCTTTGTCTATATTTTAAGCTATTTATCAAAAACAGTACTTTCAGACCAAAACTTACTGCATCATATTCGTAAAAATATTAAAACTCTTTTGTTATTAATTTGTTATTCCATTTTTCACTTCTACAACAATTGAATAACTAGAACGAATAACAAGTGGTTTTTGAAATTCGACGATCGCTATGCTATAATTTATTATTATTTCAATGCGTCGTAAATTTTGGAAGAGAACAGAATAAGAACTTAAGTTATTACCATGGGTGTTTTCAATTTTAATATATATAGATATATTCAGCACCTCATAGATTAAACAGAAACGAGTATTTGAATCTGTTGCAGCATGAAGGTTGTTTTCGCTCTTTCACTTGTTTCTCTGCTGTTTCTCAGTGAATGTGTCTTTGAAGCGTTGGCGGGTAAGCAATTTCTTAAAAAACTGTATCTTTGTTAAAGGTTAGGCAATTTATATAATGTCGCAAAGTTTAGTTTATTTTAGTAAAAAGGAAAGGTATATTCCGTTATCGAAACTTGGTTTAATTGTGCAATGGGTTGATATTTAGAATGATGAATCCATGTCTTGAATTTGTTCTATTACATTTCAAAAATAGTACTACTACTTTATTTCAAATTATAGTAATTCCTTATTACCTTAAAACCAAAGATAAAACTTTCTATCGTTTCAAATCGATAAGCCGTAGTACGACAATTTATCTTATATGGGATATTTGTCCAAATATAATTTTCCTCGAAGGTACAAATTTGATTTTTATTTCATTCAGAGCAGGTGCTAGAGCGTTTCCAGGGCTTACGAACTATTTCTATAAATGTCATATAGACGGCTAGGGAATTTTGAGTTTATTTGCGGTTTACAAAATAAAGTAATTCAAATAAGATATTTGCGTATTTTGATTCATTTCGGATTTCACGTTTTGTAGCGTTTGGCCGGAATTTTCAGGTTATAGCATTCAGGTCGATTTAAGTTTTTGCTCGTTTTGCCTAGATTGAATTCTTTAGTCGGGTTTCATATTTTAAACGTTATGGCGGTTTAATAGTTTGCGGTGGGGTTATTTGTTTTGGTTTATTGTTGTAAAATTATTTCGCGGTGCAAGTTTTTTGGTCAGGTTTACTCACACTGGGTATTTTTCCTTTTCAAGCAGATTGTACCAAAGAGCAGCATGATTTATGCCAGAAAAGCACTAGCTGTGGCGGAGCATTAACTTTTGGTGTTTGTTATATTCCCAATGGCTCAACCGACTTCAGTTGCAAATGCGGACTGATACCTTACCGTAAAAAATGTTTTTACCAATAAAGATTGTTTAAAAGTAATTTTTTTTATTCTTTTAGAAAGAACTAATCCACCCAATCAGAACGGTAAGCCGTAACGCTAAATATCTTTATTGTATTTTTGCACTAAATAATTTTTTGAGCTATCACGCCATGAAATTTCTGTTTTTATATCATTCTTATTGTAACCGCGAATACAGCAGAAAACGTTTGGAAGGATACATAATTTCCCATGAGGTCGGATATTTACAAATTTTTAGTTACCGAATTTTAAAAATCAAAGTGATTTTGAGACTTCAAATACGTATTTTGTGATGATTTCTGATATATTTATGATTTTGGGATTATAGTAGAGATTTTAGCACAGATTTTCAAATTTCAATTTTTTTTATTTTTTTTACGAATGTCCAACTTACTCCTTATAAATTTATTTGGCTTTCTTTCGTTTGGGTCTGATAGCCTTGTTTTTGAGTAATTTAAATTATTACAAACTCTTTAAACTGAAGTAATTATGTACACAAAATGTAGGTAATCACGAAAACACAAAAAGAAAACACTGGAAATCAGAATTTGAGAACCCGTCCTCCTTTCATTTGTTTGCTTAGAAATATTGCTTATACGCTCACTTAAATAACATAATTATCCTTGATCTTCACTTTAGTAATCAGGTATACAAAACCAATTAGCGAACAATCGTGTGAAATCACTAAAAATCACATGATGTTTCTTAAAAAACAGTTTTTATTCAACCTAATCGTATAGGAGTAGGACCAATTTCTTTAGCAATTTTAATTTTCGTATTTTTCATGGTTCTTGTAAATTTACAAAAAAAAATTTTTTTTCTTAAAACAGATTTAGACGAGTTTTTAAAAACGATTTGCACTAAATGGCATCAGTGCAAGCGACCATGGTGTGGACATCCTGGCTGTTCATATTTGCATAAAATAGGTGAACCAAAGCCGATTAATGGTACTTGCATTTGTTAAGTTCAAGGAAATAAATGTACGTGTCACTGTACAATTGAAAATAAAAATTTATGAAAACTACGACCAAAATTTAGCAACATTAAATTTCATGATGGAATAATTTATTTAACTTTAATACAAATTATTTTAAGGAAAACTATTTACCCAATAGATAAAATTTATTTTGAGCTTATTAATCTCCTGAAACTATTATCTTCAAAGAAGCAAAGATTTAAGTTAAATTAAACTACTTTATGTAACATAGTCTTAAGATAGTGACCTTTTAATTACATATTTAAAAAAAATCTAAAGGTCCAATTTTTTAACAGGTGCACCTCTTACCTATCTTCAGCTTAAACTCAGCTTTTTTTAAAGACAACCTCAACATGTAATAGTTTTAATATAACCTCGATAACCTCTAAACTATCAACTTAATATTTAATCTATTAACAAGCAACGAATAATTAATTTTAAATAATTTATCTAATAAATAAGTAAGCATCAATGTAAAAGCTAGTTTGTTTTACACAAAAATTAACGACACTTAAATTATTATAACTTCAGAAATTTAAACTTCCCACACATCGAAACATAAACATAGGTCCCATTCACTCGTGGAAACTGTCGGCTATTTTCTTTAGCCAATAACCATGACTTTTAAGTTGAGTCACATGAGAAAAATAAACCAATAGAAAAAAACGGTTTTTTTCCTTTGCGGGGGAACGGATTCTCCGAGGGAATATCGAAATTTCTTTCTTTTGAGGCAGTTCAAGCTAGCCTTGCACGAAACGGGATTAGAGAAACGTCGGCTTCGGCAGTTCAGGTTTATGTTAAGGCTACGTTGACACAGAGTGCGGAGATAATATAGGTCTATTTGGACAAGCATATCCACCATAGACAGCATAGCCATTTGAATACTTAGAGGTAACATGAACTTATGACGCTACTTATGTTTAAAAGGCATACACACTATTAAACTTATACCAATTATAGCCATGAAATACTAATTGTAGACAATACAAGATGGTTATTGAATGTTATAAATGTATTAAAATTAGACACACAGACTGTCGTCTGTGTGTATATTAGACACACAGACGGTCGTCTGTGTGTATATATAGGTAGTCTCGAGTTTAACATTAAAACCTCTTCCTTCCCTCACCGTAACGCCATGGTAAAATTAACCCGTTTTTCCGCCAAATGCTATGGCAAAATTAATATGCCCCAAACTATTTTTTGCGCATTTTTAACTTAAGAACGGTTTATACGATTGTTATATTTTTTTTAAAGGAATCTTCGTTTAAGATTAGGTTGCGTGCTTTTGTTTATTTTATTAAATTAATAACCAAATAAGTCTTTGAAAATTAAATTAAACAGATTTTTGTAAAAATTAATATCACCAGATGTCGATACAACTACAGCTCCCAATATGTTAACCTTGGTTGTCTAGCCTTATTGATTATGTCTCTACTCTATCATAAAAAATAAAATGGCGTATCTCCGCGATGCACTAGCTCGTGTTTTAACTAAGCCTTGGCTTACACTTCGATTATTAATTTTTTGTACTTATCGGTATGTTAGCCGTGCGTGGTCGAATGGTTAAATGTGAGAAATCTGTGCTGAAGGCTGTTGTGGGGAAAACGAGGTCGAATCTCATCAAGAGAATAAAAATTTTCATATTTAAGATTTTAATTTGATACATATTAATTTATATCCTGTTTACTTAATCCATACAAGACGGAATCATATTATTATTATTATTAATATTATTAAACAGTAGACAAGGGGTTTTGGAGGTTCAGACTCCCCCTCCTTGGGCCTAACTTTGGATGAACAACATTTTCACCCCCTTCTCGACCCCTCTTAACATTCACATACTTAGACCCCCCTTTGTCAAATTTCTGGCTATACAGTGTTGGGTAAAATACTTTAATTTCGGAATTTAACAAAATACTGAATACTCGAACGATAAAGTATTTAAAGTAAAATACTAAATATTCCTAAGGTAAAGTATTTAAAATAGAATACTAAATACCCATATCAAAAAGTATTTAAAATAAACAAAATACTAAATACCCATATCAAAAAGTATTTAAAATAAACAAAATACTAAATACCCATATCAAAAAGTATTTAAAATAAACAAAATACTTTATTTTAGTATTTTAAAATACTAAAAATACTCAAAATACTGTGATTTCTTGAAAAGCAGAAAAAATGAAAGACTTCGAAAGATTGGAAATATTCCACTTTTATGCGTGATCTTAAAGACAGATTGTCTCGTAAGTCTCGAGTCCTCGCTACTCTAACTCCACCACGTGCGATAAGTGGAATTTTTCAAGATTTGTGCGTGAGTATGAATTAGGGGTATTTCTTCCGCTTGATGGTGTTGTATGGAGACTATTTGATGGATAAAGTATTTTCGCTAATAAATATTAGGATTTTGTTCAAAATACTAAATACATTTTTTTAAAGTATTTGAAATAAAATTCAAAACACTGAAAAAGTATTTGAAAAAAAACAAAATTCTGAAAAAGTATTTAAAATACTACCCAACACTTACTATGTAAGTTAATTTTTAACTTAATCTTCCTTTCGCACTAGAAACAAGACGTTTCTAATGCAGTTAAATGCTTATTTATTAATCTTTTAAACTGGTCAAAATCAAAGGTACCAATACCCCCCTGGCCCCACCCGAATGACATCCCTGTACATATGATACATTCCCTATTGACTCTGACGTATTGCAACCTTCATTAGACGAGTCTGATCTGCTATCTAAGTATGGCAGGCAGCTAGTAAGTGGCTATAAAGAGATGTACAAGTTTCATGATATGCCCTGCGAAAGTTGTGAAAAGGTTTGTAAGAATAGCAAACTCAAATCTGTGGAAAATTGTTTTGACACATAATTTAGATAGTAACGAAGGTTAAATTCTTTTAATTGCTGCCTGGCAATTCAAACAGACTCAAATTACAGTGTTAGATATTTTAAAGGTTAAGGAATGACTTATTTGTAACTGGTTGTTATGGAAAATACTCTGAAAGACCATTTGCTAAGCTGTCTAAATCAGATTTTCGTCTTCAAAGAATTTAAAACAACGATAGAAGGTTCTCTAAAAATAAACATTACCTCTTTCATCTTTTTTATGACAGTGAAATGAAAGGTTTGTCGAATAGTATCGAGCATTTGTCACGCATGAGTGCAAAAAAAGGTTTCAGTTAGTGCTGTATAAGTGTAAACATAGTTTATAATTGTAGATATGTTTTAATCAATAGATCTGACCCTTAATCATTCAAGTGATATATGTATAGTTTTTTATGCCGGTATAAATACCTGTACGCATGATTGTAACGGCAGTCATTAGTTTTATTACGACTCATTAAATATTATCTTTGACTCAAGACGTGTCTGTTTCTTAAGTATACCACGTATGTTAGTTGGTTAGTTAATCAAATGGAAAGCAATGATAAAGAGTTGGAAGCTAGTTTGACAGCTTACATACAAAATGTGCGAGGCACTCAAGAATATTGTATAAGCGATGCGGTGAAGTGAAAACAATGTGCTTTTATTATGGTCCACCTTCGTGGTTTATTACTCTGAATACGATTGGATTGAGCTGCATGATCATTTGCGATCTTTTTACCCATCAAGTGAAAAAGGTTCTAAAACTCCAGTTGGTGAACTTTGCAGTAATGACCCAGTTGCCGTAACACGGAATTTTCATAACAGGGTTCAAGCTGTTTGGCAAAAACTCATTATGAGTAAAGAAAACCCAGTTCTGGGGGAAGTTGAGCAAACTCACCGAAAATTGGCGAAGCGCCTAATAAGGTCTTTATGGACTTTATCCAAAAACATGCCACTTGTGCGTTGCCAAACAAGACTAAAAGCCCGACGTTGTACGATTATGTATTCAAGTACCAATGGCACAAATGCAATCGAACTTGTTTGAGGAAGAAAAAAACTAGTGATTAGAAAAAACTGGTGTTGAGTTTATAACGCATTGTCGTTTCAAGTTTCCCAGAGAAGTTACTAGTTGTGTATGGCGGTTGTGGGTGATGAGTTTGTTGTGTATGCGTTCAATATGTATGGGTGTTTCTCTCCAACTTCTTCTTATTGACTTTTGGGACGGACCGAGTGTGAGGATTAAGCGTAATAGTTAAATTATGAAGAAAATATCGAGTTGTATACATCGTGCTCTTACACTTATGTTGGTCTGGTTTTTAACTGGATCGTCATTACTTCGTAATTTATTTTAAACCTTTTCTCGACTGATTAAGATGTTTAATGCAGTTCATCAATTGGGTTCGTTCGTTTTTATTTATAAAGAGCCCTAACTATTCCGCCTACGGTCATTCATTGATATACGAGCTGTTGTTTAGTCAAGTGGCTTTCTGTGCTTTGTGAATGGTAAGTTTTTCGCTTCTTGTTAATACATTGTTCATTGGTGTGGATATTTGGACATCTACGATTCCTAATGCAGTCATTGATTTCCTGGGTGTGCGAGTCATTATACGATATTGGAAATTGGACGGTATTGGTCTTTTTCATGCGGTATGTGTCACAACGTCAACAGGAAGTCTACGACTACGAGTAGTCCACTACCAGATGTCAAATATAGCTATTCTACGGTATCTTCATCAAGGGCGAGTGTTGAAATAAATTGAGCGTTAAAGATGCGGCAAGTATTTTGTAAGCGAGAAAAATACAAATACCCTCTGTAGATATTTTTTTCATTAAAATTTGCTTTGTATTATATTTAACTGATAAACTTGTTCTGTAAATAGGGTTAAATTCAATTGTGCATTGTTTTAGTACACTTTTTAAAAAGTCTTCGACAGGTGAAATTTTTACCCTCTTTTTAATTCTGCTAGAAAACTATAATATATAGATCGATGAAACCAATTGCAACTATTATTTATTTTACAATATATTTCGTTATTTATCGGTTTCATCCGCTAAAAATTAATAGTTTGGCGGGAACCGTCAAATTTCATTTTTGGTTCTACGGCATTGACTCGCGCGTTTTTGAATTAACAATGGTCAATTCATATTTAGAAAGTCGAAAAATTATCCCTCTACAACCAACTTTTGGAATGGTCAACGTTAATTAACAAAAATATGTTGCTTTAAAAAAAGGTTACGAAATGTCTAGAGCTGGCTTATTACCCGAAGTACATTCACCATTTGAAAAAATCGCTTAACCCCTCTTTTAGTTTTTACTTAAATTAAGGTATTTCTTTCATGTGATCCGTATTTTAGTTTCCATTTAAATCAAGGCTGTTTTCTCGTTTCATTTATTTTCTACTAAGAAATGCAGGCTACCTATTACGGAATTTTAAGGCAACTGAAAAGATTGGTGAAAACCAAGAAATTATTTTTGCCAGAAAAGGTGCATAGATGTAGACTGTATAAATTTGAATTTAACAATTCCAAAAATGATCATGATAAAGTTGCTTAAAAATCACAGCGATCACGAGGAGGCATCAAAAATTTTAATTTAAAATAGGGATTTTGGATAAGGCTCAATTTCATTCCATAACTTTAAAAAGTAGAACAACATTACTAGCTGTATTGTACTCAAGCGAAAAGGTTTTTAAAACATAGAATTTTGTACTTCTTAAAAAATTATTGTAAAGAAGTATAATTGTAGAAATATGTCTACGATTTTACTAAACAGTACACATAGTGGAACGATATATAATTTTTTTGTAATGTATTTTTAACTGTTCATTAATATAGTTTTGGTATGATAAGGGTCAATGTATGCTTTAAACTATTTCTCTTCATTGTATATTTCTATGTTTAAATACGTTCATTTTAAATTGATATATATATATATAATATATAACTATATAATTTATAAAATATAACAAATAAAACATTTCAAGAAATATATGCGTGTACAGTTCTTAAGAAGAAACATATATTATAGGAAAAAGCTTAGCTGCGCTGAGTAAAGAAGGTGATATATAGGTAAACCTGAGTCATTCGTTGTGGCCAAGAAGGGACAGGTATTTGAGTGGATAATAAACAGTTTTAAATGTAAATAAATTCCAATAAATTTAATTGTTTGGGGTTACACACATACGTAATTTACGAGGCTACCGTATACCTTTAAAATTGTGTAGTTTTTGACTATCGCATTCTAGTGACCGACGCTGTATTTATATATCAAAGCACACTAAAAACTACATAACCGTAATGGCAACCACAATTGTTTACTACCCGTAAACCGCGTATTTGATTAATAAAAAAAACGTTGAAGGTGTAACAAAGTGTACAACACCAAAGTACAATTATCATCTTATGTATTGCTGTTTTCCTTTCCAGCCTATATACAGCGGCCATTTTTATTACCTTTCATTAATTACTAATATTCGAAAACGATGCGCGAAAAAGGCTTTAAAATACTACAGTATTAGTAACATGTATATAGTACACAAAAGAGGACTATTTTATAATAATTGTATATCTGATTAGAAGGAGAAACTTTCACCGATTGTCAGTATACTATAAACACTTAATTTTTAAGGTATAATAAAGTTCGCGTTCGGTCTTGGGCGAGTACGCCTCCGTTCTCAAACACTTATACAAGTGTGACTATTTTACACGTTATTATTGTAATCTTTAGTCTAAATTTGATACATTTACTAGACAGTGTTCTTTTCCACTAAGTAATCATAAAACAAGTTTTAATAAAAATTAATATTTAATTTTAAATATATTTCACCGACTAACTTCAAAATGGCCGCTATAAGCTGGAAAGGAAAACAGCAATACATAAGATGATAATTGTACACTTTGTTACAACTTCAACGTTTTTTTATTAATCAAATACGCGGTTTACGGGTAGTAAACAATTATGGTTGCCATTACGGTTATGTAGTTTTTAGTGTGTTTTGATATTTACATACAGCGTCGTTCACTAGAAGGTGATAGTCAAAAACTACCCAATTTTAAAGGTGTACGGTAGCCTCATAAATTACGTATGTGTGTTACCACAAACAATTAAATTTATTGGAATTTATTTACATTTAAAATTGTTTATTATCCACTCAAATACCTGTCCCTTCTTGGCCGCAACGAATGATTCAGGTCTACCTATATATCACCTTCTTTACTCAGCGCAGCTGAGCTTTTTCCTATAATATATTTAATATAAAAGTGGTAGTGAATGGTTTTTCCAGCCAATTTTAACACTTTGGTTTCCTTTGCTTTTCATTTTGATCATAATTGGAAAGAGTTTGATTAATACACAATAGTATTAGATTATGAAATAACGAACCTTTCACGCAATTGCCAGCCAAAATGCTTGGTTTTATTTGGATTTTAGCGAATACAGTACGTCGTTTTCCAAGATGACGGGTTTACTTCAAGTGGCTGATTGAAATTCAGAAGTTCGTTAAGATTTGTCATGTTTTATTTTTCAAATTAATTAACCTTAACTAAATATTTAGTCTTGTATCTCGTTTAAGCCACACATAAAACTATTATAAAAGTAAGTAATATTGTTGTCGAGATTGAGGGATACTAACCTACAATGCTTAAGTTGATTACTCTAGATTAACAAATTAAGACCTACGGTTAATTAAATATAATTTATCTAATAAATGCAAATTACTCAAACTAAAAGGACATTTTTTAATAATATTTTTCCTTTAAGCGGAAAACTTAAACTGTCTTCTGTAGACGCTTCAGTGTTTGTTTTTTATTCTGATTACAATTTCTACAACCACAAAGGTTGAAGTATAATAATTTCAGATATCGGACTTGATTTTAAACGTGAATAATTTGAGTGTTGCCTTTAACATTATAATGTACAACACGTTACAGTGTCCATGAATGATCAGCGTTTGGCTCAGAATCAGACCCCTTATGCATCCACCAATGTGCTTAAAATTGAGAGTAAAAATATTTTTATCTTTCAGTGACGTCACGAATAATAGCTAACTTACCGCTTAATCTCACTTTTAGGTAATTGTACATATTTTCATTTGCAAAAAGAGTCACTGGTTCCACGTTACTACAATCATTTATCAACCTCGACGAAAATCCGCTACTTAAAACTCACTCCACTAGCAGCCCTAAGTTGTGATACCTCTTAATCTCGGAAACACGGGTCAAAAGTAAAAAAAATAATTTTGAAGTGGCTTATTTAATATAATTGATTAAATTTTGAAGTGCTCTAATAGGGTGTTAACATTTTGGCTGTTCTGCAAACTGCTGTCATTTCGGGGTGTAGACCGAACCCTCGCCCCAATAATTAGCAGCGTTTTCCTAATTCAGGTGAAACTCAAGTGTACTTATTCTTTTCCAGAACGAGTGAAATGTTTCCAACTGGAAGTTTCTTTCCGGTCGCTCGGGCAAGATTTTTTGGCATCTTACGCGTTAGACGGATCTTCCACTGCGGCGAATAAGGCCTCGTATGTTATTGACTTTTTCAAGTTTGGCTCTTGTGAGACAATGATTGGCTAGAAATCACGGAACAAATAGAAAGTGTTTCAATAGCGTGCAAATATTCTGTATCTAAAGTAGTAGTCTCCCGACAAAAACATTGTCTCAATGCGCATGAACTAGGACGGAATCGATTTCGATGTTTGCAATGTTTGACCGGCGTTTCCATGGAAACCGCCGGTGACCGGTGTCCACGTGAAGACAGTTTTCATACCGCAATTGATAACTCGCGTACAATAACAATAGAGGCTTAAGCGAAGCACCATATCCCAAATCTCAAAATAAAGTAAGTTTTATACTTTTAAATTTGCACTCATCCACTGTATTACACGCGCAACCTTCACGGTAAACTTAATCACACCAATGTTACGAAAAAAAAATTAACTTATTTCCTTAAGGTAAATTTTTATTTATACCATATAACATTCTTGCGATTATCTTTTTATTTTAAAAGACTTATAAAGTACCGGTAAGGATAGTAATTCATGCGGTCACAATTATCTATAAATTTAAAGGCTAAAACGTTTTGTATAAACATCTTATTGGGGTCGCGGAGTGGTTAGAACTGTCGCTTCCTAGCATGAGGAGCCGGGTTTGATCCCGGCTTGTGGAACAGGGTGATTACTCGGAACCATTCCTTCTGCGTTAAGTTCGCAAGTTATCTCCCCGCTGGTTCAAGGGGTTTTCCACCGAGCTCTTCGGATTTGTCTTCCATAAAAACGTCTTGAGGTTAAAGGTTTTAGTTAGTGTAGGGAGCTGTTGGCTCGCGTGGCATGAAGGGCTTGCGAACACCTTCTTACGCATTGTAACCTGGCCACCTGAATTGAAAGTGGCTCGATGACTTAGGCCTAAAGTGGTGTCTTGGCTATTAGCCTAGCGGTATTTTTACTTGTCACATAAGAAAATGTTCTTATTAGATATTTTCCTATACAGGGTCTTTTTTTTTGCTCGGAAAAGTGTTTTTTTTCAAAAACTATTTATAGTACCGATTTCAAATTTGGAAGGTCAATTCTCTATACCGGGGGACATCAGTTTGAGAAATTTGAGCGTTTTCGGTAATGTCTTTCACCAATTTTGAAAAATTATTTTTCGACCACTTGGTGCGAGATAAAAAATTTCTATTATAAAGTTGTAGGCCGTCATCGAAAACCCTTAAAAATTGTTCACTCGACGAAAAACAACTTATTTATCAGTGAAAATTCGAGCTTGAAAAATTTACAAGTTGGTGAAGCCAAATTACGATTGTTTGAAACGATAATTGAAAAGGGAACAAGTCTAATACAAACGTAGTAGAGTTTTCACACTTGAAAAAATGTACACGTTTGGTTTTTAAATGCAGATATTTTATTCACACCATTGGCTGCAACACAGGTTTGTTCGCGGACAATTAAGTTCTCAAACGCTTTCTCTACCATTTCTGGTGTGACGTCTCGGCAAGCACTGATTATTCGTCTAATGAGTTCCTCCCTAGTTTCAATGGGCGTGGCGTATACCTTTGCTTTAACGAATCCCCAGAGAAAATAATCCAGCGGTGTTAGGTCAGGTGACCTTGCTGGCCAATGCACTGGACCATTTCTCCCTATCCACCTTTCAGGAAACTCGTTGTTGAGGTGCTCAGTTACTTGCCGGGAAAAATGCGGAGGGGCGCCATCTTGCTGAAACCACAACTGACGTCTTTCAGCCAATGGAAGGTCGTCGATTGCGTCACTCAGTTCGTTCTGTAGAAAATGTAAATACCTTTGGCCGTTGAGGTTCGTCGGCAGGAAAAAGGGACCAATCAAACGGTTTCCAACAAGTCCAACCCAAACATTGACCCGTTCAAATTGAACCTGGTGATGATATTCAAAACCCCAATGTGGGTTGATGTCAGACCAAAGATGGCTGTTTTGATGATTAAAGGGCCCATCTCTAGAAAATGACGCTTCGTCGGAGAACAAAACATGGCGCAAAAATTGTCTATCTTCTTGGACAGCATTTAGTAACCAGTTGCTAAATTCATAACGTCTTTGATGGTCTCCGTCAATTAGTCCTTGGTGGAGCGTAGCTCTGTATGGGTGATAGCGATTCTTACGAAGAATTTTCCACACACGATTTGCAGAACAACCCAAATCAGCAGCGGCGTTAGCGCAACTGTGACGAGGATATGCCACAAAGTACGCGAGTACATTGTTCTCGAAGTCTAAATCCGGTTGACCCAATCCGCGAAACCTAGGTTGCAAGTTACCAAATTGATTGAAATCGTGAATTGCTCGTCTTACTGTATTTACAGATGGTGCTCCATTTGGATGTCTTTCTGCGAAGATTTCAGTCACTCTTCTAAGGTTTTGCGCTGCTTCTCCATAGTAAATGGCAACTATCTCGGTACGCTCAGCTACTGAATAACGAGGCATTGTTCGAAATATTATCAAACACTGATAATAATCTCCCAAAGTTTTCCTTTAAATACCCAATGCATGTTTAGGATTGACCTATAGCCTCGTGTTTTTTAAATCCGGTCGTTTTTTTAACCAAAGTTTCAACTGGATTAGGTAATTCGGTTTCAATTATCGTTTCAAACAATCGTAATTTGGCTTCACCAACTTGTAAATTTTACAAGCTCAAATTTTTACTAATAAATAAATTGTTTTTCGTCGAGTGAACAATTTTTAAGGGTTTTCGATGACGGCCTACAACTTTATAATAGAAATTTTTTATCTCGCACCTAGTGGTCGAAAAATAATTTTTCAAAATTGGTGAAAAACATTACCGAAAACGCTCAAATTTCTCAAACTGATGTCCCCCGGTATAGAGAATTGACCTTCCAAATTTGAAATCGGTACTATAAATAGTTTTTGAAAAAAAACACTTTTCCGAGCAAAAAAAAAGACCCTGTATATATAAGTAATATTTTTTGGCCTTAGCCTCAACCTTAATTATTAAACTTAAATAGTTATATTAACACAACATTTATTAAGTTTCTGTTAGTAAAAACTTTAAATAAAAATATTTAACCTATGTTTCTTGTTACTAATTACAATAAAAGTTAAAAAATCAGCACTAGGAAATTAACACTATTATTTAGTTCACAGTAGATTTGTCTCTAGGTACGAACGAGGTATTAGGCACTTTCACCTCGCAGCAAGAAGAGCCGGGTTCGATTCCACCGTGTGGCACTGGGTGAAAACTTGGAACAACTTCTTCTACGTAGAGTTTGCAAGTTCTCTCCCCACTGGTTTAAGGGGTATTCCCTCGATTTCTTCAGTTTCCCCTGCCATAAAAACTTGTTTAGGTTAACGGTAATAGCTGTTGGCTCGCGTGGCATGAAGGGCTTGCCACCACCCTCCTAAGCATTGTAAACCAGCCACCTGAATTAATGGCTTTAAAAGTCGCTTGATGACTTAGGTCTAAGGTGGTGCCTTGGTTATTTGCCTAGCTGATTAGCCTAGCTGATATCATTAGTAAAATAACCACACCACAGCACTGTATAAAGTAATAATTTTTACCAAATTGACTAATGCGAATGCCCAAGCTATCCGTCTGTTGCGGTAAAACATTGTCAGATAAGCTTTTTTAATTTTAAAGTAGAAATATTATATTCAATTTAAAATTTCGTTTGTTTTGAAATAGATAACTAGTATATATACCAGACTTCCGTTATGTGAGTTAAGTAAATTTTATAATTAAAAATAATGAAAATTGTAGTGGAAAATATTTATCGATCAAGCGTTGTTAAAAAAACGGTACGTTTCGTGGGGAGCACTTTACCACTTACCTGCCCCCTTGCGTAAGGCGAATAATGTTCATCAAGGTCTCTAAAAAGACACTAATTTATCTTGCATTCTCATCATTAAAAAGTATCCCTGGTGTATCAGAGCAGCGAATGTAGTTTAGCAAAACAAGCTTGTTTTACATACACAAGACCTGATTATGTTTTAACTTTTTTGGACAAGTTATAATAGTTTAAATTTATTTCTTTAGTATTCTTTTTTATCATGTACTATCTTATTAAAATTTTTAATATAACCGTGGCCATTTAATAATGTAATCTTAAAGGCCTGCATATACTTAATTTCAAGAAGGAAAAAAATAGTATTGAGAAGAGAAAAAAATAATTAGGTACCAATAAATGACGTTTAATTACTGAAAATCAAAATTGCTATTGATACATTTCACAATTAAGTCAAAGTATAACTGTTTGTTCCATATAGAAGTATTAATTATTAAGTAAAATGCTATAAATGTAACGTGATATACAGTTAAATATACGAAATAAGTATTGAACATGATCACGGAACAGTAAATTATCCTCAATCAACGACAAAAAAAGATCTTTTGAAACCAATTTCTTCAAACGGTCTTTGATGAGCAATAGCAAAAGAATAAATTTTAATGAGAGGGACTTTTATAAGTCACAAGCCGCGTGAAGTTGCTAAATCCATTTCGAAATCAAACAATTATATAGGTATATTCCCATTGCATAGAATCCTATTGGGTCAAATTCCCAAGGGATCGAATCAAAAAATATACTTTCCCAATTGATCAAATTCTAATTTTGCAATCCCATTGGGTCGAATCCCATTTATTCGAAAAGGTTTATAGAATATTTTTAGGTTAGGTTAGGTTTCATGCTTTCACTCGTGAGCAAACAAAATGTCGGTTGAATGGGACACTCGGTCGAATGGGATTCGGTTGAATGAGAATCGACCCAATGGGACAGAAGCATTGTCTCGATTGTTCAGGTTTAATCGTTTTTTATGTATCTTTTCTTGACAAAGCCAAATTTTTGAAAAAAAATACACAATAAAAAAGTTTGTTATGTTTTTGGATGAATCGACTGCGCTTTTCAG
Organism: Leiobunum rupestre; assembly: GCF_980474605.1. Lineage (NCBI taxonomy): Eukaryota > Metazoa > Arthropoda > Arachnida > Opiliones > Sclerosomatidae > Leiobunum > Leiobunum rupestre. The sequence goes on along the minus strand of NC_143391.1, from coordinate 47,838,570 downwards.
TTAATATCGTATTGAAAAGTAATGTAATATTGGGACTGCCGAAGTGACATAACTACATGTCCGTTACACTTACTTAATTTAAGTTTTCTTCGTATGCGCCTAGACTATTTTTCCCAAACCTAAATGAGCATAAAGCTTTTGTTGAAGACGATTGAAAAAAAAACAATATTAATGTACTAACAGATGTTTTTATCATAGCGAATATTAAAGAGGTTTTGATACAGCCCAAATTAATAGCTTCCGATATTTTCATCGACAACAAACAATATTCGTCGCGTTTACCGACTTTAAATCCTTCTCTATGTTATTTTCTGTAAAGTCGGGATAATGTTGATTAGGCACTCTTTCAATAGCTAAAGAATAGCTTAATAAATATAAGGGCAAAAAGCCTTCCAAGTATAACAAAAATACAATATATTTCAAATAAAATATTACTGCTCACCATGATAACAGTTTGTACTGCAGAAGTATGAAATCTAGAAATGATATGGATCAGAAGGATATAAATCCAGCTATAAACCAGAAAGTTGTTTGGCACATAATTTTGATCACGTTGCATCATAGGACGTTGATATATATTCAACCATTTTATTGATTCGAAGTATCAATGACCCCAAGAGTAAAATGATCACAATTTTTGCATAATGGTTTAGATAGTCACCTCAATCGCGCTAAACCCATGAATCCAGGTCGTGACGGACTACCTCCTTATTATCCTTTCTCTGACAATACGTTGACTACCTCATCTGTTAAGCTAATCGTCTGCGTCTTTCAGTTTATGTAGCATTCGATAAAGAAAAACCATTTTGCGAGTGTTGAAGTGACATTACCACCAAGTACACTTTTTTATATTTTAATAATGTCTGAATACGAAGCAGTTTATAAGCCTCAAAAGTTTCGAAATTCATAATGCATTTCCATTATAATTATCAATTGTGAATTTTAATCAAATATATTTATTTCTTTAATATTTCTTGTAACAATAATTGCGTTTATTTTAACTCAAAAAACACAATGTTTTATGGAACAGCTTAAAAGTGAACAGTACCGTTCACCTATGAATAATCTAGGAAATTTTAATCGAACAAATCAAATGCGATCAAGACTTGGCCCTAACCTCTACTCAGCGTTAATAACGAACCCATTTCAACCGAGATTGAAACTTAAGATCAGGCCACGGTCTGGAAAACTTTATGAACATATTAAAAAAAAAGCAATACGTTAATTTTTCTAAACAGGGCAGTGCAAAAGGGGAGGAATTTGGGGCAAAATCCCCAAGGCCTCACGAAAAGTGGCCCAAAAGCATGTTTTTGGGGCAGGGTAGGATGCATCACAGTGTTTCAAGGAGCCCAAATTTTGGCCAAAATTAAAAAATGGTCTGTTACAAATAATATGTACATTTTTATAATAAGGAAATAATGGAGAGTGACGCAGCACCAAACGTTTTTAGCTGCGACCCCTGGCGGTGAAGTTACTTTTCCTGAAGGAGTACAGGGAATTTAGAACGTGGAGAAAAATTCACAGTCATACGTTATTTCTAACAATAGTTACAACTAGTTTAAGTGTTGGAAAAAGCCATTTTGGAGCATGTTAACACGCGCTTTATTCCTAAAGACGCATATGGATAACTATAATTATTCCAACGATTATTAGTAAACGTTACAATTAGTCCATTTAATTTTTTTTAAGATTCCATTCGTAATCTTTGGAGAAAGTAGGGTTTAAAAATTTGGAGAATATTATCGAATAGCTAGGCTAAAAACGCCATATTTGGCTATAAATTTTAAAGGCCGGCAATGAATGAAATGTTTGATATATTTGGTTTAACTAATTTACAAATGGTAATTAAAAGTAATTAAAGTTATCTGAAAGAAAAAAGGTTTCAATATTTTTAAACGTATATTATCATTTTATTGAAAGACTTCTTAAAAAGGAGAGCGGAAATAAAATAATTTTATTTAATTTTATAATCTTAAATGTTAGAAACTTATCTTTATCGATAAATATTGCTTTTTGTTCGAAAGGTTTTACAGCAAGTGTCGGATCGTCGTGGAGTAACTCTTTTTTTCAATGGATGTCACTAGCGTCGAAATCAAATAGTGGTACTTATAGGTACCCCCTCTCGTTGATTGGAGCGTTTGTAAATTGGTCAATTACCTAAATTAATTAATTTTAAACATTAGTTTTTACACGGGATACATTATTAAGGAAAAACTCCCCTAAATAAAGTAGAAGTCTAATTATAATACTCTACAATGGCTCTCTGACGACGTTATCATTTTTTTTTAATTTTAACTTATTTTGCTATTAATAGATGGCACCACGCTCTCCAATAAAAACGCATTTTTAAAGCAAAATTGGATAGATTCATGGCCATCTCTAATAACTGTGGCCTTTTCATAATACAGGGGCAATGTTAGAGCCGACAGCTTCTATTATACACGGTTTTAAACTGGTATCAGTATTTATCAAGGGCTAGCCACTTCCTAAAATTCTGTACACCGGCTACAGGCAATATGAAACTGAATACAGCCTTTGGCTATGCTAATTCTGTAATCAGTTACGTAATAACTTTAGTACAGTCGAAGCTACAAGCTTGTACACGGGGAGTTCTTTATCTGATAATTAAATATTTTTAATGTACTCTAGCGATTACTGTTACAAATTAGCTTAAGTTAATATAGTTTCTAATATAGTTATGTGTGCAAATTAGTTTTATCAACTGGTAACACTAATTTGCGAAAAGGAAGGACTATTCTGCTACAATTATTTCTAGCCAAATTTTTTCTAGGAATTTAGTTATTAATTTTCAAATTTTAAAACCCTACTTTCTCCAAAGATTGCGAAGGGAAGCTTACAAAACTTATTAAATGGACTAATTGTAACGTTTACTAATAATCGTTGGAAAAATTATAGTTATCCATATGCGGCTTTAGGAATAAAGCGCGTGTTAACATGCTCCAAAATGGCTTTTTCCAACACTTAAACTAGTTGTAACTATTGTTTGAAATAACTTATGACTGTGAATTTTGTTCCACGTTCTAAATTTGCTAAGATCTATCGAATAACCCCAACGAAAACCCTGTGCTCCTACAGGGAAAGTAACTTCACCGCCAGGGGTCGCAGCTAAAACCTTTTGGTGCTGCGTCACTCTCAATTATTTCCTTATTATAAAAATGTACATATTATTTGTAACAGACCATTTTTAATTTTTTGACATAATTTGGGCTCTTTGAAACATTGTGGGATGGGGCCCCATCGCCTTGCTTTTCACCAGCGCCCCCTCCTTCGGAAAATTCTAGTTATTAGCACCCGCGAAGACATAATTTGTCCCAGGGCCCGAAATGTCTCTGCGTCGCCCTGGTCCTAATCGATAATTATTGAAGGATGTTGCTAATTTGATCGACGTTGACAGCTCCTGGCAACATTGCTATCATACCAATGGTGCTCCTCGAAATATATTTCGACATCAATTTAGAAAGCGGAAAGAAATGGAGAACATCTCAATATTTTACCTCTTTAGGTTTTAGGTAGAAAAATATTTCGATATCGCAAGAAGGTTTCATTAAAAATTCCACGTAGATGCCTCTTGCATTTATGTCAATTCCGGTAACTGAGCTATCTTCCAGAATAATTCCATTACTTGGTAATCCAGCAAATAGAGTTCCGTGAGCGTGATCGGATTTATCTTGCTTTTCCCGCTGGCGACCCTCGGACGTCCGTCGTTGCAACTAGAAAATATGATTTTGAAAGTTAGGCTGGAGAAACATTTTTTCGCGTACAACAAAGCCAGATCGCGACGCCATTACGGGCGTGCCAACGCTATTAAATTAAAACGCCCTTTTTCGTAAAAACGATCCACGTACCATCCTACAAGACATATTTCTACGGACAGCACAAACGGTAATCCGTCTTAAGGAATGAGCTATGTTCCTACCATGAACGTTTTGCAGTTCGGCAATGAAGTTATCCAAATGGGCGTAATAACCGGGAATACGAAATAATTCGACCAACTATGGCGGATTTCCCACTTTTGACTAATCCTTGCCCAATAAATGGATTTCTTAGTGTCTACGCTTACATCAATAAAAAAATTAAATTAAAGTAAACTACCATTTAAAAAAAATAAAAAATATACTATTTTTCAATAAATATTGGATAAAAAAACATTGATATGAATGGACCAAGCAGTAAAACCTGTCATATTTGGCGTCAACAACGCCGCCATTAATTCTTATATTTGGAAATGTGACCGAAATACTTTATTGTAGTAGCTAGTGATTCAAAGTGTGATTTTAGTAACAATATCCCGAAATCCGACATAGTTATACCGTCATTCTTAATTCATTTTATTTTTACACGTTTCAGTAGTTGAACGATTGGGTCGAATTCAAAAATATATATATAAATAAATATAAACATATTTAAAATTATAAACATAAAAATGACAAGCCCAAAACCAAGCACAGGGAAATGCGAACATTAAGGTTTGGGTTCGTGTGATATGTAAAAAAGGACTTTGCAAATAAATTGAGGTAACCAGCGTAAAAAAGTAAACTTAAACAGAATTTCAAGTCCCTGCTGCTTGGCTATGCGCTTGTTGCAGCCTACTTCCAGGGGCTAGTATGCCACACTTTGAAGCTCTCTGGTGCTCTTTTAACTCTTAGTAGGAAAATGGGAAAAAACAGGTATACTTCTCAACTCATCCGCTACAAATCCTTAAAATTTTTGTATAATCTTTTGAAACACCCTGTATATCGATTGATTTTCAAATATATATATATATATATTTGAAAATCAATCGATATTTTAAATAGCTAGTCTGTTTTCCGATTTCGATATTCAATTGTTATGCTTTGGTCTACTGTGAAACAATTACGATAAAAGTTAATAAATAGGCGCCAAACTACCGAGAAATACTTAGAGACGTTTTCTGTGCTCTAATGTTAGTTTTAAAGTAAGATAAAAATTAGCAGAAAACCGCGCGATAAGAATTTCCTGTCTTTCCAATACCGGAAATAGGTATTGATATCTTTTCCAATAATTAAAGCCCTAAGCCTTATTTAAATTGAAAAGGTATTTTATTCCGTAGAATATAAATTCTCTACCACCAAGTCTCTCCATTTTATTTGGAAGTATAAAACAACATTACCTAAAGTGCTTTTACTCTCCATACAGCGTACATTTATCCTACAGTATTTCTACGAATTCCGTAAAGTAAAGAAATAAATATTCTTCGAAATGTTTTCTCCGATAATTACGAAAAATTGAAATTCCGCGAAGCAGTAGAAGAGGTTTTATTTATATGTATCGGCCTAAGCGCTTTCTGCTCCAATTTTGTATGGAAGATGTAAAACATTCATCACTATAATAGCAAAATATTTTATTGTTTTTTGTTACTGTGGAAAATTAGTCTAGAGTGTTTGGCGGTCAGTTATTAAAAAGGTATATATAATTATAATTCGCTCTACAAAACGGAATTCTTGTAGACTTACTTCATATTGTGGAAAGTGTCATTGTCACCGGCTTCGAACGGCTGGAGGCTATTTGATATTCATGGCGGCGTCGCCAGAAAATCTGTTCAATTTTTCGCTCTCTCTCTCTCTGTGTAACCTTGCAACGTGCTTCGCATTTGGGACGTGCTTTCCACGAGTTTTTTATACATGGAAGTGAGCGCAGTTTGTAACAGAAAGGGCTTTATTAGCAGGATTTTATTCGATTTTAAACAAAACACGTTTACAGAGAAGGCCATATGCTTTTGAACGTATTCGTGCCAAGCGTTTAATTATATGTAGTACTCGAGCGGTTCGAAAGACCCAGAATTTTTGTAGAAGATTTTAAAGTATGCCAAAGAAAAACGTCAACAGCTCATTACACTTACTATTACCGTTAACCTTTGCAAGTTTTTATGTAAAGGGTAAACCGAAGAACTCGGGAGAAAATTCCCTTTTACCAGTGGGGAAAGAACCTGCAAACTTAACGCAGAAAGAGTGGTTCCGAGTAATAGAAAACTATTAATTGTATAGTTTAAATAGATTAAATGCTGAAGGTCTAAACTCTCACAAATACACACTGTCTAGGAAACTGAACTCTCAAACACTGGATGTGGTTCCCAAATAGACACCATATGACTTTACTATTAATTAATGTTATTTCAAAATCAATTTTTCGACTGAGCTGCGACCAAAACCCATTTTACGAAATTTTGGTGAGCTAAATTGTGAGCTCGAAAAATTAATTTTAATTAAGTAGTTTCATCGCCGCATAAGCTACACGCCTCTTTAAGTTTTTAATGGCAAATGATGCCATTACATGATGATACACATCATAAACCATTTACTGTTATCAGATAATCCGTTCCTAAGATATTTATCATTTTTAAAATTTATTGATCTTCACATTTAGAAGGAGTAGTATGGACTTTCGTCTGAATTTCAATCTTTTAGAAACTTTAAATCTGTATATCGTGGTGATTTACAAATATTGGGATATCAGTTCTTAAGTTATTAATGTTTTATTTAATTTGAACTGTATTGAGCTTAACATAAAAAAATGAACTTAGTTAAATATATTAAGAGTAAAATTAGAAATTTTTTACGAAATTTATTAAGAAAACTATAACAATATCCTAATTTAGGAACACCTCAAAGTTAACATTGTGAAAACCTGTCGTAAAATTTTTATAAATTTTTTATTTAAAAGTTTTATGGAGCAGTTGTTTGGACTATATTGAGAGCTCTGCAATTTTAAATGGTCAAACGTGTTCACGGTTTATTCTTAAAAATTAATTTTAAGAAATGTTACACGAAATTGAACAAAAAACGTTAATGCTATTTCACTTGATATAGCTAGCGATTGGATATATCACTGCGGCTAAACTACTTGGATTAATTTAAGTTCGTTAAAATTCATGGAATACGGCTGTCGAGCCACTCAAGCGGAAAAACATTTTATGAAATAATAAGAGGAGAGTCCATTTTGAGGCACTCTGCATATTTTGGAAAAATCAACAACGGTTTCGGTCTATATACCTTTAAAAGGCGTTTTACACATTTCTAAATAACCCAAGCGCGACTTCGAGTCTAGACTCTTATTTTTAATTTTCGGCGAGGCAACGTCACCTTTCATGTCAATGAATCGACAGAGTCAGTTTGAAATCCCATTATACTTTGCAGAAACGTATAAAGTCATTGAACTCTTTATCCACGTATACTCTGAGTGCAGCCTGTGTCTGCGTTTTTTTAATGTAGCCCGAATTGAGCTGTTTATATGTTCTTGCGCTGTTTAAGAATAATACGCTTTTGCCTTAAAAGTAATTGACCTTTCTGTGATGAGACTAAAAAATTATTCACTTACACCTGGATGAAAAGTTTAAACTTTGCGCTTTTCGAAATTATTCCTTTTCCAATTTTCACTTACGAGTCTACGCCGTTGAATAGTGCTAGATTAACGGTGTTTTGTGACATTTGTTATAACACAATTTACTCGCACTCGGGTAGAAGGGGAAATGGTTGCAAACAGGGAAGAACAATGTCTGATTGGTCTGAATTTCAGTCTGCAATATTTATTCAAATTTTCTTAGAAAAATATGTTTTCTCTTTTTGCGCTACACTAACTTGGTATTTCCCGGATAAGATAATATTTCCCCCCTTGAAATTTAGAAAATCTATTTCTCAGTTTTGTCATGTGCAACATAATATTGGGTGGAGATAATATATATTTTATTTTTAAAGAATAGTTTCTTTTAGCTAAATCGGAAATATATTATTTTTGCATTGATATAATTATTTAAGAAAAGAAATCGGATGCCTTGATTTATAATAAAAACTATTAAAATTTTAAATTATGTCATTAAATTACCATGACATTTATCATTTTATTGATATAAAAAACACCCTTTGTGTTTCCGTAGACCAAATTTAATTTTTTTACCAAATATAAATTGTTTTAGATGATGTAAAGGCCGTAACAAAACGATTACATTTAATCAATTTATTAAATTTAGTTGGAAATACGTAGCATAGCGGAGTGGTTAGCACTTTCGCCTCGCAGCCGGGTTCGATCCTAACTTGTGGCACCGGATGACAATTCAGAACAATTCCTTCTGCGTTAAGTTAACAAGTTCTCTCTCCCCACTGGTTTAAGGGGTTTTCCCCCAAGCCCTTCGGTTTCCCCTTCCATTAAAACTTGTTGAGGTTAAAGGTAATGGTTAGTGTAGGGAGCTGCTGGCTCGCGTGGCATGCAGGGCTTGCCACAACCCTCCAACGCATTGTAACCCGGCCACCTGAATTAAAGGCTTTAAAAGTCGCTTGATGACTTACGCGTAAGGTGGTGCCTATAGCTGATTATTAATCAGTAGTTTTAAAAACCACTATATGCTTCTTAATTTGTGTGCATTAGTTTTTGCTCATGTTTTGTTTTATAACAACGACCTCATCAGTCAAGTTCATGAAAAATTAGGCATGCTCCTTTTTCTCTCGTGAGCTGAATAGATGGTCGTCAATTGTGATAATTTTTTTAAACAAGAACCAAATGGTCTGCCTATGTATTTTTCGGTGAGGTATGCGCTTGACAACCACATGGAGACTATGCCTTCCTAGTTCACTGGTTGTTAATCGAGTTTCCTCAAACGTCAATTAAATATTTTTTTGTGAAATATCGATTGACCAAAGGTCAGCAAAGATATGACTCCTTGCCAAACTATATTTATAATAATTAATAAATTAAACCCTTTATTGCACAATTAAAAACATTTCATTTTAAAAACCACGACAGCTGTTTCGAGATGGCCTGACGACGAGAACGCGTAGGCCATATCGAAACAGCTGTCGTGGTTTTTAAAATAAAATGTTTTTAATTGTGCAATAGTGGTTTTAATTTATAAATTATTATAATTTCTGCACAAGTGAACCGGTAAATATTCGGTTGAAGTGAACTATATTTATTTACGCCGGATAAAAAATGCTTATTTTCATCTCTAAATTAAGTTTTATTATTATTATTATTTTTTTTATGACGTCTTTTATTTACATTTGGAGGTTTACATGTATTCTAAGTTAGAGAGGAGCATATTTACATATTAGTATCAATAATAATAATAATTATTATTATTATTATTATTATTAACATAATCTAAAAAACCGCAAACAATTATTCAAATGTTGTTGATATATTTAACTGTAAAATCTCTGATCTGAAAACATTACCGGCCCTTACCATACAGGCCATTCACTGTAATCACATTTCGCTAATGTTATATAATTTATACCGATTAACCAATTATTTAATGTGTATCGACTAGCTGATACTGTAACAGGTGTTGTTTCTTTGCACAATAAACAGATTTTTCATTTCATTATTATTATTTTTTAATTTTTTTGAGCTTTCTCAAACAAGGAAAAAGCGTTTATTTAAAAATCTTTTAAAAATACAAACAAAATAACCCTATACACAATTAAAAGTTTCCTTTTAAAACAATCCACAACCGTAACAATAATAGCAAAACTATCCAAAACCAGGGTTTAAAGAAATTCCCAACTCAGAATTTACATAACAAATTTTGGCAGAAATCAATTCTTTTAAAGCCCGACTACATAAATTTTCGGTTTAGTCTGTCTTTCTCTGGAAGTAGGCTGACTGCATGGCACACGTGTATTGCAGTAAGCCTACTTCCAGTATAAGACAGAGTAAACTGAAGATTTATGTAGTCGGCCTTTAACATATTTGCTTCATTCTTTTTTTTGAGTGCGCTTTGATACACACAACATCGTAGTAATTTCAATAAGTAATACACTTTAATCTTTGCATTTATATTATTACTATAAATGTTCATTGCTTCGTGCTAAGCGAAATATATTATTAATTTACCCACATTCAAAATTAAAATTATACAATTACCAGTTTTAATCCCATCTAAATTATTGAACCAGTATAGATATAAATTATCTCTTAAGTTTAATTGTGGAACAAACATTGATGTCATGTTTGAAATTAACAGTAAAAAAGTGCGTTATTATACATTCAAATATATGTGTTCCAGAGTCCCTTCAGTGACTTGACACAAAAGCCACTGATTTGATACATCAAAAATGTGGTAAACAATATTAGGAGTAATTATGTTTCCCTTTAATATCCGATATAAAATATTGCATTCTTTGCCATTACATTGCGAATCCCATATACATTTGTAGTTATTTTTTTACGTCACTGTCACTCAAATTGAAAAATTTTAGAGCCTTATCATCCGGTTTTATACTTTTAACTAATTGTAACCAATCTATCTTCTTACATTCTTTTGCAAATTTATACTCGTTCGCAATTTTAATTTTTCACATATCTTCATAGCTAGATTCATCTGGTTTCCCTTCTTCCCACATTAAGATTTTTTCTATGGGGAAAACTTTCAAGATTTCACTTACAAAAACATTAAATTCGCGTGAAAAAGCTCTTAAAGTTGGAATACTCATTGGATAATTGCCATTGAAAATGGGTTTACAAATTATCTTTTTTCCTTATCCATTAACTGACTTATATATACAATATCAAATTCTAACCATTTAGAACTAAAGTAAAAAATTTGTACAAACTGGTTATGTTGTATGGGTAAGGCTTAAAACTCCTGTAAATTTGTGGCCTCTCTTAGTGCTAAATTAAAAGATTTTAAAAATTTAAGCAATTATCTTAAAAACTAGGCATAAAATCATTATTTAGCTCAATGTTTTTTAACGAGAACACGTGGAAACTCATAGATTATATATTGGTTTTTGTCATGTGATATGAAAAATTCACGTTCAACACTGTGCACTTCCTTTGCCATAAGCCTTTTAAAATTGTTCAAAATAATTTTTTTCCATTGGTCATCGAGAGTTTTTAGGCCCAAACCACCCTCTTCGACACTTAGCATCACCACCTTTTTATCAACCCAATGTTTATTGGAATCCCAAATAAACTTAAGTGAGCTTTTGAGAATACCATCGGAGTAATTAAGCGGGCGTTAAACCAAAGGTAGCTGGAAGTAAAATTTACTTATTCCCATGTTGCATATTTGAGCCTTTAAGTCTTGAAAGAATTTAAATTTTCGTTAAAACTAATAGTTGCATTTTGATAAAACATTTCCTGCCAGGTACCAATGGTATTATGATTAACCCCCAAAATTTTTATTCTTTCACTGTTCCACGCAATATCCAAGGGCGAATCCGGGCGGTGAAGCCCAGCACCTAACCAGAGACCAGCACTTTTCTGTAAATTAATTTTTGCATTGCTAACAGAACTGTACTTTTATTATTATTATTATAATCATTGTTTGTGAAAAATCTAACCATGTTTTAGCAATTTTAAAGTTATGAAAAGTTTGAGGTATTATGCATTTTTGGTTTTCAGTTTTTGAAAACACAAACTTAAAACCTTGCTAAGTGGTTTTTCACCACAAAACATTGAAAACTGCGGAAAACAATATTATATTTCTTACCACGTACGCTGTTTCCTTGATATAAATTTAAATGTAGAGCTTGCAGCTTTATATTGAGTGATAAAAGTGGCCAAATACTGATTGAAACTAAGTGATATACTTTAAATTATAGTTCTTAATAGGTCGAAAAGAAAGTAAAATCTTAGTATTAAAAATGGAATGTGAATGGAATGAAAATATGCGAAATGATGAAGGAAAATATTTGATCATGGGACCATCTACTAGTCAAGTTAGGCATTCAGGAAACGTTTACAACTATCTTTGTCAACTAAGAAAATTACAATATCCAAAATCTCCATTTGTCTAATCTAATCTAATTTGAAAGTCGATTTTTTTTTTACCATTTACTCATAGGATGCTTATTTGTCAAAGAAGTTTCCTTCTTTGCTAGTGTTACATAAATATAATTTTTGACAAAATGTCAAGATCCTCCGCCAGCAGAGTTCAGACACCGGCGAGTGTCCGATTGTGGACGGTTGGTTGCTGAGCAACCTATTCTATAAATAAATAAATATGAATAACGCCTAAAAGGTTCCCTGGGCAAAGTGCCTGTCAATAACCTTTCCTTCGCATGCTGTACAACACAACTATAAACACGTTGTTACGAAAGGCGGTCTCTGCGTTGGCCGGAGTAACAGAGAAAGCGTTATACCACCCATCCTCCTACAACCTCGAACTTCGCGAGACGAAAAGCAATCGATTTGCGACTTGTACTTTACAGTATTAAAGAGAATAAACTCGACTGAAAAACGGCATAAGAAGGACGTGTAGATATTGCCAACTTTCATTACATTTTGGTGGCAGTGAAATTTTTTTAAATAACGTTAAAGATTAATCGCCTTGTATAAATCTAGTTCAAGAAGCACGTTTTTATTTTCTATTTACACTCGAATTGTGTACACTCTTCTTTTGTGCTTAGTATATTTTTGACAAGTCTACAGTCAGTTTACAGCGATACCAGGCAAAAGTTAATCAGTTGGAAACAAAATAGCAGTGTTACCAAATTCAGATTATTTTGTTCTAAATACACTGAAAAAGGCGAACATTTGTTTTCCCGCAAAATGTGCAGAGAGCGATGAATATTTTACGGTGAAGTATCGACTAGGACTATTGAAATGTACCTGCTCTATACGCGTTTCGCTTTCGCGTTTTATCGGGCAGGCTTATCCTCTTGAATGTAACGTTTACGAAGTTGAGTCACTCCGGTTTCACTATTCAATGAGTGATATGTACCTGATGGGGAAACACAAAATCCATACTTTTCCGAGAACGAAGGGCACTATTGGATTTTTGTAAATTGGAAAAGGCGCATAAATCTCTCAACTAGCAAAGGTAAAAACGTTTATTTCATATATTTACATGCAGTATACGCGTGACCTGTTATAGCTGTAGTGTTCGTTCTACGCTACAAACATTAGTTGAGAGATACGATAGCGTACGAAACATAAATCATTTAGTAACGGGAATACCTTTTTAAAATTTTCATTAATTTTAAATTTGTACGTGTATTTTATAATGTATATTTATTTATTCATATTAAATTTATGTCTGAAATTATGTAATAGCACTGTAAAGAATTGATCTTTTTCTTAAGACTAAATTAAAAAAATATACTTAGTTTTTAATGAAGCAAATAATGTTTTGGGCATTTTTTTATATATATTCCTACGTAGAAATGTGTAAAATACAAAATTATCCCTTTTTTTAGACTTTTTTATCAACACGCTTTTTAAAAAAGTAAGTTTAATTCTTAAATTTAATACGATGTACAACTTTGTTTATAAAATTGTTTTACCTCGAGTAAATCTGCTTTTAACAACAATTCAATAATTCTTAATTTTTATTTATTATATTATAACTATATAATGTATTTTAATACGCTTTTTTATTAGATAGGAAATGTAATCATATATTTGCGTGACAGTTAAGTGGAAATCTACTTCAGAAATAGGCTGCTTGGTAGAACGGGAAAGGGAGAAACTACAAAGAGAAAATCGTGAAACACATTCGTCATAAAGACGTTTTAGCTAGAATACAAAACGTGTATGAAAAACGTGTGTATTTGATTTTCAATGAGTTACAAATTCTTTGATTTAGATCGTGACTATTGTTGAACACATAAATTATTATTTTGAAATATTTAGCAAAAAAAAAAGAAAACTTATGTATACCATTGTAGGTGCTTATAATCATTGTGCTGCAATAGGGTTTAGTTACGTGAGACGAAAATGAAATAACTTTCCTGTACGCAGATATCCGGTCTCCGGGTCTCCGCAAAAATATGAGAATCTTGTATGCGCGGTTGTAAACTAGCTCTGGAAACCAGAAGTCGTATTTTCTGCACTCAAATCTGCAGTCTCTAACTAAGCCGCGTTCACACTTTCCCTTGAAATCGATTCAAATCAATTTAACACGCTTCGAAGGAGTTATGTGAACCAGGCTCAATCGTTTTGAAGCGATTCAAACAGTTTTCTACCGCTTACGTGTGAACGTAGCTTTATAAGATTTGTTCTCCTTTTTCCCGTGGTCTCCATATACACATTGTCCGGTTTTCGGGCTTCCATTCTATATTTAATAAGCTATCTCAGTTCACGAAGGTCGTACTTTGGAGGCCTATATGAATAGATTCAATATCTATCTTTCTTTTACCGAAGAGAAGGTTAGCTGAAACTGACGGCATTCAACACAGAAATCAATCATAATTCTTGGAATAAAAATTAAATTTATTAGTCCTAATGCAAAGGTTCTACTAATAAATAAATATACTAAAAGAATAAATCTTAGACTCTATGAAAAAGTTAACATTATTTATACCTAAGATCAATATTTATCACTTTGGACGATCTAAAGTTTTATATATCTACACCATAGCGTTAGTTCATAAAAGTTTCCCCCGGTATAAGTCTCTTTTACGCATTAGGGGGCGTGAAGCACTATTTTGCGACGTTGCTAGTGTTTTTTTTTCTGGGGAAAATGTTTTTTTTTGTACTATGTTGTTCCTTCTCACCTTTAACCTATTCATTTTTAGAATGGAAATTACTTTTATTTTGCCTAAATATTTATAAAAGTAATTTTAATCTTTGTAGAAAACCAATTTTCAAATTTCCTTTAAATACAAATTACTGAATGAAAAGTTCCTACCAAATGTATTTCTATTTGGAGATTGTTTCAGAAAATGAAATTTAATTGGCTAAATTTTAGTACATTAAAATGAGATACTAACACTACGTATTAAAACTAGTAATCAAAGAAATTAAAACCACTTTTACGTAATGAAACTTAAGTATTTTATTTAAAAATACGCAAGACTTACAGGTCAATTTTTATCGGGGTACACAATGCGATAAAAGTAAAAATAAAATATAAAAATAAAAAAAAATCAAATATGACCTCAATTACAGTTTAAACAATATTTTATGAAGCAATCAAAAAATATATTAACCACAGTAAGTAATGTACGTAGTGCTCACATTATACCCGCTGTTATTTAACTGATTATTAAAACCTCAATATAAAACAATTAAACAAATGATAATGAATGCTTAAAAAGCTGTTATTAAAAAAATACCTCCAATATTCAATTGAACGCTTTATTATTATTAGAAAAAACTTTTTCAATCTTCCACATTTAAAAAGCTAATTTTTACGGATTTTATGTCCTTTAATAACCAAGAATGTTCCAGTTTTTCACATTTTCTATGATAGTGAACAAAATCGACTAATTTTGAACAAAATCTTCTAAAGCCCCATTTTCATGCTCGCTGGTAGCGGGTAGAAATCGACAAAATCCGCTTCAGCTATACACTTTTTCACTTTCCGCGTCGATCTGTTTCAAACAGATATTTTAGCTTTATTTTCACGCTTGCGAGTGGCGGAAGCGAATTTTGACGATTTTTATCCGCTACCAGCGAGCATGAAAATGGGGCTTTAGAGTGTATGAGGCTCATTACAGTATAGTTTATATACATATTACTGAATGATTAAACAGTTTCCTTTTAGAAAGAAATTATAAACATTATGAATATAACATTTCTTATAATGGTGGAAACCTATCAGGCAGGAGAAAGTGTTGTTTTGATTCGAGAAGGACAATTACCTCTAAATGGACGAAAATTATATCGGTAACAACCAACTGATCTCTTACCTCTATAATAAACAAATAACTTTCATATTTTATCGGTACGTAAAATTACTATTATCAACGTGAGGGTTTCAAAATAAGCATGTGTTTTTCTCGACGTTCTATTCGTCAGGTAACAATTTTCAAAGTAAGAGGCTTCCAGACACGAATCAAAACTTATTAGTAATGCAGCAAACTACATTTTGCCGCATAGCGTGATCAGCGTTTTCTCACATATTTTCGGTACGACGAAAAACAATATTATCAAACATTTTCGAAAATCAATACGGCTAGTCTCGTGACGCGTTTTTGAAACACACGTTAGCTTTGTCATTCCCTATTTTTATTTAAGAATAAAATGATACGGTAAAACTTCCGTATTTTCGGTCTCATAGGTTGGGCGTAAGATCTATAAACAAGATGTCGTGGAGAACACAATAGCCCCCGATGAATTAAACATACCTGAATATTAAAGTTTCATTTAAATTTTTTTGAAATCACTCTAAACATTTACTTAATAATTACCCTATAACAACTTAATAAGAATTCTGTTGAAAATAAGCGCTCTCACCACCCTGTACCTTAGGGACAACAGTTCAATCACCCCTCCTTTAGCTTAGTTAGCGCACTAACCGCTACCTCATCTCATAACCTTATCACAAAAAAATATTACAGCGATTTATAAATAATCCTATCCATTAATAAGGAACAATTTCTCAATCAACCTGTACGTTAGCTTAATTAGCACACTTTAGCAACTCACTTGCAAATTTTACCAAAATGAGCACTATCTCAACCACTATCTACAATAACTCAATCAGCCCGGCTTTTAACATTATTAGTGCTTTAAGCCTAAAGGGGGAAGACTACAGTGGCCATTGTCTATTTTCGCGCTATTTCAAGCTAAAATCTTTTAATTTTGTATTTTAAGTTAAAAAATTAATATTTAAGTGTAGACCAGCCAATTGTTTAGTGCTTAAAATAATTTTGACAATTTTTAATTTAAAAGTAATTAAGTTATTACGTTTTAATTCGGACCCCCGGAGTTAAACAAGTTGGGCAAGCGCCCAAACTACCCTTTAGTTAGGCTCTTATACCTCGTTAACTATTAATATTAGAATTATCAAAATTATTTTAAGCACTAGATGAAGGTTCAGCCTAATTAGAAAAATATAATTCAATTACATAATTGTTGAAACCGAAACTTTCAGCTTGAACGAAAAAAGAGGCTTTTACTGTATTCTTCCCCCTTAACAACCTTTAACACAAAGAAAATTTTATTTCAACGCTTATTAAATCTTCCTGTTGGTTAGGAATAATATTTCATTAACTGCACAAGAACTATAACAACCTTCGAGGAATTTTCACCAATGCAGCGTTTTCTTAAACACCTAGTTAGTTAAGAGCAATCCAAATTCAATTAGTTCGGTTTCTCAATATTCATATTGGTAGACACAATAAAAGTAATTTATTAAAGCTAAATGTATTCAAACTTTGTTAAATAAGAAATCGCTAATAAAAATTAATGGGTATAACATATATAAGATAAATAAATACAAAAACTGGAGCTGCCCTAGCTTCAAAGGTTTTAAGCCGTCAAATACCAAAACAAAAAGGCTGCACGGGTTAGACTTTTCCAACCGTTTAGTCTATAATTCACTCTTCTTACGTTATCTGTAGCATAGTTATGTAAGATTTAGAGGAATGATGAAAACTGACAATGCGCAAGTTCTGTGCCCAGTATCGCTCTCCTAACCCTATTGGTTTGAGAGTTATGGACATCGGTGTGGAATCAAAAAATTAGCCATGGGCGACATCCAAAATGATCAATTCTCAAGTTTTAGAGCGATATCGTATCTTCTCCTCTATCCCCATTGATTGAGTTTTGCAGAATGCAGCGAAATTATAAAAATGGCCACTGCAAACGTTCCGGGGTAGTACCCTCGAGTGCTTTAGCTCCAACAATTTCGGTTTTTAAAATTACCTCATGAACATTATATTTATAGAGAGAGAAATTAGATCTTAAATAATATATCAATAAATTGTACTTCGCAAGTTCCCATGTATCCCTTTTCCGGCGACATTAAGAAACTTAACGATGGCTGCAAAACTAGTGTACTACAATATTACTCGCTCGTATATATATAAGGCAGTTTAGGATATATTATATTTTTAAGACATTTTCTACACCTTTAGTTAAAATTATGTTTCATAATTGTTCTAAGGCGAGTATTAAGAACTTTTTCTTGACAACATGAGGAGCCGGGTTCGATACCTGCTTGAGGCACTTTTGGTGAAAGGTCCGAACAACTCATTTTGCCCTGAGTTGGAAAGTGCTTTCTCCACTCATTAAAGGGATTTCCATTAGAAGGAGCTAAATGACTTGGGCTTAAGGTGGTGCCTTGGGAATTTCCCTAGCTAACCTTTGTTGGTGTCGTTGTAGTTTTTCTCGGTTATTTATGTACATTGGGCTAGTCGTCATTTGTTACCTCTTTTGTTACGCTATTCGTATCAACTATTTCAACAACAACATTTGGCGTCTGTCCCAACCATAGAAATCTCATAGGTAACTAGAATGCTGCCGCCTACGGCCGAGCTTGACGCCAGTTCGCCTTGAACCTTCAGCCAATGAGAGGCCGTAGAGTGGTTCCGCCAAGGAGGATAATAATCCTCCTTGGATCCGCTACTATAGCGGGAGATAGGTGACGTCATTCTCTCTGGTGACATTAAATTCTTGGCAGAACCACTCTTTGAGCTCTGATTGGCTGAGATCTGGCTATCGTCTGCCACGGCGTTTGGCCCATTTGCCAGTTACACGGCAGCATTCTAGTTACCTATGAGATTTCTATGGTCCCAACAATTGGTTTTGAAGTTTGAAGATGCTCTCTCATCACCAATTTTTTCATGATAGTTCCCACTTTATTAAGTTAAAGAAACGTTTTAAAATTTTTCAAATACTTAGAAATAATTTTTCCTGGCACATACGGTAGACGTTAAAGATTCATATCCAAAAATATTGTTTTTTAATATAATAATCATTTAGGCTAATACCCAAGGCACCACCTTAGGCCAAACTTGCAGAAGGAAAGGTTCCTAGTAATGACCCAGAGTCATAAGTTTGGATCGAGGCGAAAGTGCTAAAGCGTTAAAATCAAACATTGTTTCTAACGGTTGGACGTTAACGCAGTTTTCTAGGTTTGATTTCCTAACTAGTCTAACCAAAGCTCCATAATACATTGGGCGAGATATTTATATACCGGTTCACCGGGGATATGTGTTAATACTATATCAGCAGTAGTCACTCCATAATGCCCCACGATAGCGCGTACAATCTAGAAGGCTGCACAACAGCTTTGGGCAACTGGAGAACCCAACTGTGAACAGTTGCACCGCTGAAGTGATCCATCCAGCCCTCCAAACGGTACAGCAATGCCACGAATTTTAACAATAAAAATTAAATTTACATATTGTGTGTTATAAATGTCTTTGGGCAATTTTTAAGAATATTTTGGGCGCCCCTCACATTTTAACTAGAAAATAGTTTAGTTTCAAGTGTTCTGTTGAGTCGCCATTAAATCACTATGTTTTGCCTTTCGTGTATCATTGTTCATTCTCCAGTTGACATGCGGTCTGTACGTCACTTCCAAGTAACTAAATGGTGAATAATTATTAAAATTAAGGGCGATAAATAAATTTTTCTAGTATGTGTTTAAATAAACATAGCCTTTATGAGAATGCCCTTTAACTTACCCAGTCAAAGGAATGTATATTATAATGTTGCTGAATAGTATCGTGCGCTTGATGGATTTTGCCGAGAGAGGCGTTTGTGGCTGAAACAACAGCTGCCTGAGTTCAAAATCGCATTTTTTTGTCAAGGTTTCAGCTACGAGGTACTTTCCAACGATCAATTCTATAAAACGCACTATCGCAGTTTCTTCCACGTATGAGAGCGTGTAAGCGCCCTGTGTAACGGTAAGGTTAACTCGAAACCATTATGTTAGAATCGAAGAGCACGTCTTTATCGATGCGCGTAGACGATATTAATATATTAAGGTTTCAAGGTCGCAGATTTTTTCTTTGAATATCTCTTCGATCGTAATCATAGGTCTATTCTTTGAATCCAATCTGATTCGTTTAAGAAAGATATAATTTAATATATTGATTATGGTAGAAGATCCGTTCCACAATAGAAAGGTTGTTTCATTGTCTACAATGTCTCAGATTTTGGTTGTTTCGAAGGGTCTTCTCTCCAAAATACGCCATATAGTCTGAATAATAACTTGAGCGAGAAGATTAAATTTCTTTTTCGGGTACTGAATTGGTCACGGAAATGGGTAATCAGTAGTATGTTATAACACATTATGACAGCAATATTTCTGCTAATGGAAATTTGGAAAGAACACAAAATAAATTAAGCCCGTAGAAACTTTTATGGAGAACGTGCACCACACGCGTAGATGTAAACTATAGCGAGTTAGGTTTACAAAACGTAAATATTTTTTGGAAAGATTACTCTTACGAACATCTTTTGCCTTCAAAATTCACTTTATTTTCCACAAAAATCATTTCTTTAACTGCAAGAAACGGAAAATCTGTTAATTTTTTCATTTTGAATTTTGCTGCGTATTATATTATCTTATACTAATTGATATTAGACATGAAGATTTTAATTACCAAGTATACATCGGTTTTTTTTTTCTAAATAACGGCATACACTGATTTTTAAGATAAATAAACTTGTATCCCTATATAAATTTTAACAAAAATTTGCAAAACTTAAGGAACCTATGAATTAAGATTCTTAAAATTAACCACGCTAGAGTACGTCTTAATGGTTAAAATTTGCGAAACATATATGTTTTGATCTTATACAGCAAAATATTTGTTAGTATGTTACACTTCTATATGTTATAATGCTTTTTAATAATATGCATAAAATTCTGATTATACACTTGCTTGTTTCGGAATAAATCACTTGTTAACAAATTATAGAAGACGGTATTTATTTAAATCTCAACGAAGTATTATCGTCGATAAGGGCTGTCAAATACCACCACAGAAAACCTAGCACTCCATAAGGCAACATAGATGGCTTGACACTCTTTTGCCTACGTTTCTAAAATCCTTTCCGTAAACTAAATAAATAAAAGTATTTTAATCTGACCATCATTTAATATTCTTAGTTAAGAAATGGACTTTTGAAACGTTCAGATCGGTCACAAACAGAACGTGTTTTACAGGCAATAATCGATTTCTTATTTTTCTCGTTGCCAGTATTGAAGCATTCTCATCCTGCTGTCCAGACGCGTTCGTCGTCGCAACATTAAAGAGACTGCAGCCGAAGCAGAGTGTCGTATCCTTGGCGCTCCCAACTCTATGTCCGCTTCAGTCGTGGAAGCCGCCAACCTGCCGCTGCCCCCGATTCGCTCTTCGGCGGCCGGCGCTGGTTCGGCGGCCGGGCCCGGGCCCTCCTCGAGCGGCGCCCCCGCCACGTTCCCTCTGATGGCGGTGGTCAGCGAGGATCCCATTTCATTGTGGCTCAAATTAGGAGCCCTCGAAAAACTCGAACAGGCTGTCTTAGATGGATACGGGGATCATCTGTACGGAAAGACTTCCAGGATACCGCAGGTTAACAAGTTCCTCAGACAGGTCCCGGCATTTCAAGTAAGTCTCAACAATGAATCATGAATGGTACGCTGTTTAGAAACAAACGATTTGGCAGCGGAAGGGTTGGAAATGTGATGTGCGAGTACTCATTTATCGTTGAACAGCCGATCCGTTTTATAAATCGAGTACTGGAACTCGAAAAAGATATTTGTTAATACTCCGGTATCGATAAAAAGCCTATTTTGGTACTCGATTACTCGATTAAGCTGCATGCTGACCTCGTCGATACGTTTTTTCGCCCGTCATGTTCTACTCGTCGGCACGGCCGTCGCGAGGCGCTTTGACACCACAGGCAAATATTTTGTGCCTCTTTTTACGACCATATTAGATTTCGCATCGTGGTCACTACAGATACGCAATTGTGCCAAATAACGAGAAAATTCAACTAAAAGCGCATATAAGCGAAAAGTGAGAAATGCCAACTTTGCTTTACTGAAAGCGAAAACAGAATAGCGCTGTACAAGATTTTCAATGAGCGCCAAAGAGAGGCGGCTTTTTTATTTATTCAGTAATCGCATAAACCGAATATCCCTGTACACATTTTTTATTGTTGAGCTTGTGTTAAAATAGAGGTACACCATTTCACAATGATCGTGGAAATAGTTAAAGGCTGTACTAGTGTTTAAAATGAGTGCAATAAGAGAGAGGCGCCGTCTTCGTTTCACAATGATCGTGGAAAGATTAGAGCACTGTAGTAGTGTTTAAAATGAGCGCAATAAGAGAGAGGCGTGGTCTTCATTTCGCAATGATCGTGGAAAGAGTAGAGCGCTGTACTAGTGTTTAGAATGAGCGCAACAAGAGAGGCACCGTCGTCCTTTCGCAATGATCGTGGAAAGAGTAGAGCGCTGTACAAGTGTTTAAAATGAGCGCAATAAGAGAGAGTCGCCGTCTTCGTTTCACAATGATCCTGGAAAGAGTAGAGCGCTGTACTAGTGTTTAGAATGAGCGCAATAAGAGAGAGGCGCCGTCTTCGTTTCACAATGATCGTGGAAAGATTAGAGCGCTGTAGTAGTGTTTAAAATGAGCGCAATAAGAGAAAGGCGCCGTCTTCGTTTCGCAATGATCGTGGAGAGAGTAGAGCGCTGTACTAGTGTTTAGAATGAGCGCAATAAGAGAGAGGTGCCTTCTTCATTTCGCAATGACCATGGAAAGAGTAGAGCGCTGTTCTAGTTTTTAAAATGAGCGCAATTCTTTAGTTAAACTGTTTTAAGTAGAACATAACAATGAGCTTCGCTCTTTCATAATGAGAGCTAAAAGCATTTTGGGATAAACGTAAATGCACGAGGATGGTAACCTTCCCCTATCAATGACCTTGACATATAAAAACCACGATTTTAATAATTAACGTTCTCTAGTTCCGGCGCGTTAGTTTTTACCTCTCCGAGGGGACTTTGTACCCTAGAAGGGGTTATACAACCACCGTGTCTGTCTGTGGGTCTGTCTGTCAGGCCTTCGAACGCGTTTGCATTTTCGGGGCAAAGGGTAATCACTGCGTACGCAGTTTCTTAGAATCAGGGAAAAGGTTTTTCCAAAAGCACCCTCTTTTTGTAATTGGGTGTAGTATAATTTTTTAATCGGCCGAAATTCTAACGCGAGCCCTCTTGAACGACAGGTGAGCGTTCTACCGCAGAACCACGGATACAGTTACGCTTCACTGAAAATTAAAAACTCTTCCGAGGAGAGGTATATTTTGGCTTGCCATCTTGTTTAGTACGATTTTTACGTTATGTTTGGTTCTTTTTCGAAATTTCACGTGAAGGTTTTGCGGTTACAGACTTGATTTTAAAGCTTACATGTAGTTTCGTTATGATAGTATATGTGTAAAACAATTTTTAAATGAATAAAAAATAAATTATATTATCATTTAATATCTTTAAATACCAGTGTATTTTCTTTATTACAACTATTTTTATGTTTCAAAGTCAAAATATTTTGAGAGTTTTTACGAATCGCGAGATAATATCTAGAAGCGTATTTATTTCTATTAAGCGAGAACGACTATGTTGTAGGAGGAGGGGGCGAAGTACCTATCAGTTCCACCTCTCAGCAAGAGGAGCCGTGTTCCATCCCAGCTTGTGCGCTGGGTGAAAACTCGGAACTACTCCTTCTGCGTAGAGTTTGCATGTTGACTCCCAACTAGTAGAAAAGATTTTCCTCCAAGCTCTTAGGTTTCTTCTTTCCATAAACACTTGTTGAGGTGAGGTAAAAGTAAGTGTAAGGAGCTGCTGCGTAGCGCGGCGTGAAGGGCTCGCCACCACCCTCCTACGCATTGTAACTGTCTGCCTGAATTAAACGTTATTAAAGTCGCCAGATTACTTAGGCCTGAGGTGGTGCCTTGGGTATTAACCCGGCTAATTATTATTATTTATTATAACGATTTTTTGCGCTCATCTCAATCCACCTCATGGACTATTAGAATATTTATTTTATTTTACAAAATAAAAAAGCTCCTCGAGTCTCATAAGTCCGCAATCTATTGTAACTACTCTTAAAGAAATTAAAATCTGACCAGTTTCTTAAAGTTTCTCAAAAACCTACGCGATAATATAAAACTTACGATTTCCGACGCGATTATATTTTTTATTCCTCCCTCTCATGTCGTCTCAACAAAGTCATTCTTTCTTATTTTAAATACATAGATTCTTGATAATAGGTATCCGGTTACGAACGTGGAAAAAATGTGTTGTCTAAAGGAAATTATGCTTTCTGTAATGTTGCTTTCTAATTGCATATCTAATAGAAACTGACAAATTGCGACGGAAGTCATTCACAAAGAGTGGGTCGCTTGTACGTTTACCGGAAATTAGCAAAACAATGACCATGCCCTGTGCTATGAAAAAACCTGTGGCGTTTGTAGCCTTCTAGGCGATTAAAAAGTGTCCCATTTACATTACTATTAACTATTTTTGGTAATTTAACACAATGAGCTTAAAATATCTAGAGTCACCGATTCTGAAAGTAAACTAAACTGGTAAATGTTTAAATATAAAAACCATTTTGTCAATTATTTGAGAAAGACACTATAATTGGCCCAGTGAAACAAGATACTATTCAAGTCGAAAAGTAATTGATTTCGGAGATCTTGGCAGGATTTCACTTGAGAAGGAATTCGGTCAAGCATTATCACTTCGTAAAAATTATAAATCAAAATGAAAGCAAGCGTTCGAGTAACGCCTTTGATGCGGAAAAAACAAATGGATTCTCACTAACTGCAAACATATTACGGAAAAATTTGTAATGGCCCGCCAATTTTTGAAGATATAATACAGTTTTACTAATTGTATATTATTTTAAAATAGTATTTAAAGTGTCAAAACTTAGCTATTGAACTAAAGAATTCTTTTCACACATTTTTCAAGCGGAAAAAAACTAACCACTCCTCTGAAGTTAAGAATTCCGTCTAAGCTTCTTAACGTACCACAAATATCTTACTTTTGGTGAAATATTAAGGAACACGCTCGCGAGGATATAAAAAAAAATATTACGGCTCGGTTAAACCGTTTGACTTTTATATTTTTTAATATAAGTTGACAAAATCAAACCTTCTAATACCCACCCGAATCCAACCACTTTCGGAACGCTACGAATGATTTGTAAATTATTGGGCAAGTAAATGTTTTGTATTCGGCTTTTTTTAGCTCAAGTTTTAAAACATGGAAAACTCTTATAGTTTCATAAAATAAGCCATTGATATTAATCATTTGAAATTGTATTTTATTTTTCCAGGCCAAAATAAACGAGATTCACAAGGCGATTGTGGATGGTAAAAGCCGCGAAGTGCAACAGTTAATAGACCACAAGAAGTTGGCGTTCTGTCGGGATCACATGGGAGCTAGCCCGTTGCATAAAGCCGTCCTCTACAACCACAAAGATATAGTCCTCTATCTCCTGGAGAAATATCCGAGCGTACTGCATGCCAGAGACCATGTAAGTTTATTTGCAAAATATTTCAGAATATAGATTTCGGCAGTTCTTGGACGAATTACAAACTCTTCTTTCGCTGCTATTTAATCACTGAGGAGTAGTTTTAACGAACTTAAAATAAAATGCGCGGTGTTTCAAAATTGATTTTTCGAATGTCAAGTGTTCTTTTAAGAAGTGAATAAGGTATTTTAGAAATGTCTAAGTCTTCTTTAAGTCACTTTATCGGTCATTTTAAAAATGTCTCAGTTTTCTTTAAGGAACTGTATTGGTCATTTTCTAAAGGTCTACGTCTTCTTTAAGGAATTTCATTAGTAATTTTATAAATGTCTAGTATTGGTTAAATATTAACATTTCAATAATACTTAAAAATTGTATAATTTCAATTAAAATTTAAAAAAAATGAAGGTTTTGGAGAATTATTTCTTTGAAAATGGAATGCAAGCTTTTCTGATTAGTTCAATTTCAAGTACAATTAATTGTGAATATAAATCGTATTTCCTTCTCAATATTAGCGTGTCTTCCACAACGAACTTAATTTCCCTTATTTTCTTTACATTCGATTTGAACAAAACACTGAGATAAATTTAGTTTACAGGGCGACGTTTTTACTGCCCACCTCCGAAATGATTTTGAAAGGTAGTATGAATATTGAAAAATAGTCTAGTAACACGCCCTTTAACATGTTTATATTAACTTAACTTTCGCCTATCATAACTTTTATAATTTTAGAATTATGAAAGCATAAATATAGAAGTTTATACTCCCTTTAAATTGATGCGTAGAATGTAATCTGTTAAACGAATTGCCGATTACTAGTTAAACCTAACAAACAAAATCTATAAGATTCGAGATTAAAGTGAAGGAATCTTTTTATAGCAAGGAAGAACTCCACTTCATTACGCAGCCGTTTTAAACGACGGAGGGGACATCTATCAGGCCCTTCTCGAGGCCGGAGCCGATGACAGAGTTACTGATGTTGTAAGTGCTGCTTTTTCTTTGACTATGTTCATTCTAATTTTTTTATTTATTTATTGATGGAGGAACGATAGAACGTTTGAAAAACTAACTTTTATTTCAATATTTTATATTTAGTGAGATAGTTTCATCAAATATCTAATTTTAAAATTTTCATTGCGTTAAAGCTGGTCAAAATTCGATTAAAATCATTACTGAAAATGATAAAATAATTGAAATTGATAAAGTAATTGAAATTGAAATTTTTAATATCGTGAATAAATTTAAAATGATTATATCGTGATTAAAATGGAAATTATTATATCATGATTAAAATGGAAATTATTACATTGTGGTTAAATGTAATTTTATATATCATTGAACTTGAAATCGTTATTTCACGATTTAAACATAACGAATACCTGTTTGAAATTCATCTGTTACTTTTAAATGAAAAAATCAAATTTATTTTTTATTAATGGTTTTATTAGTAGGACTACAGGCAGATCAGCTAGTTATAAAATTCCAATGAATATTGGCGGGGAAAAAAGTATGTTTTAAAATGTATTCTTTCTTTTAGTACGGACATACGCCAGATTACTACTTGAACACGCAAGAAGAGTTGACGATTGAGCACCTGAAAGAAGGTGCAGTTGTAAATAAAATTAAACGAATAAAGAAAGGAAACAAAACCACGAAAACTGGAGAACAAAGGGGACTCTCAGCCAGTGAGTTTCAAACTTCTTTGATTTTCATAATTCAATGGGATAGTATTAAGATAGCGGCTCACCGACCTTGGAAAATCTGGTGAAGTAAAAAGAATAGCTACTTACATGAGAATCACATTTTTTATAAAACAAACTAAAACTAATCATATTCGAGGAACGTATTGTCAAGTATTAACAAAACTACAAGTTTTATTAAAAAATTTATGATGCAGTCTAATAAAATTTTAAAGCAAAAATCAGAAATGTGAGTAGACGGGAAGCCACTTGACTGGCTTCTCATTAAATCTCAGTACTTTCCTGAAACCCAATTTTCTTGTTCCGAATAGCGGTTACAACAAAATCGTTGCCAAAGGTAGACCGCGGTAAAAGTGTTACAGTGGGCATGTTGTCAGAATTTATAGCCCGCTGTACCGGTAAAATCAAGAAACCACACCAGCGGAGGCCTATCATCAGAATGCCCTACGCCAGCGCCCACAAGCCCGGACAGGTGACAAAACCAGCATGGGTAGCAGAACCCCACTACTGATGGTCGCACCCTCGACGCAAGCCGCTCAACCCAGCAGAAGGTGCAACAATGGGACGACCAGCCCGCCACTTCGCACACAGCAGTGGGATAGAGAACGGATGCTTTAGCAACTCCGGCCGACACCCCACCTACAAAGGCAGGGAGCCGAGCCCTTTGGAGAGAGCGCCTAAAGGGGAACGGCAGGCACGCAGCAGCCCGCATAACCCGGCACAGCTGGCACCGGCGATCCCGGTGTGATCCAAAAGGCCGGGAGATGGGTCCGCCGCGCCCTCATACGGAGGCCCGCAGCCCCACAGCAGGAAACCCAATCCGCCGAGGCGGCCAGTTTGCCCGGCCCCTCTCCATTAGCCTGGGCCGAAGCCCAGTATCCAGCCCACACCTGACCTAAGTCGGAGGTTGGAGATAGGACCCTTTGGACGGAGCTAACATCTCCCAGTGCGCCACCACCCTAACGGGTTACAAGAGCCGGACCCCGACTCCCCGGTACAGCCACCAGTTATTGCACACTCCGACCCCTTGAGGGCCTGTTACAGTGGGCAGTAAGAACTCTCGTTCCATCAAAATTGTAAATGTCTTTATTTTTTGAAACCTCTGTGCGAAACCAATTCGCCAGAAACGCCTGCTGCCGGTGACTACATGTACTTCTAATGACGTGTGCCTAACGTGGCAATTGTTCCTATTTCTTACGGTCAACAATCCTCTGACACCCAAAGTAATATAGTAGCTTAATTAACGTAATCTAGTCAAGTCTGAACCAAAACGCTGTGAAAAACTAGGCGAATTCCGATACGAAATCCGTAGCCATTGAAATATGATATCTCGCTACTTTTAGTTTCTTAAGTCGCTGTACATCCGTATAACACGCTAGGGTTTCTATCGGAAGCACAACTTTTTTATAAGTTGGGCTTAAACATTTCAATATTTATGTTTTTTGTTTTAGGGGGAAATACACTTTTATTATTTCCCCCAATCAATAATGAATAATTTTTTTCAGAGCCTGCGATTAGTAAATCACAAGTGAAAGAGCTATTGTCGAAACAGATGGACTTGTCTCTCTTAGAAGATCTCGTCATCCAAGGCCACGGTGACAAGCTTCTGACGGAAAACAGTCAGAACGCGGATGTCACAGAGTTCCTAGAAAAGCTTCCACATTTTCTGGTAAAATTAGAATTATTTTAACTCAGTATTTGTTCTTGGCATTATTTAACGTTATAAATTGTGAACTAGAACAAGAATGAATTATGTCTAGTCGGTGGAAAACGTTTGTAAAATTAAAAACTTTTTCAGGAGAATATATTAGACGTACATCGCGCGGCAGTTCGAGGAAGAATGACTGAAGTCCAAGAACTGCTGCGCGAGAAACCAAATCTGGCGATATCGAGAGATCAGTTGGGGGCCACGCCCCTTCACAAAGCGGTTCTGTACGGCCATCTACAAGCCGCGCAATATTTAGCGGAAAACTATCCCGCCGCTCTTAACGCGAAAGACGTCGTAAGTACATTTACTCTAATTCTTGGCTCTTACTAGTTCACTTACATTTATACACTTTCGCTTATAAGTAATTTTTACTAGTGATATATTTGTTAGTATGATGTTTTATTTAAAAGTAGAATCATTTTTAAAATGTATATCTAAAGAGCAAGTGCTCTAATTATTTAATCACAAATGTATTTGAGATGCCTGTGTTATAGAAACAAATTTAATAAAATATCACGTTCAAAAACTGAAGTAATCGCCTTTTTTAACGATTTTTTTTAAAAAGCCCTTATTATCATTGTCCAAGTATACTTTAGAACTTTCAATTTAAATTTTATGTAACTTTAATTGTTTGTGTGAAGGACGGAAGAACGCCTTTACATTACGCAGCTATTCTCAAAGACGACAAGGAAATTTACTACATGCTTTTAAACTGCGGTGCCAGTAATGCCATATCGGACGTGGTAAGAACATTTTGGACATTTGCCATTTGAAATGCATTTATTCTTCCAAATAGCTCAATAATGAAACAGCCACGCGGCGAAACAAGCTATGATGTTCAGAAAGAAGGGTGTTTTTATATTGATCACTGCAAAACTAAAGTGAGCCAGACACGACAAATGGGAGTGATTTGTCTTAGATATGAAACATGTATTTTCACATTTCTGCCAAATGGTTTAAAAGAAGCTACGTTTTAGTTCATGTTAGCAGACAAATTTTTTAAACAAGCTTAAACCCTCATCCTAGCTCAAAAAGGAACCTTTTAGGTCAAGTTAAAATCTTACAGGTACACTGTAACATTTCGTTAAGAATGTTTTAAATTTTCTTATTTCCAGAATACATAATTTCTAGAGGAAAAGTAAGGGTAGCGATCTGCTGTGCATTTGAGATTTTGGACTCTGTTTGTCAGAAATATGCTAAAGATTACCTTAATAAATAGAAAAACCACTAATGGACAATAAACAAACATTTATTTAAAAACTGCTACAGCCGTTTCGACGCTATTACCAGCGTCGTCGTCAGGCAAAATTACAATACTAGCTCTCGAGTCTGTAGAGAGCGCGACAGAAAAAATTCACTGTAATTACAATTCGAGTAGCGCATACATTTCATTTATTATAAAAGTACCGAATACCTAAAAAGGAAATCACCCTGGTTTGAGCAAATTTTTAAAAGAGCACGAAGCTGACCTGACATTAAGAAGACAAAAGGCCATTGTAGACCATGTTATAAAAGGCCCCCTACACGACATAGATACAAAAGAAGTTGTATTAATTTCTAGGGAAAGTAACTTAATAAAATTAAATATTTGAGAGTCTGTTGAAATTGTTAAAGTAAAAATTAACAACCAATTAATTAATAATATAGATGGCCATGCCCATGAGATTGTATCTCACTACAAAAATTTGCTCAAACCAGAGTGATTTCCTTTTTAGGTATTCGGTACATAAATGTAATGTATGCGCTACTCGAATTAAATAAAAAAAATAAATAATCAGCTAGGCTAATACATAATTGTAATTACAGACTCGAGAGCTATAATTGTAATTTTGCCTGACGACGACGCTGGTAATAGCGTCGAAACGGCCGTAGCAGTTTTTAAATAAATGTTTGTTTATTGTACAATAGTGGTTTTTCTATTTATTAAGTTTATTATGTACAAGATTGTCCTTTAACATATTGAGCTAAAGATTACCGACAATTCAGAAAAATAAATTTAACGCCAGCTATTATGTTTGCTTTGCATATAATAATAAACAGCTAATCTAATACCCAAGGCACCACCTTAGGCCTAAGTCATCAAGCGACTTTTGAAGCCATTAATTCAGGTGGCCGGGTTACAATGCGTAGGAGGGCGGTGACAAGCCCTGCATGCCACGCGTTCGAGCCAACAGCTCCCTACACTAACTATTACCGTTAACCTCAACAAGTTTTTATAGAAGGGGAAACTGAAGATCTCGGGGGAAAACCCCTTAAATAGACGACTGCCGACATTTCTGAGTTCCGGTAGTAGCGGGTGACATACTAAGGGTACGCCTTTACTATTTAAGCAGAATTGGGAAATACACATAAATAATTGGTTAAATAAAATAACTTAATCAAATTCCCAATTGAATATTCGATTCATCAAATCGAATAGCTATTGTTAGCTTAGCGAATAAATTTTTAAAAATTATTTGTTCATACTAACAAATGGTAGATTTCTTTAAAAGAAACCTCAACTTTGTATTCGAACGTTTTTTTTTAATTAAAACAGTCTTTGGTAAAAATTCGAATTTGAAACGTAATGTGCTAAGCAGATGGCGGAATATTTCGGTTTAATATAATAAACCATTTAATAGGTCAATATGGTATAGATATTTTCATTTAACACAAATATATTTTGCAATTACTTGCAAAATATCGTGATTTTAAATCTATCTCAGAATATCTGATTGTATATGACATTGCAGAAGGGTAAATCACCGGAGCAATTGCTGCAGCATCCGGAGCAGCTGAGCTTGGAACAAATTATGAAACGCAATCAAAGGGTGAATGCCACTCACGTTGCCAATCAAACAACGAGAATTAAATTAAGGTCACCGCTAACGAGTAAGACAAACTTTTTCCTAATTTATGAAATTTTTAGCGAACGAGTAAGGAGTTGGATCTCACCAGGTCACTGCTGCCCAGTAGCGTAGCCAGGATTTTGTTTCGGGGGGGGGGGGCACACCATTGAATTTTTTTTTTAATACGACCATACGCCCCCCCCCCCCTGGCTACGCCACTGCTGCTGCCACAACCTCAAAGAGTGATTTAAACGCTTATTTATCTATCCCTAATGTAAAATTAGAATGTAGTTATCTGTATCGCATAGAGATGGCGCTGAGGGCGTTTAAGCCTCTCTTTTGCGATAAATCATCAATCGCCGGACAGCCGGTGACGAGACCGAACTCCAAAATCGTTCGTTACCCCTTGGAGGAATAAAACAAGTATACAGGAGTTGCGGAGTGCTGCGAAATCGGTTTCGTCAGTGACCGTGAACTCGCGCGAGACGGAGGGGTTCAAACGCGACTAGCGCCAACTGCTTACGGAATTTTGCAACTATTATAATTTTATATCATTGTTTTCGCGTCGTCTGGTTTTTGTTTTGAAACATTTCTAAATTCCTTGCGCCTTTTTCCAAAATGACTCGTATTTGTTTGGAGGAATAAAACAAACCAGATGACGCGAAAACAATGCTATAAAATGAGAATAGTTGCAAAATTCCGAATGCAGTTGGCGCTAGTCGCGTTTGAACCCCTCCGTCTCGCGCGAGTTCACGGTCACTGACGAAACCGATTTCGCAGCTCTCCGCAACTCCTGTATACTGGTTTTATTCCTCCAAGGTTACCCTGTGGGCTTAAATATTCAGAGATATAAATATATTTGAAAATGTAGAGAATGCGATCTATGTACAATATAAATGCTTTAGAATAGGGGATCTTTTCCCAAATAAATATTTGAACAAGTGCAATGTAAATACGATCTACATTTTTCGTTTCTAGAGTCTCTATCTGAGAGTGAGAACTTGAAAGCCCTCCCACATGGAGACGCTCCGGACGCGGTGAGCAACGACGATAATGTAAGATTACGAAACATTCAGGCTCGATAACTGGTCTGTTGGGATATGATTTAAGATAAATATTTTTTAGCAATCTACAGATCAAAGTTCAGTCTTCCGAAGCCAAAGATATTCCAGGAAACCGAGATTCAGAAGCAGACCACCCTTACCTCCTCCGAGACTTCAAAGTAACGCAGCCATCTTTTTTCTTCTACTGTGCTTTTAGTTTAAGATTAACAACAAACAATGACTCATAACTACTATGAGACCTTGTTTTACAGCTAATAAGAACGTCTAATCAGTTAAGCTACCTACCCTTCCTACCTATCTTCTGAAATACCTTCAATCACTTTATAACTGTTGGATTAGGTTTGATTAACGAAAATACGTTTCTGATATATTTCTAAAAACGCGTTTGCTTAATAATGAAAATAGCGGTATGAGGCTCCAAACCGGAAAAAACACTTTTATGGACTAGAAAGCAGTTTTATAGAATAAAAAACACTTTTATTAACTAGAAAGCAGTTTTATAGAATAGAAAGCACTTTTATAGAATAGAAAACACATTAATGGAATAGAAAGCAATTTATAGAATAGAAAGCACTTTAATGGAATAGAAAGCACTTTAATGGAATAGAAAGCACTTTTATAGTATATAAAAGCTTTTATGGAATAGAAAGCAGTTTTATATAAAGGAACGAAAATCGTATTTTATAAGTCGCTAGATGACTTGGGCCTAAGATGGTGCCTTGGGTATTAGAATAGCTGATTATTATTATTATTATTATATTAAAAATTTAGTTTGATACAGTGAGTGAGTCAAGGTCTCGAGCGATTGAGATAAATATGAAGTTAGATAAACATTTCGCTCCTATTCTTTTAACGTTTTCGTTATTATTAGAAGAAAATTTTCATACAACAATTGTTTTCTTCCCTATTTAAATAATTGTGCTCCCTATTCTATAAAAGTGCTTTCTATGCTATAAAAATGTGTTCTATTTTATGTTATTGATTATATTTAGTTTTTCCGGTTTGTCGGCTCATATTAATTTGATATTAAGTTGTAAAATGTTTTATTTTACCGTGTTCTAAACTTTATAACATTATGTCTGTTAAATTCCCGTCCTGGCCAGACTTAGTTAATAAGGTTACATAGACCTTTAACCCAAGTTTTGAAGAGACGATGTTGATCTTTTAATATAATATTATAATAATTATTAAATATTATAGTGCAACTATTAGCCAATTCACGGGCTACTAGAAATAGAGCACATCTATTTTAAATATTTTTTCTTGGTTTTTTGGAATTTCTAAATACCAGCTTGCAAAAAGTAATTATATATCTATTACGAATTTATTTTTAACCGTTTTTTTAACTGTACTTCCAGGACTAGAGGTTACTTCGGCCAATTTGAGAAAATGGGCCCAAGAAGAAGACATCGAGAAGTTAGAAGGTGCCGTGATCCAAGGATTCGCGCACAAAGTTCTTCAGCAGAAGTCGGACAGCGAAGGTCTTCGTTCGTACATCGAGAAGGACGTTCCTCAGTTGATGGAGCGCATTGAGGCCATCCACACGGCCATCTCCAACGACGACCTGGCACTCCTTCAAAAGCAACTGGAAAAGGAAGACTACGCTCTAGCGAAGGACCACATGGGAATGACCCCTCTGCACAGGGCCGTCATTCTCGGAAGAGAGCAGGCACTCACGTTTCTCATCGGAAAATTCCCGGAAACCGTCAATGCCAGAGACAATGTTTGTAACACTCCTTTCTCTTCATTAAATTCAAACTACCAATTCGTGCGTATTGTTTCTGCATAGTGAATTATGAAATATGGAAATAACGCCTATATTGTGGAC
The DNA here is from genome assembly GCF_980474605.1 of Leiobunum rupestre. NCBI lineage: Eukaryota > Metazoa > Arthropoda > Arachnida > Opiliones > Sclerosomatidae > Leiobunum > Leiobunum rupestre. The sequence continues at coordinate 47,804,267 of NC_143391.1, read as the reverse complement.
TATCAGATAGTTCATAAAAAATTTAATTAATTTATTTGTCCTTAAACAACAAATAAGGACGGCACACTTCATGTTAAGCCGGCGTTAACAAATCCCGTGCGTCCTCTAGTGGCAGAGGTTTTGTCCAGTTTCACGGGATCAGCTGCGAGCTTTTGAATATGTATCGCGTATTTTTGTTTCAGTGGGATTATGGCGGAATTTTGCCACCACAGAGCTGGTGTTTCTCTAACCAAACATTGAGTGAACCATCCCTTATTTGTTCGTCTAAGATTTGTGAAATATAAAATATATCGACCAATACTTAAAATTTAATAATTTTCGAGCCAGTTAAGGGCTAAAACTATTTCACCATTTCCGTAGGACGGCCGGACAGCGTTGCACTATGCTGCGGCGAAAACGAGACGGGATGGCTTGAATTGTTACAAACTTCTTCTGGAAGCTGGGGCAGATGCCAATATGAAAGACAACGTAAGCTATTTTATATTTATTTTAAACACATCCCGGTTTATTTTTTACGAATTTGAACAAGTACCTAATTTGTACGTCCGAGGCCTTTTGAAACGTCACCTCGGTAGTCTAATCTTTGTGACGTTGGGACGGAAACCCTAAGGTCGTTGGTTAGTTTCCAGCCTGAGGTGATTTGATATGAAGATTTTTCACCGTCCGTTTTGGTACGCAAGCGTAGAAGTAGCCTTTAGAAGCATAATTTGTTATGTTACCTGCGCTATAAAAAAACCATAAGATATTGATAATGTCTTTAAAATATTTTAAAACTACTTGTTAATGCCTTAAAATTACATTTACAATGGCTTAGTTAAAAGCTTAATAATAATTTAAACAAACCTAAAATATCTTAATTTAAAACATAATAATAATGATCCGCTAAGCTAATACCCAAGGCACCAACATAGGCCTAAGTCAACTAGCGACTTGTAAAGCCAATTACAGGTGGCCGAGTTGGAAAGCGTAGGATGGTGGTGCCATGCCCTTCATGCCACTCGAGCCAAAAACTCCCTTCACTTACTTTTACCGTTAATCTAAGCAAGTTTAAACAGTAAAATATCTAAATTTAAACAGTAAAATATCTAAATTTAAACAGTAAAATATCTAAATTTAAACAGTAAAATATCTAAATTTAAACAGTAAAATATCTAAATTTAAACAGTAAAATATCTAAATTTAAACAGTAAAATATCTAAATTTAAACCGTAAAATATCTAAATTTAAACATTAAAATACAAAAATTAAAACCTTGCCTAAGAAATGTCTTAATATTTGCTTTAGAAATATTTAAATATTAGCCTAAGAAATATTTAAATATTAGCCTAAGAAATATTTTAATATTAGCCTAAGAAATAATTTAATACTAACCTATAATATTATATTTAATAATATATTTATATGTACATTGTTTGCGCATTGTTCCCCTGGTGATCTCCTAAACAAGCCGAAACTATAGTCGGTCTTTCTAACTGATTTTAATATTGTGCAAAATAAAAACCGTTGATTTTATAATAAAAATTTTTACATTGTCATTTATGCACAAGTAGATACAACCAATTTTATTATTATATGAATATCGTATTTGTCAATTTAAATAGAGAGGTCGTTGTCCGGAATACTACCGAACACACCATTTACCGATACCAACCACGATGTCCAGCAAACTGAAAACGGCGCTCCACAGGAGGTCTCACTCTGAACCACCTCTCAAAAGGCGCCTACGTAAGTTACTATTACTTTATTGATAACGGAAATAAAAATATTTTGGTAATATTAATTACTTCTCTTAACTATTTGCAGTAACGGCGCCACCAGCAGTTCAAGAACGAATCACTGTCGCTCTGAAAAACGGAGACGTCGCCCAGTTGCAAGAACTCGTTTTGGAGGGATATGGACCATACGTCGTTGGGAGGCAATCGTGGTTCGAAAATGGAAAGATATTCTTAAAAACTGTGCCTTCTCAATTGGTATGTGCAATGCAATAAATATATATTAATTTTTTAGTAAAAATGACTAAGCAAAGGAGGATAAAACTCAAATTAGCGAAACAATAACGTCGCCAGATAACTACTTATACTTTACTTGGTGATCTTTAACCTAAATTATACGTCCCGTATAAAATATATTGTTCGGATATGGTCTCTATAAGTTAGCCGGCTTTTGGGATCAAAATTATTTGATTTTCTAATCGAATGTCGCCTGTTTTCTGTTCGAAATTAGTCGGTTTTTGGATAAAAATTGGTTTGTAAAATATTCAAAGTTGTCCGGTAAAATATTCGAAATTTGGACGGAACTTACATTTATTTTAAAAATATAAGGACCAAATATTTTAGACTCAGAGCCACCACTGTTATCATATATGAACTGTTTTTATAGCTTTCTCGGCTTAATGTGTTTCCGATTTTATTGGAATAAAACTAGTTATATTTTGATTCCAGCTGGTTTTAAGTGGGGACATTAATTCCTTTTCTCAAGTGTGCAATATGAGCCGGAATTTACAAAAGTGTATAGATCGGCTTACGTTGTTGCTAATATTAACCTATCTTTTACAGTCATCGATTAAAGAATTTCATGAAGCTTGTGCCAGTGGAGATCTAGATAAAGTAATGAATTTGGCCGAAAACGACGAAAAATTGCTAAAAGCAAGGAACAGCGACGGACAATTTGCCATTCACATCTCCGTTTCCAATGACAGACCACAGATCGTTAAATATCTAGTGGATAACTTCCCTTACACATTAATGATGAAAGACACTGTAACTATCCTCCATTTCATTGAGTATCTATTTTATAAAATGTGTGGAATATTTTGGTTCAACATAACTCATAATTTCAGGCTGGACGAACACCTTTACACGTTTCGGGAATTGGAAATCATCCTGAAATATACAAGTTATTAATCGATTGCAAAGCTGATCCAAGGATAATGGATCAGGTATCGTTTCTATGCAAAATATTAATTATAATGTAATTTTGAATATCCGGTCTATCTTAGTACTGGAAAGAGTAACATATGCTTAAACACCATTTTAACTTAGTATTGCTGACATTGTATCAGATTTCTTTTCTTATTGAAAGAGCTAAGTGACAGAGAGAAAAGCAAAAATTAGGGTTGTATTTTCGAAAGTTTTTGAATTCAATTAGCGATGTCCCTCTCAAAGAAATTTAATTCACTTTTCACATTAAGAAAAGAGTAAAATATTAGTCCTTCTAAACTTACATTGTAGCATGCCGACTACCTACTTATAATGAAATATAATTCACCGCAAAAATAGTTACACAAAAGACAGCAATCAACTTTAGTTTCTCTTTTCTGTTGATATGAAAATTGTCTTATCAATATTTGTTCTGTCATTACTTAACAAGTGTTCTAATATTTATATAATTACATCCGGTTTCCTTAAATTTAGAGAGGAAAAACAGCCGACTATTATTTGGGTGTGCATGAGCTCCGAGCGTCATTTCTGAATAAATCTTCCGCTGGACGGAAAAGTGGTGGCTCTTCCAAAAAGGATGATACTTCGAACAATGATGAAGTCACAGATGTTGTAGAAACGGCACCTGAGGCAGCAGAACCTGAAACAATATCTGGGGAGACAGAACCTGAAACCGAGACTCTAGCGGAACCGGAAGATGAGGCACCCACTGAAACTGAAGTCGATACGCCAGTGGAAGAAGAGGTCGAGTCGCCAGCCAAAACAGAGGTCGAGGTGCCAACGGAAGCAGAGGTCGAGGCGCCAACGGAAACAGAGGTCGAGGCGCCAACGGAAACAGAGGTCGAGGCGCCAACGGAAACAGAGGTCGAGGCGCCAACGGAAACAGAGGTCGAGGCGCCAACGGAAACAGAGGTCGAGGCGCCAACGGAAACAGAGGTCGAGGCGCCAACGGAAACAGAGGTCGAGGCGCCAACGGAAACAGAGGTCGAGGCGCCAACGGAAGCAGAGGTCGAGGCGCCAACGGAAGCAGAGGTCGAGGCGCCGGCGGAAGCAGAGGTCGAGGCGCCGGCGGAAGCAGAGGTCGAGGCGCCAATGGAAGCAGAGGTCGAGGCGCCAATGGAAGCAGAGTTCGAGGCGCCAATGGAAGCAGAGTTCGAGGCGCCAATGGAAGCAGAGGTCGAGGCGCCGGCAGAAGCAGAGGTCGGGGCATCGGCGGAAGCAGAGGTCGAGACGCCAACGGAAGCAGAGGTCAAGGCGCCGACGGAAGCAGAGGTCGAGGCGCCAACGGAAGCAGAGGTCGAGGCACCGGCGGAAGCAGAGGTCGAGGGGCCAACGGAAGCAGAGGTTGATGCACCGGCGGAAGCAGAGGTCGAGCCGCCGATGGAAGCAGAGGTCGAGCCGCCGACGGAAGCAGAGGTCGAGGCGCCGACGGAAGCAGAGGTCGAGGCGCCGACGGAAGCAGAGGTCGAGGCGCCGACGGAAGCAGAGGTCGAGGCGCCGACGGAAGCAGAGGTCGAGGCGCCGACGGAAGCAGAGGTCGAGGCGCCGACGGAAGCAGAGGTCGAGGCGCCGACGGAAGCAGAGGTCGAGGCGCCGACGGAAGCAGAGGTCGAGGCGCCGACGGAAGCAGAGGTCGAGGCGCCGACGGAAGCAGAGGTCGAGGCGCCGACGGAAGCAGAGGTCGAGGCGCCGACGGAAGCAGAGGTCGAGGCGCCGACGGAAGCAGAGGTCGAGGCGCCGACGGAAGCAGAGGTCGAGGCGCCGACGGAAGCAGAGGTCGAGGCGCCGACGGAAGCAGAGGTCGTGGCGCCGACGGAAGCAGAGGTCGAGGCGCCGACGGAAGCAGAGGTCGAGGCGCCGACGGAAGCAGAGGTCGAGGCGCCATCGGAAGCAGAGGTCGAGGCACCGGCGGAAGCAGAGGTCGCGGCGTTGACGGAAGCAGAGGTCGAGGCGCCGACGGAAGCAGAGGTTGAAGCGCCGACGGAAGCAGAGGTCGAGGTGCCAGCGGAAGCAGAAGTCGAAGCGCCCGGTGAAGCAGAGGTTGAGTCTCCCGCGGAAGTAGTAGTAGAGGTCGAGTGTCCCACAGAAGCAGAAGTTAAGGTTCCAGTGGAAGCAGAGGTCGAAACGCCTGCGGAAGCAGAAAACGAGGCGGGAGTGGAAACAGAAGTCAAGGTGGCCCTGGAAGCAGATGTGGAAGCCCCTCCTGAGCCTGAATTTGAGACTCCAGTGGAACCAGATATAGAAGCCTTACAGCAAGCTGAAGTGGGACCAGAAAGTAACGTTGTTGCGTCTCTTGAAACTGAAGGGGATGTAACAACTGAATCTGAGGGGTTAACAGTATCGGAAGTGGTAACTGCGGTAGACACACAGATAGAAGAGGGGACAGAATCCGAAGCAGTTGCTGATGCAGATAAAGACGAAAATTGCGTGATAGTTTTAGAAGAATCCAAACCGGCAGTGGAAGAAACGTTAACAACTGATGCAATTGAATCGGCAGAAGAGTCAAAGATTAATTTTGAAGAAATTGAAATGGACTCCGCGCTCGAGGCCACCGATAATCCCCCGAAGAGTGAAGATGGGTCACCTAAAGATGATGTAAGTGAAGACTCTGGTAATGCTACAATGTCAGATGTGACGCCTCTAACAGAAGATTCTAAAATTAACGACTTAAACGATGACGAAAGTGAACAGTATGCCGAACCACCAGACAAAGCAGAAGCACTTACTCCAGATCCTAGTGAATCCCAGAAATCAGCGGACAGTTCAGAAGGAACGAAACACCAAGCCCAGGAACCAAAAGACTCTCCAGAATACGGTGAGTTTCCTTATTGTTTGGTCTGACCATTGGACAGATGGAGTGTACTGCAAATCTTCCTACCACACGTTGATAGTTTCTGTTGAGCTAAATAACGCGAACTTTATAAGACCTGTATTAGAACTAAAAAGGAATAAAAACTCAGGGCGGAGAAAAATATTGCAGGTCTTTGAGTATTTGTTGCAATGACCAATAACCTGAAAATAGTGTTCGTATTATACCTGAGACGTAAATATTTATTTTTATGGATATCACAATTTACAATAAAAATGCACGTGATTATTAATATGGAAAAATCCATTACATATATTTGTTAAGGAGCCGAATAATATAATTTTTATCGCCAGTTTAAGATAACAATATGTAAATGTGACGACGTTGTTAAACATATTTTAAAATTCGCTTTTGGTTTTTATATTCGTTCTCAAAAGTATAAACCTAGGAAAATACGATGTAATTTGATGGATAGGCCTACAAGGTGGACTTTTAACAATACTTTCCTTGCGATAATTGCAGATAGGTTAGGGGAACTAATTGACAAATGGATCGCCGAGAAAGACTTGCTTCGACTCGAACACGTCGTCATCGCGGGTCAAGGTGAACGCTTAATCGGCCGGGTCTCAGACGACAAACAAGTTTCCGAATTTCTCAATTTAGTTCCAACGTACATGGTAAGTTAATATGACCGTCTTATCAAACCATTTTGCTGTTAATGTTTCAATTTGTCCTAAGATATTGTGCTCGTTGATAACATCTCCATCAGCAACAATAGATGTTTCTCTAAAATAAAATTAATTATAAGTAAAAAAATATAATATGTTGCTATTACGTTACAAGACACAGCTTTAACAGTATATTCTTCTCACGCGAAATTTAAACGCGCTCGTACACTTGTAAAAGTAAGGGACTGTGCCGTAAAGGCAAGGTTTTTTTTACTTTTTATTCATTTTATATTAAAGAAACATCTATTTATTTAAAAAATCTTTCCGTCACATACTTATTTGTTTCTGAGCCAATTTTCTAATTGATTTATTTCTTGGTGTTATGCAATCTATTGTACTGAAGGTACTGTCATAATATCGTTTGAAATCAGTTTGCATGGCGTGCTTCTTTAGATTTTATTGGTAAAATCTGGCACCCAAACCTCAATTAAATGAGTTTTTAGGTGTGGCTTAAGATTTTAGGTATTGACGTTAAGAGCGTTTACCACTAAATAAATTGCCATTACAAAATACATATGGACTATGCATAAAATAAATATAATATAAGTCGGGTCTTTTTTTTTTGGTCGAAAAAGTGTTTTTTTTTTCTTCAAAATTCGTAATACGGGAAATATCAAATTTCAAGGGTTGATTAACTATACTGAGGACATTGTTTTGTGAAATTTCACCATTTCTGACCCATTGTCTCACCAATTGTGAAACATTATTATTTCACCACTAGGTGCTAGATCAAAACTTTTCATTTCAAAGTTATAGCCCACCATCGAAAACCTTTTAAAATCATTGATTCAGAGACAAAAAAACGATTTTTCAGTGAATAAGGAGACTTAGAAAATTGACAACTTAGTCAAGCGAAATTACACTTTTTGACGCGATAAGTATTAAAAATTGAATATGCGTAAGACACAGTAATTAGAATTATTAATAATGTTCAAAATAAGTAGGTGGTTTTTTTAAATCGAGTTTTTCTTATTTCTATGAATAAGGTGTACAGTAAGTTTAATTTGTTTCAAATATGCCACCATCGGTTGCAACGTAGGCTTTTGCACGCACAATCAAGTTCGCAAACGCACGCTCTATCATTTCCGGTGTGACTTCTCGGCAAGCACTGATAACTCTTTGGATAAGTTCCTCTCTGGTTTCAATCGACGTGGCGTATACCTTTTCTTAAATGAAACCCCACAGAAACAATTCCTGCTGCGTTAGTTCAGGTGATCTTGGTTGACAACGTATTGAACCATATCTTCCTATCCACCGTTGAGGAAATTCGTTATCCAGGAAGGCAGTTTCTTTTCAAGCAAAACATCGCTTCCATCCATAAAGAGGTACGCTTCATCAAGGACTTTTTGATGGAGACAGTCAAAGACGATATGAATTTAGCAACTGGCTGCTCAATGCTGTGGAAGACGATCCACATTTTTTGCGGTTTCTTTTGTTTTCTGAAAAAACCGTCGTTTTTTAAAGATGGGCCTTTTAATAAAAAATCTTTGAAACGACGTTAGTCCACATTGGAGTGTCGCACACCATCATCATGTTCAATTTGAACGCATACTTATTGGGATTGGACTTCTTCTATCCAAAGACTAATCAGTGCTTGCCGAGATGTCACACCGGAAATGATAGAGCTTACGTTTGCGAACTTGATTGTCCCTGCACAAGCCTGCGTTGCAACCGATGGTGGCATAATTGAAACCAATTTGTAGAACGTACTGCAACCCTTATTCATAGAAATTATAAAACTCGATTTAAAAACAAACCACCCACCTTTTTTGAACATTATTAATAAATGACTAACGCATATTCAATTTTTAATTTTCGCCGCGTCAAAAGTGTAGTCTAGTTATTAAGTGGAAAATAGGTATTTTTTCACTGAAAAAACGAATTTAATAAGTTTTGATTGCGGACTACAACATTCAAATGGAAAGTTTTGATCTAGCATCTACTGGTGAAAAAGAATGTTTCACAATTGGTGAAACAATGTTCCCATCACGGTGAAATTTCACAAAACAATAGTTTAGTTTGATTACAAGTTTTTGAAGAAAAAACTTTTTTCGAGCAAAAAAATTAATTTACAATTATTACAAAAGTTGAAAACGACTATTTATTAAAAAGCTATACGTAATTCGAAAAATACTTCAATTACTTTTGGTAAATTGTTCTATAGTTTTCGGTACCGTAAAATATGAATTAATTTCTGTATTTGTATAGGAACGCATCAGGGCGGTTCACGAGGCAGTGGTGCGAGGAAACATAAGCGAAGTGAGAACCGTGCTCACAAGAAAGAGATTTGCCTTGAGCAGGGACCACATGGGCGCCGGGCCGCTGCATCTTGCCGTACTCCACGGCCACACTGACGTTCTTCTTTACATTGTCCATCAGTTTCCGGAAACATTGGACGGACCTGATAACGTACGCCAAACTTCGACTTTATAGGGCTTATCGAAGTTTTAATTTTCATAAAACGTTGTTAGGCTTTCATTGAATTATTTCTTTATATATGTGTAAACCTTAAATATTATGCATTATTTTACTTCCCACAGTCACGCGTGCGCCGCAAAGAAAGTTAGCGCCGTGCGAACAATTATAATGAAATAATTAGGTCATTCAAAAGTCCTGAAACTGTTTGAAACATATTGTCAATTATTTTATAACACCAAAACTACAGCTTTTACGCGATTATAGTACGAACCGTTGGAGATGTTTTAAAAAACCGGGAATGGAGCAAATGTTAACACAATTTGCTTTAAGAAATTTAGATCGGAAATAGATTAAACGATAAAACGTTTTTCACACCTGCTTCGATTGGAATTTTAAAAAATGCAGTTGAAATAATGATAAAATATGACTTTGATGTACTTGCATAATTAATAAATGAATTGTGCTTACAACGGTCGGACCGGTTTCGAAAAGCTTAACTTTTCACATTCAGAACCAGTTAGACCATTGTAAAAACACTTACATATTAGTAAAGGTTTATTTATGTTATATTATTGAATATCAGGAGGGGAGGACGCCACTTCACTACGCATCGGCAGTTCAAGATGGAGGCCATTACTATACAATCCTGAAAAACGCTGGAGCTAATAGTGCCATGCAAGACAAAGTAAGTCCTAATATATTCTAAGTATTCGTCTCGGTTTCGTACATAACTTTATATTATTTAAGAACGGAAATACTCCAGAATATTACTTTGAGCATCCCGAGGCATTGAGCATACGCGACTTGCTGGAAAATTACAGAGCTCTCAACGAATTTCCGCGTCCAGGTCACACTGGTTCCGTCGATCTTTGGCAAAGGCCACCAACCGCCGAGATAATGAAGCGTAAGTTTCACTCTTTCCCACTCAGTATCGTGACGTAATCGAAACATTACATGACCATGACAGGACTAACACCCCCGTCAGATGGCACAGCCACTCCCATTTCTCCCGATGATGAGAGTTTAGTCGAGGACTTGAAAGATATCGAATTTCTTATCATGCCCGTTATGGAGGACAATTTCCAAGACGACTTTGCCTACACGGACACATTCAGCAACGCCCTAGTGCGGGGATTACTTTCCCTGACCAAGTACAGGCCCGATGACCCTATTGGATTCTTGGCCTCTTTGCTCCTCCAATATTCAAATGGACTCAATAAAAGTGCTACTAGAAGTGGCAGAAATACAGGCAGTGTAAGTAGCATTTTCAACAATTACATTATAATGCAACATACAACTCTAGTCTAGTGTTTCGATGGTTCTATAGATGTCGTTGTCAGAAGATAGGTGGTATAGGTCTGATTATAGTTAAGATTTACAGGGAATAAATAACTACAACGAAACGAAATGCGTCTTTTAGGAGTCCTATTTTACTATTAAGCTTGCATTGGCTTATGACGAGGCTTAGCGTTGAAATTTATTTTGTTATTTATGATAAACATTATTGCTATTTATTAAAGAATATTCATGGTTTTTAAAGAATCAAAAATGCGTAAGCTTCTGGTCGCGTGGTAATATTATTTTTTTTGTACTGCTGCAAAGATAAGGGGATATAGCGCACGGGATCCATTTGCTTTAATACGAATATGCACCCAATGGGTTTTGTGAGCCGCGAATTGCTTTAACAATGATCAGAATATTAAAAGAAATATTTTTAAAGCCTTTTTAATTACAGGGCCGAGTTGGTACTCCTTTTCCTGATGGGAAAAGTTCCGATGGTCCATTGAGAGGAAGGCGGATGTCCTCAGTTAATGTGACCAATGACGATGATCGTCTTGTTGCCGGAGCGACGTAAGTGGCGCTATTTCTTTAGAGCGAATGAATGGATTTAGCGATGAGTTTCCAACGGGGCCCTTGACTACGTCAAAGGCCCGATTTGAATCAATGACTTCACATTACCCAACATCGGGACTTGGATATTTAAATTAGCATAGTTTTAATAAATCCTTAGAAAGGCATCAAAAATGGTCAAGATAATTTCTTTTAATGGCAAATAAGGGAATATTTATTTAATAGGTTAAAACAAGTAATTTCAATCAGCTTTCTCGGATAACATTTTACCATGTAAAGGTCAATCTGAAAAGTTTATAAACTGCTGCATTTCCGTCGGCTAAACAGGCGATTTTCTGTTATAAAACACAAAGCGTCTTCGAAAAAGAAGAAAATTCCGCAGTTTGAGCTTTTCGTGTTGTAGCGTAATATACCGCAATAAGTAGTATTTAAATTCTGATATTATACTGCTAGGAAGAAACTTCTTAAGCTGTTTTTTATTGTCATGTGACTCATGTCATTTATTTGCTACATTTGTCAGTAAATTAATTATGGCCCACTATGGCATATTGTACAGTTTTCAACACTATTTGCCACCTTGGAACTTTCGTTGATTCTAAATATATCTACAAGACAATTTAGTTTTGGAAAACTATAGAATTGGATTTAAATTGTTTGTTTGAATTTTATTTGACAGATCGGAAATGGGGACAACGTCTCGAATGATGTCAAGCCTAATGGACGAAGAGCTTCCCGAAGAAGAATGTGATGTGCCTTTAGACTTCGAGGACCATACTAAAATGAAGGTAGTTTCATTCATGATTCTTAGTATATTTAACAAATACTTAGTTTAAAATTAACTTTTTGTCTCATTAAGGATCCGTGTTTATATTTAAAATTTTTATATATTAAATTTTGATGATGGAGTCGCTTTAGAAACGAGAAAAACTAAGAAAAACATATAAACGAAAAGTTACTATACTTCGGTCTTCATATAATTCCAATCCAATATATTGCTGCGATAAAGTACAGGTGAAGTCCGCAAGATGAAACGTGTAGACGTAGCTTTATTGGCTACTAATCTACCAATTCCCCCTACGTGTCTTCAAGGGATGGGCTAGCCTGACTAATGTTTGTTATCAGATTACTTAGTTCTTTGTGGAGCAAGGAAATAATGAAAATACAAAGTTTTTGCGTCCATTTTCCCACAAAAAAGCGAATAAAATAGTATTTATTCTAACATTGAAATCTTTTTGAAGATGATCTTGAGAATATATTTTAAAATCCACTTTGTGTATAATACATTTATTTAATATAAAATATCTTTAATAAATGTATTATATACAAAGTGGACTTGCTCTTCTTAGTATATTTTTATGTATAAGTGCCACTTCTCCTATCTCTTTTATGGTCTCAAGCAGCCGAAACTTAAGACGGTGATTTTTATTGCTTTTAAATATAATATGCAAAAAATACCGTTGTTTTTACAATTTTAATTTGTAGTTAGACAACAATTATCTCACTTCTGAAGCTTGAACTCCTAAGTATATTTTTTAGGACGAAGAAGGCAAGACGGTCCTTCATTTCGCGGCGACGAGGTCGCATATGCCCGAAGCGTTTTACTCGTCCATCGGCCAAACAGAGATGCTGCTGGCCGAGAGAGACGTCACTTTCAAAACGGCCAGGGATTTGGCCGAAGAAGTCCAACTGGTTGAAAATGTCGCGGCTATTGATCGCTACGTTCTAGATGCTCTTCTAGAGCAGAGGGTGTCCTTCCTCCAAATGCTCCTTCACGAAGGTTACGACCACCTGTCTAAAATCACCAATGCCGATGGACTGCCGGGAAACGATCTAGTGAACTTTCTCGAAACTCATCATTTACAGTCCATGGTTACATTTTTACAAGATTGTTCCGAGTTCCAGGTAAGATCAGTGCTTTCTTTTGTCTTATTTTAATTTAAGACTCTGGCTTTTAAGTGAAAGAAAACCCAGAAGGACTAAAGACTCTCATTTGGATAAATATATTTATTAGCTGATTCCGTAATTAACATAATTTTTAGGATATCATAGTGTTTTTTACGTCCTTGAAATCAATGATGCAGTGAGAATTGATTTCAGTTATTACGCAAGAATTTTTATTAGACGTTTCAATTAACCAAGGAATACCTCTGCGTGTGGTGCCATACCAGAGTGATTGAGAAAAATCATATCACCTCGGGCAGGAATCGAACCTACGACCTTAGGGTTACCGCCCCAACGCCACTACCATTGAACTACCGAGGCCACGAATAGTCAGGCCTCGGACACCCGATTAATGAATGACTCGATCTGGTTCACATTATTGACGGGATATATTTAACCCGTTGTTGACGGTGCTCTAGCTTCAATAAATCCAACCTTCATAATTAAATTACAAAATTACAGTGTTATACTTTTCAACGTGGCTTTCGCCATTCGAGAAGGACTTATGTGGTTCTTTAGGCTTACTGCTGGTCCTTTGAGAAACTTCCAATTTCAATTGTACTATAAATTGAGAAAAATTTGCTTTGGCGAAATTGTATCCTTCCCACAGACCCTTAAAGTTTAAAACCTCTCTTAGGAGGCCATATTTTCAAAATCAAATTTATCAAAACAAACGATGTGATTAATGCAATCTTAAAAGAAATATGTAACTTACGTCACCATCATTGTAATTTGGTGAAGTCTTGCTTAAATAACGTGATGGAGGTTATATTCCCTTTAAGTAGATATATAGATTTAATTTATAAATTCTTTAATTAGAAAAGTGACGCCATTTGCATTATTTTCGTGTTCATCTATTCAAATTCTTATTATTGTAGAGTACGATTTCGAGCTATCACGTGAAACAATGATGAGACCAAGGGTAAACATTCAAATTGGTTTCAATTTATTCCACGTAATAAAGAGATAGTTAGTTCAGTGTGTTACGCTTATAAAAGAAAGGGTTAAGGATAGTGTTTAATCTTTCAAAAGATTAAAAATAAACCCAAAAATCATTTTTTTCGCGGGAGGATGTGGATTTTTTCAGTAACTTTATACTTTCAGAAACTGCACGAAAAGAAAAATACAACTTACCCACTTTAAAAATGGTTTGATTGGCGTCGCAATAATTAACTTAAATGACCTCTCCATTTTTTTCCAGACCACGAGAGACGAACTTAGCACTCTGATTCGGCACAACGTGTCCCACATGGTGGATTCTTACATAACGAAAGACCCTTCACTGGTCACTGCCAAGAACACCAAAGGGCGATGCGCCCTGCACGTCGCTGTCCTCTTCGGGAACATGGAAATCATCGAGAACCTTGTCAAGCAAAATTCATCATCAGTTCATGTTCCTGATAACGTAAGCTTTTTAAACGAGCTTGCGACTTATTTTGCACATTCAATTTAAAGTTTGGAAAAACCATCTACTTCTACTTTAAAGTTTTAATTTCACTTTTTAATTTAGCATCTCAAATTATTAACTCACGCCAATAGCCCTCTTGAAGAAAAAATAAATGACTCTATAAACGCTGCATAATAGTTTTTTTTGAGGTTTGCGAAAATATGGCGGCAAGAACATGGTTAAGAAGATTTGAACCCATAATTTATGAAATCCTGTATTTATATAAATTTTGATTACCCAAAGAAGGTTATCAGATTTATTAGACATTTTTTACGCTCATTATTCCTGCATTGCGTAGATTTTTCGTTTTTTTTGGCTGATTTAAATGTTTATAAATTTTTGCATTTATGAGGGAACTATAAGTGGTAATTAAAAATAAAAATAAAATAAGAGTAACCACTTAGTTTCTTGTAAGGATGTTTTTTACATTTATGAGAAGAAATAGTAACAGCAGATCCGTTTTGACAACGGAACCAATCTCGTTTAGTCGCAATGCACTCCAAAGCTGTACAATGTCACTGTAATCTTTATAAAACAGCCAAGAACCGTTTTAAGAGAGGTAGCGTTATTTTTGCAGTTTGCGTTACGAAAAGTGCTAAGCAAATCTAAAGACCATCCAATAACTTTGTTTCATTCACGTTTGCTATTATCTGCGTATTTTATATCATTATATTTACCATCGAAGGGAAAGTTTTTTTATTTATTTTTATTTTTAAAATTGAATAATAAAAGAGACAATATACTCCATGACTATCTTTTTTTGAGCTTTCAAAACGAGGTTCCTTTTCAAACCATAGTCTAAATACAGAACGAAATTTCTACAATTATTACAATCACTCGACAACTATTATAATTTATCTTAAATATTACCCAATTTTTTATGTTAATTAGCCCTTTGTCTTGATTATTTTTACCCATATCTTTAATGTATATAGATTCTTTAAATATTCTTTTTAACCAGTTTTCTTCCCTAGCTAATATTTTAGACTCCCTCCATTGTATAATATGATTGTAATATTTATTTCGGTGGTTTGCAAAGCCGTTTTCTAGGTTTTGTTTTATTACGTAATTTTTATGTTCTTTTACACTCGTTTTAAATATTCTTTTCGTCTGACCTACATAACATTATACGTTTATTTATTAAATTTTAGTGATGAAGTATCTTGTCTCTTTTGATATTCAATTTTAAAATGAAAGTTATTATTAGCTTAATTTCCTTTTGTTACTAAAACGCCACATTTGGTATATGCCCATCCCGTTCTTCAAAATGTCAGCCTGGACTTAAAAAAATGTTAATCACCTGAATATATTAACATTTAAAAATATAACTACCATGAAGAGTTTCGGTGGTGACTTTGAAAAATTAGATGGGAATGTTATTAATGGGAAAATTAGGTACTCTAGAGTTAGGATGTGGAGCGTAGTTCCTAAATGGTCAATGTAATTTTACCTTTTGGTAGGCGTATATGTAGTATCGGATGAGTAAATAATCATGGCTCCTATTTCATTATAATTAAAAATTCAGTGTAACAAATGTTTGATTCATTTTTATTTAGATGGGACGAACGCCTATGCATTACGCCATGGGTACCGAACTTGTAGATCAAGTTGGAAGGATTCTGATTAAAGGTGGTGCACTACGATCGAGTAGGGATGTGGTGAGAAGATCGTTACAATTTGAACGTAACTATAGGGCTATATTTTTCGAGGGAGAAACGAGTGGAATTATCCCTAGCCACCAAAAATAGTTAAAACAAATTCTGGAAAATCAATATATACTTAAGAGCGCTTTAATAACCCATTTAGATCTTTTCATTCTTGAAGCCCCAGGGTTATTTCGTGGCGATAGTAAAACATGTCTCTTGTGCGATGCTCCGGCGGGAGATAATTCCTCTCGCAACGCATCCCAGACTGATTTAAAAAAGAAAACCGATACTTGTTTAATGCTGTAACCTTTGAAAACTTCGTTTGCTTCTCCGTGAAGTACCTTACCACGGGCACCTTCCTCGAGGAATGCCGTTTCTCTATGTCATAAATATTTTAATAGTTTTATCATTGAATTTTGTGCAGAAAATGAGGACACCCAGCTATTATTTTGTGTACAAGACGGAGATTCAGGACATACTGAAAGAAGAGCAGGACCTCGCCTAATTCAATCTTGTCTTTGTATATAACTTATATCGTATTTTACCCTTAAAATCTAAAATATCCCTTGTTCTACATTTAAAGAGTCTACGTTCAAAATCTGAAAGCTCAGAATATCACACGAAACCCATATTTTGACGTGTTAATTTGCGCTATCTCAAATGTTTAACCAGATTAGGTTTTTTCTCAGAGCGACTCGCATTTTGCTTCAGGAAAAAAACTTATTTTATATTTTAACCTTTATAAATGCGGTGTAACGGATCTTAAATCACATAAATATTTAAGAATGAACCATCCCATCTTTTAACAAATAGAACATCAATAATTAATATCATTCGTAAAAATCGTATAAAACAAGAGACTTTGAGATTTTATTTTTTGAGTATATTCTTAATCTACGAATAAATTTTTCTGTGAAGAATGGAATTTTTTAAGCTAGGTTTTCAAAGGAACTTGAAATATCCAATTCGACAGTTGCGTTTCGGTGGCCTGTTGGATATCCTCATTGACGAAGTAACGGGAATGACAAGCCCCGCTTTTTTCCTTTGGAATACTAACTTCAGGATAATTTTAATTTGAGGATGCAAAATGGGATCCATTTTTGGCACACCGGTGGTTCAAAATTTAACTTAAGTAATAGGTTACGTTATCTATTGGCCTCTCAAGATCAATATAAGTCTAAGGCAAAGGCCGTATAATGTAATCATAAACCGAACAGGAGCATGTTTTTAGCACATGTTGCCTACGAGTTTACTAATCAATACTTAAACGCATTTAAAATACGTATTAATATTCCATCCACAAAAGTGGTTAAATCAGAAGCCCCTTAACGTATCAATTGTTTAGTTGTAACGCCATCGTCATCGGATTCTTGATCTCTGGGAAAAAATAACTTGTGAGAGGATTTTCAGTCAATTAAATTACAATTAAATCTTGTAATTTATAATATCTGCAAATATTTAAATGTTATTGCCAGTAAGTAGAGGTCATCTTTTATTTCTTTGTTTAATCTTTTAAGTTTTTTAATTAGCATTCCACTATTTGTTTATTAAAATAAATTTCATTTTTGATGAAAAGTAGGTTGAAGCACTAAACCATTTCGTCATAGCCTGAAAAGCTACTCCGAATTTCTTGAATGACTTTACCGTTGCTCAGTATAATCTCAATTATTGCACACAATAATAAGTACTTGATCAGAAGTAATTAACGACCTAATATACTTGATACTTTAAAGGCCCCTAAGTCGTTTCTCGTTAGCTGTCTTATATTCTCTTTAACTTAAGTTAAGTTTACTTCTGCTCATTTACTTTATACAAAACGCGATGCAAACTAATCACACTTATTACAACTGCTCTTTAATTACTATCACTCGCAGCAATAACTATATAACTGTGATCATTCTGTGATTTTAGAATATTAATAAATAAAATATAGTTTATTACTGATAGTATTGAACTTTTGTGTAAATTGTATATTAAGAATTTGCCCAATAAAAAGATATTAATTCTGCAATTTTCATTTGAAAAATTCCTTGTTTTGGTCTTAGAGGAAAATTAAATACGAATATGAATATATAAAAAGCTCAACAGAATAAAATAAATCCTCCAATTCAAAATAAACAATCCATTTATCTAAAGAAATATTAACATTAACTCTATAGCAAAAAATTCCAACTCTATAACAACATTAAACCTATAATAAAATTAACTTTACCTTTAAAGAAACAAAATATCTTTACAAAAAATAAATATTTTTCTTGATCAAAAATCTGTTTTTCCAAAAAAAACCTTCTCTAAAATAACACTCATCTCTATCATGTATTTATGCTGACGTTATGCAAGTAAGTTGGTCGTACAATAGTCTTATAAATGTTCTTCGCCAATTACTTTAAAGACCGAGTTCCTAAATAATACCAATGAGTTTTCTACCGAAAAAGTGCGATAAATTACTGTTTTTAGAGACAAATATTTTATAATATATATATATATATATATATATATATATATATATATATATATATATATATATATATATATATATATTCTGAACTAGGACGCCCATTTAAAGTAAAACTTCACCGAATTTCTGCTCAAATGGTGGATTATTTTCGGTTCACATTTAGTAGATTTATAACGAATTGGCCTGTTTCGTCATTTTGAACCATTAAATTTATCCGCAAATTAACGTTTGATTGAAATTGATTAAAATTATAAACAATTTTTTTTTACTTTGACATTAATGCTGTAGCTTGCTCTTTAGAAGAGTTCTTCTCAAAATAAGGTCACGAGTTATACGGCTTATACCGACAAAAAAATATTGTTCAATTAAACAACTGTGTTTTCTACTGGTAAATGAATACTGTTATTCTGATGTTTAAATAGCAATTATAACTTGTGGCACATCTTTAGTCACTAGAGAGGCTAAGCAGAGTATTCTAGCAGTTTCAACGACAACGTCGAGAGTCACGTGATCATCCTCCACGGTTTTCGTTTCACGTTAATACTTCGGAGTCGCAACCTTTTATAACTAAAAACGACGCCATATTTCTGTCGAGTTAATGTGACATATCTATAGCGTTTAAATGAAAATACTGAATATTACAATTTTCCTGCTCAACAAATCGAGAAATATTTTTGAATAATAAACAGTTAGGCTAATATAATACCCATGGCACCGCCTTAGGCCCACGTCATCTAGTGACTTTTAATGCCTTAAACTGGTGGCCGGGTTACAATGTGTAGGAGGGTGGTGGCAAGCTCTTCATGCCACGCGAGCCAATAGCTCCCTACACTAACTGTTACCATTAACCTCTACAAGTTTTAATGGAAGGGGGAACCAAAGAACTCGGTGGAAAACCGCTTTAATCAGTGGGGATATAACTTGCAATTACAGCAGTTTGTTCCTTTTCTAGCCAAATGCGTCTTAGCAATTCTAAATTCTGTAGGGACTACAGCGCTTTCCTAAACAGCATTTGTTTAATCAGCATTTTCCAAAACAGCGTTTTTCAAATCAGCGTTTTGTCAAAATAGCGCTTTGTCATAACAGCGTTCCTTTAGACAGCGTTTCCCAAAACAACCAATTGTTCAAACGGCGCTTTGTCATAGCGGCGGTTCTCAAAACCGTATTTTGTCGAAACAGCGTTTCCCAAAACGGCGCTGCTTTCTATAGCACTAATAATATAGGCCTATTGTAATACATATTTTTCTGGAATTTCAGCAAATTTCATTACCTAATGGTAATAATAATAATAATAATCAGCTATGCTAATACCCAAGGCACCACCTTAGGCCTAAGTCATCATGCGACTTTTGAAGCCCTTAATTCAGGTGGCCGGGTTACAATGCGTAGGAGGGTGGTGGCAAGCCCTGCATGCCACGCGAGCCAATAGCCTAGTTAGTATTGCAAACTTACCTAACCTAACCTAACCCCTGAAGTTCATATATATGTTATACATTTTCCATCGTCAATTCATATAAATTTTAAGAAACCGCTGTTTCAAAATCGCTAATTTGAGAAACGCTATATTCAGAAACGCTGTTTATGGAAAAAGCTTTTTTGACAAACCGCTCTACTGAGAAACGCTTATCCAAAATACGCTGACGAAACAAAACGCTCTTTCTTTCGACAAACCGCGGTATTGAGAAACGCTATTTCAACAACCGCTTTTTAAAAAAGCGCCGTTGCAACAAAATGCTGTTTTGAAAAACGCGCTTTTGAAAACGCTATTTTAACAAATGCTTTTTTAGTCAAGCGCTCTATTCCCTACATACCACTTTCGACTTTGTCGTTCAAACTTCAAGTCCTGCTGCTAAACCTCTCGAATTGATGTCTTATCTTCTTTAAGGGTGCATAAGCGGTTGTCACTTTAGGAAAGATAATTTATTGATTATTTTTCCAAGTATAAATTTAAAGAAAATTTGCTTGAGCCACCCTTGAACAACGGGAGCGTTCTAGCGAGCCTCTCACGGACCACAGTAAATTGTAGATTTGCTTGAACCGAGCTTCGCAGTTGGCTTCCATCAAATGATCGTAATGGCACAGCTCTCACTTGACAGTTTGCAATGATCCACGCGCTCACTTCTTTCGCGTAGCTCATGCATCGGCCAACCAACATTTTCGAACGACCTGGGCGGGCAAAGTTTTAGTTGGGCCTTATAAGATTTTGTTGTTAGAGCAATCTCATGGGGTTTGCGGAAGGTAACTACGTTGTTTGGTAAATATTTCGAAGCGTATATATCGTCACCCTCTGTATCTATTAAATATTATATTCCATCAAATCATTTATCGACCAAAATGATAGCGAATGAGTATATTTACGATGATGGCACGCCTAAAGTTCACGTTTAAACACCCCCATAAATTCCATTTCATGATAAAATCGTCTGAATATCACCGACTTATTATTCAAATTGAAGGTCTTAGCCAGAAAAATACAATTAGGCAACTCTTTAAGGGAAATTTTTAATTACATATAATTTAATTGCAAGTTTAGGCATTGTTTTCATGAATATAAAATACGCACATTTTGTTAGAGTTTATATCAGGCAATGCCATTTTATCACTGTAAAGATTATTTCACGCAATCAAAGCCAAAAGGTTGACGCTAAACTCTTTATGCATAAGATAATATAGCAATTGGAAAAGAGTCTCAAAAATAGTTGTTTAAAGACTAGTTTGTCAACTCGTGTAGAAGGTCCAGCCACTGTCTAGAGGGATCGTTTAAGAATTGAAAGTGTGGGGAAAGACAATTAAGTGAAAATACTTAAAAATTAAATTTGTTGACCAATTGAAAAGTTTGATAAAATTTAAGTTTCCCGGTTTGTTGGTTTGTATGTACAGGAAAAAGTTCCAGGTCGCTAGTGAGTGTACCGACGGCCGCAGTAAAGCCAATTTGCACCCGGAACGCTTATGGCGACCAACTGTACATTTTTTAGTTTTTTTACCGATTTTGAGCAAATTCCAGATTCGATATTACAGAAACCCATAAGAGGTTTTAAAAGGACTAATCTGATGATATCATACAGGTATGCCTTGATATTCAAACCTTCACTGTTACCAAAAGAAGGTCTCGTTGTATCTTTTCTAATGATAGCGTATTCGCGCCAGCGACAATATTGGTAATTGCGGATTTCATCTGGGGTTTCCCTCCTCTTTGTTGGCTGCCGAAGGTCATCTTGGTGGGGTGATCTAAGTATAGCTGATGTGGGGGCTAAAAGAACATTTTCTTTATCATTGGTTAATTGTAAACTATTTATGGTAAGGGTTTCAAGATTTATACGTCAGGTGTTCCTTAATGATGTATAACGAAGATTTATTCAACGTGGTTTTATTGGTTTACGGTGTTAAGCTCGCGAGAGGGGAAAAGGGGGGATTCCCCCAGAAAGGGTCAAAGGGGAAACTCCCCGCGAGAGGGTAAAAGGGGGAACTCCTCGCGAGAGGGTAAATGGGTGAATTCCTCGCGAGAGTGTAAAAGGGGGGACTCCTTGCGAGAGTGAAAAAGGGGGGACTCCTTGCGAGAGGGTAAAAGGGGGACTCGTCGCGAGATGGGAAAAGGGTGACTCCTCGCGGGTTGGGAAGAGGGGTACTCCTCACGAGAGTGGATAGGGGGGATGTCCTCGCGAGATGGGAAAAGGGGATGTCCTAGCGAGAGGGGGAAAAGGAGATACTCCTCACGAAAGGGAAAAGGGGGGATCTCCTCGCGAGAGGGGAAACTCTTCACGAGAGGGAAAAAAGGAAACTCCTCACGAGACGGGAAAACAGGGGACTCTTCGTGAGAGGGGAAAGGGGGAAACTCCTCACGAGAGGGAAAAAGGAAACTCCTCGGGAGAGGGGAAAAGGGGGGATTTCCTCGCGAGAGAAAAAAATGGTGGACACCTCGCGAGATTGAAAAAATTAGGGACACGTCGCGGGATGGGAAGAGGGGGACCCCTACGACAGTGTAAAAGGGGGAAGTCCTCGCGAGTAGGGAATAGGGGATGTACTCTGAGAGGGGAAAAGGTGATGTCCTCGTGAGAGGGGGAAAATGGGAGACTGCTCAAGAGAGGGAAAAAGGGGAACTCCTCACTAGAGAGGAAAACGGGGGACTCTTCGTGAGAGGGGTTAATAGTTAACTACATATAGATTCCGAAAAAAATCCCCTTGATCAAAACTAACGTCCAAACAATTTTTGCTGGTTGGTGCCAATGAACAACGTTGCGCCACTGAATACTTTATTTATTATGTGTATATGTTTAGTTCACTTTGGACGCAATTTTGATAGTTGATTACTCGTTATTGACGCTATAACCTATTGGAGCCTTCGCTTACTTTGCCTAATGGGTAGTTTCCACGAAAGACATTGAATAAAAAAAGTGTTAGTTATGTGCACTTTTTCAGTTACATGAAGGTGTTGATCTTTTCGAACCACTTTTACGAAACGTGGGAGATTTGGCAGCTAGACTCTTTTTTCTGCGGAAAATTTATGCGATATTTTGTTACAGCTTTTTAGCTGTTATCTGTAATTTGTTAAGATTTGATGAGGTTTACGAATTTTTGACGCAAAAACTAAGTTGATAGCCACCGCGCCAAAGAACTTAACGTTCTAAAGCTGTTCGGGACGCTTTAGTCCCATTCGACCGAAATCCCATTCGACCGAAGGCGGTTTTTGAGGTGCCCCATTCGACCGAATTCCGCCGAAACGTGCGGTTTTTTTAATATCTTTGTACTATGCATTTATTTGAAAATATAAGGGAATGAGCATGAATTATATTTTTATCTTCACCTAGTCAAGAAAAGTAACTGAACCAAAACTGAAATAGTAAACTTAACCAACTCTAACGTAACCTAACCTAACCTAACCTAACCTAAACATGGATCTTCGATAGTACATACCTTATAAATAAAATACCAAATCACCCCGCCAATTGGGCTACATTTTAAAATTCTTTCGGTCGAATGGGATTTCGGTCGAATGGGAATAAACGGTTCGGGACAGTTTCGCAAATTACGAACAATTGAATGAAGTGGCCTTGGCCTCATCTGTAAAAATTATTTCGGTGGATCCCGAAACTTCAAACATGGAGGACACAGCTTCCATGCACTCGTAAAACAATTTTTAATGGTTTTCGATGAGGGACTACAACTTTATAATATATTTTTTTATCTCGCACCTCGTGGTGAAAAAATAATTTTTAAAAAATGGTGAAAAACATTACCAAAAACACTGAAATTTCTCAAACATATGTCCCCCGGTATACTAAATTGACCTTCCAAATTTGAAATCAGTAGTATCAATAGGTTTTGAAAAAATCACATTTCCGAGCAAAAAAGAAAGACCCTTTATAAGTTACGGTATAAAATTATAATATGCTACATTCCAGAAAACCCCACTCCCCATGTAACGTTTAATAACATTATGAAACGCAGTAGTGGAAATTGATCTTTGCATAAGCAAACTGCCCCTCCTCTTAAAGCTTTACGTAATTTGTGGACGACCCCTACCCTCAATCAGAGTTAATTCCAATATTCTGGATTTTCGAACGCCAAATTGAAAATCTTCAAAATAATGTTTGAACGTATTATATTACAATAATATTTGTTTCTACGTTTTAAAATAATTTGAATAATAATAGCACAGGAAATTATTATAGCAAAAGTAAGGCTAATACACCAACAGAAAGAACAGACTGTCCCAAGGATTTTCCTTGTACAAAATTCTAAACAATTGACTAATTTTTATATACGAATCGTGCTAGAGAGAAATCAGAAGGGCAACCTAGAGACTCGATAGAAAACCAGGCAGAGTCTATCATTTGTTAAAACGCTTCGGGGCAGGACATACTAAACTGAATAACTGGCTGGGAATTATGAAAATTCTGCCGCGTAGTTGGAGCCGAATCAATTAAAATTAAGATGAATCTAGAAAGTGTAATGTTCTTAAATTCGATTCAGTGACGCATTCAATTGGAAATTGGAAAATAAGACACCATTATCACCTAAAAACTAGGCGTTTATTTTTGGAGATGTAAGAGATGGCGTATCCAGCGGCTTTAAAGAGCCTAGGAATAAGCGCTTTCAAAATCTTCAGCCATCAACAGGATACTTTGTATCTGCTGCCAACGTATGCAGAGCTCCGATATAGTTTTCGCAGTCTAATTTTATGACGTGATGCCCGTTACTTTTTTTATTTTTCGGCAATAAACGCTCGCGATGAACTTTTTGAATCTTAGATCATGAGTTGATTAACTAAATGATGTCCGCCTCCATCACCGAAGATGAACCATTCCAATTCCGATATAATCTATGATTATCTTCATTGGAATTTGTAGCATTGTTGGTCCCTTAATCCAAGAAATAGCAATTTCTTGGTCCGGTAACCTATTATTGTTGGAATACTTGAATTTTCCCGCCCTATATTCTGACACGTGGTTTCTTGTGTTTGGTTTTGTTTTATTCTCTCTCTCGACCTCCTCTCACCCGTCGACCCCGTGGACTTTGAATCCCGATACATGTATAACTATACTCTTATGGTTGAGTTGTATTTCGTTGCGTATTAAAAGGCAGTTCTCTTTATAAACGTTAACCGTGTAGATGTGCTATTCATTTGTAGCTAAGTTTAATTTGTAAATCTTCACAATTATTCCTGCCTGAAGGCTAAATTTTAACTTAATAGTAATGTCATTATTCCAAAAATTTAAGTACGCACCACTCCTAAAATAATATTATAGTTATGACCATAAAATCTTGGCTCCATCCTCCATCTACATAAACAGTGATGAAAGTGATGCCATCTCCATCGACATCACCATCATCTAAGGCTTAACGCCTCTCCTTATGTCCAGCTTCTTTCATTTCTTTATGAAGCTGCTTGATCCAAACCTTCGTATAAAACATTACATTCGATAAATACAACATTCAAGTATCGAAAATAAATAACAGTTCAGTGACGGAATCATGGATAGTGCAGTGAGTATAGCCAAATGTTGAAGCATAAATTGTACTTAAACTTTCTACAAGGACTTTACCAGAGCTACTAGACGTACCGGTAGTAGGAAGACAACGAATGTGGTTTATGCAAGATGGGGCACCCCCTCATTTAAGCCTTCGGGTTAGAGCTCATCTTGATGCCGAGTTTCCTCAGAGGTGGATAGGTTGAGGCGGAACTGATGCATGGTCAGCCAGATCTCCTGATTTGAACCCATGTGATTTTTATCTTTGGGGCCATTTCAAGGACTTGATATACAAGACTGAAGTTCGATACGTTGAAGACCTACGTCAACGCATAATTGACGCCTGCGACACAATACAAAACACGCCAGAACTCTTTCGTCGTGTTCTAGAATCTTTCCGAAGACGCGTCCAAGCTTGCCTACACGCCAATGTGGGCCATTTCAAACAAATTTTGTAAATACAATGATTTAGATAACAGTACATTTAACCTCTAATAAACCATAAAACAAAGAAATGAATGAATTATGGAAATTTAAATAACCTTGTCATTTTTTTAATCGTAACGATACTTTACGATAGCATACTTGTAGATGCGAACGCTTAATAAGTTGTTGCTAGTATAAATTTTTGTTCACCTATCTCTTAAGAGGTTTTAACTGCTTGTTACTCAAAGAACACTCATTTCTTTCCCTACCCAAATTTTATTTTTGGGGACATCTTTAAAAATTGGTACACAAGACTGAAGTTCGCAACATTGACGACCTACGACAATGTATTATTGATCGCTGTGAAACTATTCGTGACCTTAGCGGGTCTACATGACGCAACGGTGCCGAACCGTATAAGGGGTCTGCTTAAGTTTCTAACTTGCTAGTTTCCACAAAGTATGAAATTTGATCGCCGACGAGTAGTTCCACCCGCCGCCGTTAGGAAGCGCAACCATAGTTTTTGGTCGAGAATTTGTAACACGCCTCGAATCTTCAAGAATGATTTGCGTGTGCCCCAAGTGACAATTTTGTACATTTTTTGTAATGCAGTTAAATTTGTACCTATGGAAAATGAACAACGAAAACGAAATTCAATAAGTAACATTCTTTGATTGACGGGGTCACTTTGAAACACTTTGTTATTGTTAATTTCTACACCAAATGCTAAGTAGAAGAAAGCAATTGGGTCCAATGAATAATAGAAGCTGCACATTTACGCGTTTTTCAACGTTTTAGAGGTTGATTTTTGACGGCCAATTACTCAATTTAGGAAAACGTTTCTTAGGACCTTTTTCACTCCTTGTTACCCAAAGAACACGACTGTAAATTTGTGCCAGGCTTCCTTGAAACAATCGGTATACCTTTATGTTTTGGTTTTGCTCTACGAAAAATTTACATAAATAAAACCAAATGATATGCAGTTAATCACAAACAACCTCTATTTTTAAGCGTATTCATGTGATTAAATTTCCCAGAACACAATCTTATGGCCTGTTCCATAAGAAGCAACCGTGTTTTTAGTCTTCAAATTGATGACGTGTTGATATTCGTTGGATGGGAAATGCATTTCTAACTTAGCTTTTTTGGGAACACATCTGCAATCCTCAAAATTTAATAGTTCCTTCGCTATACAAGCGTAAAACATTCGGTATACCTTTATGTTTTGGTTTTGCTCTACGAAAAATTTACATAAATAAAACCAAATGATATGCAGTTAATCACAAACAACCTCTTTTTTTTTAAGCGTATTCATGTGATTAAATTTCGCAGAACACAATCTTATGGCCTGTTCCATAAGAAGCAACCGTGTTTTTAGTCTTCAAATTGATGACGTGTTGATATTCGTTGGATGGGAAATGCATTTCTAACTTAGCTTTTTTGGGAACACATCTGCAATCCTCAAAATTTAATAGTTCCTGCTCTATACAAGCGTAAAACATTCCTTCGTTACATGGTACTTTAATAAAATTGCAATGGTCACACTTTGGTGGATTTACTGAAAAACAAGTTGCCGAAAGGCAAAATACAAGTCCAGCGCTAGTTACTTGTGGAATATCAATGCAGCTTTGTAGGCGGAAATATGTTTGACGTTTCGTGAATTGAACGGACGTGGTACGCGACTAATCTAGGTTAATTTTCACTACCAAATAGCTACCTTTCATTTCTAGTTTCAGAATTATACAATATATCCTTTACGAGAGAAGTATTCATCTCTTTAAACGGCTAATGGTATTTACTCAAGTGAATCACGTACCCGAGCAGGCTCACTCGTCGATTTTTCAAAAGAAGTTTCGAATGAAAAATTAGTGGGTGGCAAAATACACCATAACTATTACATCGATAAAATATGATTTATAAATTACGTAAATATTGCTACGCAATGTTATGATTTATATTGCCTTGGGCAAACAGACTATCATTAATAAAATTAAAATTTGTAGAATAGTGTCATACCTATGTTTATTATGTTACTTATGATGATTCAACAATTATCAAACCCTATTCTTAAATGAAATCATAAACTCATAAGAATAGTTCTGATAGTATTCACAACATAAATTTCATATTTTAAACCTGAAAAACATTTTGCATATCACCTAGATTTCCATGTTAAATATACAACCTTATAGATAGATGTAGATGTACATGAAAACTGTAAAAACTTGGAAATGTTTTTGGCTTTAGACAATGAAAATTGAATTTCAATAAATAAAACATTAAATAACATATCTGTAAAATACACATGCTGTATAATGCATTATATTTATACAATGTAAAATGTACAAATACATATATGGCTGTTCAATGAGTAGGTATACTGCTGCCAAATGTTACGTATACTGCTGCCAAATATGTTACATATACTGCTGCAAATATGTTACGTAAACTGCTACAAAATATGTTACGTATGCTGAAAAACAATTTTAGTTACATACGTATGCTGTTTTATAATGTATCTCAATTTACTAAAATTCAGTTTTCCATTAGATACCGTACATACGTACGCTGTTGTACAATGTATCTCAATACTAAATTTCAGATTTCCATTAGGTACCGTAAAAATGTACAGTTACATTTTACTTCAGCATACGTATGTATCTCAATACTAAATTTTAGATTTCCATTAGATACTGTACAAACGTACAGTTACATACATATGCTGTTGTACAATGTATCACAATACTATATTTTAGATTTAGATTAGATGCATTTCATATACATACCTGGTAGGTCAAAATGGTCCAGTTCATTTAATACAAACTCATTAAGCACCACCATAAGCCTATGATTAGGTAGGCTTATGGCACCACCTACTACAATTAGATATTCTAATATTTTAAATTAGTTTTGAGGATTTGCAGATCTAACATAAATCCTGTAAAAAAATATTAATTTTATTAAAATGCTAACACTTCAAACCATCCAGTTCATTCAATAGTCATTAAGGACCACCTACTACAAATTAGATATTCTAATTTATATCAGATATTCTAATATTTACCAAATTAGTTTTGAGGTTTGCAGATCTAATATCCCTGTAAAAATAAATTATTAATTATATTTGTTTATTATTAATATTATTGAAATTAACGTACCACAGAACAAGGGACAGAACTGGAACTGCTGCCAATGTTACGTATACTGCTGCAAAATATGATACATAAACTGCTACAAAATATGTTACGTATGCTGAAAAACAATTTTAGCTACATACGTATGCTGTTGTATAATATATCTCAATTTACTAAAATTCAGATTTCCATTAGATACTGTACAAACTTAGTTACATACGTACGCTATTGTACCATGTATCTTAATACTAAATTTCAGATTTCCATTTGATACGTGTACAAACGTACACTCTGTTCAAAAAGTCTTTGCCCGTGGGAGATTTCGAACATTTTCGTTCGTCATTTCTTTTATAGTTGCATCAAGTCGAAGCGGACATAGGTAATAGATTAATAAAATGTTTAGCTACAAATTGGCCAAAATCATTTTCTGGATAGATTTATAATTTGGCCTATTTTGGCCTAAAAGAGGGGGTGTCAACTTTTTTATTTTTGATCTCAGGTCGTTTTAAACCCGATTTTCGTGTTCTCCGGGGTTGATTTATATTTAGAAAGTGTTGGAATTATTCAAATCGACGCATCGGTTCAAAAGATATTCACCAAAGACGTTTTCACAGAAATTGAGAAATATCTAAACATCTTACCAAGCCATTTAAAATAATAAATGTTGACGGGTTTTGTCGCCATCTATAGTTCCTAGAAGTAACCTTTTTTGTTTAATTCTAAATATGTAACAAATTGAAGGTTAACATAAATATTTTCATGTGCTCATTTGAGAAACGAACAGAGGCGACGCCAGAAAATATTTAGGTGTAGGCAAAGTTAAGTGTTTACTAACATACGTAAATAAACTTTTGAAGTCGTCCGTAGCCCTCGTTAGGCGTAATTTTCAGATTTTTGTAATTGGTGTTTGCTACATATTTTGCTGATTACCCGGGGCGGCACCATGGGGGGGGGGGGAGGTTAACAATTGATATATACCACACGGGATTGTAGGTTTTTATTTCTTTACGTTTTTCAATATAAAACCAATACGGTGCCCCCCCCATAAGTTAGTCTGGAGCTGCCCCGGCGATTTCTAGTTAACTTCCTGAAAATGGCTCAAAGCCTTATTCCAACGTGGCGCCAAATCCAATTTTCACGCGCTGCTGCGACATTAGTTAATTGTAAAAGTTTAAAAACCGCAACATTATAAAATTTTTTATAAAATTTCTCGACTTTTCAAATTTGTAACTAAAATAAACACTATATTTAAAATTTATATTTTAAAGTTAGTTAACACTTGTAAAATAAATTTAAAACTATTTTCAATATATAAAAAAAACTTCTAAAAATGTAATTTTTAAGTATATTTGAGGAACTTTTAAAAATCTTTGTCTACACCTAAATATTTTCTGGCATCACCCCTGTTAGTTTCTCAAATGAGCACATGAAAATATTTATGTTAACCTTCAATTTATAACATATTTAGAATTAAACAAAAAAGGTTACTTCTAGGAAGTAGATATTTTAATTTATATCAGATATTCTAATATTTACCAAATTAGTTGAGGTTTGCAGATCTAATATACCTGTAAAAAGAATTATTAATTATAATTATTTATTATTAATATTATAGAAATTAACGTACCACAGAACAAGGACGGAACTGGAATGTAGTTTTCGAGACGAAAGGAATGTGCTTACTTCTTTCATAACCTCGTAGACATTCTCATAAAGCTAACGGCCGCGTTGTACCTCTGACAATGGTTTCAGGTAATCCATTGTTCACCCCAAGCCGAATGGAATGTACTGGTTTCTCTTAATAACCTGGGAGATATTCAAGGCTAGCTAGAGCCACTTCGTAGCTTTGACAATGGTTTCAGGTAATACTTTTTTCTCCGTTTTTACTATCAAAGCATAAGTTCGGCATCGCCAATAGATGGCGCGCACCGGACTAAAAAGAACGTTTGATCAGAAAAATAACTAACTTGTTTGAAAAAAAATTTCGCAACGTAAAATTTATTTTGTAATGAAAAACCAGTACAGGGTAAAACTTAAAATAGGTTTTCTGAAAATCAACAGGGTGTCCACTCTAAAACGAAAAATGATAAATAACTAAAATACGTTTTTATATTGAAAAATTTCAAATTTCTATGAAACATTTATCGCGCAGGGGGACATTTACTAGTGTAAAATTGAATGACCTTGAACCATGTCTTCAAAGTTATTCAAAAACAATCTCGAGAACAGTTGGGTTTACGGATTTGTTTTCAATAAGAAAGTTGTTGCTCGCCATATTATTAGTTCAAATAACTTTGATTGGACCAAATTTGACTAATCAGAAGCCGATAAATGGGTTTCAGTTGTGGAAAATTCCGTTCATGTTCTTCATGCCTCTGCTTCCTCGTTTAAACGATGGAGAAGCTAGATTTCAAATAAACAGATTTGTATGCCATAACTTTCTCGTCTATCGGGTAAAACTTTAAGGTAACCCTCACATTCGGTGAAAAAACGATATCTCATTGATTGACAGGGAATTCATTTCATAATTTTTCAGGAGGGGGCAGAACTTGAGCTCCAGAAAATAGTTTCTTTAAAAGCCAAAAACGCGTCAAATCTTCTTTTGGATTTTAAATCCAATAAGTTATTGCATACTTGCTTATGATTTTCTGGATAATAGACAGAACCAAACATTTTCCCAACATTTTCCTTGTACTTCATCCGATACTGAGTTGGTATTAGTAAAATCGTGAACTTTTTTAGCTTATAATGCCCCCCCCCCCCTTGCCCCACGCAAATAAAGTTCCTGTTGATTGAATCATTGGGTTAACATTCCATTTACAATATGGATCTTTGCAATATTAGTACCCCTAGATTGTAAATGCTTAAGGCGCTAAATATGTTACAAGAAGAAGTAACTGAGATATTGGTTTTTAGTTTCACATCGAATATACAGGGTGTTACGGATAAGAGTATCAAAACTTTCTATATGCATTCTATGGGTCTCTATAAGTAAAACATGTCCAATAAACAGGGGTCCTAAAGTGCTTCGTATCAAAGATATGGGCTCTCAAAAAATACCCCAAAAAAACCGGACACAGCCTTAAATCTGGCAAACAATAGTTTTCCTTGAACCAAATTGTTTTCATTAAACTATCAATTGTTTTTTATCCGTGAGGTGAGAAACTTTAATAACAAGTGAAAAAAGTTCATTAATGTCCTTTAGGAGTAAAATGAGTTTGAAGACAAATACAAACCATTTTAATTTATTGATGCGATTATAATTATTTAATCTAAAGATACAAATGTCATAAAAATTCTAAAGGAATGGTTTTTAAATTGTCTAATATTGTAGCTAATATGGCACATTGGTCCAGTAACGCTTATTGCACGGACGGGCTCAAGAAAAATGGGTTAGAAGCTCAAAGATTCAACCAACAGTAGATTCCTAAAAGACTGGTCTCAGATCAACTGGCGATTGAGTCTGTAGATAGACGGCTAAGAGAAATACAAGAAATTTGTATCTTTAAATTTAATAATTAAAATCGTAACAATAAATTAAAATGCTTGTATTTGTCTTCAAACTCATTTTATTTAAGTTTCTCGCCTCACGGATAAAAAACAATTGATAGTTTAATGAAATCAAATTGGTTCAAGGAAGCATATTGTTTGCCAGATTTAAGGCTGTGTCCGGTTTTTTTTAGGTAGGTTTTCGGGAGGAGTTTTATTTTTTGTAAACACCTTTTGTGTGGTCTTTATCAAGTCGACATAACAACTTTACATTAAAGTTGACTTGCCGACTTTAAAAGGACTCAAAATAAAAATTTAAAATTTTCGGGAAATTAAAAAATGGAACAATTTGAGTCGGCGAATGGTCTTCAATCTGAAAACGACTTTTCGACCCATATCAGACACCCTATTGCTACAAGGGATATTTTCAAATTAATTGTTCCTTATTTGTATTGATATTGCTTAATTATACTCTAAATACATTAAACAATTTATGAATTGTATTATTAAAATTTGAAATTTCGATATATATGAGCACAAAAAGTATTTAAAATGTTTTTATAGTTCCAACATTTCAAAACCACGCGCCAGTTAATACTTTCGCCGCGCCATCTCCGAACTAGCTGAAAGTTAGGATTTTGTAGGTGAACAAGCGTGACCGTGGTTATAAATTGTTGTGCTATTAATTTCTTGTTGTTTCTATAACAATTAAGTCAATGAAAAAATCAATTAAATCGTTTGAAATATACTAAATCTACACTTACAAAGTCAGTTTTGCAATAATCAAATATCTATAAATGTATAATAGCTTTCTGAACTCAATGCTTTGTGTTAGCTGTTAGGTCTTGGCTATTAGAAGGTCATGTGCAATGTAAATAGAGCAGTTGCTATTTAAGAGATTGCTTTAGGATTGTGTTAATGTTTATTGGTCGTAATTAATAATGTCTAAGCGAGGTCCTTATAAAGATCAGGCGGTTCTTGGTGATAGACAAAAAGAAGAATAACATCTGAGTTCGTGAGAAACGTTTTAGACCAGGATAATGTTAATGATAATGAGGGATTGGAGACTGAAGTGATCGAGAGAGAAAAACCCAAGGATATTATAGAAGGTTCTTTGCTTGAAGAACGACGGGAAAATATTGACCAATATGAAGAACAATTAGAGACAAGTCGGCTGTCCCATGGCAAAACCATTTAACCACCACGATCGTAATTTTGAGATATTTGACTTTTTCAAAACCTAAGTTATAAGATTTTAACGTGGTTTTTAATGCGAAAATTATAAAATCCAAAACCATTTTTTAAGTAATAAATAGTTAAATATTTATGACTTTTACCTGAAACTTTTACAGTACTTTTGTACATGCCTTAGTAAAACTGATGCGTAAAAATCTAATTTTTCAAAAATTTGTTGGTTATAAGGTTTTTCCATGGGGCAGCCGAAGTGCTGGTTTTGATAGTGAACCAGACGTCGATAGCAACTTTTCTGATAGCAGTGTTAATAAAGATTTTACACCTACAGTGGCGTAACTAAGTTCATCGAGCCCCCCCCCCCCCCACGCGAAAGTCTTTTTGGGGGCCCCTTATGTGACTCTTTTTGAGAGGCTATTGTTTACTTTTAATAATCGATGGCGTATTTTAGATGAGTTTTGGCCATTTAGCACTTTTAAAGATATTATTTCTGCCAACCTTCCCTTATACCTAAAAACCGCTCCGAAATGGATGTCCCGTAGCTACTCAAGGCACGACACACTGCCTATGCGAAGGCAAAAATGGATAATTGTCATATGGCACAGTAAGAGAGGGAATATGATAGGTGCACTATGAACAAAATAGCCAGGAGAGCTGGTAGTTGGTTTCATTTTATATATATGAAGTAGACCAGGGTTTTCTAGGAAGCACATTTTTCATTTAGCCCTTTAATTAAAATTAAATAATTTTGTAAAGTAGGCGATTTTAGCCATACTCTGGGAAATATTCACGATACTTAAATCGCCAAATAAATTCCATTTCTATTTTACTTATCACACCAACAATTCGAAACACGTAACAACTTTTACTTTTCAATTTACTTACTTTGCGGGAAAAAAACTAATTAAATATACTTTGATGTTTTCAAGTGAAAAAAATTATTTAACGTCGGATTAAGTATGTTCATTTTATACAGTATCAGTAAATTGAAGCTGAGGTTACACTACGAGGTAGAAAAAGTTTCGAACCATTTATAAACAATTCGAAACGGGGTTAAGTGAACCGTCCCAGTACCATAACTAGCTTTTTATGCGCCCGGTGCGAGCTTCTCTGATTTGCGAGCGCTCGTTGAAGTTGGGGCACCTTCGCCATCTACTTACCTTCAGGTACAATATTACGTTTTGTGAAAAATGCAGTGTTGCCAAAACTGGGTCCTAGTCTGGTCATTTCTGCGCCCCTCCAGGGTCTGCGCCCTGTGCCTGGGCACCGCTGGCACCGCCATAGTTACGGCACTTAACCGCCCTTAAAGTTATTGATGTTACTTTTAACCTACGTATTTTAGTACAGTTTAAAACTAAAAGTGGTCTTATTTTTACCCGTCGCGTAAGCCAACTTGCCTTGCATTTTCTTATTTTTCCTTTCATCAAAAGCGGCGGTTTAATTTGAACAAAATAAGATACTCTAACATCCTATCAAAAAAAGTAGGAATTTAGTTATTAGAATTTCGGAGAGCATAATCATGATTTATTTATTAACATACATGGGCATTTTTGAGCGGTATTTGAGCGCTAATGTAAAAAAGACATTTAACCGCTCATCTCCGCTCAAAATAACTAAGCCGCTCACGAGAGCTGCCCAACTCTGTTTATTAAGACAAAAAGAATTGCTCAATAAGCCTCAGATGGGTTTTCTTTGAGTATCGCTACAGAAAGACGCAAAAATTCAATCTTTCAAAATAATTTAGTGACTGTGACCAATCATGTTAATTATGACTACCGTAGAGATTAGAAGACACTGGGATGTTTATTACTTACACCCAGTCACAAGCTTAAGTATATTTCAATTTTATTAGATAAAAAATTAACTTACGGTTTCATACAAAGTTGAGTCTCGACATACTCTCTAAATCGAGAAGTGAAGACCTTTCACGAGCTGCACTTACTTTGATCCCTCGAACTAGACTGTCCCATAATTTCCCTAATTCAATCAGCGTAGATCGGAGCTGTGCCGTTATATTACTAAATAAAAGCTCTTAACTCGCGTCGACTAAATACGCGAAAATTATGCAAAATTGCGATTTAAGGCTGCATCCGTTAACTGCCAGGCAGAAAGTTTGGTAATTTAAAAACAAAATCTTCATACCTAGGAATTTTTCCAATTATCATTTATAATTGCCGTGCTAGAATAGAACCAAAGCAAGGTTTTAAAAGTAACTAAAAAGGGGCCCCTTGGAAATCCGTCCCCCCCCCGCAACGTGGGGGCGCGGGGGCCCTATTTACGCCACTGTGTAACACCAAGTATTGATTCAGCAATTAGAACCTGGGCTCTAAATCATAAAATGAACCATAATGCACTAAATGAACTTCTGCGAATTTTTAGGAAACAAGGACTTAATTTACAGACTCGCGAACCCTTCTTCAAACTGCAAAGGATGCCAAGTCTTTAAACATGGCAAGTGGTGAATTTTGGCATGTTGGCTTTAAGATTGGACTGATTGTGTTTCTTGAAGATAATCCTGATTATCCTCAATAAATATCATTTGCTGTTAGCATAGATTGTCTACCAATTTTAAAAAGTTCGGCAAATTATTTTTGGCCAATTCATGCACCAAGGGAGTCATCCAAGGTTATTTGAAAAAGACAAGTACCGCTAAGAGTGGACGATACTGTTCGAAAAAAGAAAAAAGATTAACACGAAGTACATTTTTACGCCCAAAAGATATTTTTTCACGTTTTTATAGATTAAATATGATATACTAAATATCAGTTGATAGTTTTTATTGAATTAAAAAACCAAAATTAAAAATTAGTAAAATATAAAAAGCAAAAATTTACGTAACAATATCAACCGCATAAATCAGGGTTGGCAAAATCCTTGTTTTTTTTCAAAAAGAACAAAAACAATGTTTTTTATTGTTTTAAACAAGATTCATTGTTTTTAACTGTTTTTAAACCAAATAATAAAAACACATCATAAACAATAAAAAACTATGTTTAAAACACGTTTTAAACTATTAATAATACTTGTGAATGGAATCAGACTCAAGAGTAAACTCATTTAAAGAAATATTACGTATCATTAAACGTATTAGCATAAGTGGCATAATTACCCTAAGTGTGTCAATAAGATGAATTTTTCAATGATAAATTGTTTAACGAAAGTTAAGTTAATGACGTCATTTTTTCCAGTGACGAAATTTACGTAATGTGTTAGCGAAGCGGCGTCTGCGGCGCGAGCATTAAAAATACCATATAGGGTATTTGAACGGAATTCGCGAGTCCTACGTTTCTTTGGTCTGTTTAGAACAAGCTCTAATTGAAGATTTTCTGTGGTAAAGGCTCCTATTGGCAAACTTTGGGTAATTATGCCACTTATGGTATTATAAATAAACTCACAGGGAGAAGAACAAAAGAGTACACGCTTATTTAAACGAGCCAAGAATTTCGCTAAGCGTTGTTGACCAAGCATTGACGGCCTTACTACCTAACCTGAATAGTAGGGTTTTTAATATAGCTCTCATCCTGGAATTTTCGGTCGAATAGCACTAAGAAAAGGGAAAATAGCTAGTTATCTACACATTGTTTTTAGTTTGGTTTATTGAAATGTGCATGTGAACTTAGATACCTCTATAATCTTAAAACTTCCATCACATCATAAAATTTCAGAAAAATCGAGAAAGGGGACCGAAATCCCTTGATTTGTATCTAGGAGTGCCGCCTAGTCGGTTTTAACCCGATCTGTCCAGACCGGCGGTGTTTCTTGTTACTTAAAACCCGGCACAACCCGACTAAACAGCAACCCTAGATGTATATTGGCAGCTATATACATTCTATTTAAACAAAAAGACAAAATTCAATGAGTTCGTAGGATTTTTGCACTGGTAGGAAATTTATGAAATCAAATCGAACCCTTTCAGTCGCTCTTTTCTGAGAATCTTAAAATCAAAGTACCCGTTATCAATACAATTTTCCTTTCTTAGAGCCTTGGAATGGTTTTTTCTACCTTTTCCTTCATATTGAATAACCTAAATCTTACAAAAAAACAATGAAAATTTACCTTATAAAAAACATGTTTAAAACAGATAGTTTAAAACGTTTAAAACAAATTGGTGTTTGTTAAAAATATTTGTTTTAAACGTGTTTTAAACATTTTGTTTAAAACGTGCCAACCCTGACCGCATTAGATTGCCATTTTGAAATTTTAAGATCACGTGGTACAAACGACCTTGCAAGACTCCCTCGGAGTCTCTCGAGCTGATTGATACGCGGGGAGAAATAAAATGCACTGTGGAAGGCTATCGAAAACCTGTCCTCTTAATTTACTGTCCATGGTCAATAGGGTCTTTTACAACCTAATAAATTGTTCAAAGGAAATCTCTTCTTTTTATATAATAAATAAGTGTTTCCATGGATAAAATAAATTTTAATATTTATAAAACAAATTATCAGATATCTATTAAACAGAAACTGTTTGTTAGCTATTTTTTTCCGTAAAAGGAGAAACCATACATAGGATCGTTTAAAACATGTACTTTATTAAAATATTTGAACACATGAATTCACAAATAATTGAGATAATTCATGACCTCGAAAATTAATAAAAATATGGGCCGTTGTCGATCGAAACAATTCAATTTCTACATTTTTAAGTTTGGTCTACAACTTTGTAATTCAAAGGGTTTTTTTCTCACGCCTACCAGTGAATAAATTTGAAAAATGCGAAAATTTGTCCCAATTTTACTTAAATTTTCCAATTAAAAAGTCTTTACAGAATAAAATCCTAAATTTTCAGAAATATACATTAAATAGGCATTGAGAAAAATGGTCTAATCGGGAAATTTGAAACACCCTGTATAATTTATTAAATAAAATATTTATTTTACAATAATTTAAAATGAATTAGGAACTCTCTCAATACTCAATATTATCACGATTGATATAGTTTTTTGTAGCATCGTTTATATTAGTCGTCTCAGCAGTTGCTGATAAATAAAGTGCCTAACCCTTTTGAGATACTTGGTTTTGGAATTGAGGTAGCGCAAGGAGATCATGAACCATTTAAAAAAATGATTACATGGTTTAAGAAAAAAAAGATTAGTGCCGAAATTTACGGGCCCCTAGGACCTAAGCGGATATAACGATCTAGATAGATTTTGATTTCCTATTTCTTGTCAAATAATTTACTTGCGAGTGAAAAATGTGTACTGCGGTTTACCTTTAACACAAAAACAGGCCTTGAAAAATTTAGTGACGCTACTTTTTTTGGGAATTTTTCGTTGGGGTACTTCTAGGCACCCAAAAACTCCACCAAAATATGTATATTATCCATCTAAAATGGCAATTTCGTGAAGGTGCTAAAGCAACAACACATAAGTACTACTATTTCTACCACGACTAGAACTTTCGATGTGAAAGTAACAGGATGTCACGAACACACAATCCATCCGATGCTAGAACTATATTTTTAATATTAAATTTAAATTTGAACAAATTTTCAATTATCTTGTACATAAACTTATTAAACCGAAGAGGAATTTCATCGAAATATGGAATTTTTCGAGTTACCTGGTCTTGGAAATAAGGTAGCGAAACATGAAAACGTTCATTTAAATACATTTTTAGACAAAACGAATTTTACGAGTTCCCTGGTTTGTGTAAATAATGTAGCGAAACGCGAACGAGTTAGATGGCGCCTGTAACAATTGGTACGAAATTCAAATATGGCAATAGTGCGTACGCGGGTTGTGGGGTCACGTGATTGGTCCAGAAATCTCACTTAAAATTAAAATTTCTTAATGCAACCGAAAACTTAGTTCAGAAATAATCAGTAATAACTTAAAGTATAATTGTCAACCAAATCGCTCTATATTATAGGTTTAAGAAAAGTATGTAGAATTTAAGGCGGAAATCTCCAAAAACGACTAAATTGGGAAAATGATTAACTTCTTGGTCTCTGATCCCAAAATTTTGAAACGGGCAACCGAGGGCATTTCAAATGCTTTCGACTGACATATCACCGACCTTTCTAGACCTAATGGTTGAAGAGTTATGTGGAATACGGCAGCGGGGGCATCGAAATCACTGTACGTGGGCCCAGTACACAACAAATGCCTTGGGATTGTGTGTTAAAAACAAAGAAATTGTTTTTACACACAATCCTAAGGGATTTGTGTGTAGTGGGCCCACATACAGTGTAGCCAATGACGCCGCTGCCACCGCGGCCGAATTCCACGTAACTCTTCAACAATTATGGTCAATTTATTTAACGCCCTTTTGAAAGAAACAATCTTAATCTTCATAAATGGTAACAACGATTTCGTCAATTATGAAAAGTTTGAATAATATTTAAGCGGGTTTAGTTACTAAATTATCAAATCTGCGGCTATGCGCGCACCGCAGCCATCGGTACCATTTCCGTTAGGACACTCACAATAATATCGCAAGATGCTACCATATTCAAATACATTTGTTAAATCTATATATATATATATATATATATATATATATAAAATGGATGTCGGTATTTTGTATAAGATTGATAAACTCCAACATTATTTGACCGATCACCATGAAAGTTAGCACATCTAAGTGTTTTTTCACGGAGAAGCTTTTTATGCTATCCATTTTACTTTAACCCGCCACTAGATGGCGCTGCACGCATCAGCTTCTATACCGTTCAACCGATCGCCATGAAAATTGGTATGCGTAGATATTTGAACAAGGAAAATATTTACGCGATATCAATTTTGCTATGACTCAACTATTTATTACAACAAATAATATTAACAACAAAAAAAACTAATAGCAATTGGGATTGGGATTAAAACAAATAGTAATTACAACTCATATTAATAGCAACAAACAATAACAAATAGCGATTGGGACTGTGATTACAACAAATATTAACAGTAATTACAACAAACAATAACAAATAGTAATTGCAACAAACAATAACAAAAAGCGATTGTGACTGTGATTACAACATATAGTAACAGTAATTACAACAAATAGTAACAGTAATTACAACAAATAGTAACAGTAATTACAACAAATAGTAACAGTAATTACAACAAATAGTAACAGTAATTACAACAAATAGTAACAGTAATTACAACAAATAGTAACAGTAATTACAACAAATAGTAACAGTAATTGCAACAAATAGTAATAGCAACAAACAATAACAAATAGCGATTGCGACTGTGATTAGTAATTGGTAAGTTTAATAATAACAAATAGTGATTGTGACTGTGATTACAACAAATACTGATTGCGACTGTGATTACAACAAATAGTTATTGTGACTGTGATTCCAACAAATAGTGATTGAGACTGTGATTAGTAGCTGGTAAGTACATGTAAGTTTAAAATGTAAGTGCTGTATGAATTTCTATTATTCTTTTATTTTTAGGCACATGATATTTGTATCACACGCAACTAAACTATGTTCAATTACATAGCGAATAGAATAGTCAAAAATATTGTTCATTTACGTAAAATATTATTTAACAAAATGTATATTGTTCGTCATCCATTTATACCAATAAAAATAATTAAATCTTATCAGTATGAGTTATCAATCATTTTTCCACATTTTTCTAAAACGCTTTATAGATTCTAGGTAACATAAAAACCATCCATTTTTAGATATATAGAGAAAAAATAAATATACACTGGCAGGACAACTTCTGCCGGGTTCTGCTAGTATTCTTTAAAACATTTGTACGGCTTACACAGTGGCACTTTTATTGCCCGTGATATGATTTTTTTCGTTACTTGAACTTTTTTGATGTCGGTACCATTACAGATTAGCACAAACTTGTTTTACACATTATGTAAAATTTTCCCGAGAATTACTTTTGCAGCCAAAATTCTTGGCAGAACATCATTTTCAAAGGCCTTTGTTATTGATTTATTAATGTCTTACACTTGTTGCTCATATTGTAAGCCAAGCATCGAAATGATTAATTTATTAGAGTAAGTAAATCTTAACTTGAAGTTGCGTATCACACGCACATCGGTATTTCTCATTAAAACAATCGTGCGGCGTAGTTCGGTGATTTTATCACAACATAACCCAGGAAAAGCAATAAGGCGTTCGTTAGAGAAATTGAAGTCTCCAATTTGATTCATTAAGCTTTGGTCACTAGGAATTACCATTTGTTATAAAAATGTAGTTAATTCTGGTTAATCTCCTTTTAGAATAAACAAGAAGGTAGTAAATTTCGTTATAGAAAAAACTTTTATTAAGTATTTCGTCTTTGCAACATCGGTACCCATTTGAAATAAACATTCTACTTCTTATAAAATCTTATACTCTACATGTAGCTGATAAAGGGACTAGAACTAAATTATCTCGTCATTTATAACCACAAAAGCAGTAGTTATGAGTTGATAAGACGCGACAAAAATACATTTTCACCAAGACCTTAGGCTCTACATGTGTTTTTATCAACATATACATTTTAATTATACATGAAATACATACTTCGTCCCCTTTATGGTATTAGAAACTTCGCAGAAACGAGCTTTAATTAAATCAATGTCATCTTAAATATCCTTTAATTAGATTTTTCGAGCTTATACAACGACAAAGTTTCCAATTGAATGATAATTTAAAAGATAATATGAGGGAATGTTAACAAACTTATTCTTCTTTATCAATTTTATTATGCATTATTTCATTTACCTTATTCAGTCACGTACTTGACCTCAAACCTCACGTCATACCTAGAATTGAGAAAATATCGTGGGACTGTAGAGTATGTTGCCTGCTGGATTAATTCAGAGACAAATTTAGAGATTACGGTATTGATATTACAAATTTTTTTCTGCTATAACCGAATATATATTATTACTAAAACAAACAATTAGTTGAATAACTATTTTATAATCTCGAAATTCGTACAGCATCCATACTTTTC
The DNA here is from genome assembly GCF_980474605.1 of Leiobunum rupestre. NCBI lineage: Eukaryota > Metazoa > Arthropoda > Arachnida > Opiliones > Sclerosomatidae > Leiobunum > Leiobunum rupestre. The sequence continues at coordinate 47,761,899 of NC_143391.1, read as the reverse complement.
GGTTTATGTTATTGAAAAGACTTTGGTTAAATTAAATTCAAAGACTTTAAAGCAATTAAGCCGGTATATTAAAATTTTAATAATATATTTCAAAACAAAGATTTCATATTAATTTCTGTTTTTTCTTGGCATTATTATGTGGACATTTATACGCAAATGATGGAAAAAGTATGCCTACTTATGTTAAGACCTAATGCCATAGGCCTGGTTTTTCTCAGTCACCCTGTCCTTTAACATAAGGCACTAATCATTAACAACCAAGGATTAATTTTATTTAAACAAGAAATCCATGTCCACTATTTATTAACCAACCTGTAAATTACTCATGAACCCTATATCAATCGCCATGTACATTAAAATAAAGGTACTTTCACAATTTCAGTTTGACCAATTATTTTTTAAATAATTAAAAACTTCGAAAACTATTTTTTGGCTTAGCAGTACTGACATATTTTACACAAATATCCAGTACCACGAATAATTTACCACAGAGTTAAAATGTACCGGTTTTGTGCTGCAACCATAAATTATTACTTTTAAAATGCATTTGCTGAAAAATAATCCATTTGAATTTATTTTATTGCTGTTATTCCACCAATATGCGATCTGTGCAAGAACTCGTACCTATTTGCTTGTAGATACAGTGTGTCAGAATTTATAGCCTGGTGTACCTAGTAACAGAGACCATACCACCGGAGGCCTATCATCATAGTGCCCTACGCCAGCGTCCACTTATCCCGGACAGGTGACAAATCCAGCATGGGTAGTAGTACCCTACTACTGATGGTCGCACCTTTGACGCAAGCCACTCAACCCAGCAGAAGGTGCAGCAATGGGTGGACCAATTCCCACTTCGCACACAGCAGTGGGAGTAAGAGTGGATGCTGTAGCAACTCCAGCCGACACTCTACCTACGTAGGAAAAGTGTCAAACCCTTTGGAGAGAGCTCCTAAAGGGGAACGACGAGCACACAGCAGCCTAAGTAACCCGGCACAGCTGGCAGCGGAGATCCCGGTGTGGCTCCCAAAGGCCGGGAAACAGGACCGCCGTGCCCTCATACGGAGGCCCACCGCTCCACAGAAGGCTAGGCTACCCAATCCTCCGAGGCGGCCAGTTTGCACGGACCCTCTCCGTTAGCCTCAGCCGAAGCACAGTATCCAGCCCAAACCTGACCGACGTTGGAGGAGGAGATAGGACCATTTGATCAGAGCTAACATATCCCCGTGCGCCTCCGCCCTTATGGGTTACATGAGCCGGATCCCGACTCCCCGGTAAAGCCACCAGTTATTGCACACCCTAACCCATTTAGGGCCTTGCTTGTAGATACAATAAGTTAAATCGTTTCGATTTCGAGAATTGCGTATGTGTTCCTAAACAAGATCAATTAAAGCAATATCTTATCCACTCTGTTCGGTGGATGTTCTAACGTAATCAATCGCCAAGCGTGATAATTATCGCGTTTAAACTTCTTAACATTTATCTAATGCGCAGCTCTCCCCTTAAACGCTAAAACTTTGACATTCAAAATCTTCGAGGCAAATTCTTTATTTAGAAAACCAATTAACAATTGATGATATAGTCTACTGTTAGTACATTATAAGAGCGTAAAAATTGAACAAAAGCCCGAGCGATGTGTTGTTCGATGAATTTTAAACCGTCATATTTTTGGTGGCTATTGGCACGCAAAAGTAATATTATATTATAAAGTGTGTGCTAATAAAATTCTTCAGTATTAAAAAAGGAAACAGTAAGTGTAAAACAAAAGACAGTATTTTATGTGGAGGTAGTTATATGACTAGTAACGTAGAAGAAAAGTCACCGTTGATAGATTTTAAAAATAAATTGAACAACACATTCTTATTTAGGACCAGAAACTGATCATTTATTTTTCAAAAGTAATACTTAAAATACTGTTTCGTTGTTTCTGAAATTATATATATAATTAAAAATTCCCCTTTCATATTTCGTGTAAGGCAAACTGATTCTACAAAGCGGCAGATTCCCTCCCTGTATATCTTAACATTGGACGTGCATTTTAAAAAGCACGGTGAGATTCACAAGAAAAGGTTTTAGAAAGATAAATTTGTTAACAAAAATGCTGAAAATATTTCCCAACCAATATTGATATACAATACCTTTATTAGATTTTTTCACAGTAAACGCTTTTTCAATATTTGCCAAATGCTTTTATCATGAACCTGGATGTCCAAACACCCTAATATAAAATCGATTGAACTATCTTTCCGTGATCAACAATGCCAAAATAAAGATTATTTTCAATATTCAACTAGGTTTTTCGACAAAAGCCGTAGCTCCGTAATCCGTATCACTTTAAATCGTCAATTGGATCGTTTTTCGAAAACAGTTTGTAATATTCAGCATTACTTACTTATTTATCGACTTTTGTCAGGTGTCTCTTTTCTCACTGAACATTGTTGCTTTCGTGGTCTTACGGAATTTGAAATAAAGTTGAAAAGCGGTCGTTAGTTTACGAAATGAACCTAAGATAAAAGAAAAAATGATTTATTTGAAAACTCCGATCCGTAACCAACGGAACGCGTATAGTATATGCGTCTGCTGAGCGAATTGATTTTGATTATGAGCAACCAGCCGCACGAGAAGGATGGTCGGAAGCCCATGCCCAAAAAAATCATCTACGCTCTCAAATTGTTGAATCGGTTAAAAATTATCGTGTGTTTGCTATGTTTAATTACTTGCGTGTACCAACTTGGCAAATTTCTGGAACTGTACTACTCCTACCCGACATCAGTGGACGCCCAAGTCATCAACGAACCCTTTTCCCAAGTACCCGCTATTTCCGTATGCTTCAATCAGGAGTAAGTATTACAGTTCTTCACCAAGCTAATACATATTTCCAAACGTTTGACTGTCTGTCTGTAGGGCTATAGGCGTTCACACCCTGAGCCCTAAAGCGCTTAAACTTTGATCTCAATATACGCTGTGTGTATATCGACTCTCCCAACCTGAGGTCCTCGGACCTGTAAGGTTTGTTCCTCAAACCTCTAAGGGTTTCTATTATTGCCTGCGTTTTCTTATAATAGAAAATAGAAAATTTACGTTACAAGTGAAATTGGTAACCATGGACATATATATTGGTAATCATAAAAGGGATACAAAGGATAGTATACATATAAAGGTTGGCTTTTTTACGTTGAAAACGTTACGACGTCGAGCGTCGACGCCAAAAATTCTCATTAGGTCCAACATTAATGTTTTGCGTCGCAGATCACGTTGCGGTGATTTTACTCGAGTGAAAACCAGTTACAAGACGATTATAGTTCTTGAAATTCTTCGCCAATCCATCGAAATAACTCGAAGAGTACTCGAGTGTAGGTATGAATAGTTCCTTGAATGTTATTATTTAGTAAATAATTTGAAGTCAACACAAATTTTTTATTGAAACCGTTTAAGGATAAATTAAGGACTCTTATATTGTAAGATATGGGACTCAAATGAGTCAAATTTTTAATGACTCTGGACTCGTCTCAAAACCGTACAAACCGGACCCGAATTGAAACCTAAAGAACCAATCGACCCTCCTCGAAACCTAAAAACCAGACCCTCCTTGAAACCTTAAAAACCTGACTTGCACACCTGATATAATCTTTCGAAAGTGTTTATAGGTACCGGAAACGGTATCTCAGCTATTTGAATATTTCATTTTCATTCAAAATGTTCTGGCATCTATTAGCGTTGTAGCAATTTCTTAACATAATTATATTATTCTGTAGGATTCTGTTCGCGTCAATTTGCTCAGCCAACTCTAGTTTTTGCATCAATGATACTGTCCAGAAAGTAAGTGATCAATAATTATTTTTGCATTTTAATTCGTGGTTTTAAATACTTTTCGTTGCAAAGAAAGTATACAGTGTGTTTAAATTGATGGCCCCAGGAATTTTGCTCAAAAACTATATTACCAAGAAATGTGAAATTTTCGGCGAAGGTCGTTGTTATTTGTAAATTTCAACAAAATCGTGAAGATTTTGGAATTTTAATTTTTTTAACGCTAGGTGCTAGATGAACACTTTCAATAAACAATAAGTAGATCATACTCGAAAACCTTAAATGAAATTGGCTTGGTTGGAGTAGGTCGATTTGTCACTGAGATATTAGGTTATGAAAAATAACAAGTTACTTTGTAAATTGTAATGCGTGACTGCTAAAAATGAACGTTTTTTAAAGTAATTTTTTATTGGTTATTAATTTTGAGATAAAAAACTATTTCAATGGACTGCAGTGTAGTTCATAGGTGGTTCTTATTAACTTATCATTTCGTATATATTATTATCTACCACTATTCGCTTATTCGGCTTTCCGCTTTTTGTAATTTTTATTGTTTGGGATTAGCTCCTCTTTACGGTGTAATAGTCGCGAGCCAGAATTCCCGCGCGGTACTGATGAGTCCCAAATAGGACGAAACCGGTCTATCGTTGGATATTCGTGTCTTCATATTTACTCGAAGACCTATTGGTACGAGTTATTTGTAAGTTTTTTACTCAAAAAAAAATATTTATTTTTGTATAAATTTATCGTTCATAAAATTGTTTCCTAATTTCTCAGAGCACGCGCAATAAGGAACAATATCGTGAAGATAAGATATACTTTGAAGAAAGGGAAATCATGTGGCATGTGGTACAGCGCACAATGGCTGAGGCTTCTCCGATTGGCGAATGCTGGTTCGTCAATAAAAAAGGCCAGAGAGTGATCTTGAAGAAATGCCTGAGGTAAGTATTTCTAATATGCCAAAACCACATTTAAATAGCCTTTCCAAAATGCACAACTTATTGAAGGGAAAAATAATATTAATGGGTTAAAAAGTTAGAAATAAAAAGCGAATTAACAATAATATTGTTCGAAAAGAGCTTATTTTAATATATAGTTTCGGTGATTTTATTTAAATTTTTGATTTGGTTGCTAATAATATTTAGAGGTGCGTAGTACATATTTAAGCAGTGAATTTCTTAAATACAGGGAGTTCTTTTGCTTGATTTCTGAAAACTCATCGATTTCTTCACAAATTTCAAAATATTTTTCTACCTCTAGGTGCTAGATCAAATTTGTCAATAAGATAGTTGTAGAGCGTCGTCGAAAACGTAAAAATAGAGTTAGTTCGATGCCAAAATACAATTTTTTACTGAAAAACAAGTCTTTTAGTTCTTTTCGATTACACACGTTTACTAAGAACGACTAAATCGTTCTTTCAGCCTCCTTTTTCGGAAAACACTTAACTATTTACTTTACAAAAAATGTTGGTATTTTTGTTGGTTTTGTCTCTTAAAACAACGCTTCCTTAAAAAATAGATGTTGAAAGTAGGTTCATGAAATAAGTAAGGAAAATGGCAATGATGTTTAATTTGATCATATTTTGGATAATCGTTAATTACCATTTTTATAGCATGTTACAACAATGGTAAATTTTTCAATAATTTTTAGTGAAATATTGGTCTTTTTTCATCGAATTAAGATATTCGTATGTTTTCTATGACGCTCTTCAACTTTCTAAAGGGCACCTAGTGGTGGAAAATAATATTTTTAAAATATGAGATTTCAGAAAACCTTGTTCCCCGGCATCAAAAACGAACCATAAAAATTTCAATATTCTAGCGATTATAGTTTAAGAAAAATAAAACGCCCAGTATATATTTCGTTAAAAGTTCTCGTTTCTATTTATAACCAATTATGATTAATTAATCTGCATTTATTTTCTAAAGCTTGCTCATAATATTTAGAAGTTATCGATACAAAATTTAGTTAAAAGTACTGGTTTCTATTAAAAAAAATATACGGTCAATTTCTTTCAAATGTTTTTATTACAAAGACAAAATTTAACTGACAATCATATGCACTTACAACCTCATCCTTGTAATAACACCGACAAAACGGTATTAAACAGTAGTTTAATTGCAAGATACTTCGATGATTTTAGCGCAGTTTACTACAGCGGAAAAGATCCAACCTCAATTATTAACGCTGGATGGGGAAAAACCGATCTTCAAAGTTTCCAGCAGTTCCAAGAAAACTTGAAAACGGGTACATCTTCTATAATAATCAAAATATTTGTTGACAAATCAATAAACATTTTACAAATTTTCAGAGTTCGTTTTTGAAGTGGTTTTCAATTTTACGAATGTAGCGGACGTTTTCGAAAATCCCAGATACGGGGCGTACGTTTTCCTCGACAGCCCTCAGAACATTCCTACCAACAATGTCCGAGCCTTTTTCATGGAGACCATGTCCCTTAACAAAATCGTCTTTAGAAAGGTAAAACACTATATACAAAAGTAAAATTAAAATTAACGTACATGTTCCAAAATATTTTTTTGCGTTTTTATTTTAAAATGGCAAAACGTTATAAAATAGACAATACGGCCATCAGTTATCCATGAGTGAACATTATGTATTCTTCACGTAAAAAACCTTTGACCGCTAGACTTTCCAAAATTTAAGGTGTTCGACTAAAAATGTTAATTTTATTATGCTAATTTGAATATTCTTTTCAGACCAGAGTGATAAGACTCGAACCACCATACGACACCATGTGCACGAATTACACCAAGCTCACGAAGAAAGAGAAGAGGTGGCGAGACATTAGCCAGCAAGTACGAAATACGTTTCAGCTTAGTATAGTTAAAAATTACAAATAATTTGTTACGTAATAAAAGTGAAGGCGAATATTTTATGGGGAATTAATTTAATTTTGCTATGAATTAAACGTTAATATTTTATTCCAAATGGACACTTAATTGTTCTTAATTGGCAGACTTGTTTTTTCTCCTGCGTGTGGACGAAACTTCTGGTGAAATGTGATGGCTGCATCCCTTTCTATTTGCCATTCATTTCGCTTTTAGAGGGCTGCCACCCGAAGGACCCAGGTATAGAGATTTTCACAAGACTCACTTCTAACGAGATTCACATCATTATAGTCAAAAGGATAGCGTCTAATCTTGATAAAAAATAAGATTAAATCGTATTATTTAGGATGATTACATCGATGAAAGAACTTAATCAATATTTAATAGTTTTCAATCACTAGTGATCATTTTTAACTCACGAGGTAATCATTTTTAAATCAATAGGTAATCATTTTTAAATCAATAGGTAATCATTTTTAAATCAATAGGTAATCATTTTTAAATCAATAGGTCATCATTTTTAAATCAATATGTAATCATTTTTAAATAAATAGGTAATAATTTTTAAATCAATAAGTTATCATTTTTAAATCAACAGGAAATCATTTTTAAATAAATAGGTAATCATTTTTAAATCAACAGGAAATCATTTTTAAATCAATAGGTTATCATTTTCAAATGGTGGTGCTACTCCCAATATTCATTTGGTGTTGTATTTATTTTATATTTCTACCGTTGGTACCTAAGAAGCCAAAGTATAAAAGATGTTCAATTTAAAAAGAAAATAACATTCAATTTCAAATAACAATCTTAATAGCAAACATTTGTACCGTCATGATGGCACGTCTTGCTGAAGTTGTGTTAAAATGGGGCCTTCTCGAACATTTTGTCTTTTAGTAAAAACGTATACAGAGTAATAGGTAAACTAGATAATAATACACTATTATTACGCATAACGAAATCACAATTTTGTTTAAAGAAACGTGGCTTTGTGCGTTTCCAATTGATAATTTCTGCCAATAATTTAGAAAAACATATTTCAGATTGTGTCAGCAACGAAGAGGTCAGAGATATCTATTTAAAATGTCGGAAGATTTGTCCCGTTGGCTGCGAGTAAGTTCTTCTAAATTGTTTCGTATCGAAAAGACGAGTAAAGTGCGTCGGCTTTGTGATACTTTAGAATTAATAGACAAACTGGTAGAAAAGACCGTTAATTTAATAAGAGCTAAATCGCAGTACTTCGGCAAAATGTGCTTTCAAGGCGGTACAAGATTTGAAAGAAGACTAACATTTGAAATTAAAATTAATTTTAAAAGCTCGCGCGGCGGAATGCCTATTAAACGCGAGCCCCAAACCAGAGCTAGAAATAAGCGGGGGTACTCTGCAGACTTTCCCAGGAAAGTTGTGACACGCCTTCTTTCTTTCAACTTTCTTCTTGAGATTTCATTGGGCGCGAAATCACATGTCGTATTACGTCAACAGGGACCGTACAAATTCAACCCCTTCGCTCCGATTGGTTGTCATTACGTCATAGAATGACACCACGTGAGTGTGAGGCCACAATCGCCATCTATGCGACCCTGAAGGACCAAGTTCAGTTCATGGTACAGTCGATATAAGGTTTGACCTAGAATAAATTGCAAGAGAATTTCGTATTTTTGGTTCTAGATGAAATAAATTTGCTGATTTCAAATAAAAAAAGGTTTGCCGCTCTACCTTGTTTCCTTCCTCCCCTTTTTTCTCTTTTTTTGGTGTGAAAAGTACTTATTCGCCTGTAGCTCACGTTTTGTGTTACCTATTTGATATCCAAATACATTTTTGGAACGTTCTTATCTATAAGTAAGTTTGTATAGTAAATATCGCTACGTTTAGCCGTTAACAAGTTGGGCGAGTCTAAATGTTCCCCCACACTCGTGTTTTTTAGAAATACAATTCTATCTGTATTTAATGATGAAAAAAATCGATCTTGTCTTTATAAAGCCAAATACACATGTTGATCTCGAGAGTGCATGTGTTTCCCTGTGAGTTCTTCCATTTCAGTGCAAATTGGTCTCGATATAGCAACCAAATAGCTCTTCGCAATTCCCTCATACCACAATCTCTAGTCAAACCTCCGGATGTTTTAATTCCTCTCATTAAAAGATGATCGATAATTAAATCGGTTGAGATTCCCGCCCAAAATTTGTTTGACCGCCTAACAACGTGATAGCCGTACTCGAAGAATTTGAATGTTTTTGGCGATTCACTTTCAAGTCTTTGCATGTTTTGGACGTATATTCTAGCTGATTTCGCGTAGTTATTATGGCCAGATGCAGCGAAATATGCCAACATTAAGCTTACCAATTTCAAATGTAAAGACCAGTCACCAGTTGGTTCGGCTTTTATAAACGACTTTAAAATAGAAACCATTTCCAAATACTGAGTCCATAATCTGACAGTTAACGAGTTTTGACTAAGATCAATTAGGTGCTCTTCTAGAGTGACGGCAATTTGTTTTAGTGAATCGTAGAATTAGACTTCTTCGGGATAAATATTTGACGATAAAATAGCATCTAAAATATCTGAGAATTCAGTTACGGGTATATCCGGATTTTTCGAAAAATCCGGGAAACACTTTGAAATTAAAATTGACCATATTGCACTTTCTAAAAGCAAGTGCGCTCTTACAGCTCTAGATATAGCAGCCCCTGAAAGCATATGCACCACTTTTTTTCCGGTATATTAGTTCAAAAAGTTCTTTTATTAAAGACCCCGCCATAATATATCCGATTGTTCCTAGAAAACTCATTTCTGTATGGAGTCCATCAAGTCGCAGGACAATATTTTTAAGTTCACTATTGGGCGCTTCATTTTCATTAAGACTAAATGCTTTTAAATAAAGTGGCTGATGATATGTTAATATGGGTATCGAGTTATATTTCCCAGCATTATCGGCCACAAATGAAAGAGTAGAATATTCCATTCCAATTTGGTCTCGGGGTTTTAAGTAAACGGGAAATTCTCCAAACCGATTCTAGATTACTTGTCGGAAGCTTTTCTAAACTTTTTTCTGGTAAAGTATATTTAATTAAAGACATTCCGGCGAAGCTAATTTCAATCTTTCCCGCCTGAAGAATCTCATCTTCCGATATTTTTGCCCGCTGGATGACGCTTTTATCTTTGATTGCTGGTGTTATTGCTGATATTATTCCCATTCCGTGAAACGTTCCGTAACCATCTATCGTGCATATATTATGATCAACATTATCCGCCATATACTATACAAAATGTTCCGACGAAAATTCACCAACATTGGTTTGAGATTTTTTAGCGGCGCATTTTTCAAAGCGCTGTACTTCTTCGTAGGAACAGGAGAATCCCATAACGTGTAAAACGTCTACCACCAATTTTGAAGCTAATTTGTGGTGCATTAAAACTCCAAGACCAAGCTGTAAATGCGCGATTAAAATGCGTGGTCGGACAGCTTGCATACATTGACCTACGGATGCGATTTTAACGTTTTTGGCAGTGAATAAAAATCGCAAAAACATAAGAAAATGTTCTGATAAATATTTTACATTATCAGAAATGTCTGAAATTTCGAGTGATGAAGCGTAGATATCCTTTCCGGTATTTATTTGAGCGCATTTTATATCGCATCTTATCATTTCTGCTACTGCTTTATAAAGTCGTTCCTTCTCTTTTTCGATGCTAGTATCAGATGTTTCACGGAGTTTGTTCAATATAAAGGCAGCTGTTTTACGAAACGTTACAATGTCATCCTTTCCATTGATAGCCATTATTACGATTTGGTCTTCATAACGATCCGTTAATTTTTTCTTCAAGTATTTCGCGGAATATGGCTCGTAGCCTGTCCCTTCTAAATAAGTTTCCACGAGATCCCTTAGCTCGTGAACGAAAGTTAGTTGATCGTCATTATCCTCAAGGTAATTAGCGACTTGATTAAACGCACGTAGCCTTACTTCGTCAATTGGTCTTCCGGAATGTTTTAGTGGATCGTTTTCCTTAGAAGAATACTGCGATGGAACGTTGCGCAAAGTTCTAAAATTTGTATCACACAATTTATGATAAACCACGTCGCTCGCTTGTAAATCATTGGACATTTCTAGTCTTCTTTTAACTTCAAGTGCCCAAGAATAATTTCGCTCTAAGGAAATACTTTGTATTGTATGGCCGTAATTTTTGGTTCTGACAGGGTGCGCTTCTTTTTTCGCTTTAGCATTTTCCGATACTTCATTTCCACAAAATAAACAATTTTCTCAAATGCAAATTTGCTTACTTTCGATCGTAGAGTGGCTTTACTAGTCGTAGCTTGTGAGGCTCTCTTGGCTTGTTCTATCGACTTTGCATGGATGAAATCGGAACGACATTTGCTATGAACTTTTTGGCCTTTTTTAACTTGTATACTCGCAATACCTTTTTCAGTTAATCCGAAAGCTTTGGCATTAGCAGTTATTTTTTTGTTGCAAAAAACACAGTTTTCAGAATACATCCTAACTCTAAATGCTCAAAATATCCAATACTATGGTCTCTTTTATTTTCGACTGACGCTCCGACTTAAATGCACGTGACAACGACTCAATTGGCACTTTGTCCTTACGTACGAAAACACGCGTATCGAGTCCATTTGTACTTTGCCTTCTCGGGCGGTCAAATAACAGTATAGGAGGTCTAGCAGAAGAACTCGCGGGAAGGTACGAACTGCATTTTAAATTTTATATCGCATTCTCTATTTCTCTTTGAAATGGTGCCTTAAATTTTGGCTGGCTTTATAAAAATGCAGCGCATTTAGGCAAATTTATTATTCGTACTATAAAACGGCGCAACACTCCCTAATGATCGGCATGTTTGCTTCATAAATATTTTTCGCCTTAATAAATAAACCTTTTCCTAAGAAATCGATTTTTTTTCTCATTAAACACAGATAAAATTGTATTTCTAAAAAAAACACGAGTGTGGGGGAACCTTTATGCTCACCCAACTTGTTAACGGCTAAGCGCAGTGATATTTACTATAGCAACTTAATTATAGATAATGACGTGAGCGTTCTAAAAATGTATTTCGGTACCAAATAAGTTACACAGAACTTGAGCTACAGGCGAATAACTACTTTTCGCCCCAAAAGGGGGGAAGAAAGCGAGGTAGTGTGGCAAACTATTTTTATTGAAATCAGCGCATTTTTTTCAGCTTGAAACAAAAATAAAATATTATCTTGCAATTTGTTCTAGGTACCAATGTATTTTTTCGTAGATCGACTGTACTATCAGTTCAGCAGCCTGATTCAGCGGGCCCCTGGTTAAGAATTCTCATAGGCTGAAGTGGTCGTGACGAATGCCTATTCTAATTGGCCCTGAAAATTGAAGCGTTAAAGATTTCTCCCGGGAATTTGCCGTTATCTCTGACGCAATTCCGGGGGAAAATAACTTTTAGCTTGGAGGCGCCTTCTGTCTTCGAGCGTGAAAACTAACATAATGAAAATTCGTTCGGAAGTGAGTTTATCAAAAGGTCACGGTCAACCGGAAAGAGTGCTGAAGGTCACTTAAAATTTCAAAATGGCTTGTGAAGCTGTGGAAAATGTCCCCTGAACGTGTGTGCTAGTGTCGTGTATTAATTTGTAAAAATTTCGATAAAAATTATATGCAAACCGTAATCAGGGCCGTGCTTAGAGGTCTCGCGGCCCCGGGCGAAATCCATGGGAGAACTGACAATTGATAGTGTAATGGCCCTCCAGTATATACATCCCTCTGGGAAAACTTTAGCGGCCCTGGCGACCACCTGGCTCGCCCCCCCCCCCCCCCTAAGCACGGCCCTGACCGTAATTTACAAATTTCTACAATTTGTTTAGTTAGTGTTTTCATTCAGTGAAGTTGTTGGGTAATCACAAACCATCAAACCACCTTCTACATTTTGGTGCCATTATAACAAAAGTTAAAATAAAAATTATTCTCAACATGAAAATGTTTGTACCAGCTCTTTGTGTATTGAGTAAATTCCATTCTTATCCGTACCGTTATTTTGTTTGGAATCTAATCGCAGTACATTGTCGCGAACGAGATCTAAAAGTAGTTAATTAGTCTAAGAAATAATAAACCTTATAACAAGTGTACTTCTCTTACTTTTGCAGATGAAACCTCTTCGGCTTGCAAAAAAGTATCTTAATTGGTTTAAATTAAGGCAAGGGTTACAGGCCTACACTACTGCGCAACTTCCAGTAACCTGAAACCTTCAAATATACCTTCTTCGTTTAAATGTGCCCTCCATAACTAATTTTCCAACGTCCAGATCGTGTAAATTACGGTTTGCATATAATTTTTACAAATTAATTCACGACACTCGCACTCACGTTCGGGGACATTTTCCACAGCTTCACACGCCATTTTGAAATTTAAAGTTACCTTTAGCACTCTTTCCGGTTGACCGTGACCTTTTGATAAACTCACTTCCGAACGAATTTTCATTATGTTAGTTTTCGCGCTCGAAGACAGAAGACACCCTTAAGCTAAAAGTTATTTTCCAACGGAATAGCGTCAGAGATAACGGCAAATTTCCTGGCGAAATCCTTAACGCTTCAATTTTCTGGAGCCAATTAGAATAGGCATACGTCACGACCACTTCAGCCTATGAGAACTCTTAACCACGGGCCAGCTGAATCTGGCTGGTGAACTGAGCTGAACTTGGTCCTTCGGGGTTTCATAGATGGCGATTATGGTCTCACACTCACGTGGTGTCATTCTATGACGTAACGACAACCAATCGGAGCGTAGGGGTCGAATTTGTACGGTCCCTGTGGACGTAATACGACATGTGATTTCGCGCCCAATGAAATCTCAAGAAGAAAGTTGAAAGAAAGAAGGCGTGTCACAACTTTCCTGGGAAAGTCTGCAGAGTACCCCCGCTTATTTCTAGCTCTGGTTTGGGGCTCGCGTTTAATAGGCATTCCGCCGCGCGAGCTTTTAAAATTAATTTTAATTTTCAAATGTTAGTCTTCTTTCAAATCTTGTACCGCCTTGAAGGCATATTTTGCCGAAGTACTGCGATTTAGCTCTTATTAAATTAACGGTCTTTTCTACCAGTTTGTCTATTAATTCTTATATTTCGACCGTTGGTGGTCTCTTACCTTTGTGATACTTAAAACTGTCAAAGCAACTGTTAAAATCTTGATGTACTTCTATGAAATAGTAAGGGTTAATTTTTGGAGAAATTAGATAAAAAATACATGTCTTAACCCGGTATGTCACGTAAATTTTGTAAAATCAGATCGCATGTGTTAGCTTCGCAATAAATGCACAGATCGTCTGTAGGATAATGAAACTGTAAATTAATGGCTTTAAAAGTCGCTTGATGACTTAGGCCTAAAGTGGTACCTTCGGTAATAGCTGATTATCATTATTTAGTGTTAAAAGCTTCAAATTATAATTAATTTTTTTTAAGAACTGAATACTTTGAATTTACTTTCTCAAAACAATCAAAATACAAGTAAGATAATTTTTTTATATTTCATAGATAATCTTTAGTCTTATTAATTAAAAAAATGAAGCATTTTAATTTCTTATAAACCAAAGGTTTGACAAATATTAATATTTTATAAACACATAAATGCCATATTAAAATAATAAAATTACATTGAATAAAATAATCTACAAATTGGAAACTGAGTATGGTTTAGACAAAAAAAATTCATATTGTACTATTTTTACCATGTCCATGAATAGAATATTTCGTCAGAACCTTTTTCGATTCACTCCAACTTTTACCCTGTGAGTGCCTTTGAGTTTAACTTAAATACCAAAATAACCAATATTTAAGAAATATTTAAATTTAAAATTTTCTTAAATATCAATATTTCAGAGAAATGACTGCCCATTGACCAATCACGAATTTTAGATCGCGGTGTTAAATAGAAATAACCCTAAAAAGTATTAACAAATAACACTAAATATCATAGTCCCCTTAATTGTAAATTCAATCGAAAAAGGCAGTACAAACATTTTCTTTAAAAATTCTATAAAATATAATCAGAAACATGTATGAAAGAAAGCTGCAAATTCCTACATAATCTATTAAAATTGGCAAGATAATTCTGTAAACATTGCAATATTCTATAAATTTTGAGGCATTTTAATTTGGATTATGTATAGTCCTCTTAAACGTTTTATAAGAAAGGGGATTGGACATTTTTTTAACGGCGAAAAATATTATAAACCCAAACGTAACAACGGTGAACGTGAGCGAGAAAAAAATGGTACGAAGCTTGGTTTCCACCAACGAGCGTAAGCGCGCGTCAAAATGTCAATTTTTTGTCGAGCGCAAGATCATTTGCACGTTACAAAGCTGAGTGTCGCTTTTTGACGCGCGCTGGTGGAAACCAAGCTATAGGCCAGCCGGAATTCTCTGCATGGACGCTGGCCGTCGTAGCGTTTATGGGCTGCTTAAAACCAACCTAAACTTGACATATAAATGTTCTCCCAAACAGTTCTACCAGTGAACAAAACGTTTACTGTGAGATCGTTGTCAATTAAAAACGTCACAAAAGAATATTTTTACAGCCGTTATATACGTGGCTTTTGGAGATAAAACATTTTCATTTGCGTTTTTAATTTAGGATGCCCTTAACTTAAAGGTGTCATTAACATATTGCATGATTGTTTAAATTTAGCCGTAACAATGTTTCCCGGGTGTACGTAGAATTACGAGGCAACGTAGATGTGTTGTATATTCACAAAGCGCAGTTTTCGGTAAGCTAAATTTAGGAAGTTAAATCTGTTTTGGGAAGCATCTAACCAGCCAACCTCACAACCACGTTCGATTGTAGACATTCTTCGCGTGGGTTTTGGTTTGGCTGAAGATTTCCAAGTTGTTCAATATTTTATGCATTTCAAATAAAATATTTTATTAAAATGTTTTGATCAAAATTTCAGACCGTTGAGCTGTTCAGTAACATCGGAGGTTGCGTTGGAGTTTGGCTCGGTCTTTCCGTTCCTCTGATGTATGATATTCTCTTCAGATTTGTCTCTTTCTTGGGTCATAAAGTCGCGAAAGTGCCAAGAAGTAGAGTTGATCTCAAAACACCTAGATGTGCAAACTTACTTTTGACATTAACGAACAACAAAGATGTTAGTTATTTAAAATGTGTGTTTGAACCTTCCTTGGTGAAGCGGTAAAGTAGAAAAATGTATAGCTCACTTTTTTTGTCTAGAAATGTATTAGCTACTCATATTTAAAAACATTTAGATACTTTAATTAATAAAATGAATTAAATATTTTTTTAATCAATGCTGTAAATGAAATGTATTAGAAAAATGACCGCTTTATAACAAGATAAACTAAAATTTGTCTTTTGTTAGCAATTTATATAAATAGCTAAAATATATATTTAGTTATTTCACTCTAGATTAATAAACCAAAAAGCCAAAGTGTTTTAATTTGCAATTTTATAGCTCTCGTGTAAAATTTAAATTCGCTAAACAACTTGTGCAAGGTGCATAACCTAAAGAAATGGTTCCATCTATTTGTTACTCTATTAACTGCTTTGGCTTATACCAACGAAGAGAGGAAGAAAGCTCGGGCATGGGCATTTTAAACATTTGTTGAAGTTGACTCAATTTCAGATTCTACGTCAGATATTTCGTTTCTTTAGTAAACCAGTTTTAAAAAACCCTTTGGAATTGTCTCTTTGGTGACTTTTTTTCCAAGCGGTATTAACCCACTTGCAGACTTAAACGTATAGGTAGCTCGTCGTTGTTTTCCTTCTGGGGTATACGGGTGTTTTCAGTTTGCAAACCATTTATCCCATTCATCTCTAACGTACGTTTTAAATGAATGGTTAACTGCAATGTCTAAAGGCTGTGATTTTGGATGTTAAACCGCTAGGCATAACACTCTATGGGCGCCAACAGAATGAATGGCATATTTTTAATGTCAGCCTAAGTGATGCCTAAATTTTAATTTCCTTTTCTACAAATCTTCGAAATGGAATGTTTTGCACGACTTCGGGCAACCGCTGGCATGCTGTTGCTAGTTTGAATAGCCTTTTCAACTACCACTTATTTCAAGTCGGAGGAGTATATACGATGTTATTTTAATCTTTATTGTTAGAAATACTGGCACTGACGGGATGAACTTGAAACCTTTGTTTTCCGCTCTAAAATGAAGAACCATATTTTCACGCGTAAACCCCGTATCATTTAACATTTCCCCCCATTTTCAATGAGGGGTGTTATACGGGAGCGAGTCTAGTTTTTTCAACATATCTGATATTTATTAAGAAAAAAATTCGTGTTATGTCCGTGTGCGTGTTATCTACGTTGTGTTTTTAGAGGAAACGGGAAAGTCACGGGTTATACATATTGGTATGCGGGTTATCTACGTTGTGTTTTTAGAGGAAACGGGAAAGTCACGGGTTATACATATTGGTATGCGGGTTATCTACGTTGTGTTTTTAGAGGAAACGGGAAAGCCACGGGTTATACATATTGGTATGCGGGTTATCTACGTTGTGTTTTTAGAGGAAACGGGAAAGCCACGGGTTATACATATTGGTATGCGTGTTATCTACGTTGTGTTTTTAGAGGAAACGGGAAAGTCACGGGTTATACATATTGGTATGCGGGTTATCTACGTTGTGTTTTTAGAGGAAACGGGAAAGCCACGGGTTATACATATTGGTATGCGTGTTATCTACGTTGTGTTTTTAGAGGAAACGGGAAAGCCACGGGTTATACATATTGGTATGCGGGTTATCTGAGTAATCGGGGTATATGCGTGAAAATAAGTTAATATTATTTCGTTTTTAGATTTTTAATTCTTAAATGTGTTTCATATTTTATTTTACATTGTCAAAAACGTTTTCTGTTGACAAATAATAGCCGATTGTTTTTTTTTGTCTTTGTAGGAATTTGAAGTTATGTTAAGGTCCGAAAAAAACCTCGAGCTTAAACAAAATTGGTGGAGTTTTAGTTACATCCACCTTATTTCTGGCAGGAAATTACTCAAGTTTGACAACGTATCTCATAATAGATACAATTTGTAGCACCGAAATTATGTTTAGGGCGGAATTGCTTGAAACTCAACGCCTCGCAGCGGCACTCTTTAATGTTGCCTACGTATTGAACTTGAAAAGCGTTATGAATACTACATTCATAAAGGCTAACGGCCTTTTGGAGAGACGTCTTGCGATTCCTGTTAATTTTAATAGGATCGCAATTTAGCGATTTAGATTTAGCGAGCTGTTTATTTTGCGATCCTCGCAATCGAAATCGCTAAAAAGTCTCTGCACCGCGATTTCGATTGCGAGGATCGCGGTGCAGAGACTTTTTAGCGATTCCTATTAATCGGTGACGTGTTATTTTTCCGAATTTTTATACCAAAGTCATCGACCAATAGGAGAGCTTGATTTTTGACGCAAAAAGCTATCACGTGGTAGTGGTTATGGTTGGCTTGCATTTTGACGATGAAAGCTTGGCTCTTCTAATTAATAATTTTCTTACTCTAATTTTATAATTAGGTTTTATAATTTTTCTAGTTAAATCCGATATTTTTTTAAGCATATTTATATAATATAGCCACGAAGGGAAAGCAAATCAGTTTCTGAAGAATGAGAGGTTATCCAAAATCTTTTTTAAAGCAATAAAATAGTGCATGAAAATTAAGTTTCTTCTGATTATATAATTTTCATATTCTTATTATTTATTAGATTGGGTGCATTTATTACACAGTTTAATGGTTTTATTATTTTAAAAATATATTTTTATAATAAAATAACAAATGAAAATAAGATTCATATATATAAGCCAACATTTTCCGAAAATAATTCTCTGCTAGAAAATGAGCCGTATCATTTGGTTTTTGGGAAAACATTTATTTCAAAACTTAGGTGATAGCAATTAAAATAAATCGATAAATTAAAAAACTGCATTTTCACGAGTGTACAAAAATTGGTAATTGTCTTAAAGCCATTTCTAGCTAAATATCCTACATTGATCACACGTAAAAAAAAGGTCCTGCTTTTTGATATAAGTTGTTGTTCTACCTAATTATTTTGCATTTACACAGCCTAGTCAAGGTATAAATTGTAACAAATGATATAAGCGTGTACAATTAACTGACAAACATTTTTAAGGTAATACATAAAATGGGCTCGGTAAGCTCTTGATGCATGCCAAATAAACTTGACTATTCCAATATATCTTTTATCGCAACTCCTAGTCTACCTGAGGAAAGGTTTCATCTCGGAAGATGAATTGGTTTAATCGCTGGTTGATAGCTAAAGATCTTTGATACACTGAACCAATACACCATGTCATTACTGACTCATTAGTTAAAACCCAGTGCATACACTACCAGCAAATAAGGATCTATAAATAAACCAAGGATTAGAATACAACCAAAGAAGTAATGTGTAAAATTCCCTATTATAATTTATTCTTACCTGTAAAGATGCTAAGAGTGGCTGGTTTATTTTAGTGTTTCGTAAATCGTGATTGTGTTTGGCCTTGGCTCTGAAAATAATTTCACAAAAACATTTTTCGGAAAGCGATAGTGAGCTAGAAACTCAAATTTTTATAATTTAAAAGATTCTGACCTATCGTGTTGTATTATTTATCTTTTTAAAGTAGGTAAAAAGCGTTTACTTCTCAATTTATTTCCCGAGCTCTTTGCGTACCAAAATCCACCATTTTTGTAGCGAGCTTTTCGGCGGCTAGGGACTGCCGTAGACCTTTCGCAAAATAAACAGAACGTTTTCCTGTTTATTTTGCGATCGCGATGTCTCTGCACACCGATTTTCCGAAACCACGCCCCCTTTCTGTTAATTTAGCGAGGAATCGTAATTTTGCGATTCTGAAAAACGTCCCTGCACCGTTCCCTTAATTTCTTAAGCTTGGTACTAACAAAATCTGAGCGAGCTCACTTCACGTCAATACATAGAAAATCGACTAATTATTTGAGAGCTATAGGTGTAGAAACATCACGCAATAACGGAAACATCCATTGCCACCTACACTTGAAAATAGTTATGTATAAAGAATCATATGCTTTGTCTTAAACCATAAAGACTCGTAAGGTAGTTAGGCAGGTCAATCAACTTAAATATAATCATAATAATTGTCAGTTAGGCTTATACCCAAGTCACCACCTTAGGCCCAGTGGCGTAGCTAGGAAAATTTGACCTATGGCAAACCATAGAAATTGCGCCCCTTCCCAGGTGGTCAGAATTATAGGAAATGGAATATAAGTTAAACTTTATTTTTTTAATAACTATAATCTTTTATTGTACAAGAAATATTATGTATTTTGAAACCAACTTTATAGTGTTACCTTCCTTGCTTTGATTCACGAACATTTGTCAATAATATCGTTGAAGTCGGTTTTTTCCGTTTGTTCTCTCTCCGTCTCTCGAAAACTTAGCAAAGCAAGTTCACACAACCTTCCTTGGCCCCAGGAATTTTTCCAGAAAGTTACCTGATTCTAATATCAACTTAGAGATATATATAACGGAAATATAAATTTAAAAAAAAACCTAAAACACAACACCAAAGCAGACCGCCAAAAAAAATTTAAAACATTATTTGGCGCCCCCCGTCGAGTTGCGCCCATGGCACGCGCCATGGCTGCCATACCCTAGATACGCCTCTGCTTAGGCCTACATATAAGGTACTTGGCCTGACGTTTATACACCCCGAAACGAATTTTATAACATAAAATTCAAAACCCCCGAATACAGTAGACTCCTTGTTTTTGGAATTTAATGTAAATATTTTTTTTATGGAACCTCTTTCTAAAATATTTCATGGGTCTTTTTTAACAAATTCATTTAACCTTTTTTCCCCAAATTGATTGAATCTTTTCATACAATATTTTGAAACGTTTCAATGCAAAACGTCTTTCTGTTTCGATTATTTGAAGAATACAAATCTTTAACTTGTCTCGACACATCTTCGGTATTACTAACTCTGATGCTCGAATAGAAAACTCAAAAAAAATCCACCCGGTTTCTCATTTATTCCCCAAAATTTCACGTCATCTGATGTGATTGGAGCGCAAGCCGTTTAGTGACGGTTATTCTTATTCTTAATAATACACTCTAATTTGACTTTCATTTGAATTTTATTTTATGCTGGTCTGATTTTTAACAGAAATTAGTCTACACTGAACTGTATTGAATTTTAGTCAATTTCACGCAAAAAAAACAGACTAATTTGCAGGGCCGGTTTTGAAGGGGGGCAGCCGGTGCTAAAGCTCGGGGCCTCCACAAATGTCAAATTTTCTAACGAAAGAGCAGTTATCACACTTTCAGCAGGGAGCTTCTATAACGGAAGACTTTAGGAGGAAAGGGGGAATGTATATAACGCGAGACCGCCGCGAATACAAACATTTTGCCCGTTTTTGCCTGGCTATACCCGTTTATTCCTGTACGGTCGGTCGTGGGGTTGACAAGTGTTCGCTGAATCACTGGCACTTGTTGCAGGGAATCCCTGAAATCTAAATCACATCCCCCTGAATATATAAAATTCTGGTGGCCATACACAACTCTCTTGTTCGGGCTGAAAAGGAAATTGAAAATTTTATTTCAGTGATCTCGCCTTTATAAACGAATTATTTATAACCCTGAAACATAATTAAATTGACCAGCAGTATGTCTACTACTTTAAAATAAATTTAATAAATATTACCAAGAGACATTGAAGAAAAAGAGGCTGCCTCGACGCTGCCTCTGCGTGTGCCATGAAAATTTCCAGCTTCTCCATTGTGTTCTTTCCCCCTTGCGGATGATTACATTTGAAAATGCGTTATTCGTGAGTTTACCGGAATGCCTACTGTGGTCGCTAGTGTCGCGGGTACAATTTAAAAAAAAACGATTTGAATTTGCACAATATGATTGGCTCGCTGCTATAGTGGGTAAGAGGGAGGTGGCCGAAATTCTAAGTTTTCAGGAAACCCATGGTAGAAGCTAGGGGAGGGCTCTCGAGGCAGACTCTTTTTCTTCTATGTCTCTTGATATTACTTATTACCTTTTATCTGGCTTTCAGATGTAAAACTTCCCACAACCCTTATTGGCCCATGCCACAACAATGAAACATTTAATAATATGTTCTTTATGATTGTCAGCTGACCCATTGTCCAACGGAGCTGTCTCTGTCTTTATGCTTGGTTTCTTTTTTTATATACACACATCGGTGTCGACCCAAGGCCTTAGACACCAGCACACAAGAACTGATTAATCAGGGTGAGATATGTGGAACGGCCACGCCAACGGGGGGATACGTGGGGACAGGGGTGGGGGGATACGCGGGGACGGGGTGGGG
Source organism: Leiobunum rupestre (assembly GCF_980474605.1). Lineage (NCBI taxonomy): Eukaryota > Metazoa > Arthropoda > Arachnida > Opiliones > Sclerosomatidae > Leiobunum > Leiobunum rupestre. The sequence goes on along the minus strand of NC_143391.1, from coordinate 47,739,944 downwards.
ACACCCGTGGCGGAAGTATTCCGACCACCCGTTGGGGGATTGGTGGTCATCCTCACACGGCCATCCACAAACTCTGCCTCCCAGACGCTTGGGATTACAGGAGTACGCCACTACTCCCGGCGTCTTTATGCTTGTTGTTCTCTTAATATCAAATGGTGGTAGAGTTGAATTTCATTTAAATATTTTTCAAAGGTGGCTATCACCTTCCGGTAATTTTTTACCCATAAAAGTAATTTATGGCTCAATAAACATTTCATTAAGTATATTTGGGAGTTTTTTATCATTGGGTATCAGGTCAAAGGGGAGATGTGTCCGCCTTTCACTTTAAATGATAGCTACAATAAAAAATAAATATATATTAAACTTATTATTTACCATGGTGAATATTAGTAGAAATTATGTTTAATTCAGAGAAAACGGCATGGTATTAGAAGATAAAACTTATTTTATACAAGACGTTTCGAGCCGAGGCTCTTCTTCAGTCGTTCGTTAGTTTTAATTTGATTTAAAATTTTACCACGCGCCATATTCAAGTTCTAATATCACGCGAGCAGAAGGTCAGCGTGTTAAAAAATAAACAAAAGTTTTACTGATTTTAACAATTTACGTGTGTAATAGAATCAATGTAACCGATAAATCCAAAGTATATGTAAGTCAGTGTGAATTATTAAAATATAAATATAAAATAAAATAAAATTTTAAATCACAATATTACCCCAATTAGTTACTTCTTGACATCCTTTATCTAAATTTAAATTACCTAGTTTACGAATATACAATCCTTCATAGAATTTTCTTTTGTACCAATTGGTTTCCCGTTTTAAAATTTTGTAATCATCCCATTTAATAGAGTGGTTTAACGTAGACCAAATATGTTTTGAAATTCCGTTATTCATATCGCCCTTAGCCACGCAGGATTTATGTTCACGTATCCTGTCTAAAATGGAACGTTTTGTTTCACCAATATACGTTTTTCCACATGAGCAAGGGATTTCATAAATAACGCCTCGAATGGCGGAATCTTCTATTTTAGGTTTTAAATGAGAAATTTGATTTTTTAGTATATTAGTGGTTTTTGATACTAAGTTTATTTTATAATTTTTCAAAATACGTTTAAGTTTCTCTGTGGTTTTAGGTATATAGGGTAAAACTAAAACCTCCTCTTTAGGTTTACTTTTCATATCAGAAGGCATGCTGATTAAGTTTCTGTCAAATATGGTTTCTATAAGTGTTTTTGGATAATCTGATTCAATTAACTGATTTTTAATTTTTAATTTATCCGCAATTGGGTTATCAGATATGGATTCAATATGGTGTTTTAAACCTTTTACGACTGATGTTTTTACATGGTTGGGGTGGTTTGAATTAAAGTTTAAAAAGGTTTTTGAATGAGTAGGCTTTTGGAATAATGAAAAGGTTAGTTTACCATTAACATTTTTAATAAATAGGTCTAAAAAAGGAATTTCGTGGTTAACTTCTAGTTCAAGAGTGAAGTGAATAGAGTTATGTAAATTATTTAAATCATTGTGAAAAGTCGTTAATGAATCCAAGTCTCCCTTCCATACAAAAAATATATCATCCATAAAACGAAGCCAGCAAGCCAAATGATTTTTGTCCATGTCCGACCCAAAAATGGTATCCTCTAGATTTTCCACGAAGAGATTTGCTATAACCGGTGATAATGGATTCCCCATTGCTAGGCCGTCTTTTTGTTTATAAATTTGGGAATTAAAGTCAAAATAAGTACTATTTAAACATAATTCCGAAAGCTTAAGAATTGTATTGATTTTAAGAGGAGATCTTTGTAATAAATTAGGGTCATTTCTCAATTTAGATTCCAATAATTTAAGGGCTTCATTTATAGGGATACTACCATACATATCGGTTATATCAAAACTCCCTAAGACGTCATTCTGGGATAAGACAGGGCAATGGGATTTTAGTTTTTTAATACAATCTTCAGAGTTTTTTAAACAAGAAATATTGTTTCCAATTAAAGGGGAAATTATATTACATAAAATTTTTCCCGTGTTGTACGTTGGGTTTCCATATGAAGCTACTATAGTTCGTAGTGGGTTATTCGGCTTATGAATTTTGGGTTTTCCATAAATATGAGGGGTCTGAACATTGTCATTATAGAATCTAAATCTCTCCTTTTCCGTAATTTCTTTTGATTTCACCGCTTGATTTATAATAATCCTAAGTTTCCTATCAATGTCCTGAGTACAGTCATTTTTTAGCTTTAAGTAATTGTTCTTATCTAAAGACTCAGCCATCTTGTGAACATAATCAAGTCTATCCATAACAACTACTTTTTTACCCTTATCCGCTTCTAAAACAATAATGTCCTTATTTTCTTTAAAGAATTTGAGAGCTGTTCTTTCAATTTTGTTTAGATTTGATGGAGTTAAGTTTTTCACTTGTTTCTCGTGTTTGAACGAATTTTTGATTAGACTCCTTATTTCCTGTTTATCTTGATCGGATTGTTTTGAAGTGCGTAAGAAATTTTCAGTTGTAGCATAGATATCATTGATATTGGGATTGGTTTGTGTTGGTTTGAAGTTAAGACCCTTTTCTAGTAGCGAAGTTTCGCCGGTTGTCAATTGTCGATTAGAAAGGTTGGTGATTATAGAAGGGTTAGATGGATGATCAATGTGATGTCTCGATTTCGGATTACTTGTAGCGTGTCTGAGGCATAGTTCGTTGAATTTTCGGATATGTTTAGATTTAGCTTCTTGGAACTCTTTAGAGTTAGAACGTGAGATAACGTCAAGTAAAATTGATAAAATCTGAGAATCAAGGGTGTTGGAGAGGCGGTTAGAGAGAAATTTAAATTCTTTTTGACCCTAATTTATTACAAAGATCTCCTCTTGACTTAAAAATTAAATTTTCTTAAATATAACGTAAAAACGGAAAATAGTCTGGCATTTATTTTAAATATTTTATTTTAATTTGGTGCCCTAAAAATGGACTTACTGAGCCCTCTTCGGGACCCTGTCCAGTGGATTTGTGACCCCGCAGTGAAAACAAACGTAGGCTATAGGCTTTAGCCTGTCTCGCCTACCCTTAACGCCACCACTGCATGTTTCAGAAAAAAAATTGAAAAATTCAGTATCGAAATGGCACTTCTTCAGTGGGCGCCCTTTTGGGACAACTTGGCCCAATTTTCCGACGTAATTACGCCACTGAATTTTTTGTTATGTTCGGCGGCCACGTGCTGGCCATTCCTTTTTGGTAATATCGAAATTTGCCTCTGGTTGTCCCAAATGAGAGCCCAAACAGTATCCTGTGGGGAAAATGACCTCCTGGTGCGGGCATATGGCTCTGCGGCCACCCGATTTCGGGTTGTTATTGTTCCACATGAGTTTGGATGAGTTTAATTTATACGGGAATGGGAAGGCCCTTTTGTTTACCAATTAAATTAGGAAGTTGTTCGAGTGAAGTGAAAGATTGACTTTATTATTAAAATGTTCCACTTTGTAAATTAGCATTTCGCGAATTTCGACAAAATTTTCAAATGGCCTTAGCATCTCAACCGTTGGTCGTAGAGTTAAGATATTTGCACTTTCTAAATATGAATCGACCATGCTGAATCCAAAAAGGGCACTTTCAGCGTCGTAACCACATTATTTCAATAAGTCCCAAAAGTGCTAGTTTCCGTTTTTAACGAAGGTGGCGCTTTGATCCGAGAACAAGATATGTCACCCTATAGGTCTTTGAAAAATATTCGCGAAGCTTTTTGATTCATCCATCTATCTAGTTCCGTTCAAGAGAAAACATAAATTTAGTGAAAAAAACACAACGGCCGAAGACTTATTTAACAGAGTGTACGGTTGGTCTGGAGAAGATGGCTCAGAAGCTCGGAGATTGTACAGTTTCCCGCATGTTCATAAATGTGATCTTATTATTAGTATTTTCCTCAACCGTGTAAAAGGGAAAGTTGTGGGAGAGTAGACGTATAGCGTCATTAGAGAGGTTAAGCACTCTAGTCATGTGAACATTTTAGACGTTTTACTTTGGAGTCGAGCTCACGTGACACGTCGTAATATATATATAGTGTTTATATAAAAATACTGATAATTATTATTTTCCAGAGACAGAGTTGAAATACGCCTAGGCCTTGTGCGAAATATGTACAAGTATACAAAGAGAGACAGACATTCGCGGTACACCCGGGAACACGGAGAAACATATAATTGTATTTCGACGACAGTCAAACCCATACACAACGCTTGTTCAAACAACGCTTTTAATTCTTCGTGTACCCTAGGTTAGCGAAAGGTGTGGAATTTGTTACATTCATTTGCACACGTACTTGATAGCGTTAGCCAGCGAACTGAAAGAGCGCGTAACCGATTTTAAAGAATGTTTCTCCTTGAACGTCGATGTACTCCTGACGTTGTTGTTAAAACTTATAGAGCGCTTCGCTTAACCTCTCTATTATCTAAAGACTATACTTTTACAAGTTCCCCCGTTCACGTTATAAAGAGGTAGCTTAACCTATCTATTATTAATATCTTAGATTATTTCTTTTAAGCCTATCGTTTCCGGAAGTCCGTCTGTTGTATATTTACACTCGCCATGCCAAGGGTTATTAATCTGTTATTTGGCGCCTTTCTTCGCCATGAGCAATAGACGCTTCAATAAATCATTCTCCAAGGAAATCACCAAGAAGTAATATTTCCGAGAGCCAGGACCTGCAAGCGACTGTTTATATAGTGCTTGTTAAAATGATGGAAATGTTTAACATTTAAGGCCGCAACAAGCGTTTCCTTTTAACCACTGAAACCAGGTAGCTTTTTTGACATAATAAGGCTTGGGAAAATCACGACGTTCTGTTTACAGGTGAAAAGTTTTATTGGAGTTTTAAATCCAATGTTAATCAGCAAAGCTACACTACACTAACTAACTAATGAAACTAGTGAGAAATCATAACGTAGTGATTTAAAAAAAAACAAACGTTTATTAAGAATGAGTACTTTACAAGATGAACGACATATTAGGAGTGACGGCAATAATAAACGCTGTAAGCGAATATATATACACTTAAGGTTAAAAAATAGTAAGATAAGATTAGTGATTAAAAATATATCTTATTTACAATAAACATTTTTTAACCTATTAAAAAAACTAAACGAGAAAAGCCGATAACGCTTTTTATCTTCAACACTCGCCCTCGTTGACGACTTTCTCGTACTGCCGTAAACTGAGATTCTGACGGTGGCGGGTGAAGACTTCTTTAGGTAGTGGCTTAGTGAAAATGTCGGCCAGCTGTTCTTCACTCGGGACGTACATAACGTCGATGACGCCCTCTTCGACCAGTTCACGAATGTAGTACTGACGAATACTGATATGTTTCGTTCGGCGATGAAACTCAGGATTTCTGATGAGTTTAATGGCCCCTGCATTGTCGACTCGGAGTACGGGTACATCATCGTCTACGTTGAGACCCAGGAAAGACTTGATTCGTTCAATCCAGACGACATCTTTCGCCGCTTCAGTGGCAGCTACCAGTTCAGCCTCCGTGGTTGACAAAGCAACAGATTGTTGCTTTCTGCTCGCCCAAGTAACTGGAGTTGAACCAATTAGGCATACGATCCCAGACGTTGAACGTCTGGTTTTTTCACAACCACCGTAATCAGCGTCGCTGTAGGGGATGGTTGTCATTGAATTCTCGGACTTGAATAGGAGACCAAGTGTAGAGGTCCCTCTAAGATATCGAAAGATCCTTTTCACCCAGTTCCAGTCGGCGACTGTGGGGTTGGCCATAGCTTGTGACGCTCGATTAACAGCGTACTCTATATCAGGTCGTGTTCCTGTCGCTGCGTATCTGAGACTTCCAATGGCCGAGGCATATATGGTCGTTGACTCGAAACTCTCCTGACTTTGGTTGGTCGTGTCTGGACTGCCAATAGGAGTGCTCACTGGTTTACAGTCTTGCATGTTGAACCTTTCAAGAACCTTCTCGATGTAGGCGCTTTGGTGTAAGAATACGGAGCCGTCGCTTAACTGATCGATTTTAAGTCCAAGATACGTTGACGCTTTTCCGGTTATGATTTCGAATTCATCGCTGAAGTCGTGAAGAAAGTCATCAACTGCTTTGGTGGTACTGCCGGCAACCAATCCATCATCGACGTAGAGGATCAAGACCAAGAAAACGTCATTGGTTGAGTAAATATATAGACAGTGATCTCCATCAGCACTCTTGAAGCCATGGTTCTGAAGCGATTTGTCAATTCGTTCATTCCAACATCGTGGAGACTGTTTAAGACCGTAGAGACTTTTCTTTAACTTCCAGACTTGTCCACTACTATTGTCGAAACCTTCAGGTTGACGCAGATAAATTTCTTCGGATAGCTTCCCATGAAGGAATGCGGTCTTTACGTCGAATTGCCTGAGGTTGAGATTTTTGTGGGCAACTAGGTTTAGAAAGATTCGTATTGTCTCGAATCGGGCAACTGGAGCGAAAGTCTCATTGAAGTCGATTCCCTCTCGTTGCGTAAAACCTTTTGCGACAAGCCGGGCTTTGTGCTTGACGATCGTCCCATCTTCACCATTCTTTGTACGAAAGACCCAACGATTTCCGATTATCTTGCGACCAGGTGGAGGATCAACCATTTCGTAGACGTCGTGTCTTTTCATTGCCGAAAGTTCATCTACCATCGCTTTCTCCCACTCGGCGGATTCGTTGCTTGAACGTGCTTCTCGTGCCGTTTGTGGTAACATGTCGCAGATGAGGAATGCTTTATTTGCTAGCTGGCAGCTCTGACATGGTTGGACTTTCCTTAGTGTTGAACGATCTCTAAGGACTGGACCGCTCTTCTCAGGTTGATTGTCCCGGATATTGTCAGGAAGAGACACTGTTGCCTCATTATGTCCGGTAGCCACGTCTTCCGACGCTTCGACGGATTTGGTTGTCTCGTCGTTTGAGTAGTCGGCAGTTCTGGTTGGCATGCCCGATGGTGCATTAGTGGCTCTGGCTGGTCCGTCTTTTGATGAGTTGGTGGCTCTGGTTGGCCGGTTTTCGCAAACGAAATCGTCGGTCAATTGCTCGCCCTGGCTGGAGGACTCCCCAGAGACAGGAATCCAGGAATCAGGAACGCACGTCTCGGGATTGAATTTGACATCTCGAGATCTTAGTACGTCGTCCAGCTCTGGAACATAAACTCGATAACCGTCTGCATTGTCTTCATAGCCAACCAGGAAACCTTTATACGCCTTCCGAGACAGCTTCCTTCGCTTCTCTTTGGGTATGTGGACAAAACACTCAGTGCCAAAGACACGCAGATGCTCGATCGATGGGTTTGTCTTCCCCGTCCATAACTCAAACGGCGTCTTCCCAGCAATGCATGTAGGTGCTGTTCGGTTCAGGATATAGACGGCCGTGTTCACCGCTTCAGCCCAGAGTTTCGGTGGTAAGTCCGATCTGGAATGCAACATGGCCCTTACAGACTCCATAATCGTACGATTTTCTCGTTCAGCGACCCCGTTCTGTTCAGGCGTGTATGGCATGGACTTGCGGTGATGTAACCCTTCTTGAGACGTCCATTGACGGAACTCTTCGTTGACATATTCAGTTCCATTATCCGTGACCAGCTCTTGTACTTTGTGATTGCGGGTTCGGCAAAAGGCAAGGAAATCTTTGAAACAATTGACTACTTCGGATTTCTTCGTTAGGAAATATACGGCTCGAACACTGGAATACTCGTCTTTGAATAGGAGGTAGTATTTCTTCCCTTTCATGGACGGTGTTGGTGATGGTCCCCAGAGATCTGAATGGATCCTTTCACCTGGTTTCGTAGCCTTCTCCAAACGAGTGCCGAAACTGTGCCTAGTCATCTTGCCGTAGACGCACCCTTCACAGATCTTGTCAGACGTCTGGTTTAGAACTTCGTATCCGAGTCTCCGTAACGTCGCTGCTACATGCCGTTTATCCTGATGACCCATGCGTTCATGCCAGACTTGGAGATCTGCTTTCCGGTCATTTCTCGGATCTGCTGCGATGTGAGCGGAGCATGATGGCTGCATGACTTTGATATCCAGACGATACAGACTCTCGACCTTGCCAGGTACACAAAGGTTCCTTTTGCCTCCGACAACTTCATAGAGACCGCAAGAATTTGCTGTGACCTTGAACTCTAGATTCTTGTTTCTCTTCATTGCGCTTTTTAGCGAGAAAACATTGCAGGCAAAGTCATGGATGTGCCAGACATTGTGGACTACCTCTTGATAGAGTTTCTTTCCGATCCGGAACTGAATCCTTATGTCTCCTTCACCATCCGCTGTCATCTGCGTCTTGTTTCCAATCTGAAGAGTCGCTGGAGTAGCGAACTTGCGGAAGTTTAGGAACTTTGTGGCGTCGTTCGTGATATGCTGTGTAGCACCCGAGTCAAAGTACCATGCTGCTTCAGACGATGAGCAAGCAACGAGACCGTTTGCTGCGATCAGACCCCCAATGCTGGTGCGATTACTTTCGTCAACGCTCGTCCTTCTAGGAGTTTTCCTTTGTCCTCGACAGTCTTCTGCTATGTGACCAAACTTTCGGCAATTGGTGCATTTTGGCTTACGTCTCATGCCTTTCGTCTCGTTTGATGAGTGACTGCGATGACCTCCGGCATTGCGTTTCGCCATCAGACTAGAGGAATCTCTGAAAGAGTCACCTTCTCGAGTTGCACGGCCAATCAATAAACGTTCCAACTCTGCGACCGTCTGTTTTTCGGTTGGCAGCGTGTCCCAGAGCATACCGAATTCTCGATACTCATCCTGAGGTAGAGACTCGAAGATGCAGGCAATCAGGATGCAGTCGTCGAATGTAACGTTCTTCTCTGTCTGTGCCGTTGACAAGATATCTGTCCAGAGAGAACACATCTGGGCAATGTGGGTGGCCATGTCGACGTCCGGTGACTTCGTAGTTCGCATGAGCTGCGCCAGAAGCTTACGCAGACGGTTGGACGACTTCTGCTCGAAAATTTCAAGTAGCTTGTCCCACATCTCCTTTGGTGTCTCGCAATTTGTGATCATGTTTTGGACCTTTTTGGATAAGGTTGACCAGATGATGCCACGGACTGTACTGAATGCCACTCTGTATTTTTTCTTGTTTAAGGTGTATTCAGACTTCTCTTCTGCTGTTGCTGATAATAACGGCCCCGCGGGTTCAACCCATTCACCAGTCAATATCTCGTAAACGTCTCGACCGGTGAGGATGTCGACTATTTGTCGTTTCCAACTCCTCCAGTTCTCCGGACCAGACAGCTTTTCAACGTCTTGGCGAAGTAGGCTATCCATGGTGGCTTTCGGGAACTGTTGACCAGGATACGGATTACTGTGATGGTAACTGGGACCAGGATACCGGATTCAGCAAGCAGTAGACTTGTTCATCAGTGTTGCTGTTGCGCAGTGGGAGCGTGCTGGGCCCATAACCTATTGGAGTTTTAAATCCAATGTTAATCAGCAAAGCTACACTACACTAACTAACTAACTAATGAAACTAGTGAGAAATCATAACGTAGTGATTTAAAAAAAAAACAAACGTTTATTAAGAATGAGTACTTTACAAGATGAACGACATATTAGGAGTGACGGCAATAATAAACGCTGTAAGCGAATATATATACACTTAAGGTTAAAAAATAGTAAGATAAGATTAGTGATTAAAAATATATCTTATTTACAATAAACATTTTTTAACCTATTAAAAAAACTAAACGAGAAAAGCCGATAACGCTTTTTATCTTCAACAAGTTTCCATTATAGCAACAAGCTCTATATAAACAATACCTTGCGGTTCCTGGCTCTTGGAAATACTACTTCTATGTGACGACCTTGGAGGATGATTTATTTAAGCGCATATTGCAATAGCCAGATAAACATGAACGCATTAGAGTACATCCCTAAAATGATTAATACATTTTTGGCCAAAAAGAGGGATGTCCTCAAGAAAACGTCAGAGATGCTGGATTTTTTATTTTTTTTGGTTTTAATAGATTGTTTCGAGCTTTTCTCTTGATTAATGTTTTTTTTTTCCCGTTTCTGTTTTTCGGCGAATTTTGGCATTTGAGGAAAAAAAACTGGATTTTAAAAATACAATTTTTTATAGAATTTCGGGATTTTCTGGGGATTTGTGATTTTTCTTTATAAGATTTAGTGGATTGGTGAAAAAAATCCAATATTTTTAAATATACAAAACAATTGTTTTTGGATATTGAACTCCTCGGTTGATATCTACAATAGAAACAAAGCCGAGTGACTATTTTTCCACTGATAAACAATGCTGGCTCGTCTTATATAATATGGCCCTGTACGACTATTATTATTGGCAGTAACAATAATTTAGCTAGCTTCGCTAATAAACAATCTTGGCAATGAAATGTTTTTAGTTTGAATGAATCTTAAAAGTGGTAGAGTTAATTGTGTCAGCTTATTTACTTTTTTTTTGCCTTCCATGGTGGATTGAGAAGTCATAAGCGTCCACAACAACATTTCCAGGTAGAAAAACTTCGTTTTACCACTTGCAAGTTTTACGATTTAGCATTATTTTAACAAACAGCAAATAGCCTCGAAAACTTTTGCATTAAAACATTAAATAGAAAGGGCTTAAAATCAAAGATTAAAACCTCAATTCAAACCGACGTTTGCTAATGGCTTTTCCAATGTCAAACGGAGAGCTTTACGAAAAGACCAAAGCATTGTGGAAAACCGAGCTTTGTTGAGAACAAATAACGCGGCATTGCACTCGATAGTCCTTCAAGACTTTATTAAAGTGTTTCCAAGATATACAGGCAATGTATTTCTCACATTCAAGTTAAACATCACCGTATTTCATCTTTATATTATTCAAACCATCTTAAAACTCTCTATAATAAAGGTATTTTCTAAAAAGGATTTATTATTTTTCAGAGAAATTAGCGTATATATTCTGCTAAAAAGGTAATATATTATTCTTCTTTATATTCGGCGTTACTTTCGAATTGAAATACGTGAACCAGAAAAATATTTTGTCATTTTAAGGATCTAAAAGCGTACCATACTAATAACCGCCACATGATTAACATTTGACTTATATGATTTCAAGTTCTCCATAACTATCTTCCTCAATTCCCAGGTTGAATTTGAGTTATTAAATAATTGGAACTGTGATTGGAATATTGCACATTCACAGTTCATTTATTTTGGTCTTATAATATCTGGAAAGTTTTAGTTTTGTTTCGGTAAATTACAATAAATCATATTGAACTAACAAGGAATGTACCCGAGGTGTTACCCACCGATTTGTTTCAAACTCGGGTATCATGTACCTCTCAGTGTAACTTGAAATCCCAGCACGGGAAAAGTTACGCTGGGCTTTCTTTTTGCCATGACAACCGAAAATGTATTAAACACCACGAATTGAATATTTTCCCATTGAAAATAACATGGGAATCAGAACGATTTGTTTTTGTTTTTTTTTTCAAATTTTAATGGCAAAACGAAAGCCCAGCGTAACTTTTCCCTCGCAGTTTTTTCTAGTTGCCTTGAGTTGTATATGATACCCGAGTTTGAACAAAATCGGTGGGGAATACCTCGGGTATATTCCTTGTAAGTTGAAGCCCGACTAGGTATGTCTTAGATTTGCCGCCTGCTAATCAGTCAAGTTGAAAGTAAATATTATATATTTTTCAGCCATGAATTCAACTGAATTACGATGGACCATGATGCACGTAAGTAACTTTTATTTATTAACATGAGTATTTAAAAAATAAGAAAAACTTAACTGCGGAGGGCACGTTATCCTTTTTTCGAAATCTTATAAATCGTTTTTTTTTAGGGCTTTGAAAATTGCTGCTTGAAATCGTTCAAGAACAACGCCTTTAAGATTTATCGCTATTCTCCTTCAGATTACATGGCACTACAATTTATCCTTCACAATATCCCAAATACTAAGTACGTTTCGGAATGATTAACAATGGTATAGAAATAACTTTTTCAGGGAAAATGAAATCTACAAGATTGACGTGATTTAAAAAAAATCGATAATAAATCAATGGTCATTTTTAACTTTCCGGGGGTACCTTAGTTTTTCTTTATAAAAAAGAGTTTTTTGAAGTTTCCACTTGTCACCATATGTTTTCGCCATTGATTCAAAATTATTATGATATATGCCATATGAGATGGTAGCGATGTGGGTGAAGAAAAACAAATCGTAATAATTGAACAATTCAAGACCGGTGAATCAGAAAAATGTAAAAAACAGTTATATTAGCTCACTTCGCTCGTTACGATCTAGACTTTGATTCGCTGGCAATTAGAGTCATTATGTCCGCATATTACACCTTTATAATCCCCTTATCATCAAAGACATTTTTGATTGTAAAAGATGTAAAACCTGAAATGAACTTTTTCTGGAAAATGGAAATAATGCTATAAAAAGATTTTTAATATTATAACCTCTTCTTTATTTATTCGAAACCCTTTTTAATCCCGCCATTTTATTACTCTTACTACGTTATTTTCAGCGTTATCTTATTCCTTTAAAATCGAATTTTTGGCTACAGTTAAAAATGCATTATATTAAAAATTAAAATTAAAAAAAATTAAATCGTGTAAATTTTAATTTATTATATATTATTTCTTTGTCTTTAATTTCCGAAATATTTATCTATGACTTTGACAAATAAAAATAACCGGTTTTAAGGTACTTGTTCGTATTCTACACTATCCTAATCTGTTAATTAAAAAAAATATATATTTATGAAATGGTGTGTTCCCATATTGTTTCGCCTGTAGACTTCAATATCGTGGAGGGCTGGATATCATTCGTAACCTCATGGCGAAAGGCATCGATGTAGGAAAGAGCTACGAAAACTATGCACGGGAAGCGATGAAGTTCAATGTAAGCTCCTATAAGTATTTCCGACGTCATTTCATTTTAATATTTATCTAATATGGTCTTAGCCAAAAGTGACGACAGTCTATTTATTATTTTCTAGATTGTAGATACAGCAATTCAATTTTATACCAGAGATAACGTTGCTGATTCCATACATCTTACACCACCTTTCGATTCAAACAGTTATGTCATTTTGACTGGAGTAAAATCTGGAATGAAGCGCGGGGATAATCAGTATTCCATCTTGGGTCTGTCGTGGCACGTCTGGTTGACCACCGCACTAGCCCTTCCCATCTTGTCCTTATTCGCGTCGTACACATCAAGTACTACGATTCATTCATTTAGAAGAAGAACGATGATTTTCCTGGACAACTTTTGGTTCTTTACTTCGCATTTACTGCAAAATGGTCAGTGCATTTGGAATATTTACTTAATAAAAAACCGCGAGTGTCGCGCTTTTTCAAATACAGTTGACATGTTTAAATCGAAAAAATGATCAACTGAAGGAAACAAACGCGTGGGTCTTCTTTGTTTCTGAACTTGTCCAACTTGTTTTCTAATTTCATTTCGGCCCATGGAAAAGACGCCCTCTGTGAATCACCATACAATTGTTTTTTTTCGCTATAGAATTTTTTTTTAATTGTAAATTATGTTTTTAACCGAAGATGTAAGGATAATTGTCTTAAGCGTGGTCTTAGATATACTTTTTACACGTAACGTTCCTCTATAGCCCAATTATGTTTTATTGCTTATTTGGTTTGTTTTTGCTTGTATTCAACTACCTCAACTACACTCTATGAAATTACGATTCACATTATTCAGTAAAATCAACTGTCAAGGTATGGTTTTTATTTAACGGAAATTTGTTATTGAAAGTAACTTTTAAACCCCAGTTGAAATGTATAACCATTAAATTTACAGTTAAATTGCATTTTTCAATACTACACTAAATTTAAATGTGTAACATAAAACAGTTTGATTATGGTCAAACACTTGCTAGTTCGAATTGCAATTTCTTGAGAAATACGTCTCTAATCATTAACATTTGACTGAAATAAAATCGCGCATCGGATAGCATGAAGAATTCGTGAATCAATCATTTTGTTTCACACGTGGTCCATATCACAAATACGTATCCGCGACCAGTAGTGGATAAGCCAATAATCTGAGTATACTTCAGTTTTCCTAATCTTGTAACTTGCCAAATGGTACACAAACCTTAAGTCTGCTCAGACTTTCTTGCACTGGCTGCTGATTAGTATTTATGATATGGAATACATTTGGGCATGAGGTGACGTTAGCACTTCCACCTCGCACCAAGAGGAGCCGCGTTCGATCCCAGCTTGGGGCACTGGCTGAAAACTCGGAACAGCTCCTTCTTCATAGAATTTGCGAGTTCTCTCCCCACTGGCAGAGATGGGCAAAAAATCATTTAGCGAATAACGAATAAATTACTAAATAACAAAATATCCGAGCAGATTTATTTGTCGATTGACAGGACAAAATATTTTAGATTTCGTTATTTGGTAATTAAACAAATATTTGGTGGTGGTCTTATTTGGTAAATGATTTAAAAAAATAATAATTTCGACTATTATCTTGTAAATAATTTTTAACGAATATTTCATGAACATTTATTTGGTAAATTGTTTTTTACAAAATATTTTCAGTCATAAAAAATGCAAATAATGGAAATATTTTCTTTAATTTAAATAACGAATAAGTAGACCGTGTTGTTTTTGCTTTGGTTAATCGAGTGAACGGTTGCCGGATATTTGATTCCTTGCTATGGCAACGTCAAGCGCTATTGCCAACGACACGCACCTCCAGGAACAAGGTTTAGACGATATTACGAAAATTATAGGGTCGGCAGTATTAGACGGGACATTTTTTCGTGTACTTACTGAACAGAGTGACGCGCAAAAGGTTGTAGCGCTCTGTGTAAAGTGCGAACCAAAACGTGTCGAAATAAAGGGAACCTGGAAAGCTACATCGAACTTTAAATCTCACTTGCGGAGAAAGCACGATTCTACCGTGGTGGAAGAGTATGATAAGTATATCGACGAGAAACGTAAGAAAAACGAGTTTCCATCAACTCCAAAATTATTTTCCTCTGGTCGCGGTAGATCTGTAGTTTCTCAAGAAGGTTTTGATAGGGACTTAACTAATTTCGTCCTCCATTCTTTGTCGCCACTCAGCATAGTAGAGGATCCCTATTGAATTAAACTATTCGAAAACCTCGGGATGCAGAAACACCTGCAAGTTATGAAACGACGCACCCTCGGTAGACGAATAGATATCATTTTTGACGATAATGTTGAAAACCTGAAAAATACCTTTAATAACGTGTCCTACGTTTGCACAACGGCCGACATCTGGTCTGCGAAACGAAGAAGTTTTTTTGGGGTAACAGCTCACTGGATAGATACCGGTTCCTTGGAACGAAAATCAGCGAGTCTCGCGTGCCGTCGATTTAAAGGTACCCACAGCTACGACAGAATCTCTACTTTACTTCAAGATATTCAAATGGAGTACGGGTTGAGCACTAACAAAGTAAGTGGATTTTCATTTTAATACAGGGTGTTCCCAAAATAGTCGTAAGACCGAGCGTCTGCTGGT
This sequence comes from Leiobunum rupestre, assembly GCF_980474605.1. NCBI lineage: Eukaryota > Metazoa > Arthropoda > Arachnida > Opiliones > Sclerosomatidae > Leiobunum > Leiobunum rupestre. Next base: position 47,724,460 of record NC_143391.1, on the reverse strand, counting down.
TCGACATGCAGCCCCCCCCCCCCCCCCCCCCAGGATCGGCGCCGCTGTCTACAGACTAATTTAAGACGATAATGTCAATAAATTGTACATCGAAAAGGCGGCCCAAATCGAAAAAATGCCAAAGAACATTTTCGTCTTAAAATGGTCTGTAGCACCCGCAGACGTTCGGTCCTACCACCATTTTGGGGAGGGGGGGAAGTTTCACCAAATTGTAACACGTTTGCTAGTTTGAAAAGAAGTTAAGAAATTAAAACAAGTTAAATGTTTTACCACGAATATATATGGCAGTATTTTACCTATAGATTATCGCCACCGTTACCGATAACCGCAGTAACTTTTTGAAAGCGTTCAAACTGTTTGGCGTTCTGCTTTCCCGAACGGACTTGAACGAGGATTCCGAATTGAGCAGTGAAGAAAGCGAAAACGACTCTATAGAACACCTGACCACATCTACCAATAATGACATTCAACAATCAAATGATTTACGTTTACCGCACCATTTGAGGTGCTGCGCCCATACACTCAGTCTCTGCGCAACCACGGACCTCACCAAATGTATCAAAACAACGGTAACCCTTCGCGATCTGCACAATCAAGTTATGCTGAAATGTACATCATTGTGGAACGCAGCTGGGAGACCTAAGTCAGCAGAGGTAAAGTAGAGATACTTTTATCAGAAGTCAATGACTTAATGAACCGAAGTTATTAGTATTCATAGCTCTAGCGAAAAGAGCATTTTCATTTTGTCCCCTGTTTTATGACTTTTACACTAGATGTGGAAGCTCGCAGTCAAACCATTAGATGTATCTACTCACGTTTTATATATACTCTTATACAACTTATTCCCATGGTTTTAGGTGTAATGGGTCTATCCACGTTATACTTAACTACATAGAAAATAATATCCACGGGTACCCGTGATTTTACAAAGTAGCGTTTGACTACAGTATTTTTATTGACAGTTGATATTTTCATATAGCAGGAAGGAAATGGTAACTTTTTTGTTACGCGAGTTATCAGGTTTATTTAACAACCTCCTCCTGCCCTGAGCGAAGTTGGAACAGCCGCTCCCCCTTAACGGAAATGTCTCTTTCACATTTTAAACTATCCGATAACTTTTTGTTTATTAACTTATGTTTATATTGTATTACATTATTAGTTATATTACAGAGCAGCTTTTTTCTTGACATTAGGTTATAGAAGGTATTTTAGGGCACACACTGAAGAGGCATGGAGAAACGCGATGGAACTCTCTCTACGACTCTTTAAGACAAATTCTCAGTGTAAAGGAAAATCTCCCAGAATTGTTTATGGCGTTAGGAATAAAACACTCTTGCTTCAAACAATCCGAGTTAGTCTACATAGAAGAACATTTGACTTGCGTCAAGCCTTTAGCAGAGGCATTGGATATTCTCCAAGGAGAAAAAAATATTTATTATGGAATTGTTCTACCCTGCTTGTTGGCACTAAGGCGAAAGCTGGAAATATTAAAAACAAACTCCTGGACCACTTGCGCGCCATTAGTTAAGTCACTTCTTAGCAGTATTGAAACTAGATTTGCAGACATTTTAAATATCGCCAGTCCAGAAGCTGAAAACGCTGCTATTGCAGCAATTTCACATCCAAGATTCAAAACGATGTGGTTTAATTGTATAGCTTCTATGCACCACAAAAAACTAATTAACCTGTTTACAAATACGGTGGCTGCAAACATGGAATCCACTAAAACTAAAAGAGGCCAATCTACCACCAGACAACGAAGATTTTTTTAGATTTTGGAACAGTTCAAAACCACGAGAAAACAAGAATGAAAAAGACGGCCAAAGCAGAAATACAGGTAATATATTTTCATATCCATGACTTTTTACACCATCGCTTTACTACTGACATGGATACCATGTACCCATTTGAAATTGGGCAGGGGCGCCAAATTGTGTTAAAGAGGCGCTAAAAGCTTGTCGATGAGCGGGGCGCCAAATTCAAAATAGAAGCTGTACCACTTAATTCAAAACAATCCGCGCCTGAGGCTAGCCAATCTTTTAATAAACATAAGTTCCGCAATAAAGTTAATTTACTTGGGATATTACAAGTACAGACACAGTGTATATCATAAGTAACATAATAACCACGAGTATTACATTTCGTGTTCTCCTCTTAAAGCTAAATTATTTAAAGTCGTCTGTCTCGGCACTGACCATATAAATGATTAAATTTTGAGGACTGATAACTATCCGTGAGTTGAAACGCAAGGCATTTTAAACATTATTTTTATAAGCTCTTTTTCTTTCTAAACTGAGACCGTAACGTGTTTAGACTAGTATATAATGCCGTAATGATAGTTGTTTGGAAGAATTTCCGGTTTAGAATCTTCCGATTACGCAATAACTCCGAGACAGACTATCATTAAACGACATCGTTCACTGTCATATTTATGGTATATATTATACAGTACGCGGAGAGGATAACGAGTGCTTAGAAAGTATTTAATTAACAGTGTCGTTTATGGTTTAAAGGTTTTGCAATACTTGGAAGACTCAAGTTTTGATATTTCGTCGTTGGCGGCTTACTCGGAAGTAAAACGAGTGTTCTTGAGGTACAACACGCCCCTGCCTTCCTCAGCTCCAGTTGAGAGACTGTTTTCATTCGCGACAATGGTGAACTGCTCAAGGGGTAATAGGTTGTCTGATAATATGTTTGAGAAAAAAGTCCTATTAAAGGCGAATATTCTTCCTGATCGATAATGTATTAAATGGCGTTTTGCCGAAATTCTTCCCAGACATTTCAGTCTTTTTTTTCTTTTATCGTCCTTTGGCGTGCTTTGGTGTCTTACATTTTTCGACTTAAAAAGAAAGGTAGACGTGGTCGTCTGAGTAATGAGTCGGTGACATAACTACAGGGCCAGCGCTGGCGCAAGGCGAGCAAGGCGCCCGCACCTAGAAGAACATACATGTATTGAGGGCCCAGCAACTAGCGGCACTTATTGAGCCCCCGAACTTTTGGGGTTCCTTAATTTTTTCCTTCGCAAAACGAATTGTGTTGTGAGAAGAGGCTTGGTTTATCGCACTCAATAGCGGCGGGCCCGCGAAGCTACACTCCTTAGGGTTTTCTGCAAGGATGTTTTCCGTGATCCAAAGGACGATTTTTTGTGAATATGTCCAGGGCTCTACCTTCCCCCTCACCGAAAACCAAATTTACAAGGGCCCCTTAAAGGGATTATAAGCTCAATTATTTCTGTCGCCTTCCAAGAGTTTCGCTGTTGGTCACTGAGTCACCCCCTCCTATGGCTTTAGAACTTTTCGCGCTGCGTAGTAGAGGCAATCCCAAAAATGTGGGAGTCTTGCATAAATAACACATTGTAGGTTATATTCCCTTTAAAAATACATTAGCCCCCCCCCCCCTCTTCCGCCAACGGCGGGTCTTCTTTCACTGTGCCATTGCTGGGGAATATTGATCCTCTTGGTTAAAATAAAAATGGTGGTGGAATTTGTTTTATTGTCTCGGACACCGGTATTTACTTTCAGTCTACGAAACATTGTATTTTATTTTATAATTTTGTAATATATTCAGTTATTTTCCTTGAATCTATCCCTCTCAAATAATTCGTTATCTACTAAATAATAACTAAACAAAGTATTTTCGACAATTTATTTGTAAAATACGCAAACCTGAAATATCCGCTGGAAAAATATTTCATTCTTTTTTTATTTGTTAGATAAATTTATTTGAAATGATTTAATATAATAGATATTTTGACCTTTTTTATTTCTGAACTAATTATATTAAAAATATTTTCTTATAATTATTTAAAATTTTTTCTCCAAATAAATTAATTGTTACATTATTGATAAATAACAACTAACAGGGAAAAAAATTATTCTTTATTCGCTAAATGATTTTTTGCCCCTTTCTGCACACTGGTCAAAGGGGTTATCCGCGAGTTTTTCGGTTTTCCTTTTCATTAAATCTTTTAAATGTGAATGGTTATAATGAGGGAAAAAATGTATTGGCAAGCGTGGCATGAAGGGCTTGCCACCACTCTCCTACGCATTGTAACCCGGCTACCTGAATAAAAGGCATTAAACGTCGCTGGATCGCTTGGGCTTAGATATTAGCCTAGCTGGTTATTATTACCCGAGACGAGATTACAGTCAGTGTCTCAGTCTTCAACGGTAGAAGGTATGAAATTATTTCTAATACCTGTTTAAAAACTTGATTTACCATTTCCTTCATATTTTCATAAAAGTTCATAATAAGAGGAAATTACTTTTACAGACGCGTAAAGCCGCAGGCGTAGTATAATTTGAATTTTATAGTTTCACAAGGATAATTTCATGGCAAAAACTAGAATACCACTTCAAAGTAGGGATGCTTATAGTTTATCTAAAAAACAATTTGTTCTCGGTTACAAACATAAACACCACATTCAAGATATTTAGATGCTTCGAGCTTAAGACTTCAATTTTAGAGATTATAACTTTGCTGGCTATTGATTACGAGTATCAATGAAATAGTGTAATTCATTTGAGGACTGAAATAGACTTTGTGGTTTTAAATACGTAAGAAATCCTACGGGATTAATATTTTATAAAAATTTGGTACGTGAAATTCAAGGGTTGATCTTAAAGGTATAATAGTAAGTGAAGGGACCTGTTGGTTCGCGTGGAACGAAGGATTTGTCACCACCCACTCGTATGCAATTTAACCCGGCCACCGTAATTAAAGGCAATAAAAGTCGCTATATGTCTTGGGCCTAAGGTTTTACTTTAGTTATTAGACTAGGTGATTATCATTATTATTATTAATACTAATATTTGCAATGAAGCTTCAATGGTAAATTGATTGAATTTTAGTATCCCTACGAGCTTTGTAGAGATTATGCTAGTGAACTTAAAATACGTTAAGTCTTTTCCGTAGACTTTCTCTAACAAAACACTTTTTCTTAATTTCGCAACTTCATTTTCAAGCGGTGTATGTTATAAGTGTTAATCATAACTTATTTAATTAAACCCAGGTTTCATGTCTGCGAAAACCCGCTGGTCTTTTAACATCGTACTGGCCGTGTGGCTGATAGCGACCAACATTTTAATGAAAGCGTTTTCTGGAAATTTGAAAGGAACCATTCTTATTGTAAAGGGCTCTTTCATTGAAACTATAGAAGATTTGGTTTCTAAACAACATTTAGTTTTACATATGCTTTATCCTTCTAAAATGAGTTATTTACTAGAAGTAAGTTTTTACTGGCTGACGCAGCTTGTTATATTTTCGAGTTAATGCACTTCTAAAAATAAAGAGGGAACCATTGCCTTGCATGTAGGAAATGTCAAAGCAGTTTTAAATGGTATTCATTTGGTTTTAAAGAGAAGCGAACAACCACTCTTCCGCGCAGTTCGACGGATGGGCAGAAAAAGGATTGTTTACTATTCATCGAGGAATACTTTTTACTCGATGATGGCTTCAGTTGGAACTGGTAGAGGCGCCCTTCTTTCTTACACACAGGACGTAAATAAATTCGTCATCGACAGTTATTTCTGGTTCATAAAACCACATGGAAGCATGATACACGTTGGAAGCAGCGAGTACGAATTCAATTACATGTTCTTGACATTTTCCAAACGAATGCTCACAGAACATCTGGAGAACGTCGACTATTTGTAATAAAACAAACTTTGCACTTAATTTGGAAAGGCCTTCTTAGCTTCGGTTTTAATATTTAGTTTTAATTATTTTAGAACTTATTATAAAGTGTAAAGTAAACCCTTTGCTAGACTAACAACATAATTTTAAATTAATTGATCTAAAATAAGCAAATACCATTGTAAGCAGTAACCGAATCTTAAAAGGTATATAAAAATATAATGTTTAAATATTGGATGAAAGAAATGACACAGAAGTTAAACAAGTTTTTTTATAGTACAGCTATGCCTAAAACAATTAGTTTTCACGTAATCGGTAAAGGCATAATTATTATAGAGTAAATTTATTACAATTAAAACAATAAACAAAAAGACTAAAATTACTTAATCTCTCACTGGCGAGTTCTTTTTCAAAGTGATTCACATTAAAAACCCAGATAATGTGTAAAATTTAAAGCGAGAAAGCTTTGTAGTTTTTTGTGTGATTTCGTAAGAATTCTTTTATTTTATGGTATTTACAAAATGTTTTTTTTTAAATATTTTCGAACTATTTTCAAAAATCACTTTGTTAAAATCTTCATTATTTGAATGATTGATTCAGCGGATTTTTCGATGAACTTTCGTTGAACGTAAGCTGTCCCTTCTTTATAAGTGTGAAGGGATAATACCGCTAAGATAACCTTTCGTAAAACAAATGACCATCACAGTAATTGAAAAGTAGTTTTTACTAAAATTCGTATTCTTCCTGAATTTTGTCATATGAAGTTGACAAAAAAAGGGTGCTAGATTTTTGTAAAGAGAAATCAAACACACTTTCGCGGAAGTATTTTGAATAGTTTTAACTAATTATTAATTTTACTGCTCTTTAGACAATGTGTCATTTTATTGATTTTATGAAAAAAAAACATCTTTTTTGCAGAGCTTCTCGTTTTTTGGAGACTGCTCAGTCTGAAGTGAAATACAGATGGGAAGCCTGGAATGGCCGTGCGGGACGTTTTATAGCACAAGGAGGTTTGAGGGAAGCTACTCCAATGAGTTTCTGGTTTCTCTGCTCTGTTTTCGAAATATGGCTGTTTGGCATCTTGATATCTGCCGTCTGCGCGTGTGTCGAATTTTGTTGTTGTTAAAGGGGTTCTTGTTCAGTTTGTACATTGGTGTGAACTGGAAAGTGACATAAGTGCAATCTTTACAAATCCGCTCGTACCAGACAAAGATAAAAATTTAAAAAAAATTCAAACTTATAAAAACATACACATTTTATGGGAAATACAAACGCTGTTCATAGAAAAATTCAAGTTTATCTCACCCAATCACACAAATTAAACATTTACTTATAAGGCAACACTCAATGCTAAATGAATATATTCAGCAAACAACCTAGTTCGTAAAGTTGTATGACTTAAAATAAAGCTTTGGTCGTTTTGAGAGTAGTTAAATGTTTTAGCCCCAATCGTACAGTTACCCTGAATTGTAAAAGAGAACACTTATATTGGTTATGTGAGAAAGCTTAATATACTGGAAATCCAGTGGCGTAGCTGATGGTCCGCAGGGCCCGCGGGGCGGGGGGGCCTCAAGCTTCGGGGGGTTGGGGGCTCTGAGTTCTCAGCTACGCCACTGTGGAAATCTTTAATCATTATCTGTTTGTTCATTAATTACCTTTGTCGTTGTTTATTTCAACATCTTGTACATAACTGACATTTGTCGTTAGAAAAACAAAACAATTAGTTTCTTCAAGAAAAGCAATTTGAGGGATGAACAATCCATAAAACAAAATGCTGAAAAAAGAAGCCTGATTCCTTAATATTCAGCACCATGTCTCTTTTTATGTCATTAATAAAGGAATGAGGCCTCATTTCCATTTGGATCTTTAAAATGCCCTTCGAAGAATTGCATTTCGAACGATCTGCATAACCTGTATTTAAACACTGTTTCAAAAAAACCAATTACTTATTCTGTAAAAGAATAATATTGTATCTTACAAAATTGCCTATTTGAAAAACATACATCTAAGATGAGTTCTAAAAATACTTTTTCAGATGTATAAAGAGCATTACCTTTGACTTGAAATTCGACATTAACTAGTGTATTTAGTGGATTATAAATAATTTATAACGGTGACGAAAAGAATGCGTTTCCCTTAACTCGAAGGAACTTGAAGATGAAAATTACAAATTTAGCGTTAAAATGTATCATAATGACTATGCTAAAACCATTTTTTGAGTTACACCGAATCCACCTCAAGCTTTAAAAGTAAGTTCTATTGCCCTAAAAATATCAAATCAGTTTTATATCTAATTGGTTCCCTAAACCTCACGTCTTCAGAACCGATTGAAGCAATCGCCAATGAAAATTTTTCTTTCTTCTCTCGCACCGAAATCAATTAGATCATGGTGCAAGCGGAGTAATAGATGTGATAATTTTAACTAATGCACTCGTTAATGTCAATTGATACGCAATGAGAATGCTTCTTATTTATCTGAAAAAAGAATTTTCGTCATGAGTCATCCTTGGTCTTAAAACTAAATCGATTTTCATTCGGCATAAAATATTATTCCAAAAGTAATCATTATTCCTATGTTTAAAGAAAAAATTTCCTAACGTCACAAATTAATTCAAATGACGAAAAGGTGGTAAGCCCACCGCTAACCATTTCTTTTCGTCGGCTACGGCAGATGAAGGCTACGTTCAGTGAAGCTTAACGGTCTTATACCGTTTTACGTTTGCGTTGATTCCGTTGAGACTTTTTATCCTGTCTTGTTGAACGCTTTTTTACGATTGTTTTAATTTTTATAAAATATCGTCTGCTGTGTCGTCCGCAGCTAGCCTTCCCGCGTGCTGTGACGTCACGATTCCGTTTAACAACGAAGAAACCGGCTGGAAGAGCAGGTTCAAATGTTTCAGCAACGCTACGTCACACCGGAAATAGAAAAAAGCGTACAGTAGAAAACTGGTTCCAAAATACTGCAACGTTTAATTTGTTGCAAGCTACTGAACGTAGCCGAAATCAAGGCGCCAAATCGATAAATTAAAATGTCCCCGTTCGTTAATGCCCACTTTTTTTTTAAGATTATATGAAAATGTACTTTCAGTTAAAAAAGATCTCTATCTAATCTAACGAATTGCAAATAAAATTCGAAGTATAGTATTTAAACATTTGTATATATTTATATATTTTTTATTAAAGCACTAAATTTTGTTTTGATCGTTAATTGAAGTTATGTTTAACTTAAACCTTAGTATAATTTTTAAAGTAATTAAATGCCATCGTAGCAGAGTGTCTATTGTGAGATCTAATTGGATGTCAATTCCTGTTAGAGTATAATCATCGAAGGCAAGTCAATCACTGTTGATCCTCACTGCAGTATTTCATCAGTAAAAACCTTATCATTTATTTGTCATTACTGACTGTTTATGATCACAAGAATCTCAGAACTCTTCGATAAAATGGGTGGTTTTGAAATCAAAGCATATGAAAATTATCAACGGGCTACATCGAAAAGACATTGGTTTGCCAAGAAAGCATGATATCAGAATTCAATATACCGGTGCACCTAGGATATTGTATCATCCCATATAACCGTTGGTCTAATCGGAAATTCCCTGCGCTAGAATCCATAGTCCGAACTGGTGACGAAACAGCCATTTACCACAAGAGAGCCCTACTGTTGACCGTCAGACCCCTGACGCAAGCCACTTAACCCCCAAAAGGATCAGCAATGGTACGACCATTCCCCACTTCACGTACAGCTGTGGGAATAATGGTGATAACTGTAGCATTCAGGCCAGGCCCGGACTGGCTCCTTTGGGGGCCCTCGGCTAGAGACTAAAGAGGGGCCCCCTTACCGGGTGGTGGGGGGGGGGGGGGGTATGGAAAAAAAATCAATTAATTTTTTTAAATGAACAGTTAAATACGGAAATGTCGGCAAGCTCATTAGGAAAACCACCCCCGCACACAGGGCCGTGCTTAGAGGTCTCGCGGCCCCGGGCGAAATGCATAGGCGAAACCGAGTATAGCGGCCCTCCGGTATATTCGTCCCCATGGGAAAATTTAAGCGGCCCTGGGCGACTGCCCGTCTCGCCCCCTCCCCCCCTTAAACACGGCCCTGCCGGCACAGCTGGAAACAAATTACGCTGAGTCACCAGATATAAACGTGGACTCTCTCTACAAGCCTGAGCTGAATCCCAGTTGCCGGTCCCTACTTGACCAACGTCGAAGGTGGAGATAGGAAACTTTAATCACTGTTAACTTTTCCAAGTGTGCCACCATCGTTTTAAGTTTCAAAAACCGGACCCCGACTCCGCTTATTTCACACCGTGACCCGTTACGGGCCTTTCCAAGTAGGCACTTAAATGCAATATTTGACTTAAGTGGAGAAAAGGCACAGTCTAAGGACAGCTCAACAAACTGAAGATATCGCCACTAGTGAAAAATCCTTCTACATGAATTCCAGAAAGCCGTCAAGAGGCCAGGACAATTTTTTCTCTTCTACGGGTCAGAAGAGGCACCCAGATCGCAATCAGATGGGAATCAGTGTGCGTATCTAAATGTTTGTTTGATGAAACTGCAGTTATCGTTTACTCGTCAGAGCATTTAGTTGTGGATACAGTTGAAGCAAAAAACGTCTTTTACATTTGCCTAGTTCACAGACTACGAGAAATTCACTGATCTGATCCCCATAGCGCTTAACGATGGAGCTCAGATTTATACACTTGGAAAGAATTCAGTTAAAGTGGACGCGATAATCTGTAGAAAAGCTTCAGTTCTCCAAGATATCTGATGTCTTGTACCTCCCAAAACTGAAACGTAACCTGAATTCAATCAAAATCAGCCAAAAGACCGGGGATTAAGCTTGCGTGATATCGAACCACAAATTCCTACCCAGATTACGCGCTTATCAGATGTATATCCCTTTATCAATTAAGGGATGTATACGAAGAGGAGCATTGGAAAATTCTGGGCTGGTTATTTCCAAATTCCTAACCTGTATCGACTCTTTCGAACGTTTTTGGTAAGAAGCAAACCACACAGAGGAAATCATGATCTTTCCGTATAGAAGAGCTATTGGTAGTCCCAACTTCCGGGACCATCTATAATAGGCTAGGTATATTGTTTTTCTGTTAAAGTTGACAACTATGGATCATTAGTAAATTGCAAACTGCTTGATCTCAAAGAGGTATTCTTTGCAATAATAAACCAGTGTACTTAGAAGCTTTCAAATCATTTATCACAGAGACGTTTGGTACCATTTCATTTGAGAGCAACATAAATATGCAGGATAAATTTTCTGATATTGTCACAAAATTAATTTAGCTTGGTGAACTAAATAGATTGCGGTCGATGATGTGATGCCAATACCCTCTAATTCCGTTCACTTGATATAAAGGCAATAAACGTCAACTACTTCGCCTTAGCTAGTACCTTGAATAATGACCTAGCTGAGTTATTATATAAATACACTTTTAATTTTCTAAAATATAATTTCATGGGGAAGTGTTCAAAAATATACGTACAGGGTGTTACGAAAAAGCATGTAAACAATTAAGTGACGTGTTATTTGGGTCATATTGAGTCGAAAATGTCTAATGAATATGGGTCCCAAAATTCATTGATTCCGAGTTATTGACCATCAAGAATTGGTATCCAAAACGTGCAGTTTCTATTATTCATTCGACCCAATTGTTTCCTATTACTAATCATTTTATTTTTTTCCGAATAAGATAATAAAACGATCACTAGTATGAAAAGTGCGTTATTAAATTAGAATAAGTAGGACAAGTGTGTAAATTAAATTTTACATAAAACGAAGGTGTTCCAAAGTGGCACCGTTGTGTCAATGAGTTTCTAATTTAATTGGGATCTTTTTCTTCTTCAAATGTCATGAAACACGTACAAATTTAATTTAATTAAATTTTTTTTTCCAAATTACCACCTACAAATGATTATTGGATCCATTCGAAGATTCCATGCGTGTTATGGATAGTTTCACAGGCTGCCTCTAAGAACGAACTATATGAGGCAACTGATTTATATTGAATTCGAATTCGCAGGTTTGTGTCCGTCACGTCGTGACGCCATCCAAAAAGGGGAGGTAAGTGGTGACCTCATTATCAACGTTATCAAACGTACTATGCAGTGACACCGCAAGGATTTTTTCCCACGTAGGCACTACAATTTGGGGCCCCCTCTTGCCCACCAATTTTTAATATAATTACTTAAACCATAAGTAACATAATCAACATAAGTATGACACTACCTATTTACCTAATGAATTTTTTAAATAATGGTCTGTTTCACCATTGATAACGTAAATTAATATGTGACTAAAGACTAAAAACTCTCGGCGAATTCCTCTTGGTCTTTGGAAATCGCCGAGTGGTACAGCCAAAGCCCATTAAAAATTAAAATGCTTTCAAAAATGTAAATAACGCTTACTTTGGGTGTAAATATTTATGCATTATTATATCCGGAGAGAAAAATTACTATTATAAACATTAAACATTAGCTTGTTATTTTCGCTGGTATGAATAACCATCTGAAACTATACTACTATTATAACTAACAAAGTTACTCTGTCAACTTATAAACAGGGTGATTCAATAGTCAGTACAGAAATTTCTGGTGTTGTAGGGGATGAGCTGAGCAGTATGCAGGTTTTTGTCTGCGACGAGTTTAAACAATTAGCACGACTTCTGCGTTCTGCAGCCCAATTTACATGCATCAGATTTATAGCCCGGTGTACCGGTAAGATTGAAACCACACCACCGGAGGTCCATCATCAAATGCCCTATGCCAGCGTCCACACGCCCGGACAGGTGACAAAACCAGCAGGGTAGCAGAACCCTACTACTGATGGTCGCACCTTCGACGCAAGCCGCTCAACCCAGCAGATGGTGCAGCAATGTGCCGACCAACGCGCCTCTTCGCACACAGCAGTGGGAATAAGAGCGGATGCTCTGGCAAAGCCAGCTGACACCCTACCTGGAAAGGTAGAGAGCCTAGCCCTTTGGAAAGAGCTCCTAAAGGGGAACGGCGGGCAAACGGCAGCCCGCATATCCCTGCACAGCTGGCACCGGATCTCCCGGTGGAACCCCAAAAGGCCGGGAGATGGGTCCGCCGTGCCCTCATACGGAGGCCCGCAGCCCCACAGCAGGCAACTCAATCCGCCGAGACGGCCAGTTTGTCCGGCCCCTCTCCGTTAGCCTGGGCCGAAGCCCAGTTACCAGCCCACACCGGACCGAAGAGCACAATTTACACAAGAAACTAATTTTTCATTAATTTCTAATAGTTAGATAGAACGATAATCAACTTTTATTCAAGGGGGGCGAATTACGTAAACGCGCCACGCGAAAAACCGGGGCTATGGTTGTAAGTTCGTATTTCAATAACTACTAGGAAATTTTAGCTAGAAACTCAGAATTATCGTTCCTAAAACTGACCAAACTGTGTGCAAATTTAAAAAAAAATCGCTTGAACCATGATAACATCATTGGGTGAATTCACGTGGAATATCTCATAAGAGAAAGTGAGTGTTGAAGATAAAAAGCGTTATCGGCTTTTCTCGTTTAGTTTTTTTAATAGGTTAAAAAATGTTCATTGTAAATAAGATATATTTTTAATCACTAATCTTATCTTACTATTTTTTAACCTTATGTGTATATATATTCGCTTACAGCGTTTATTATTGCCGTCACTCCTAATATGTCGTTCATCTTGTAAAGTACTCATTCTTAATAAACGTTTGTTTTTACCTCTCCGAGGGGACAAAGTCCCCTAGGAGGGGTTATACAACGACCGTGTCTGTCTGTGGGTGGGTCTGTGGGTGTGTCTGTCTGTCAGGACTGCGAACGCGTTCGCATTTTCGGTGCAAAGTGTAATCACTGCGTACGCAGTTTCTCAAAGGGTTGGCAAAACCACCGTGTGACGGTGAGCGTTAACGGATGCATTTGCGGTTTGGTTTGGATGGTGTTTTTTCGCTCACCGTCGTGACGGTTTGGTGTAATGTTTATGCGTAGGTTGTGAGTGTTGAATTTGTTGTGTTTGTGTTCTGATGGATGTGCATGTTGAGTCTGTTGTGTTCATATGGGCGTTTTCTCTCCAACTTCTTCTTAATGACTTTGGGACGGACCGAGTGCTGAGTCCAATGGCAGGGTTTCCACCAGTTGTACACGGTATTCGTCTTAGTATCAATTTGCGATCGCATCGGGCGGGATTTGAACCCGAGACCTCCTGATTGACAGGCGGACGTTCTACCACAGAACCACCGACACTTGTTACGCCTTATTGAAAATTAGACCTTCAGCTTTATCGGAAGCGTATTTAATAGAGTACGAAATTTTGGTTTAATTGAAATAGAATTGAAATTGAAATTATTGCATCGAAGAAATTCTAATTTAGCGTTTCTCTATTGATTAAAAACAAATGCGCCACCCAAGTTTCGAACCCAGACCATTCGGCTTGGCAGTCGAGCGCTCTACCACAGAACCACCGATAGCTGCTTAGATTCACTGAAATTAAGACAGGCATCGTAAGCATAATAGGTAATAAAGTCTTTTTTTATTAATGAATTTATGAAGGCCTAATCTGGTATTTTTTAAAGGTTAAATCTTGTTTTAGCGCAGTCAGCCGAGATTAGAGGGTTAAAGGGTAGACCCTGTGGGTGGTCCACTTTCTTAACGACCTATATATAGTTCTGTTAATTCAAAGGAGATAATTTAACGTTAATTGCTTTAAGAGCTGGCGGTTAGTCAAGTGGCTCTCTGTGCTTTGTTGATGGTAAGGTTTTTGCTTCTTGTAAATACATTTGGTGTGGATATTTGGATATCTACGATTTCTAACGCAGTCAATGATTTCTTGGGTGTGCGAGTCATTATATGATATTGGAAATTGGACGGCATTGGTCTTTTTCATGTGGTATGCGTCACAACGTCAACAGGAAGTGAACGAGTCGTCCACTACCAGATATCTACGGTATCTTCATCAAGGGCGAGTGTTGAAATAAAATGAGCGTTAAAGATGCGGCAAGTATTTCGTAAGCGAGTAATTCCAAAAAGCCTCTGTAGATATTTCTTTCATTAAAATTTGCTTCGTATTATATTTAACTGATAAACTTGTTCTGTAAAAGGGTTTAATTCAATTGTGCATTGTTATAGTACGTCTAACTTACTGTTGTAACTACTTAACTTATGATATTCTGAATAAATTAAAATTGGTCGTTTCGTCTCAATTATTTTAATTATAATTAAAATTTTATACCGGGCGGGATAGAAATGGGTTAATATTTTTAACAAATAACTCTAAATTGCGGAGATATATCTTTAAGGGTTATCTCGAGAAATTAATACCACTAGGGACAATTCTACCGAGGAGAGGTATATTTTGGCTTGCCAACTTGTTTTAAATCACTACGTTATGATTTCTCACTAGTTTCATTAGTTAGTTAGTGTAGTGTAGCTTTGCTGATTAACATTGGATTTAAAACTCCAATAGGTTATGGGCCCAGCACGCTCCCACTGCGCCACTCTGCTATGCTGATGATCTAGTCTGCTGTATCCCGGTTTCAGTTACCATCACCGTAATCCGTATCCTGTCAACAGTTCCCGTTAGTAACCATGGATAGTCTTTTTCGTCAAGACGTCGAGAAACTATCAGGTCCGGAGAATTGGAGGAGTTGGAAAAGACAAATCGTCGACATTCTAACCGTACGAGACGTATACGAGATCCTTACTGGCGAATGGCTTGAACCAACGAAACCATTAACAGTAGCAGAGAGATCTGAATACACTTCAAACAAGAAAAAATACCGAGTGGCATTCAGTACAGTCCGGGGTATCATCTGGTCAACCTTATCCAAAAAGGTCCAAAACAAGATCACAAATTGCGAGACACCAAAGGACATGTGGGACAAGCTGCTCGAAATCTTCGAGCAGAAGTCTTCAAATCGTCTCCGAAAGCTTCTGGCGCAGCTCATGCGATCTACGAAGTCACCAGACGTCGACATGGCCACCCACATTGCCCAGATGTGTTCTCTCTGGACAGATATCTTGTCAACGGCAAAGACAGAGAAGAACGTAACATTCGACGACTGCATCCTGATTGCCTGCATCTTCGAGTCTCTACCTCAGGATGAGTATCGAGAATTCGGTATGCTCTGGGACACGCTGCCAACCGAAAAACAGACGGTCGCAGAGTTGGAACGTTTATTGATTGGCCGTGCAACTCGAGAAGGTGACTCGTTCAGAGATTCATCTGGTCTGATGGCGAAACGCAATGCCGGAGGTCATCGCAGTCACTCATCAAACGAGACGAAAGGCATGGGACGTAAGCCAAAATGCACCAATTGCCGAAAGTTTGGTCACATAGCAGAAGACTGCCGAGGACAAAGGAAAACTCCTAGAAGGACGAGCGTTGACGAAAGTAATCGCACCAGCATCGGGGGTCTGATCGCAGCAAATGGTCTCGGTGCTTGCTCATCGTCTGAAGCAGCATGGTACTTTGACTCGGGTGCTACACAGCATATCACGAACGACGCCAAAAAGTTCCTAAACTTCCGCAAGTTCGCTACTCCAGCAACTTTTCAGATTGGAAACAAGACGCAGATGACAGCGGATGGTGAAGGAGACATAAGGATTCAGTTCCGGATTGGAAAGAAACTCTATCAAGAGGTAGTCCACAATGTCTGGCACATCCGTGATTTTGCCTGCAATGTTTTCTCGCTGAAAAGCGCAATAAAAAGAAACAAGAATCTGGAGTTCAAGGTCACAGCAATTTCTTGCGGTCTCTATGAAGTTGTCGGAGGCAAAAGGAACCTTTGTGTACCTGGCAAGGTCGAGAGTCTGTATCGTCTGGATGTTAAAGTCATGCAGCCATCATGCTCCGCTCACATCGCAGCAGATCCGATAAATGACCGGAAAGCAGATCTCCAAGTCTGGCATGAACGCATGGGTCATCAGGATAAACGGGATGTAGCAACGACGTTACGGAGACTCGGATACGAAGTTCTAAACCAGACGTCTGACAAGCTCTGTGAAGGGTGCATCTACGGCAAGATGACTAGGCACAGTTTCGGCACTCGTTTGGAGAAGGCTACGAAACCAGGTGAAAGGATCCATTCAGATCTCTGGGGACCACCACCAACACCATCCATGAAAGGGAAGAAATACTACCTCCTATTCAAAGACGAGTATTCCAGTGTTCGAGCCGTATATTTCCTAACGAAGAAATCCGAAGTCGTCAATTGTTTCAAAGATTTCCTTGCCTTTTGCCGAACCCGCAATCACACAGTACAAGAGCTGGTCACGGATAATGGAACTGAATATGTCAACGAAGAGTTCCGTCAATGGACGTCTCAAGAAGGGTTACATCACCGCAAGTCCATGCCATACACGCCTGAACAGAACGGGGTCGCTGAACGAGAAAATCGTACGATCATGGAGTCTGTAAGGGCCATGTTGCATTCCAGATCGGACTTACCACCGAAACTCTGGGCTGAAGCGGTGAACACAGCCGTCTATGTCCTGAACCGAACAGCACCTACATGCATTGCTGGGAAGACGCCGTTTGAATTGTGGACAGGGAAGACAAACCCATCGATCCAGCATCTGCGTGTCTTTGGCACTGAGTGCTTTGTCCACATACCAAAAGAGAAGCGAAAGAAGCTGTCACGGAAGGCGTATAAAGGTTTCCTGGTTGGCTATGAAGACAATGCAGACGGATATCGAGTTTATGTTCCAGAGCTGGACGACGTACTAAGATCTCAAGATGTCAAATTCAATCCCGAGACGTGCGTTCCTGATTCCTGGATTCCTGTCTCTGGGGAGTCCTCCAGCCAGGGCGAGCAATTGACCGACGATTTCGTTTGCGAAAACCGGCCAACCAGAGCCACCAACTCATCAAAAGACGGACCAACCAGAGCCACTAATGCACCATCGGGCATGCCAACCAGAGCTGCCGACTACTCAAACGACGAGACAACCAAATCCGTCGAAGCATCGGAAGACGTGGCTACCGGACATAATGAGGCAACAGTGTCTCTTTCTGACAATGTCCGGGACAATCAACCTGAGAAGAGCGGTCCAGTCCTTAGAGATCGTTCTACACTAAGGAAAGTCCAACCATGTCAGAGCTGCCAGCTAGCAAATAAAGCATTCCTCATCTGCGACATGTTACCACAAACGGCACGAGAAGCACGTTCAAGCAACGAATCCGCCGAGTGGGAGAAAGCGATGGTAGATGAACTTTCGGCAATGAAAAGACACGACGTCTACGAAATGGTTGATCCTCCACCTGGTCGCAAGATAATCGGAAATCGTTGGGTCTTTCGTACAAAGAATGGTGAAGATGGGACGATCGTCAAGCACAAAGCCCGGCTTGTCGCAAAAGGTTTTACGCAACGAGAGGGAATCGACTTCAATGAGACTTTCGCTCCAGTTGCCCGATTCGAGACACTACGAATCTTTCTCAACCTAGTTGCCCAAAAAAATCTCAACCTCAGGCAATTCGACGTAAAGACCGCATTCCTTCATGGGAAGCTATCTGAAGAAATATACCTACGTCAACCCAAAGGTTTCAACGATGGCAGCGGACAAGTCTGGAAGTTGCGGAATAGTCTTTATGGTCTCAAGCAATCCCCACGGTGTTGGAATGAACGAGTCGACAAGTCCTTACGTGACCATGGTTTCAAAAACGCTGATGGAGACCGATGCCTGTACATGCTGTCCACCAACGCCATTTTCTTGGTTTTCGTCCTCTACGTCGATGATGGTCTTATTGCTGGAAATACTACCGAAGCTGTAGACGAGTTCCTTTCCAACTTCAGTGATGAATTTGAAATCATCACAGGAAGAGCGTCAACCTATCTTGGGCTGAAAATTGATACGTTGAAAGACGGGTCTATATTTTTACACCAGAGCGCCTATGTCGAAAAAATCCTGGAGAGGTTTAACATGCAGAACTGCAAACCAGTAAAAACTCCCACCAGCAGTCCAGACACTACCGATCAGAGCAGAGAGTTTTTCGAGTCAACGACCGTATATGCCTCAGCCATCGGAAGTCTCAGATACGCAGCCACAGGAACACGACCTGATATAGAGTACGCTGTCAATCGAGCGTCACAAGCTATGGCCAACCCCACAGTCGTCGACTGGAACTGGGTGAAAAGGATCTTTCGATATCTTAGAGGGACCTCTACACTTGGTCTCCTATTCAAGGCAGGCGATTCTATGACAACAAATCCTTACAGCGACTCTGACTACGCCGGCTGTGAAAAAACGAGACGTTCAACATCTGGAATCGTATGCTTAATTGGTTCAACTCCAGTTACTTGGGCGAGCAGAAAGCAACAATCTGTTGCTTTGTCAACCACGGAGGCTGAACTGGTAGCTGCCACTGAAGCGGCGAAAGATGTCGTCTGGATTGAACGAATCAAGTCTTTCCTGGGTCTCAACGTAGACGATGATGTACCCATACTCCGAGTCGACAATGCAGGGGCCATGAAACTCATCAGAAATCCTGAGTTTCATCGCCGAACGAAACATATCAGTATTCGTCAGTACTACATTCGTGAACTGGTCGAAGAGGGCGTCATCGACGTTATGTATGTCCCGAGTGAAGAACAGCTGGCCGACATTTTCACTAAGCCACTACCTAAAGAAGTCTTCACCCGCCACCGTCAGAATCTCAGTTTACGGCAGTACGAGAAAGTCGTCAACGAGGGCGAGTGTTGAAGATAAAAAGCGTTATCGGCTTTTCTCGTTTAGTTTTTTTAATAGGTTAAAAAATGTTTATTGTAAATAAGATATATTTTTAATCACTAATCTTATCTTACTATTTTTTAACCTTAAGTGTATATATATTCGCTTACAGCGTTTATTATTGCCGTCACTCCTAATATGTCGTTCATCTTGTAAAGTACTCATTCTTAATAAACGTTTGTTTTTTTAAATCACTACGTTATGATTTCTCACTAGTTTCATTAGTTAGTTAGTGTAGTGTAGCTTTGCTGATTAACATTGGATTTAAAACTCCAATAGTGAGTCACCCTTTTTTCTTTGAAATAATACACTACATGTCTACATCTCTGCCACTGACGGTCATTTCAAAATAGTCATCCAAATAAAGCGAAGAGAACTGTATACAAGCCTTAAATCTAGTCACAAGATAGCTTGTTGTCTGTTTATTTTTATCTCTGTCACACCTGTGCGATTTCGTGTTTCGTCTAGCCACGCGCGTAACGGCCGTGTTACCCGCGTAAGGCACCCTTTGCATTTTTGCTTACGCGCTTACCCCTGGTATTATACAATGGGTATTATTCGTTTTAAATGGAGTAAATATAAACCCATAAAATATGTGCATTAGTTGATAGTCACAAGTTCGAAATGTTTCAGCAATTTCTCTATTAATTCGGCTACGGCAAATTTACCAATATGAAAAAATAGGGCCCCCTTTTTTAATAAATTTTGGGCCCCCTCTAAATTTCCACGTAGGCACGTGCCTACTCGTGCCAATTGCTGGCGGCGCCACTGGTACTATGATATTGGTAGAATAGAAATATAAGAATTATCTTTTCGCCACGAATGCGTGACTGAGCTAGGGGTCCACTAAGCAGATTACGTATTTATTTTATAGGTATAGCCTTGAAGACGCGTGTCTTAAAATGAATAACCCTAAGCGCGGTCACGCCATTCGCGTCGAATAGTTTGTTCTTAGATCTCCATTGAATAACGCTAGCTCAAAATGCTGACACTGAGCACCTTTGTCCATAGACAAAATTTATAATGGTGACGGAGTTTTGCGCTTAAATCAAAAGTTGTTTTTCTGTTTTTACGCCCAATTAACTTTACCTCAATGTCATCAATGAATGAGACTTTTTGGTTGAAATCTTCCATGTCCTCTATGACCTCTTTTAGCATTCTTCGTGTCGATCTTTGTCGTCGTTGGCTACGTTTGTAGAGAGAAATATTGTGAATTTGTTGGTCATCTGTTTAACTTATATTAATATCACGAGATTCTTTAGCAATTTGCTCTACAGAATGTCTAAAGCATTTTGAAAAACCAAATGTCTTTCAGCCAATAACTTCCTTTTTATTGCGTCATTGTTAACTCCACTTAATAGGCGGTCCCTTAACATTGTAACCAATGTATTACCAAAGTTGCAAAATTCAGCAAGTTTTCTTAGTGCTGCAACATACGATGCAATAGATTCACCTTGCTCTCTATTTCTTTTATAAAACTTGTCACGTTCTACGACTTCATGCGGTTCAGGTTCCAAATGTGCATTTAGAATGTTAACTATTTCTTGATATGTTTTGTCTTTGGGTTTATCAGGTGCAACTAAACTTCGTAATAAGGTGTACTTGGCGTTCCCATAAATGTTAATAATTGAGCTCTATTCTTCACTCTAACTGCGTTTATAGCTGCTTGATTTCGGGCAACAACTACGGCATCATTAAATATTGTAACCGGAGGTTCATTAAAATCTGCAGCATTATTATATATATATTATTGATTTAATCGTTCAATGTAGATTATCCATTTGTCATTGTCAAAATCAAATGGTGGGTAATTTCCATAAAGTGTTGTAGCCATTTTAGTGTTAATGTTTATCCTTTACTTGATAGTGTGACAACTCTATCGTCTTGATTTATTCGTTTATAACTTGTTATATTTGATAACTTAATATTCGTGAGTGGTTCCTTAAAACTTTATATTCTTGATAACTTAATATATCTTTTATAACTTAATATATCTTTTATAACTTAATATATCTTTTATAACTTAATATATCTTTTATAACTTAATATATCTTTTATAACTTAATATATCCTTTATAACTTTATATTCTTGATAACTTGATATTTCTTTTACGACTTGATATTTTCTTGATTCATTTTTCTGTCCTCTTCTTAACCATGTTTCATTTGTTGTCCTTCACTGTTCGTCTTGTGCCTTAGCTGCTTGAATAGCGTGATCTTTTTGTTTTTAGTTTTGGTTAGTACTGTCTCTTGAGGCTTAATCGCTCGTAGTTATTGCCATACTTGAAAATCATTTTTGTTTTGAGAAAATCAAAATCCTTTCCGTCGGCAGTTAATACATTTAGCCTTTAATGGCGGTGATATACATTTAGCCTTAATTGGCGGTGATATACATTTAGCCTTAATTGGCGGTGATTTATATACATGAAGCTTTAATTGGTGGTGATATACATTTAGCCTATTTTATATATCATTAGTTCTTGTAAAATCCACGTCATGGCGCGAAAACTGTTCAAGACTTAGCTAGAAGAAGTGAACACGCACTTCTCCTCAGTAGCTCTTTTGAACAGTTTTATATAGTTTGGATAAACAAATAATTAAGAATTATTATGGTAAAATATGATTATTCGATAATCAAGTACAAGTAACCCAAAGTTAAACAGAAAAAACCCTTACAATATTCTGTTTAACTTTGGGTTACTTGTACTTGATAATCGAATACTCATATTTTACCATAATAATTCTTAATAATTTGTTTATCCAAACTATATAAAACTATTCACAAGAGCTATTGAGGAGAAGTGCTTGTTCACCCCTTTTAGCTAAGTCTTGAACAGTTTTCGCGCCATGACGTGGATTTTACAAGAACTAATGATGTATAAAATAGGCTAAATGTATATCACCGTCAATTAAAGCTTCATGTATATAAATCACCGCCAATTAGGGCTAAATATATATCACCGTCATTAAAGGCATAACGTATATCACCGCCATTAAAGGCATAACGTATATCACCGCCATTAAAGGCATAACGTATATCACCGCCATTAAAGGCATAACGTATATCACCGCCATTAAAGGCATAACGTATATCACCGCCAAATAAAGCTAAATGTATATCACCGCCAATTATGGCTAAATGTATATCACCGTCAATTAAGGCTAAATGTATAACACCGCCAATAAAGGGTAACGTTTTTTCTTTCCGAGCAGGGAAACCGTAGCCAACTTACCCTGAGTTGCTACAATTGTACCTTAAATCCCGGAAGAGATGCAAACCCTTCGTTACTTGGGGTAGCGATAGCTGCTGTCTAGGGGTTAAACTTTCTTTTAAAATTATTAACGACGGTAATAAGGATTGCCAAACTTTAATTGATATCAAATATAACATTACCTAGAAAAACAAATATTTACTAACCCGGAATACGACAGATCAAACATCTACAAAACAACTAAACTAAATAAAACACCTGACTAACCATTATACATCACACTAACAACTACAGAAAAACAAATACACTTTAAACCTCTAAAACCAACTATTTACAATATATAACAGACAGAAAACTATATTTACAAAATTCCCGAACTCCTAGCCCACCTTCAACATTGAGAAATAAACAAATAAACATAGATACTTATAAAGGATGATAAAATTGGCGAATAAGTAGATAAGTCCATAATGAAAAGGGATAATAAAGCTAAACCCTAAACAAATTTGAAGAAATTTTAAAACTTACTAAAAGCTCGTACCGATAGGTCTTCGAGCGGACAAAAACGCGAAACTCGGACCAAATAGATCTTCGAGTGAACCATTACATTAAATTAAATAACATAAAATAGCCAGAAAAACCAACGGTAGACCGGTTTCGTCCTATTTGGGACTCGTCAGTAAAGTGCGGGAAATCTGGCTGGCGACTATAACACCGAATAGAGAAACTAAGCCTAAATATTAACTTTTAACTTTTAACTAAACAGAGATACTTATAGTCAGCGAAATTCCAACTTCCGTGCTTAAGTCACTTATGCCGTCACCATGGGCACCAGACGGACGCCATGCACCAGCGCTTCATTACGCGAGCCGACACTTTTCGCAGCTTCGTCGCGCCGACTCTCCAGTTGCGTTGTGCCGCGAACCACCTTGTCTCGAAGAGCAAGGGACCCGGACTTGGTCTTCCTTTTTTCGGATAGCGACCGAGATAACGACACTTAGTTTTTCAAGATCGATGGGATTTTTCCCGCGCACTTGTTCAGTCAAATTATCCGGATCTCTTTTTTCGGACTTCTCTGACGTTTGGGTCCCAACACCTGAGTTTTGTTCAGCGCCAATGTCAATCAAAACACTGGACCATCGCCGCGACCGAATGGGAACCAAGGGGCTGATCTTCCCCTTGCCTAATTGGCGAACAGGGGTGACCCCTCGCGCGGAATGCTCGTGACGACGAGTTTTCTGGGAAAACCCGGGAATATGGGCCACACACCATTTATGGGCCCTAATAAAGCAATTAAGCGGAGCTAGAAGCTGAGTGTCTCCTTAAAACCCGACAATAAAAATACACTAAACAACAATGGACACTAGAAAATATTTTAACAGTAGCTTGGCAATCCTTAATTTCTTGGGGGCAGTGTAAAAACGGGAAAGAATGACTACGATAAATTAAGAAAGAACGAGGGCTAAAAATAGAACGAGGGCTTTTAGAAGGGATTGATAATTCATCGATATGTATTTTAAGAAGGGGAGAAATGAAAGCAGCTACCGCCAATCCGAAGTAAAAGATAAGGACAGGGTATAATAGGTAGAGCGACCCTAGGCCTACAGAGTCACCTCTTCATAGAAACGGCCTTTTTGACAAAGGCGTTGAAGAAAAGGATCGTAAATCTAAGACCAATTACTGCACCCAGTGACCAGCGCGAGCTCAGAAATTGGCCACACACGTAGGACCACTTTCCCTACTAAAACTAAATTGAATTTTACTGAAAATATATTAGCAAAAGCAAATAAATATTCGGGAACTAAATATAGCGTTACAAAAGGCTAAATGTATATCACCTCCAATTAAAGCTAAATGTATATTACCGCCCATTAAAGCTAAATGTATATCACCGCCAATTCAGGCTAAATGTATATCACCGCCAATTAAGGCTTAATGTACATTACCGCCAATTAAGGCTAAATGTACATCACTGCCAATAAGGCTATAAGTTTTCCAAAAATGTGTGTTTTATTAATTATTGTCATGTTCAACTTCAAAGTTGGAAGTAGGCTGCAACAAGCGCAAAACCAAGCAGCAGGGAAATGCGATAGGTAATATTTGTGTATCAGCTTTAATAACACACGAGTTTCTTTAGATAGATCTTTATTCAAGAACCGTTACAAACTGTATGCCGTGCACGTCAAATCTGTCTCCCTCTTATCAGTTCGAACGTATCAACGGTCAACATGGTTTTTTATTAAATAGGCCTAATAACATCTCCCATTTTTTAAACAATTTTAAACAGTGTTTGATTATTGTCAACGTTAAAGTATTAGCGTATATTTTATTTTTACATCCCCCTGTTAAATGCCGCCGTCCCTTCTTGGTACTTCTTCGGCATCTTGATTTGATCTCGGGGTCGAAGATAACGTTGGGTCATTTCATTCGGCTTGGATGCGGAGATACTTACGTCAGACCTACTGCTTCGGTTGTCCCGCCCGCTCACTCTGTCTGGAGAATTGTTGATTCTGCTCTCAGGAACTTTTCGTAATATTGGGTTTAGTCTAAACCCAGATAGTTCAGACTGGACGCAAGTCTGGTTTTCTATAATTTTGATCCGTGGTGCCTATGGTTGACTTTGCACTTTCTCCACCCGGATGTCTTGCCGATTTCGTCCAAACAGACTCCATTGGTCTGTTCGCAACAAG
Organism: Leiobunum rupestre; assembly: GCF_980474605.1. NCBI lineage: Eukaryota > Metazoa > Arthropoda > Arachnida > Opiliones > Sclerosomatidae > Leiobunum > Leiobunum rupestre. The sequence goes on along the minus strand of NC_143391.1, from coordinate 47,699,176 downwards.
TACGACTTCGGCCCTTCTATGGCTTCGCAGGTAGCTGCTACCCACGGGTAATGTCTTCGTCTTGGATCCATCTTAACTCTTTGTCCTTTGTTTATCGTTGGCAATCCTCGAGTTCCTCTATCATACCATTTCTTCGTTCTTTTTTGTCTCGACGATACGATTTCTGGAACATTTGTAATTACCGCTGGTTGTCATTTGTTTGGCACCATTGGTATTAGGGTTTGCGTTCGCCCAGAGAACAGTTTCTGCACGATTGTCGTTCCATCTTCTTTCGGAGTATTTCTCCACTCGAGAATTGCCAACAAGATGTCTTGTTTCGCGTATTCAACCTTGTTTAACAGGTTCTTGACGATTTTTACCGTTGATTCCGCCTTCCCATTGGCTCTGCTATGATACGGGGACGTTGTAATATGAAGGAATCCCCATTCCGACGAGAACTGAGCGTACTCCTTTCCCACGAAATTCGTTCCATTATCCGTTATCAAGACCTGTGGGTTTCCATGTCGTGCGAAGTGTGCTTTGGTATTGTTGATTAAAGTCGACGCTTTCATATCCTTCAAAACATCGAGTTCTCAGACTCCACTGTAATAATCCACGGTAAATAAATGATGAACGTAGTTTAACGTAATTATATGCAGGGATATCATTTGTCAAGGAAGCGTCGCGATGTCAAACGGTTTCAATGGTTCTCGTTGCTGCTTCGTTAAAAATGCTTGGCACGATTGGCATTTATCCACATAGTTTTCGATCTCTTTCTCCACTCCTGGCCAATAAACGGTCTTTCGTGCTTTCCTAATCGTCGCTGCCGCACCTATGTGGCTATAATGAAGTCTTCGTAGGATAACATCTCGAACTGACTCTGGTATCATGATTTTTGACCCTTGTATATGAGGTCTTGATCCACAGTATACTAATTTCTCGTGTCAGAAACACCTTAGAGGGACCGGACGTTCCTTTTGGGACCGTGGCCAGCCCTTCACGATAACTTGTTTTAACCGTTTCAAGCCATCGTCTTTGCGAGTGCAATCCGTATCACTTCTAAGGTAGTCAAACTAACCGGCAAATACCGCTCTGGTTCAACCCCGGCTATCTCTTGAGACGCCTCTTCGTCCTTTGGTAAAGGTCAAAACTTGATAGCTGTGCTGAGCCCGAGTAAGGCAGGAAACTCCGACTTAGCATATCCGCTATATGTAGCGTCGGCCCCGGTTTATATTGAACTTGAAATTGATATCTCTGTAATCGCAGCAACATTCGTTGCAACCGCTTGGGGCTAGGTGAAGGACCTTTGAAAATATTGGTATTAACGGTTTATGATCGGTTTCCACTGTTATTCCATAATGACCACCAATGTAGTGAAAACTATCCTCAAGCATTCCTTTTCTATTTGCGTAATTCGTTTCGCTCAAAGTTAACGTACGCAACAGGACGACCTTCTTGCAGTAATACGGCTCCCAGCGCCAACTTAGAGGCATTGCATTGGACAGTCACAGTCTTCGACTGGTTAAATACCGGTGCTTGCGTTAGCATTATCTTGAGTCCTTTAAATGCCGAATCTTGACTACTTTGGTTTCGTAGACATTATCTAGCTAGTCTTGGTTACGTCGCTTTAGTTAACAAAAGAGAATAATGATACGCAAAATCACCAACATTTCGCGTGTCCGACTTCTGACTCCATGTTTGTGTATCAGCTTTAATAACACACGAGTTTCTTTAGATATACCTTTATTCAAGAGCCGCTACAAACTGCCGTGCACGTCGAATCTGTCTCCTCTTATCAGTTCGTACGTATCAACGGTCAATGGAGTTCACTCCGAAGAACTGGCGGATATTCATTTCGAGTATGTACTAGCGGATAGCAAAGCTTTGACTGCTCAACGTCTCTACCGCTAATGGTACCTGAACCTGCGTTGATTATGTGAGACAGGCACATTCTGGGTACGTTACTTAATTTTTTACTTGAACTTCTCTGCGACTGGTTCGTTGCAAACGTATTGTTCGTTTTACAGGTCAGGAACGAAGTAGGTCGACCACGGGTTGCCCGCATTGTTCAGTTGGTTTTGCGCTTGTTGCAGCCTACTTTAAGCGGCTAGTAGGCCACACACTTTAAAGCTCTTTTAACTAAAAATAGGAAAATGGGGAAAAACAGGCATGTACTTGTCAACTCACCCCTACAACAAATTTTTGCATAACCTTATTATAAAATAAAAGAAGTGCACTCCGAAATGCATCGGAAGTATTTGGTTAATCAAGAAAGTTATTTGTAAACTATTAAAGGGAGTATAACCCCTCTCGGAATTTCGGGTGAAAATGGCTCTCTTGCCCTGCACGCGAGAGACAGGGAAAGAGAGGACTGGTCAGAGGAGCGTATGACGAGCGTAGAGAATAACGTGTAAATTAGCTCCTTGGTGGAGTTTTTAAAAGTTTCAACTACCCTAGCGTCAACGAGTTACGACCATTTTCATACTCGTAATTCGATTTGTTATACGCGATTGAGAACGGCAGCGTACTAGCCATCGAAATATCGTTGTTTTTTCTAAACAATTACTAGAACTATCATGTGAGTGATTAAAATTGTAAATTGAGTGCATGAGGTATAAATTAACTATATAAAATATGTATTATCTCTTAAATTTGATGATCACAGACGAGGATTGTGGCAGTTATATAAAATAAAATGAAGAGTCAAAAATCACTGGAGGTGTGCAAATACCAATTTTTGGGGATCGAATCCCATTTCAAATATTGTTTTTCGAGGCAAGTCAAATACCAAATCGAATACTTAAAACTTCAAAATAATTTCACGAATATTTTCAGGTCTAAAATCCAAGCCAGTTAACTGTTTAAGGCACCTAGTCTCTTCAGAGGCGTGGATTCAAATCCCACCGTTACTAATAATTTACCGTAGTTCTGGTTAAGGTGACCAATGAGGATCAATGTAAAATAAACCACGGCGATGCGGGTAACGAGGCCGAGTGGTCTAAGGCGCTGCATTAAGGCACCTGTCTCTTCGGAGGCGTGGGTTCGAATCACACCGTTGCCAACATTTTTCCGTTGTTCTGATAAAGGCGTGCAATGAGGATATACGTTAAATGGGACCTGGTGACAGGGGTAACGTGGCCGAGCGGTCTAAAGTGGTGGTTTAGGGCACCAGTCTCTTCGGAGGCGTGGGTTGGAATCCCACCGTTGCCAACATTGTCACGTTTTACCGATAAAGTCGTGCAATGATGATCTACGTTAAATGGATTCCAACGACTGGGGTAACGAGGCCTAGCGGTCTAAGGCGCTGGTTTAAGGCACCAGTCTCTTCGAGGCGTGGGTTCGAGTCCCACTGTTGCAAATATTTTCCCGTTGTTCTTATAAAGGCGACCATTGAAGATCTAGGTTACATGAAAACCAGGGACCGGGGTAACGTGACCGAGTGGTCTAAGGCGCTGGTTTAAGGCACCAGTCTCTTCGGAGGCGTCGGTTCTTATCCCACCGTTGCCAACGCTTTTTCGTTGTTCTGATTAAGACGAGCAATGAGGATCAGGGTTAATACGGACCCCGAGACAGGAATAACGTGGACGAGCGGTCTAAGGCGCTGGTTTCAGGCACCAGTCACTTCGGAGGCGTGGGTTTGAATCCCACTATTGCCAACATTTTCCCGTTTTTCTTATAAAGGTGACCAATGAAGATCTAGGTTACATGAAAACTAGCGACTGGGGTATCGTGGCCGAGCGGTCTAAGGCACTGGTTTCAGGAACCAGTCGCTTCAGAAGCGTGGGCTCGAATCCCACCGTTGCCAACACTTTCCCGGTTGTCTGATAAAGGCGTGCAATGAGGATCTACGTTCAATGGGACCCACCGACCGGGGTATCGTGGCCAAGCTGTCTAAGGCGCTGGTTTAAGGCACCAGTCTCTTCGGAGGCGTGGGTTCTTATCCCACCGTTGCCAACGCTTTTTCGTTGTTCTGATTAAGACGAGCAATGAGGATCAGGGTTAATACGGACCCCGAGACAGGAATAACGTGGACAAGCGGTCTAAGGCGCTGGTTTCAGGCACCAGTCACTTCGGAGGCGTGGGTTTGAATCCCACTATTGCCAACATTTTCCCGTTTTTCTTATAAAGGTGACCAATGAAGATCTAGGTTACATGAAAACTAGCGACTGGGGTATCGTGGCCGAGCGGTCTAAGGCACTGGTTTCAGGAACCAGTCGCTTCAGAAGCGTGGGCTCGAATCCCACCGTTGCCAACACTTTCCCGGTTGTCTGATAAAGGCGTGCAATGAGGATCTACGTTCAATGGGACCCACCGACCGGGGTATCGTGGCCAAGCTGTCTAAGGCGCTGGTTTAAGGCACCAGTCTCTTCGGAGGCGTGGGTTCTTATCCCACCGTTGCCAACGCTTTTTCGTTGTTCTGATTAAGACGAGCAATGAGGATCAGGGTTAATACGGACCCCGAGACAGGAATAACGTGGACAAGCGGTCTAAGGCGCTGGTTTCAGGCACCAGTCACTTCGAAGGCGTGGGTTCGAATCCCACCTTTGCCAAAATTTTCCCGGTGGTCTGATAAAGGCGCGCAATAAGGATCTACGTTAAATGGGACTCAGTGACCGGGGTAACGTGGACAAGCGGTCTAAGGCGCTGGTTTCAGGCACCAGTCACTTCGAAGGCGTGGGTTCGAATCCCACCTTTGCCAACATTTTCCCGTTGATCTGATAAAGGCGTGCAATCAGGATCTACGTTAAATGGGACTCAGTGACCGGGGTAATGTGGCAGAGCGTTCTAAGGCGCTGGTTTCAGGCACCAGTCACTTCGGAGGCGTGGGTTTGAATCCCTACGTGGCCAACATTTTCCCGTTGATCTGATAAAGGCGTGCAATCAGGATCTACGTTAAATGGGACCCGGGAACCGGGGTAACGTGGCCGAGTGGTCTAAGACGCTGGTTTAAGGCACTAGTCTCTTCGGATTCGTGGTTCGGACCCCACTGTTGCCAACATTTTCCAGCTGATCTGATAAATGCGTGCAATCAGGATCTACGTTAAATGGGACTAAGTGACAGGGTAATGTGGCCGAGCGGTCTAAGGCGCTGGTTCAAGGCACCAATCTCTTCGGATGCGTGGGTTCGAATCCCGCTGTTGCCAAAATTTTCCCGTTGATCTGATAAAAGCGTGTAATGAGGATCTACGTTAAATGGAGCCCGGTTACAATGTTATCGTGGCCGAGCTGTCTAACGCGCTGCTTTCAGGCACTAGTCTCTTCAGATTCGTGGTTCGAATCCCACTGTTGCCAACATTTTCCCGTTGATCTGATAAAGGCGTGCAATCAGGATCTACGTTAAATGGGACTTAGTGACCGGGTAATGTGGCCGAGCGGTCTAAGGCGCTGGTTCAAGGCAGCAGTCTCTTCGGAGGCGTGGGTTCGAATCCCACTGTTGCCAAAATTTTCCCGTTGATCTGATAAAAGCGTGTAATGAGGATCTACGTTAAATGGAGCCCGGTTACAATGTTATCGTGGCCGAGCTGTCTAACGCGCTGCTTTCAGGCACTAGTCTCTTCAGATTCGTGGTTCGAATCCCACTGTTGCCAACATTTTCCCGTTGATCTGATAAATGCGTGCAATCAGGATCTACGTTAAATGGGACTTAGTGACCGGGTAATGTGGCCGAGCGGTCTAAGGCGCTGGTTCAAGGCAGCAGTCTCTTCGGAGGCGTGGGTTCGAATCCCACCTTTGCCAACACTTTCCCGGTGGTCTGATAAAGGCGCGCCATGAGGATCTACGTTAAATGGGGCTTGGTGACAATGGTATCGTGGCTGAGTGGTCTAAGACGCTGGTAAAAGCACCAGTATTTTCGGAGGCGTGGATTTGTATCCCACCATTGCCAACATTTTCCCTTCGATCTGAAAAAGGCGTGCAATGCGAATCTACGTTAAATGGGACCCAGCGACTTGGATAACGTGGCCGAGCGGTCTAAGGTGCTGGTTTCATGCACCAATGTCTTCGGAGGCGTGGGTTCAAATCCCACCGTTGCCAACATTTTCCCGTTTTTGTTATAAAGGCGACCAATGAAGATCTAGGTAATATGAAAACCAGCGACAGGGGTAACGTGGCCGAGTGGTCTAAGGCGCTGTTTTAAGGCACCAGTCTCTTCGGCGGCGTTGGTTCAAATCCCACCGTCTGCAACACTTTCCCGTTTTTCTTATAAAGGCGACCAATGAAGATCTAGGTTTCATGAAAACCACCAACAGGGGTAACGTGGCCGAGTGTTCTAAGGCGTTTGTTTAAGGCACTAGTCTCTTCGAATTCGTGGGTTCGAATCCAACTGTTGCCAACATTTTCCCGTTGATCTGATAAAGGCGTGCAATCAGGATCTACGTTAAATGGGACTCAGTGACCGGGGTAATGTGGCCGAGTGGTCTAAGACGCTGTTAAGAGCTCCAGTCGCTTCGAAGGCAAGGGTTCGAATCCCACCTTTGCCAACATTTTCCAGGTGGTCTGATCAAGGCACGCAATGAAGATCCACGTTAAATGGCACCCGGGGACCGGGGTAACGTGGCCGAGTGGTCTAAGACTCTGGTAAAAGCACCAGTCTCTTCGGAGGCGTGGGGTCGAATCCCACCGTTGCAAACATTTTCCAGTTGGTCTGATAAAGGCGTGCAATCAGGATCTACGTTAAATTGGACTCAGCGACCGGGGTTATGTGGCCGAGCGGTCTAAGGTGTTTGTTTAAGGCACTAGTCTCTTCGAATTCGTGGGTTCGAATCCATCTGTTGCCAACATTTTCCCGTTGATCTGATAAAGGCGTGCAATGAGGATCTACGTTAAATGGGACTCAGTGACCGGGGTAAAGTGGCCAATCGGTCTAAGGCACTGGTTTCAGGCACCAGTCGCTTCGGAGGCGTGGGTTTGAATTTCACCGTTGCCAACATTTTCCCGTTGATCTGATAAAGGCGTGCAATCAGGATCTACGTTAAATGGGACTCAGTGACCGGGGTAATGTGGCAGAGCGTTCTAAGGCGCAGGTTTCAGGCACCAGTCACTTCGGAGGCGTGGGTTTGAATGTCACCATTGCCAACACTTTCCTGGTGGTCTGATAAAGGCGCGCAATGAGGATCTACGTTAAATGGGACCCGGGGACCGGGGTAACGTGGCCGAGTGGTCAAAGACGCTGGTAAGAGCTCCAGTCGCTTCGGAGGCGTGGGGTCGAATCCCACCATTGCAAACATTTTCCCGTTGGTCTGATAAAGGCGTGCAATCAGGATCTACGTTAAATTGGACTCAGTGACCGGGGTTATGTGGCCGAGCGGTCTAAGGCACTGGTTTCAGGCAGCAGTCTCTTCGGATTCGAGGGTTCGAATGCCTCTGTTGCCGACATTTCCCCGTTGATCTGATAAAGGCGTAAAATCAGGATCTACGTTAAATGGGGCTCAGCGACCGGGGTAATGTGGGCGAGCGGTCTTAGGCGCTGGTTTCAGGCATCAGTCGCTTCGGAGGCGTGGGTTCGAATCCCTCCTTTTCCAACATTTTCCCGGTGGTCTGATAAAGGCGCGCCATGAGGATCTACGTTAAATGGGGCCCGGTGACAATGGTATCGTGGCCGAGTGGTCTAAGACGCTGGTAAAAGCACCAGTCTCTTCGGAGGCGTGGGATCAAACCCCCCCGTGGCAAACATTTTCCCGTTGGTCTGATAAAGGCGTGCAATGAGGATCTAGGTTACATGAAAACCAGCGACAGAAGTATCGTGGCCGAGCGGTCTAAGGTGCTTTCTTAAGACACCAGTCTCTTCGGAGGCATGGGTTCGAATCCCACCGTTGCCAACATTTCCCCATTTTTCTTATAAAAGCGACCAATGAAGATATAGGTTACATGAAAACCAGTGACAGGGGTAACGTGGCCGAGTGGTCTAAGGCGCTGGTTTAAGGCATTAGTCTCGTCGGAGGCGTGGGTTCGAATTCCACCGTTGCCCATTTTTCTGATAAAGGCGTGCAATGAGGATCTACGTTAAATAGGACCCAGCGCCATGGGTAACGTGTCCGAGTGGTCTAAGGCGCTTGTTTAAGACACCATTCTATTCAAAGGCGTGGGTTCAAATCCCATTGATTCCAACATTTCCCCATTTTTCTGATAAAGGCGTGCAATGAGTATCTTCGTTAAATGGGGCACAGCGACAGGGGAATCGTGGCCTAGCGGTCTATGGCGCTGGTTTAAGGCAACAGTCTCTTTGGAGGCGTGGGTTCGAATCCCACCGTTGCCAACATTTCCCTATTTTTCCGATAAAGGCGTGCAATGAGGATCTACGTTAAATGGTACCCGGCGACCGGGGTAACGTGGTCGAGCGGTCTAAGCTGCTTTCTTAAGACACCAGTCTCTTCGGAGGCGTGGGTTCGAATCCCACCGTTGCCAACATTTCCCCATTTTTCCGATAAAGGCGTGCAATGAGGATCTACGTTAAATGGTACCCGGCGACCGGGGTAACGTGGCCGAGCGGTCTAAGGCGGTGGCGGGGAGTCTCACTTGAGCTTTTCTAGAGTGCGGTTGCCAATTTTTCCGCTCCGTTTAAGCCTAGGCTTAGTGTTTATTTAAAATTTATTTACTTTTCTATAATCCCAGTTTATTGAGTTGTTTATTAATTTTAATCTTTGACCCTGCATTGTAGGGTCTGTAACGCCTTTATCTAATTTTAATTATGGAAGTTTTACGACGTACGGTTTTCGTAGAAGATGATTTGAAAAGCATTTTGGTTTGGATTCCTATTCGTCAGTGGTCGCTACTTTGGGTGGCTTTTTCGTCACATTTATAGCATTGGAATATGCGGAGACTTGCGTTGAACATGGTATGGAGATTGGAGGCGTAGAATGTGACGTTATCTGGTCTACCGAAATTTGTCACTGATGAAAGATAAGTTTGTCAGCATGAAATGCGAGGTAAAGTCTGACGTGATGTGGGCGAGGGAAAATGGAAAATATTACGGTCAAAGGTCGATAAAAGTTTCATTACCGGAAGGTGTGTCAAGTTTGCTTTATACTATTCGTATTCGTGATGTCTTGGGTCTTGAAACTAATTACCGTCTCCGCTATTGTTCATGACTTGCCGATGGATCAGGGGGAAGCGGTGAATCCTCAACTTCGACCCGACGGGGATGCGGGTACTCCTAATGAAATGGCTGATAAAGAACCCTCCTCAAATATATCGTTAAGCGCGGCTAAGAGACCGATTTCTACTTCCACTGGTAGTGATGATGGTGTCCGCCACACTGTTAATTTGTCTTTGTCCGCTTCGACTAGTAAATCGTCACATTCTAAAAGGCTCCGTGACAATAAATCTTTTGATAAGGCCATCGCTATCAGGCGGTTTGGATCGTGGGAAAAGCTTCGGAAGGAGGCGCCAGAGAACGGGGATCAGTTGGCGGCGACGGAGAAAGTGGATGGCGGTGGAACCTAAGTTACTGTGATGCGTTTGGCCAGTTGTAATATTCGTGGACTGCGGGATGATCAGAAGAATTTAGAGTTTTTGGAACTTAGTAAGCCGTATGACATTATTTTCTTTCAGGAGACGCATTGGTTAGCAGAGCACGCACAAAACTTTGGCGTGGTGAAGTATTTTTTGACAATGATTCGACGACCGGTTTTCGTGGCGGGGTGACCCTAGTTCGTCCGGGTTTCAACGTTACCGTTTCCCGTCTTGTCGTCAGTAATGAAGGACGGTTCGTGATTGTTTCACTTACATTGGATGACGTGTCTTTTGATGTAGTCAGCGTGTACTTACCAAACGACGCGAATGATCGGGTGCCGTTTTACGCGCGTCTCCGGGCGGAAATATCTCGTTTGCAGCGCCCCGTGGTTGTGGGGGATTTCAATGACGTTTTTCTTCGTAGTCAGGACCGTAGTCCTATTCCTTTGTTCACCACGCGCTTCCACCATACTGATCTGTTTCGCTTCAAAAGTGCCTATAGTCTTTTTGATGTATGGAGGGACACGCACCCCCATGTTTTCGATTGGTCATGGGCTGGTTATGTTTTTGGGAGTTATGTACAATCTCGGATAGATTATATTTTCGTACCGGCGTCGGAGCGTAAGAATGTAAAGCTTTGCCAATTATACCATGTTTGCTTACTGTTGAAGTTTTGTAGCAGCAGCGCTTCGCAGTGATGATCAAGAGACTCGAATAAACGATAAACTGGTTATATTTATTAAAATAATGAGAACAAGTTACATGATTGAAAGCTGCTAAATTAGTGACACACTGATACGCAGTGTAAAAGGTTTTTATATTAAAAACCGAGCGGAAAACATTTAAAAAACAAATATAAAATAAAGCGGAGAGATAAAGTAAAGAACATCTCTCCGTGGTTTTGTTCTCTTTCCCGCTGTGTTGGAAAACAATCTTCGTCGGTTATCTTCAACACTCTCCCTCGACGAAGATATGGTTAAATGCGTGGAGATTCAGGCTTTGGCGAAGGCGTGTGAATATCTCGGCACATAACGGCTTCGTGAAAATATCTGCCAACTGCTCTTCACTTGGCACGTAGGTGACATCAATCTGGCCGTTGATCACAAGTTCTCTCACGTAGAATTGACGGACGTTGATGTGCTTTGTACGACGATGAAATTCTGGATTCCGGATCAATTTGATAGCTCCGGCGTTGTCAATGCGCAGAACTGGAATCTCATTTTCTCGTTCAATGCCCAAGGACTTTTTGATGGCTTTGATCCAGACAATATCTTTCGCTGCTTCTGTGGCGGCAACCAATTCAGCCTCGGTAGTAGATAATGCAACGGACTGTTGCTTTCGACTTGCCCATGTAATTGGCGTTGATCCCATCAGGCAGACAATTCCCGAGGTTGAGCGTCTGGTCTTTTCACATCCGGCATAATCGGCGTCGCAGTAGGGGACAAGTTCCGATGTGTCATCTGATTTGAACAAGAGACCCAGGGTTGTCGTTCCTCGTAGATAACGAAAAATGCGTTTTACGGCGTTCCAGTCTGCAATAGTTGGGTTTGCCATAGCCTGCGATGTACGATTTACGGCGAACTCGATGTCAGGACGTGTACCCATTGCAGCATACCGAAGGCTTCCAATGGCTGAGGCGAACATCGTTTGAGCTTCGAATTTCTTCTGACCATCTTCGCCGGTATCTGGCATAGAGGCTGGTGTTTTTACAGCTTTACAGTCAAGCATATGGAATCTTTCCAAGACCTTCTCGAGATAGGCGCTCTGATGAAGGAAAATTGAGCCATCTTCCGTGAAGTCGATCTTGAGACCAAGATATGTTGAGGCGGCTCCTGTGGTAGTTCCGGCAATGAGACCATCGTCGACATAGAGGATTAGGATAAGCAATGTCCTTCCAGATGAAAAAACGTAGAGGCAATGATCACCATCAGCACGTCTGAAACCGAAATCTTGTAGAACTCGATCAATTCGCTCGTTCCAGCAGCGTGGTGATTGTTTAAGGCCGTACAGACTCTTTTTAAGCCTCCAGACTTTGCCGCTACTGTCATCAAATCCTTCTGGTTGGCGCATGTAAATCTCCTCGGACAAGTTTCCATGAAGAAAGGCTGTCCTTACATCAAATTGCTTTAAATGTAAATTCTTCTGAGCAACGATGCTGAGGAATATTCTCAGGGTCTCGAAACGGGCAACTGGAGCGAAAGTCTCTTCATAATCGATCCCTTCTCGCTGTGCATATCCCTTGGCTACGTGTCTGGCCTTATACTTGGAAATCGTTCCGTCTTCGTTTGTCTTCGTACGAAAGATCCATCTATTTCCAATGATTTTCCGGCCCGAAGGAGGATTGACCAATTCGTAAACTTGGTGTTCCTTCATTGAAGAGAGCTCTTCTGACATTGCCGTTTGCCATTTCATGGATTCGGCGCTTGAACGAGCTGCTTCGGCTGTCTTTGGAAGATCATCACCGATCAGGAAAACTTTGTCTACAGGCATGCAGGTACAGCAAGTGTGCCCTTTTGCCCTCAGTTTTGAACGATCTCGAAGTACGGGTCCGGTGGCTGCAGATGGTGATTCGACGGATCTGGACGTCTTCGGGAACATTGACGGATCTGGATGTCACGTCTTCGGGAACATTGACGGATCTGGATGTCACGTCTTCGGGAACATTGACGGATCTGGATGTCACGTCTTCGGGAACATTGACGGATCTGGATGTCACGTCTTCGGGAACATTGACGGATCTGGATGTCACGTCTTCGGGAACATTGACGGATCTGGATGTCACGTCTTCGGGAACATTGACGGATCTGGATGTCACGTCTTCGGGAACATTGACGGATCTGGATGTCACGTCTTCGGGAACATTGACGGATCTGGATGTCACGTCTTCGGGAACATTGACGGATCTGGATGTCACGTCTTCGGGAACATTGACGGATCTGGATGTCACGTCTTCGGGAACATTGACGGATCTGGATGTCACGTCTTCGGGAACATTGACGGATCTGGATGTCACGTCTTCGGGAACATTGACGGATCTGGATGTCACGTCTTCGGGAACATTGACGGATCTGGATGTCACGTCTTCGGGAACATTGACGGATCTGGATGTCACGTCTTCGGGAACATTGACGGATCTGGATGTCACGTCTTCGGGAACATTGACGGATCTGGATGTCACGTCTTCGGGAACATTGACGGATCTGGATGTCACGTCTTCGGGAACATTGACGGATCTGGATGTCACGTCTTCGGGAACATTGACGGATCTGGATGTCACGTCTTCGGGAACATTGACGGATCTGGATGTCACGTCTTCGGGAACATTGACGGATCTGGATGTCACGTCTTCGGGAACATTGACGGATCTGGATGTCACGTCTTCGGGAACATTGACGGATCTGGATGTCACGTCTTCGGGAACATTGACGGATCTGGATGTCACGTCTTCGGGAACATTGACGGATCTGGATGTCACGTCTTCGGGAACATTGACGGATCTGGATGTCACGTCTTCGGGAACATTGACGGATCTGGATGTCACGTCTTCGGGAACATTGACGGATCTGGATGTCACGTCTTCGGGAACATTGACGGATCTGGATGTCACGTCTTCGGGAACATTGACGGATCTGGATGTCACGTCTTCGGGAACATTGACGGATCTGGATGTCACGTCTTCGGGAACATTGACGGATCTGGATGTCACGTCTTCGGAATCCGAATCATCGGAACTCTGCTCTCCCTGACTAGAGACATCCATCCATTCTCCAGGTTTGGTTTCGAGTATACATTTCTCAGGATCGAACTTGACATCTCGAGATCGGATGACGTCATTTAGCTCTGGAACGTAGACTCGATATCCATCCATGTTATCTTCATAGCCAACGAGAATGCCTCTCAAAGCTTTCTTAGACAGCTTCCTTCGCTTCTCCTTTGGCACATGAACGTAACAATCGGTTCCAAAAATGCGCAAATGCTTGACTGATGGATTCGGCTTTCCAGTCCATAGTTCGTACGGTGTCTTCCCTTTGATGCAGGTTGGGGCTGTGCGATTTAGAATATACGTCGTCGTGTTGACTGCTTCGGCCCACAGCTTTGGAGGTAGATCGGGTTTTGAATGCAGCATTGCACGAACAGACTCCATGATTGTTCGATTCTCACGTTCAGCTACTCCATTTTGCTCAGAAGTGTATGGCATTGAGGTTCGATGCTTCAGGCCGACTTCTTGTGTCGTTATTCGGCGAAACTCATCGTTGACGTACTCGGTCCCGTTATCCGTGATAAGTTCTAGTACGGTATGCTCATGGTTCTTGCAAAATGCGAGAAAGTCCTTGAAACGATCCACGACTTCAGATTTCTTCGCCAAGAAATATGTGATACGAATGCCGGAATACTCGTCCTTGAAGAGAAGATAGTAGAGCTTGCCCTTCATTGATGGAGTCGGTGATGGCCCCCAGAGATCTGAATGAATTCTATCTCCTGGCTTCGTGGCTTTATCTAACCGAGTGCCAAAGCTGTGACGAGTCATTTTTCCAAAGATACATCCTTCGCATAGTTTATCAGTCTTCTGATTGATAATCTCGTAACCGAGTCTCTTCAGACTCGTTTATCTTGATGGCCTAGTCTTTCGTGCCAGACTTGGAGGTCCACCTTTTTCTCGTTTCTTGGACCAGTGGCAAGATATAAGGAACTCGATGGCTGCTCCACAGTCATATCTACCCGGAACAGTGATACGACTTTCCCAGGAAGACGTAGATGCTTTCTTCCCTTTATTTTCTCATACAGGCCGCAGGAAAACGCAGTGGCTTGATATTCCAAGTTGGAGTTTCGTTTCATGGCGCTTTTTAGAGAAAATACATTGCATGCAAAACCACTGATGTGCCAAACGTTGTGGATAATCTCGTGACGAACGGACTTTCCATCATTAAAACGTACGCGAATGTCACCCTCGCCGTCCGCTGTCATCTGAGCTTTGTTCCCAACTTGTAGAGTGGCTGGACTGTCAAACCTCCTGAACTGAATGAACTTCGTAGCGTCATTGGTAATGTGCTGCGTAGCTCCGGAGTCGAAATACCAGACAGTGTCTGCCGTAGTATGAGCAACAAGGCCATTTGCCGCATAAAGACCACCGCCATTGTCGGCGCCAGTGTTGCTTCTGCTTTCTCCAGTTCTCAGATTGCCGGATGGTTTTTTCCCTCCTGTGCAGTCCCTCGAGAGATGTCCTAACTTCTTGCATTTGAAACATCTCGGTCGATTTCCTCTTGAGCTATTTCCAGTGGAATTGACATTTTTTCTACCATCTCGACGAGCTAGAAGACCAGAAGACTCTTCAAAGGCGTTTCCATCACGTGTTGAACGGCCTATCAGTAGGCGCTCCAACTCCGCGACCGTCTGCTTTTCTTTAGGCAATGTATCCCAGAGCATACCAAACACTCGGTATTCGTCTTGAGGTAATGACTCGAAAATGCAGGCGATCAGAATACAGTCATCAAATGAAACGTCCTTTTCCAACTTCGCTGTCGTCAGGATGTCTGACCATAGGGAACGCATCTGTGCAAGATGAGTGGCCATGTCATCTTCAGGAGCTTTCGTCGTTTTTATCAGTTGGGCGAGTAATTTTCGAAGCCGGTTGGACGACTTTTGCTCGAAAATTTCCAGTAGTTTACTCCACATTTCCCTTGGTGTTTCACAATCAGCAATCATGTTCTGGACCTTCCGGGATAACGCTGACCAGATGACAGTACGGGCTGTACTGAATGCAACTTGGTATTTCTCTAGGGCTGCAGAGAACGCTGCCTGTCTCATCGGTTCGTACTGGTTCCGTACGACTTCCATTGACAATGTTGTATACGCTTCGAATTGTCAAGACGTCACAGACATGTCTTTTCCAGCTTCGCCAATTCTCTGGACCAGACAGCTTCTCGACGTCATGGCGTAGAAGACCGTCCATCTTGGCAGGAATTAGTGTGCTGTGATACAGGATACGATAAAGACAGGTAACCAGTTCAGTTGATCATCTTAGTCAGCGGAGTGGCGCAGTGGGAGCGTGCTGGGCCCATAACCTGTTGAAGTTTTGTAGCAGCAGCGCTTCGCAGTGATGATCAAGAGACTCGAATAAACGATAAACTGGTTATATTTATTAAAATAATGAGAACAAGTTACATGATTGAAAGCTGGTAAATTAGTGACACACTGATACGCAGTGTAAAAGGTATTTATATTAAAAACCGAGCGGAAAACATTTAAAAAACAAATATAAAATAAAGCGGAGAGATAAAGTAAAGAACATCTCTCCGTGGTTTTGTTCTCTTTCCCGCTGTGTTGGAAAACAATCTTCGTCGGTTATCTTCAACACTTACGGATCATAAACTTGTCGAAATCCGCTTCAATTTGGACGGTGTAGCTATGGGCCCGGGCACATGGTCTTTCAACGCGAGCTTCCTCGACTTAGACTCGTATCGCGACGCGGTGGCTCGTATTATTCGTCGCAGTCGTATATTCTACGTCGGTTATTGCCTGGTACGAAAAGTTAAAGTCTTCTTTGCGTGATCACTCGATGTTTTTTGGTAAAATACAAGCGGCCCGCTCGCGCGATCATCGTACGGCCTTACGGTTAGCGGTGGTCCGCGCCCAGGAGGACTTTACGAATGGACTAATTGACGTGGGGGAGTTAACTTCCAAGGAGGACGATCTGAAAATGTTCGACCGGAATTTCCTTCGTGGAGCTGTAGCTCGTTATAATCAACTGTGGCGCACAGAGGGTGAACGGCCTACGGCGTATTTTTTACGCCTTGAGAAGAATCGCCAAAGTAAGAAAAATTTACGATACATTTATTCCGCGTCCCAAACTCTTCTCGAGGATCCGTTATGTGTCAGGCGCAGGGTTTTTGAACATTTAAGCGACATGTACCGCGGTAGACCTACTAATAACGCCCGTGCTGAAGAATACGTAATATTTATCCCGACCCGGTTGTCGGAGGCCGATTTCTCTATCTGCGAGAGTTCAGTGACTTGGGCGGATGTAACCTTAAGCCTCCGGAATCTTCCAAATGGTAAGAGTCCAGGAAAAGATGGCCTAACTAATGAGTTTTGGAAGTTTATTTTCCCGCAAATCAAGCACGAGTTTTAAGCGTTAATTGCCTTTTGTCAAAGTGAGGGCCGTTTGCCTCCGAGTATCGTTCTGCTTCCGAAGACTTGTGACTTGCGGCACATATCTTATTGGCTTCCAATTACCCTCTTAAATGCGGATTATAAGATTTTAGCGAAAATCCAGGCAATGCGACTTTCAGCGGTCTTACCAACGATAATTTCTGATCGTCAAACGGGAGCCATCAAAGGTCGCGGGTCATTTAGTACCCCCGCACTTTTATTGAACACGATTGAGTATCTCAATTGCGTGACCACTAGCGGAATACTTTTGAAGCTGGATTTAGCCAAAGCGTTTGATTGTGTTTCTTGGCCATATTTATTTGCTGTCTTGCGGTCCCACTTTTTGCGGCTAGATTCCAACTTTTCTTATCGGTAGTCGGTCGTGCTTGAAGATAATCGGTTATTTAAACGATTTTTTTCAACTTGGTCGTTCGGTTCGTCAAGGGTGTCCACTGAGCCCACTTTTATACTTGCTGACGTTGGAAGCCTTGTGTTTCGCGTTAGAGAATCGTCGAGCGATTGTCCGAGTCAATAGGCCTGGTCTTCATTCGGCCCCGTTATTGCGTATCCACGTCGACGACAACACAGTTATCGTTCGGAACCGGAAATCGGTTGAAGAAGTTTTGGCCGAGTATCACCGCTTTTCGGAAGGATCGGACGCGGTTTTAAATCTGAGCAAGTGTCGCGGATTATTGCTTGGGTCGGAACCGCTAGTGTCCCCGAAGTCATTTCCGGAATTACTATTTCTTCTGAACAGCTCGAGGTTCTCGGCGTGTATATTGGTTCATCGTTTATCAATACGATTGATCTAAATTGGGTTTGGCAGGCGCAGCGTTTGACAGTCACGGGAAAGGTTATCTTAATTAATACTTTGGCCATGTCGCTTTTGTATCATACTCTTCACTCGGTTCCGTTTCCTGATAGTATAGCCTTTCAGTTTCGCAAAGTCGCGCTTGACTTCCTATGGGGGTCTCGGGCTCATCAAGTTTCGTATACCACTCTCATGCGCCCTACTCGTCTGGGTGGCTATGGACTGGTCGATCTATAATGGAAGACTTACGCTTTCCGCTTCCGGGAGTTGCAGACTATTCTTTCTCCGGAAATCCCTTCGGCTCGCGAGATCTCGTGATTGCCCTTTTAAACCCCTGTTTACGGTACGGCAAGTCCCGGTATAAACATTCTGCGTTGCGTGTTTCCTCAGTCATGGCTCAGTCGGTGAACTCAAATGCCTGGAATATTTTGGGGGTTCATTACCCGAACCAGGGTGGAATTGGCTAAAAGGAAAATTGTTGGGTCCCAAACAACGAGATACTAATTTAAAATTTCCAACGCGCTTATTTTCTAAATGCACGTTTACATGCCTTTGATCCACAGACTTCTGCAGATTGTACATTTTGTAAGGGTGCGGATCAAACTTTAGGGCATTTACTTTTAGACTGTAGCGTAGTAATTAGTTGGTGATTGTGGTTGTTCGTTGAAGAACTAAAAATAAAAGTTAATTGGTTCACTACCCCGGGATATGATCGAAATTTATTTCTTGTTTTTCAGGGTAAATGCCCTTTAAATATCAATCCTCTCGAGCGGAAAGTGTTACACTTTTTAATATCCATATTTAAATAATTTATACTCGATAGTAGATCTGTTTATATTATCCATAATACTTTCCGCTCCTTATTGTGAAAAAAACGATTTATCGCTAAACTTATGTGTGAAATTGGTAAAACCATTGCAATTTATGAAGATAAGGAAAAAGAGTTTGTAACCTTTTGTTAAATTTTTTTTTAAAACTCAAGGGTCGATATTTTAAAATTTATTTATTTACTGGGAACAAAAAAGAGAAATGTCCAGACATCTTAAATTTGTATTTCAATTAGGTTTTGTATTTCTTGAATTTTGTTACAAATTTCCGACCTCAGATTGTACTTAATTAATAATTTTATTTTTTATGAATAAAGGTTTTAAAAAAAAAGCAAAAAAAGCGCTGGTTTAAGGCACCAGTCTCTTCGGAAGCGTGGGTTTGAAACCCACCGTTGCCAAAATTGTTCCGTAGATCTGATATAAGCGACCAATGAGGATCTAGGTTAAATTGGACCTGGAGAAAGGGTTGACGGGGCCGAGCGGTCTAAGGCGCTGGTACATGTATAAGGTACCAGTCTCTTGGGAGGCGTGGTTTCGAATCTCACCGTTGCCAACATTTTTCTGTATTTCTGATAAAGGCGTGCAATGAGGATCTATGCTAAATGGGACCCGGCGACAGGGGTAACGTGGCCGAGTGGTCTAAGGCACTGGTTTAAGGCACTAGTCTCTTCGGTGGCATGGGTTCGAATCCCACAGTTACCAATATTTTCCCGTTGTTCTGATAAAGGCGTGCAATGAGGATCTAGCTTAAATGGAACCTGGTGATAGGGAACGTGGCCGAGCGGTTAAGTCTCTGGTTTAAGGCACTAGTGTAGTGTCTATGGAGGTCTGAAGCGCGCACTTCCTGCTCTTAGACTTGTAAAAGTTACAGAATACTTTATGAAAAGAACTTTTGAATGTTATTTCAAAACATAAGCTTATATTTTCCTTTCAACCATTTTGCTCGACGTTTGAGTGTTTTATTTATTGTGGCGTTACCGCAGAAAAACCTTTTCCGGCCAGCTCTTGGTTAAAATCTTATTTTAACGGTCAACACTTTTATTTCATCTTGCGTTATTGTAAAGTTAAACAAATAGATTATCACGGTTTATTTAACGTCAAAATTTTCAAGTTCAATTCACCATAATTTTAAATATCAGATTACCCTTAAGTAACATAACACTAATTGGACCGTGAATTTTACGTTTAAATTTTATACGTTCATATGACTGTATATTTTAGAGTTATATTACCGTTCGATTATGGTTATCTTTAGAGTGTATAAAATTAATGTTGACTATTCGTCGTTGATTAGGCTCAGAGCGCATTATTTACGGCTGCCATTTGCTATAGACCTATCAAATTGTCGACCCTCCCTGCGAACGTTTAGGGAGCTAGGCCAAAGTATGTAAAAACTTTATATACAAATATATATGTATATAACTTTATATATTTTATATTTATAATGTATTTAATTAACCATATCTTTTGCTGCCTATTATAATAATCAAATTTTTATATTATAAAATAGTCGTCTCACTAAATGTTAATCTAAATTGAGATCTAATTTTCCCTGCCAGCTTATAATTTTAATTTCGTCCTATCGTTCCTAAATTAGCTCCGCCAAAAAGAAAACTATGCCTGAACAGTAGCGGCGCCAGCAACAGGCCTGGGTAGGCCTGGGCCTACTTGAAATTTTGGTACAGGCCTTCAAAGATCGTCTTAAGGGACCTCCAAAATTTAATATATGGCCCTCCAAATTATTTTATATCAGAAAATAAGTAATATAAATAAATAATAATTTATTTTTCAATATTCAATGCGAGTGATTCGATTAACGACACTGCTGTTTTTATTCTTTCCAAAGATACGAGTATCTTTAATTTTTGCGTCACGTACCCATTTTACTCAAAAATTGCACCACATGCTTAAAAAAAATCCACGTGGATGGATTTGAAAAAATTGTGGTGGGGGGCCTCTAAATTGCTGGCCTACCTCCCCAAAACTCCTGGCGCCGCTACTGTGCCTGAAGATACCAAAACCTATTCCAAATAGATTAAAATTATGCCAGAAAATATAAAAGCTATCCCAAATAAAAAAAACATATCAGAAAA
This sequence comes from Leiobunum rupestre, assembly GCF_980474605.1. Lineage (NCBI taxonomy): Eukaryota > Metazoa > Arthropoda > Arachnida > Opiliones > Sclerosomatidae > Leiobunum > Leiobunum rupestre. The sequence goes on along the minus strand of NC_143391.1, from coordinate 47,678,867 downwards.
TCCGAAACGCTATGCTTTTTAGGGAGATATGTCAGAGAATATGAAAACTTCATACAGGGTGTTTTTTTTTTCTCGAAAAAGTTATTTTTTTCAAACTATGTTTTCTAGAAAGTTGAAATTATTTTTAGGTTTTTCCGAAACTTATTTTTAGCGCTTGTGAATATAATCGAAAATGGAAAACCAGATGAGGCCGTGGAATGTAAGGGATAAATTAGTCAATTGAAGGTTTTAAAAAATTGGTAATGCTCGTAATATTAGACAAAGTCCTTGCTAGAACTAACAGCTTATCAGAGTGTTTGCAGAACTCCAAAATAGTTTACTCAAGAGCAGTAGATCTAACGGAAGCCACATTTTGTAGTCTTAAAGAGCTAAGAACCGAAAATAAATTTCAAGAAATTTGGAACGAAGCCGCTTAATAAGGTGACACAATGGATATAGTAGTGCCAGAACAAGAAAGTATTAGTCGAGGAAATAACCGTCTGAGAGTTTCTACTACAGGTGAAAGAACCAATGAAAACTTAGCTACTAGTCAAAGTTAAAAAAAAATTGAAATATTTCAATTCAATTTTAAAGTGAACGAAAGGTTAACTATAGTAAATCGTTCTTGTTTGATTCTTTGATAGCTTAAGACCCTCTAAACAAGGAACATTTTCTGAATGAGGAAGAAGTAGTTACCTTTTGTAAATCATTATTGCATTTGGTAAAAAGGGCAATAGAAGAATGTCATTCATTATTTCCTAAAAATAACGTTTGTAGACTTTATATATAAAATACCTTTTAAAAAAACCACTGTATTATACTGTATTATATTGAAGGGCCAGGACTCATTATTTTAGTTCGCCTCCTCCGCAAGAAATCCTGGCACCGCCACTGTACGGTCGTATGCCATTATGAAAGTTTTCTCAAACATGTTTCCAATCTCATTTGAATGATTTCATTTCAATTACCCTAAAGTCTACTATTAGTTTTCATTTAGGCATAGTGAAAATCATCTGAAGACCTTTGTATAGAAATGTAAACGAAAATATTGGGTTCACAGTGTAGAAAGCTAGACTTAATATTTTATTCGATTTGAGTAAAATATGCATGAAAGTATGAAAGTTTACCGAAAGCCTAGACTAAAAGTTCATTTAAATGACTAGATGCAAATCGTGAAGGTAATGACCGTATAATGGGGACGAGCGCGAATACTATGGAACCATATTGCAAAGTAACACGAGATTCACAGTGGCTCTTATGAGTGTTCCTATGTTTTTGTAGGTAAAGATCTTCGCAAATGGAAGGTTAAACCAAGTCGTTATTTTTTTCTATTTTGATAATATTTTTTATTTTTTATATTCCGGAATCGAAGTGTCACAAATATTTACATCCTTTAACAAGACTAGACTGAAATTGTTGAAACACGTGGCACGGACGTTATAAAATTTAACCCAATCATAGCAAATATTGTATTTTGGCATGTGAAATGGTATTAATAAGAAGATAACCGTTGAAAAGAGAGATCGTTTCTTCAATTGCACAAAATTTTCGGTTTTATACTATCCAATAGAAGTCATTAAAAGTGCAAGCAACAACAAACAGTCAAAGGCTACAGATTTCACTATTTATTTACGGGACCCTACCTATTGACCCTATTTTAAAAAAGGAACTATTCTGCCCTCCCCTTTTTTCGGTGTTAAAGCCCATCTTGTTAAATGTTTTAAAACTTGAGATAATTTCATATCGCTACTTAGGATAAGATAATTTCATATCACTACTTGTACTTAAATATGAAGCATGTATCATTTCCTGATGTTGTAATCATAAACTTCATCCTGTATGAGAACCATATAAATAATGCTTTACACGTTACAATGCGTATATGTAGATCAGTATTAATATAAGGATCAAGAAAAACATGTTGTAAGGTGTAGTATTTGACATTTTAACTATAAATGGACTTAAACCCAGTAGCTAATATATGTATTTGGAGTTTCACCTTGAAGTTTGTAACAACAGAATTAAACTATGGAAGTATAAATTTTTGTATGCCTCTATTTAAAATTAAATTTCTTTATACGTTATAGGAATTGCCTATTCCAAGTATTTAGCGACAAAGGATTTGTCGTGACCACAGATAAGTTGATCTACTGCGTCTTGATTAACCTATCTAAGGGCATTAAATTAACGGAAAGGGAACTGGAGCAGCTAATGGACAAGAAAGAAACCATCTCCTTATACTTTGAGGGTGAAAACCGTAGCAACACAACGTGCCTCTTCTCAGAATCACAGATCAGACGAGTGGAACTTTATAAATTTTTTGACCAGAATCTTCTAGATATTCTGAGATTCTAGATTATTACGTGAGATATCAAATAACAAAGACGTAACCAATCTATTTATTCTCGGATCTCATCACAGAAACAGTTCCGTGTTAGTTATAATGCAAAACCATTATTATCCTGGAAAATAAATAAGGACTCTAAATTTGAATGCTCACTATCTCTTCATCTTTAAATCACCTCGTAACAAGTCATCGATTTTTCATTTGATGAAACAGATATCTCCAACCAATAGCAAATACGTTGTTGACGCGTTTCAGCAAGCGACGTCACGACAATTTGGGTTAGCAACTCAAAAAGGTTATGGATTGTCAATATATTAGCTTATGCATTTAGATCCGCGGTACCCTTACTAAAAAAAGGTGCTTGGTATCTTTAAGTACCGGAGCTAAGCCGAATTCCTATTAAAACAGCGTTTAAAACTCATTCTTTGGGTGCCGAAAAAGAAACCATAGCTTCCACCGCCGATGAAGTTAAGAGAATGACAGGATCCGGTTATAAAAAGAAACTTACTCGGCCTAAAAGTGTAGTAGCAGTTAAGACGAGGAAAAGACGGTTTCCCAAGCGTCCCGATATATTTTCATACTTATGTCTCTTCTACATCCACATTCTACCGAATGTATGAATTTGGAGTTTCATTTATTTCAAGTGCCGATGACCCAGTCGTCGATCATCGGTGGCGAATGGGTACAATATAGTCCAATATGAAATATAGTCGATAACGCCTCAATAACATTTTGAATTAGCGATAATTCTGAAACCTACATTGACCTCTCTCAAACTCTACTACACGTTCAAGTTAAAATTACTAAAGATAATGGGGGCCTTCCTCAAGCAGCGGTCGCTGGTGCCGGACAACCGGCTGGAACTCGAGCCGATAACTTGTTCTTACACTCCCTTTTTAGTGATGTACATGTTTTTCTTAACGAAAGGTCAATAACGCCATCCAAGCAAAATTGCTCTTATAAAAGTTTTATATAGACGCTTTTAACGTTCGGAGATTCTGCTAAACAAAGTTATTTACCGAGTTCACTGTTCTATCGAGACATGCCTGGATAAATATACTCTTATTTTAATAACGACGGGTTCGCGAAGCGTGCGAGTTTCGCTCAAAAGGGAATGATTGATATGATGGGTATACAGACATATGTCAACAACCACGTTTCTTTTTAAATATGGTTTATTTAAAATTTAAATTCGATAAAAATAGGACCGCATTTTGTGTTTACTCGGATTCCAAATGCAAAGTCTAGATTTCATCAGCTTCCCTTTATCTGAGTTGTCGCTCTCTCACGCCAAACCTTTGCAATATGGAACCGCTAAATATCCTATAACTCGTTCGGAGTGTACTTCATTTTCTATACCGAAGGTACTAATAGCTAGTGTGCCAGACCATTTTTTCACGGGACAAGTACCAAAAAAAATTATTATCGGTTTTGTGGATCAGAGGGCCTTTTTGGGAGACTTGAAAAAGTCACCATATAACTTCCAACATTTCGATTTGTCCCGCATTGATCTATATGTGGATGGCGGCAGCGTACCGCACAAAGCATTGGCTTTTAATTTTGAGGAAAATCAATATATTCAAGGTTATTGCAATCTATTCATTCAAATTAATAAATGGAATGTTGATGAAAGGAACCAGATAAGCCGTGAAGACTTCACCAATGGAAATTCTTTATTTGTCTATAATCTTACATCCGATCTTAAAAGCAGAGCTAACCACTTTCATCTCGTGAAAAACAGTAATCTGAGATTATAATTAAAATTCGCGAAACCATTACCTGAGACGGTGTCGGTAATAATTTACGCTGAATTCCAAAACCAGAAGTAAAATGTGGACACTCAACGTCTGACTAGTAGTAACAAATAAGTGTGATCAGAAGTAACAAATAAGTATGAAAATGTTCGAACTAGTCTTTGTCGTATAACCAGAAGAAATAAGTGTGACACTCAACGTCTGACTAGTAGTAACAAATAAGTGTTATCAGAAGTATAAAATAAGAGTGACACTGAACGAAGGAATCTTCGATGCTTTCAAAGTATAACTAGAAGTAACAAATAAGTGTAAATACAATTATGTGTGACCGTGGATATATATTGGTTATGATACCGGCGTTGCAGGTTGCCGTGAATAGCTCAAACAAACTTAACACATTAGAAGGATTGTGTGTATTCTGACCGTCGTACGTCTTGTTTTAAATTATTAAAGTGATTTGTATTGAAATATTGAATATATTAACGGTTTTCAAGTTGAAATATAATTTGCCTTATTATAAGCGTAAATAAAATTTATTTGGTAACGAGCTAATTTGTGATATATACGATCATCGATCTATATGAAAAATCACCACTATGAATCTATCGTTACAATATTTGGCAGGGAAGATCATTAACCTGTATTTTGAAAAACGAAATCTAATGATCCACTATTTAAATCGTGACCCAGCGGACCTTCGTATTCCACAACGAGATCTTAAATTTCTACATAAGACGCTGCGTTCTAAGTAACTTATACGAAAGGTTTTTTGACTTTGAAACCTCATTATTTCGTTTTTTTTAAGGAAAAAAAGCGCCAAGTTTTTTTCAAATATCGTCGTACTAGCTTTTCAAAAGTTGATCTAGAGCATATTTAACTCCTTAAAACGTTTAAACACAGCAATGTTCGTAGTTCCATTTCGGTGTCATAAAATTAGGTTGTGAAGATTTAATGCGCTAATTATACAGGGTCTTTTTTTTTGCTCGGAAAAGTGTTTTTTTTTCAAAAACTATTTATAGTACCGATTTCAAATTTGGAAGGTCAATTCTCTATACCGGGGGACATCAGTTTGAGAAATTTGAGCGTTTTCGGTAATGTTTTTCACCAATTTTGAAAAATTATTTTTCGACCACTAGGTGCTAGATAAAAAATTTCTATTATAAAGTTGTAGGCCATCATCGAAAACCCTTAAAAATTGTTCACTCGACGAAAAACAATTTATTTATCAGTGAAAATTTGAGCTTGAAAAATTTACAAGTTGGTGAAGCCAAATTACGATTGTTTGAAACGATAATTGAAACCGAATTACCTAATCCAGTTGAAACTTTGGTTAAAAAAACGACCGGATTTAAAAAACACGAGGCTATAGGTCAATCCTAAACATGCATTGGGTATTTAAAGGACAACTTTGGGAGATTATTATCAGTGTTTGATAATATTTCGAACAATGCCTCGTTATTCAGTAGCTGAGCGTACCGAGATAGTTGCCATTTACTATGGAGAAGCAGCGCAAAACCTTAGAAGAGTGACTGAAATCTTCGCAGAAAGACATCCAAATGGAGCACCATCTGTAAATACAGTAAGACGAGCAATTCACGATTTCAATCAATTTGGTAACTTGCAACCTAGGTTTCGCGGATTGGGTCAACCGGATTTAGACTTCGAGAACAATGTACTCGCGTACTTTGTGGCATATCCTCGTCACAGTTGCGCTAACGCCGCTGCTGATTTGGGTTGTTCTGCAAATCGTGTGTGGAAAATTCTTCGTAAGAATCGCTATCACCCATACAGAGCTACGCTCCACCAAGGACTAATTGACGGAGACCATCAAAGACGTTATGAATTTAGCAACTGGTTACTAAATGCTGTCCAAGAAGATAGACAATTTTTGCGCCATGTTTTGTTCTCCGACGAAGCGTCATTTTCTAGAGATGGGCCCTTTAATCATCAAAACAGCCATCTTTGGTCTGACATCAACCCACATTGGGGTTTTGAATATCATCACCAGGTTCAATTTGAACGGGTCAATGTTTGGGTTGGACTTGTTGGAAACCGTTTGATTGGTCCCTTTTTCCTGCCGACGAACCTCAACGGCCAAAGGTATTTACATTTTCTACAGAACGAACTGAGTGACGCAATCGACGACCTTCCATTGGCTGAAAGACGTCAGTTGTGGTTTCAGCAAGATGGCGCCCCTCCGCATTTTCCCCGGCAAGTAACTGAGCACCTCAACAACGAGTTTCCTGAAAGGTGGATAGGGAGAAATGGTCCAGTGCATGGGCCAGCAAGGTCACCTGACCTAACACCGCTGGATTATTTTCTCTGGGGATTCGTTAAAGCAAAGGTATACGCCACGCCCATTGAAACTAGGGAGGAACTCATTAGACGAATAATCAGTGCTTGCCGAGACGTCACACCAGAAATGGTAGAGAAAGCGTTTGAGAACTTAATTGTCCGCGCACAAACTGTGTTGCAGCCAATGGTGATATTATTGAAAATGTTTTGTAAAAATTTATGTGAATAAAATATCTGCATTTAGAAACCAAACGTGTACATTTTTTCAAGTGTGAAAACTCTACTACGTTTGTATTAGACTTGTTCCCTTTTCAATTATCGTTTCAAACAATCGTAATTTGGCTTCACCAACTTGTACATTTTTCAAGCTCGAATTTTCACTGATAAATAAGTTGTTTTTCGTCGAGTGAACAATTTTTAAGGGTTTTCGATGACGGCCTACAACTTTATAATAGAAAATTTTTATCTCGCACCTAGTGGTCGAAAAATAATTTTTCAAAATTGGTGAAAAACATTACCGAAAACGCTCAAATTTCTCAAACTCATGTCCCCCGGTATAGAGAATTGACCTTCCAAATTTGAAATCGGTACTATAAATAGTTTTTGAAAAAAAACACTTTTCCGAGCAAAAAAAAGACCCTGTATAGAGTGGCAAACGCGATAACCTCATACGATGCTGCATTTTCGTATAATAACAGACACTTTTTGATTTTGCAAATACTAAACAGACGAAAATCCAGCAGTTTATGAACGTGTGTGAAAAGGCTTGTTACGCTTTTGTTGGGAAAATGGTTCTTAAAGGACGATTTGTTGGTAATATTACATAAATATGCTTGGACAGGTTCATTGATGTTGTCAATTTTATAATTTTGGTAAAAATAAATTATAGGATGTTAATTTTTAGCGCGCTTATTATGGGAATGGACAAGGCAAATCTGAAGTTTACATTTTAACTTAAATATGCAAGAGATACTAAACGCACGTGCAGATTGGCTTTACTTAAATTTCGCCGACATCTTGTTATCTTACGGTCTCTTATCGTTACTTCAAGCTCTCTAGGCTCAACGCACGGAGAGATCAGGTAATGTAGCATGTTCAAGTACATTTCTTGTTTAGTATAAGAATACACACTTTTCCGGAAACAATAAGCTACAATGTAGGTTCATGTATAAAGAGTCTTTTATTTTAGAATAGTATTTTCCTCGTTAATGTTCGTTTATAATACGAGTAGGGAAATGTTTCTAACTTATGTAACATAAAATATTCAGCTTATTGAATTTCGTCATAACATAAAAAATTCTTAGCGTCGTTAAATATATTTCAAAAACTCGAGTTGAACCCCTTTAAGTGAAAGGAAATAACGACTCCGGAGGCCTGAGGGTCCCGCTCCCCGCTTTCTTCTTGCCGAATAAAAAAAGGCATTTTATTTATTTGATATTTCAACTTCTCTTTATCTTTCCTTAAACCCGTGAATACTCGTTATTTAACATTTCTCAATATGGTTAGCCAGCAGATTTAAAAATGTCTCCCAAACGTTGAAAGTGCTGTAAACGTTTCCCAAATGTTGAAGGTGTATGGATACGGTGGTCCCCATCCGTCTTGAATTTATCAAATTGGCCTCCTGACTCTCCCAAACCTCGTTAACAGAATACCCATGCGTGCCCCCTTCACCAATTGGGAAATGAAAGATCAGCCCCTTGCCAACGATTTGTTTAAGTGAAAAAGTGACGTTCCGTTGATGGAAAGGTGGGAAGAACAAAACTAAGATGCACAGCCAAAAACTCTAAATTTTTCTTGGGACTCAACTTCGTCTCTGATCTCAATGCTTCTTACCATCGGGCTAAACGAAATAGCCTTTGGTTCTAAGTGGCCTAATCCCCGTTGTGCTCGTTCTCCGGCTTAACTTAGCCTCGGACTCACTCTCAAAAGCTTACTCTCGGAGAGGGTCGGATCCAACCGTGTGACGGCCAAAATGGTTGTGCGGGCAGGTAACGCTGGTGCGTTGAGCATGTCTGGTTTCCCATTGAACCCTTAATGGTTCGTGAGCTGAAGTGATTCATCCTTTGCCAACAAACACTTCAACGAGAGCGCTTCCGCAGTTGAAACCAATGCAAGGGGACTGACGAATAAAAATATGTGGAATTTTAGTGTAATTATTATGGTAATTTACATATGGGAAGCTGTTCATGTTGTGTTAACTATTCATATGATGTTTAAGTGTATAATTACTGTTTGTTTCGCCCTATTAAACCCTGGTTAAACCATTTAAATCTAAATTGTATGATAGTTATAAGCTTACCATTTCCTAGACCAGCAGCTACGCTATCCCCAATAGTGGACGAGACGCGTTTCATCCGGGAAGAACTTAATTGTAACGGCGGAATAGGTAAGTTGGCTATGGTGCGTTCCACCCTTTATTGTGATTAGAAGGTTGCATGTAAGAGTTACCTTACACTAAAGGAGACATAGCCTACAAAAACAATCAAATCCAAGTGGTATACGTATAATAAACCTATATCACTCCTATTTAATCACTGTTAACTAGTCATTTTACTGAGTAATTAGCATATTTAAATATCCATATTTATTTTTCCAAAAACCGATTTTTGCATTAAATAGAAAAATATTATTTTTTCGTAAATTTCAACAAATATTGCACCAATATTTCAAAATTACACACAGTTAATACATCTCTGATTATAAACTTGATGATTTTAGGCATATGGATCGAAGGTTTCCAATATACACGAATTAAGGATTTCCACCTTTCAATACCAAACCGCCATCTATGAGCAAAGTGACGCCCGTAATGAAAGAAGCGTCGTCGGAAGCCAGAAAAGCTATTGGTTTGGCAACTTCCGTCGGAGTAGCAATGCGCTGTAGGACGTGCAGTGACTTGGCCCGTTCTAGCACCGCCTTAACCTCTTCGTCTGCTAATCCCACTTTGTTGAAGATCTCTGTTTCGACGTATCCAGGATTGACCGCGTTGACGCGAACTCCAGATGGGCCCAGATCTCGAGCCACGGATTTCGTCAAGTGATCCATGGCTGCTTTTGACGCTCCGTACGTAACGGCCGTGTGTGTTGTCAAATGTGACGCGACACTGGAGACGTTGACGATATTGCCCTTCGTCCGCTTCAATTGCGGAATTGACAACTGCATCAAATGAAACGCCGCTCTGAAGTTTGTTCTGAATATGTCGTCCATTTGAGATACTTTGGCTAGTTCAATTGTTCCTTTCTTAGCTCCATCAGGTATCCCTAACAAAAAATATTTTTAATTGGTAATTAGCGCGCTATTATAAATATAAACAAATGCTGTTGGTAAACAATATTGTGAAGTCAACTGGAACTATAAACGGAAATCAGTGAAAAATAATGGTGGCGTTTGGTGGTCGCTCTTTCTCAAAATTGTATCGTATTCCTTGAAACTGGAGTCACAATTTCTTTTGATTTTTAATCTGTACATTATTACGCATTTCGTCCAGTTTTGCATTTTGTTTAACTCGCGACCATCTCCCAGTTTAAAACATTGCGCGTTTTCTAAGAACAAAGATACACCCTTAAGAAGGTTGGGTCATATTTGACGCAAATTGAGTAAAATTTAACCCAGAATCTGGGTCCATATTGCTCCAGTCCAAACATTTTGGCGAAAGTCAAAACAACTCTATTTGGGTCAAATAATAACCCACCCTTGGGTCAAACAGAAATTACCTAAGAATTGGGTACTGCAAAAATAACCCAATAAAAGAATAATACAATAAAATGACACAAAACAAAAGGGTTGAATTTTTTTTAACTCAGATAATTGGCTTATGGTTTTTGTTCCATTTTTTGGTTAGATATCAAATTTGCCCAATTTTAAAGTACTACAGTTACCTAACTAAACCAAAAGGTTGGTTAACGGAGATAAAGCTGATATATTTATGCAAATTTCCTAAAATATCAATACCTAGCCATATAAATATTTTAAACTAGTCTTGTTACCCTACCTAACACTTACCTTAAGTTTTCCAAGTGAATGTTAAAAACTCAAGTTTGATATATTTTAAGTTTTCATTATCTTTGATCATTTTAAGGATTAGCCATGGGATATGTATGTGGATAGACTACAGATAAAACGTTCAAATGTTAACACCTTGATATTAGTCTTAGCTTCTTATATGCTAGTTATTTACTATATTATTTCAATAACAGTATATTTAAGTATTGTTTCAATTATTATAAACAAAACAAATTTCAAAGTGAAAAAAATATTGACCAGTCAAGAAGACTCAAGATATTTGGAAAGCTACTAGTAGTTTGTTGCTTTATGTTTTTTAAAATGTTAAGACATAGGAGATATTATCAAATGTTACAGATTTTGAAGTAGGGAAAATCTGTAGCAGACGATCAACTTTATGCGCGTGTGGCGCTATTTAAACTGAAAAAGCTTATTTCTCTTTTGTTGGGAAAATGGTTCTTAAAGGACGATTTGGTGGTAATATTACATAAATATGCTTGGACAGGTTCATTGATGTTGTCAATTTTATAGTTTTGGTAAAAATAAATTATAGGTTGTTAATGTTTAGCGCACTTATTATGCGAATGGACAAAGCAAATCAAAAGTTGTTCAAATTTTAATTTAAATATGTAAGAAATACTTAACACGTGCAGATTGGCCTTACTTAAATGTCTGCTACATATCGTTATCTTGCGGTCTATTATCGTTACTACAGGCTCTTTGCTCGACGCACGGAGAGATCAGGTAATGTAGCATGTTCAAATACATTTCTTGTATAGCATAAGAATACACACTTTTCTAGAAACAATAAGGTACAATGTAAGCTCATGTCTAAAGAGTGTTTTATTTAAATACGAAAATAAGGGCCCGGATATTTCCTACAAAAACGGTTTTATCAGAATTAGATTAGGAGAAGTTAGTACAGATCCTGAATTTTGGGAAGCGCTTATGCTTAGCTTGGTGAGTAAGTTTTTTCTCGTTGAAAATTCCAGCCCCCCTCAAAACGAGAGAAGATTCTCGAGGAACGCTGGGTAACGATACCAAAATCTAACGTGATCTAACGTAATGAAATTATCGTCTGCAATATCGTAGGTTGTACAAGGCTTAGTTATTAAGTGTCGTTAGACATGAAAGGGTGGGACTGAAATGACACCTATTTACCTAAGTTACAAATGAATTTAAAAAAAGATGTAAGTTTATTTGTTCAGTCAAGATTCAATATTCTACACAATTTTTATTTATCTTTTATGACAAAATTCCTAAATACAAATTAACTTACTTCATAATTTAATTCTTCGTGATAATTAGAATCGATCATTTTTCAAATATCACAAACTTATGTCCCAACTACCACTGATTCTGTAAGGGTGGAGGTACTCTTCGTTTTGATGTCAACTTTGGTAGATTTGTTAGCTTTTCTCTTTAATTACCGGCTTATGTTTTGGTGGTATGTTATTGTCACAACATTAATTGTACAGCACTGAGTGGAAAACGATTTTAAATTGGGCAAATGCTTAGTATTCTTTGCCGTTTTTTGGTTATTATTTGCCATTGTTTTATCGTAATTACACGCTAGACACTTATTTTCCATTTTAGATTTGCTAATTAAATAATAGCTATATTTAGTGGAAGCATTTTTCTCACTTTCTAAGCTGTTAATATCCATAATAGATCGCAAAGACGTTTCGGTGGTTATATCGGCTGCCATTTTCCCGAGTTCATATTCGCAATTTCGTAACGAAAAGATACCGTACCGCCACCTAGTGGCGATGAAGCCCAATCTCAAGGAAACAAATCGGTCAGATAAGGACAGTTAAATATAAACGTGGAGTTTTCTTCATTAATATCATTGTTCAATCAATTAATGATATTAATAAATAAAAATCATCAGCATGTTCCAAGAAAGTGGTACGACTCAATACTGAAGGTGAATATTTTTAAAGATAAATTTATGAAGTAAGCCTTAAACTATTGCCCACATGATTTTTAATTTTTTATGAGTGATTTTGTTTTATAAAAATACAGTTGAAATCAGATTACCATTTATCACGACCGTTTAACTTTCGGGAGTGATCATCTTGATGTGGTATACAGCATTCGGTGACGCGGTTTGACGTGAAGGTTAAAGGTGCACGGTATTGTGCGGGTATTTCTCGTCCGATTCGTAGTTGTGCGTGATAATTCTTGCTGTAGATAATTATGTGCGGGTTCATTCCTTGGTATAAGGACGGTTACTTGAAGAACGATAAGTAATTTTAAACTTTTGTTTTTTTTTCATTCTTTGTTTTTTCTAAAGTGTATTGTGTATAAATTTAACTTGATCAGATTCCATAACAGCTAAACCTTTTTCATTCCGTAAACCAGTAATCATAAATTGTTATTGGGCTATGTTCACTTTTAATAAGATTCGGCCAACCATAGCCAATCTACTTAATTAGTTACCAAACCAAAGTTACCCCTGCTATAATCATTGCACACCCCAAAGAGCCCACCATAGCCTATAAGTTTTAACTATCTTCAGATCATTACCAATGTTTATATAATTATCAAATTGAATCTGTTGTTACTAAGTCCAGTAATAAACCAAGAGTTCTATTTTTTTCATAACTTATATTGATGTCATTTGTCCCACACTGTGACAATAATGACTCTAAGGATCCCGAATAAATAAATTCGACACCTACGGCACGGGGAAATAAATAAGTATTTAAATTTCCCTCGAGTTTAGTGCGTGGGTCAGATTCTCAAGGTTAATATTGGAACTTTTTGAATCTTCCCTCCTTACCGATCTCCACGACTCCCCCAAACCCCCTCTGAAAGTTATGGTGCCGTAATACATTATCGAAAATAATAGCGAAACAAAGTGAGTTGTATTCAACAAGGAGGGGAAAAACTAAAAAGGTATCATGTAATTTCACTGGAGTATTTGACAAACTGAAAGGTTACAAAATAGGCTTTCGTACTTCATTTTCCGAAGATCGAGCCTCACGTAACTTTGAAAACTAAACCTTGCAATTTTAGGCCTCTCCGTAGGGCATCTAGTCATTTATTCAAAGAAAAGCAATAACTGTTTAATAATTGAATTGAAAATTGACAAAGAGTTTGTTCATAAGCTTTTGATTAAATTGCAATATGTTTATTTTAAATATTTTTTTAAAAACTACATTAAGACAAATAAAATTTATTATCTGCCAAAATAGATGTTGACAAATTTACTACAGCACTCGTAACAGTGAACATTTTATCAGCACGTGGTAAAAAATCCCAGGGTATGCTTTTATGAAATCTTTGAATTATACGCTCAACATGAACCCTAGCACTAGCAACTTTTTATGTAAGCAAAGCGTCTTCTCGGGAACATTGTGCCCTCGTCTTAGTTTTTGCCCTTAAGCCTTTCTTAATGAAAAGTGGACTAATTAATTTTAACACTCTCCCGGTAGACAAATCTTCAGTTGGAAGTTCTTCTCTAACTATTTTAACTATTTCATTAAAGAGTTCCATTGCCTGAATTCCAGTCAAACACACAACAGTTTGTGGTTTCAATATGCCGCAGCTAGCAGTTACTTTACATTTATGTTCTTCATGCGTATTTACTGTAATTCCTTTTTCCAAAGTTCGAATGACATTAGCATTTTCAATGCATTCAGCTTGATGATCCGTAAGCAAATGATCCTCTAAACTCTTCTCCTCAACATAAATACTCTTTTTTTCCCCATTAATTGTATCTACTAGTTCTGTTTTACGAGGGGGTAACCACTTCGTGTAGTAGGTGTAAACTTCTTTTTGTATTACGAATAAATATTACAAATTACTTTGTAATACCGTGTAATACTGTGTAATATCGCGTAATATCAAGTAATATTGTGCGTAGTAAGTGTAGTACGTTGTCTATTAAGATGTAGTATTATGTAGTACAGTGCATTAATGCATAATATTTTAAACTCCTGTATTTCCAAATGATTTTGTGTAATAATTAAGTAATATTGGAAATATTTCAAATTCGATTTCGGAAAGACAGAGGGAACATAGGAGGGAACGAGTGGAACTCTGAGGCAAGGGCGAAGGTGAAATGCCAGGCGAAAGTGAAGAGGGAACAGTGCGGAGGGGACAACGACGTTTACTCGCATAGCCCGAGCGGGGACGATGGTCGAGCCGATGGTATGACGTTGTTTATGCGTATAACAAATTCCAACAACAACTGAGACAACAACCCATCATCTCCCATTTTATGGAAAAATTAGAAATGGGTTAGTTCCCGACGCACAACCTCTTTATTTCATTTAAAACCAGAACCTTTTTCTTCTTTGCGGCTTGGCTTTTTTTTTTCCAAATAATTAATTTAACAGGTTCCAAGCAGAAAGTTCGAGGCGATAAGGTTTGAGTTCCTGAGAATAAAAACTAGTTAATTAGAAAATGCCCCGGACGCGGCCTCCAACATGGAATATTTAGCGTTTGATAACATTATTTACTTCTGGTATTACCAAGAATGTAATTATTTATATTTGGGAAGAATGATTATGATAATCGGCGGCCATGTTGAACGCCTTACCTCCCGTCGCGAGGGGGGGGGGGTATTACCAAGAACGTATATATGTATAAGATCGTTGAACAAAAGGCATCGCTTGGGCCATGATGCAATCGGTTTCAGAATAACTCCGCATTAAAATCCGCGTGCAGAGCGAGCTTGAACTAGAAACGGTTTTAACCTTTAGCGCGCGCCGCACGCGTTTTTTTGGGCGGAGTTATTCGTTCTTATACATATATACGTTCTTGGTATTACCATTAAAAACTTGTAGTACTGCGTAATACCGTTAAATTCCTTTCAGAAATTGTAGTATAGTGTAATACTGCGTAGTGCCGTGTAATTCCGCGTAGTACCGTGTAATACAATGTAATAATTGGTAATACAATCAATATTTAGTAATACGCGTAGTACAAGTAATATTTCTGTATTACCAAGTAATCTGTAGTCCGGTGTACACTAAAAACCCTATAGTGGTTACCCCTCGCTGTTTTATGATGCTTTGGTTGATTTTCTGTCATGCATACGAAAAGGCAGGTTCTTCGAAGGAATTTCCAAAGTGCTTAAACAATGTGGATACTGCTTGAACTCATCTTTTGATAATTTCAAGATTAAAAAAACTACTACATTTTTATTTAATACCCTAACGTAACATTGTCTTACCTTTATAGGCTTCAGGAATAGCTTTGTAATTTTCCTTTCTAAAATGCGAAAATCAAACAACTATCGTTTTACTATGTGTCTTTCCCATTTTCAATGAAACTTAGCTAATTTTGGTAGCTTTGAATGAAAACGATGAAACCGCATACCTTCCATGGTACCGTTTTTTACAACCATACAAAGTAACAATTTTTAAGATATAAGTTCACTTAAAGCGACCTTAATTTGATTTAATATTAGATTGTTACGAACGAAATAAACCTAAACGTACGAAATCTTGAATGTACACTATTATGTCGTCTGATTTGTTTCCTTTAGATCGCGCCATCTTGGAGCGACTGACGCGCCACCTTTTATTTATTTTCGATGCGAATACATTTTCACCAGGTACCGAACTCGGTCTTACTCCCGTGATAGGGGGGCCAAATTTGTCATCCCGCCTAGTCTCTCCCCCTCTCTCTCTATGGACTATGGCTCTATGATAACTTCCCCTAATCTAATTCTGGTTTTATGGATATTTCAGTACGGGCAATCGCAATTTGAACGTTGTACCTGAAATGCGTTTTACTTTTTGGCGCTTTCCTTGATTAAAAACGCGGCCGCCGCATCCTCTGCAAAAATTGTGCTCACAACCAAATTATGGGGAATTTTGACTTTTTACATATTATAACTAAATGAAGGTGCCTGCCAAAATTCCACCCGATAAAAATTTTGGCCAAAATTTTGACTAAAGTTATAAAGAAAAATATTAATTTTAACTTTAGCTGGATTAGTTTTGAAGATATAATAAATAATTATCAGCTAGGCTAATACCCAAGGCACCACCTTAGGCCTATGTCATCAAGCGACTTTTGAAGCCATTAATTCGGGTGGCCGGGTTACAATGCGTAGGAGGGTGGTGACAAGCCCTGCATGCCACGCGTTCGAGCCAACAGCTCCCTACACTAACTATTACTATTGGAACGTACATTTTCGAAGATGGTCGAAAACACCAACACCGAAGATTTTATAACTCTTAGGGGTGTTAATACAGGACCACATATACCTTCAAATGTCTAATTTTTAGCTTGGTTATATTTTAATGCCAGGCGAATGATGTTTAAACGAAAACGTACCATTTAGAAAATATGTGGTGATTATGAGCTCACCGATGCTAATGAGTGTGTATTTAGCACTTATACGCATTTTATTCATCAAACAATGGATAATTGCAATCTCTACCGTAATATAATTAACAAAACCTGAAAGAGAACTTGCCTGATTTACGAAAAAGTAAGTTAGACAAAATGGCGGTTATTTTAAGCCAGTTTCCCTCGCATACAAGGTCATACATTTTGATATGTTATAACAGAAACAAATTTTGTTACGATTCCTTTGAGTTTTGTTGGTCGCGAATTAGTTACATTCCTTTTTCGGTTAATTTCACCAAATGCTACTTTACGAAGACATTGATTTTTTTAAGAATTTAGTTGCTTTTCGTTGGATAATCGAATACATTGTTGAACGAACAACCGTTGTACATACCAGCATTGTTAATGAGAATGTCCAGGCGTCCGAAGTGTTTCAGGGTCCCGTCCACCACCGCCGAGGCTTCTCCTTCATGGGAGATATCTCCGGCCACGATTTTAATTTCCTCCGGACTTAATCCTTGTTCGTGGCATTTCGCGGACACCGCATTCAACCTGTCCACGTTCCTCCCATTGAGCGCCAGGGAGCATCCCAAGGAAGCCAGATGAACAGCGGTGGCAGCACCAATTCCGGAGCTCGCTCCCGTAATCAACGCCACTTTTCCGTCGAAACGACTCATTTTCACTCACTTACTTATTATACGTTCTTCCGCTACGTCTGCCCAACGCGCGAACACTTTTGCCCTGGGTTATTTTTTATCTTTAGTTAATTTAGTACGCGTGCGTCTTGGATGTGATAAAATTTATCCTTGGTATTAGTTGATATAAAGAGTAGACACAGCTTTCTCATTGATTGTAGAATTGAGACAATTGAACTGAAATAAAGTAGATTATTCTTATTTTTAAGAGCTTTCTCTTTAAACAAAATCTACATTTAGGAAACCCAAAAACGATGTACTTTCGTACATTCACAAAACTAATGTGCTGGATTTGAAAATACTGTGGATTTTAGGAAAAAATCCACAATTGTCCTTTGATTTCTGTGAGCATTAGGTGTATTTCAAAATTATTCTCTTTGCGTTTGTGAATTTATGAATATGAATTGAGCGTATTAGGTCTTAAATTTGTGTTGTATTAGACTCAACACCCAGCAAATAATTTTGAGTAAATAATGATTTCATTTTACAGTATAGAAGAGTATTATAAATGTGGGGGTATGGCTTCAATCCCCCATATGTTAAGTTAACCGGTCTCTACCCATTCACCCTATTATAAAATGGAACTATTCTGCCCCCCCCCTTTTTTTAGTGTTGAAGTGAAACATATCTAATAGCGCCTGCCCATCTTGTTTCAAAACTTGAGATAATTTCATATCGCTACTTAAGATGAGATAATTTCATATCACTACTTGTATTTTTTATTAGATTTGATTACATGTAATTTAAGATGTTAAAAGTTAAATATGAACAAGTATCGTTTTCCGATGGTGTAAGAGTAGTGACTCAAGACATTGATCTTGAAAAATCCCGTTTTATGATTAGATACACTCCAAGAGCTGCGGTATTCAAAACACTTGTGTTAAATAAAAACTTGCTGAGGTTAACGGTAATAGTAAGTGTAGGGAGCTGTTGGCTCGCGTGGCATGAAGGGCTTGCCACCACCCTCCTACGCATTGTAACCCGGCCACCTGTTACTTGATCACGCACAAGCAACATTGCTTATGTGGTCGAAGGTGGTGCCTTGGGTATTAGCTCTATTTAAAAAAAAAATAAAATATGAAATGGGGTTCCTGAAAAACCTCGTAGTCATTAAAAGTTAGTCTATTCACTCTTAAGCCCGTCGCACACTGACAAAACATTTCTTCAAGTTGACGCTGTCGACGGTTATTAATTTTTAATCTTAAATAGTTCTTCCCCGTCATCGCCATTAGAAGCTGACGCTGGTGTTAGCTTAAGTTTTGTCTATTGCACACTGTGCGTTCGCTACTACCGGAAGCAGGAACAACGTAGGATGCGCGCGCATTCGTTGGTTTTGATTGCCGTGACTTAAATTGCGTTTCCTATTACTCGAAATTCATTTTGAACAATAATAATTAATAATTATTAAATGATTATTGGGATACTTGGATAAACCAAATATAATTTTTCAGAATAAAAAATATAATAGATAAAAATACTTAAATTAATAATTTTATAATTAATTTTTATTTAATTAGCGTTCTTTTCTGATTGATAAAATATAACAAAATAAATAAATTTACACGTGCTTCCTCGCATGGTGCATTATTTTCTATTTGAAAAATTATTAATATCCCGGTGTATTCTAATGGGTTAGAAAGAGATGGAATGTCGTGACATCAGAGCCAAGAGTAGCGTCAAAATGTTCAACGAAGTTGAAGTCGGTACGAAACCGACGTTCGTCGTAACGGCAGGTTATGTTGTCAGAATTTATAGCCCGGTGTACCGGTAAGAAAAGAACCACACCACCGGAGGCCTATCATCAGAATGCCCTACGCCAGCGTCCACAAGCCCGGACAGGTGACAAAACCAGCATGGGTAGCAGAACCCCACTACTGATGGTCGCACCCTCGACGCAAGCCGCTCAACCCAGCAGAAGGTGCAACAATGGTACGACCAGCCCGCCACTTCGCACACAGCAGTGGGATAGAGAACGGATGCTCTAGCAACTCCGGCCGACACCCCACCTACAAAGGCAGGGAGCCAAGCCCTTTGGAGAGAGCTCCTAAAGGGGAACGGCGGGCACACAGCAGCCCGCATAACCCGGCACAGCTGGCACCGGAGATCCCGGTGGGAGCCCAAAAGGCCGGGAGATGGGTCCGCCGTGCCCTCATACGGAGGCCCGCAGCCCCACAGCAATAGTGCCATTTTTATTTCATTGCTGCCTCACATAGGTGCAATGAAATATTAGAGCGGGTCACGCCGCCGCTGCCGCCACTCCCAGCTGTAGGACCATTTTGGGGCAGGAAGGAAAAAAGGGACCACTAGGGAGGACCCCCTACCGGATTTTACCAGAAGAGCCAATTTTTTAAAAAACGTCATCACCGAGATTCGAAGTCACGGCCCTCCGCTTACAATACTGACGACTTAACGATCTACGCCATCCTCTAGCTCTTAAAACATGTTTTAAAACTTCTAGTGTTAAATTGTTATAGGTTGGAAGACCTAATTGATAGGTGGCGCGAAATGCCATCTTGTCCGCGAAAATTTAAATACCATGTAATATTTTTAGTCTTGCAAAATACCATCCTGACCGCGAAAATTTAAATCTAAATTTTAAAAACTTCTACTTCTAGTGTAAATTTGTTATAGATTGGAAGACCTAATTGATAGGTGGCGCGAAATGCCAATTGACCGCGAAAATTTAAATACCATGTAATATTTTTAGTCTTGCGAAATACCATCCTGACAGCGAAAATTTAAATCTAAATTTTAAAAACTTCTACTTCTAGTGTAAATTTGTTATAGATTGGAAGACCTAATTGATAGGTGGCGCGAAATGCCATCTTGTCCACGAAAATTTAAATACCATGTAATATTTTTAGTCTTGCGAAATACCATCCTGACCGCGAAAATATAAATCTAAATTTTAAAAACTTCTACTTCTAGTGTAAATTTGTTATAGATTGGAAGACCTAATTGATAGGTGGCGCGAAATGCCATCTTGTCCGCGAAAATTTAAATACCATGTAATATTTTTAGTCTTGCGAAATACCATCCTGACCGCGAAAATTTAAATCTAAATTGTAAAAACTTCTACTTCTAGTGTAAATTTGTTATAGATTGGAAGACCTAATTGATAGGTGGTGCGAAATGCCAATTGACCGCGAAAATTTAAATACCATGTAATATTTTTAGTCTTGCGAAATACCATCCTGACAGCGAAAATTTAAATCTAAATTTTAAAAACTTCTACTTCTAGTGTAAATTTGTTATAGATTGGAAGACCTAATTGATAGGTGGCGCGAAATGCCATCTTGTCCACGAAAATTTAAATACTATGTAATATTTTTAGTCTTGCGAAATACCATCCTGACCGCGAAAATTTAAATCTAAATTTTAAAAACTTCTACTTCTAGTGTAAATTTGTTATAGATTGGAAGACCTAATTGATAGGTGGCGCGAAATGCCATCTTGTCCGCGAAAATTTAAATACCATGTAATATTTTTAGTCTTGCGAAATACCATCCTGACCGCGAAAATTTAAATCTAAATTTTAAAAACTTCTACTTCTAATGTAAATTTGTTATAGATTGGAAGACCTAATTGATAGGTGGCGCGAAATGCCATCTTGCCCGTGAAAATTTAAATACCATGTAATATTTTTAGTCTTGCAAAATACCATCCTGACCGCGAAAATTTAAATCTAAATTTTAAAAACTTCTACTTCTAGTGTAAATTTGTTATAGATTGGAAGACCTAATTGATAGGTGGCGCGAAATGCCAATTGACCGCGAAAATTTAAATACCATGTAATATTTTTAGTCTTGCGAAATACCATCCTGACAGCGAAAATTTAAATCTAAATTTTAAAAACTTCTACTTCTAGTGTAAATTTGTTATAGATTGGAAGACCTAATTGATAGGTGGCGCGAAATGCCATCTTGTCCGCGAAAATTTAAATACCATGTAATATTTTTAGTCTTGCGAAATACCATCCTGACCGCGAAAATTTAAATCTAAATTTTAAAAACTTCTACTTCTAATGTAAATTTGTTATAGATTGGAAGACCTAATTGATAGGTGGCGCGAAATGCCAATTGACCGCGAAAATTTAAATACCATGTAATATTTTTAGTCTTGCGAAATACCATCCTGACAGCGAAAATTTAAATCTAAATTTTAAAAACTTCTACTTCTAGTGTAAATTTGTTATAGATTGGAAGACCTAATTGATAGGTGGCGCGAAATGCCATCTTGTCCACGAAAATTTAAATACCATGTAATATTTTTAGTCTTGCGAAATACCATCCTGACCGCGAAAATTTAAATCTAAATTTTAAAAACTTCTACTTCTAGTGTAAATTTGTTATAGATTGGAAGACCTAATTGATAGGTGGCGCGAAATGCCATCTTGTCCGCGAAAATTTAAATACCATGTAATATTTTTAGTCTTGCGAAATACCATCCTGACAGCGAAAATTTAAATCTAAATTTTAAAAACTTCTACTTCTAGTGTAAATTTGTTATAGATTGGAAGACCTAATTGATAGGTGGCGCGAAATGCCATCTTGTCCACGAAAATTTAAATACCATGTAATATTTTTAGTCTTGCGAAATACCATCCTGACCGCGAAAATATAAATCTAAATTTTAAAAACTTCTACTTCTAGTGTAAATTTGTTATAGATTGGAAGACCTAATTGATAGGTGGCGCGAAATGCCATCTTGTCCGCGAAAATTTAAATACCATGTAATATTTTTAGTCTTGCGAAATACCATCCTGACCGCGAAAATTTAAATCTAAATTGTAAAAACTTCTACTTCTAGTGTAAATTTGTTATAGATTGGAAGACCTAATTGATAGGTGGTGCGAAATGCCAATTGACCGCGAAAATTTAAATACCATGTAATATTTTTAGTCTTGCGAAATACCATCCTGACAGCGAAAATTTAAATCTAAATTTTAAAAACTTCTACTTCTAGTGTAAATTTGTTATAGATTGGAAGACCTAATTGATAGGTGGCGCGAAATGCCATCTTGTCCACGAAAATTTAAATACTATGTAATATTTTTAGTCTTGCGAAATACCATCCTGACCGCGAAAATTTAAATCTAAATTTTAAAAACTTCTACTTCTAGTGTAAATTTGTTATAGATTGGAAGACCTAATTGATAGGTGGCGCGAAATGCCATCTTGTCCGCGAAAATTTAAATACCATGTAATATTTTTAGTCTTGCGAAATACCATCCTGACCGCGAAAATTTAAATCTAAATTTTAAAAACTTCTACTTCTAATGTAAATTTGTTATAGATTGGAAGACCTAATTGATAGGTGGCGCGAAATGCCATCTTGCCCGTGAAAATTTAAATACCATGTAATATTTTTAGTCTTGCAAAATACCATCCTGACCGCGAAAATTTAAATCTAAATTTTAAAAACTTCTACTTCTAGTGTAAATTTGTTATAGATTGGAAGACCTAATTGATAGGTGGCGCGAAATGCCAATTGACCGCGAAAATTTAAATACCATGTAATATTTTTAGTCTTGCGAAATACCATCCTGACAGCGAAAATTTAAATCTAAATTTTAAAAACTTCTACTTCTAGTGTAAATTTGTTATAGATTGGAAGACCTAATTGATAGGTGGCGCGAAATGCCATCTTGTCCACGAAAATTTAAATACCATGTAATATTTTTAGTCTTGCGAAATACCATCCTGACCGCGAAAATTTAAATCTAAATTTTAAAAACTTCTACTTCTAGTGTAAATTTGTTATAGATTGGAAGACCTAATTGATAGGTGGCGCGAAATGCCATCTTGTCCGCGAAAATTTAAATACCATGTAATATTTTTAGTCTTGCGAAATACCATCCTGACCGCGAAAATTTAAATCTAAATTTTAAAAACTTCTACTTCTAGTGTAAATTTGTTATAGATTGGAAGACCTAATTGATAGGTGGCGCGAAATGCCATCGTGACCGCGAAATGCCATCTTGACCGCGAAAATTTAAATACCATGTAATATTTTTAGTCTTGCGAAATACCATCCTGACCGAGAAAATTTAAATCTAAATTTTAAAAACTTCTACTTCTAGTGTAAATTTGTTATAGATTGGAAGACCTAATTGATAGGTGGCGCGAAATGCCATCTTATCCGCGAAAATTTAAATACCATGTAATATTTTTAGTCTTGCGAATTACATCCTGACCGCGAAAATTTAAATCTAAATTTTAAAAACTTCTACTTCTAGTGTAAACTTGTTATAGATTGGAAGACCTAATTGATAGGTGGCGCGAAATGCCATCGTGACCGCGAAATGCCATCTTGACCGCGAAAATTTAAATACCATGTAATATTTTTAGTCTTGCGAAATACCATCCTGACCGCGAAAATTTAAATGCCATATAATATGGTGCGTTATTTAAAAACCTTCTAGTACCAAATTGATATAGATTGGAAGACCTAATTGATAGGTGGCGCGAAATACCATCTTGACCGCGAAAATTTAAATACTATATAATATTTGCCCAACTTACCGTTTTCGGGAGTTTGGCTTTGTGTGGTAGATATTTTGTTAAAAATTAAGTCCGGTAACGTTAAAAAAATATTTTTGGGTGGGTAAGGATTAAGTTGAATTATCCCTTCGGTGCGATGCTTACAACGTATGACCTGAAGTAACCAATAAGTTAATAAGTGTGACACTTATCGGAGGCCGTTCTAATATGACCGAAAGTAACAAATAAGTGTGACACTTATCGGAGGCCGTTCTAATATGACCGAAAGTAACAAATAAGTGTGACACTTATCGGAGGCCGTTCTAATATGACCGAAAGTAACAAATAAGTGTGACACTTATCGGAGGCCGTTCTAATATGACCGAAAGTAACAAATAAGTGTGACACTTATCGGTATAATAGGTGATGCTTACAACGTATGAGCTGAAGTAACAAATAAATAAATAAGTGTGACACTTATCGGAGGCCGTTCTAATATGACCGAAAGTAACAAATAAGTAAATAAGTGTGACACTTATCGGAGGCCGTTCTAATATGACCGAAAGTAACAAATAAGTGTGACACTTATCGGAGTAATAGGCTATGTTTACAACGTATGAGCTGAAGTAAAAAATAGGTTAATAAGTGTGACACTTATCGGAGGCCGTTCTAATATGACCGAAAGTAACAAATAAGTGTGACACTTATCGGAGTAATAGGCTATGTTTACAACGTATGAGCTGAAGTAAAAAATAGGTTAATAAGTGTGACACTTATCGGAGGCCGTTCTAATATGACCGAAAGTAACAAATAAGTGTGACACTTATCGGAGGCCGT
Source organism: Leiobunum rupestre (assembly GCF_980474605.1). Classification (NCBI taxonomy): domain Eukaryota; kingdom Metazoa; phylum Arthropoda; class Arachnida; order Opiliones; family Sclerosomatidae; genus Leiobunum; species Leiobunum rupestre. Next base: position 47,654,164 of record NC_143391.1, on the reverse strand, counting down.
TCTAATATGACCGAAAGTAACAAATAAGTGTGACACTTATCGGAGTAATAGGCGATGCTTACAACGTATGAGCTGAAGTAACCAATAAGTTAATAAGTGTGACACTTATCGGAGGCCGTTCTAATATGACCGAAAGTAACAAATAAGTGTGACACTTATCGGAGTAATAGGTGATGCTTACAACGTATGAGCTGAAGTAACAAACAAGTAAATAAGTGTTACACTTATCGGAGGCCGTTCTAATATGACCGAAAGTAACAAATAAGTGTGACACTTATTGGAGTAATAGGCGATGTTTACAACGTATGAGCTGAAGTAAAAAATAGGTTAATAAGTGTGGCACTTATCGGAGGCCGTTCTAATATGACCGAAAGTAACAAATAAGTGTGACACTTATCGGAGTAATAGGCTATGTTTACAACGTATGAGCTGAAGTAAAAAATAGGTTAATAAGTGTGACACTTATCGGAGGCCGTTCTAATATGACCGAAAGTAACAAATAAGTGTGACACTTATCGGAGGCCGTTCTAATATGACCGAAAGTAACAAATAAGTGTGACACTTATCGGAGTAATAGGCGATGCTTACAACGTATGAGCTGAAGTAACCAATAAGTTAATAAGTGTGACACTTATCGGAGGCCGTTCTAATATGACCGAAAGTAACAAATAAGTGTGACACTTATCGGAGTAATAGGTGATGCTTACAACGTATGAGCTGAAGTAACAAACAAGTAAATAAGTGTGACACTTATCGGAGGCCGTTCTAATATGACCGAAAGTAACAAATAAGTGTGACACTTATCGGAGTAATAGGCGATGTTTACAACGTATGAGCTGAAGTAAAAAATAGGTTAATAAGTGTGGCACTTATCGGAGGCCGTTCTAATATGACCGAAAGTAACAAATAAGTGTGACACTTATCGGAATAATAGGCGATGCTTGCAACGTATGACCTGAAGTAACAAATAAGTGTGACGTGCGATGCTTACAACGTATGGCCTGAAGTAACAAATAAGAGTGACGTGCGATGCTTACAACGTATGGCCTGAAGTAACAAATAAGTATGTCACTTATCGGAGGCAGTTCTAATATGACCGAAAGTAACAAATAAGTGTGACACTTATCGGAGGCCATTCTAATATGACCAAAAGTAACAAATAAGTGTGACACTTATCGGAGGCCATTCTAATATGACCAAAAGTAACAAATAAGTGTGACACTTATCGGAGTAATACGCGATGCTTACAACGTATGACCTAAAGTAACAAATAAGGGTGACACTTATCGGAGGCCGTTCTAGTATGACCAAAAGTAAAAATAAGTGTGACACTTATCGGAGTAATACGCGATGCTTACAACGTATGACCAAAGTAACAAATAAGTGTGACACTTTCGGAGTCATACGTGATGCTAACAACGAATGACCTGAAGTAACAAATAAGTGTGACACTTATCGGAGTAATAGGCGATGCCTACAACGTATGACCTGAAGTAACAAATAAGGGTGACACTTAGCGGAGTAATAGGCGATGCCTACAACGTATGACCTGAAGTAACAAATAAGTGTGACACTTATCGGAGGCCATTCTAATATGACCAAAAGTAACAAATCAATGTGACACTTATCGGAGTAATACGCGATGCTTACAACATATGACCCGAAGTAACAAATGTGACATTTTTCGGAGTAATACGCAATGCTTACAACGTATGACCTGAAGTACCAATTATAACGCGCATCATCCCTTTTGCCGATTGGAAATTCGTTGGTTCAAATTCAAGCTCTGAAGTATTCTTTAGCCACGTTCACACTAGAGCCTAAAACCCAGTTTCGGTCGGTTTGAACATGGACTAATTATAGTACTTCGTACAGGGACGCCCCATTCCCAAGCTATTCCTTTAGAAAGCTCTGAAAGGCGCATGTTAAATGCAAACCCCTTTTTTTACCCGCCCGCCAAAAATGTACTAGGGTCAAAACGTCACAAAACGGAAGATGTTGTCGCCATCTACGCCAATTTATTTCGTGAGAGTTGCAGTCTTGCAGACGGTTTTTAAATTTTATTTTCAAAACGGTTTGTTATTTTGCACGGTGTATTTGTGCTTTTTCTATTTCAAATTAAGTTAGTTATTATTATTTTCAATACAATGAAAAAACTCTGTGTTTACAAATCTTGCAAAAGTGATTCAAGATACAGTAATAAGGAATTTATGAAGGATGTGTTTTGGATACCATTTCCCAAACCTAAGAGAAGTCATCAAAAATGCCAAAAATGGATTAATTGGTTGAACAGGGAAGATTACCCCATTAGCAGAGTAAATACAAATACGTATTTATGTTCAAATCATTTCGTAGGAGGAAAAGGCCCTACTCCGGAATTTCCTGATGCTGTGCATAGTCATGTAAGTTATATATTATAGAAAGTGATAGTTACATTTTAAGCATAGGATATTTATGTTATAGCAACTCATTTTCCTTTAGGAATTGGTCTCTGTATTAAAGCCGCGGCATGAAGATCAGCCAGTAGCTCAATCTAGGGACTGTGAACGTGAAATTAATGTTGTCAATACAACTACACCAATAGTAGAAGTTAATAATTCGATGGTGACCCTAATTGAACCAGTTATTAATATGGATATAGATTCTACAGCCCCAGTACCTTGTAATAATGTATTAACGGAAAAAGACAACATCATACAACCACCAGTTTCCTCAGTCGATCTATTTTCCATTATTAAAGCGTATTCTCCTCCACTGGAATGGGGAATTACGGAAGTTAAAAATGGACTGATAATATGCAAATTCAAAGATGGAACGGACAAAGTTCTCTATTGTATCAAGCTAGATCATGATTGTATACCGAAATATGAAGTTCAAGGAAAGCCATTGGATCATCCAGATATTTTTTCACAATTTCCCAAGAAAATGAGGTCTCTTCAAGATTTGGAGGATGTTTTTACTCTTTTCAACTCGTATAAACTTTGCCCAGGGAATAATGCTAGAGAATTTTTTGAGATTTTTGAAAATAGGCCGCAAAATAAGGGTTTTATCAGCTTAATATCTGGTGGAATCCATAGTGACAAATGTGAACTTATTTTAAATATCGGAAATAAATCAAGGTGTTTTGCTTGTGCTAAACAAAGACTAAGCTTGCAAGTGACAATTAGTCGCAAGAAGAAAAAACTGGACACAAGTATCACAAGATTTTCCAACTTGAATAAAACTGAACTTGCCAAGAATTTACGAGAAAGTAAAAACAAAGAATATGAACTAAAGACCAAAATAAAAAGACTTCAAACTAAAATGTCTAAACAAATTAATAAACTTGGAGAGGAAGTTCCTGGACAAGATCACAATTATCTTCTTGAAATTTTAGAAGAAAGTGTAAAAAAGGGCTACGACAAGACTAATAGTGACTTTTCCAGACTTTTTCTTAAAACCCAACTGAAAATGCTACAAACCAAACATAAAAATGGGAGGAGGTGGCACCCGCTTGTTTTACAGTGGTGCATGTTTATGTACGCAAAATCACCTGCTCTTTACAAATCATTGCATGAATCAGGAGTTATGTTACTGCCCTCAAAAAACACGCTAGCCAGGCACTCAGAAAATCTGGGAGTAACACCAGGTTTTCATGACGAAGTTTTTCTAAGAATGAAGAAAGATTTCGAAGTAATAAAAACACAAGAACACCAGGAATATTTTTTCCTGGTTTGTGATGAAATTAAGATCGAAGAAGATCTGGTGTACCGGAAGAATACTGGTGAAGTGATTGGATACACTCATTTAAGTAGCGCTGAGCGGCGGCTAAGCGAACTTCGTTCCGAGTTTTACAAGGATAAACCCTTGGCAAGCCACGTATTGCAATTTATGATTAGAGGAGCTACAACAGGGTTTAAACGTCCATTTGCGCATTTTGCAAATAATTCACTGACTGCTGAGAAATTGGATACACTTGTGTGGGAAGCTATCCTAAAGCTGGAGTTCACAGGCTTTAAAGTGTTAGGCGTGGTAGGAGATGGAGCTTCCACTAACAGGAAATGCTTTAATATGAACACTAAAGAAGACAATTACAAATGTGACAACCCATTTGCTCCTGAAAGGCCACTATTCTTCATATGTGACGTACCCCACTTGATAAAAACCGTTCGAAATTGCCTAGGCAGTAGTACAGAGGGATGTACCTATCGCCTAATGCAAATTAATGGTGAAAAACTCACATGGGATGTTATTAAAGCATTGTATCGTAAAGATATGGAAAATGGGGCTAATTTCAGAAAGCTTCACAAAATTACTATAGACCACGTGTCACTTGAAAACAAAATGAAGGTATGTTATGCTTAAGTTCTTATTAAATTACTCACTGATAATTCAAACTTAGGTAAAGCTCGCTACTCAAATCCTGAGCAAATCAGTAGCAAACGCTTTAAGATCATATTTTCCTGGATAGCACAAGGAGTTGATACGCTTTATAGAAACATTTAATAAGTGGTTTGATGTATTGAATGTTGGCCATTTATATGATGGATACTATTTACGAAACAACGATATCAAACCATTCACATCACCAAATGATAAAAGACTAGAAGTAAAGTAAAAGTTTGGCAACTGATTCTCAGAGTTTTAATTGTATTCACCCCTTTTTCAGTGGCTTAAGTCCGACTTCCTTGGCTACCTAACCGAGTGGGAGAATTATGTTAATAATTTAAATGAAAAAAGTAGTCACAAAAAGAAAATGCTTCTTACAACAGAAACATTGTCAGGATTGCGTCAAACAAGTCAGTATTGAATACTTATTTCAAAATGGTCTCTAATTTTAACCCGCAAGCGTAATTTTACTTTTAGCAAATGCCATGTTGGAAATTATCCAATTTTTGTTGGGAAAAGGTGCGAAATATGTTTTAACTGCCCATGCTAACCAAGATCCGTTGGAGCAGCTATTCAGTAAGCAACGGCAAGCTTGCAAATCTGGGTCAAAGCCAACCCTGTATCAATACGGAAGGACCAGTCAAAGACTGCAAGTAATGGAAGATGGAAAAATGATGGTTCACCTAAAAGTTTCTGGTGGAAACACTGAAACTACTAACTCTTAAAAATGTAAAAACAATCTTTATTAAAATAGGAACTGAACTGTATTGCATTTTTCGTTTATCACTAGGCTTACAGAACCTATCACAAATCTACATCAATTTGGTACTTGGAACTTATTCTCGCTTTGACGTCATTTTCAATTTTCTTTTTCGTATTTTCTTTTGTGTTGGCTTTGGTAACAAATCTTTTTTTTCTTTGATTTAGTTTTATATCATTTCTTAATTTATTGGTGTGTCCATTTCCTGCCGTATTGGTAATGGTATCTATGATACAATTTAACACTGTTGCACCTGCTTCCCTGTTTACTTTCGCTTTTTCACAGATGTTATCCCATTGGGCATTAATATTTATATTTTCCCTAATAGCTCTCACTGCCAATATCTTTTTATCCTTAACATAATTTTCGTTAAAATATTCTAATATGTGAAAATTTAACAACTTAAAAAAATTAAACGCTCCTTCAGTGGGATAAATTAAACCATTACGAGTTTGTTTGTCAACCCAATCTCTAACTCCTTTTGGAACTTTCTCACTATTTAACTCCCTTAAAACAGCTCCTATTTTATGACTAGCTTCTGTGTTTTTGGGTTTCAGTAGCTTATGTAATACGAATCCATTGATATAATATAAACTTTGATAGTCCTCGTTGACCTGATTGTTGACTATGTTTTCGCTGGTAGATTCAATTTCACCAACCACCTCCCTCAATGAATTAAATAATGGCCATAAAATGTATTTAATGCCAATCTCTTTCTCCTTTTCACTTAAATCAGTCTGCAATCATAATGAACAAATTAAACCTTAGAAATAAAGTTATGGTTAAGTATTTGCCTTACATCACAATTTTGCTCTTCTGACAAAACATTACTCAATCGTGAAAGGAAAATGCTTTTGTGTTTCTCATAAACACAATCCTCTCGGGTTTGAGTAAAAACAGGTTCATATAAAATTTTCACTTTATCAAAGATTAAGTTCCCTTCTTTTATGCCAGCTACCCATTTCAATATTTCCTCTGTACGCTTTTCTGTATTTAGAACCAAAAATGATTGAACAGATTCTTGTGCTTTTTGCCATGCACCATTAAAGTTAACATCAAACTGCGTATCTAGAAATTATAACATTTAATTTAAAGTTGGTGTTTAAATTTTAATGTTACAGTATACCTTTTAAAAGTTGCTGTTTTAACAATTTCTTTTTTCTTAATTTTTTGCGCTATTTAAAAATTATATAAAAGTTAATAACTTAATATAAGAACGATATAAAACAGATGTACCATGCACTTGCAGTTCCACTTCGAGAGTTCTGCTTTATTTCCTCCGAAACTGGGTTAATTGCTGATGTTTTAGATGGAGAATGAATTTGAAGATCAGAATCTAAAATTATTATTCAAAGTTGGGTGACATTAAAATTTGTAACTTAATATGACTTTATGAAATAGAATTTACCATTTGAGATATCATCGAAAACTCTAAATGGTGCAGCTTTTTGCGATTTTGATATATTTGAATGATCACTTTTCTTTTCTAATAGCTCAAAATCATTAATTTCATTTGCCAAATTTGGCCATTCTTTAAGTTCATCATCATCTATAAAAATAAAATATAACCCAAACAACATTAAAAATAACACAAGGCTGGTATTAAGCCTTAGTAAACACTTACCAGAAGACAATTCATCATATATTTCCCCTAGTTTTTTCACTTTTTTTTTAGTAGGGGACTTAAATAATGTCTTATCCGTCAAAGAAGAGAAATTCATATTTTAAAATTTACAAAAAAACATACAAATAACCAAAATTAACCAAAGAATGTGTACAAATTACAAAAGCATGGGCTAGTACCGGCAGACGACAGATCACAATTTTTTTCTCCCTAATGCAACCCCCCCCCCTCTCCTCCTTTGACCCTAGACTTCCGCAGCTTTCAAAACCCGCCGCCAAAGCGCACATTTAACAATCGCCCAGCGTAGATTTTGGGAATGGGGCGTCCCTGTACGAAGTACTATAATTAGTCCATGGTTTGAATGCTAGTTTTGACCGCCTACGATAATTCTTGGTTCACACCTGCCAAATCACTTCACCCCGGTTCGCTTATAGCCAAGGCTTAACGCCATTTCAAATTATGACTAGAATTTTGAAAATACTAAAATGTATCCCAAAACAATTAGTTAATCATGTTTAATATACATATAGTAGTATTATTTGACATTGTTTAGAATTTTATCCCCACTATTTTGGAAAATACGAGCAATTTCACTTCCCCGCCTTTAAGTTTGGAAAGCGATTTTAAGCGAACCGACTTGGACGAGTTGCTTCCGGAACAAACACGAAGCGATTTCTCACGTTGGTTTTAAAAAAAAGGTATCTAAACGAAGTGAATTTAGGGGTAAGTATGAACGTAGCTTTTGTGTTATGAGTATAATTGTGATTCTATACAATATGACTATTTGATTGTTTCAATTCATAATTTTATCTTGTAAAGTATCATTCACACAATATAAGTTTCGTTGGTTCTTTTCTTTAGGCTTAACTAATTTAAAACTTCGATTAGTCAGTCATTTCGGAACCTCTTTCAACACGATCTAGGATAATTTATACTCGATACAAGAGCAGACCTCAGACTTCGCCATTCCCCTCCCCTTTCTCTCCTTTAAAGACATAATCAAATAATTAAATTATCTACTCTCTATCGAAATGTAGATGCAAATTAAGTATAAAAATTATATTTACATTATTTTATTGATTAAAACCAACTTTTAATTTAATAAAATCATCTGGTATAACTTGCCAAAAGTATACGAAATTTTTCTTCGTGGTTTGGGCGTGGGGATTACACAGCGTGGCGTTCAGAAGGTTGCGGGCTTTAATTTTAAAAACACTCTATAGTAAAAACGTTTGTACTATAGAGTGTTGTTAAATTAAATTTGAAAGAAACCAATTTAACACAGTTAAACTCTAAATCATAGGTCGGGGGGCTCTGGGCTTCAAAGATCGCCAATGCCCAAGGTTAGGCTGGGGCTCGCGAGCGCAGTCGCTCTCTGTTGTTGCCCAATTTTAGAATTAAAGTCGTCCAATTGAGCCGTTATTATTATCTTATATCGGTAGAGTACTAGCCCAATTTTAGAATTAAAGTCTTCCAATTGAGCCGTTATTATTATCTTATATCGGTAAATTACTAGCCCAATTTTAGAATTAAAGTCGTCCAGTTGAGCCGTTATTATTATCTTATATCGGTAAAGTATTAGCCCAATTTTAGAATTAAAGTCGTCCAATTGAGCCGTTATTATTATCTTATATCGGTAAAGTATTAGCCTAATTTTAGAATTAAAGAGGTCCAATCGAGCCGTTATTATTATCTTATATCGGTAGAGTACTAGCCCAATTTTAAAATTAAAGTCTTCCAATTGAGCCGTTATTATTATCTTATATCGGTAAATTACTAGCCCAATTTTAGAATTAAAGTCGTCCAGTTGAGCCGTTATTATTATCTTATATCGGTAAAGTATTAGCCCAATTTTAGAATTAAAGTCGTCCAATTGAGCCGTTATTATTATCTTATATCGGTAAAGTATTAGCCTAATTTTAGAATTAAAGAGGTCCAATCGAGCCGTTATTATTATCTTATATCGGTAGAGTACTAGCCCAATTTTAGAATTAAAGTCGTCCAATTGAGCCGTTATTATTATCTTATATCGGTAAAGAATTAGCCCAATTTTAGAATTAAAGAGGTCCAATCGAGCCGTTATTATTATCTTATATCGGTAGAATACTAGTCCGATTGTGGAATTAAAGTCGTCCAATTGAGCCGTTATTATTATCTTATATCGGTAGAGTACTAGCCTTATTTTATAATTAAAGTCGTCCAATTGAGCCGTTATAATTATCTTATATCGGTAAAGTACTAGCCCAATTTTAGAATTAAAGTCGTCCAATTGAGCCGTTATTATTATCTTATATCGTTAGAGTACTAGCCCAATTTTATAATTAAAGTCTTCCAATTGAGCCGTTATTATTATCTTATATCGGTAGAATACTAGTCCGATTGTGGAATTAAAGTCGTCCAATTGAGCCGTTATTATTATCTTATATCGGTAGAGTACTAGCCCAATTTTAGAATTAAAGTCGTCCAATTGAGCCGTTATTATTATCTTATATCGGTAAAGTACTAGCCCAATTTTAGAAATAAAGTCGTCCAATTGAGCCGTTATTATTATCTTATATCGGTAGAGTACTAACCCAATTTTAGAATTAAAGTCTTCCAATTGAGCCGTTATTATTATCTTATATCGGTAGAATACTAGTCCGATTGTGGAATTAAAGTCGTCCAATTGAGCCGTTATTATTATCTTATATCGGTAGAGTACTAGCCCAATTTTAGAATTAAAGTCGTCCAATTTAGCCGTTATTATTATCTTATATCGGTAAAGTACTAGCCCAATTTTAGAATTAAAGTCGTCCAATTGAGCCGTTATTATTATCTTATATCGGTAGAGTACTAGCCCAATTTTAGAATTAAAGTCTTCCAATTGAGCCGTTATTATTATCTTATATCGGTAGAATACTAGTCCGATTGTGGAATAAAAGTCGTCCAGTTGAGCCGTAATTATTATCTTATATCGGTTGAGTACTTGCACAATTTTAGAATTAAAGTCGTCCAATTGAGCACTAAATCAGCCTCACTTTACCCTTTTTCCGCTTGTTAAAAGTAATTGTTGCTAATTTTGCTAAAATTTTAGGAGTATTAATACAGGTTTTCTACTATATTTATTTATAGCATTATTACCTTAATGTACAGTATTCTTTTATAACATTTTTTATCTTCTCCCTTTAAGACAATAGATTAACATTTTTAACGAAATATACACTTATTATACAGTATTCTTTTATAACATTTTTTATCTTCTCCCTTTAAGACAATAGATTCCTAACGAAATATACAGTATTATTTTCTAATATTTTTTATCTTCTCCCTTAAAGACGATAGATTAACATGTTAAACTAAATAAAAAATTTTATAAAATAATACTGTATATTTAGTTTAACATGTTAATCTATCGTCTTAAAGGGAGAAGATAAAAAATGTTATAAAATAATACTGTATATTTAGTTAGAAATCTATTGTCTTAAAGGGAGAAGATAAAAAATGTTATAAAATAATACTGTATATCTTCTCCCTTTAAGACAATAGATTTCTAACTAAATATACAGTATTATTTTATAACATTTTTTATCTTCTCCCTTTAAGACGATAGATTAACATGTTAAACTAAATATACAGTATTATTTTATAACATTTTTTATCTTCTCCCTTTAAGACAATAGATTTCTAACTAAATATACAGTATTATTTTATAACATTTTTTATCTTCTCCCTTTAAGACAATAGATTCAAATTTCTAACTAAATATACAGTATTCTTTTATGATATTTATTTTGCTTTTATCTATAAGAAAATAGATTTACAATGTTTACTACTGGTATTGATACCTTATCGGGACTAATTCTAAAGACGATCTTCTGTAAATACTCAAAAGTCTTTTTAAGGCCCTTGGGGTACTGTAGTTGAAAAGCATAAAAGCCGGCAAACATAGTTGTTATTGCATGCTCCAAAGATGAAACTACAAATTTTTCCCCCCTCAATCTGAACTTCGACATTATTGGGGTTGCTGCTTCAGATGTCAAAAGAGAGATAATTCATACATAGAGTTAGTTATTTAAATTCCAATATAATACACTAAAACATATTAATTAAGTTACAATAATACGTCTTGATCACATAACGGAAGATCTAATAAGACTATTTATTTATATTATATTTAATATAGGACGGGCTTTAGTTAAAATAGTTCAACACTATTCAGAAAGGAATATTTACTATATTTATACAGTTTTTAACTAGATTTTGTAAAATAAATTAAATAAATTATTCACGAAACCATTTTAATTTGCTTTCTTATTAAATATTACACAATTCTAAAAGCCTGCATGAAAAAATATTAAAAATGGTGCTTTAAATAATAACAAATACAAAAATACTTACTCCTGTCGTAAAGAAGTTCTTTGTAGATTCACCAAACACACATGGCAGGAGAAGGATGCTTTCTTTTATTTCCATTTCTATTAAATAAAAAAATACATTTCTGTATAATTCATGCTTTTTGTGGATGATTCTGGACTCACAATTACCAATAGGCAGCCTTGCATGAAAGTTTTTTTAGTGGTTTTTAACTTCTTCAATTATTGTAGAACCTTAAGTCGTTTAGTAATGGCAAGAAATTTTAAGTTCGTATGATTTGGACCCTGTTTTTAATGAGGGGGAACTAGAAAGAATACAAAATGAAGCGGAAATTCAAGAAAGACCAAATGTAATCGAGTTACAAAATATTTTAAATATCGACGAAGTGAGCAACAGCTGTGAATGTGGTCACTGTGTACCGACATGGTTAGGCCTTGGCGATAATTCCATTATGGCTAGCCTAAAGCTATACCTAAATCCTCCAGATATTTAAGAAGGGGTTATTTGTTGCAAGTCTGTAAATGCTATAAGAATGTTTTTAGAGTATCATGACGCAGAGACAGACTGCATTTAATCCTAGGCCGCCTGTCCCTGGAAACTAGCTATAAAAGCTATTTACACAGTAGAAGAAGACCACCACCTCCAAGAAATTTATAAATCAGTAAGAAAAATTTATTTTTATTTTTGACTTGACTTTTTACCCAAACTGTTGTGAATAATATGACTTGCATGTTGAAACAGCATTTGCAAATATTTCTATTCTCAATTGTAAATTCAATTTTTATATTTTATTTTTAAGGACGTACAGATATGCAGCTTACCGCACTTGTTGTCATATGATATTTCACAACCTGGGAAGAAGAAACCTAAAAGTCATGCCTTTATGTGCCTTACTCCGAATCAGAAAGGAATACCCCGAAGACAATGCAAATAATTATACTGGATATAAGCCTGTCCCTGAAATTCAAGCTGCGTGGGATTAAATATATTGTTGTGTTATAAATATTAGTTTTGGTTTAAACCATGATAGGTTAAAATTTTAGTAAAAAGATTTCAAATTAAAAATGTATTGCCAATCTCAAATTGAAAGTGGTGTTTTAAGACGGAGCTCCTTCCTTAGTAACGGACTATTAAAATAATGATCTAGCATCGAGGAAAAACCAGTGAAGAGCCTCCACTTTCAATTTGAAGCGTTTATGAAATATTTTACTTGCCTTAAACCCTTTTAACTTAAATGACTCATTAAAGGTCTTTTCGCACAAGACAACTTTTAACCCAACAAAATAAGTTGCATTCACACAAAAAAACTAATTGACTTGAGTTGACTCAACTAGTTGGATCAAAAAGTTGTCTGATGCGAAAAGACCGTTAATGTCTGTTTTTAGTCAACCCAAAAAAATGTTTCCATTTAGTGATAATATTATGGGATATGGTACCGAATGTTCCTATTTTGAGATTCTACAAATTTATGTCTGTGGTTTTAGTCGAAATAAAATAGGATACCCATTTAGTGAGATTGTACAAATTGTAAGTGATTTTTTTGGCAACCCAATAACAATTGGCTATTTTGAGATTTTGATTAATTCAAATATTCAATACTAATCTTAATGTTGTTAGTAGACACTTAAAATAGAATACCCATTTAGTAATATTGTACAAATTGTTTGTAATTTTTTAGTCAACCCAATAGTAGCAATTAGCTATTTTATGATTTTTTTATTTCAAATATTCAATACTAATCTTAATGTTGCAGTGGCGTAGACCCCCCCCCCTTAGGAATACCTTTGACTGTACAAAATTTTCACCCCTTCTCAACCCCCCTTAACAAATGTCTGGCTACGCCACTGTAATGTTGTTAGTAGACACGTAATGTATGAAAATTTGCTTTGAAATATTTTAAAAGGTTGGCTGATGTGAAAAGACCGTTAATTGGGGGAGATGGTACAAATTACTGTTTATGATTTTTTAGTCAACGAAACAATGTTCCTATTTTGAAATTCTACAAATTTAGGTCTGTGGTTTTAGTCGAAATAAAATAGAATACCCATTTAGTGAGATTGTACGAATTGTTTGTGATTTTTTAGTCAACCCAATAGTAGCAAACTATCAATTGGCTATTTTATGATTTTTTTTAATTCAAATATTCAATACTAATCTTAATGTTGCAGTAGCGTAGACTCCCCCCCCCCCTTGGGAATACCTTTGACTGTACTAAATTTTCACCCCTTCTCAACCCCCCTTAACATTCATATACCCCCCTTAACGAATGTCTGGCTACGCCACTGTAATGTTGTTAGTAGACACGTAGCGTATGAAAATTTGCTTTGAAATATTTTAAAACTTTGTGGTATTTATTGAATAGCAGTGGAAACAAACAAATTGAATTTAAACAAGGTTTTTTTGTTTTTGTGTGTGTGTGTGTGTGTGTGTGTGTGTGTGTGTGTGTGGGTGTGTGTGTGTGTGTGTGTATGCGTGTGTGTGTGTGTGTGTTTTTTTTTTATATAAATAAAGACGTCTTCTTTTTGCAGTGTTTTTTAAATCAGATTTTTCTGGTTGTGGTATAGGTGCAATATTTTTGGGGAAACTGCTTGGTTGAATTTCGTATATGTTTTTTCTGCTGTTAATTTGCCTTGCTACTATGTTTTCCATCAAACTATAAATGTAACTGTAAGACTTTGGCTCTTTCAGTGGTCTCGCGTTCCATTCATTTGTTGCTTTCGAGAAATAATACTCAAATTCTTCTATAGTTTGGCTTTCATCTCGTCCCAATTGCATTTCAAAGAGATTTTGGCGTCCTGCATTATGGTTGTGATCCAATATGGTCAATATAATTCTTGCCTCTATAATTGAAAAATCAAAATCATACTTAGGAAGGGCAGATGTATGCGAAAAATTCTGGATTTGTTTCAAATCTTTCAGTAGCAGTTTGTTGTTAACAAGTTTTGCAACATTAATGTGGGGTGTGCTGTTCGGTTTAATCCATTTTCGCCTCCTTTCATCATCTTGTGTTAACCTAGCGTAACCACATTACGGATATTTTTCAAATTGACTGAAAGAGTGCTTATTAACTATGTGGTAGGGAAATGATTGCCACATTTCAATTAACTTTTCGGAATCACCTTCACAGTTTTGTGAGCAGTACCACAAATGTCTTGACAGTGCCTTAACCCACGGAAGTAAATCTTCATTGCATTTAAATTTAGAGAGTGCCCGAATTTTTTTGCCAACTCCTTTGGCCAAGTGCCAAACATCAAACTGGTGGTCTATTTGAGGCTGTTCTTTACGTAAATAGGCTCTAATTTGAATATGGCGATCTGTGATTATCCGGTGAATATTTACCATTCCTTTTATATTATCCAAGCATTTTTTGAGCCCTAACATTTCCATGTTTGTGGATTTGTAATCAACTTCTGTTTTCTGTGTAAGTTCAAAATGAATACACTTGTTTGTCTTTTGATCCATAAATGTGTAACAACAATAGCGGACGCAATGACCAGGACTGTCACAACGTCCTTCCGCTGATAAATTACACTCCGGAAATCTTTGCATTTCTTTAAAAAGTGTTTCTTGCTCTCTTTTCCAAGCCTGCTTTATTTCAGGAACTAAGGTTTTTTTGCACACTGTAAATGTGTGAAATCTGTGGAATGTCCCACCACTAAGCAAAACTGTAGCAGCAATAAGCAAATTCAAAGCGGGCATTTGTTTAAGTGACCATTTAAACAATGGTACTTTACTGTCAGAAGGCTTCCTTCAGCTTGAGATTTTTCTTCTTCGGAAATGTCAACTGGAGATGAACATCCAACATGGTCACACAAGACTCTTGACAAAAGTTCATCCAACTTGCTTTCAAAGATAATGTGTTTTTTCTCATGCATTAAACTGTGTGGTAATGAAGTGTTTTCCATTTTATCCGAGGCCACAGAGGAAAAGGTGTGGTCTGCTTCGGATTCTTCACTGCTAGGTTCATATAATGATATATTAGCTACAGGAGTGGTTTATACCTCACTGTACATTGAAGAAAATGAAACATTACTTGGAGGGCTCGAAAAGTTATTTCATCTCATTGCACAGCTACAGAGCGTGTAACTTTTGAATTAGTATATAAATCACTTGGCATAGTCTGTGTTGCAACATATTTCAATTTTGCATTTTCGCAGGCCACAGTCTGCACTGTTACGGTTTTCATAAATATTGTATTTACATCTTGATTAGCGCAATCTTGAATACTATAAATGTTTTCAAAATTGTTTGATTCTTCCAGAGAGAATTCCTATAGGGAGTGGAAAGTACTGCCTTCTGTAGTGCAATAAAGGATGTCGCTCAAAAAAGGGGTCGAAGACGGGTTAAACTCGAATTCTGGCCACTCTGGTTTCCGGTCACGTGACAATTATTTAAAAACAAAATTTCTGGTCGAATCCTATTGGTTGCAGCGGAATTATCTCTGGTCGAGTCCTATCAGTCCTATTGGTTGCCGCTTCTTTCTAGTTTAGAGTTTTCACGACTGCTGTAATTTTTTCTGTTACTTAATAATCGAATCAAACCATTCTAGTAACGAGATACAAAGTTAAAAAAACCAAAGGTAAATATTGAAACACTATTGTACTAAAATATACTAATAATAATAGTTTAGATGGTTTAGTAATTTTAATAAATTTTTGTTTTTATGTACCAAGTCCAAGGCTTAGGTTTGAACCTCAGGCTGCCAAAGCTATCATGCCACAGAGAATAGCCTGCAAATATGGGTCTTCCATTTCCAAACAAAATTCAACAAACAGGCAAGTAAATGGAGCTCCGGGAGTACATTTCATGAAGTTTCCCTCATCAAAGAAAGAAACTGATAAATGTCAACGGTGGGTTAATGCCTGTGGACGAAAGGATTTCACTATGTCTAATGTTTCTCGTGGCACGTACATTTGTTCGAGACATTTTTTGGATTTAAGCGGACCAACTGAGACCCATCCAGATCCCATTCCACTATCTAGTTTCTTGGACCCTAATTTTTCTTTTCAAAATTTAATAAATGAGGTAAGAAAATCTATTGGCTCCAAAATCTTTTTGCATACATAAAATTTATATATCTTAGCAGAAAGAAACAACGCATATGACAGATCAGCCGGAAAAGGATGATCAGAGAAATGTAAAATCAACACATATGACAGACCAGCCAGAAAAGGATGATCAAAGAAATGTAAAAGCAATTAACTTCACAACCAACTTAAAACTAAACTATTAATAATTCATTTGTAGGTACCTGGTGGTAATTCATTTGACAACAAATTATATTTTAAAGGATTATCACCGCCAAATGGTTGGTCAATGCAAAATTTGGAGAGAGGAGTTGCCTTTACTAAACCAAAAAAATAGACATATCGTTTTATCATGTGAATTCCTTTTAAGTGAACCCATTCCAACTGAATTGAATAACATTGTAACTAGTTTTGGTGAATTGTATGACAACGAACCAACTCATAATGAAATAGTTAGGAAGCATGTTTGTGTTACTATCAACGCATTAGGTAAATTATACTGCACTCAATAATTGAAAAAGAATTGAAAATTGAAAGCAATACCGACGTATTTAACTTTTTAACAAGGCTAAATAGTTTTAAAATATGCCCCGGCAATGATGACAAAGATCTGGTTAATTTTTATAAAAAGTAGGGATGCACCGATATATCGGCTATTTTTTCAAATATCGGTATCGGCCAATATCGGCTTAAGCGAGGCCGATATTAGCCGATACTTCTGGTATTAGAAAAATATTTTCAGGAAAAACTTTAAAAAAAGGCGATACTCAACTAACTAATTAATGGAAAACATCTATTGCCACAACCTTACATTTCCTTTTAAAAAGGCCAGTTGATCGCTGTTGTAGGAAATAATTATTCGCGTCCAAAACGGTCAGGAATCATAAGTGGTTTTTAGACTCCAAAAGCCATAGATCATATCATTTTTTAACAGGTGGTTACGAGAGTAAACAAAAAAGCATAATATTGTGATAGGTAACTTTGTTAATATCGGCCGGTATATCGGCTATCCTAGGCCGATAAAATCGGCCGATATATCGGCTGTACCCATATCGGTGCATCCCTAATAAAAAGAGATGTCCAAACAAACATAAAACTAATAGTAACTACTGTGATAATTTAAAAACAGTATACAGTAACAGATGCGAATGTTTAATTGACAAATACAAAACACGATGTGTTGCGTGCCAGAACTATCGGTCTAGCTTAAGAACCTTGCGTTTGCGTAGTAAAGCTGTGGCTAAGCTGAAAGCACAGAGTGTAAATACGTCCCAAAGAACCAAGAAAAAAATGAAAACCAAGTTGGTCACATCATCGAATTCAAAGAAAGAAGTTTCCAGATTAAAGTTGCTATTTAAGGAAAAAATTAAAAAAGAAAAACCAGGATCTTTTATGTGCATATTCATCAAACAACAATTGAAATCATTGGAAACATCAAAATTTGGAATGAGGTGGGACGGTTTTTTTCTCAAATGGTGTTCTTATATTAAAAATAAGTCCAAATCCTCTTACGACGCATTAAGAAAGTCAGGAATCCCTCAACCAGAACCTTATATAATCATGACCATACCAAAAAAATAAATCTGGCTTTAATGAAGACGCATTTAATGAAATGGTTCGTATAACAAACATTGATAAACTTCCCGAGTACAAGAAATACTTCGCACTATTATTGGATGAAATGTCAATAAAGCCGGATTTAATTTGCCATAAAGACACCGGTTACCTGACTGGGTTTACTGATATCAATGAACATCATAATATGCTTGATGACATGGAGCGGGAAATGAAGGGGACAGCTACACCACCACTCGCAACCCATATTCTACACTTTATGCTTCGTGGCATCACGAGCAATATTAAAATTCCTTTTGCCCATTTCCCGACAAATGGGGCTACAAGCGCCCAACTATACTCGCTCATTTGGGAGGTTATTTCATTATTGGAAAGTAATGGTTTTAGAGTGTTAGCCGTTATTGGAGATGGTGCTGCGACAAATCGCAAGTTTTTCCGTATGTGTGTCAGTGAGGAAGAAAAAAACATTCCGTTCGTTACACAAAATATATATGCAGCTGATGAAGACAGAGATTTGTTCTTTATGTCTGATCCACCACATCTCATAAAAACTGTACGTAATTGTTTCAGTAACTCCGGTGCGCATTCCAGGACTCGTAATATGTGGAGAAATGGGGAGGAGATGACTTGGAAAGTTATTGAACATCTATACTACACACAATTAAGAATGAGAGGGCAATTCAAGAATGTGTCAAGGCTAACTTATGCTCATGTTTTCTTAAATGGATATTCAAAGATGAAAGTAAACTTAGCAGTCCAAGTTATGAGTGAAACCATGGCATCTGGAATAGAAGTTCTTTTTGGAGAAAATAAATACCCTGAAACTGTCAAATTCATTCGGATATTTGATAAATTTTTTGATCTATGCAATGTCAAGAATTATTTTGAATCTCTAAGGAAAAGAAAACCCAACAAGAGAGTCTATGAAAATGAAAATGATGAGCGATTGAAGGTAATGAAACCAAATTACAAATATTTCTATGTAGGTTAAATATAATAGTAGTATGCATTTTTAGTGGCTGGAAGAAGATTTCCTTAAATATTTAGAGGATTGGGAGGAAGATATTGCAAATCGGCAAGGGGAATATACAAAAAGTGAAAGAAACAAGATGCTTTTGAGTTCTGAAACTATTGAAGGTTTAAAAATGACAGGTATGGCTACAGTCATTTAGTTTTGTATCTAGCAATTTTCCTTCTTAGCTCTGAAATTAGTTATTAATTTGTTCCGTAATTACAGCTTTATCAACAGTCAATATTGTTAAATTCGTTCTCAGAAAAGGAGCAAAATATGTGTTGACTAATAACCTAAATCAAGACCCCCTCGAACAGTATTTTGGTAGGCAGCGATGTGCGGGTGGACGAAACTGTAATCCTTCAGTTTCCCTTTTTGAAGCTAATATGGATAAACTAAAAGCGTTATCTGGACTTGTTACAGAAGCATTAAATGGCAACACTACAATTTCTGGCAAGAAAATAAGTTGATTTATTTTTGATTTATTAAATTCAAATTATCACAGTTTTAAAATTGAAAATGTATTAATAATTTTAATTTACTTTTAAACAAATGCATTGCCCAACAAAATTTGTTTATATGGAATAAAAAACATTTTTTTGCACTAATGGTATAGTTTATCACAACCATTATTCCATGGTAGTGTAATATTTCACATTATAGCTACTCTTAATATATTTAACAAGTTAGGAACTAAATACTCTTTAATACATTAATTGGGGCCCCATTCGCAACTTCCGTAGGAAGAAATTGACAAAAAAGTTGGAGATCGGGATCCCCTTTTAGGAACTTATAATCAGAATTTTCTTCTAGGTGGAACAGACTTGGGCATGAGATTACTGTTTCATCTTTAGAAACATGAATTGTTGGAGGGATTACCATTTGACAGTTTAAATTTCCTGGAGGTATAAATTGCTCAAAAAGGTCTCGATCAGGGTCCTTATTTAAGAAGTTGTAGTCGGAATGATTTTCGCTGTGCAATGTACTCTGGCGTGACATATCTTCAGGTAGATGAATTGTAGGAGGAAATTTCTTGGGGCCCTGGGATTGTGCAATACTTCTTAAAGGTAAAAATTGGCTAAAACAACTTTTACCTGTAGATTTATTTTTGTTTTCTTTTTTTGGAGAAGATTTTCGAGTTTTCCCAGGGCTTTTTTTATTTGGCGAGATTCGTTTCTCATTTTCTTGGACTTTTTCCTTTAGACTCTTTCGTAAGGCTTTTTTAGCTTTGAGGGCTTCTTTGGTTTCATACTGGAACTGCTCCAATATATCTCTGACTAGGCATTTCCCCCTGACATTTAAAAAAACGTCCAGAAGTTTTAACAGCCACCTTTTACTATCTGCTTTTCCATACATAGTGGTCCATCTTTTCATTATAATGTCATTTTGGACCACATGTTTAATGGTCTTAATTTTTAAGTTTGTGTGTCGTATTTTATTATTATTATTATTATATTTTGGCAGTCCAACCATCTGCTGGGTCATTGGCAACAATCTCTTGGAAGTTCTGATCACTTGGCATCTTCCCTTTAACGATGGCTTTTTCCAGTTCAGGTGGGCATTGTCTTTTAACTAACGAAAAAGCTGTGAAGCCAGCCACATATTTAGTGACTGGCAGGTTTTCCTGAGCGCTAGTGTTGGTTATAACTGACAGTGGTCTATGACTGACTCTTCCAAGAAGCTCTAATTTCTTTTGAACTCTTTCAGTTTTAGAGTTTTCTCTTTGAAGGGAACTGTCAACCCCTCTTTCTAATTTAACCATTAATTCATGGAAAAGCAAATCTAGGATATGACTAATAATTTTTTTTAATTGTCTCCAAAATGTTTTTAAAGATTGGGTATATTCGTTGGAACAGATGTAGAAAACCTAGATTTTTCCTTTCATTTTTGATTATTTGATGCGTTTCTTTTAAAAAAGCATCCCTTGTGGTGTCTTTTAATTTTAAATATTGCACTTTACTCAGAAGATAAGACAGAAGAGCTTCTTTATCTCCATCATTCAAGCATGTTAAAAATGTTACAACAGGCTCAACAGCATCTTTATCTAACCTGAATTCAAATTTCTTGCTACCCAGCTTCTTGAAAGTCAGAATTAAACAATGGTTTACAGCAGGGTCATTCCATGTCAAATGTCCCGTTTTTGAAAAAAATGCCCCACGGCACCATGCGCGATTTCGACGGAAAATTTACACGTTAGTAATTGAGATAACTTTGGTGGGAAATCCAAATTCTTAGCCCTAAATTCATAGTAGTTTTTAAAATATGATTTTTTAAACATTTTATGTATAAAGTGTTCATTTTCAAAACGCCGAAAGTCCCGGTATTTTCGTTTAAATAATTCTAAAAGTATTAAAGGTAGCCCCATCAAACTTTTTACACTATAAATATGGTTAGTAGAGAGTAACTAGGATAAATTGTATACAATTTGTTTAATCAGATTTTTAATTATAAATTGTTGAAATCGACGATTTTTACTTGAATTTCGCTAACTGAGGTAAACTAAAAAGGTTTCTGTCACGAAGGTATTAAATATGAAATAAATATTGAAGTTTATAATAAGTAACATGGACCCAATTAACACGAAAATTGCGTTGAAAAAATTCTAGTAAAATCAGTTTCTGAAATATAGCTACTTGAACCGATCCATTTTTTGAAAAACTGCAAAACATGGTAGTGCTTTAGGGGAAATTACGGTATAAAGCTGAGATTTCAAGCTACGAAATGCATAAATAAAAAAGATGTATATGAGAGACCTTCAACCCCAAAAATAACTCTTAAAAATATGCTATTTTATCTTAAAAACAAATGTTATTTAAATTTTATAATACAGAACAAAAGACTTTAGAGCAAAATATTTTAATTTTGGATTGGTTTTGGGTGTTCTATTATTACTATTAATAAATCCTTAAATAATTAAGGAACTAAACAATAAATAAAAATTTTATCTGCGAAATTTTGATCGATTATTTTCCGACGTCTTTCAGGAGCAAAATTTTCTTGTGATCTAATTTGCTAAGAACATACGTTTTAGCATCAGAACGCATTTCAGGTTTAACTACTGATATTATATTTTGAAACGGCACCCAACATACGTCTAACTAACAGATACGTCTTTTTCTTCTTCGCAGCATTTTACAATGTTCCCAATGTACCAATCTTCGTCATTTGTACATGCAAAAAATGTTCCTGGCACGAATTCATCCCAAGTTCGTTTGGAACAGGACAACTCTTGTCGCAAATTCATCCTCAGATATCCGTTTGATCTCAAGTTCATTTTCATCTATCGGAAGAAACGCATGGTGCGATTGAGTACCGGGAATTGTTTTTACTCCGATATATCTTTCGTTGAGACAAAATTTTTCCACTTGTTTATCAACGTCTTTTTTAGAGACGTAACCAAATTGAACATTGGTCACATTTTGAACGCACCAGGCATACATCTCTTCTGGTTTTTGTATTTGGTCGACTGTAAACTGGCCTTAGCCACAAGTCTTTTCACGGTCCCACCAATTCCATCACATGGACTCTTGCCATGAGAGGTGGCGATAAAGTGCCATTCAGCTTTCATTTGAAAATCATTTTCATGGGAGCACAAATTAGCACGGTTTTTAAAGTTCTTGTACTGGCTTCCAGCTCCATCGCTGAAGTAGATAAGTTGGTTAATCGTTTGGGGAAGATTTGCTTAAATATGTTCAATCATTTTACACAAAAAGGCATGGACAGTGTTGGCGTTATGCGCGAGAAAATCTGAAATTACGCAGTAGCTGTAATGTTTTACTTCTTCACCCGAGAATGGGTTTTTGTTTACAGTCGACCAAAACAAACCAAATACAAAAACCAGAAGAGATGTATGCCTGGTGCGTTCAAAATGTGACCAATTTTCAATTTGGTTGCTTCTTTAAAAAAACGTTGATAAACAAGTGGAAATATTTTGCCTCAACGAAAGATATATCGGAGTAAAGACAATTCCCGGTACTCGATCGCACCATGCGTTTCTTCCGATAAATGAAAATGAACTTGAGATCAAACGGATATCTGAGGATGAATTTGCGACAAGAGTTGTCCTGTTCCAAACGAACCGTGCGGACGTTTTAACTTGGGATGAATGCGTGCCAGGAACATTTATTGCATGTACAGATGACGAAGATTGGTACATTGGGAACATTGTAAAATGCTGCGAAGAAGAAAAAGACGTATCTGTTAGTTTCTTTCGTAGAAAAGTTCTTAAGCTTTCTTGGCCAAGAAGATAAGACGTATGTTGGGTGCCGTTTCAAAATATAATATCAGTAGTTAAACCTGATGGTAAAACGTATGTTCTTAGCAAATTAGATCACAAGAAAATTTTGCTCCTGAAAGACGTTGGAAAATAATTTTTTTTTCATTGTTTCGATCAAAATTTCGCAGATAAAATTTTATTCCTTGTTTAGTTCCTTAATTATTTAAGGATATATTAATAGTTATAATAGAACACCCAAAAACCAAACCAAAATTAAAATATTTTGCTCTAAAGTCTTTTGTTCTGTATTATAAAATGTAAAATAACATTTGTTTTTAAGATAAAATAGCATATTTTTAAGAATTATTTTTTGGGTTGAAGGTCTCTCATATACATCTTTTTTCTAACGGTTTTATTTTTTTTTCTGTATATTTTTGTCCTTTATACCGTAATTTCCCCTAAAGCGCTACCACGTTTTGCAGTTTTTCAAAAAATGCCTCGGTTCAAGTAGCTATATTTCAGAAACTGATTTTACTAGAATTTTTTCAACGCAATTTTCGTGTTAATTGGGTCCATGTTACTTATTATAAACTTCAATATTTATTTCATATTTAATACCTTCGTGACAGAAACCTTTTTAGTTTACCTCAGTTAGCGAAATTCGAGTAAAAATCGTCGTTTTAAACAATTTATAATTAAAAATCTAATTAAACAAATTGTATACAATTTATCCTAGTTACTCTCTACTAACCATATTTATAGTGTAAAAAGTTTGATGGGGCTACCTTTAATGCTTTTAGAATTATTTGAACGAAAATACCAGGACTTTCGGCGTTTTGAAAATGAACACTTTATTCATAATATTTTTAAAAAATCATATTTTAAAAACTACGATGAATTTAGGGCTAAGAATTTGGATTTCCCACCAAAGTTATCTCAATTACTAACGTGTAAATTTTTGTCGAAATCGCGCATGGTGCCGTGGGGCATTTTTTTCAAAAACTGGACATTTGACATGGAATTATTTAGCTGCTCAGCTAAATAATTGATAATATAAGTTAAAACTATATTAATAGTAAATTGTTAATAAATTTTAAAATTAAGAAATTTACCTTTCAAGGGAGTAGCCATTTCCAAGTTTAAATTTTTCGCCAACGGCTCCCGATCTTGACACGCCCATGAGGGAGGGAATTATACCGGAAACCGACCTGGCCCGAATTTTTGATCACGTGATTTTTGGAGCTACATTTTCCTCCCTACCTGCCACTCCCTATATGAATTCTCTCTGATTCTTCTCGATCTGGACTCTTAAGGCTCATGGTTTCAGAATATCCTTGGTTTATTCCTGAATCTTCATTATCTATTTGTGATGCTGATATGGACCTTGGGCTAACATTTCCAGATTCAGACGGTTTACAAAACTGCGATGGCACCGAACCTCTAAGAAGCACTTTTCGCCGAGTTTTATTTGGCTTTGATTGAAGGCTAACATTACTCCACAAAAATTCTGGGGTAAAATGTATTTCACAAACACGATACAAATTCTTAGTGAAATTAGGTCTTCGTAAAGGGTTACTTTCATACTCGGCTATGGCATTATCATTTTTTTCTTTTACCGCTTTCTTGGCATGTTGGGCCCATTTCTTGGTTAGATCTCTATCTTTTACAATATCAGGAATAGTAAAAAAGCTTAATGTTTTTGCAACACGACTTATATTTTTACAACCATTAATTATACACCCTGGCATTTTGATAACTTTGCCACCTAGGTCTAACTCGAAGACGCCTAAGTTGAAATAAAAAATGTATCACGTGATCTAGACACAGTCTACTATTGGTTAGTTTTAGAACCAATGTGGTCGCTGTGCCTCCGTGTTATGCGGAGAAGCATGAAATACAAAAACATGGCTGCTAGCACTTTCAATGATTAAAAATTAAATTAGGTAAATTTGAAATTATATTTTTTTTATTTATTGGCATTTTTGGTATTTTTAAAACACGTAAATGTTTTAAGCATAAAATTAAAACAACCTGAACCTTTCCTTTAAGTAACGGGAAAATTTCCAAAACTTCGCTAATGCTTTGTTCAAAAACTAACTTTTGGCGATATACGGCCGTTCTTAACATCTTTTCTTCAACAATACTTTCGTTGAAACTAGCTTTGTCTAGTTCACTATTTAACGCCTTTAAATGAGCTTTAAGGCTCTCGGAATCTTCTGCCATTCCTGTCATGAGCTATAATTAAAAACAATATATAAGCTTATAAAACATTTGTATATAAAATATTTTATTCATACCATAGGATTAATTCGTTTCACTTTTTCTGGTTGACTATTTCTGCAAGGGGTTTCCTCAGCTTTTCGAAGTTTCCGCTTTCTATTAGCGTACTTTTCTTTGGAATCGTTAATGCAATCCAAATTTTGATCATTTTTTTCACGCTCATGTTTGAATTAGCTTTTTAACGCTTCCGTCCAACATTCCTGTTAATTAAATATTGTAAATAAGTAACTTTATAAGTACTTACGTATCCTATACAGTTTTTTACTTTTATTCTAGATTCCATAAAAGGATGTTTTGAGATAAGGGCTTCCCCAATATGATTATATTATTTACTCGACGGGTACCTACATTGGTAATGTGATATTTATATAAAAACCTGTTATTTCACTACTTTAGTAGTGAAATAAATACACTGAGTATCTAGAGATGTCTTCGTATAATATTCGGACCACTTTGGACTTATTAGTTCTAGAAAAAAGGATAGAATTTTTGTGGCAATTATTTTGTTAATAGCATCAGTAAATCTTAGAATAACATATGATCTAGGTACTCCAGTGTTTCCAGTATTGAAGCTGACATTATGCGGCGCGGAACTAGTTTGAAATTGAGATGAAGTAAAGTTATACAAACTACAATTAATTTACTGCCAAATTAGAAACAACCAGAGGTATGTTTATCTTTAATTGAAAATACGTTTCTGAATTTCTCCGTTCAGATAAATCAACACTTGAATTTGATGCCTCACATTGTTTTTCTACTGGTTTTTCATTTTCCTTTAGAATAAGGTTAAGTTTTGATCTATTAGGAGGCAATCCGCCACTAAAGTCATGATCCATCCAATCATCAAATCCGCTATAAAAAACTTGAACTATTTGAATTTAGATATTTGGAAAAAGACATTCAAGTTTTTTTTATAAAATCGTCTTTGCAAGTCCCTTCCGGACACTTTTACATCTTAAATTAGTTTCATACACCGTAGATTAGAAATTCCAGTTAATTTTTTTAAACAAATCGGCGTTATATTACGGAATGTCGCATATTCTATGATTTAAAATGACAACCTCCTTGTTATTTAGTCTGTATACTTGCATAGGGAAACTATCAAGCTCTTCCCCTGGTTTAAAACAATCCCATTCGTTCAATTCTAGAATCTCAAAACAATTATGGTGACTAACAAACTTAGTAAATTGCGTTAGTCGGCCACTTAACATCCATTGGTTAGTATACTTGAAAAATGAAATATTTTTTAACACATAATGGTATATCGTTATCCGAAACTGAAACGCAAAAAAGATCACCTGTTTTATACGTTACACAATCCCTTCAAAGGATTGAAACAAACTGAGATATAATTGGATTTTTAACTAAGTTAAGATAATGAAGTATTGATTCCTTTAAAAGCGAGGGAAGTTTAGAGAAACTAAGGTTGTTAACTGTCTTTTCAAAATTGTTCAATTCCAATCCATATTAACTACTTTTCTCCCAACACTGTAGCATTTGGTGTCTTTTTGAGAGAGTTGAAGCAATGTTAATAAAGTTGTGACACACATTTGCAATACTTTTGAAATACTGATGTTTGGATTCATAACGCATGCACCAAAGACGTACTAACGGACCAAAACAAGAAATGAGCCTTGCATAATGGGTTAGGTAGTGAAATTTAGGTGTGAAATGCGCATGGGGTAACTCTTTAAACAGTTCATTTAAGTCAATTGTAATTTCATACAGGTGAGGTAACCAAGATTTATCGATTACTGGCGCGGTTATAATTTGCTTAATCTCAACTAAAATTAGGATTACTTTCCAGTGTGCGTCCTCTTTAGCCATTACAGTACCGAACAGAAGTGGGAAAAAATGTAATAAGCATTTATTTTAAGCTGCTGTACCAACTATACTCCATCCTTTCCCTACCAGAACTCCTTTAGTAACTACAACACTTTTGTCTTTAACGTGAAGGTCACCGTAAGGAAAATTTTGAATTGTAGAGTCTATATATTCTGATGAACATATGCCGTTGTTAATCATATATTTAAAGGTTAATTTCAAAATGTTAGGAACTACCCCTTCAAAAAAATCGTGCATAATATCTGGTAGAAGAGATTCAGTTATGTTAAAATTAGTTAACACTGAAAAGGCAGAAGGCCCCTTTACGCCATATATTCGATAATTATCAAAATTTTTCACGTTATTTTCATCGAATATATCGGATATATGATTTTTCGATGCCAAACAAAATCGACAAATCCTTCCATAAGAAAAACACTTAAAAATTACCCATAGCGTGACTTGAAAGATTGTCTCCCGATATTGTTGCTAAAGCACCTTTAATCGAGACATTTCTTACTTGAAACCCGTCATTTTGCAAACTATTTAGATCATCAAGCATTGGTTTCAAGCATTTACTATATCCATATTTCAACAGGACTGGGTATCTTATTGCTGCAGCTTAATATATGCTACTAAGCTTGCTTCTAAACTTCGGATGTAAATTTCCAAAAGCGAATAGTAAACTAAAGTTACTTTGTGTTTTCCCCTTTTGCTACCCAAGGGATTATTAAGTTCTACTTCGTCAAGGTAGAAATGGAGCCTAAAAGCTAAAGGATTTTGTCCAAAAAGTGGGTGATCCTTACAGATCGATCCATCATGGTAATCTGTCATATATCGATCATTCGAAACTCTTGATTTTATTAATTCTTTCCAAATATCATTATGGTACAATAGGTGCTTAAGAACATCGATTATTGGTACGTAGCTCATTGTCTCCCTAAAAACTTTCTTATTTCTTGTTTCGGTGCCTAACAAATAGTCTACAGGTTCAACTAAATTTAAATTTTCTCTGCAAAAGGTTTTGAGACCATACTCAGTTTTCATAATAGCGGTAAGATCTCTTGTTAATTTACGAATTTCACCATCATTTCCATTATTTCCAATTCCTCTTACTCGGTTAACAACTACCTCAATCGAGCTCTCCATAAGTTTAGCTACATTTGCAGTTATGTTATTCGCTACACTATTAGGAAGTTTGAATTTTTCGCGTATTCCTAGCACTGTTAAAGCTGCTCGTTTTTTCAGAGAATAAATGTCTTGATCTTTCTGCTTAATTGTGTAAATATTTAATTCTTCGCAATTTGCTTCCTGATCCGCATTATTTTCATATATTTCCGTGCCTTTAACTACATTTTGATTGCATTCTGATGGCACCCCTTTTACCATATGTTTTTGGTATACGTGGGTTTTTAAAGACTCATATTTTTCAAAAGAAATATGGCACGGCTTGAACGCACACATGAATGTTGTGTTAGGTTCAGGTAAATGTAATATCCTTAAATCTTTAAGCCACATTAATGGGGTATATCTTTTTAAACCACATATAGAGCAATCGTAAGTAAGAATGACGTCAAGTTTTCCCTGTGCTTTTGCTTTATTAAATATAATCTTCAAGGCATAACCTTTAAATATATATATATATATATATATATATATAACTGTTTAATTAAGGTAAATTAATGTAAATCGATAACTCTTGACAAAATTAAAACCACTATTGTTTAACATATTTTATAATTGAAAATTTCACTCTGCAGTGTTTCATAAATATGAACACTTGGAAATCAGCTTTATATTTTCTAAAAAGCTTCGTTTATATAGAGTAAATGTCTAAACCAACATGCCACAACAACGCCTCGAACGAACGGTAGTAGATAACAAATTTATATTTCAAGTGTAATTCTATAGAAGTTGTAACACTCGATAGTACTCTACATTCACATAGTGCTGTAAAAATAGACTCACTTAAGAATGAAAGTTTGCGGGTAGAAATCTCCAGCCCACGAAAAAATGAAGCGATGGGGGACGACAAAAATTATGTTCGTTCCAGTTTGTTGTTGACGTGAAACAGTAGGCAATGAATTGAGAAATAAATCGATTGATACACTATTTATGCGCTCATATACCTGCATTGAAATTATTTTCGATAAGAAATTAAACGTGGTTTTAGAAATATAATATTAAGATTGCCTAAAATAATAGTCAATGATTTCCGTGTGTATTGTAATTGATTACTAACCTAAGATCGCACGTTAAAGTCCAAGGCTACAAAATGAATATATGTTTTAATCCAAGGGCGCAAAGTGAATTCATATACTGTCTAGTCGTAGTAAAAAATATCAATATGATATTTTTTAAACCAATTTATCTTGGGGGGGGGGTTAGTTTTTTTTAATCTGCCAACCTATAGCAACCGCGTCCTCGTATATTTTTAATACTTTTGCAAAAATAGGTATTATCGTCCCCATACCCAGGGCGAGCAGTACAAAACCGGCAATTTTTGGGTGACGTAATTTGTTAGCAGCCCCTAGGGCATCGACAGCAAACTAATGTACTACACCAAACTCGATAAGAACTGAAACCCGCTTTCCGCTTGTATCATTATACTCTAACCAATAAAATAAGCACGCCTTCACTGCTTACTCTATATATACGCAATGCTGTCAATTCATTTTTCGTTAGTTACACTATAATTAAGATTTTTAAATATCTAAATTCAGTTAACCGTAAACATCATACTTATCATACATCGTATTAGTTATAGTTACCAGAAGTTTTTAATATTAAAAATATCGTTTCAGCCAAAAATTATCAATCATGATTACTCTTCCTGAAACAAAATATTACTTCTTTTCTTACCGAATACTTTCCAGTTGGTAGAGTTGTAGTACCAAATAAATAAAAAGATCCGCCTCAATAACATGTAAACGCCATATAATAATAATAAATAATAATAATCGACTAGGCTAATTTCGGTCGATATCCGCTAGCCCGCGACTGCCCTAAATGAAATTCGACCTTGCTGATACTCTACCAGAAACAAAATCCGTGGATAGTAAATTTCCCACGAATTCCCACACCCCTATTTAGCCCCGTCCCCAACGAAAACTCAACGGAAAACGTGCCATAATTTTTAAAATTTGTGGAAAAAGAATTATAAAAATTAAATTATGTTGAAATTACAATTTTTAAACATTTTGGGTGTTAGGCCTATGCATTGATTGATTGTAGTGTTAGGAGGCGCCTCATTATATTATGTACAAAATTCCACAATTAACGAAAATACACTGCTCTAGATAAGTTTGAGCTTTCTATTGATAGTCAAATAAAAAAATCAAAGGATAAATACCTTCAGACATGAAAATTCCGACAAAATCAACGTTTTGGAACAAAATCACTTTTCCCCATAGAGCCAAAATGGACCCCAAAAATTCCCACAATCTGGCAACACTGAAAAAAATGTATCGCGAAATGTTCGTCAAGGTCAAGGCCGTTTATAACATGGCCGAAGAGAATCACCGCTGCAGGGCTGCCAGCCTGCCAATGTTAAATTTTCGTTCCAAATATAAAAAATTATATAGATTCTCAAATTGTCAGTGCAAATTATATTACACTAAAATGTTAAGAAACTCAAAACAATGAGGACATATTTAAAAGTATTTATTTTTATCAGTTACATTTTAGACTAGATAATAAAACAAAATTGGCGAGCACGGATAACAAGTGTAAATGTGTGCCAAAAAATGTATCGAAGGAATTGTGAATGCTCAGAGAGTGTATGAAATGCTGGTACTAGAGCCGCATTTTTTAAAGAATAAACCGTAACATTTTCCAAAGAATTCTCGATTTTCTCACACGGCAATAGCAAATTATTATTTATAATTATGTATATAATCTCAGTTTCAGGCTTAGGAGGGCACAATATCTAGTACGGTCAGAGCAAAGATACTAACACGTACTTCCGGTACACTGTCTGCTAGAATTTCGAAATCGGCCCGTTTACGGTGAAATTCTTAAGTGTACTTTCGCGTATTAATCCGGGTAATGAACGTCTAGCGATTGCCTAATTGTTGAAATTGATATTTGAACATTTAATGACAGTTAATCTATTGAAATTTCATATTAACTAATTTGTAAGAATTAAGCCTAATAACAACAATCAAAATAGCACAATATACGTAAATATTGCAATTTTGGGATTTCCACGCAACTTGTTTTGTAATTATAATGGAATAACGAAACGAATCTGTAATGGATTATTTTACTAAAAATGTATTTTTATGTTTATGAAAAATGTTCAAATATTTTTAACTTCGGGATTACCACACAACTGGTTTTAGATTAATCCTGGAATCACGAAATGGGACTTTTGTTATTTATTTCACTTGTAGTACGAAAATGGAATTTTGTATAATAGTTTTCAAATACTAATCTATAATAAATGTTCAAATTTAACTTCTAATATTTAGGCAATAGACATTCAAGAAGAAGAATTCAACCGTAAACCGATCGATTTCGAAATTCCCGTCGACAAATTACAAAAAAGTTCCTGTTAGTATATTTGCGCTGACCAAGTGACCATATTGAAATTTGAACGTTTCTAAGCTTCAAAAAATATTAATAGTATGCAGTTCAAATAGTAGTACGCTACAAACATTTGCAAGAAATTAAAGAAAGGTCGTATAATTATAGGACGTCTGGCAACGTTGCGGAGGGGGTGGACATGTAATTTCCGTAATATTCTTAGTTCGCCATATATCGTGAAAATTTTGCCGTTGTTTAAAAAGACAACTTTTGAAAAACATTCTAAGAACATAACATTATTTCAATTTCTACAATTTCTATTGATTAATCTAAAACGCACGTATAAACAATTTAGAAACTGCAAAATCCGAAACGTACTAATATGTACAGTCGTACCGTCCGGAACATTACCGGCCAGATGTAAATGAGGACTCCCCCAAAACAACTGTTCCTCTGCCACTCCTTGCCAATCCATCTATTTAAGGACAGTTTTTAGCGGGAATTTGTAACTTGGTCATGTTTGATATGCACCATTTCCTTAAAAATCGCGGTTTTTGTGATTTTTAAACCATTGTACGACATGATGCAAATTTAAACTACTTCGACTATTTTTGGACACATTTTTCAGTGGTACATTTGGACTACTCTGAACATTTTTGGTCATATTTTTAAGGCAAATTATTTGGACACTTGGTCCATTTTTTGTAACATTTTCGGGTGGTGCAAATTTGGACTACGCAGCTCATTTTAGCACATTTTTGTACGGGGCAAACTTGGAGTACTTTGTCCATTTTCGGACACATTTTTTATGGTGCAAAGTTGGACTACTTAGTTTATTTTAGAACATTTTTTCCTATGAACCAGATTTGGACTACTTTGTCCATTTTCGACCACATTTTGTATGGTGCAAATTTGGACAACTTTGTTCATTTTTGGTCAAATGTTTTTATGATCCAAATTTCGACTACTATGTCCATTTATGATAACATTTTATGGGGCAAATTTGGGCTACTTTGTCCCTTTTCGTACAAGCAATTTGGTGGTGCAAATTCGGACTACTAAGTCCATTTTTGTACACTTTTTTAATAAGGCAAATTTGTACCACTTAGTCAATTTTGGGACATCTTTTTGTATGGTACAAATTTGGTCTACTTTAAGACATCTTTTTTGATATGCTCCAAATTTGGACTACTTTGTTCATTTTTAGACATTTCTTTTGGTATGATCTAAATTTGGAATACTTGGTCTAGTTTTGAACACTTTTTTTTCTGTGGTCCAAATGTGGACTCCTTTGTACAAAGTTGGACACGCTTTGGCCTTTTTTCTAACAGTGTAATTGGCTGCGTTGTTGTAATGGCAACTAAGGGAGTATATGGCTCTAGTGTTTTCCGCTGGCTTCGGAAACACTTTCCTTTGACATATACCACTCTCGTTCCACTTAAAATAATAAATCACCATTAAATTAAAAGACAAACAATAAACTGACGAGGAGACGACCCGAGGTGGTTCTCACCGATTTGGTTCAAAGTTGGGGGATTGTTAGACCTAGATGTAACATGAAACCCGTTAAAGGGAAAAGTTACGCTGAACTTCCGTTTTGCCATGGCAACCAAAAATGTTTTTGACAACATAATATAAGAAAAAGTCTATGTAAAATAACATGCGAAAATGACAAATTCAATAAATCAAAAATAAAATTATTTAATTTTTTTTTTGTAAATTTAACATTTTTGGATTACTTTGGACAAATAGGGGGGAATAAAAACCATTTGGGGTGAACTCGAGCTAATTTTAATAAATAGGTCGAAATTTTAGGTACAATACAAAATATTTGTAAAACTTATGCCGTGATAACTGTCATATATTTTTGCCAATATATCTTAAAATTTCTACATTACATTATCTGAACGATGTAAACAGATTTTTAGATTTCGATATAAAAACGACGTCATTTTATAAAATGGCGGATACAAATATAAATCATGGTGCAATAAGTTAGGTAATTTGTATCCGATTAACCTAACATTTTCTACGTTACATTATCTGCGCGAATGAATTCGTACTATAGATTTTTATAGAAATTCGACACCATCGTGCGATAAGTTCCGTAAATATTCGTCGATTAATCAGAAATTTTCTACGTTTCATTATCTGCCCGAGTTAATTAGACCTATGGGTTTTCCAATAATAATCCGACGCCATTTTGAAATATGGTGGATATAAATATAACTTATGATGCGATAACTGCCTAAATTATTTGTCGATTTACGTGAAATTTTCAACATTACATTATCTGACCGAATAAATAAGCCCCTTACACTGTGATAGAAATATGACGCCATTTTACAAAATGGCAGATATCAATATCTCATAATGCGATAACTGCCGAAATTATTTGTCCAATTACTTGACATTTTCTACTTTACAATACCTATTAAAGATAATAAATCCTATTAATTTTAATAAGATTCGAGGCCATTTTGGAAAATGGCGGATGTCATATAAGTTCCATAATTATTCGACGATAAATCTGAATTTTTCTGTTTCATTAAATGATCGAATAAATAAGTCCTTTCTATTTTGAAAGAATTCCGAAGCCTTTTTGCAAAATGGCGCATGTCTGAGAAGTTCCGTAATTATTCGTCAACTATTCTGAAATTTTCTATTTCTGACCGAGTAAATTAGTCCTATTTCTTTTGAGAGAAATACGCCGTTTTTTAAAATAACGCACATCAATGTAACCCTTGGTGCGATAAATTCTGTATTGTTATTATAAAAAAAAAATTATAGGAAACTTCATATAAAATGGGTAAATTTTAATACATTTCGGCAAAATCCAATAATATTGGGTAAGTTCTTATATCATTGGATTAATAGAAAATAATTATGGTTAAATTTATCATTTAGGCATAATTTGGGAAATTGAAATATTATTAAATTAGTTCAATTGGCATTGCAGAATTATTGCTAATTTGGGAAATTATTGGTAATTCAGAAAATGGTTGTTATTCAGGAAATTTTGGGTAATTTGGAAAATTATTAGTTATTTTGGAAATAATTGGTAATTTGGGAAATAATTTGTTATTCTGGAAACTAATGGTAATTCTTGAAACTAATGGTAATTCTTGATACTAATGGTAATTATTGCAATTATTGGTTACTCGGGAAGTTATTGGTAACTCGGGAAATTATTGGTAACTCGGGAAATTATTGGTAACTCGGGAAATTATTGGTAACTCGGGAAATATTGGTAACTCGGGAATTATTGGTAACTCGGGAAATTATTGGTAACTCGGGAAATTATTGATAACTCGGGAAATTATTGATAAATCGGGAAATTATTGATAACTCGGGAAGTTATTGATAACTCGGGAAGTTATTGATAACTCAGGAAATTATTGATAACTCGGGAAGTTATTGATAACTCAGGAAATTATTGATAATCGATAATTTTCTAATAACAATCAAGAGATATATTGTTATGCGCTATTTCGCATACGGTAGATTTCAAATTAATGGACAAATAATTTCGGCAGTTATCGCATTATGAGATATTGATATCTGCCATTTTGTAAAATGGCGTCATATTTCTATCACAGTGTAAGGGGCTTATTTATTCGGTCAAATAATGTAATGTTGAAAATTTCACGAAAATCGACAAATAATTTCAGCAGTTATCGCATCATAAGGTATATTTATATCCACCATATTTCAAAATGGCGTCGGATTATTATTGGAAAACCCATAGGTCTAATTAACTCGGGCAGATAATGAAACGTAGAAAATTTCTGATTAATCGACGAATATTTACGGAACTTATCGCACGATGAGTTTTATTGATATCCGCCATTTTCCAAAATGGTGTCGAATTTCTATAAAAATCTATAGTACGAATTCATTCGCGCAGATAATGTAACGTAGAAAATATTACGTTAATCGGATACAAATTACCTAACTTATTGCACCATGATTTATAGTTGAATCCACCATTTTATAAAATGGCGTCGTTTTTCTATCGAAATCTAAAAATCTGTTTACATCGTTCAGATAATGTAATGTAGAAATTTTAAGATTTATTGGCAAAAATATATGACAGTTATCACGGCATAAGTTTTACAAATATTTTGTATTATACCTAAAATTTTGACCTATTTATTCAAATTAGCTCGAGTTCACCCCAAATGGTTTTTATTCCCCCCTATTTGTCCAAAGTAATCCAAAAATGTTAAATTTACAAAAAAAAAATTAAATAATTTTATTTTTGATTTATTGAATTTGTCATTTTCGCATGTTATTTTACATAGACTTTTTCTTATATTATGTTGTCAAAAACATTTTTGGTTGCCATGGCAAAACGGAAGTTCAGCGTAACTTTTCCCTTTAACGGGTTTCATGTTACATCTAGGTCTAACAATCCCCCAACTTTGAACCAAATCGGTGAGAACCACCTCGGGTCGTCTCCTCGTGAGTTTTATAAAAGAAATACACACCTGTTGAATGAGGTTTGGATAGTTCCACTGTTCAAACTGCCTTTTAGCTTTAGAGTTTTTTTGGTAATATTCTAAAAGATTTTCATGGCTAATTTTGGGTATATTTTCTAACGAATTAGTATATGCAACAATAGGAAAAATTAACCTATTATCTTTAGATGGTGATATTTAATTTAAAAAGTTTAAGCCTTCGCCATTAGAAATCCAGCTAACGTTCGTGGACCCGTGCGTCGCCATCTTCAATTTGACCGGATGTCAGGTTTGCCTGACAAATTTCTAAAAACGGAAGACGCTTAAAACTTCAATATGGCGCCCTGTAAATTCCGGCCCCAATGAAATATCTGTAAATTAGACAATGACTACGGTTGCATGGGGCTCTGAACGTCGACGTAAGGGAACGTCGACGTTCCGAAAAGGGGAGCGGTTACATGATCGTCGTTTCAAAAAATACTACGGATTTTTCCTTCCAAAACAGAGTATTTTGGCGCTTCTTAAAAATATGCTTTACTTGCGTTTTATTAGTATATAATTTTAAGTAAATTTTCTATTGCTATTCAATTATAAAATAATACATTTTTAAATATAAATATATCAAGTATTTCATAAAATAATAATTTATAAAATGACATCTTTCATACGTTGATTAATTTATTATATAAATTAATTATAAATTATGTTCATTATATTTTCAGTATAATTTAAAAAGTTTCATAAATTATAAATTGCAATTTGTAGTTAGTAAATTGTTTCGAAATATTTTAAATTATTTATAAATTAATAGGAAATAAAATTAAGTATATAAAATAATATTTATATAATTATTATATAAATATAAAAATAAATATAAATAGTAAATAAATATAAATAAATATAAAAAACTCAAATTAAAACGAATTTATTTCGGAACAGTCGGATATGCGGTAGGAAAAATCCCTACTGGCCAAGGAAACGTCGTCGTAAAGAGGTTACACGCAGCGCCGAACTTCGACGTAAGGCGTTAAATCGACGGTTCGAGGTAGTTTTCGTTAAGTCGACGTATCTCTTCGAACGTCGACGTTTCCTTACGTCGACGCTCCGAGCTCCATGTAACCGTAGTCAATGGCCCTTTGCAATAACGCAAAGGTAGTATTACTCCCCGTCATTACCTGCGGGGAGGGGGGGGGGCGAGGCTCGGTCAAAACGGCGGCGCCCAGCGAAATTCCTCAGAAAAGAGTGAGCAAGCGAACTCCTTGAAAGCCAACAGTCCGGCAGAAAATGTCCGAGTGACGTCACTCAACCCTCTCCAAAAAACTATTATGAGGAAAGCGTAAATGCAAGGGAAAGTGTTGATTGTAAGATAATTCAAGGGGGACAGGCTTAAGAAAAAATCTTTACCTGTCCAGTTGATGACGGCGCTACTAATAAGGGCCCGTTCCAGAGACATTTTCAAAACTCTCGTAAGTTAAAAAGTTACGAGAGCAAATCTACGAGACCCGAACTTTCGTATCTTAAATGCGTTCCAGAGACAACTTTTCAAGAATTCGTAAACTCCCGCTCTCGTATCTTTCGCCTTTTTTTTAATAAGCTCCGCCCCCCGCCATAGCCAATAGAAACGCCGGAAAATATCGGTGGGAAGCGGGTTACTTCAAGCGCTCAGTTAAGCCTTAGCTTTGACTTGTTATTTATTGCTTGTAAACAGCGGCAATTTTCGACTTTCAGTTATTTTACTATATATATTAAACTTTATTTACATATTTTCCAATTTTGTTGTTATTTACATTTGTTTTTATATATCATTTACATTTATTATTCATAAGTTTTACGCGAAATTGTTTTAAAAATGGGGCAAGCAAAGGAGTGCAAAATGCAAAGAAGTTTAACCAAGGTTGAAGGAAAGGGAAGAAATTGTGGCTGGGCTAGAATGTGTTTGGTCAACAGAGTTATGAGAATAGTGAAAGGCCAAGATATCATAAGGATCAGAAATGTCCACCACTAGCCCGAACAAGTGGTGTTTTTATTGGTATGCCAAATGCGGGGTGTTTTCACATTACTCCTACGAGTACTCCACCGAGCGTGGATGGTAGTGCTCCCTTTCATTTGGCTTCAAAGAGACGGCAAAATATTTCTAGAAAGTAGAGGTGATCAATATTTAATTTAAATTTAATTGAGCTTCCCATATTAATGACAACACAATGAAAAAAAAAAACAAAGATTGACAAAGCAAAATATTGCCAATGAAATGGGTATATTTAGAAAAAATCAGTTAAGGTATATTACTTACTAGCAGATATAGCTCAGTTACATTTTTAAATAGACGCAAGGGCTGAAAAACCACTTCTAGATCCGCCTAGGCCAACGGTAGGAGAAATTTCAAAAGTGGTATTGTTAATGGTGCTCTTTTCCTACATTCCCTGAAAAACAGATTGACATAAATTTACATATAAGTAATAATTTGGTATACGTGTTAAAGGTGATAAAAGAAGCCATAAGAAACATTACCTGTGTTCTCCGAACCCATTGCTACTAGCAATGCTGAAACATTAGACAACGTTGCCCTGTCAGTAGAAAATAATCAAGAACGATTGAATGGGCTTTAGAAAATGATTCTAAACGAAATGGTAGCTCAACATGTTCAATTCTCTCTCTCCTTTTTGAGTCATTTGGACAATACCAATAAAATTCTGGTGGCCATACACAACTCTCTTGTTCGGACTGAAAAGGAAATTTAACTTCAGTGATCTCGCCTTTATAAACGAATAATTAATAACCCTGAAACATAATTACATTAACCAGTAGTATGTCTACTCCTTTAAAATAAACTTAATGAATATTACCGATTACCTTTTCTCTAGCTTTCAGATGTAAAACTTCCCACAACAATGAAACTTATTTCTTTATTATTGTCAGCTGACCAAAGTTTTGGTGATTTTTTTTAACGGAGCTGTCTCCATCTGGTTTTTCTCTTAATATCAGTTTGGCGGTAGATTTGAATTTCATTTGGATATTTTACAAAGGTGGTTATCACCTTCCTGTAATTTTTTATCCATAAAAGCTGTTAGGGCTTCAAAAAACATTGTATTAAGTATTTTAGGGAGTTTTTTATCATTGGGTATCAGGTCAAAAGGGAGATGTGTTTCCTTTCTCTTTAAATAATAGCTACAATTATAAATAAATACTTCTATTTGAGGAATTAAATAATTTTTATTATAAGTGGAGCATATGTAAAAATATTAAGGTGTAATACAAAAAATTATTTGGCTGTTGAAGTTTACACTGTGAACGATTCGACAAACACTCAACTTGATAATAATTCGCCGTCTTTCCAAAACAAATACAGCAGATGATTATGGGGATCTGCAATAAGATAATTTTAAATTTATTAAAACGAAAAGATAGTTCTTTCTTCGTTTCGTTTTATTATTAAATAAAAATAGTGGTAAAGGAATTCTTACCTGCGTAGCGGAATCTATGGAGTGCCCTTCAATTCAGGCCTCGGCCATTCCCATTTGTAGCGCAATAAACGCGGTTTCAGGTAAATGTTTCATTGGTAGTGCCAAAAATCATTTTTTTAAAATCAATTCTTAGTATTGGGACACTCACGATACATTATTTTCAGCGGGATGCCTGTTTCGATGTTGTTTACACCTTCATTTATCTCGTTAGCTCGAAGAAATTCCACCGCCATTTTCTAAAAAATGATTATTTTCGCCTCCAAACGCATTTACGAGAGCTCTACGATAGCTCCTGAGCTGTCGTAGAAGATACTAGACTTTTTGTCTCGGTAAAACGTCTCTGGAACGCGTTTTTGAAAAAGTTTCGTATTTCTACTAGACACGCCCCCTTTTTCGTAACTTTACGAAAGTTTTTCGTCTCTGGAACGGGCCCTAAGTTGCCGTGTGGTTTTTACACGTTTGCTTATGTTCTGTGACAGTTTAAAACTGTAGTGTGATTGACGCGGAGACGAGCGGGAGAGATAATCCGAATTATCCGATTAGTGGCTAGAGCGTGAGGAAAATTAACTTTAAATTAATTGGGAGAGCTAAAATATAGACTGAAAAAATTATACAACTTTCCTTTGTCAACTCCTTTAATTCGAATTTGTATATTAAAAACTCAAGCCTAACGATCCTCTTTTCAAAAACAACAATTAGCTCGCGACAACTTTTTAATATTTTACACGCGCTACAAAGAGAGGAGTTTTATTTTCTTTTTACACGGCTTATACAATGCCTTCAAATTTAGTAGATTAATATATTATTCTTTTCTTTGAAATACTTGTTAAATATTTAACACTTCACCCCACCCTTGAATATAGTTCAAGCAAATTTTAACATTCAAGTTTATACAAACGTTGAATGGGCCTCGTTATCTTCGTTATACTCGGAAGTCGCAACACAATAAATCTTACGATATCATCTCGTCCTGGCTTTACTTCATCAACTACGGCCATCTTCCACATTAAACGGGGAAGTTTCGCTTCTTCGACCAAAACCACGTCTCCTACTTTTAGCGTTTCCGTCGTTTTTGTATTATCGCGATGGTGGACGGATCTCAGCTCTAATAAATAGTTCTTACGCCAACGTTTCCAGAGATGGTCAATTAATGTTTCACGATATCTTAGGCGACGAGTTAATTGATCCCTCGAAGATGTTTGAGCTTTGGTAGTTGGTAGCGAACCACATGGTAACACGGTTAGCCTTTGTCCTATTAAAAAATGGGTGGTGCCAGCTCCGTAGCTTCTTCGGATAAATAGGTTAAAGGACGTGAATTTATAATCGCCTCGGTCTCCGTCAAGATCGTCTCTAGTTCTTCGTAGCTTAATCTCGAAAGTTTGAGCACTTTCCGTAGTGATACTTTGACACTTCGCACCATTCTCTCGTAAAAACCAGCCCACCATGGCGCTCTGTCGGCTATGTATTGCCATTTGATCTTATTAGTAGCGATGAATTCCGCAACTTCGAGGCTCGTCACATAATTCCACAACTGTTTTAACTCTTCTTCGGCCCTTTTAAATGTCTTAGCATTGTCACTATAGATCAATTTTGGT
This sequence comes from Leiobunum rupestre, assembly GCF_980474605.1. NCBI lineage: Eukaryota > Metazoa > Arthropoda > Arachnida > Opiliones > Sclerosomatidae > Leiobunum > Leiobunum rupestre. Next base: position 47,613,082 of record NC_143391.1, on the reverse strand, counting down.
ATTCCACGTCTCGATATAAATCTTCTGAACGCTAGTAAAAACGTTTCGGTTGTCAGGTCCGATACCAACTCCAAATGAACTGCACGAGTCACTGCGCAAGTAAAAAGTGCGATGTAGCACTTGCTTCCAGATTTTACATATAAAATTCCACAAAAATCCACACCGGTGACGTCAAACGGCGGCGCCGGTTTAGTTCTCGCTGCTGGTAACGGTGCGCTTATAGCCGTGGCTGGTTTCGCGTTGAATCTTTTGCACCTTGTACATCTATGAATAACCGATTTCACTAGTTGACGAGCTCTTGGTACCCAAAAGCTTTCCCTTAGTTCGGTCATCGTTTCATTAACTCCGGCATGCATCAAACGTTTATGGTGATAAGCAACTAGGAGTGACGTTAAATAATGTTTGGAATCTAAAATCCATGGATTCTTCTCACGGTCTGTGAAATGTTGTCCGAATAAGCGACTACCTACGCAAAGAACACCATTCTGATCAAACACGGGGTGTAATTCAAGGATTTTCGAGACGCGAGGTATCGGTTTTCCGGATTTGAGATGATCGATTTCTTTTCCATATGATTCTCTTTGCGCATTTAATATCCAATATAACTCAGCCTGTGCTATTTCTTCGGCAGTTAACGGTTCCTTAATTTTTTGTTTGCTTCGCAGTATCTTAATAAATCTCATAACCAACGCGGTAATTCGATAAACTTTACTCAAAGAGCTGTAATTGTTCAATTTCAGTATTGGCTCCGTCGCTCCTTTCACTGTCAAAACTGCAACTTGATTGGCTCTATAAGATTGTCTTAGCTCGTTTTCTACGTTCTCTTTTTTAACTTTATCGATATAGGATTCGGTTGTTACTTCTGACATCAAAAATTCTGGTCCTTTCCACCAAAGATCGCAAGTTGATAACTCAGAAAGAGTCTTACCCCGGGTAGGTAAGTCAGCGGGATTTAAATGACCAGGGCAGTGTCCCCACAAGACCGGATCAGAAAGTTCTTGAATTTCTCTCACTCTATTTTCGACAAACGGTTTCCATTTGTCTGCCTGGCCTCTTATCCATTGTAGAGCCACCATTGAATCCGTCCAAAATCGAACCTTACGTATTTCAACCGACATAGCATTGACCACTCGCTTCACGAGTCTTGCACCGAGTATCGCGCCCATTAACTCTAACCTCGGAAGAGTTAGTTTTTTGATGGGTGCAACTCGTGTTTTCGAGCATACTAGAGCCGTTAAATATCTTCCCGTAACATATTTTGATCGTAAGTACACCACTGCCGCGTACGCTCTTTCACTGGCGTCGACAAAACAGTGAATTTCCAGATCGGTTTCTAAATCTTCAGTAGCGTCTTTCCAGTAATATCTCGCGAAAGATAATTCTTGTAATTCTCTTAAGTCATAGCACCATGTATCAAATCGAGTAGCCAACTCTGGTGGAAGTTCATCGTCCCATGTTAAGCCAAGGTTCCATATCTCTTGAAACAATATCTTCGCTCGAATAGAAAATGGGGCCAATATTCCTAATGGATCGAAAAGTCTCGCCACTGATTTCAATACCCATCTTTTCGTATTTATTCGGTTAACTATAAACTGAAATAGCGTGCCTAGTTCAAATCTCATTACATCTTCGTATTCAATCCAGGCTAGTCCAAGAACTTTAGCGGGTGCAGAACTCGGGAGACTAGTGCTCATTTGCTTTTCAGAAGTTTCATCGATATTGATCACTCCTTTTGCGTTACAACGCCACTTATGTAGTTTCATTCCAGCTTCTTCCATTATTTTTGAAGTTTCAGATACTAATTTTCTAGCTTCGTCCGTATCTAAAGCACCAGAAAGCATATCATCGACATATAAATCATTCAACAATACTTCACTTGCTCTTGGATATTCTTCTGTGTATTTCTTCGCGTGGTATTTTATGGTAGCTGATAGCAAGAATGGGCTTGTTGTTACCCCAAACGCAACTCGCGCTAGACGGTAGACCTTCAATGGTTCTCTAAGGGGGGTCTTTTAGATCTTGTACCCACAAAAATCTGACAGCGTTCCTGTCGTTTTCTTTTAGTGAAATTTGGTGAAAAGCGCGTTCCACGTCGGCACTAACGGCAATTTTGTGACCTCTAAATCTTATTAGTACGTCAAACAACTCTGGAATCAAACTCGGTCCAGTCTCGAGACAGTCATTCAGGGACAGTTCTCCTTTCGCGTGAGACGAAGCGTCGAAAACTATGCACACTTTCGTAGTTTGACTAGCTTCTCGGATGACCGCTCTATGTGGTACGTAATAACAAACTACATTTTCGTTGCTTGCTTCCTCTGTTTGTTAAACTTCTTCTACTATGCCCAATTTTATTTGTTCCGTTATTATATCATGATACTCGGTTAACAGCTCTACATTAGGTTTCAGCTTCTGTATTAGGTTGATAGTTCGTTTTTTAGCCACTTCGTAGTTGTCCGCCAATTGCTCTTTATTCTTCTCCCACGGAAGAGAAACAAGGTATCGACCGTTTTCGCACTCAATAGTGTTTTCGAACTTTTGCAAAACCTTATTTTGTGTTGTCGTTTCGTTGTCCAATATCTGGTTAATTCCAATAGAATCTAGTTCCCAGAAAGCACGTATTTGTCTGGAAATGTCCTCTTCTTCAGCTGCAATTCTCAAACAAGCCACAGGATTTCTTCCGACGGTAGCAACATTAACTGACGTTGGTCCTTGTAAGGTCCATCCCAAAACGGTGTCAAGAGCGACGAGAGCGTTGCCCAACCTTTCAACTTTTCCAGACGCTACTTTCCAATAGACGTCCGATCCAATTAAAACGTCCACAGAGGTATTTGGTCGACCATCGTTTTCAGTATTTAGCCCATCGGAAAGCACTAGACCTCGTTTCTGCATCTCGCTCATTACATTTGTATCGGGTAATACAAAGACCGCCCCGCACAGCTCTGGGGTTTCATACGCCTCAATAGTTACAACTTGACTGGAATTTTTAACATTTCTTAATTCCAAACGCACTCTTTTTCTCAAACCTCTGACTGGCTCAGTATTTCCGAATGTGATTATGTTCAGTGGTTCTTCACTCAAAACTTCAAGGTTTAATCTCCTCGACACGTCTTCTTTTATATAAGACAAGTGGCTCCCGCTATCCAACAAACAACGAACCGTTTCAACATTCCCTTCTTGATTACTCACTAATGCTCTCGCTGTTTGAAGGAGTACTACTTCTTTAGGCGTTGTATTAGGAAACAACGTCATTGCCGCTACGTGACTGTTTTGAGTTTCAACTTCTTTAAAATTTAGTCGCAGTGTCTTCAGGCCGTTTATCACACAAAATTACACGATGTCGGCGTCCACATTTGGTACATTTATTAAACTTCGAACGGCACTCGTGAGCTCTGTGATTTCCCCTCAGACATATGAAGCACAGCTTCTTCTTCAGAGCGATTCCCTTTCGTTCCTCAACGGTATTTTTAGTGCACTCGTAGAAATTATGCGAGAGGTCTTCGCAAAAGACGCACTGCTTCACGACGTTAGCACTAAAAGAAGCGGCGGTAGGTATAACGGGTCTTCGGTTTTGATAGCTGTTCTGACGCGTATTTCCAGTTGAACGAGACGGTTTTCCAACTTGTGTAGAATTTTCCTGGTGTGATCGATTGGGTTCAATTCGTTGTACCGCAAATGCTCGTTCTCGACTGGAAATTTCTTTATTTAAAAATCTCAGTAACTCGTCAACTTTACATTCGGCTTCGTGGTCTTGCTCTCTGCTAAAAAGCAACACTTTATCTTGTGGTAACAATTTCAACAACACTGGACATAACAGGGATCCGTAACTGTCCGCGACAATGCCTTGGGACTGAAGACTTCTGACTTCAATAGCGCAGGAGTCGTAGAGTGCTCGAAGAGCACAGATATCACTCGATCTTGTAACCGGATCCATACTCAATAAACGGTTCATGTGCGCGTTAATTATTAGTTCTTTTCTTCCGAACCTGTTTTGAAGTATTTGGATAGCTGGCTCGTAGTTTCTTTCAATCAATGCTAATCCGGATATAGCTCTTTCTGCCGCTCCGTCCAAATAACTCTTCAAATAGTTTAATTTCTCGGTGGCATGTAGTTGAGCGTAAGTGTGAATAGCGCTGTTAAATTGCCCCCAGAAATTTTGCCACTCTGCTATATCGCCGTTGAATTTTTTAATCTCCAAACGTGGAAGCTTTACGGTGGGTTCCATGATTCTCGCGGCCGGATTTACAGCATTGACGAAGTTCAGATCAGGATTTGCAGGGGGGTGAACTCTCCTATTGCGTGATAGTACCCTTGTCACTTTGCTCTTCAAATCGACGAATCTTTCTCTGTATTCTTCCGCTCTTTCTATTTCTTGCTCGTAGTCCTCAATATCTGTTAATAGATTTTCGATTTTCGCATCCAATTCACTTATAATTGTCATTTTTTATGTCAATTGCGTAAGGGAATCTTCTAAATTATCGTAGTCCTTCTCATTTCTTCCTAGTTCTTCATCCAAGGACCTAAATATGATAGTTGCGGAAGCTCTTAGCGCCCCTCTCTTTCTCACGAATTTTCTCAAGTCATCAGCCATTTTCGAGGCGTCGAATTACACAAGCACGAAGGAGTTGACTATTTTAATAACACCGGAAATATTCCCGGGTTTCGGCACCAAAACAGTGAGGAAAATTAACTTTAAATTAAAACTCCTTTAATTCGAATTTTTATATTAAAAACTCAAGCCTAACGATCCTCTTTTCAAAAACAACAATTAGCTCGCGACAACTTTTTAATATTTTACATTTCCGTGGTATACTCTCGCACGCGCTACAAAGAGAGGAGTTTTATTTTCTTTTTACACGGCTTATACAATGCCTTCAAATTTAGTAGATTAATATATTATTCTTTTCTTTGAAATACTTGTTAAATATTTAACAGAGCGGGACGGTCAGCGCGAGTCCAACATGAATAGAGGGGTCGGAAGGGGTAGGCACATACCCGCCTGAACCCTTTTTTCGGGATTCGAAGTGAAACTAGGCCTTTAATAAACTGGATTTCAAAGACGAAAATTATTGTAAATCATTTTCGAAGAAACCTTCGCCAGTTTATTTCCAGGGGTAAAAATATTACCCACGATATCACCATCTATACTTAAAAATATAGTGTTAAACCAAAGGTATTAGCGCGTCCAACTCTTCGTCCGACATTTGAATTCTGTCATATTTGTTTCCTGTAAGGGTTTCCCTGTCGAAATAGTAGGCTAATTATAAGCCAAATACGGGCGCATGTTAGATCCACGTGGTGCTGGATCCAGCAGACCGAAAAATGCGCTGGATCCAGCTGGATTGCTGGATGAGGGATCCAGCAATTGCAATCCCTACTCGCTGCACTTACTATTACCGTTCACCATATCAATTAAGCGGTGAAAACCGGGAAGTTTTCAAACCAGCCAAGACACATAAAATAAAACAGGAAATCACAGAATCTCACGCGTTAGAGCCATCTCTTATTATTTCCTTTTGAATCATTTTTCACATTTGATATTATTAAACTTTAGTTGCGTATTAGTTTTACCAAGAATGTATTTATTTGTACTCAGGGAGAATGAATATGTCGAGATTATTTTTAGCGTTTCTCCAATTCCACCCGTTGGGCCCCCCGGTATGCTCCTCTGCTTTAATAAAATCAAATAATACTGCAATCTCATTGGTTCTTAAAAATTACGTTTTTCGACAAGATTAACGCTGCTGCGAGGACGCAAAAAAAAAGACCGCCTCCTTTCCCCCCCCCCCCCTTAGCGTGACGGGGTTAGGGGCTCAACGTGTCCGTCGATAGTCTCGACATATTCATTCTACCTGAGTATAAATAAATACATTCTTGGTTTTACTAAAGATAGATTGAATTTAATAGTGATAATTAGACATTGAATGAAGACTATATTTTTGAAACAATTATTTAATAACTAATTTATTTAGGTACGTCAAGTGATCCGTACCTTGCGAAATTTTGCTTTATTAATAGTTTAATGAGGAGGCACTTGTCCACAAAAATAAGTTAAACTAACTTGTGAGTAAAAACCACTTATTGTACAAAATTTTTTTATTAAAAAACTAGAAAATACGTATTTTAATAATTAAAACATTTGTACAATAAGTTGTTTTTACTTAGTGTAACTTAAAAGTGGTTTGCCTGCGTAAGTATAGAAGAGGTTCGGAATTTACCTTCGTGTAATCAAATAAACGAGTGATATAAGCTCAATTACTAACGTTTTTCACCAATTTGTGTATATTTTCTTTTTGAAAGAACAATTAGTTAAATTACAAAAACTAATTTTCGGGCGTTTCGGCAAAAGAACAATACGTGGCGATAAATTCGCTTAGGTGGCGATTTTATCATGTTTCTCGTACGAAAACCCCTAAACACTAATATGTTTATATATTGATCTTGGACTCAAAGTAATCTATCACACACTCTCAGGCAACAAAATATTAGTTGAATTTGAAACCACTCTTTTTGGAGTACGAATTTGTTTCTTACGTCACGTACTCATAGACAGTTTAATGAAATTGAATGCACAATACTCCAGGATTTCTTATCTCTAATGGGTTATATGGCGGAACATTCCTTAACTGTTGAGGTACTTGAAAGTATTCAAATTATAAAATATAAATTAAAAAGTCTCTTAAATGTCGTTCATTTACAGTACCGCCTAGAACAAAGTTCACTAAGCGAGCGCTCGCTTAAAGCGGCGCTTATGGGGGGGGGGGGGGACATGAGCTAGGGCTGCTGCCAGACCCCCGCTTCGCTATAAGCGAGCGCTCGCTTAGTGAACTTTGTTCTAGGCGGTACTATACATGTAAAAAATAGGAATAATTGTTTTGTATCTAGTTTGTTTAGTTCATATTTTGTAAAAATATTAAGATGTTTGTTAAATGAAATAAGATAAATTTTCGAATCCATATGCAAACTGGTACCAGTGGCCATAATAGAATAATGACAAACAGTTTTAGAAATTAAATTAAATTTTTACAACAAAAAACACATAACATCGGTAAACTGTGCAATTTGAGAAACTATAAACGAGAACTTAAAAAATAAAACCAAATAAATCTATTCTATGTCTACATGGAAAAAGGAGTTAGAGCGACCTCGAGCTATTGAGAGATAAGAAGAGTTAAACCATAGTTCTGGCTTATATGAGCTGTTAGTGTAAAGGACACGGGGGAAAAACGTTTTTAATCAGAAAATGAAGGGATAATGTTTTATTGTAATAAGATTTCTTAAAAAGCTTTCTTGGGTTATGTCGAAGATAAATCCGAAGCTAGGCCGAAATCGGTTAAGAATTGAAGCGGTGCATAAAGAATAACAAACAAACAAACAAGACAAACGAAAGATTTTATACACATAGATAACGTATTTTTACCATGAAAAAAACAAATGTTTTAATAACAAATTTTAATCCATTATCGCTAGCCACTTCTTCACACTCCGTCCAACTTCGCCACAATCATCTTGCTCTAGCTTTACCCTCGAAGGTTTTAGTAGAGAGTCCTTATGGATATTATAAATATTCCCGCCCTTCGTAAGCCCATAAGCCTAACGGGCAAATTCCAATGTCGAAGCAATGGAAAGAAATTCTATCGACAAATAAATTGCGTTACGGTTTAGGTGAAATTACAGTATATGTAGTTGCACACTTGACCTTGGGACGTTTTGCTAATCAAATAAGTAATCATGCACTACGACACGCCAGACGAGATAGACGGTTTTATCTCTCGAGATATTTTAAGATCAACAACGAGAAAACTGTTAGCAACGGCTTTCGCGGTTAGCAGGCTGTCACGGAGATACGACGTATCAGCGGGTTGTAATGGGTCGTTTCGACGGAAAAGTGGCGTTGATCACGGGTGCGAGCTCCGGAATTGGTGCTGCCACCGCTGTTCATCTGGCTTCCTTGGGATGCTCCCTGGCGCTCAATGGGAGGAATGTGGACAGGTTGAATACGGTGTCCGCGAAATGCCACGAACAAGGATTAAGTCCGGAGAAAATTAAAATCGTGGCCGGAGATATCTCCAATGAAGAAGAAGCCTTGGCGGTGGTGGACAGGACCCTGAAACACTTCGGACGCCTGGACATTCTCATTAACAATGCTGGTATGTTCTCGTATTTACAAGTGTAATAATCAGTTTAATTTTCAATAAAGTTTATATATACAAATAAATGTTTCATTCGAAGTATTGAAGCCTCGGAATCTTACGCTTGACAATTGAATGCACTAGCTCAAATTTGAAATTTCTCTAGCTCCAATTTGAAATTCCTTTAGCTCCAATTTAAAATTTTACTAGCTAAAATTAAATCCTTCACTAACTCCAATTTAATCCTTCACTAACTCCAGTTTAACCATTCACTAACTCCAATTTAATCCTTCACTAACTCCAGTTTAATCATTCACTAACTCCAACCTAATCCTTAACTACCTTAAATTTAATCCTTCACTAACTCCTGTTTAATCATTCACTAACTCCAGTTTAATCATTCACTAACTCCAACCTAATCCTTAACAACCTTAAATTTATTCCTTCACTAGCCCCCATTTAATCCTTCACTAGCTCCAATTAAACCCTTTACTAACTCCAATTTAACGCTTTGCTAGCTCCAATTTAATCCTTCACTAGCTCCAATTTATCGCTTTACAAGCTGTAATTTATCACTTTACTAGCTCCAATTCAACGCTTTGCTAGCTCTAATTTCATATTTTACTAGCTCCAATTACAAACAATCGGAAATTATAGTCATTTTATTATATACCTATGTACCTATTCATTTAAATTGTTTTAAAAGGTATAACCGGTCGAGCTTCGGCTGGAAAAATTGATGCGTGCAAACTATCTCAAATGGATGACATATTCAGAACAAACTTCAGAGCAACGTTTCATTTGATGCAGTTGTCAATTCCGCATTTGAAGCAGACAAAAGGCAATATCGTCAACGTCTCCAGTGTTGCGTCGCATTTGGCAACACACGGGGCGGTCAGTTACGGGTCTTCCAAAGGCGCCTTGGATCACTTGACGAAATCCGTGGCTCGCGACGTAGGACCTTCAGGAGTACGAGTCAACGCTGTGAATCCAGGATACGTTAAGACAGATATATTTAACAAACGAGGATTGACAGTCGAAGAAGTGGATTCTCTATTGGAAGGAGCCAAGTCACTGCACGTCCTAGAGCGCATTGCCACACCATTGGAGGTTGCTAAACCAATCGCCTTTTTGGTTTCCGATGATGCCTCTTTCATTACTGGAGTCACTTTGCTCATAGATGGCGGTTTCGCCTTGAAAGGCGGAAATCCCTAAATGATGTTTGTTTATGACACACATTTCTATGCATAAATAATATAACTAAAAGCTGTACCATCAAGTGTAAACGAAATGAAATAAATGTAAATCCCGATTGTTATTTGTGGTCAAAGTTTTATTATTAAGCTGGCACAATGTTTCATTCAAATATTGAGAGTTAAAAGTATTAACGGCATGGCGAAGCAAAATTTAACCCCTGATGAAAAATGGTAACATTTGATTTGATAATTAAAAAACACTGTCGCCAAACAAAATAGTTCAAGTGAGCGAACTGTTTAAAACCGGCACAATTAATAAAATATAATAGTAACAACTATCTAATTTATACACACAAAAGACATTCAAATTAGAAAAAAGTCAATATCGTTTCCACCTTAAGCAACCATTTCCGTGCCCACGAAGATTTCACATCTGGCGTAGATGAGCTAAAACCTCGCTGGACAACCATTTAGCTGGAACGAGCTAGATATCCTTCATAAGTCACTGGAACTCTAGATTTTGAATCAGCATATTAGCTATGCCGTTCCAATTGGTGATTACGAGATCGATAGAGGCCTCTTGCGGCAAATATTGTAAGCTTTCAAAATGGTAGGGAATGCGATGTCACGTTGTCTTTCTGTGTAATCTTTTTAAAAATAGTTTCTTTCCCGCGAGTATTTTGTCGCCATCTTTAAACCACAGATAGCAATATTACCTCTGTTTAAACCATCTCATCTCATGTAAGATTCTGATAAATGTGAAATTTCGGAACTAGGACCCATTCTAAGACTAATGGATTCATATAAAAAATTGATTAGCCTTGCTGTGTGAAATCTGCAACACCAAACTTTTCTTTTAGGTCACCCAAAAAGCCAGCTCAGTGTAACGTTGACGATATGTTATATTACACCTTATTATAATTATAATGTAAAAGGTTAATCAAAGTTGATATACATTGTTGGTTTAGATCACCTCTAAGAAATATTCAAGTGCCAGAGGGTGATTAAAGTATATTTCCTTGGGGAAACTGGCGAAGATGCTGAGAATTTTCACAAAAGAGTTTGGTGGTGAACAGATAAAAGAATATCAGAAAAGGACCAATGCTCAGAAACATTATACAAGTGGCTACAGAATGTTCAAGAGCGGTAAAATAAGGAGTTTTCTTTTAAATTACGCTGTTGCTTGTATACAGGGTGTCTTAATTTGAACCGCCCGGGCGTTTTTCTCAAAAACTATAGTTGCTAGAAATGTGAAATTATCGGGATATACTCTCTCGGGGAGGACCCTTTTCTTTTGGAATTTTCACCGTTTTGAAATTTTTTTTGAACGATAGGTGGTAGACGAAAATTTTCAATCAACAAGTTGTAGAGCGTACTCGAAAAACATCAACGCCATTTGTTTGGTCAAAAACGGACAATTTTTCATTGAAATAATACGTCATGAAAAAAACCAGTTGGTACTACCCAAAAAGGTTTACGTCTCATGAAAAAGAAATTTAGAGAAACCTATCTAATTTGAAATAATCGTATGTTTGTAAAGATAAAAACAGGACTTTTTAAGCCAAATCATTTCCAATAATTTTTTAGAGAAAATACAATTTACATAGTAGAATTCCAGAATTCACGCGTCTTATTTTAAATGAGGTTCAATAATTCCACCGTCCGCTGCAATACACATCCGTGCGCGATTAAGCATATTTTGATGCGAAGCACGAACCATCTCGGGAGTTACGAGTTAGAACGCTGCGATGATTATCTGCCGTAGACCTCCTTCGTTAGTGGCAGGCGTTTTATACACTTCCTCCTTGACGGATCCCCACAGGAAAAAGTCCGGCGGTGCGAAATCTGGAGACCTCGGAGGCCATCTTTTTGGACCGTACTTGCCTATCCATCGCCCAGGGAACTCGTTGTTGAGGTACTGCATGACGTGTCTGTCTTGGTTGGCAGGTGCACGTCATGCTGGAACCAAAGGCGTGGGACGTCGACTAATGGCACATCTTCCATCTCGCCTGCGACTACATTTTGTAGAAAGGCCCGGTAGTTCTGCCCATTGAGTCAACGAGAAGAAAAATTGACCCAATAACGCGATCTCCCAGAAGACCAGCCCAAACGTGTAAAAGGAATTGTACCTGATTGTGGTGTGGATATCCCCAGTGCGGATTTTCATCACTCCACATGTAGTTTTTGCCTTCGTTTTCAAAGTCACGGACAGCACGGAGAACAGTGTGGTGATTTGACGACTGTCAGGATACAACGGCCCTAAATGGGTCGGATTGCGCAATAACTACTGGCTTTAACGGGGAGTCGGGGTCCGGCTATTGTAACCCATAAGGGCGGTGGCGCACTGGGAGATGTTAGCTCCGATCAAATGGTCCTATCTCCACCTCCGACTTCGGTCAGGTTTGGGCTGGATACTGAGCTTCGGCTCAGGCTAACGGCGAGGGTCCGTGCAAACTGGCCGCCTCGGTGGATTGGGCAGCCTGCTGTGGGGCGGCAGGCCCCCGTATGAGGGCACGGCGGTCCTGTTTCCCGGCCTTTTGGAGCCACACCGTGATCTCCGGTGCCAGCTGTGCTGGGTTACTTGGGCTGCTGTGTGCCCGTCGTTCCCCTTTAGGAACTCTCTCCAAAGGGTTTGACTCTTTACCTACGTAGGTAGGGTGTCGGCCGGAGTTGCTAGAGCATCCACTCTTACTCCCACTGCTCTGTGCGAAGTGGGAAATGGTCTACCCAGAGCTGCACATTCTGCTGGGTTGAGTGGCTTGCGTCAAAGGTGCGACCATCAGTAGTAGGGTTCTACAACCCATGATGGATTTGTCACCTGTCCGGTCTAGGGGGACGCTGGCGTAGGGCACTATGATGATAGACGTCCGGTGGTATGGTCTTTGTTACTAGGTTCACCGGGCTATAAATTCTGACACACTGTCAGGATACAAAATTTTAAATAATCGACTCACTTCACGTTCATTTCGTTGACCATCTCCGTAGTATAATTCGACCATCCTGAATGATTTTAAAATGAAGCTGTCTCTTTAAATACTAAAATGGAGCCACACTTTAAGCGGCAGAGTAGTGCAAAATAAAAAACACGTGAGAAATTCAGTTGGCATAAATTAGACGGTTTCCTGGACTTCTTGCCTCAAATAAGACGCGTGAATTTTGGAATTCTACTATGTAAATTTTATTCTCTCTAAAAAATTATTTAAAATGATTTGGCTGAAAAAAAACAGTTCTTTTTTATCTTTAAAAACATACGATCATTTCAAATTAGATAGGTTTATCTTTCTTTTTCATGAGACGTAAACCTCGTTTTTTTTTCATGACGTATTATTTCAAAGAAAAATTGTCCGTTTTTGACCAAACCAATTTCATTAAAGCTTTTCGAGTACGCTCTACAACTTGTTGATTGAAAATTTTCGTCTACCACCTATCGTTCAAAAAAAATTCATAACGGTGAAAATTTTCATGATTTTTCTGAAAATTCCAAAAGAAAAGGGTCCTCCCCAAGAGTATATCCTGATAATTTCACATTTCTAGCAACTATAGTTTTTGAGAAAAACGCCTGGGCCGATCAAATAAAGACACCCTGAATATGTAAAAGGAATATGCCAATCATCATTTAGTCTGAAAAAGAAATATTCAGTGTTTGCAATTCTAACATGTAAAGGGACTAGTTTTTGGGGCAAATGTGACTGCAAATCAGGAGCTGGTGGTACATGCAAGCACGTAGTTGCCTTATTTTGGTATTTAGTTGATAGTCTTCAGATGGGTAACACCAAGAACCCATAGACGTACTAAGAACACGTAATCATAGCTTTAGCCCGTCGTGGAGCCTCCTAATCTACATTTTCAAAAAAAGCCCCGCCTTTTTCTTTTTCCCGCCTTTAGTTACTTCTTTCGCGCCATCTACATTGCCGGAATCTTAGAAGGAACGGCAGAAATAAAATGGCGCTAGATCAGGAACAAAGTGTGAGCGTTCCTACAGAATTAAACTGTTATTCTGTTTTAATGGCAATTGGAAACACAATTTCAAAGTCGGTATTCCAAGATAATAATTCGAAATAGTTCTCCTGGTATACAGACCTGTAATACCTTTTACTTTCTTAGGATTTTTGCGAGGAACTCTTGAAATATCGTTTTTCTGATTTTTTTTAAGCTTTTGGTTTTTTTTTGCTCTTTAGAACTACTTTTTTTTAGGTTTTTCTTTCCTCGTTATGACTTGAGATTTTGATTTCAATTTTAACTTTGAAATTAGGCCTAATTTGTCTCTTAACAGAAAACCCCCTTTAGGAACCTTTTCACCAAAGACAGAAAACATAAATTCGCTGACTGTTGTATTCACCATCTTGGAAATTAATTTTTGATAAAACGTCTTAAAATTGGACTACTGCAGTTGAGTTCATCACTGGCTACTTTAAATTATTTCCAAAGTTCAACATCAATTATATGTAATGTTCATATGAAAAGTAAGTTTAAACGTTTTTCCGGTACAATACCGATGGCGCACGCGCTAACAATAGGCGATATCTATCGTATTGCTGCTGCAGTAATTAATAAATACCACCCACTCATAGAAATGCATGGCGCGACCGTTGAGAGAGCGCGATTTATTATTGAAAAGGCCGACAGGATTAATATTGTTCAAGCCCGAGTTGAAGCAGAGCAACTTAAAGAAGAAATGCACAATGGGTGCCATTAAGACCTAATCAGGAGCCAGGATTTCCACGTTTGCCATTACAATATTTCAGAGATCTCACCATCGGAGTTTATCAAAAAAAACAAACAAGTGCCGTCATATATACAAGATACGTTGCAGCGGGAAAACGCCGAGGTTTTTGAATTCGACGAAATGGTAGGCGAAACAGGATTTTTAGATATAAGGATATTATCTAGATTTAGGAATGCAACGAGGTATCAGCTGTGGATTACCTATCGAGTCAACGACGATGGAGGGGACGACGAAGCCGCTGATGACGAGGGTCCAAAATTGGGATATTATTGTTTTTGCAAGTCAGGCGCTAGAACACTTGGAGCTTGCGCGCACGCGTCTACCGCCCTTTAGTATTTGGGTTACACGCGGCATGATAACAATTTCAAATACCCGTGGACCAATCTATTACGATCTACGCAAGATGCTGGTAACAGAGCCCTTCCAAATAACAATGAACCCCAAATACAAGACTAATTACTAACACGGTTACGAATTGAATATCAATCAGGCAACTGGCAACGGATTCCACGAACGGTCGGGCCAAGTCGTATCTCGACTGTAGAACCCTACCCACATGAAACAGGCGAATGGCAACTCTATCCGAATGAAGAACGCGAATGGCAACCCAACCCGCATGAAACACGTGAATGGCAACTCTATCCGAATGAAGAACGCGAATGGCAACCCTACCCGCATAAAACACGCGAATGACAACCCTACCCGCATGAAACACGCGAATGGCAACTCTATCCGAATGAAGAACGCGAATGGCAACCCAACCAGCATGAAACACGTGAATGGCAACTCTATCCGAATGAAGAACGCGAATGGCAACCCTACCCGCATGAAACACGTGAATGGCAACTCTATCCGAATGAAGAACGCGAATGGCAACCCTACCCGCATGAAACACGCGAATGGCAACTCTATCCGAATGAAACACGTGAATGGCAACCCTACCCGCATGAAACACGCGAATGGCAGCTCTATCCGAATAAAGAAAGCGAATGGCAACCCTACCCACATGAAACACGCGAATGGCAACCCAATCCGCATGAAACACGTGAATGGCAACTCTATCCGAATGAAGAACGCGAATGGCAACCCTACCCGCATGAAACACGTGAATGGCAGCTCTATCCGAATAAAGAAAGCGAATGGCAACCCTACCCGCATGAAACACGCGAATGGCAACCCAATCCGCATGAAACACGTGAATGGCAACTCTATCCGAATGAAGAACGCGAATGGCAACCCTACCCGCATGAAACACGTGAATGGCAGCTCTATCCGAATAAAGAAAGCGAATGGCAACCCTACCCGCATGAAACACGCGAATGGCAACCCAATCCGCATGACACACGTGAATGGCAACTCTATCCGAATGAAGACCGCGAATGGCAACCCTACCCGCATGAAACACGTGAATGGCAGCTCTATCCGAATAAAGAAAGCGAATGGCAACCCTACCCGCATGAAACACGCGAATGGCAACCCAATCCGCATGAAACACGTGAATGGCAACTCTATCCGAATGAAGAACGCGAATGGCAACCCTACCCGCATGAAACACGTGAATGGCAGCTCTATCCGAATAAAGAAAGCGAATGGCAACCCTACCCGCATGAAACACGCGAATGGCAGCTCTATCCGAATAAAGAAAGCGAATGGCAACCCTACCCGCATGAAGCACGCGAATGGCAACTCTATCCGAATGAAGAAAGCGAATGGCAACCCTACCCGCATGAAACACGCGAATGGCAACCCAATCCGCATGAAACACGTGAATGGCAACTCTATCCGAATGAAGAACGCGAATGGCAACCCTACCCGCATGAAACACGTGAATGGCAGCTCTATCCGAATAAAGAAAGCGAATGGCAACCCTACCCGCATGAAACACGCGAATGGCAGCTCTATCCGAATAAAGAAAGCGAATGGCAACCCTACCCGCATGAAGCACGCGAATGGCAACTCTATCCGAATGAAGAAAGTGAATGGCCACCCTACCCGCATAAAACACGCGAATGGCCACCCTACCCGTATGAAACACGCGAATGGCAGTTTTATCCGAATGAAGAAAGCGAATGGCAACCCTACCCGCATGAAACACGTGAATGGCAACTCTACCCGCATGAAACACGCGAATGACAACCCTACCCGCATGAAACACGCGAATGACAGCTCTATCCGAATGAAGAAAGCGAATGGCAACCCTACCCGCATGAAACACGTGAATGGCAACTCTATCCGAATGAAGAACGCGAATGGCATCTTCATCTTTAATTATGTGATCAACATTAAATAATAGTTTATTATTGAAAAGGCCGACAGGATTAATATTGTTCAAGCCCGAGTTGAAGCAGAGCAACTTAAAGAAGAAATGCACAATGGGTGCCATTAAGACCTAATCAGGAGCCAGGATTTCCACGTTTGCCATTACAATATTTCAGAGATCTCACCATCGGAGTTTATCAAAAAAAACAAACAAGTGCCGTCATATATACAAGATACGTTGCAGCGGGAAAACGCCGAGGTTTTTGAATTCGACGAAATGGTAGGCGAAACAGGATTTTTAGATATAAGGATATTATCTAGATTTAGGAATGCAACGAGGTATCAGCTGTGGATTACCTATCGAGTCAACGACGATGGAGGGGACGACGAAGCCGCTGATGACGAGGGTCCAAAATTGGGATATTATTGTACTTGCAAGTCAGGCGCTAGAACACTTGGAGCTTGCGCGCACGCGTCTACCGCCCTTTAGTATTTGGGTTACACGCGGCATGATAACAATTTCAAATACCCGTGGACCAATCTATTACGATCTACGCAAGATGCTGGTAACAGAGCCCTTCCAAATAACAATGAACCCCAAATACAAGACTAATTACTAACACGGTTACGAATTGAATATCAATCAGGCAACTGGCAACGGATTCCACGAACGGTCGGGCCAAGTCGTATCTCGACTGTAGAACCCTACCCACATGAAACAGGCGAATGGCAACTCTATCCGAATGAAGAACGCGAATGGCAACCCAACCCGCATGAAACACGTGAATGGCAACTCTATCCGAATGAAGAACGCGAATGGCAACCCTACCCGCATAAAACACGCGAATGACAACCCTACCCGCATGAAACACGCGAATGGCAACTCTATCCGAATGAAGAACGCGAATGGCAACCCAACCAGCATGAAACACGTGAATGGCAACTCTATCCGAATGAAGAACGCGAATGGCAACCCTACCCGCATGAAACACGTGAATGGCAACTCTATCCGAATGAAGAACGCGAATGGCAACCCTACCCGCATGAAACACGCGAATGGCAACTCTATCCGAATGAAACACGTGAATGGCAACCCTACCCGCATGAAACACGCGAATGGCAGCTCTATCCGAATAAAGAAAGCGAATGGCAACCCTACCCACATGAAACACGCGAATGGCAACCCAATCCGCATGAAACACGTGAATGGCAACTCTATCCGAATGAAGAACGCGAATGGCAACCCTACCCGCATGAAACACGTGAATGGCAGCTCTATCCGAATAAAGAAAGCGAATGGCAACCCTACCCGCATGAAACACGCGAATGGCAACCCAATCCGCATGAAACACGTGAATGGCAACTCTATCCGAATGAAGAACGCGAATGGCAACCCTACCCGCATGAAACACGTGAATGGCAGCTCTATCCGAATAAAGAAAGCGAATGGCAACCCTACCCGCATGAAACACGCGAATGGCAACCCAATCCGCATGAAACACGTGAATGGCAACTCTATCCGAATGAAGACCGCGAATGGCAACCCTACCCGCATGAAACACGTGAATGGCAGCTCTATCCGAATAAAGAAAGCGAATGGCAACCCTACCCGCATGAAACACGCGAATGGCAACCCAATCCGCATGAAACACGTGAATGGCAACTCTATCCGAATGAAGAACGCGAATGGCAACCCTACCCGCATGAAACACGTGAATGGCAGCTCTATCCGAATAAAGAAAGCGAATGGCAACCCTACCCGCATGAAACACGCGAATGGCAGCTCTATCCGAATAAAGAAAGCGAATGGCAACCCTACCCGCATGAAGCACGCGAATGGCAACTCTATCCGAATGAAGAAAGCGAATGGCAACCCTACCCGCATGAAACACGCGAATGGCAACCCAATCCGCATGAAACACGTGAATGGCAACTCTATCCGAATGAAGAACGCGAATGGCAACCCTACCCGCATGAAACACGTGAATGGCAGCTCTATCCGAATAAAGAACGCGAATGGCAACCCTACCCGCATAAAACACGCGAATGACAACCCTACCCGCATGAAACACGCGAATGGCAACTCTATCCGAATGAAGAACGCGAATGGCAACCCAACCCGCATGAAACACGTGAATGGCAACTCTATCCGAATGAAGAACGCGAATGGCAACCCTACCCGCATAAAACACGCGAATGACAACCCTACCCGCATGAAACACGCGAATGGCAACTCTATCCGAATGAAGAACGCGAATGGCAACCCAACCAGCATGAAACACGTGAATGGCAACTCTATCCGAATGAAGAACGCGAATGGCAACCCTACCCGCATGAAACACGTGAATGGCAACTCTATCCGAATGAAGAACGCGAATGGCAACCCTACCCGCATGAAACACGCGAATGGCAACTCTATCCGAATGAAACACGTGAATGGCAACCCTACCCGCATGAAACACGCGAATGGCAGCTCTATCCGAATAAAGAAAGCGAATGGCAACCCTACCCACATGAAACACGCGAATGGCAACCCAATCCGCATGAAACACGTGAATGGCAACTCTATCCGAATGAAGAACGCGAATGGCAACCCTACCCGCATGAAACACGTGAATGGCAGCTCTATCCGAATAAAGAAAGCGAATGGCAACCCTACCCGCATGAAACACGCGAATGGCAACCCAATCCGCATGAAACACGTGAATGGCAACTCTATCCGAATGAAGAACGCGAATGGCAACCCTACCCGCATGAAACACGTGAATGGCAGCTCTATCCGAATAAAGAAAGCGAATGGCAACCCTACCCGCATGAAACACGCGAATGGCAACCCAATCCGCATGAAACACGTGAATGGCAACTCTATCCGAATGAAGACCGCGAATGGCAACCCTACCCGCATGAAACACGTGAATGGCAGCTCTATCCGAATAAAGAAAGCGAATGGCAACCCTACCCGCATGAAACACGCGAATGGCAACCCAATCCGCATGAAACACGTGAATGGCAACTCTATCCGAATGAAGAACGCGAATGGCAACCCTACCCGCATGAAACACGTGAATGGCAGCTCTATCCGAATAAAGAAAGCGAATGGCAACCCTACCCGCATGAAACACGCGAATGGCAGCTCTATCCGAATAAAGAAAGCGAATGGCAACCCTACCCGCATGAAGCACGCGAATGGCAACTCTATCCGAATGAAGAAAGCGAATGGCAACCCTACCCGCATGAAACACGCGAATGGCAACCCAATCCGCATGAAACACGTGAATGGCAACTCTATCCGAATGAAGAACGCGAATGGCAACCCTACCCGCATGAAACACGTGAATGGCAGCTCTATCCGAATAAAGAAAGCGAATGGCAACCCTACCCGCATGAAACACGCGAATGGCAGCTCTATCCGAATAAAGAAAGCGAATGGCAACCCTACCCGCATGAAGCACGCGAATGGCAACTCTATCCGAATGAAGAAAGTGAATGGCCACCCTACCCGCATAAAACACGCGAATGGCCACCCTACCCGTATGAAACACGCGAATGGCAGTTTTATCCGAATGAAGAAAGCGAATGGCAACCCTACCCGCATGAAACACGTGAATGGCAACTCTACCCGCATGAAACACGCGAATGACAACCCTACCCGCATGAAACACGCGAATGACAGCTCTATCCGAATGAAGAAAGCGAATGGCAACCCTACCCGCATGAAACACGTGAATGGCAACTCTATCCGAATGAAGAACGCGAATGGCATCTTCATCTTTAATTATGTGATCAACATTAAATAATAGTTTTCGCTGAAATTTCCTTTTCAGTTTCCAAGTCAATCTCCATCTAAATTAGATTCCCCAAAGTTACAGTTTTTTCAAGTTTTTCGTTTTCTCTAGTTTATTTTCAATGTGGGAGAGTCCATGGTCATACTATAGTTGTGATCAGAAAGTTGTTCTGGAAATACTGTCACCACTGCATGGTTTGAGTGGTTTAATTTTTCTTCGAGTAAATATCGGCTTTTAAGGATGAATCTAAACTATTTTTCCAGCTCCGAGTGACATTTCATCATTAATTTTAAATAATCATGATTTATGCAGCCATCAAATTTTCGTTTGACATTTAGACTTTCTTGTACTACATCAGCAACTTCCCTTGAATTTGAACCATTGGTTTTCCATGGAAAATAAACTGGGTATTTCTGACTTCATTTCTTTTTTCCAGATTTATCGAAATGACTACCACAAATTTTACTACTCGGTTTAGGCTAATAATCTCGTAATCACAAAAATATTTCATCGGTCAGGGCTTCCCATTGCTTGAGCTGACGAACTTCATGTCTGCCGGTGTGTCCAAGACTGCGTAGGCTCATTACAGTTGTGGAGTATATCGTCGTTGAATCGAATGATTTCCAGTATTTTTCACTCGCGTCTGGCGTCAAGCCCAGTGGCGGACTGCCCAAAGAATTGGCTTGAAACCCCTTATACCTTTAACATTAGGTCCACATTTTAGTAGTTTGAAAACATAATAGAAGACATAGGAACTGATCATTGTAACTCCCGAGTCCGACCGTCTGACGTTGTCGTTGCCACTTCTAGAGTGATCTGTTTGACCTCGCTAATAACTCTGATAAACCTAATTCTAACTGGGGTTATTAGTTCGACAAAAACGTTAGCAAGAAACATAATTTCACGACTGCTGAAACGAATTTGGTTAAAAAAAAACAATAACAACGTTAAATGATCAGATTGATAACCGAAAGGTCAAAATCTCCAACAGTATCTATGTAATGGACCCTAATACCAATAATCCCTTCTCGAGCCCTCGTACTCCATACAGGCTGTTACGGATAAGAGTACCGAAACTTTTATAATGTTTTCTATGGGTCAATACGAGTTGAAAATGTCTAATGAACCATGGTCCTAAAATGTACCGTTTAGGAGATACAAGCTTTCAAAATTTGACCTAAAAAACACCGAAATTCACGCAAATGTGAAATCCTTATTATGCCTTGATCTGAAAGGCGTAGTTTATAAAACAGAAGTCCGAGATGTTGACGACTTGCGCCAGCGTATTATCGATGCATCTGAGACAATTCGAAACACACCAGACATCTGGGAAAACGTTCGTCAATCATTTGTACGACGTTGTCGTTTGTGCATTAGAGTTCAAGGTGGGCATTTCGAAAAACTCTTGTAAATAATGTGAACGGTGCGTGTAACAATGTCAATAATTGTTCTGTTTTGATAAATAAAAACATACCATTAATTATGTGCTGCTGGTTTTTGTACTATCAAACACGACTAGGTTACAGTTAGGTAACACATTATTTTTCACTGCTTTCATTAAGTCCCTTCCAATCGTCAAACGAGATAAGGTCTGGATATATGGGTTTAGTTCTTTCATAAAATATTTAAATCCTGGTGCTATATACAAGAAAATGTATCAGATACATCACGCATTCCAATTTTCTAAAGTAGTTAAGGTCTAAGGTAAATATTACATTCAACTAAACGAAAAGGTAATCCGTCTAATACTATGAGTACTGGTACAGGTTATCTATATTGCTTTTGGATCCAAAGCGTGCATTTCTTCTTTTTGGTCTTATGTGACTCTAAAGCACCCTTAGAAATTCCCGATTGATTAGATTCTTTTGGAAAAATATTTTCGATGGTTTTTGGAGCATCAGTAGTACAAACTGAAGCAAAAGCAGTTGGAGAGCTATTAGATTGCCGTGAGTTAGATAATCATTTCATTCCGTGAAGTTTCTAAATGAAAGATAGTATTTTACGTTAGAAGCTTAGCTTGGGTAAGTTCTACAAGACTAACAATGCGGCATACCATACCATAGAAATTCAGAATAAAAACTAACCAAATGTCTACGAAAATTGTAGGAATTATTTCCTTCTGAACCCGTTATTTCTTTCGAACAAAACTTGCAGTAAAAAATAATTGGTTTATCTCTGTGACCGGCAAAATCAAAGTATTCTCCAATAGATTGAAATAATGCAGATTTGGCAAATTTATAATTGGGTGGCACTATCAATTTGGACAATTTGGGTTTAGGAGTTAGACAAGGATTTTGACTTAAATCTAAATCACTGTCGACACTTCCCAGACTTTGATTTCGCTGATTTCCATCCATTTCAGGGTTCTCCAACTTATCCGTGATTTACAATTTATTACTCGTGACTCTCGAATCACTATTCAAGTGCTAAGAAAAAAATAGGATATTTTAAAACTTTTACACTAAACTCATTCATATGATTTAGTAAATTATTGATAATGAATCTTACCCAGGCTGAAGTGGACTCACAAGGAGACGACCCGAGGTGGTTCTCACCGATTTGGTTCAAAGTTGGGGGATTGTTAGAGCTAGATGTAACATGAAACCCGTTAAAGGGAAAAGTTACGCTGGGCTTCCGTTTTGCCATGGCAACCAAAATGTTTTTGACAACATAAAATAAGAAAAAGTCTATGTAAAATAACATGCGAAAATGACAAATAAATCAAAAAAAATTATTTAAAAAAAATAAAAAAATAGTAAATTTAACATTTTTGGATTACTTTGGACAAATAGGGGGGAATAAAAACAATTTTGGGTGAACTCGAGCGAATTTGAATAAATACGTCGAAATTTTAGGTATAATACAAAATATGTGTAAAACTTATATGCCGTGATAACTGCCATATATTTTCGCCGATAAATCTTAATATTTCTACATTACATTATCTGAACGATGTAAATATATTTTTAGATTTAGATAGAAAAACGACGCCATTTTATAAAATGGCGGATACAAATATAAATCATGGTGCAATAAGTTAGGTAATTTGTATCCGATTAACCTAAGATTTTCTACGTTACATTATCTGTCCGAATGAATTCGTACTATAGATTTTTATAGAAATCCGACACCATATTTTAAAATGGCGGATATCAATAAAACTCATCGTGCGATAAGTTCCGTAAATATTCGTCGATTAATCAGAAATTTTCTACGTTTCATTATCTGCCCGAGTTAATTAGACCTATGGGTTTTCTAAAAATAATCCGCCGCCATTTTGAAAAATGGTGGATATAAATATAACTTATGATGCGGTAACTGCCGAAATTATTTGTCGATTTACGTGAAATTTTCTACATTATATTATCTGATCGAATAAATAAGCCCCTTACACTGTGATAGAAATATGACGCCATTTTACAAAATGGCAGATATCAATATCTCATAATGTGATAACTGCCGAAATTATTTGTCCAATTACTTGAAATTTTCTACTTTACATTACCTATTAAAGATAATAAATCCTATTAATTTTAATAAAATTCGAGGCCATTTTGGAAAATGGCGGATGTCATATAATTTCCGTAATTATTCTACGATAAATCTGAATTTTTCTGTTTCATTAAATGATCGAATAAATAAGTCCTTTCTATTTTGAAAGAATTCCTAAGCCATTTTGCAAAATGGCGCATGTCTGAGAAGTTCCGTAATTATTCGTCAGCTATTCTGAAATTTTCTATTTCTGACCGAGTAAATTAGTCCTATTTCTTTTGAGAGAAATAGTCCGTTTTTCAAAATAACGCACATCAATGTAACCCTTGGTGCGATAAATTCTATATTGTTATTGTTAAAAACAAATTATAGGAAACTTCATATAAAATGGGTAAATTTTAATACATTTCGGCAAAATCCAATAATTTTGGGTAAGTTCTTATATCATTGGTTTAATAGAAAATAATTATGGTTAAATTTATCATTTAGACATAATTTGGGTAAATTGAAATATTATTAAATTAGTTCAATTGGCATTGTAGAATTATTGGTAATTCGGGAAATTGTTAATTCAGAAAATGGTTGTAATTCGGGAAATTGTTAATTCAGAAAATGGTTGTAATTCGGGAAATTGTTAATTCAGAAAATGGTTGTAATTCGGGAAATTGTTAATTCAGAAAATGGTTGTAATTCGGAAAATTGTTAATTCAGAAAATGGTTGTAATTCGGGAAATTGTTAATTCAGAAAATGGTTGTAATTCGGGAAATTGTTAATTCAGAAAATGGTTGTAATTCGGAAAATTATTAATTCAGAAAATGGTTGTAATTCGGGAAATTGTTAATTCAGAAAATGGTTGTAATTCGGGAAATTGTTAATTCAGAAAATGGATGTAATTCGGGAAATTGTTAATTCAGAAAATTGTTGTAATTCAGAAAATGGTTGAAATTCAGGAAATTGTTAATTCAGGAAATTGTTAATTCAGAAAATGGTTGTAATTCAGAAAATGGTTGTAACTCTGGAAATTTTGGGTAATTCTGGAAACTAATGGTAATTCGGGAAATTATGGTAACTTGGGAAACTAATGGTAACTCGGGAAACTAATGGTAACTCGGGAAATTATTGGTAACTCGGGAAATTATTTGTAACTCGGGAAATTATTTGTAACTCGGGAAATTATTGATAATCGATAATTTTTCTAATAACAATCAAGAGATATATTGTTATGCGCTATTTTGCATACGGCAGATTTCAAATTAATGTACAAATAATTTCGGCAGTTATCGCATTATGAGATTTTGATATCTGCCATTTTGTAAAATGGCGTCATATTTCTATCACAATGTAAGTTGATTATTTATTCGATCAGATAATGTAATGTAGAGAATTTCACGTAAATCGACAAATAATTTCGGCAGTTATCGCGTCATAAGTTATATTTATATCAACCATTTTTCAAAATGGCGTCGGATTATTATTGGAAAAACCGTAGGTCTAATTAACTCGGGCAGATAATGAAACGTAGAAAATTTCTGATTAATCGACGAATATTTACGGAACTTATCGCACGATGAGTTTTATTGATATCCGCCATTTTCCAATATTGTGTCGGATTGCTATAAAAATCTATAGTACGAATTCATTCGGACAGATAATGTTACGTAGAAAATCTTAGGTTAATCGGATAAAAATTACCTAACTTTTTGCACCATGATTTATATTTGTAACCGCCATTTTATAAAATGGCGTCGTTTTTCTATCGAAATCTAAAAATCTGTTTACATTGTTCAGATAATGTAATGTAGAGATTTTAAGATTTATCGGCGTTAATATATGGCAGTTATCACGGCATATAAGTTTTACAAAACTTTTGTATTATACCTAAAATTTCGACGTATTTATTCAAATTCGCTCGAGTTCACCCCCTATTTGTCCAAATTAGTCCAAAAATGTTAAATTTACTTTTTTTTTATTTATTTTTAAATAATTTTTTTTGATTTATTGAAGTTTTGAACGGAGCTCGTACTCTTCTCATTTTTATCCGAGAGTTGAACTCGCATTCGCACTCTTCTTTTTTTTATCTGAATGTGTAACTCGCACTCACGCTCTTCTCTTATTATATCCGAGTGGAGCTCGCGCTCGCGCTCTTCTCTTTTTTTCCGAGAGTGGCGCTCACGCTCAAAAATTGCTCTCCCACTCTTTTGAGCTGAGAGTGCGCCCATCTATGAGTGTATCAGGACTAGTAAAGATTGTTATTTATCATAAAATTCTAGCTAGTAAATATCTAAATATTAACAATACTTTCATAGAGTTGATATGAGTAATGAAATAATAATTAATTTAATTAGTATTGAAAATATATGAAAATCGTTTGAACTTTGAACTCCGAAGTCACTAAGCCTAACTCGAGCTCCGTGTAAAATGTTTGGGGAAATCTTACCGGAAAATGCTAAAAGTAGAGCCAGCTTTTTGTTTAGTTTTAGCGAAATTGGTTGTGGGTGACGTAGAATAAAACGGTGAAAGCACGTAGAAATATTTTATGGAAAGGCCTATCTGTTAATATATTGCACATACATTTGAAAAGTTATCTGGCGAACATTTTTTAATTTTCATTAAAAGTTGTGGATTCTATGATGCAAACTCCAATTCTATTATTTATTTCAGACACTGGGCAATGCTTACAGAATTAACATCCATCTGGAAATTAAAATCCTGCAAGTGACGGTCTAGAATTTAAAAAAATAAAAGTTACTTGGAACTCACGTAGATTTTTTTTTGTGTTAACGAAATAATTTCAACGTTGTCGTCACTTTCAAAGCAGATTTGACGACAATTGAAAATTATTCCAAAAACATTATGTAATGATTAATATCATTTATTCTTTATTATTATTAAATACTAATAATTTGTTAACATTTTTTTTATTTTATTTTAAGTTCCGCCTTTTAATTATGGAACGGGGGGTCTAAAATAATAAATGTTATTTTCCCTTTAGTTTTATTAACATTACTAAATAAAATTTACCAATTTGATTGATTTTACCTAAATTTATCGACTTTACAAAAATTTCAGTGATTTCACCAATTTTAAATGAGTTTACACAATTTCATCGATTTTACCAATTTTGGTCGATTTTACTCATTTTTATCGATTTTACCCAATTGTTTTCCCAAAATTAATTTTTTTTTAATTTTTGGTAAATGGCAATCACAAGCTAAGATTTTCCCAATGCTATTTTACGTAGAGAAAGTTTAAACTTGGTTGTGAAAAACATTTTTGGTTGCCATGGCGAAACGTATGGCCATTGAAAGCTTTCCAGGTACATGGAGGTCTACTTAACCCCCGAGTTTGAAATAAAAAATCGGGGACAAACACCTCGGGTTGTCTCCTTATAAGTTCCGGTGGCACGCTGGGAGATGTTAGCTCCGTCCAAATGGTCCTATCTCCACCACCGGCTTCGGTCCAGTGTGGGCTGGTAACTGGGCTTCGGCCCAGGCTAACGGAGAGGGTCCGGGCAACCTGGCCACCTCGTCGGATTGGGTAGCCTGCTGTGGGGCTGCGAGCCTCCGTATGAGGGCATGTTGTCAGAATTTAAAGCCCGGTGTACCGGTAAAATCAAGAAACCACACCACCGGAGGCCTATCATCAGAATGCCCTACGCCATCGTCCACAAGCCCGGACAGGTGACAAAACCAGCATGGGTAGTAGAACCCTACTACTGATGGTCGCACCCTCGACGCAAGCCGCTCAACCCAGCAGAAGGTGCAGCCGTATGAGGGCACGGTGGTCCTGTTTCCCGGCCTTTTGGACACCCACCGGGATATCCGGTGCCAGCTGTGCCGGGTTACTTGGACTGCTGTGTGCTCACCGTTCCCCTTTAGTAGCTCTTTCCAATGGGTTTGGCTCTCTACCTTCCTAGGTAGGGTGTCGGCCGGGGTTGCCAGAGCATCCGCTCTTTTCCCCACTGCTGTGTGCGAAGTGGCGTGCTGGTCGGCCCATTGCTGCACCTTCTGCTGGGTTGAGCGGCTTGTGTCAAGGGTGCGGCCATCAGTAGTGGGGTTCTGCTACCCATGCTGGTTTTGTCACCTGTCCGGGCTTGTGGACGCTAGCGTAGGGCATTATGATGATAGACCTCCGGTGGTGTGGTTTTGAATCTTACTGGTACACCGGGCTATAAATCTGACGCGTGTTCTTATAAGTTCTTCATCTGAAAATAAATAATTAAATATGGTTCTTTCCGAATCTTGGATGTTAACTATTTTTTTACCTGAGGTGATGGTCAAATAATCCAATGCAAATTTTCCCCAATGCAAAATACATTGGGAAAACAGGGTTGGATTGTCACATCTATATCATCACCAGAAAGCTTGACTCCATATGAACCATTATGGTCTTTAGTCATTTCGATGAGACTCAAATTTGAACTTGCTCCAGCACAGAGAAAGGATGAAACTTTTAAGCCAACTTGGTGAAATGCTCTTAATGTTTCCATTAAGCAAGCGGTTATGAAATTGGAATCTGTGGAATTTTCCGCTGAAAAATAGGGTCCCACAATGTCGTAGCCAGAAGTGAGATCTCTCCATAAAAATTGGAGCATATAACTAGGCTTTGGAATATCCTCATAAAACTGCATGGGCATAAACATCATCAAGTGTAGGCAGTTGTTCTTCCGAAGTTGCAAGTCCAATTAATTGATGTCTTTTATTGTTCCATACTACTTTGGATGTGACATTGACCTCATCAAAGATTAAAATTGGTCTTTCGCAAAATGATCGTATAGTTGCTTTTCCTTAGTCAAATAGTCTAAATTACCGCCAGGTTCTTCCAAATTTTGACTCATTTTCTTCTGAATACTCTTCCAGCTTGGAAGTTTAAAAAATTTTAAACTTTCTAAAGATATATAGGTGGCTTTACTGTGGCATGCAACTGCTTGAGCTGCAGATTCATAAATATTTAATATTAAAATGCTATATCATTTAATAATAAAAATACAAATTCTGAATGTTATTGCACTTCGGCGATTCCCCTTGCGACCAATAGCTATGGAAATGATAAATAATTAGTCGTACTTCATTTATATTTATTTTCAATTATTTTACTCACTATTTCTTTGTTGATCAACTTCAACATCTTCGATATCTCTAGTTTGATGGGCCCTGCAATCTTCTCCCCATTTTTTAATGGTGTTTTTAATACTAATGTCAACATCTGGATTACTATTTAGAAGACCTTCTAATTGTTCATTGAAGTCTTTGTTGATAATTGAAGTTATTTTGGGCATTGCTTCACTCTTTTTAGAAGTCATCTTAAGCTCAAGAGCATTAAATTTTTCTATGAGTTGTTGGTTGGCTTCCACTAATCGATGCTTTCGTATTCTCGATGTTAAATTCCTTGAATGCATTTTAAACGAACGTGTGACTTTTTGCTGTTAAAATTCCAAAGACACTTCTTTCTAAATCTTCTTTTAAAATATCTAGAAACGTAACTACATTCTTGGCAGGTATACTTTCCTGAACCAAATAGCACAGATTACTGAGGTGAAATGGTCTTGAGGGGCTGAATAATTTATAACCTTCTTAGGTATAAAAGAAAGAGACTGCAAAGCTTCCATGGCTTCATTGGTTAAACCAGGGCAAAAGAAAACAAATTCCGGTGTTATAGGTTCAATTATAGGGGCAGCTTTTGTTTGAAGAAACCCATCTTCCTCAAAAAGCTGCTTCTTCAAAACACTTGCTTTAAATGGTAGCAGCAAATTGGCTTCTCCTTGATCATCTATGAGCAGTTTTTCAGCGTTCAGACGCAACTGAGGCAGGAATATATTATTTCTAGTAACCACCAGATAAGGCTAATATGATAAAAGGAATAACTGATAAAATATGCATAAACAAATAATACTAAAATATTGTCATACTTTATTCGTCTCAGAAGGAAACTTCACATCGGGTATATTTGATGAAAATATTTCAGTACAAACAATTGTGCTCGAGTTGACAGTCTGATACCATAACCAATCTTTGTTTATTTGGTGTTTTTCATTCTGTTTCCTAATAACTGGACTAATATCCTATCAGAAAAGCAACATTAATTCCTAAAACTTTTACCCTAAACACACAGTTAAGGCTTAAACATGTTTATCATTCTCTGTGTTTTAAAATGTTTCTGCTCATTTTCATCTTGCAAACTTTCTACTCGTTTTCATTACAAATGTCGTGTTTGAGTTTGTTTATAACACTTGTTTTTAACAAAAGAATTACATTAAATATCGGCATCCATTTCGCAAATTTCAGCATAATTTCGAAGCCTAACTCCAGAGCTTCTCCCGAGAGTCCCGAAAGAAAAAAGCGACGGAAATAGCCGATGACCTTGCAATATTTTTCTAAGGTCACCAAAGACTTATTTGTCTGTCCCGCCTAGCGAATCTATTTTTTTAATGATTGTCAAGACTTTGATGTTTCACGATTTTAGCATTGGCGGTATAGGGAGTTAGATACTTCCTCCCGAAGGGGTTTATTATAAACTTCTGGCTATACTAATTTAACAAACGACGGTGACGTTATTTCTTATCCATGGTTGATAATTAAACCTGCCTTCCCCCTGAATAATGTAAAATTTTCTAAACAATGGTAATAACTAATTTGCGAATACATGGGCGCTTCCTCAAGTTTTTAAATCGATTTTTTTAAACGTAATAAAATGTGATTCGTCAGCCTATAAGCAGACGCTCACTTCCTATCATAAGGCCATCCGAGAAGCCAAACAGGCTTCCTGGAGGGATTTTTGTGAGAGTAACTCTGATATTCCCACTACAGCCAAACTAATGAAAATTATGGCACATGACAATACAAAACATCTGGATACTATTGAGTTGAAGGATGGTAGTTACTACAGTTCTGGAAATGAGACACTAAAACATATGCTGGAGGTTCACTTTCCAAACTCTTAAGTCATTGATACAGATCGATTCAGGTTCAAAAAAACTAAAAAGGTAGATTGGGATGTCACAAAACAAGTTGTCACTCACTCGACGCTTATGTGGGCTATAAAGTCATTTAAGCCGTGCAAGGCTTCTGGTCACGATGGCAAGGCCGGCGGAAGGTGTGGAATTCGGGGATGGGGGAGCTTCCCCCCCCTAAAATTCGAAGAGTTTGGCAAAGCAATACCCACTTGGCGAAATGAAAATTTTGATATTCTATTCCAGCATTTGGAAAAATAGTGCTCAAATTGAAAATGGTTTCTTATTTTTATAAAAATAATTAAACGAATGTGGAAATAAGTGTATTTACCTTTTTTGCTTCTTTTAATTTAATTTTTTTAAGTAAAACACTGTAAAGCGTAAGCCATTATGGGTCAAACATAGGTCACGAACAACTAATTGCGACCAATAAAATCCCATGGTTTCAACGTGACTTCCCACCTGCTGACCAGGTGACTAATGGAATTCCACCTACCGACAAGGTAACTGGTGGAATCCCACGCTCTAAGAAAAAAAGGCTCCATGTAGGTCGGAAAAAGGGTTTTCAAAAATGTCCCTTATTTCGAACCCTTTTTTGGCCTAGTTAGAACCTATTTGAAAGGTTCCATTTAGCATCACCAAGGGTTTTTATCGAACCCCCTTATGGTTATTTAGCACTGTCAGGGGTTCTACCTGACGCCACCTCGGGTTCGATTTGACCGCCATCACGGTTCCATCTAGTGCCGAAGGGGGTTCCAGCTTAAACCACTTACGGTTTCACCTAACACCATCCGGGGTTCAATTTTAAGCCCTTCATGTTTTAATCAAGCGCCATCAGGGGTCCCTCTTCACACCCCTACGGTTCTACCTTACGCCACCTCGGGTTCGATTTGACCGCCATCACGGTTCCATCTAGCGCCGAAAGGGGTTCCAGCTTAAACCGCTTACGGATCCACCTAACACCATCAGGGGTTAATTTTTAAGCCCTTCAACGATTCATCAAGATCCGTCAGGGGTCCCTCTTCACACCCCTACGGTTCTACCTGACGCCGCCTCGGGTTCGATTTGACCGCCATCATGGTTCCCTCTAGCGCCGAAAGGGGTTCCAGCTTAATCCACTTACGGTTTTACCTATCACGTCCAAGGGCGCTTCTTCAAACACATCACGGTTCAACCCAGCACCACAAAGGTCCTTTATTAACCATATACACTTCTAGAAAGCACCTCTAGGGGTTAACCCGTACAGAAATGTTTAGTAGAAATTCTATGAAAACGTTTAGAATTCTACAGGTTACAAATGGGGCTCTGTAGAAAAAGAAAATTCTTCAGAAAGTTCTATATAAAGCGGTGTATATTTTCCATAGAAGCTCTACAGCGATTTTCTTCAAAGTTTACGTTAGAATTTTTACGAGATTCTTGTATAAATCACTTAGATTTTATACAAGATTCTTATGAATAATATATGAAGCTTTTTTATTATTACCGTATAAAAACGTTTCTGTGGAAATATAGCTAGATTGACTATACGAAATTTTCTATACAAATTTTATAGAAAATACAGGAAGTTTCTGTGAAAGTTTTTATTCATTACCACGGAATTTAATAAAATAATTTAGAAATTCTTATTTTTTCCTGGGTGACATTTTCTATAGATTTTTTTTTACTAAGGAAGTTTGTGTGTAAATTTCAGTGAATTATTTTACACAATATCCACGGAATTTTATTAAAATAACTTTTTTTTTTCTGAATAATTTTAGTCTACGAAAATGGAATCCCAAATTTTAAGCTTATTCGATTAATCGGGTACCCGACTATTAAATTTTTTGGTAGTCGATAATCGAAGAATGTTTTCCAATTACTTATTCGAGGTCCAGTTCGAGTACTCGATTTAAAAAAATTCCGAGTAATCGATGATGGTCGATTACTCGCACCATTTAAAGTTAATAGATGGCGCACTCCTGCGTGGATTAGTAGCTACTCCACTCTCATGGAAGCCTTCTAGCTTGTCGTTTCCCTTGAGACTACCGGATAGCGCAGTGGTTCTAGTCTCATTTCTATTTCTATGACTCGCACAGCCCTAGAATTGACCCTATTAAAAACGGTTAAAAGCTAAAACACGCCATTCTAATTAATCAGACGACGTGCACTAGTCATGGTCCAGTTTATTAATTATAGGCTAGTGGGTTCACTGGTCACCTGTCCACTTTCAAAAACAATCCTTATTTCCCACCCTGCCCCTGCCAGAAACCAAGCTTTTAGAGAGTACATAGTCGTCTGCTCTTGTTTCTGCTCAACAAAAAAGGGCATTGGTTGAGAGTGCAATAATTTATCAATTCAGCTTTATTCATAATTTGAATAATATGTTATATCTGTAAAGATTTGATGTAAAATATATCAAAATTTATCAATAATCATCAAACACGCAATACATTTTATTTTTTGTAAAAAATAAAATTCCAAAACAACTCGTATGTACAGCCCTTTTAAACAATGTAGAATTGTAGAGGAATATTTCCCACATAAAAGAAATTTCTATTAAAAAAAGGGAAAATTAAATTTACCGGAAAATTCGTAGAAGTTATAAAAGTTTAAAGCGGGCTAAGCGCTTTTAAATCATATACGTTATTAAAATTAATATATTTTTTCTGTATCATGCGCACGTGCGTATTGGTGCGAACAATTATAACCAGTAAAATTTTAACGGCCGGTTAGGAAATTTTGTTCCACCACTGCAAGCGGTACATTTACGTTACAGCAGACCGCGTGCGAGGTTCGTAAAAATACTGACCCCGTGGCTCTAGGTCTAGGAAAGGAAACACCATCTTTATTGCGGAGATCAAATAGCTTTTATTTTGGAATTTAAAGGTATGCACACAGTACATTCATTAATATTTATTTGTATAAGAGTGTGTTTTTGATAATAGTTAATTTCAGATGTCTTCCAAATACGAAAAAAGGAAATAAATTTGAAAAAAAGAGCGCTAGATGTGCAGAAAATTGATGCAATAATGGGTAAAATGATATTTTCAAACCATTTTTAAACTAAAATTAAGTGGTGTTTTTTTAAATTAATTGTTTTATTAAGGATATGTACTCAAAAGGTACCCAGCCGCCAATAAAAGGGATGTCAGAGACTCTTTGGCTAACAAAATAAAAGAAGTTAACAAGCAATATACTTCCAAAAACTGTAGCTAAATAAATAAAATAAAATATATATTGTTTTTTAATATAATTGTCTTAGTCCATATTTATATGAATATTTTCCAGAGATATTCTGTAGAAATTTCAATGAAGTTTGGTCGAATGTCTATAGATTTTCTATAGCAATTTCACTGAAATTTCGTGGAATCTACAGATATCTGTAAAATTTCTAAAGAAATCTACAAATTCCTACCAAATCAATTATAGAAACACCAAAAAACTTTGTGTAAACTACACAGAAATCACCACGATAAAACATTAGAACTGCAACTTAAATAACCTAGAATTTACACACAAACTTCATGTATGTTGGTTAAATTTCTATAGAAAATCTTACTCTGAAAAACACAAATTTCTGAAATATTTTTAAAATATTCTGTGGTAATTGTATAACAATTGATCCAAATTTACACACAAACGTCTTGTATTTTCTACAAAATTTCTTTAGAAAATATAACACAGAAAAAACTCAGAATTACTAAGCTATTTTAATATATTCTGTGGTAATTATGTAAAAAAATGACCCAAATAAACAAACAAACTTCCAGTATTTTCTATTATATTTCTATAGGAAGTATTACTCAGAATTTCTATTATATTTATAAAATAATTCTGTGGTAATTGTGAAAAAAGTGACTCGAATTTACTCACAAACTTCTTGTATTTTTTATTAAATTTCTATAGAAAATGTTAATCAAAAAAACTTCAAATTTGTAGGATATTTTAATAAAATTCCGTGGTAATTGTGTAAAAAATTGACCCAAATTTACACACAAATTTCATGAATTTTCTATAATATATCCAAACAAAATTTCGTATAGTTCATCTAGATATATTTCTACAGAACATTTCTGTTCGGGAATGTTTAAACCCGTAACAGTTCCACTTTTCCGCTTAAGAGGTGAGGTTCATTTTTAAGCCCTTCACAGTTCTAAGTACCACCTCAACGTTTTAATTTTGAAAACCCAGCATCTCCAGGGATTCTATTTCCACACTCCATAGTTCTATTTAGCACCTTCAGTAGTACGGTTCCGCCCTTCACCACAAAGAATACTACTTCAAATCCTATAAGATGGTATTGGGTTTGCTTTAAATTATATACTTTAGCTTTATAAGCCTAGTGTTCTTTAT
Source organism: Leiobunum rupestre (assembly GCF_980474605.1). NCBI lineage: Eukaryota > Metazoa > Arthropoda > Arachnida > Opiliones > Sclerosomatidae > Leiobunum > Leiobunum rupestre. The sequence continues at coordinate 47,578,213 of NC_143391.1, read as the reverse complement.
GAGTTTTATTCCCATTAGCAGGATAAATCATGAAAAAGTATTTTTATAAGTCAAAATAATAGTATTTATTTTTCTTTCATATACCTTATTTGCCAACAACGTTGCAGACAGCAATTGCCATTATTGGGGGTATATTCCAAAAATTACCTTTTGGAAGTACTCCAACATTTTACAAAATATGTTGGGGTATTGTAGCTGGAAAACAAAGTACGAAGCAAAAAGAAAAACAATTCCTTTTTTTAAATTTGAGATATCTTCATCCGAAACAATAGCGTTGAGTGGCGTGCTTCGGTTCAGCCTAAAAGAAAGAGATCAGATGTTTAGTATGATAACCAAGAGTTTTCATTAATGATGTTGAGTCATCCATCATTGATAACAAATTCCCTCCGAAATAAAGAGAGCGTCTTTTATTACACAATTATTTAGGAAAATTTTAAATATGCTACTTAAAAATTGTACGTTTAACGCCCTAATTACGTATAATCTAATACTAACACGATAATTAAGAAATTACTCAATAAAATTGATTGCGGCTATTTGTGCATAAATTACTAATAGGGACTTGGCAGCATGACGTAGGTAATACGTCACCTATGCTTTTTTCAATTGAAGAAGCATACCAGCATGGCGGTCATAGCAAAAGGGGTGACGTCATGCTGCCAACTTGCCCAGTCCCTACTGAAAATTTTAAAATCGACGGTACTTTATTGAGCACAGGAATTTCGACATGAGAAAAATTTACAAAAAAAGGATTTCGTTTTGAAACGAAAGGGAAACAACGGTCAGCTTCAAGACATTTTAACCGCTCTTTGCCCTCCCGGGGTCTCTATCTCATGGGCGTGCGCAGATCTTCTCGTCAGGTGCGGTCAATTAAATCTTTTCCGCTCCCATTTATTACCAAAATCTTTTTAAAGTTATATTGAACGTTAATAAATCGCTCCACAGTGACTGTAAATTTCCACGTTAAAGATCCATTAGTCAAAAGCGAAGAGCACGGTGTCTAGAGAAACGTTTTTGGAGTAGATAGGACAATAGTCCACTAACCGCTATGTGATTAATCAGGTTCGAGATATATGTCAGCTGGCGGAAGTATAACAACCACCAGTTGGGTAATTGGTGGCAGTCCTCTAGCAGTCATTCTCATTATCTCACTCCCAGACGCTTTGGATTTCGAGAGTGCACCACACTCCGACTTCACGGAAAATTCGTCTCATATCGTGTTCCATTGTCTTCTGTAAGCTGAACTCACCGAAGTGAACAGAGTAAATGTAACTCTAGTAGCATACGAAGATTGCCAGGCGTTTTATAGAAACTTATATATTAGATATTTTAAAGTAATATTTATTTATACAGTGTGTTTAATATAATCAAAAGTGACATAATTACCAAAAGTGTGTCAATCGGACCTATTTCGTAATGCAAGTTACGAGCGAAGTACAAGTTGAGAGGGGAGAAGTTAAAACAAAGAATTAACGCTATGTAGTGAGGAACGGAGGTACTGGTCAAAGCTAGTGTATTTTATGATTTATCGTCGTTATGTGGAGATGCTATCGCCATCTACCTACGATATAATACCATAAACTGAAAAAAAGCCAGAAAGGGCAACAATAAATAGTCTTTTATGTGGTCGATCTCGAGTCGAGCATTCATTAAACCTTTAACATACGAGAGTACAGGGATTGTCACACTTTTGGTAATTATGTCACTTTTGATATAATATGTTACCACAAGTACGTTTAATATATTTATTATGAGTTATAATATATTTTTTATATTCTATTGTTTTATATTGTATTATATTGTGTTATATTTTATATTGTATTATATTTTTTTATATTATATTATATTATATTATATTATATTATAGTATATTATATTATATTATATTATATTAATTAGAATGATATGATGATATTGTTTTGTGATGTTATGTTACGATATATTTTATATTTATTATACGTTAATAAAATATAAGTTTATTTCCAAAGTTAGTATAATATACTATATATTTGGAGAGGCCTACTATACAGCTTCAGGAAAACCTGGTGGTATAAAGATAAACCGTTCAGGAAACGTAATAAACTCTAACAACAAAAAATAAAGCCATTGCAATTTTCAATAAATCCATATTTTAAAGAACCTTTTGGAGTTCTATTTAAAACTCTTGGCTTCAATAAAAAGCCCGGGACTGCAAGTGGAACCCCTAGGTTCCGTGATAAACATATAGTTTCCAACGCGAACCCCCATAAGGTTCCATAAAGAAATCGGTTTTATAAAGAACCCTAAAGTTCCAGGAAAACCCCGAGGGTTCCAAGAGTAGCCCAGAGGTTCTAAAAAGAACCATTTCTGTAAAGAAATACCCTAACGGTCCTACAAAGTACCCTTGGGTTTTAAAAGACACCCTTTAAGAACCCTTTTTTCTAAGAGTGTAGTCAGATACCACCTACCGACGTCGTTACTAGTTAGATACCACCTACCAAACGTAACAACGTCGTAAATAGTTCGATCCCACTAACCGACGTCGTAACAAGTTAAATCCCTCCTACTGACGTCGTAGGCTCGTAGCTAGTTAGATCCCACCTACGTTGGGAGCAACATGCAACGTTTTACCGAGTGTACAATTGGTTTGAGATAACAACTATTTGAAATTCCACCCTTGAAATTAAGCTATTCCTTGGCGTCACGGACGTGGTATCTTTGAAATCGTTGATCCGTCGTCTGCTAACTATATAATATTGCTCTTATTTAAATAGCAGACCTAAATAATTTTGCCAGGCTAAACCAAATTTCTAAAATTCATACAGGAAACAGTAGAGCAGAAATAATTGCAGACAAAAATAAAGGACACGGCCATTGAAGTCATAGCAGACGATAACAAAAAATATGGATACACCTATGGAGGAACCCAAATCTTTAGCCCTCTTGCGAACAATTGACGTACTGAACGGAACTTTAGCGTATGCAATTAGTTGATACATTGTACTGGAACAACTAACAAGGAGACGACCCGAGGTGTTACTCACCGATTTTGTTCAAACTCGGGGATTTAGTAGACCTTCATATAACTCCGACCAGTTAGCATATGCATAGCAGATCAACGAATTTCACATTTCTACCCCCAAGTTTTAACAGTAGCTTAGGATTGGCGCTAATTACGTTAAAAAGAAGTCGTTGGTGCCTGTTAGCAAACCAATTTCCTATTAAGTTACTACTCCCTTTAAAAGGGAAACATTATCTCCAGCTAAAATTATAATTAGTATATTCTTCGCACGCGCAATTTCCACGCGCCCTAGAAAAACCTTAATTCCTCTGGCGACTGTGGCGGGCGCTCGTGGACTTGTAAAAGTAAGAGACTGACGTAAGAGCAACATATAAGACCACGTTTCATTATAGAAAGACCTATTGTGTAGTCTGAATGTTACTTTCCTATGTTGGGACGATCAGAAGTCAGTTTTAGGGAACCAATGAGATGCCTCCCTCAATTGATTTTTTATGGAAATGGAGCTCACGGTCAAGTACCGTCTAGACTAAAATTAAAATGGCAATTTTATTGATGCCTTATTATTTTTTCAAAGGTTTCAAAGATCCCGCGTTAGTGACTTGGCTCTATACGCGCTGAAAAGCCTAATTACGACTCTGTAGAGGAATTTATCAAACTTCTGGACAGCCAACGTTATGGTCAGCTTTGTTTCACGTCATCACGACATTAAACGGAAAATTATTATCACCTTTATATTTTTATAAGGTGTAAATTGTAATCAGTGTTCATTTTTTTAAGATCCCATTTTGGGGCGCGTGCCACTCATTCGTAATGAACAGGAAGATAAAAAGTTGGAGCCTTTTATTCGTTGATAACACTCGAGAGAAAGCTATAGAGTAGCTCTCCTTAAAGAATCCGTGAATGCCGTCGCCTCGGGTAACGGAGCTCGAGCACTGCCATCTAGTAGTGACACTAAGCAGACTCCCAAAATAATCAATAAACGCGAACGGAATGACGTTGCGCGCGCAGGCCGTTTCTTCGCTTTCACGAATGTGCCGGAAATATTGAAGAATTCATTCCCCGCTGTTGCCGGATCCGCGTCTTCTCGCCAAATTGGGCCTTTTTTGAGAAAATAAAGCAGAAATTAATTCGCTTACACCGTGACGAAAATTTTACATTTTTCCAAATTATTCGCCTCCCAACTTTTTAGACTTTTGTCGTTACACTATTTGATCCTGATCGGTAGTAGGGGCGACCGCTGTAAATAGGAAATGAAAACATCTGATTAGTCTGAATTGTAGTCTAATATATATAGTCGTCTGCTGCTTCCCATTGGATTGGTTAATGCAACCGAATAGGTTAATTAACACTTTAAGAATTTATTTGTTACATCAATTTAGGTTAAACCCTTACGTCATCTTGGAAAATATTTTTCCTCAATTTTCCGTATACTAAATGCCCATGAGAAGCTAATAATTTCCGGCTTATATGGTATAAATGACTGAAGAACACATTTTAAATACTAAAATAAATCGAAGTTTGTCAGTAGCGTCACGAGGGGGGGGGGGGGTCGGGGTCGTTCCAATATCCCCTTAAATTCGATGAATATTCTTTTGTGAGTATGGTGAACGGAGTGACCCTGTCACCCCCACCTTTGTGGCGCCACTGGGTTTTGGTCTCAGTTTAAATGTCACCAGAACGGATTTCGATAAATAGTCAGACAGCACGCCAATGAATCTAAATGAAGTGCGAATATAGGCCAGGTATAAGTACCGCGGTCCCTTGACTCAAGCCTACATTAAGCTTACTGTTTTCCATTTTTAAAATACTTTGTAGCCAAGATCCCTTTATTAGGCGGTCAAAATCGATTTCGTTACTGATATCCTTTACCAAACAATTAAATTCAGCAAAGTGAACCTAGAGTTCAATCTATTTCTTGTTTTTGTAGCTTTGTTATCGATTCCGTTTATTTCGATCTACGAGTGAAAGCTATCGCAGAGCGGATAAACAATGGATCGATACAATTTACGTATGACGTGCGTTACTTTACCAATGTTTTAAAGTATAGCTTTTTTAGTTCTTTGATCAGGCGGCCGGGGGCGCTTACGGTTCTTTTACGCGAGTAACAATTTAACCATCGTGGCTATTTCAGCGTAGCTTTTTATCGTTAGGAGTTTGCGAAATCTATTTCCATAGCTGTGAAGCTTAAATGAAATGACACTAGCTATCGTGCAAATTTTTCCAACAAACAAAGAAAACAAGGACTATAAGCGCCGTTCAAATTGCAATAATTTAAGCTGGAGATAATATTTCCCTTTTAAAGGGAGTAGTAGCTTAAGAAAATGGTTTGCTGACAGCCAAAAAGACTTCTTTTTAACGTAATTAGCGCCAATCCGAATCTTCTGTTAAAACTGGGGGTAGAAATGTGTAATTCGTGGATCTGCTATTCATATGCTAATTCATACCACTAATGCTTCCAATTGATTATCAGATAACATTTTCGTTATCTAAACAGAGGAAATAAATACGATAAATCAGAATATTTGCTTTTGGAGCTCAGATATTATCAGTCAATATGGCTCAAAATGCAAACCAAATAGTTTATATCCGAAACTAATTCTATTGCAAATCGACAGGCAGAAAATGAGGAGTGGATTTCAAATGCCTAACTGTCTTAACAGTTACCAATTTTACGTTTTACACGATTCATTTCTGTTCGAAATTTTATTTATTGTTTATTTGGCAGGGTTGTTCAAATTGCATTTTGAAAATGCAAAATTTTTAGGAATGTGCAAAATATTTGGTTAGACCAAATAACTCGATCGAATACCAAATCTAATATTTACTCCCAAGTAATCATAGATGGCGATACTCAGTAGTACTGAGAAGCAGACGAACATTCGTACAGTGCCACAGTGGCAGATACATATGGGGGGCCACTGCAGTACGTGCGACCGCTTTATTTCCCACGCTGGTTGCGAGGATACTTTTTAAATCTCTACGTAATTAGTATTAATTAATAATTAAAAATAATAACTAATTAGTAATGAATTAATTATTAATTATTAAAATAAAATAATTAAAAGTAAACAGTGCATTTGTAAAAACATTTTGTATTTTATTTTGAACTGCAAAAACCATTTTACATTTTCCATATAGAAAAACCGATTTTCAAAATAAATTAAGTATTATGCTTTTTGAGTTATGGAGAAAGTATCTTGCATTTTACATTTAGCATTTTGAGTTATGGAGAAAGAATTTTTCATTTTGAGTTATGGAGAAGTATTGGCATTTAAAAAAAAATTTTGAACAATCCTGTTATTTTGATTAGCTTTCGACAAGATTATATACATACTAAATGTATATAAGTCATATATCTGATTAGGTAAATTAATTTGGTGAGTAACTCAGTTCAGATCGATTATTCGTTACCATTCGGATACCATCGGAGATCAAACTAACTGTTTTTCTTTAGATATTTGAAAATTACCTGATCAGTAGGTCTTTGGAAGCGATACAGCGCGGTTCTATAACGTTAACTGTCAAGTTTCGTAAGCGGGAAAATGGGGCTATTTTGGAAAACATTTTCGGCGGGAAATCCGTCGATACAAATCGGGCAACTCGGTACGAGAAACTAGACTAACAGCTGCTGCTGCGAAGCGAGGCTGTTTTCAGCCGTTGCGTCGCGATTAATACAGTCGTTCGAATAACTGCCGTACGTTTACGGCGTTTTTAACACGCTTTCAGCGCGGAAAAATATTCAGTCCCTCGCGGTGCGTAAAAATAAAATCGGTTCGTAGTTCGACATCCGGCGACTTCTTCTCTTCGGAGCGAGTGACTCCGGAAGATATTATAAGGAGAGACCTCCCCTTCGCGCCGGAGAGAGGGGAGATCTTGGGGATGAGGCGCCGCGACTAGAGTCATTTGGAGGTCTCCGTCCGCCGCCATCCGAGGAAGAGCTCGCGAGAAAATGGAGACACCCGGAAGGTGAGCGGCCGAACCTCTCCATCTCGGGCCCAGTTAACGCGCCAATTCCGACGGGCCAGAGCCGCTCTCAGTGCCTCTTTATCCCGACTATTACGCGATCCTCATCCGCCTCTACTATCTTCGATTTATCAACTTTCAGCGTTTCTCGAGGTGAGGATACCGTTCTTTCGTTCCGCGTTTTAAAATTTTGATTTGCTAATTTAGAAATTACATAAATTTATATTAATAACTCACATTTTAGGAAAACAATTTTGATTTGTTAATTTAAGTATCACATTAATTTCGTTTAAAAATTATAATTTTAATTTGTTAATTTAAGAATCACATTAATTTCTATTAAAAATTATAATTTTAATTTACCTATTTAGGAATTCTATTAAAAAATATAATTTTGATTTACCTATTTAGGAATTACATTAATTTCTATTAAAAAAAGATATGTCATTTTAGGAATTACATCAATTTCTATAAAAATATTAATTTGCTATTTTAGGAATTACATAAATTTCTAAATATAAAAATTTTGATTAATATAATTTAGGAATTACATTACTTTCTATTAATAACCTATAGCTAATGATAAACCATTTTGATTTCTTAATTTAGGAATTACATTAATTTATATTAAAGCCTTAACAATAATTATATAATATTGTACAATTCATATTTAATTTCCTAGGTGTTTACGTCAGTTAAAAAAAGGTTTTCGCATATTTTTAAATTTTATTGATTTTTAAAAAGGTTTAAAAATTCGCGTGCAGCAGAAAAGTAAATAACAAATGAAATTAACATAAATTAAAATTACTTGTAATAAAATTTCATCTAAATTGCCATTGGCAAGGAAATTTTTGTATATTATGCATCGAAGTTTCATAGGTGATTTAAATCAATGATTTATTTTTATAGAAATCATTTGATTTAAATTATTAATTTGTGTCAAATTGATAAAGTCCGATAACCTGATAATAACTAGAATTAGATGTTAGATTATGATTATCAATTACCATTTTACGTTTTTCATGTTTTGAAGAAACATATGTGTAATTAATATTTTATTTAATAATAATGAAATTAAATTTTATATTTAATTATGTATCCAATTTTTCTAGTTTATTTATTATTATTATTATTATTTTATTATTGAGGTAATTATATTTTAAAGAATTCTTATATTATGACCAATTTCTAAAATATCTACCTTAATTTTCCATAAAAGTAATGTTTGGTAAATTTTATGTTAATTTACGACTGAGTTAAATTATTAGGTGATTATATAATATAATTTACCAATTAAATTAATTATAAATTATATAATTTAATTTAACAATTAAATTAATTATAAATTAAATAATATAATTTAACAATTAAATTAATTATAAATTATATAATATAATTTAACAATTAAAATAATTATAAATTATATAATATAATTTAACAATTAAATTAAATATAAATTATATAATATAATATAATTTATTAAATTAATTATAAATATAATCACGATTTAAACAATTTATAATCACGATTTAATCTCTATGAACACGATTTAATCAATATAATCATGATTTAATCTATATGAACACGATTTGATCAATATAATCATGATTTAATCTTTTCAATCTCGATTTCATATTTTAGTAGTCTAATTTTTAATATCAATGAACTTAATACCTCGTAAAATACTATATCGAGTAATTATTCAATCATTTTAATCACGATTTTATAATTTTAATCACGATTTAATCGTTTCAATCAGGATTAAATCCGATTTAATCACGATTTCATAATTTTAATCACGATTTAATCGTTTCAATCAGGATTAAATCCGATTTAATAATTTCAATCATGATAAAATCCGATTTAATAATATCAATTATAATAAAATCCGATTTAATAATATCAATTATAATAAAATCCGATTTAATAATATCAATCATGATAAAATCCGATTTAATAATTTCAATCATGATAAAATCCGATTTAATCATTTCAATCATGATAAAATCCGATTTAATAATTTCAATCATGATTAAATCCGATTTAATAATTTCAATCATGATTAAATCCGATTTAATCATTTCAATCATGATTAAATCCGATTTAATAATTTCAATTATGATAAAATCCGATTTAATCATTTCAATTATGATAAAATCCGATTTAATCATTTCAATCATGATTAAATCCGATTTAATCATTTCAATCATGATTAAATCCGATTTAATAATTTCAATTATGATAAAATCCGATTTAATCATTTCAATTATGATTAAATCCGATGTAATCATTTGAGGGTGACCTAATAATCACGGTAGCGATCTGCCCCTCAGTTGTAACATGGACTAATTAATTAGTCCATGGTTGTAACCTACGTGTTACAAAAATGATTCATTCTAATTAAAGTAAATATTTTATAGGACTAAATACTGCATTTTTAAAGAAAATCACTTTTGAAGTTTAAGTTTTCTTGAATTCTAGGGAAATAGATTTGGTTTAAAAAAGTTGTAACTCCGGCTAAATTAAAGCTAGACTTAAGACCTTTAGACTAAGGTAACGACATGTTGAAAAAAAAAAGAAATATCAGAAGAGCTTTATTAGTATATAATCTTAGCGATCGATTAGAAAATTCTAAGTTCCTTCGACTCTAGCAAGGGATTTGTAAAAACAAGAAGGCCATTGACTACACATAAAATCGGAGGCCTCGTTAATTTAAGTAAGGTGCCAAATGTCATTCGAATCGGTGAATATTTAATACGGCTACGACTGCGACGAACATCGCGTCGCTTGAGCTAACGTTTTGCCTGCTCTACATGCGCTAATCAGCTGTTCAATTTCAGTGGGGATTCAATTCAGTCGACCGTGTTTGATTCAATTGATTGTTATTACGGCTGTTTCTCAGGACGATGAAGTATTCTATTTTCGGAACTATATAATATGATAAGAGTTCAAAAAATTAAAAAAACGGAAAATTTACGCTCCATTCATGAAAATAACGAAGTTCCGACTTATTTATCTCAATAAATAAATTTAAAAATTATTAATAATTAATTTCTTATTTCTTGGCATTTCAAATCGATCTAAGTTTTCCAGATCAACGGTTGATTGTCGTCATTTCTCCTATATGATCGAGATGCTTAATTAATCAATTAAATCTTAATTTTCTGTGTACATTTTAGTGTACTTCCGTAATATATTTTTGAAAATATTAATTATTTATGTATTATAACTATTATTATAAGTTACTCAATTGTTTTTAATAACTAAATAATTAATTTTAATAATTAAATAATTATTTTTAATAATTAAATAATTATTTTTAATAATTAAATAATTATTTTTAATAATTAAATAATTATTTTTAATAATTAAATAATTATTTTTAATAATTAAATAATTATTTTTAAAAATTAAATAATTATTTTTAATAATTTAATAATTATTTTTAATCATTAAATAAGTATTTTTAATAAATAAATAATTATATTTAATCATTATTGAATTATTTTTATCATAATTGAATTATTTTTAATCATTATTGAATTATTTTCAATCATTATTCAGTTTTTTAATCATTATTTAATTATTTATAATAATTATTTTTCATTTTTAATCATTATTCAATTATGTTTAATCATTATTCAATTATTTTTCATCATTATTCAGTTTTTTAATCATTATTTAACTATTTATAATCATTATTTTTCTAATTTTCAATCATTATTGAATTATTTTATTCATTATTTAATTAGTTTTTATCATTGTTCAATTATTTCTAATCATTATTTAATCATTTATTCATTATTTTTAATCATTTGTTCATTATTTTTAATCATTTATTGATAATTTTCAATCATTTATTAATTATTTTTAATCATTTATTGATTATTTTTAATCATTTATTGATTATTTTTAATCATTTATTGATTATTTTTAATCATTTATTGATTATTTTTTATCATTTAAAAATTATTTCTAATCATTAATTATTTATTTTTATTCACTATTTAATTATTTTTAATCTTAAATTGTTTATTTTTATTCACTATTTAATTATTTTTAATCATGAATTATTTATTTTTAATCATGAATTATTTATTTTTAATTATGAATTATTTATTTTTAATCATGGATTATTTATTTTTAATCATGAATTATTTATTTTTATTCACTATTTAATTATTTTCAAACATTAAATAATTTTTTTAATCGTTACCCAAATATGTTTTAATATTTAATTAATTAATTTCCCTTTCCGCTTTCCATAAATTTGTAAATTTTTGGGGTAATTATTGAAATTGCAGAATGGGATTGGAGGGGAGAGAAGTCAATTTTCAGGGCTCATTTCAAATAAGATGTACATAAAAACAATGAATCCTACAATGCCAGTATAGGCTGACAACATCGCCTAACCAGGGGAAACAAATTCATTTTGATGCCTATGCAATTTGTATTCATATTAATAAATAGTTGACCTAGATGGCAATTCTAAGAAAAGAGGGTAGATTTAGGGAAAGCAAATCAATGGGCGCCTTCCGTAATCTAACCGCCTAAAGTTGAACAACCTTGGGTTTTAAGGAAAACGTGAAATTTACAGCGTGAGAAAATGTTTGGTCCAAGTATGCAGTCAAGTATGATATGTAAAATTGAAGGCAGTGACTGTGATTTCATCCTCGCATAATTTGTTGCGAACGTTCGTCTGCTTTCAATTTTCCGGGCACTCTGCGTTTACGCTTAGACCACTTTTATCCAACCGGGACTCGACACGTCCAAAACGTTTCGTGGTACCATCATTTGTTCCTTAATGTAAACTTTCAAACTGCCTTTTCAATATTAAATTATCCACAATAATTCGCAAACTATTTCATATTTTAACAAAACGTTAATCTACCTTATAGAAACTAAAAAAACATGTCGCATCACTCGGTATTTTAAAAAATATCTACGAAGAAAATTTTACTATGGCAAAATCTAATAACCTCACGTGTCCCGTGGATATTCGTGGTTATTGAAAAGTAGACGAACCTCCTTCTCTACGCAATACGCGAGGGTGGTACTAACGGCTAATGCTATTGCTACACTTTCTTAGGTACCTAAAAGCATTCTTTGTCTGGCTTAGAGATCGGCGTTTGAATAAGAAATTATCCAATTATTTATTTTTATTCATAACCGCAAATTATCCGAAAAATATACGAAAAAACCGAATATTTTTGCATGTTAAATCGTTGTTTATTGGTATAAAATGTTCATAAAAAACAGTTAACCAAAATTTTTATTGTTAATCGAAATTTTGCCGGTTAATTTATTCGTTTCACCTACCTCTAGTCTGGTCTGAATTTCTTTGCCTCTATCTGCCGAGCTAAACACTTCACTGAAATTGGTTTTAATTGAGCATTATAGGCTTATCGTATTATTCGATAAAAGAATCTAATGGATTTTATTTTCCATTTTCTGGAAATGAATCCTCGGCCGCAAAAATGTAGTCGCTCTACCAAGAATGTATTCGGGTTAAGAGAGAATATCAAACCGCAACCACAACCTCTGCATTCATGACTCCCTACGTGGGGAGCTAGGAGCAGCGAAAACAGCACCCCACACAATGAGAACGCAGCCCGTCGAAAGTAGTGCATTTTTTGTATATAGTTTTCATTGGTTAGACGCTTCAGCGCCTGCTGCCGTCGGAAGGGGAAAATTTTGAAATTATCTTCCCAGTTTCCGTAAAACGTTCAGCGTAAAGGTTCGTCCAATGAAAGTTGTACACAACCTTAGCGTGTTTAAAGGCTAACGGCGTTCTTCTTGTGTGGGGATGGTGTGTTTGTTGCTCCTAGGTGGGATAGAGATCGTGCAATTGTACCGATGTATCTTTCCCTTTCCTGAGAAAGTGGAAAATATGATACGAGGAAGGGGGGGAGGCGTGGTTTTTCTGTCGGGAACCAAGGGGCGATTAGGGTGCTACCTTCACATACTCTGTTTAGCCGAGTACATTCCGCGCTCCACGGATTCAACAATGCTATCGATTTTCGTTTTCATTTCTGAGACTTCGATTTCCGATAAATAAAAAACATTTTCGCGTATCTCGAGAACACTCTTTTGATATTATCATGATATTGCGGAGAGTGAGTCAGTGATAAAATGGTAAACACCATTAATAATCGAGCTCTAGTTTGTTCCAAAAAATTCAATTCTTTAAAGGTAGAGATTGATTTTTGACAGAAAATAGGGCAAAGTTTTGAATCCAAAGAATAGAGAAGGTTGCTAGTCTCACAAACTTGATCTAATAGTCTTTGTGAAATGTTTGGGCGGTTTCGTTCGGATTTTATAGAACGGGCTAAGCAGTTATTGGCAGAAGTATGTTTTTTTTTTCATAAAATGTTCTCCAAAACGAGTATTATTCGACTATTTGAAATTTGGCTGTTTAAGATTTCCTTATTGGGACAGTTTTAAACTCTTTAATTAGTGCAGAGGTAAAAAATGGGCGAATCTTAACTAAATGGCGACCTCGACCTTCAAAATAATAAAATTGACAAAATGCCAAGCTTTTAAATTGAAAATTTGGGCACCGCTGAATTAGTTCCCAGGATTTGGTTTCGTGGGGGGCATCCCATTGGGGAAAAGTAAAATAAAAAAATTTGTACGTACGACCATACTTTTCGGGGTGTATGCGCCCCCTATGCGCGACCCCTGGCTACGCCACTGTAATGTCACCACAAATGCCCAAACCGTAGCACTAACGTTGAAAATTGAAATAATGCGGACCCTAACCCAAATAGTTTTAGTATAAACGCTATATGGATAAAAATAATAATAATCAGCTAGGCTAATAGGCAGTGCACCACGCTAGGCCTAAAATAGCTTTAGTTCGTAGAGTGGCGGTCTATGTGTTCAGCTTCCCTAATGTGGCTTCGAAATTCGTGTCGGCGCATTTCGGGTTTTCGTTACAATCAATTATTTATGACGAACCCATTACTAATATCTAGAATGTATTCGAGTCAACGGAGAATACGCGGGCGGCACTTGTTCGCCCCGTGATGTCCGAAAGGAAAGCCACGCCCCCTCGCGCGCTCTTTGCCCCTTTACGTGGTTGAGGGATACTCCGCTACGATCGCGGGACCTCTCCATGTAGGCGGATAGTATCTTAAGGAAATCATGATAACAGAGGCTATAGTCGCTTCTACCTTTTCTCTGTGAACTCGAATAAATTGTGGGTAACGGGCGCCCCTGGTGGCCGGCCGCCTTCATTCCCGCAGGAGCCATGGCGACGGAACGTGACGAGCAATAAATTAAAATACAACGGCGAAAAGGAGATATAGAGAGCAGTGTATTTATAGGCCCTACATATTGAATTGGAATATTTAAAAGTACGAAGCATACGATTCCGCTAGAATGGCTTCGGGTTCACACATAAATTGCTCAAATTTGACTATTTATATCACGACACTTATTACTTTAGGGTACCTTGATCACTATTCCTTAATCTGTACCGTTTCCTACGATTTTGGCTAAGACAAAGTGTTACGGGCAAGGTTTGCTTGTACTTGGACCAATAGGTCTTCGAGGATAAATTTGAAACGCGTTTTGGCCCCTTTTTATTATGGACTTTTCTACCTTTTCGCGTAAATTAACTAGCTTTTAAATCATTAGCCATAACTTTAAACCTTGTTTCGGGATTTTTAAAAAACGATTTATATAAGTGGACTCAATTGGTTATAATATTTTTAGCTGGCACAAACGTGTTTAGCATATCGCGAAATTAATATCAATTCGTGCAAAATTAATTATCAACATAGTAGTAGATTAGTAATGGCACTTATACATAGAATAAGATAAGACTCAATTAAATTCTACTGATTGTATAATAAAATGTACTTTTTATTATACAATCAGTAGAATTTCATTAAGTCTTATCTTAGTTACCAACAGTTCGTTTATTCTCGCGAACTGGAAAATATTGGAAGAATTTGTTCGTGATAAGTTTTGCTTGGGTAAGATTATATGTTATAAGTTTTCTTTTTACTAAATTTAACTTAACATTTTTTACTGGAAGTCGTCCATAATAACCAAACATAAATTTGACACGGTTATAAACTAATAAATAAATATAGGTAAAATTAAAAATTGATAAATAATAATCTGTATTCACAAAATTTAGATTTTATTAAATTTCATGTGACATTTTTCAGTTGAAATCGTTAATAAATCCAAGATAATAAATTTGACATTTACTATTTTAGGATTGCTTCTAAGACACCTTTCTTGTCACAGATTTAACTTCAACAGGGGTTTGCTCAAAATCCGGTTGCGTTTGTTTGGCACCACCGAAATGTTAACAATAAGTTCTTAACTTTAAATGATTTCAGCCATTGAAAGAGTAAAAACATATCTTTCATGAAAACGTAGATTGTAAAGGCGGTAAAATATACCATCAAAAAAGCAACAAAACAAAAACTCTGAAATGCGTGTCCAGACTCTGAATCAGAATCATTCCTCGTTTATTTACTGCTAAACTAAAGGCGACCCATAAATGCGTCACGCTCTTAGGGTTGTGTTTCGTTCCTAGAGAACTTTTAATTTGCGACATCACATAAATCAATTTGAAGAAATCAAAAAACTTACAAATAACTCGTACCTACTGTATAAAGTTTTTTAATTTCTTCAAATTAGTTGAGGGTTTAGCTTTTTTGTCCCTTTTCATGATGGACTATTCTACCTATTCTCGTGTTTTAACATTCTTTGCAATACAGTCCATAGGTCGTTCTTATTAACTTAACAGTTTCGTGTTTGAATTGTTCCAATCCAAGCGTGTATGAAAACGTACATTTATTGACGCCCCCTACTAAAACATTATCTTTTTTTTTAAATAAATAGGATATTATTTCCCAGCAACACAGCTAAAGTCATTGTCTTTCAAAACCAACTGAATTTTTAACCACTCATTGTGAAAAAAGAATGTTCAAATTAGGTTTGAAAACAATTCCAATACAAAACTAATTTGAGTAAACAAAAAAATTAAAAAGTTATTAAATTTAGTTAAGATTTAATTTAATTTAGTTAAGATTTAATTTAATTTAGTTAGGATTTAATTTAATTTAATTTAATTTAATTTGAGATTATATATCTGAAAGAAACGAAGTATCCATCAATTAGACTGGAAATGAACCAGTAATTGTTTAAAAAATGAACAATTTGAAAAATGAACCAATTCAATACAAAATGAAAAATTAACAAATTCAATACAATTTGAAAAATGAACAAATTCAATACAATTTGAAAAATGAACAAATTCAATACAATTTGAAAAATGAACAAATTCAATACAATTTCAAAAATGAACAAATTCAATACAATTTCAAAAATGAACAAATTCAATACAATTTCAAAAATGAACAAATTCAATACAATTTCAAAAATGAACAAATTCAATTCAATTTGAAAAATGAACAAATTCAATACAATTTGAAAAATGAACAAATTCAATTCAATTTGAAAAATGAACAAATTCAATACAATTTCAAAAATGAACAAATTCAATACAATTTCAAAAATGAACAAATTCAATACAATTTCAAAAATTAACAAATTCAATACAATTTCAAAAATCGATTGATTTAATTTGTTATAAAACGATTATTAGCATTTTAACTTTTAATAACAAAAACTTCTAGACGGTGTAATTCAAATACATCGGAACATGACTAATTCATGAAGCTTTAGTAAACGCTAGTGTCCTAATCCACCAGGAAAAATGTATTTTCCATTTTATCGGAGTCGCGACTGAGCTAGGCAAGGAACGGAGCTTAAGAGGTGAGTCACCCTTATTGTTCGCGAATTATTGGCTTTTCTGGGTTCCGTGTACTGACTTCCCGAGTGCGCCTTTCTTAGACGAACGCTCGCCTTGACTTGAAAAATAATCACATCGATTTTTTCGCGTCGCTAAAGTCCAATTGTTGAGGAGCGATATATGGTTTCATCCCACGTAAAAGGAGTAAAAAGTCTTCAAAATTTGCGGTCAGCCGTTGTGGGTGATTTAAATTAGTCGGTGATTTAAATCAAGCTATTTTTTAAAAAATGCTTTGATTTAAATAACCTATTATACTTCAAATAAACTTATGAAAATGTACAAAAGTACGATTTTAAGCCAAGTCAAATCGGAACAAAGCTAATTAAATTTAATTTAGATTAATTTAAATTTTAGTTGGCCTTCCGCCCAATTTTTTAATAAAAAAGAGGTCCGAAACGTTAAAATATCAATAAAATAAAAAAAGTCAATAAAAATCTGATTTTTTTCGATTTAAAATTTTAAACATATACAATCTTGCTTTAGAAAGTTTTTTGAAAATCGTGTGTAGTAAATGTGGGAATACTAATTTCAAATCCTTATTTCAAATAAATCGATTTTTTTATTTAAATCGGATGTTTATTGATATTTTTGGATTTTCTCATTTTAATTAAAATTTCATAGTTTTAAATAATTTAGTAGCATATTTTTGCTAAAACAAATATGTTTTAATTTTTTATAATGATTCTATTCAATTTAAGCTAATAATCATATAGAAGTTTTAATTTTTAAAACCTATTTTGGTACTTTACAAAAAAAATCGGCATAATCCCCAGCCACAGGTAGAATCCAATGCAACATTAGGGGGAAGTACAAGAAAGATTATATTTAAACCTAAATTATAGCAATTGGCCGGGTTTTTTCTTTTTCAAAATACTTTATATAAATTGATTTAAATCATTGATTTTTTTTAAAAATCGTTGATTTAGATTTATATCGTGGTTTAAATCAAGTTGATTTAAATCAGCCAACCCTGCTTAAGAATGCTAAGTTCGTCGTAAGTTAGAATCAATTTAGTGTTATTTGATTGAATTTTAATTTATGAATAGTTTGTCAAAATGCATTTTGATTGAACTTGGAAATGCTAAATATGGGTGGAAATGACCTAATATGGTTTATTAATATGCGTTATTTACACTAAGCACACTACACCGTAAACTATAGCTAGAATATCGGTGTATTTTTAGACGTTTGTTGTGACACTTTTTAGTTCCACATCGAGATATATATACACTCTTTTACGAGCGTATCGACCCCCCCCCTTTACGATCTCCCATGTGGCGGCCGCCACCGCCGTACTACCTCTGCCTCCACTATTGAATTTTCCCCCCCTAACGGGTCCCCTCCCCATGTAGTCAAGCTATGGATTCATTCACGAATATTCTCCGTAAAAGAATCTATTGCTATGGATGGATTGTCGTTAAGTGTTTGTTTGTCGTGGAAAAGCAACGACACGGTAGATGGAGCTGCGAAAAATAAATTATTTGAATCAGTTTATTGGCGGCGCCGAGACTCGAACCCAGATAGCTGCTGGCCGCGTTATCTCTAAAACCGACGAATTTACCAACCGAGTCACGCTACTCTTCTCAAAGTACTCGGAACCTCTACTTGGTTTTAGCGACGCGGGGGGGATTTGTCTAGTTAAGTTTTCGCAATTCTCGTTCGTTTTTCCGCGTTATTTTACGTATATTTACGGCGTTTTAGGGTCAAGTTAACCTCAAACTTTGCCTCCCCCCGCCTCCAACCCAGTGGAATTTCAGGAAGGGTGACAAGGGCGTGGCGGGAAGTTTGAATTACAGTGTGGCATTACACCACTTTTCCCGATGGCCAGTTTCAGGTCTGTCAGGTAAACAGGGGGCACAATTTCGACCCCCTTTATCGAAACCATGTATGGTCAGAAGTAATAAATAAGTGTGGCGCTTTCTTATCGAAACCGTGTGTGGTCAGAAGTAACAAATAAGTGTGGCACTTTCTTATCGAAACCGTGTATGGTCAAAAGTTACAAGTAAGTGTGGCACTTTCTTATCGAAACCGTGTATGGTCAGAAGTAATAACTAAGTGTGGCACTTTCTTATCGAAACCGTGTATGGTCAGAAGTAATAAGTTAGTGTGGCACTTTCTTATCGAAACCGTGTATGGTCAGAAGTAATAAGTAAGTGTGGCACTTTCTTATCGAAGTCGTTTGTGTGTGGCACAAAATAATGTTATCGCCTTCTTGGCGAACTTGTTGGTCCAGAGATTTGGTCTCATTCGATAGAACTCTTTGACGCGCACGCAGTGCCGTTAATTTCCGCCCCCTCCTAACAACCCCCTTAAAGGGAAAGTGACCGAAAAAACAAGTTGGTCTCATTCGATAGAGCTCTTTGACGCACACGCAGTGCCGTTACTTTCCGCCCCTCCGACCAAACCCCTTAAAGGGAGAGTGGTCTAAAAAACAATTTGGTCTCATAGAACAATAAAAGTAAAAGATTGGAATCGTCTACGCTCGCGTCTACTTGAAAGAGTGAGACCAAAAAATCCAAAGCAGTCGAACTTAGGGCATGTTGCAAAAGTCTGCTTTGCTAGAATCAAACATGTTAAATTCAATGGGCTCCGTCTTGCCATATTCTTAGTACTTAAATACATTCTTGCAATAATATGATTTATGCAGTTGTTAATAATCCATATTAAATATCTGCTCTAAGAAAATACTAATTTAATCACCGAGATAATATAAAATCACATGGCCTGAACAGCTTTTGTATTGGTTTGCCCACCCGGGTATCCTGAGGGTGGGCGGTGGCCACTCTTTAACATAGGATGGTAAATTATATATTAAATGATACGCAATCACAAGGCCTCAACAGCTTTTGTATTGGTTTCCCCCCCACGCGTATCCTGAGGGTGGGCGGTGGCCACTCTTTAACATAGGATGGTAAATTATATATTAAATGATACGCAATCACATGGCCTCAACAGCTTTTGTATTGGTTTCCCCCCCACGCGTATCCTGAGGGTGGGCGGTGGCCACTCTTTAACATAGGATGGTAAATTATATATTAAATGATACGCAATCACATGGCCTCAACAGCTTTTGTATTGGTTTCCCCCCCACGCGTATCCTGAGGGTGGGCGGTGGCCACTCTTTAACATAGGATGGTAAATTATATATTAAATGATACGCAATCACATGGCCTCAACAGCTTTTGTATTGGTTTCCCCCCCACGCGTATCCTGAGGGTGGGCGGTGGCCACTCTTTAACATAGGATGGTAAATTATATATCAAAAGATAGGAAATCACATGGCCTCAACAGCTTTTGTATTGGTTTCCCCCCCACGCGTATCCTGAGGGTGGGCGGTGGCCACTCTTTAACATAGGATGGTAAATTATATATTAAATGATACGCAATCACATGGCCTCAACAGCTTTTGTATTGGTTTCCCCCCCCCACGCGTATCCTGAGGGTGGGCGGTGGCCACTCTTTAACATAGGATGGTAAATTATATATCAAAAGATAGGAAATCACATGGCCTCAACAGCTTTTAAATTGGTTTGCCCACCCGTGTATCCTGAGGGTGGGCGGCACCCACTCTTTAACTTAGGATGGCAATTTATATATCAAACGATAAGAAATCACGTAGCCTCGACAGTTTTTGTATTAGTTTGCCTACCTGTGTCTACTAAGGGTGTATGGGTTAGCCCACTCGAATACACTGATGTGGAACTGATATTACGGCCTGGGCCGACTTGTTCCTCCTGCTTTGCAGTACGAACAATCGGTGTCAAAAGGAAAGATACACCGCTGATCGATCTGGTTTGTAGTCTGCTACTTCTAATTCACCCCTGAAATGTAACAGACACATCTTCCAATCCCTCTAGAGGGAACGTACTCAGCGCGTGTCTGAAGCTATCACAAAAAACGCCCATGTTTAATAATTATAATTAAGGTCGACTATTTGTAAAGGCTCGCTCCTTGTGATGCCTTTAGACGTGTGAAAAATACGTACCGCGTATATTTATAGGAGGTTTCGGGCTAAAGAAATGTCGCTACATTCATAAGTTCAAGCTAATGCAATAACCCTTTTAAGAAATACTCTGCAGAACACAGGGGCGTAGGAACCAGGGGGGGCAAGGGGGGCAATGCCCCTCCCTAGAATTTTGCTGGGAGGGGCAACTAATGTTATTGCCCCCTCCAACGTTTTGGTCAGTTGAAATCTTTAAAAGGCTCAAATTCTCATTTTAAAAGCATAAAAAACTTATAGAACCTCAGCTTTGTTTAAATTTCAGTCTTTTCCCGCCAATTTACATAGTAGTAAAATGTATAAGTGCATTCGGAGAAGCTACACTCCATTAAAAATTAAAAACCATTCTAAAGACCCCTTTTGGTTTCACTTTGCCCCCTCCAACTTCTAGAACGTTCCTACGCCCCTGCCAGAACACTTGGACGTCATCTTTTAAGATCTATCCGCTCTCTTTACAATAGAATACCTTGTTTCATTTCAGCCAAGATAAACTATCGTTATTTTAAGTTAAAGCTAAAATGGTGCTTATTCGTATAATTTTTTTCTGATAAAGCTAAATCGATCGTATAAGACGAATATTTGACTAAAGTCGATTTGCTTTTTAAATACCATCAACTGCATTTAGATCATTTGTAACGAGATTCGATCGATTCGAACCTCACCAAATGACTCCAACCCAATTTAAGGGAAAATAAGTTGAAAACACAAAAGAGGAAGAGAAGAATTCAAATGTTAATTTTATTAATCGAATTGAATCTATATTATCGAGGCGACGATTCCTGGTTAAGGTTTCAATTTAAAACACGCGAATCTAATCGTAGTTTGCGCGTAGCTATGGTTTATTTTCGTTGCCATGGTAACGGTTGTACGCCGACGATGAATTGTTTTTGAGACTCTCATGGTGGTCACGATATTATTTGCCAAACAGGATTACGTCCAATATTTATTATTGTTATAATATCATTTTTTTATTTACTTATAAATTCATTAAATTATTAATATTTATTTATTAATAATAATTTAGGGTTTAGAACTATGTTCATTAAAAATCATTTTTAAAATAATACTTGAAATCTTCTAATTTCTTTACAAAACTTATTCAAATCCTCTAAAATTATGCTCTTCTATTTTGATTAGTTGTTTTAAATTTACATATTTTAAATATTAAACAAATGCTCATGTTTCTAAAATAACAATAATTTTGTTTGCCTTTAAAATATACGTTTAATTAAATTAACAATTAACATAGGTATGTCGAAGTATTTTTTCTGTTTCGTTGTAATTGAATCAAATCAAAATATAGATTAATGTTTCGTTTAAAATATATATAATATATAAGGTTAGGTTGGTCGTAAGTGCAAGGCACAATTCGCCTACACAATAGTTCTTTTTATAAAGTAACGTGGCCTTCTTTGTTTAAATGTAGCTTCTACGTCACAATCTCTTATTTTTACAAGTCTACGAGCGCGCGCCTGTGCAGTTGCGATGAATATAGGTTTTTCTAGCCCACGTGCAAATCACTTGAAGAATATACCAATAAAGCTGTGTCTTGTGACGTAAGAGCAAGATATTATTATTTATTCTTTATAATCATATTATTTATAGAAATCACTATTCAGCAAAATAAAGTTCAATACACTAAAAAACAAATTGTTCAAAAACTAACGCTTCAAAAAGCACAAAGAAAAGAGTGAAATCCACGTGCCACCTAGGATCAACAAACACAGCACCCCACACAAGGAGAACGCAACCCGTCAAAAGTTGTGGATTTTCTTGCGTACAGTTTTCATTGGTTAGATCAGCGGTTCCCAAAAGGTGTTCCGCGGAACCCTAGGGTTCCGCGGAAGGGTCAAAGGGGTTCGAAGAATTTGCAGAGTCTTTTAAGATAAGTAAAACAAATGAGTTGGGGTTCCGCCAGAATTAGGTGGATAATTTATGATTCCATAGCAAATTGGGAACCGCTGGGTTAGACGCCTTAGCGCCTGCTGCCGCCGGAAGGGGAAAATTCGAAAATTGTCTTCTCCCTTTCCGAAAAACGTTCAGCGAAAAGGCTCGTCCAATGAAATTAGTACACAACACCACGTTAGCGTGTTTAAAGGCTAGCTGCGTTCTCCTTGTGTTTGTTGCTCCTACGTGCTACGAACTTAAAAATAAAATCGTCTACCAACATCTATCTCTATGGTTACCAATTCCCCTTGTTTATTTTATTTTGATATTCGCTATTGACGAAAATGAAAACCTGAGTGGTGGGCTCTAGGACCTATCGTTGGGAGAGTGAACAAATGAATATCGTGATTCGCTTACTTTGAACATTGAGATCAATTCTGCAAAGTTTGGGTGCTCTGAGGCAAAGACTGTGAGCGCCTCTAGAAAGACAGACAAATTTCCGGAAATATTTTTCTAGATATTCATTTTGAAAATATAAAGTAAGGACATTTATTACGGTACCATGCATTTGCTTCAAATCGGTAGATTTATGTTTTAGAAGTCGAGCCTGGAGGTTCCCATATAAAATATAGATAATGAAAAGCAACTCTAGCAGGTTTGGAGCTGCCGGTCGATAAAGAATTCTATAGAGTTAATAAACGCAAAGTATCCCGATACCGTTATTCTATCTAGTTTCTATTAGTTTTTTATATTTTCTTTGGTATATCGCTCTTTGGTTCGAGTGACAGACAAATGCTTTATCGATAATGATGGGAAAACTTGCATCGAATATGTTATAAATAGACGTATACTGGAGTAGGGGGGAGTCAGTTATAAATTGCAGCGCCCTCAATGTTATTCGGGACACGCCTGTCTTGCATTTTGGTGTATTGGCTGGCACCGCCCAGCAGTTGATCGGGAACGGCGTAAAAGGCAGGTCATCAAACCGCGATCTCCTTTTTTGTTTTCTCCATCCGCGCCTGGAAAAAAGGTCAAGCGTTTCGATTTAACTCAAGGTGCGGCGCCAAAGAAATCCGTATTACCTATCGTTGTACCAGAACAAAATTACTCTTACGTCACTCTTTAAACTGCTGGATTTTCGTCTGCTAGGATAGCGATTTATTCGTCTACTTGGCTGACGAAAATTTGGCAATTTATGAGCTTCTCGCGTTGGCCGCTACGTGGCGTATTGTAAACTAAATAGTTTTATTTTCCTTAGTGAAATTTTAACTCGTACCCAAAAGTGTTCGTTTTGTGACCGAATTTACAGAGGCACCGCCAGGATTTAGAGGATTAGCATAATATATTTTCTCGATTTTACAGAGGGTAAAACGGTCTAGCTTGGGGCCTTGTAAAAATGTCATTTTCGCTTCCTGAGTACGAAAGTCAAACCAGTCTAAAATCAACAATATGAAAAATTCTATGAGTAGAAAAATCACTGAAATCTAATATTGGAAATATAGTTAGAAAAGGTTACAAATAAATAAAAAATTAAGTAATGGGTTAGGCTAGCCTAATATAATTAACTTAGTATTAATTACTTTTTATTCCAAGCCACGTATCTTGACTTTTGCTCTCAGGTAGAACATGTATTCTGTTAATTTAGAAAAATTGAATTATTTGGTTTTATTTCAGAATGTAAAAGTATAAGCGCGCGTTCTGAAGACGTCCCGAAACAGGTGGTCTTCCACTTCCGGTGGATAATATTTCGCTGTCGCCTTCCGTTTCCCGAACATCCATAATTGAAAGTGTGCCTCAACAAAGAAGCCCCTGTGAGAGCACGCTTGGCCGACGTGTCAGCAGAGGGCGCAGGCGGCATGACGCCCGGCCTCCAGCAACCTTCCAGGGACATTGATATCATGGAATCAAGCCGGCCGCCGGCTGAAGAAATACCCAGAGAAATGGTCTTCGCCAAGGTAACATTAATCATTCACTTGAAATCGCTTTCTTTTTCAAATGATGATACCAGATATGTAGGATTTTTCTAAATATAAACCTATTTGCTCGTAATAATCTTTGAACAGTAGTGTCTAAAATTAAAAGATAGTCATTTTGAGGTCGCCCTGTTTATAGCTTTTTGTACATTTTCGAGATAATTAGTTTGAAGGTCGAGAACACCATTTTGAAAGTCGTGATGACCATTTTCCAGGTCGAGATAAATTTCATAAATCATAAAAATGTTTTAAATTCATTTGAATTATAGAAACAATTTTGTAAAGGAGGAACCATAAAAAACATGATACATAATGTTTCAAGAAAGCAATTTAATCGAGTTTAGATATTTCGTGGTAAGGCAAGGTACACGAAAACAAACATAACGGAAGTGTTTGGACAATACTAACAAATTGATTTTATTTATTTTTCAAAACTGGGGTTTTTACTTTCATACCCCACCAAATATTTGCCTTCCGCCCCAATTTGTAATTTCTTCAGATTTAAATTTTCCGAATCGATTTTAAAATCAGTTAAACTAGAGCCACGTGCTCGCCAACGTGAGAAGTGCATTCTCTAGTGAAAAAAAATCTACTTTTGTTAGCAGACAAAAATTATGCTGTTCAAAAGCTTCTTGCGTTGGCCTTAACGTATATAAACTGAAAATGTTAATTTTGATCCGAATTTTGTAGCAAATTTACCTTGTCTTAAGTTTTCTTTCATAGATGATGATATTAATTACTTAATATGATGTGGATAGTTAAGGTTAATTTTTTGTCGTATTTAGGAAATCTGAGACCAATTTTAAGTTTTAATACCTCAAATATATTTTTAAGGTTCAGACAAATGAAATTCGAACTTTTTGTAAGTCAGGATTCGCATAATTGAAATTCCAATAAATCGTTAATAAAATTTTATATTTTTTAAAATAAAATGTTGATACTGTAAGAAACTGAATGAAATATTAGTATAATACATTAGTTTAGCTTTTCCATATTTTGTGTAAAGAACTTGAATCAAAATAGTTTTTTTTATATTAAAAACCGTTTTTCAATTACTTTTGGAAAGTTACAAATTCTTCTGTATATTAACCAATTACCTTTGGAGACATAACAAATTATTTCTGGATATTTACCAATTACTTCTGGATATTTACCAATTAATTCTGGATATTTACCTATTACTTTTGGATATTTACCAATTACTTCTGGGTATTTACCAATTATTTCTGGATATTTACTTATTACTTCTGGAAATTTACCAATTACTTTTGGATATTTACCTATTACTTCTGGATATTTACCAATTACTTCTGGGTATTTGCCAATTATTTCTGAAGATGTAACAAATTATTTCTGGAGACGTAACAAATTATTTCTGGATATTTACCTATTACTTCTGGATATTTACCTATTACTTCTGGATATTTACCTATTACTTCTGGATATTTACCTATTACTTCTGGATATTTACCAATTACTTCTGGGTATTTACCAATTATTTCTGGAGACGTAACAAATTATTTCTGGATATTTACCAATTACTTCTTGGTATTAACCAATTACTTCTAGGTATTA